>NC_140585.1:745233426-746723414 GCF_964204655.1 Triturus cristatus | reverse complement strand
GCCACTGCAGCCTGCACCACTCATTGCCCTCATATACGTGCTGCCAGTGGAAGAATCAACACAACTGCTAATCAACACATCCTACAAGTATGACATTTCAGACTACTCCAGACCCTGAAGCTACAATAATGACATTGGCAGCAGAACGTAGTCATTTTTAATTTTCATTGAAATAATAAACAACTGTTGTTGTGTTAATCTGTAATTTAGCTAAACAGTGCAGACATGTGCCAGTGTTGATAATTACGTTGCGGTGCCGAGCCCCGGAAACCACCAGCTCAAATTAAGCATTGCTTCTATGCTAAGCCTACTTGTAAGAAAGTGGCCCTTTTTGACATGGTCACCCCCACTTTTTACCTGGTATTTGATGTGATTTCAACTGGAAGGGCACTGGGTTCCTGCTAACCAGGCCCCAGTGCCAGATCTCTTTCCTAAAACTCTGTGTTTGTACCCCAATTGGCAATACCTCTGGCACTCCCACTAATACCATGTTAAGTGGTACTCCTGGTACCTAGAACAAGGAGGCTAAAGAGGGTCCTTGTGGGCCGCAGCACAAATTGTGCCACCCTAAATGGCCCCTCACCAAGCACATACAGACTGCCACTGCAGGCTGCAAGTCTTGGTGCAGACAAATGTGAATACTCAACATGGCACATAGCTCTATGTACCATGTCCCCAAACATTGCATGCAGTATAGGTAAGTCACCCCTACGGCAGGCCTTGCAGCCCTAAGGCAGGGTGCACTCTACTACATGTGAGGGCGTAGCTGCATGAGCCAATATGCCCCAGTGCTAATGGGCTCTACTGCTGCCAGTACAAGTGAAGAGGGGAGACATTTTAAGTACATGTCCTGGACACTGGTGAAAATGAGTTCCCCAGCTACATGATGGCTTCACTGAAAATAGGGATGTTTGGTATCAAACATCTTGTATTAATAAAACCCCCACTAATGCCAGTGTTGGATTTATTGATACATGCACACAGAGGGCACATTAGAGGCGACACCTGATACCTACCAGCCACTGGTGTGCTGACTGACGGGTTTTGCAAGCCTGCCACCAGAGACAAGTTTCTGACCCAGAGGGGTGAGGGTCTTTTCTCTCAGGAGGCCAGAAATCAAGCCTGCTCAGGCAGAGGGTGCGTACACTCCCACCCACCGGATGACCTGCAGATGAGCATTCCAAGACTGGGGAGATTCAAAGACCCCACTGCCTTTAATAGGCAAATCTCGCTTCTCTCGCCGGATAGGAAGCTGACCCCCCCTTTGTCCAGAGCCCTTTGGCAGCTGGACAGGCAGGAAATTAGCTAGTCCGATAGGCGTGTCTACTCTAAGGCTAGTACCACACCTAAGGTGGTCTACTTGAAGGGGAGGGGACTTTTCAGAGTTAGCCATCTTGGTGATGGCAAACTTAGGATCTTTGGGATAGGGTTATGCCCACTTCCCACAGGAAGTGGTCATATAGGGGGCATAGTGACCCCAGGGGGTAAGTAGCCCATTGGCTACTAATCTACACTCTCCTGATGCCCCTAACTTCAGTATTGAGGGGAGCCCCTGGAACCAGGAATGCAGATCCTAATGATCTACTAAAAAGAAGGAGACCGAAGAGCCGTGAAAACAAATTGAAGAAGAACAACTGACTTGGTACCAGCCCTCCCAGCCTGTCTGCTGTTCTCCATCGAGCCAGTGCCAAAGATGTCTCGTCGTGCAGCTGTCATGCCTCCAAAGTCTGAGGGGACTGCCTGCCTTCAATAATGACTCAAGATCTCCCATGAGCAGTGGAACTGTTTCCCCGAATCTGCCAGGCACCCCCAGAAGAACAGTGAGGTCTCCGGAACCGCCATAACCTGCCAGCGCCAAGCACCACTGTACCAGAGTGCCCCAGCCCATGTTGAAGTGGGCCAACGGTTTCCGCGTGGTCCCCAAGCCCTCAAGAGACAGAATCCACTTTGGGGCCACCCCTCATTAACTCTCCAAACTCGCCTGCAGCCTCTGTTTGCAGGCCTCCTCAACTGCGAGTGCTCTTGGATGAAGAAACCCAACACCTCAAAGATCGTCTGCACACAGCCGCCCCAGCCCAAGTAGAGGACCACCATTGTCCCCACTCCCCCTAGCATCACAAGACTTGAACCCTCCCGTTGGTTCAACCCGAATGTTCTTTCAGTCCAAACCTGCAGCTTATTTTCATGAAGACCAATCCCCATAGATTAACATTGGGCAACCAACTCTGTATTGCACCCCTGCACCCAGTCGCCCTAGTGCCGCTGGAGGTGATCTACTGGTGTGGCCTTGGACCATGCTCTGTACACACCTCAAAACCTGGAGAATTGTCTCGTAAGTTGCTGTACTGCACCTGAATGCCATACTTGTTTTTGCACTAAGTGTCTACTTTTTAAATAAAGTATTTCTTTTGAAAAATGTACTTACCTGAACAAATTGCTTCAGGTCTCTAAATATATGTGTTATTGTTATAAATTTGGGTGGATCTCCTTATTGAGCCATATTTCTCACTTATTGAATATTGGGTGTATTCATGAATGTCTAAAACTCCCCTCTAAGCCTGAAGCTTCTAGACCAGACTACCCCCCTAGAAGAGCACCTTGGATTACTAGAGCAAGCCCCTCATAAGTGACCCCCTGGACTCTGTACATGATATACCTCATTTTTGGTGTATCATTGAAAGAGCCAGCTTCCTCCACTACTCCCGAAGGTAGCCAAGCCCTTAAGTCTTCAATTGTCTGAAATAGAGATTAGGGGCCACATGCATCATTGTAAAATGCGGTCGCATAGGGGCAGATTGTGACCGAAATGTTTGCATTTGAGATGCATCATCCCAAATGCAAGAATCGCTATTTAGGTAATCGCTAAAATTGCGATTACTTAAATTGCGATTCCATTTAGGGAATCGCAAATTGTGATTCCCTAAATGCAATGCAACAACCCAAAAAAAATGTGATTTCGCAATTAAGAAACGCAGATTACCATCAATTCGAAGTTAATGGTAATTTGCGAGAACTTTGAAAAATGCACAAAAGGGCATTTTCTCAAAGTTCTATGTTGCACACATACATGTCCTTGGGGCATGTGTGTGTGCAACATGTGTTGATATTGCTATTTCAGGGGTGCATCAGGGTGTCCTTTTTGCACTTCAGGCCCATAGGAATGAATGAGAAGCAGTTCCTTATTTGCGAATCGCAATTTCTTAAAAATCGCAATATAGGAAACGCAAATACACCATTTGATGCATGTGGCCCTAGGTCTCATAGGCATTCTCACACCTTTTAAGACATGCTCCTTCTCCTCAAACCTCCTCCCATCTTTGCCAGATGACTCCCATTTCCACACGAAAGCTCCTCCTTCCTTCCTCACACTTCCTCCCATTTCCGTAGGCCTGCTCGGTTCCCCTGAGATCTCCCAACATGTCCTCCTGTTTTATTTTATCTTCCCAGGACTCCACCCATTATTTCATATCTCACGATCTCATCAAGTATGCTTCCTCTTCAACCTGCCTTCTCTTAGCTCTTGCCGACTACTGAAGCATCCTCCATTCTACACAATCATTCCCACTTCCGACGTGTTCCTTTCTCCCACACTCCCATCAGCTCAGATTACCTCTCAGCTCTTTAAATTTCCTTGCCTTAGGCACATTCCCACCTCCTAAGATTTGTCATCACCTAAGATGTGCTCCATCTTCCTCAGGCCTTTTCCCCTCTTCCTAGGCCCCTTCTCATCTCAACACGCCTCCTTGCATCTCCTAAGGCATCGGAACTTCTCCACAACCTCATTACATTTCTTCAGACCTCCTCAAATCTCTTCTTGCAAGCTCCCATCCTTCTCTGGTGCCCTTTCTGTAGGTGATCCACAAATATTTAATTTCCAGGGTGTTTCACAAATAACTGTCTGTGTGCCTGAATGTATTCTACGTGTGTTCTATATGTGCATTTTGTATACATGTGATGTCCCACACAAGGATTATTAGATATAGATTTATAACGGGAAAGTAGCAGGCATCCCATGGTGAGCTTTAACATATTCTAGTAGTAAACGGCACACTGCCTGCTAGTGCATTGCGTACGGAGCATTCATCTTGTTGCATAGAGTGAAGGCTCATTCAGATGTGGGTAGACCTAGTGCTGCACTCATCTCCTGGGGGCCAACCCGAGGCCATCTACAAATTGCACTCTTATGGTGAGGTTTGGAAGGTCTCCAGGAGGGTCTCATAGATCCTCTTGGAATCCCAGTACATCCTTTAAAATGAGTTCACAGCTGTCTCTGGCAGCCTGCCAAAATCAAGCTGGAGGACATTGGGGTAGACACGCAAGGTAGCTGCCGCAGTGTTGCTCTAAGGTCTGCCCAGGGATCCTGTCTTCGCCTTTATGGATGTGGGGTGGAAGTGCTATCGACCTTTAGATCTTGACTTATTGTTTTGCTGCTGCGACTGAAGTGATAGTGGGGGATAGCTTAAAAATCCTAAAACAACACAATGATAAAAATATGATTATATAACACAATATAAACGAAAGGGGCAATAATTTAGGTGAAATATTGCTTTGGGAGACTTGGGACTTTTTGGATCTTTATTGGGACAGAGTTGTAGAGATGCAGGGAGCACAAAAAAGGTGCACCACCGACACCGCTCGGTATGCTGGGAGTCGTCAAACAAAAATCGAAAAAAGCGCAGAGTAAAGCAAATGGTCTACTTTGTCTAATTCTATCACGCGTTTTCATTTACCATTTTATAACTGACCACAAGCTACTACTAAGAAATTGTATTTACAGGGCACAATTCAGTAGATCTATTCAATATCTGTACCCTGGTTTAAAGAAGAAAGATATCCTCTTTCAAACGGACAACCAATGACTTATATTTCTAAGCATATTTTATTACTGGAAGTGAAGTACAGTTTTTAGCACCTGTAATGGAAAAACATGAAAAATATGAAAAATGTGATTTAGAGACCTATTAATGCTCTTAGTTATGGATGAGGTAGAGTACACCTGACGGGGGGAGAGGGGCGGTTACAATTATCTTTGAGTAGACAGCCCTCTCTTTACATCTCGGTTTTTCACCAGCAAATATTTAATTTTCTATGCTACAAACTGGCATCATAACAATTTTTGGGTCAACGGGCAAAGCAGATTTTGGGGCACCCTGTTTGGAACAAATGAACTTTACTGACTATTTTCTGTTAATTCACACCTGTATCAATGCCAAATTATTAATTTGGGTACGAGTTACAGTTACTTGACATAACTATTACTGGTGAATCATATATATACATATATATGATTGATATATATATATATATATATATATATATATATATATATATATATATATATATATATATATATATTGTTGAGAGAGAGACAATGATTGGCTCTGATTATGAGTATCGGTGGAATTTATCACACATTATAAATAATAGTACTCTGGGGGTACGTTATTTATCGAGTGCGATAAATACCACCTATTTCGAGTGGTAGGGAATAACATGCACATTTTGGTGTTTAACACATCCAATTCTGCATGCTACAGTAAATACAGTATGGTTCCACCCCGCTAAATTTCAACAGGTTTGACCTGCAAAATGTAATGATTGTTGAGTTATTTAAAGCATCCGATAATTATCGGACACTTTAAATAACTAACAACTTGTAATTACAACCTGTGAGTATGCAGGGGTTTACGCACAGGCCGGAATTAACCTCTAAACTCGTAATTAGGACCATAGTCAGGGGGTTGGGGTGCGGCCGAACTGTTTGCCACGGCCGGTTTCAGCCGATTTCGTTATAGCAGCCGATATTGCAGCTATGCTGCTAAATCGACCCCAGGGGGCCAAAACCCTGGCAGCCCACCGGGGAAATGCCCTGTGCCCGCTACGGCCAGTCCGGCACTGCTTCTGAAGGTGGGGTCCCTGGGCAATTGCCCACTTTGTCCATGCCTTAAAACGTCTTGGGCAATAGGCATTTGTAAAACGCACTTATGACCCATAGGGGTCTCCAGGCGCTGGATTTAAAATAACAGCTGCAGCGATCCCCTGAAACAGTTTATTTTTAGATAAAGTCTGAATTCCAAAAGAGCCCCTGCATAAAAAGAGTGTGTTAAGGAGCTCCAGGAGGGAATACCTGCACTCAGGCAGCCCTTGTTCCGTCTGTCCTACTCCCTGGGTATCTGTCACTGCGGCGGTCACGGAGCTCACTGGGTTAAGCGCCTGCTCCGAGCGCCGGAGGTCACAGCACTGAATCCTGACTGGACAAATGAATCATTCGGAGGTGGCGGCATTTAGTACCCGTTAGCTGAGCAATAATCCCATCTATCATTGAAGCGCCTGGCGTCAATTCGGTTTCTGGTGAGCGCTACATAAATGGTTTTTGTTACTGTAGGGCAGGGGCATTGCTTTGGTTGCACCACGACGCACAGCGACGTGTTACCTGTCAATCAATCACCCATTTGGCGCACTTATGAATGAATGAATATAAACTTTATTCGGATTGTTTACGATCCATAAAAGCATTACAATTACAATTTAAAAAGTCTTTCAAGGAGATCTAGTTTTAAAAGTTAAAAAAGCAGAAAATAAATTACGGTACTGTTTAAAGGTTTTTCCGATGTCTATAAATACATTTCAGAAAATTAAGGACATGATAACATGTGGCTTCGGTGTCCAAAAGCTGCAAACTTAACATGGCTGCTCTGCATTGTCTGAGACCCCAGGATTTTAAAAGGGTCAGTAGCCAGAGTTTACGGTGTTCCTGATAAAATTTACAAAATAGGACTGTGTGAATAGAAGATTGACTTGATGTCCCATCACATGGGCATAGGGGTGGATTTGAATCCCACACATTTGGCGTTGGAAAGGCCACCAGTTTATGAAATATGTTCAATCTAAATCTTATCAGGAGAAAACGTTCAAAGGTGCCAATGTCAAGTTTTAAATACGGCTGCATTGAAAAAGTAGCTTGGACCAGCGTAGCATGCTGCACCGACTGTTTTCCAGCTTCTGCCTGAAGTCTCATATTTGTCAGATGGTCCAACGCTCGCTTCTTTAAATTGTCGTTTGTGATTTCCCCGAGTTTTTCGGGATTACAATAATATTTTTCCAGTCCGAGATCGCCAAGAAAGGTCCGGATATAGGCCAGCCATTTGATTTTAAAAGCATAGTGCAGAGACATTGCATCCGCCAGTATTGTTTTTGTGACGTCGTTTGTGTCTGCCACCCAAATTCGTCGCCAGAGTAGAAGAGGTTGGATTTTGGCAAGATCTTCAATATATGATGCCCCTAATTCTAAGTGGCAGGCGTAAACGGAAGATGTTTTGGGGGCAGACAGGATAAATCTGAAGAACTTATTTTCTGCAGTTTGCAGAGAAGTAACGTCCGTGTATCCCCATAGTCCTGCTCCATATAGGGCTGTAGATTGGCACTTGGCTCTATATATGGTTAGCAGTTCTCTGGGTGGACGTTTTCCTAATTTTTGGGAAAACGACATCAAAGCTGCTAGAGCTCTTTTAAAACAATGCTTTCTAGCTTCTATTGCTGGTTTCCAGGAAAGTTTATTGTCTATCGTGACCCCCAGATAACAATAATCGTTTGTTGAGGCAATTTTTTGGCTGTCGAGGTAGATGGATGTTTGCTGTTTTTTCCCGACCCCAGCCTTCATTACGAAAGTTTTTTTCACATTTATGTGGAGGTCAAGAGTTTTCATAAACCGGGAATATCTGTTTAGGGACCTTTGGAGTTCACGGGGAGTTTGTGCAAGGAGGACGGCGTCATCCGCATACAGCAGGGCGGGGATCGGGCGGTGTTTGGCCCTTGGGAGGTCACAGGCACCCTTTAGTAACTCAACCTCCAAGTTGTTGGTGTAGAGGGAGAAAAGAAAGGGTGCCAGGACGCATCCCTGTCTGACCCCCCGCTCTACTGTGAAAGTCTCCGTCAGTTCTCCCTTTGTCCCGAAGCGAACTCTTGCGGATGGATTGGAGTAGAGTTCCCTTAAAAAGTTCAAAAGTGGTTGGTCTACCCCGATCTGAGCTAGAAGGGACCACAATTTTGTGTGGGAGACGCAGTCAAAGGCCGCGGACAGATCTACGTAAGTCATATAAAGTTTTGCCTTCTTTGCGTGCACATATTTTCCGACAATTATTGATAGATTTAAGGCTTGCTCGACCGTGCCTAATCCTTTTCTGAATCCGAATTGGAGATCGGATAGGATACCTTTTTCTTCCGCCCAGTCCTGTAATCTTTCTAGTATCACTCTTCCTGCTATTTTCCCCAGTGAGTCCAACAGGGAGATTGGGCGATAGCAGGCGGGGTCCATACGATTACCTTTTTTAAAAATCGGGACCATTATAGATTTGGTCCAGGACTCTAAAATTCCTACTTTTGCCGTGGCGCTACAAACCCTTGTTAAAATTGGTGCCCAGAGGTCTATCTGGTATTTAAAAAAGTCTGCTGGGACGCCGTCCGGCCCTGGAGCCTTGCCTTTTTTGGTGGAGTTCAATGCCGCAAGAATTTCAGAAATTTCGAATTTAATATCTATTGGGTATGGTGGGAGTATTTTTTCTCCTACTTCTAGCTCTAGGTCGTAAGTTGGTTTTTGGAAGATGCTAGTAAAGTGTGATACCCAGGTTGCAGCATCTATGGCGACTTCGATTTTTGGGCCCGATTCGGCCGCCAGGAAAGGGGTTCTGATGATTCTCCAGAAGGCTGTTGAATTTTTTTCTTGAGCACTAGTATGGAGTTCGTGCCACAGCGCTTGCTTCAGTTCCTCTTTCCTCTTTTTCCTTATTTTTAGGTATTCGCTCCTGAGAATGGCTATTGCACTGAAGTCCCTATCATTTTTATTTAAGGCTAATTTTAGTCTTGTATGTGCCTTGGTGCACTCTTGATTGAACCATCCTGTGGTCCGCGATGAGTCAGTTTTTTGTTTTCTTGTAAGTAACAATTTTATTTTATCCATGATTTTGGCGAAGTTAGTTAAAAGCTCCATGTCGTTAGTATCTGGGTCCAAACAGGTTTCAATTTGTGGGTGAACTGACCTTATTAATTCTTTAGTGAGTTCTTCAGGGTTGATCCTCACCCACTTTATAGTATACCCATTTAGTTTGTCCACGTTGATGTTTTCCTGGGTCAGGGCATTTGCTATTATTGCTGGGGAGCATTTTTGATGAATTAATAAGACTTTCAGAGTTAGTATTGCGTGGTCACTCTGCGAATTCGGTAGCACTTCGAAGTTCTTTACTCTTGTTTGCAGAGAGGCTGATATGATTATAAAGTCTACCGTGGTTTGATGACCTCGTCCTATGTAGGTAGGTGCAAGTGAGTTTTCCCCATGTTCCGAGGTGTTTACTATCTGGAGATCCAGATCGGATAGGAGATCATTCATTTGCCTTCCCATTTTGGTGTGCGAAAAATGTGTGAGTAAGAGGCCATCTTCTGTTACCATGCCTGGGCATTTACTTCTTGGTTGGGTACAGGCGTGAAGATTAAAGTCGCCTGCCCATACTATTGATGCCGGGCCTCCTACTCCTTGCTGCATTATAAGGGTGGTTAATGTTCCGTGGAGATTGGCCAAAACTCTCTCTAAGTCCAGTTCCCCCAAATTATTATAAAAGTTAATAATGATCATCGTCTCTCTTTTCTGAAAATAAAGACCTAGGATCTGCAGGTTTGGTGTCAATTCAATAACCTTTATTCTAACATTTTGAATAGTGTTAGCTAGGTAAATACACAGACCTCCCTTTGGTCTACCTAGGTGTCCCGACTGCGCGAGGGATGAGTACGTCTTGAACCCCTGCAGGTGATATTCTTGTAGTGACCATGTCTCCTGTATACATAGTGCTTGGTGATTGAGCGTATGATGCAGGATTGTCCCATCCTCTATTTTTGTCCTTAAACCAGCAATGTTCCATGAAATCAGGCTCAGGTTTGCTGAGCTGTCATCTGAGCTTTGTGTTCTTTTTAGTTTCACGGGGGCAGGTGGAATCTCTCGGTCTGGAGAGACTGATGGGAGATCAATGGTTTCCGTGCGGTCTGTATGGTTTTGGGAATATGCCTGTGATTGTGGTGGTCAATCGACGCCGTCCAGGGGACTATATCTGTTTGTTAAGTGGAGGCCGTTCCAACTGTCCCAGCGGGTAGGGTCGTTGTTCTTTAACCGATGGTCCTGTCCACTCCATTCATTCATGTCTCTATCTTGGCGATTTGGACCTAGTGATTTGAATGGGGGAAGCCATCCTTGCCGCGGCTGTTGCCATAAGTGGTTGTTATAGTGCGTAGATTGCTGAGGTTGCCACCATTGTTGGGTATTATGATGTGACCATGGAGGTGGGTTTACCGGGGGTGGGGTAACAAAAGGAGTGGTTTGGGGAAATGCAGCAGGTGGATGCCACTGAAAGGCTGGATACTGTAAGTTATGCAGGGGTCTAAACCTCTCTGAGTGGTGTTGGGGGTGGTAGATATTGTGGTCAGAGGGGTTTATAAAGTTGGGGTTTATTGGGTGTGCGAACGAGGAGAAATTTTGCCTTGTGGATGGAGGTAGGAAGTAAGAGAGAGGAAAGGGGTTTATTTGTGTGGCAGGTCCTCTATTGGACGAGTTACAAATGTAGTTTGCTGCCCCTATCTCCCTGAATTTGATACTGATGACATCCCCCGTGATTGTCTTCGTGCTTCTACCAACCCAATCTCCTCTACGTGCAGAGAAGATGTCGCCCCTGATGTGGGCGGGTAGTGGTCTGTGGATGTGGAGCCATTGGGCACATTTATTCCTCAGCTCTGCGAAGGTTTCTTTTACGCCCTCCTTCAGTGGGGGAACTGCTGTTAACACCACCACGAAGGGAGAAGCTTCCGGGGGTAAGTTGATTATTTTGGGCCGAGGTTGCTTGGTCTTCAGATCTGGTGGATTTTCTTGGGAGGGGGTCTCTGCTGTGATGGTGAGATTTCCTTTCGTTTGCCTGTTATTTGTTTTTGATTTTGCTTGAGCTTCTTGGCCTGTTTGGGTAGTGGTCGAAAGATCTACCGCGCCCGGGGTGTTTTTGGGGACATCCAGATTGGTCGCTTTTTTGTCTAGTGGATGAGGTACTGCCGCTTTTTTGGTTAGTGATAAGTTAGTCTTGTTTATTGTGCTGGTTACTTGTTTAGTGTTGGATGGTTTTTTTTGGGGTATTTCCTGTATGCCCTGCGTTGGGGCGAAACCATTCCTGCTTGATTTACAACTACATTTGGTGTTGATTAATGACGTGAGTCTGTCCAATTTTGAAATGAGTGGTTTAATCTGCGCTGTAATTTTTGCCTCAAGGTCGGATTTTAAGTCCATAACCATATTTTCCACCCAGCAGGGTATACCTGCCGAGGTATTAGGGGTTGGTGTAGTCAAATTATGGTTCTTTCCTTTTGTCTTTGGTTTTTCCTTGCTGGTTGGCATTGCCATGAGATTGGTGGAGACGATTTCCCTTATTTTTGTTGTATCTCGGATCGTTTCTGGGTCAGGTGGTACAGGATTATTAGCGTCACTCTGGTCTAATTTCTCGACCGATGATTGGCAGGCTTCTAGGTCTGGGGTTGCATCGAGATCGACGTATGATAAATCAGAGTCCGATTGGGTTACGGACAAATCGACAGAATTTGGAACAGTCAGCGTTGGAGCGGTATTTGTTGGTAGTGGCAATGAGCAATTGTTGGCTACCGGGTGAACGGGAGAATTTGCAGTTGCAAGTGAACCGAGCGATGATCGTTTTGCCTGCATGAGGTCCAAGGAGACTCTTTTCTCCAGTAAGATGATGCTTTTGTCAATGGTATCATTGACCCTGGATATAAAGAGATCTATTGGGCCGGTTACTTGTGTGACCAGAGCCACTTTCTTAGTAGCGCTTCTTGTTTTGGGACGCATCTTAAGTCCCAAAAATGTGCGTTTGGCTTCAAGAGGGGCTAGGGGGATCGTCGTAGGGCTCAGGGTGACAGGGCCGTGGCCGTCCTCTAACGGCCCTGTCTTTGCCCTGTCTTTGCCCTGTCTTCGCCCAAGCTGCGTCCCGCGCTGCGGGAGAGGGGTGTTGTTATGTAGGAGGCGTAAAGGGCGGGAGGCGGGCCCAGCAGGGAGAGCGGACCGGAAGCTCTTCCGTGGTCTTGCAGGGACTTCTGGGAAATGAAGTCCCCGCACGCTCGCAGCCCCGCTGGTCCCTCGCGCCCCTTACCGCCTTGCTGTCTTTGTGCTGGATTCCTCGCCTCTGGTCCTCTGGATGGTGCCTCTACCGACACCCACCGACGAAGCGGCACCCGCGGAGCGGGTGCGGCGAGAGGTGGGCTGGGAGGCTGGGAGGCTGGGAGGCTGGGAGGCTGGTACGCTGGGAGGCTGGTACGCTGTTTGTTCCTTTAAAGTGGAGTCCTTGCCGCTGGGTTGGGCTGCAGCGCTGTCCGGGTCCGAGGGAGGGGGCTGTAGGGGGCCCGGCCGCGGTTAGAGGGGTCTCCGGCCTGTATCCCTCCTTTGTGGCTCTGACTGCAGCCTGCCTGCTCCGGTCACTTCCTGAAGCCGATGCAACGTAGCTGTTCTTTAAAGCAGATAGGGTCTCTTGAAGGAACCAGTGCTGGATTAGTAGTATCCTGGACCACAGAGCCAAGGGAAATGGCCCTGCCCTGCCTCTTCCTGGCAGTGACGGGCAACGACGGCCTGCCTTTGGCCCGGGTGCGTCCCGCACTGCCTGGATTTCCTGCTGAAGATATGCGCCTCCAGGCGCAGGAAGGAGCACCAAGACCAGTAAAGGCTCCTGGGGCTGTGGTTTCCTTGCCCCAAGTCAGTTTTAGCACGTCCCATGCAGCGGGGCTTTCCTGCCGAAGATTGGCGCACTTATGAAAAAGCTTTTAATAAGAACGATTTATAAAACGCACATGAAAGAAAGAAACTAAAATATACTACATTAAATCATTAGCTTGTAATGTTTCTCTGAGAAAGCAAACCCCTCATGACCCCGAGTCCCTCAATTAGATATGGCCCTGAGGGTGTGCGGCCCCACAACTACACCCCGTCTAATTTGAGACAGTTGTACCAATAAAAATAATCACACAGTGACATTGTTTCAAGGCGGGCATGTCAGCGCTCTACTTTATTATCTGCGATATAAAAATCAGGTAAATAAATAACAAAATGAATGTGCATTCTCGACTGCTGCTAACGGAGCTTGAGTCACCCGGTCTGACCGGGCCCTGGTGCTCGTCGCGTCGGCCCCTTCAGACAACAAGTCGCCCTTTGTGCGCCTGGAAGCCAAGCTCAACAACCCTCCCTTACAGGGCAGCCACCGGCTCTCAAGAGGTGACCTGCCTTCACCACTGGAATGACAACTGCTGAGTGTGCATAATAATTTGCAAGTCAGTGTGAAGTCCGGAGCACACCTCGAGACTCGCCTCGCCTCTCCTCTCAGGGTCCGTAGCACATCTCGAGACTCGCCTCTCCTCTCAGGGTCCGTAGCACATCTCGAGACTCGCCTCTCCTCTCAGGGTCCGTAGCACATCTCGAGACTCGCCTCTCCTCTCAGGGTCCGGAGCACATCTCGAGACTCGCCTCTCCTCTCAGGGTCCGGAGCACATCTCGAGACTCGCCTCTCCTCTCAGGGTCCGTAGCACATCTCGAGACTCGCCTCTCCTCTCAGGGTCCGGAGCACACCTCGAGACTCGCCTCTCCTCTCAGGGTCCGTAGCACATCTCGAGACTCGCCTCTCCTCTCAGGGTCCGTAGCACATCTCGAGACTCGCCTCTCCTCTCAGGGTCCGTAGCACATCTCGAGACTCGCCTCTCCTCTCAGGGTCCGTAGCACATCTCGAGACTCGCCTCTCCTCTCAGGGTCCGGAGCACACCTCGAGACTCGCCTCTCCTCTCAGGGTCCGTAGCACATCTCGAGGCTCGCCTCTCCTCTCAGGGTCCGGAGCACACCTCGAGACTCGCCTCTCCTCTCAGGGTCCGTAGCACATCTCGAGACTCGCCTCTCCTCTCAGGGTCCGTAGCACATCTCGAGACTCGCCTCTCCTCTCAGGGTCCGTAGCACATCACGAGACTCGCCTCTCCTCTCAGGGTCCGTAGCACATCTCGAGACTCGCCTCTCCTCTCAGGGTCCGGAGCACACCTCGAGACTCGCCTCTCCTCTCAGGGTCCGTAGCACATCTCGAGGCTCGCCTCTCCTCTCAGGGTCCGGAGCACACCTCGAGACTCGCCTCTCCTCTCAGGGTCCGTAGCACACCTCGAGACTCGCCTCTCCTCTCAGGGTCCGTAGCACATCTCGAGACTCGCCTCTCCTCTCAGGGTCCGTAGCACATCTCGAGACTCGCCTCTCCTCTCAGGGTCCGGAGCACATCTCGAGACTCGCCTCTCCTCTCAGGGTCCGTAGCACATCTCGAGACTCGCCTCTCCTCTCAGGGTCCGGAGCACACCTCGAGACTCGCCTCTCCTCTCAGGGTCCGTAGCACACCTCGAGACTCGCCTCTCCTCTCAGGGTCCGTAGCACACCTCGAGACTCGCCTCTCCTCTCAGGGTCCGTAGCACACCTCGAGACTCGCCTCTCCTCTCAGGGTCAAGAAAAAAGCCCACCAGATGAAAACAAGGGCAGCTTTTCAACATGTTTGCCTTCAGTGCACATTAGTGTCCGTCTTGTGCAAGCCCTTGTGCCCTTCTCACACATTTATTGCACCAATAACCACCGGCCAGGGGTGTGAACAAACCATGGTCCTAACAAGGAGCAGGCTTCTGTCGGTGATGTCTTTCCCCAGCAGTGGTTCTCCTGGAGGTAGGGTGCCCCATCCTTTCCCTGGCCAGGGCGAGAGTGGATTATGGGGTTGTTTCGTTTTCCTTAGGCGAGGATAGGTTTTGGGATCTTCCCACGTAACCCATCCTGGTGCGGATTGTGTTATGGATTTTGTTTACAGCGCGTCCTGCAGAGGTGATTATGCATCTTACTGTCCCAGTCAAGCCACCTCTGCAATTCCAGTATTGTCTGTTATGTTTGGAGTCTCAATGGGCCACTGTATGGATAACAAGCCTTGTATCCAAGCGATATTGCTGTGTGCCATTTTTTCTTTAGTGCAGTATTTGTTAATTTACTGTTATTTTCTGTGCTGCACTGTCCCTGACTAGGTTATGCTAAATCTATCTCCTCTTCTAGTTTCTTCATAATGTTTAGAGTCCTCTATTTCTATTTCCAATTGTACCAAATCTTCCTTTTATCCACTCTCACCCCAGATTTCTGTGCCTTTTTCTGGACTCTCTTTTTGCTGGTTTTAGGACTCTGCACAAGTCACCTCTGCTAACCATTAATACAGTGCATGCACTTTCCTTCTAAAAAAATGTGCAGTGCACTTTTACTCCCTATTTGGCCTATTTAGCTTGCCTGTAGCTCCATTATAAATGGTGCCCAAAGTGCACCTCTGGCATGAAAGTTACATGTCTTATGTTGTTGCAGTATATTTACACCACCCACACATGTGACAAAAAGATATTTCCGAGGGAAGCTCCACTGTGCTCTGGTTGGGGTGCAGTTTAAATTCACTGCAGTGACACATGCAGGTAAAATGCCTTTGCCATGTAGGAAAACCCTACTTTAATATATACCTACAGTTTACCTAGTAAGCACATATGGGAGTGTAGTATTTTATAAACATTGGGTACACTCCATGTTGGGGTTAGTGTGCCCTCAGTGAAATAAAACCCAAAAGCTATTTCACCCTGTGGGCCTGGGTATACTTTTTTAATAGTCCTAAATGGGATTAAAATCTTAATTTTCAACCTCCATTTAGGGAAGGGCTAGAAAAATGCTTCAAAATTACTTTGTGCTTAATTATTAAAATCCAACCTAATTGTGAAATCAGATTTTTGATAACTTAAGCAAAAGAATAGCTTTGTAAAAATGTACTTTAGGCTACCTGAGCAAGAACTGGCTTAAAAGGCAGTTCTGCCACTCATCAAACCTCCAGAGTTGGAATATGCACCCTGGCTGGGAAAGTTAACAGCCTGGCCTCAGAGAACAATGGCTTGTCCCTGAGCCCAGGAAAAGAGAATGGTTCTTAACTGCTGACCACTTAGCAAGGCTAAGCTATCTGGGAGTGGACAGGAGTAGTTGACATAACAAAGAGCAGCGTTAGCACAACCTCTTTTGACTAGGAGATTCCAGGGAATGGTTCTCCTTTTAATTCGCAGGACCCTCCCAGATAGCCAATCTCAAGTCACTGTGGCAGCCCTTAACTTCTTAGGCTCTTTGCAAGAACTTCATGGCAAGGATGCTCAGAGACTCATACATAAAAGGCGCTATGGACATGTAACTAACATGCCAGTTAGGTACTCAATGGCTGCAGCGGACTATGGGAGGATGGAGGACAGTGACAGAGGACCAAACAGCAAATTGATGAGTCCCCTGAGTGGTAGATGTGATGCATCACAATCAGGAATGTCAAGAAGTAGGCCAACATTTGGGAAATTATTTCTACCCCTTTCCTGGTATTACCAAGGCTTTGGTCACATAACTTAATGTCAGATGGCCCATATTAACCAATTGAGCATCAACGGTGCTTTATTTACATATGAATTAGTGCCAGAGCCCTGCGGATGGTGCTGTTAAATATCGGTGCCCCGAATGCCTAATAATAACCAAACAAAGACTCAAATAAAAATACCTGGAATTTGGGAAGGAAGACATCTGCAGAATCTGTTTAAAATATATAGACATTATAGAAAAGTTAAAGTAAGAGTATCGAAAATGTGCACTGTAAGAGGCTCCACCTTACCACATCTTGTGCGATGTGTGTACCATGTTACATAGGGATTGCAAAGCCTATCAAAGAACACAAACGACCAGATGTGCCAACTCATACGGCACCACGGTGTGTCACACAATATTCACACAGTCTTCGAGTAGTTCATTTGAGCTGGTGGTTTCAGGTGCTCGGCACTAGCACTTAAGTAGCAACACCGGTGCATATGACAGTCTGCTACATGGTGGCGCTGTTTGTCTAACATAGAGACGAGCACAACAACATTTGGTTATTAATCCGATATACCTTAAAATGGCCTTTTTCTACCTTCCAAGGCATTCCTACAGATTTGGGGGCATGGAATAGCCTGAATCGTCACACTTGTAGGGTTTCCTGGTTAGTAGCTGCATTAGTGCTGCCAGGCAGGAGCAAGGGGCTGGTGCAAGCTGCAGTGGCCTCCTGGTGAGGGCCCGGCACTTATTTTTTCACAAATTAAGCACTGCAGCCTTCCTGTTAAAAGCCGATATTGCCCAGTGTGCATACAGTGAGATTTACCGAGAGGGTTTGCAGTTCATTGTTTGTGGTGCTCTGAACAGGTGACATCCAGCAGGAGTTTTACAACTTCCCAAGGACATCAGGGGCTGCACTTTGTTTATTGGAAAACGGGGGGGGGTACTTCTTGGACAGTGCCCAGCTATAAGCCCAGAGCTCTTCTCTTGGGACCCCCTCAAGGATAGCCATATAGCCATGTGATGATGGTCTCAAAGCAATGCCCCCCACACCCCTAAATTAGCCACGACCCTCCTCAGACTGTCAAACAAATTCCTAATGTGTCAGGTTTGAAAATACAACTCAGAAGGGAAATCACCACCCACAAAGAGAATATTGAAACTATTGTGCCCAATGGGCCTGAGAGGTTAGATGCAGATCGAAAATCCGTCAGACCATTGCTCAGGCTACGATTTTATCAAGAATAGACTATGGCAACTCTCTCTATTTAGGCACCAATAAGTCCAGTATCCAGCGTCTGCAGAGAATACAGAATGCAGCAGCCCACATTCTCCTGGCGCTCCCGAAATCTTGCTCAGTGTCCAAATTTCTACCTAAACTACACTGGCTGCCAGTTGAAAAAAGAATTCAGTTTAAAACGCCATGTGGGGCTCATAGAATTCTGACTCAACAAGCACCACTGGGGCTGGCGGATCTGCTAGCCTTCTATGTTTCTCGGTGTACTTTATACTCAGCTGATCAAGGGCTGGTTTATATTCCCAGAGTCCAAAGAGCCAGAACTGGTGGCCGCTCTTTTAGAACTCTCGCGGCCAGACTATGGAACTCGCCCCCAGCCTACATCAGAGGGATCCAGAATCATCTTGCCTTTCGCAAAGCCATAAAGATCTGGCTCTTCCCGGCGTAACTCCCCTCCAGCCTATACAGTCTCAAGTCTTTGGTTGCGCTGGGACGCCCCATTGCTGGGGCAGCCATGCGCATTACAAATCTTACAATAATAATAATAATAATACAAAATGTATATTTTCAATGGGCGAGGGACATGGGCCCTTCATAGCACAGTACCTAGAGGCAGAAGCTGGAGGAGCAATCCTAGAAACGATGACATATAGATTAGTAGCTCTTCGGTTTCCCACGTTGCTTTATCTGAAGCTCCTGTTTGAAAGCTTATGGATTAGTGATGGTGGGCTCCTGCCAAGAGATCTAGCTTGTCACTGCACCCACTAGGATAGATTGGATAGACTTTGGGGGCGCCCTCTAGTGGTGTGGAACACTAGTCGGCGCTGCTACTGGGCATGGGCTCATGTCTAATTTGTATTGACTGCTTACGCGTCCTATTGCTTCTGTAATGTTTGTTCGATCTGTCCGGTGTGTATGGAGAATCACTAGTAAAGAGTTACTTGCAAAAAAATATGTAATAGAAACTATGACATATGATTCGGGGTTCTAGCAGTCAGATTAGGGAGCAGATAATGCTTGGCTCTGGCAATTTCAGACACAAAGGCACATTTGAAGCAGTTGTCACCGAATGGTAGTGCACGTTTTGAAACAAAGCTTGTTAGTGTGAGATGGGCTAGTAAATGAGACCCAGGGGCTGCGAGATCAGGCGTTATAAGCAACAAAGACCATTATGTCTGATGAGTTGGCCAGCTAAGCCACTGTTTTCACCGAGAGTTTCCCCAGATTGTGAGTTTTGGAAGCCCCTGTGATGAATTCACTGAATTAAAGGCTGGTGTGTATTAGAGTTAAGCATTTATGGTTCCAGAGCTTTTAACTGCAAGACACTGGTGAAGTTTGATGAATTTTGATGATGGATTTCATATCTTGAAATATGTTTTCCGAAATAAGCTCTTCAAAAGAGGTACAGCTGAGCACTTTTTGTTTTAGTTTTGGTGACTCTACAGATCACATGAAAGCAGAAATATCTTTCCGTATAACGTTTCAACAAAATTTCTAAGTTGGTGAAAATTAATGCAGTCACACAACAAACTTAGTACTGCATAAAGCTTTTATACAAGCATCTTTAATTACCGTTTGTTCATAGTGAAATGTTTGTTTCTGTGCTTTTTTTCCGCATGGAAAATATTCCCTCATGTGGAGTAATCCCACCCCTTTCTTCTTACAATATGCAGTAGCATGGGGGACTTTCACACCCAATTTACGCTCTTTCTGCAGCATTGCCACCAAAGCTAGGTGTGCAAATTGGGTGCGAATTGCTTTTTGGAAATTTCTTGAACACCGACAAAATTAAAAGGTTGTGGCTGTTCATCATATATATGATTGCTATCCCTTGTACCACCATCTAAGGAGCCTTGTTTTATCTCTAACCCCGTGACAGACGGTGCAGAGTTGAACAGCGCTTTGGTGTTGCAGTTTGATTTTCAATTGAAATCAATCAATTTCATTTTAAGGCCCCATAAATTGCATGAGGTAAATAGTATAAAATCTCTGAAGTACATTTTGAATAAAAAGACATACACATATATCTATATTTTAACCAGACAATTCAGATAAGAGATCATTTATTAGTAATTTTCAAAGGGGAACTATCCCCTGCGGTGAAAGGATCGAAGGAATGCTCTACTAACTTTAATGATATATGATTTTAGACAAAATGAAACTGAAAATGAAATTCAGTATTGTCAATAAAGCCCTTGGTTTGTTGGTGGTTTCCAGCAGAGAGGGCACTGGGGTGTCATGGTGGAGGAGTTAGGAGGAGATTCGGATTTAGCTCATGCAACAGCGCCCGATGTCTTAGGTATATATTGGAACAGGACAGGGGCTTTGCACAATTGGGTGAAAGTTTCGAAGAAGTAGGCCGGGGAGATCAAAATGACCTAGTGGTAAACCAGTGGCCTGTGGTAGACGTTTGAGCTGAAGGTGAAGAAGGGAACTAGAGGTGAACCAGTGATGTCGATGTGCACCGGTAACCTAGAAATAAACAGTAAACAGGTGAACTGAAAATACATTGCTGACATAAAGGTGAAGCTAAGAACATATGACCTGGAAGTGAATAGGTACACTGAAGGTAAATGAGTGGTCTAGGATATGTAGATGAACTTGGGTGATTGGTGACTGGGGTCATTGGTGACTAGAGGCAATGGGTGACCTGCAGGTGGGTGAATTAGATGCTCACTAGATGCACATGAATGGCCTACAGGTAAAGAGCAGGTCTGGAGGTGATTGGGTGACCATTCATGAAAGGCCGCAGCTATTTATTGTGAATTCATTTTAATATGTTGTTATACACACAGTACAAACTGAAAAGTGCGAACATGTGTCATGCTTCAGAACAGTAAGAGTAGATGGTCAGGGTGTTTAGTCAATGATTTGAGTTTTTTTAGGATTTCCTTGAAAAGGTGGAAGGATTGGGCATCATGTACTGTGCGTCTGTGTCAATTCTTTTGCCATCCACATTTGTTTGGTTTTGGATGGTTTGGAAAGGTAAGTTACTCCAAAGACCTAAAAGGCTGCTCTGCAGGCATACACACTCTTGACTCACATTTAGCTAACTTGTTCAGAGAGAAAGGCTGATCAATCATGACTTCCAGGAATGTAAGTGTCATACTTTGTATTCTGAAGGGTATATTCAGACCGGTTTTTGTGGTTGTGAGGGCTTGTGAGGTCTCCAAATTGCCTCCTGGCTTGGTATATATGCATGTGTGTGTGTTCACATGGGTGTGTGTTTGGGAGGTGCGTGTGTGAGACAGAGATGATGGTCAACTAAGTTAAAAGCACTCTAGTCAACTGCCCCTCTAAAACATCCCTAAAGGCCATGCCGCCTGAAGCTTGTCTTTGATGTTTAGCAGAGCAATGTTTCCAGGAGGTCTGTGACCACCTTGAGTTAAATCCTTAAGAGGGTCTCTGTGATGTGAAGTCCATTTCAAAATCCAGGCTTGCATGAGAGGCGGGGCAGCTCCCAGTCATTTGTGCAGTAGGAATGCCCCCAGACACCTAATATGTTTATGGTCTTTGGAAATTCTTGTTCCTGGACAGGAAGGAGTATAAGAAGCAGCCTGATACTACAGTGCACTAGTCAGAGCATGCTCCTAACTTGTGTGTCAAACTTACACGTATCCTCTGATTTGCACACTCCAAGTCAGCGAGTGACCCTAACAAAAAGTGTGACACTATTCCAGGGGGGACTCAAAATCTCTGCCTTTTTTGGTTCTAGAGTTGTGTGAGATACTTTGATAAAGCATAAGATGTGGAACATAATAACCCCACTCTTCATATCACCTATGTAGGAATAACTTTGCTAGAACAGGAGACATCATGGGGTGTGTCAGTCATGACTGGTTGAGACGTGAAGCCTGCCATTCGACATACAGCCAGCGGCCTCTGCTCTTCCAGTCATTCGGTCAATGTCTTGGAGGCAGCATCGGGTTCAGTGGCCTAGAGAATAGGCCAGGCAGCTGGGGGCAGAGGCTCGGTGCGGGCGGGGAGGGACAGGGAGCTACAGGAAACACTTGTAGGAAGGGCCTGGTTGTGGCATCAGCATGGAGAGAGAGCTAACGGAGTAAGGACTAACTGACCGGTCTTTGGATTAGTCAGGGGCCTGGTTCTTGAACATATGATATATGATGCCCAGGAGGGAGAAAAAGATGTCCACTTATAGATTCTGGATGAAAAATATTAACACCTCCCCCACCCTGCCCCAATACACATACAAAGATAGCCCTGCTTGTAGTTTGAGATTTATTGCTACTAAGTGATTTGTGAAGCTACTTTTAGTACAGTGAAAATACGACATCCTGGGGAGGTGGGAGAGGGGTGGAGGACAGTGCCTGTTGAGGATGATGTCCATGGGCAGTACTTGTCTTAATTTTCCAGTTCTCCAGAGCAGAACTATGTTCTGAGCCCCAACATTCAAATGTTTCATTCCAGGTGATTCTAAGACAGTGGTTCTTCAAACTATAGGGCGAGCCCCTTGGGCTGGAACCCCACCTTAGTGCCACAAGGGAATGTACGTGGGGTCTAGACACTGCAAAGATCAGCCACCTGACGTGAATGTGGAGGAGAGGGCAGATTTTGAGCGAGCTTGATTTTGGTTAGGTAAAGTTATGCTGATTTGAATGTATGGTATTGTATTGTGTTGTCAACGTTTTATTTTTTTACCTGGGTTTGATAAAAGGGATAACTTTGTGGGTGATGTTGAGGAGTTTGAAATGTGTGCTTCTTCCCCGAGTGACAGGACACATCACGCTAAGAACAGGTCTTGCTGCCTGGTGTTTATCTGCAAAACTCTGCAGGAAAATAGAACAAGCATTGGCAAACTCAATATGTCTTAGCTTTTGGCTGCCAGTCTCAAACCTATTGGTTTTGTCAAAACATTTTGCCGATGCTCTTAAGCATTGGCAACAAAAAAAAAAGGCATCCTTTTGCCAATTCTCCACACTGGATTGGAGTGAGCAGACACAACAGCGGGGAAGGGGAAAGCAACCAAGGACCTCGGTGTATGGGGGGGTTTAAAATGAAAAATAAAGAATAAATAAAACTATAAGAAAGAAAGAAAACGTGGAAAAGTAAAGAACACGAGTAAGACAGGGAAGGAGGAGCAACATGGAGACCACAGGGGCACAGGATGGAGAGGAGCAGGAGAAGTAACAGATGAGCTTGTAGGCTGTGGAAGGAGCAAACAGAGATCTAATGGGAGAATTTAAAAGTAGTGAAGCAGCACACTAGGGAGTGAGCAAAAAATCAAAGCACTCCCATGGAGTGCTAAAATGATAGAAAAAAGTAGATATGTGAGTAGTGGAAGGATAAGAGACATCCAATTTAAAGGATGATAAAGAAGCTATACTCCAAGGGAGGGGCAAACACAAGAAGATGAAGGGAAAACACAGAATCAGAAGCAATCAAATGAGAGTGACAAGCAAGCCAACCAATGGTACGCAATGGGCTGGCCCAAAGCCCACTGTAAAGATTGGTATTGTTCACAGCAGGTCTTCCACAACAGGCATCTAAAAGCAGTCAGTAGATGAGACCTAAGAAACAAAAACCTAGGCATAACTATGCATGCTAAATCCCAAAACTAACTGTAGGAGGAAAAAAAAACAACAATAAAAAACGAACAAGAGCCCATAGCAAATCATAGAAAAAGAAACACTGGACAATAAAACCCTTTTTTGGGAGGCAAGCACTACTATAAATACAGATAGATAATGATCTTTTCATGAGCAAATTATCTCTTTTTTTCTGTAAGGTAAAAGTCCTCTTTATGAATCACCTGTCAAAACATGTCAATCGCTGCTATAGATAGAGGGAGCAGATGTGGGGCATGTGATTTGAATTAATTAGCATATATGCAAATCACTGCTGCCGGCTTGACTCGCACAGATTGCAGGAGCAGAATTTTGCATTGCTGGATATTTAGAACCTGCTGTGAGAATGAATCTCTAGTGACACGGCGTCTCTTTGACGCAGCAGAAGGGAGATGGAAATTAAACATTGAATACAATAGGGCGCACTGCTAGTGGTTGCATTGCGATTCGCTACAAAAAAACACCCTTTAATGATTGAGGGGATTGGAAAACTCCCTCATTGACTTGAGACCTCATGGATGGGCTACGATGGACCTGGGCAGGACGTCACACACTGCCACGGAAGCACTGTGAGGTGCTGGGAGTGGGACAAGCTCTCACTATCTGCTACACTGATGATACAGCCCCTCACTGACCCCCCCTCGATGGGGTGGGGCAGAGACATCACTCATTTTTGTGCTGATGTCTCAAGTGCCTTGGACAGATCGCTCAACTCCTGCGAGACTGATGGTGGGCAATGAATGGCTCTAAGAAGTTTCTCACAGACCATTGTGATGATGTCACAACCACATGGAGACGTCCCTTTCCAGTAAACTACCGTCAGCAAAGAGTATGTTGTCAATATATTTTTATTTAAGCATCCAATTTTCTATCAGGAATCAGAACATTGGAATGTTGGGAGCACCTTTGAAAACAGTGGAGTGCTCCGGGCTTCTAATGGCCGGTAGAAGCCTGGAGCTCCAACCTTTCAATATTGTCCTTCACAGCAGTAGCTGTGAACAAAGGCCTCATGGAGCCCGAGAGGATTTCAATCCCCTCGAGTTCCATGAGGCCTTTGTTTTATTTGTTATAACATCCTATACTCTAGTGACGGAATGTTCTAACAGCCTTATAGCCCTCCGTAGCTGGGCTATACCGGCATTAAAGTTCCGCTCCCTTGTTAAAAGCCCTCGCCTTCAGCTTAGGCTTTTAATGCTGGAACAGGTTTTTAATGACCGGTATAACCTGTTATGGCAAGCTATAAGGCTATATTATATCTGCCGGGGAGGAACATGTGATATGTGAATATGCTGAATGGAGAGCTGTGGGATGATTTAAGCGTGTACGATAAGCTCAGGTGTGGTCCCAGTGCCATAAGATCCACGCCACATCTAACCAACGAGACCAAACAAGGCCAAAACAAGTCGGGTTGGTAGCGTTTCCATCAGAGGGAATGTGATTAGGAAGTTCGGGCTGGGCTGTTCCTACTGGAGCCAGACTAAGGCTAATTTTCATATGGTTGCTTTCTGTCTGGGGTGGCAAAATGAGTAAAGAAATAATGTACGGGAATGTGGCTGAGATTAATAGCACCCATCACTTTTTTTCAATGTTTACAATGTGGGTGAATAATTCTTGATAGTTTGCAAGGAAAGAAGTCAAGAACATTTAAAGTAGAAATCAAAATGCTGAATTAAATTTTCATTTCAAAATCATGTGGACTACCTTGACTGTACCCCAGAGACAGCAAGTGCCTTACTGAAGATATTTGAAACCACGACCCAGAGTTTAGCAGACAAATGATGGTGGGGAAAACACTGACCGTGCATACATTAATTGGAAAATATTTAATACCAGTTCACTCCCCTAGAAATATGAATAGGGAGGCCATTTTTCCCCTTTGTGTTTTTGTTGGCAGAATGAGAAATATTTGGGCTCATAGGACCCAACTCTTAACAGACACTAATGTTTTTTTTCATAATGAAGGATGTACAAACGGGCAAACACCACAACATGCAAACAGAAACAGGCACAGGTACCACCATACAAATATATACAAACAGACACATTATGCATTAGTGTAACATGAATAATGATTCTGTGGAGCTCTCACAATGCACCTCTACCCTACTTTGTCTCATGCACTGTTACACCAATCCAGTGACATCTGCAGTATTTGCACAGTGCACCTATAATCTGATTTACATCAGGCATTATTCTACCAATCCAGAAACATCTACAGTACTCTCACAATACACCTTTAATCTGATTTACATCAGGCATTAGTCTACCAATCCAGAAACATCTACAGTACTCTCACAATACACCTTTAATCTGTTTTACATCAGGCATTAGTCTACCAATCCAGAAACATCTACAGTACTCTCACAATACACCTTTAATCTGTTTTACATCAGGCATTAGTCTACCAATCCAGGGACATCTGCAGTACTCTCACAATGAACCTTTTATCTGATTTACATCAGGCATTAATCTACCAATCCAGGGACATCTGCAGTACTCTCGCAATGCATCTTTAATATGATTTACATCAGGCATTAGGCTACCAATCCAGGGACATCTGCAGTACTCTCACAATGCACAGTTAATCTGATTTACATCAGACATTGGTCTACCAATCTAGTGACATATACAGTGCTCTCACAATGCACCTTTAATCTGATTTACATCAGGCATTAGTCTACCGATCAAGAGACAGCTACAGTTCTCCGAATAACGTACCTTTAATCTCATTTACATCAGGCATTAATCTACAAATCCAGGGACATCTGCAGTACTCTCACAATGCACGTTTAATCTGATTTACATCAGACATTGGTCTACCAATCCAAAGACCTCTACAGTACTTTCACAATGCGCCTTTAATCTGATTTACATTAGAAAGTCAACCAATCCAGTGACATCTACAGTACTCTCACGACACACAGTTAATCTGATTTATATCAGGCATCAGTCTACCAAACCAGAAACATCTACAGTACTCTTGCAACGCACCTTTAATCTGATTTAAATCAGGCATGAGTCTACCAATCCAGAAGCATCTACAGTACTCTCACAATGCACCTTTAATCTGATTAACATCAGGTATTAGTCTACCGATCAAGAGACAGCTACAGTTCTCTGAACAACGTACTTTTAATCTCATTTACATCAGGCATTAATCTACCAAGCCAGGGACATCTGCAGTACTCTCACAATGCACCTTTAATCTGATTTACATCAGACATTGGTCTACCAATCTAGTGACATCTACAGTGCTCTCACAACGCACCTTTAATCTGATTTACATCATGCATTAATCTACGAGTAAGGAGACATTTGTAGTACTCTCACAATGCACCTTTAATCTGATTTACATCAGACTGGTCTACCAATCCAGGGACATCTACAGTGCTCTCACAACGCACCTTTAATCTGATTTACGTCATGCATTAATCTACGAGTAAGGAGACATTTGTAGTACTCTCACAATGCACCTTTAATCTGATTTACATCAGACTGGTCTACCAATCCAGGGACATCTACAGTGCTCTCACAACGCACCTTTAATCTGATTTACGTCATGCACTAATCTACGAGTAAGGAGACATTTGTAGTACTCTCACAATGCACCTTTAATCTGATTTACATCAGACTGGTCTACCAATCCAGGGACATCTACAGTGCTCTCACAACGCACCTTTAATCTGATTTACGTCATGCATTAATATACGAGTAAGGAGACATTTGTAGTACTCTCACAATGCACCTTTAATCTGATTTACATCAGACTGGTCTACCAATCCAGGGACATCTACAGTGCTCTCACAACGCACCTTTAATCTGATTTACGTCATGCACTAATCTACGAGTAAGGAGACATTTGTAGTACTCTCACAATGCACCTTTAATCTGACTTGCTTCATGCATAAATTAGCAAATTTTGGAGACACCTGCAGTACTCTCACAATGCACCTTTGATCTGATTTGCAGCATGCATCAGTTTACCAATCCGGCGACATCTGCGCATTTAATCTGACTGCATTATGTGTTAATCTACGAGTAAGGAGACATTTGTAGTACTCTCACAATGCACCTTTAATCTGATTTGCAGCATGCATTTGTCTACCAACCCGGAGACATCAGCGCCTTTAATGTTCCTTGCATCATGCATTAGTCTACCAATCCGGACACATCTGCAGTACTCTCCTAATGCACCTTCATATCTAATTTGGACCATGTACTGGTATAACAAGGCAGACACTGGCGGCCCTCGCGGTCCAGCACCTGAGGCCCGTGCTGCACCATTTAACGTCAGGGTGCATATAAATGGCATTGCAGGCGCTCCACTTAAATCACACCAACCTGTCGGTCAAGGATGGACCCAGAAGGTGGAGTAGCAGCACATTGTTTATTTTTCTTAGTGTCTTTTCGGGCTGGTGCTGTTTGCATTATTCTGGGAAGTCGTGGCTTTTTAGCATGCAGTTTTGGTGCATTTGTAATGTTAGCCATTAGCAGTGCGATGTATGCACCAGCATCTGAAAAGCCTGAACATTCTTTGAAAGTATCACCCATTGGGCCAATAAACCCATTCTCTACAGCTAAAAAGACAGGCGCTCAGGAACTACATTTTATGTTGAATTTTACAAGTTCTGCCAAGTGGTACTATTACATATGATACAATCGGTCATTATTGGCTTTACTGCCAACACCATGTTGTGTTGTGGGGCTTGTAGTTTTTCTTTTAACGCAGTAACGATGGATTCAAAAACCCACCACGAAAATTGCTGCTGGCTACAATTCCAGAATTAGCCAAACATGTAATACAAGACATGGAGTCTCTTGTCAGGGATGTTTTAAACATTTTACAAAGTATAGTCCATTAAAAAAATCCTTGTTTCATGGTTAAATCCAAATGTAACAAGCATTGGCAATGCCAATCATTTTGTATTTTTTATACTGGAAAGTATTACATCAAGCTTCAAAACACATCCAAGGTATAATATGGACGGGGCAGTGCAATCTTCCCCAACACAAGGAATAATGAGACACAGCGACCCTAATCCATCTGGACCGCTCGACAGCCTTTGATATGGTCTCCACCCCATCCTCACACAATGCCTACACAACCGCGGAATCTAAGGACACGCAGTCCAGTGGAACTGCTCCTTCTTGACTGGAAAGACCCACTCAGTCAGCCTGGCACAGTACAATCTGTGGCGTTCCACAAGGATCATCCTTGAGGCTGACCTTCTTTAACACAAACATGCTCCCTCTAGGCAGCATCATCCGCTCTCGGGACAATAACCTCTCCAATGCCAAAAGCATGCAACTCATTCTCTCGCTCAAGGACAAGATGCTCAATACCTGGATTAAGTTCAGTATAAGCATAACTGAATTCGCCCTCTGGATAAAGATCAACCGTCTGAAGCTGAACATCGACAAGACCAAAATTAGGATCTTCTGGAAGAGCTGTTCACAACGGGACTCCTCCTATTGGCTAGCAGAGCTAGGATTGACCCACCCAACACTAATGCCAAGAACCTTAGTACTGTAATCAACAAAAAACTCGACATGACTGCCCAAGCCAGGGCAGCCACCACCTCATACTTCCATATCCTGAAGATGCTGAGGAAGGTTTTCAAATGGCTACCAATCAATAATCGGAAAACCGTCACACACGCCCTTGTCACAAGCAAGGTGGATTATGGGAAAACCCTCTATGCCGTGACCATAATATCTCACCAGACGTCTGCTGACCATTTGGAAGTTGGCGACCAGAATCACTCTCCATCTCCCATCCCACACTCAAAACACATCACACCTGAAGGAGATCTACTGGCTTCCCATACACAAATGAGCACATTTCAAACTCCTCACCCATACTATCAAGGCACTATATACCACTGGTCCAGCATACCTCAATAGTTGCATCTGTTTCCACTACAAACCTACCAGAAACCTTCACTCACACAAACTTCCGCTTACACACATTCCACACATACAGAAAACCAGAGCCGTCGGTCAAGCTTTCTCCTACATCAGTCCTAACGCATGCCACTACACGTAATCGCTCATCCTCACTTCTTGAAGTCTGCAAGAAGTTGAAATCTTGGCATTTTGAGTAGCCGCACGAGGCCCTAGTTTTGACTAGACTCACATCTACTACGTGCCAGACTACCCTCCTGAGTGATGGTGCGCTCTACAAATCGGCATAACGAAATGTAGCAAGAAGGACCCACCTGATTCTCACACATATGCACAGCAGATACAACAAAGATAGCTAGCACACTAAAGGGGAAAGGAGATGAGTTAAAGGACCATTGTATGCTCTCTATAAACAGGCACAAACTTTAAAGTAGTAGAACACTCGTGAAAGAAATATCCAAACCTCTTGTGGAATTACTACACACAAATGTACTCATGTAGGGGATAACCCTCACATACCTAGTGTGGTACGTCTTTAGCAATTGGTTCCACTAGCACTGTGAAGCATCCAGGAGAACTAGATGGCACCGGTTGTACAGTCTCCTACTTATTGTTTCCCTAGATGGGTGAGGTTATGCCCCTTATGCAGCCATTTATGTTTTCTTGTTAAACTGCCAGACCTTTATTAAAATTGTGTGTGGCTAAGCTAAATATGTTTTTACTGGGGCCTCTCTACCACAAGATTAAAAGCTGGAGGGTAGAGCAACAGACCCCGCTTCTCTTTTTTCCTTTGATATGTTTTGGTACTCCAAACATGATCAGACAGCTTCTTCAGGACTCTGGGTCTTAGTATTTCCAATTAAATAGTATGAAACAGTCCGTGATTCACAGAGCATGTTATGCAAGTGTATTCAGCACTTCCTTTGCTTTTTTCATAAAATGGGGCAACAGAAGTGGAAACACCTCTCCTTCATAGAACAGGTTCATCTTGGGCAGAGACAGTGTAAAACTCCTTTCATCAGAGGACAGGTAAAGCTGCAGCAGCAGCAGCAACACAAGCTTTTCCCATCACAGTACACATCCAAGTAAGGCACCAGCAGTACAAGTTTCCTTCCATGCACAGATGTTCAGCATGACAGTAGCAAAGCAAGCTTCCCTATCTCAAAGAAGGCAGCACGTGTAATCTTCCATTCCCTGCAGAATAGTTTCATTTGGGCACACTAGTACAAGCTTCCCTTGCTCACAGAACACGTGCAGCTAATGTGTGAGTGTCATGTAGGTTACAGGAAGATCTCTGGAGTGAGTCCTTAACTTACTGAGAGCAAAATATAAGTGGGAGAGTGGGTCAATATGTAAGTTATGGCATCTTTCTCATTTGGGTGATATTCCACATCTGCATGCTGAGGTTTTTGCTGGATATTTCTCATCAGTAAACTGATGGCCTAGCTGGTGTCACTCAGAGACCTGCTGTTTGTGTTAATTCTTTGTTTTCCGCATAGACATTACCTAATTCGTCATCATTGTTTGGAGCAGCCCGGCCACATTCTAAGTAACTGTGCTCTAGACAGGCACAGCGGTGCTAGCCTCCTCGGCCCTCAGGTTAAGAACCGCTGATCGAGACAGTTGCTTCAAACTTGTCGCTGCAAATGTGTCACTGCGCTTGCGTGCCTAGTAATGCCGAGAGTGGTCTCTAGGGGAAGAGACGTGAAGTCCGGAGGGGTGGTGCTACCAACAAGCGAGATGAGATGTGATGTAAAGAGTGGTCGGAGACACCGCTTGTTGACTGTTGTATGTAACCTTTTCGGTTGGTGCAGGTCTTCGTAGGCGGACTGTGAAGAGCTCGCAAATGTGACATTTTTTTCCTGAATGTTTAAGGCAAACCTGGACAGAATCCTTCAGGCGGCTGCTGTTGCTAAGAGTCTTAAAAACACCTTTGAACCTGTGGCAGGTCCTCCGCACTGGCGGAGGAGCGTCGCCCACCGGCTCAGAGCCAGCAGCTACAGAATAAACAGTATTTTATTATCGTTTTATTTTTCAGCTACTGGCTGAGCCAGCGTGTGTAGGGATGGGCCGGGCCATGGGAGGGAGGAGGAATGAAGTGGCATATGCACATCTAAGTGCGCATGTTTGTTTGGCCGGCCGTCCTAGGGAGTCTTTGATGCTGTCCCAGTGTCTGCTGGGACCAGGAAGCAGCGGAACACCGAGGCGCGAGGTGGCCGGCAGCTTCAGGTAAGTCTTATTTATGTAATTTGTACTCCCTTCCCCCGCACACCCTCCACATACCCCACCACCTTTTGTTTCTGTCGGCCGCCACTGCTCTGAACTGTTCTCTGTAAGTCACAACCCCAGGGCAATTCTTACCACTTATCAGTGAGCAAAGAGGAACTTCATTATCAATTAATGAGAAACACAAACCCTTTAGTTTTTATCATGCAGATGCTTAACAGGGCGTACCCACCCTATCCGTGCCCCCACATTCTCACCCTCCTCATCTATCCTTGCAGATACAATCTGTCGAGTTAGCAAGGGCAGTCAGTTCATTCATGTCTGAAGAATGGTCTACTGAGGGCAAAGTGTGCATGCACAACATTGGCTTTTGCCATTCATTTCTACATAAGCCGAATACGTCTCAATTTTAGTTATTAAAGTTGATAGACACCTGACGTGGACATGGCCAGACTGCATGTATCTCAATGCAGAGCACTGAAGACCTGTGAGCTAAGTAAACACAGGTCTGTGCACTCCCGTCAGTCCTCGTGCATCTCAATGCACCGACATGTGAGCAAAGAATACGCAGGTTTGAGTACTCATGTCAACCTGTGTGCATCTCAATGCAGAACACTGCAGACATGTGAGCAAAGAATACACAGGTTTGAACACTCCCGTCAGTCCTCGTGCATCTCAATGCACCGACATGTGAGCAAAGAATACGCAGGTTTGAGTACACCAGACAAACTGCATGCATCTCATAGCAGAGCATAAAAGACCTGTAAGCAAAGAATACAGGTCTGTGCACTCCAGTCAATCCACGTGCATCTCAATGCAGAGCACAGAAGACCTGTGAGCAAAGTAAACACAGGTCTGTGCACTCCCGTCAGTCCTCATGCATCTCAATGCACCGACATGTGAGCAAAGAATACGCAGGTTTGAGTACTCCCGTCAAACCGTGTGCATCTCAATACAGAACACTGCAGACATGTGAGCAAAGAATACACAGGTTTGAGGACTCCACTCAGTCCTCGTGCATCTCAATGCACAGACGTGAGCAAAGAATAGGCAGGATTGAGGACTCCAGTCAATCTGCGTGCATCTCAATGCAGAGCAGAGAAGACCTGTGAGCAAAGAATACACAGGTTTGAACACTCCCGTCAGTCCTCGTGCATCTCAATGCACAGACGTGAGCAAAGAATAGGCAGGATTGAGGACTCCAGTCAATCTGCGTGCATCTCAATGCAGAGCAGAGAAGACCTGTGAGCAAAGAATACACAGGTTTGAACACTCCCGTCAGTCCTCGTGCATCTCAATGCACCGACATGTGAGCAAAGAATACGCAGGTTTGAGTACACCAGACAAACTGCATGCATCTCAATGCAGAGCACAAAAGACCTGTAAGCAAAGAAAACAGAGGGTTGTGCACTCCAGTAATCTGTGTGCAGCTCAATTCACAGCCCAGACGATCTGCGACCAAAGAGTACAGGTCTGTGCACTCCAGTCAATCCACGTGCATCTCAATGCAGAGCACAGAGGACCTGTGAGCAACGAATATGCAGGTTTGTGCACTCAAGTCAAAACGCATGCATCTCAATGCAGAGCAGAGAAGACCTGTGAGCAAGGAATACGCAGGTTTGTGCATTCAAATCAATCCGCGTGCATCTCAATGCAGAGCAGAGAAGACCTGTGAGCAAGGAATACGCAGGTTTGTGCATTCAAATCAATCTTTGTGCATCTCAATGCAGAGCGCATAAGACCTGTGAGCAAGGAGTACGCAGGTTTGTGCACGCAAGTCAATCCACGTGCATCTCAGTACGGAGCAGAGAAGACCTGTGAGCACAGAATACGCAGGTTTGTGCACTCAAGTCAATCCGCGCGCATCTCAATGCAGAGCACAGAAGACCTGTGAGCAAAGAATACACAGGTTTGTGCACTCAAGTCAATTCGCGTGCATCTCAATGCAGAGCACAGAAGACCTGTGAGCAAAGAATATGCAGGTTTGTGAAAAATCCGCGTGCATCTCAATGCAGAGCACAGAAGACCTATGAGCAAAGAATACACAGGTTTGTGCACTCAAGTCAATCCAAGTGCATCTCAATACAGAGCACAGAAGACCTATGAGCAAACAAGGAATACATAGGTTTGTGCACTCAAGTCAATCCACGTGCATCTCTATGCAGAGCACAGAAGACCTGTGAGCAGAGAATACGCAGGTTTGTGCACTCAAGTCAATCCGCGTGCATCTCAATGCAGAGCACAGAAGACCTGTGAGGAAAGAATACACAGGTTTGTGCAAAATCCGCTTGCATCTCAATGCAGAGCACAGAAGACCTGTGAGCAGAGAATACGCAGGTTTGTGCACTCAAGTCAATCCGTGTGCATCTCAATGCAGAGCACAGAAGACCTGTGAGGAAAGAATACACAGGTTTGTGCAAAATCCGCTTGCATCTCAATGCAGAGCACAGAAGACCTGTGAGCAGAGAATATGCAGGTTTGTGCACTCAAGTCAATCCGCGTGCATCTCAATGCAGAGCACAGAAGACCTGTGAGCAGAGTATACGCAGGTTTTTGCACTCAAGTCAATCCACGTGCATCTCAATGCACAGACATGTGAGCAAAGAATACGCAGGTTTGTGCACTCAAGTCAATTCGCGTGCATCTCAATGCAGAGCACAGAAGACCTGTGAGCAAAGAATACGCAGGTTTGTGCAAAATCCGCTTGCATCTCAATGCAGAGCACAGAAGACCTATGAGCAAAGAATACACAGGTTTGTGCACTCAAATCAATCCGCGTGCATCTCAATGCAGAGCACAGAAGACCTATGAGCAAAGAATACACAGGTTTGTGCAAATCCGCGTGCATCTCAATGCAGAGCACAGAAGACCTATGAGCAAAGAATACACAGGTTTGTACACGCAAGTCAATCCACGTGCATCTCAATGCAGAGCACAGAAGACCTGTGAGCAGAGAATACGCAGGTTTGTGCACTCAAGTCAATCCGCGTGCATCTCAATGCAGAGCACAGAAGACCTGTGAGCAGAGTATACGCAGGTTTTTGCACTCAAGTCAATCCACGTGCATCTCAATGCACAGACCTGTGAGCAGAGAATACGCAGGTTTGTGCACTCAAGTCAATCCACATGCATCTCAATGCAGAGCACAGAAGACCTGTGAGCAAAGAATACGCAGGTTTGTGCAAAATCCGCTTGCATCTCAATGCAGAGCACAGAAGACCTATGAGCAAAGAATACACAGGTTTGTGCACTCAAATCAATCCGCGTGCATCTCAATGCAGAGCACAGAAGACCTATGAGCAAAGAATACACAGGTGTGCAAATCCGCGTGCATCTCAATGCAGAGCACAGAAGACCTGTGAGCAAAGAATACGCAGGTTTTTGCACTCAAGTCAATCCGCGTGCATCTCAATGCACAGACCTGTGAGCAAGGAATACTCAGGTTTTTGCACTCAAGTCAATCCGCGTGCATCTCAATGCAGAGCACAGAAGACCTGTGAGCAAAGAATACCAGGTTTGTGCACTCAAGTCAATCCACGTGCATCTCAATGCAGAGCACAGAAGACCTATGAGCAAAGAATACACAGGTTTGTGCAAATCCGCGTGCATCTCAAAGCAGAGCACAGAAGACCTATGAGCAAAGAATACACAGGTTTGTGCAAATCCGCGTGCATCTCAATGCAGAGCACAGAAGACCTATGAGCAAAGAATGCACAGGTTTGTGCACTCAAGTCAATTCGCGTGCATCTCAATGCAGAGCACAGAAGACCTGTGAGCAAAGAATACACAGGTTTGTGCACTCAAGTCAATCCGCGTGCATCTCAATGCAGAGCACAGAAGACCTGTGAGCAAAGAATACACAGGTTTGTGCACTCAAGTCAATCCGCGTGCATCTCAATGCACAGACCTGTGAGCAAAGAATACGCAGGATTGTGCACTCAAGTCAATCCTCACATTTGAATTTTTTTTAAAGCAGAGAACAGATTAAATAGTAACTAAATCTGCTGCTACTGCGGATTTGTGGAGATTACGCCTCTTTATAATCCAGACAAAGTGTGTTATTTTCAGTGGCAACGAACGAGGTTTTTTTTTTCTTCGATATAGAACTGCACACCACATTGGCTTGACACAATATTTCACAAAGTAGGCTTCATGTAGCAGTTTGGAGTAAGGGGTGCGCAGGTCCTGTGGAAAGTAAGAGGTACCAGTGAGATAGTGGTACACACAGGTACTGCCCGGAAGAAAGAGATACAGGTCAAGAAGGAGTGTGTGCAGAACTGTCGGCTCAGTAAAAACACAAGTATGTGCACCATGCAAGCACCGCGCTGCGGATATGAACAGACACAATTTATGAATATGAATGTCTCGATACTTTGGGATATTTGATGGAATCACAGAAAGGACAATACTTTCTAACTAGGTTGGTAGGAGTGAAGGTTTTGGCACAGTGAAATTTTGAATCTTTTTGGTGGGAATTGCAATTTCCGGTGATGACGTGGTGGGAGAAACCGGCTGACTAGTGCTGGGTGCTTAAGCAATTAGACTATCTGCAGATAATAAACCAATGCAAGTGCCGTCGTTTTTAGGTCTGGCTTGACAGAGCAACGTGATGCAGACCAATTTCCACTAATTATTTAAGAAATACAGAGAGGGCTTTGGGTCTGCCCAGATAAGTATCAACTCATGCTCTTGGCTGTTTGGTGTATTAATCAGTCAATCAAACAGGACTTGAAAAGCGCAGCTAATCACCCGTGAGGGTATCCAGGCCCTGATAACCCTGCGGCTAAGGCAGGGTTCAGTTGAACAGCCAGGTCTTGAGCCCCTTACTGAACTCTGAAAGTGAGGTGAAGGGGGAAATGAGGGAGACCATTCCAGGGCTTTGCTGCGAGGTAGAAGGAACGCCCCCCCGCAGTTGCTACAGCGGATGTGTGTGGTGTGAGTGAGGGAGAGAGTGCAGGTGTCTGGAGGATTGGTGGAAGTTCAGGGGGTGGCTGATGTATGCTGGTTGTGTAGGCCTTTGTAGGTGTGGCTCTGCATCTTGAACTGACATCTCTTCTGAATGGGGAGCCAGTGGAGCTTCTTGAGGTGGGGGGGGGTGATGTGGGTCCGCTTTGGGAGGTCGAGGATGAATCTAGCTGCTGAATTCTGTATAGCCTCATCTCTTCGGGAGGTGTGAGGTGATTCCTGCATAGAGTGCATTGCCGTAGTCCAACCAGCTGGTGAGTAGTGCTTGAGTGATGGTTCATCTGGTGTTAACCTCTTCAGCGCTGCGCGGATTCCCGCGCAGTGCTGAAAGATCTGAGCGCGGGCGGGGCCATGACGGAACGGTTCCGTCATAAGCACAGCCCAACCGGCGTGCATGACGGAACCGTTCCGTCATCGGCATCGAAGAGGTTAACAGGGGACCATCTGAAGATATTATGGAGCATGCGAAGAGTGAAGAAGCAGGCAGACTGCATTGATCTGGCTTTTCTGGGGAGCTTGCTGTCCAGGATAATGTTGAGATTGTGGGCATGGGTTGTCGGAGTGGGTAAGGGTCCTAGTTCAGAAGACCACCAAGAGGTGTTCCACAGGGAGGTGTTGTTCCCAAACATCAGCACTTCCATTTTGTCTGTGTTGAGTTTTAGATAGTTAACTTTCATTCAGTTGGCGACGCTTGTCATGCACCTGTGGAACTTGGAGGGGTATTCTGATAGTGAGAGGATGAGCTGGGTGTCATCAGAGCAGGATTTGATGTTTAGTCCATGTGTTCTGATGATGTTGGCTGAGGGGGTCATGTAGGTATGGAACAGTGTGGGGCTGAGGAACGAGCTTTGAGAGACGCCGCAGTTGATGTTCTTAGGTTCCGAGGTGGAAGGCTTATTCTCTGGATTCTTCTGATGAGGAAGGACGCGATCCATTTGAGAGCATTTTGCTTGGAATCCTGTGTGGTGAAGCCTCTTGATAAGGGTGTGGTGGATTACAGAGTCAAATGCTGCTGAGAGGTTGAGGAGGATCAGAGCCGCTGTTTCTCCCCAGTCAAAGAGGGTTCTGATGTCGTCTGTGGCAGTGATCACCGTGGTTTTGGTGCTATGGTTCGTGTGGAATCTGGATTTGGAGGTGTCCAGAAGATTGTTGTTCTCCAGGTGTTCCATGAGTTGGCTGTTGAAGGCCTTTTCAAGGACTTTGGTGGGAAAGGGAGCAGAGATATGGGACGGTTGTTCTTGTGTTCACTGGGGTCGGCGGACGGTTTCTTTAGAAGGGTTTTGACTTCTGTTTGTTTCCGTTCTTTGAGCAGAAAGTGGCTGTGGAGATGAATGCCTTGAAAATGGTGGTGAGCTTGTTTCTGATGATCTTGCTCCTGAGGTTGAAGATGTGGTTTGGACAGGGGTCTGTGGATGCTCCTGAGTGGACAGAGTTCATAATGGCTTTGGTGTTTTGTGTGGTGAGCTTATCCCAGGTGGTGAGCAGGTGGTCGGGTTTGCATCTGTGGAAGCGAGCAGGCTGATGATGTTGAAGGCAGTGCGTTGGGGGTCAAGGTTTTTGTAGATAGTTGAGATCTTGCCCTGGAAGAAGTTTGCTAGGGAGCCGCAGATGATGTTTTAGGTGGCTGAGGCATTGGAGAACTCTCTGAAAATTAATCGTTCTTTGCTGCAGTTAGAAATGGCTTCGATTTGGTGGGCATGGGTGCTCCTTTTCATCTCTTTCAGGAGTCAGTGGTATTGGTTGATGGATGTTTTGAATGTGACTCAGTCTGTGGGATGCTTGCTGGTTAGCCCAGGGGCATAACATAAGCTCCCGCACCCCCCATGGTAAAGGGGGGGTCCGAGCTGCAGGGGGCCTCCCTCAGCACAGTACTCTGGCCAGACAGCTCCAGATTAAATCCGGATTGGTGACCCCTCCGTATACCATGCAGGGGGGGCCCTTTCAACTTTCGTTATGCCACCGGGTTAACCATTTACTTCCAAGTCGCTTGCAGTTACGTTTAGTGGTTCTCAGTTCTGTCATGTACCAACTGGCCTGTTTGGGGGATCTGTTGAGTTCCGTGGGCTTGAAGGGGGTGACTCTGTTGGCAAATTTGGTGATCCAGGCAGACATCAAGGTTGGTTGAGGTGTCAGGGTGGGAGGTTTTGTGTGCGTTTGTTCACTGGCTCTCATACTTTGTTCCAGCTTAGGTGAGAGGTGCTGGGCAGCTTGGTGGGGGTGAAAGGGTGGGTCTTGTGATGGTGAGGTGGACGATGGCATGTACTGTCCAGTTGAGCTCGGTGACATGGCTGCACTTGACTATCACTGGTAGTGAAGATGGGATCAAGAGTGTGTCCTGCGATGTGTGCGGTGTTAGATACTAGATGGGTGAGTCCGATGTTGTTCATGCTTTCGAGGAGGTTGGCAGTGTTGTTGTCGTTAGGGTCATCGAGGTGAAAGTTAAGGTCTACGAGGAGGATGTAGTGTTTGGAGTCAATGGCGAGCAGGGAAAATGATTCAGGGATGGTGTTGCAGAAGCTGGGGCGAGGTCCCTGAGGAATGTAAATGAGGGTGCCTCTCATGGTGGTTTTGCCATCAGTTTGGAGTTGAAAGTTGAGGTGTTCCATAATCTTGGTGGTGTCATCTGCGTCGGGGTGCAGAGGATGGTTTCTTTGTGGATGAAGGCGATTCCACCTCCCTGTTGTTTGATGCCGCTCATGGTGTGCTATCTTGTAGCTGTCGAGCATTGCTGAGGTGATGTTAGGTGCAGATGCGAGGTTGAGGCCTGTCTCGGTGAGGACGATGATGTCAGGGATGAGGGAGGTTGGTGAGCTAATAAATTTACAGGGCGAGCTGACCCAAGGGTCGGATCTTAGAGCCCATTAATGAGCCGAGCCCTGAAAACATGTGCTATGTAAATCACAAAAAAACATCATGTGAAATATGATTAAATTGCTTTAAAATTCAAAGGAGTGTATTTCTTTAACATGTGAAGCTTTGATACTAATAGTCAAATTATAGCACTGCACTAAGAAGTACTTACTAAAAGTAATGTAGAAAAAAACTGTTAGGATTAAATTAGATATTTGCCTAAGATCACAAAATATAAGCAGTGAAGCTGCAATTTATCCAGGATTTCTGGTTTCACTTTCTACAAATCAGCCTGGAAGTGGGTATATTTTTGTTTTTCCTTACGTTAAAGATTTGCTTTCACCGCTTTGTGCATCCTTGCTGAAGTTTTGATATAACAGTTATACGTGCAGTGGCGATATGGTACTCTTCCCCTTAGAGGAAGTTATACATGCAGTGGCGATATGGTACTCTTCCCCTTAGAGCATACACTGATCGCTGGACTAAACCCCAGCCCTCAGTGCAATGCCCAGCATGTTCACACCCGCGAGAGACTGATCTGCACATTATATTTTTTTGTCCAGTTTACCAGAGAGCTAGGAATTACTGGCTTGTCCCTCTCCTTAAAAATTTTGGGTTTAGGCATTTTCTCCCAGCATATAGAATCCTAAAGACAGACTTATCTGCTTTAATTGTATTTGCAGTCGCAAAATTCCTAACTGCAATGTGGTTTATCCGCAATCGTTGTATCAAGTCCAACATGGCTATATGAATATTCCTGATGATTTTAACTCAATTGTTTTACGATTTTTTTTAACTTAATTAAGTGCAATCTTTTTATTCTGTAATTTATAATTGTAAAATTGTTGCATTCTTTTATGGTCCAAAGTGACCGAAATAAGATTACATGATGATGATGATGATATAACATGAACTCCAATTAAATGCCAAATTGGAGCAATTAAGATGAGCACCAGTTACGTTACTCAATTTCACATTGATTGCTTATTCGCATGGGGAGATTAAGCGATTTGACCAGAATCACAGGATTTTGAGCCAACACCAAGACTTGAACCTGGTTCTTCAGTTCCAAAGTAGGCAGCACTGGCTGTAATGCCACATTCTGGTTAGAGGGAGGGATGTAGGCAGAAGTCACATGAAAGCTCAACTTGTTATGGGCTTGGTTGTTCACTCAGGACCTCAAGCTGAGCCAGAGCCTGGCTTCAGGCTTGCGCCTGACTCGAGCATTGACTGGCACGCCCACCTCTATCATTTGGCTTTGCCAAAGCTTGTCTAAATATGAAAGTAGCAGTTGTTTTCATTGACGGGTGGGGTTCAGGTCTTCAATAACTCTTCTGCTGAGCGTCAACAAATGAGTAGGAGTGGGCGAAATATTCTGTTCCCCCGGGGGATTTGGCAAACAAATGACAATGCAGAGTTCCAGCCAAATTCTTCCAATCGCCGTGTGGCAGAAATGTTTCTCATGTGCATACCAAAACGTTTAGTTGGTGAGAGCAAGCAAGATTTGTCATCCCCTAGTGCAAATATCGGTCACTAGGAGGACATCCAGTGAGATTTTTCCAATGCAGGTGGTTGCAACCGATCGCCGTAGAAGGCTGCCGCTCCAGAAGAAAATATACACGAGCGGCAGCAAAATCAACTCGAGTAGCTGCACCCTCTGGCGCGCCGCGTGGTGGTGTTCGCACTCATTTTTTAGCATGGACCGTGTTCCTAGCACTAAATCACAGCGCGATGTTCCTATGTGTGCCCGTTGGCAGAAATCCACTGAATCACGCAGAGTTTTATTGTAAATCCGTGGAGCTCTGCGGAGTCAAATTCCACGAGTTTTGCCCACCCCTACAAATGAGTAAAACATAACATTACTCACTGGTAACTATGCTGTTCATAAAAAACATAAAAACAGGAAAATACAGCAAAATCATGGGCCACAATCCAGAAACATCCAGCGTGGGAGCTCAGATGGGCAGGATTCCAGTGCGGGTGCCTGATTGGAGGAGCATGGCAAAACATTTTCCTAGGTGAAATATTGTTTAAAGTGTTTTCACAAAATAACCCTCTGCTGTTTTATGATTTCACAAAACTGTCTCAGTGAATATAGGAGGTAGTTGAAGCATTAAAGTGTAAAAGAACAAATCGAAGCATATCACTACAGCACGGCCATTATAGGTGTGTCTGTTTATAACAAAAATGACCTGCCCCTATTCCTATTTCTAGAATGATTCAAGAAGCACGTGTCTCTAAAGATGCTCACAGGATGCAGGTTCATTAGAAGGGTGCGAGATTAACACGCCTCGCTCGCATGCAACACATCAGCGTGAATCTATGTGTGTGTGTTAGATGTATATTTGTGCAACGAAAATGTTTTTGAAAAATGGAATTTAACAAAATTGTTAATGACAAATTATCCCATGAAAATGTTTCAGTTTTCCGTAGTTTTATTTTTAATAGGAGAGAAAGCCCGATCCCCTCTTTTTATTTCCCTTGTAGGCCTCCCACCTCTAAACACACACACGCTTCTTTCTCTAGTGATCTGCCACCGTCCCGCTGCTTTTCATCATACTCTCAAAACTGGCGTGTGCATTCTGTGGCGCGTGCATGCTGCGGCGCGTGCATTCTGTGGCACGTGCATGCTGCGGCGCGTGCAGGCTGTGGCCTCTTCTGCCAGGGCAGTAAGGCCCGCCTTCCCCAGGTCAGGGAAAAGAAGACCCTCCCGGTCAGGGAAAAGAAGACGCTGCCTGTCAGGGCAAGAACCCCCTCCTCTGCCTGCACCTCCTCCAGTGCTGGAGGCCGCCCAGGGCAGCTCAGAGCTCCCTCTATGCAGAATCACTGCACGGAGGCGTCCCCCGATTGTGGCATGTGAGCTACAGTGAAATTGTCGTTTTCATGGCTTCGTGACTTCATTTTCGTCGCATTTAATTCGCCATACTAGCACACACTGAACTATGTTAATGAATATTACATAATAGCCGTCAGCACGCCTGTCGAAGAGTTATGCACGGTGTGCGCTGCAGCTCCTGCAGAAAGCGCTGAGTGAGCAGCGCCGAGGGTGTGAGGAGCTCCGGGTCAGAGCAGCGCCCAGAGCAGCCTCTCTGCCCCCTAGACTGCAGCCGGGGGCAGAGGTACTCAGTGAACCCCGGGTTCAGACGCCTGTGGGATCCGTTTCACCCCTATGTTTCCTCGCTCAAGGAAACCTGCGGACATTTTAAGTGTCACTTAAAATGACTCTTAAAATGAGTGCTCTTTGAACTGGGGACGGCGCAGTAATCAAACAGTATTTATAAAGCACACTGGCCCAGGTGCCACATGCAATTCAGCTTCACCTCTGGGTACCTGGTATTAAAAACAAGCATTGGGGAAGCCAACGTGTCTGGCCTACGAGACAGCTACTGGCTTTTGTCAGTGTTCTTTAGTCATGTTGTACATCAGTGTGGCTGGTGTGCAGCATGGCAGAAAGTTAAAAAAACATGTACACAGCCAGAATTTGTGGACAGTGCAAGCGTCATATTGCTTCTTTTAAAAAAAAACATTCACCATGATGCACAGAAGCCATCCTGCAGTACATGGCTAAACACATGGGCAAAGCCTGTTGCTTTCTCATCGGCGAGACCCATTGTCTTTGCAGAAACTTGTTTCATTATTTCTAGCCGCGCTCCACAGCAGCCACACTGCTCTTCAGCGTGGCTCCAAATCATTTCCAAAGTGGGTAATGCACATGCTGCACAGCATTAACAAAAGCAATGGCATAGCCAATAGTCTCATGGGCAAGACCTATTTGCTTTGCCAATGATTGTTAGGTCTCAGCAGAACACCCCTGTGATTCTGAGCAAATCAGTTACTCTTCCCATATGTGAAGAAGAAAAAAATATATAACATTCGGCAATAAATCCTATCACGTAAAGAAAGCAATTGTCCATGTTTTAGTGGAAATACATTTGGAAGCAGATACCATCTGTTGTCACAATAAAAGCAGAGAACATCTGTTGTCTAAAAAACATCCATTTCAAAGGACAAAAGTGCTTCTTTGAAGTGTGTTGCATAGCAAAACGAAGCTACACATTTCAAGAGGTTTAACGAGGACAACAGGGAAGAAGAATAAATAAAAGTAGTGTTTTTAATCACAGCGCGATTGGAGGAAGGACAGCAATCAAGCTGAAGCAACCAATACTTTGTCCATGCTCCAGAAAAAAGAAGAGGAAGTGAAGCCAGCATCCGCTGGCCAATTAAAAGGCAGCAAATAACAGTGACAATGAAGCCAACAACGTTAAGCAATGGGAGGACTTGAGGCCCCTCCTTTATCACCTGCACTGTACCTATCAAGGCACCAGGTGGGGCTCATGTGCACAATATAGAAACTGGTACTTTTCGCCTTTTCAAACTCCTGGCCATGTTCTACAGACAGCACCTCTTCAGCACTAAGAAACACTATGAAAGCAGCACTGTGATGAGTCTGTGAAGCTAGGCCGAAGCGTGATTGGTCTGAGCGCCGAACCACAGCGCTCAGACGGGAGGCTTTGCATGTTCCTCACCAGGCTGTGTAAGGCAAACTTGGTGAATAAAATGCAAAGTGTGCGGGACTGTTTGGCCGGCCCGAGAGGGCTGGCCAAGGAGTCATGCGCTCTTAAGGAGTGCAAACCAGAGGCGTAGCAAGAGGGGGTGGGGAGGGCGGTCCGCCCCAGGCAGCAAGAGTTTTGGGCGGCCTCCTCCCCCCAGCTGTTTCATGCGGCAGTCGCAGCAGGCAACAACGCAAACAACGCTAGCACCGCCACTGCTCTTTCACGCGGCAGCCAGGCAGCAAAAGCAGTAACCGCCATGGGTGGCACAAGTACTGGCTACGCCACGAGTGCAAATCACTTGTCTCCCTGCTCTGGCCAGCCCCGCCCCGCGAGCCATCGGCTTCAAAAGGAAAAATAAACTGATAATAACATCAGTTATAGTTATCATTTTATTTTTCCTTCTCAACAGTGGGACAACGCAAACATGCTCTTCGTAAAAGAAGCCTGCCTCTTGGTGAAGCAGTGCACGGGAGCGTGCACTCTCCTCGGAGTGTTGTAATGCACGTTAGTGCGCACTTCAGTGCACAAGCTATCTGCATCATCTTGTCTGCGCTGTCAGAGCCTTTATGAAAGGAAACCCCGTGGAGAGTGGAGCCTCTGACTGGGCCGGGGATGTCTCGCGACGTGGGCACGCATTAGCACCGTGGGACTAATCCTGTGTGACTCTTCGACGGGGGTCGGATCGCTAGTTAAGCACGCTCGCTGCGCCGGTATCATCCGCCAAGGGGCCCGTCTTTCCGTATGGGTGCGGATTGGAATCCAGAGCGCGCGCCCTAATCCCCGGGACATGCTGGAGTCTGTTTGTTCTCGCGCTGCCCTCCGTTTCACAGAACAGAGGCGCGTTTCGGCGCAGACAGCTGCACAAGCGCTTCACAGTCCATGGGGACATGTGGTGGTCCGAGAGGCGCTGTGTCCCTGTCTGACCACGGCCAGGCATACGCTCCTAGTCAAGTGCCAATGGGAAAACCTCTCCCGATATATGGAAAAGTCCAGTTACTAGAACTCTTCAATGTTTTTTTTTTGACTGACGCAGTGATGTCAAGATATCAAATCTGTCTTGACCTGTTGCATTCCGCTTATCCATTCTTCATTGAAATTAACATGTGTTTCCAGTGTAATAGTTAATTGTTTTTTCTCCTTGGTAAGTATCTTCAAAAATTAATGCTTTCGCTTCACGTTTCGGGGTCAGTACAGATCCCGTCCTTGGGAGATGTAATTGTAGAGCAAGGCTTCCAGTGGGACTCCGAAGCTGCGAGAGCGCGTGGTTCTCATTTCACCTCAGTGGTGACGCAATCCACCTGCCTGTCCCTCGGGGGCCGCCATCCCCGCATGGGGCCCTCATAACATTTGGACACCGAAAGCTACCACCAAGCTGCATGAATTAGTTCACTCTTAAACTTCACAGACCATATACCTCCCGAGACATTAAACACTTAAAAAACATAATTACAGCTGAAAGTCCCCTTGCAATGAACTTCGTGGCTGAGGAAGGAATAGTTACAACCCGTGGGAGTTGATGCTCTCTCCCTGGCTTGCAGCACTCGAGGCCCCGCTGTGTTATATAAAAGGCGCTGCAAACAGGGCCTCGTGCGGCTGCGCCTCAGCGGACACGCGTCGGCGGCTCCTGCAGAAGGCCTGATCCTCGGAGAGACCCAGAGGCCACACCAAGCTCGTCTTCGGAGGGTGGATTTAACGAGATGTTTGGGGGAGGGAGCTGCATATGAGCTATTTGAATCCAGTATTTTATGATGGTGCTTTGGCTGAACGGTATTCCAACAAACATCATCTGATTTAGCAACCAGGCATATTATAGGGCGACAACGTGCAGTTAGGTCTCAAGCTCTTGTTTGATGAACTATTGGGAACATTTCCACTCGGAGTGATCTGGTTCGACTCTCTTGAGGAGGCCGCGCATTGGGGTGCAAACCGTTTACAGGGCAAGTCCCCGCAGGACTTATGCACCACAGGCGGTGTCTGCCTCTGCTCTCGCTTGGCAAAGAGCTGCATTTCCACAGAAGAGTATTTTAATGTACACAGTAAGGTAATATAATGATGTAGGTGCAAAAAGTGCCACGTTACGAAAGGTAAAATGTGACTGGAATGCATGGTTCCTTCCTAGAAGACGTCACGCTTCACCTTGGTTACGGGGTGACGTTACTGGGAAGATTTGCCTGGGGCTGGGAGGGGTGTGTGTAGAAGAACACGGAGATGCTGCAGTTCTTTCGCGGCCTTCCCTTTCTAACGTGAGTTGTGCTTAGAAACAGAATTTTCCCCATACTAACCTCCTGCCAGGCGCCCGACGCTGCACCACTTGCGGTTAAGTATCAGGCCAGAGGCAGAAGCAAAGAGAATGTAGGATTTATTCTCTTAGATGCGGGGTCGTCTTGCTTTTTTGGGGGTGTTTGTTTGGTCAGTGCGAGGAGGATCATGTCTCTGCTCTCTTCAAAAGCCCTTCTGTGTAATCCAAAGACCTGAGAAGACCATTCCGGTCTAACAGTGTTCATTTGTTTTCATTCACGGGATTTCCCACAATGCACAAGTACTTCTAGACTTGGCACCTAGGTGCTCGGTGGCTTCTGATGACAGGTTTCTGACGGGTCTGTGTGCGCAGTCGCTGACCTGTGGCTGAGGCGTGTTTTCCTAGCTGGGACCCCAGATGATCCAAGGCTGAAACTTGTCAACGCGGTCAGCAAAGCCATGAGTCCAACAAAGACGAGAAGTGAGGAGGAGAACGGCCCACCTACCGGAGGAATCTACTACTTCCACAGAAACATAGAACTCCCTTCAAAGCACACTCTCCCAAAGGCCACACGTGACGCGGCAGTTCAACAGCAAGGAAGGAAGCAACTGTAGAGGGAACACAGGGGCATTAGCACGTGTGGAACTCCGCAGAGACGTGAAACCAAAGAAACTCCAATACCTCAATAAGATCAGATCCCTGCCCGGCCCCAAACAGCTGGATGTAGAAATGTGAGTAATGGAAGGACAAAACCGCGCTGATATACTGAAGGCCGCGATCACGCAAAGGTTACTTGCAGAAAAAAATGCTTGCAAGTTGAAGCCACGTGGCTTTCAAGTGAGTGCCCTTAAAAGTTAACTCATGACATAAGCCAGAAGGCCCTCAGAGAACTCCAGCCCTACCTGCCCACTTTGTTTCTCCTACGTGTCACGAGGTCCTTGGTCCTCAACGTCATCTTGTCATTAGAGGTCAATCAATGCCTCCATCATGGCAGGTAAGTATGCCACAAGTTCATGAAAGACTTGCGTGTTAATCTGAAGAGGTGACAGCTATATATATATATTATCTACTGGCGGTCGCCAGTAGATAGTTATAGTTAGGACCGAGTTCCCATAGGAAATCTGAAAATTCTATTTTGAATAACTTTGGCGCCGGTTGACGAATCCTCGCAAATTTTTCAAAACGAATGGGGCGCTCCACTCAGCTCCTACCCTGAAAGTCTCGGGGTGATGCGTCAAGCGGGGGCTGAGAAAAAGGGGGGTCCCAAAACACGTTTTCCCCAGGAATTTTTCCATAGGACCTTTAGACACAGCTACAGCCCGAACGGCTGAACAGAATTACTTGAAATTTGGCAGAGAGGTAGTCCTCAGGTCAAGGAAGTGCCTTTTGTAGGTTTGGTGTAAATCTGTTCAGTAGATTCTGAGAAAATAGCCTTTAAATCAATATATATATCTGAGCCAGCTTACGGTGCGCTTACGGTGCGCTTACCGTACGCGTACGGTGACGTGCGCGAGCGCAATTCTGATTGGCTCTTAGATCTTAGTAAACATTCGATTCGGCCGAAACCAGGAAGCGGCGGACGCCATTTTCTCTCTCGCACTCTGAGTGGGGCAGCATAAATGAAGCCCAAAAATGTGTAAAGGGGCAGTTTATTGAGATAATATTCACCCAGCAGTGATATACGGTTTCACACACGTTATAGTTAGGAATTAGCATTTAAAAAACCTTGCAAATTCACTGAAAAAACCATAGGTTTCACACATGTTATAGTTAGCTGTACATTTTACTGATAAAAAACCAATGAAATTCCCCCGTTATAGTTACTGTAGGCAACTATAACTCACGCGACCGTAATCCTCTGCTGATGACATATGTGTCTTTATGAAAAAAAAATATTTGTAATATATGTATAGCTAAAATTTAATGGAAGAAGACATGGGCAAATAAGTGTCTAAATACAGTATTAGCATCAGCAGAGGATTGCGGTCGCGTGAGTTATAGTTGCCTACAGTAACTATAACGGGGGAATTTCATTGGTTTTTTATCAGTAAAATGTACAGCTAACTATAACATGTGTGAAACCTATGGTTTTTTCAGTGAATTTGCAAGGTTTTTTAAATGCTAATTCCTAACTATAACGTGTGTGAAACCTATGTTTTTTTCAGTGAATATATATATATATATATGTGTGTGTGTGTGTGTGTGAGACTGTGATCACAGCTCGCCCACCAAAGCACAAAATTCTTCACATGCGCTAACCTCACTAGCACTCAATGACAAAAATAAAAGCACTGATATGGCTCCAGCCGCCATGTTTTCTACGGTTGGCGATACAAGAGTAAGTTTACCCATACTGAAATGTTTGTATTAATGATGAACTAATGCTGATTCAAATTAATGCAAGATTAGATCATGCTGAGGTGTATTGTGTTGAGATTATGACAGTATATTCAATTCCACTAACGTGAGGTGACAAATTGGAAGTCATTACAGTAATAGCATCCACCTGAGAGGTCACTTACTTTCATCACCGTTTACTCCAAGTCATCTATGACGGCGCAAAATCTATGCTATAGTTTATATCAGTGAAAGCTACTGGCTGTATGATGACTGCAGGAGAATAGAGCAACACGGAAGCTTTCACCAAAGTAAATCACACGTGCCGTAAGTGAAATTGTAAAGGATACGCAGTGCTTGTACTATGCTACCTCACAAAAGCAATGCTTTCCTCCTCCTACAATCAAGAGGCACTTCTACAGCAGGGCAGTATGTACTGTTTCCATACAGCATCTTAGAAACCCATCTCTTTTCACACCTAGATAAATTCAGAAAGGGGTCTCCTAAATAGGACGTAATTCAAGGGCAAAGATTGCCTGATATTTGCTTACCTTCCAATGCCAGCTAAAGAACCCCAGGGACGAGTTTAGTGGTTCTATCACAAACCCCATATTTTTAGGCCCCACGCAATATCAGTTGCACCTCACACATCACGTCGAAGTCTAAATAACTAAATCAATGGCGCAAGATGATCATTCAGAGTTTGTGAGGGGTGGCATGTTCCTGAGATAAAAAAAAAAAGCATTGGAATCCAAAGTGGCTAGTATAATGATTTAATACTATGTGTGCATATGTGCACTTTTCCACGTTGCATCTATTAGAATGAGCATTCAAGCCTATTCCTTGTATATGCCAAGTAGGTATGTTAAATCTCTCTAAAATAGTTTAGAAAGGAAAGTTTATATAGTCAAGTGAGTAAGGAGTAATGATAAACAATACAAATAAATGTAAATTCCAAGTGTTGCTGCTGGGGTTACTAACAATGAGCATATTTGAGCAGCAATGTTATATTTTATTGTTGTCAAATTAGATTCTTAATCAACTCAAGTTTCTAATTAGGTTAGCTGCAGCCAACACGTTTCACTTATGCATATGGTGTCATAGAGCTTCATCAAGGCAAAGCAATTTTTTTTGGATCGAGCAAATGTACATAAAGAAGGGCAATCATGGAGCGGAGGTCGCTAGTGAGTAAACCGTGACCACAAGGTCCCTATGGTCCCATAGAGTAAGTCGCTAAAGTGTGCATGATGGTCGCCGAGCACAATACAGGGCATGTTGAAGCCCACTCCAAGGGTGCAGCTCTTAGATACCTAGATATATGGGGGTGCAGCATCAACTATATCAATGTTTTTAGGAAGAAGAAGCATTGCTTGATATGTCCAATCATTGTGAAGTGGAGTCTGTACTATTTTCTCAAAAAAGCTTACACATGTCCCAATTTTAGGAGCATTATCTACCCAAACCCTTTAAGTGTCGGGTAACTATTACAAATATATCACATGAATTTGAATCTGAGAAGATTAAAAAATGTTATTCATATCATAACATGAATCTGATTAGTTATCGTTAACCAGATATCTCAGGACCTTAAGAAAGTAATTGAAAATTTCACCCTTGTAAAAAATAAATCTCAGATTCTGAAGTCAAAACTGTTGTATTGTTTGCGTAAATCCCATATAGCACATCTAAATGGGACAGGAGCCTGCGCTAGGCTTATTCACCTAACTCCATAAAGCAAAAATAGTATAAACATAAATCATTGTTATTTATATATAGACCTGTTGACTCCAGTATGTACAATACAGGCTTACCCAGAGGTCTGGTGTAGATGGTGAAGAATATAATAAAGACGTGGCCATCATCCAGGTGGCACTTTACCCACCAGTGAGATTGTTCTTTTCATCCCTGTTATTGGCATTCAGACTTGCAAGCATGGCAGATGGAGTTTGTTTATTAAGAGAAATTAGGAAGGCATCCAAGCAATCATCATTTCTGAACGAAGTTTACTCCCTGTGGCTTTCTTGGTTTCATACACTCCATGAATTGACAAATAAAGTCAGTGTACAATGTACTACATTTGGAATTTGGGATATTGCTGGCAAAATTGTAATTTATATTTTTTTTTCGGCCCAGATCTCATATATTAGCCCTTGCCAGGCATGAGAATATTATTTCAAAATTTACCAGCAGTAATTTGTTACATGTGACCAGAGATGCTGTGGTTATACAAATAAAAGCTATCTCCTAGCTTCTTTCACTGAGTGGGGGTAGGAATGTGACTAGAGCACACCCAGCCCCTCGGTGAGTATACAACCAGCAGATGCAGTGTGCACATGTTGTAAGTATACAACCAGCAGAGGCAGTGTGCACATGTAGTGAGTATACAACCAGCAGAGGCAGTGTGCACATGTAGTGAGTATACAACCAGCAGAGGCAGTGTGCACATGTAGTGAGTATGCAACCAGCAGATGCAGTGTGCACATGTAGTGAGTATGCAACCAGCAGATGCAGTGTGCACATGTAGTGACTATACATCCAGCAGAGGCAGTGTGCACATGTAGTGACTATACAACCAGCAGAGGCAGTGTGCACATGCAGTGAGTATACATCCAGCAGAGGCAGTGTGCACATATAGTGACTATACATCCAGCAGAGGCAGTGTGCACATGTAGTGAGTATACAACCAGCAGAGGCAGTGTGCACATGTAGTGAGAATACAACCAGCAGAGGCAGTGTGCACATGTAGTGACTATACATCCAGCAGAGGCAGTGTGCACATGTAGTGACTATACAACCAGCAGAGGCAGTGTGCACATGTAGTGAGTATACAACCAGCAGAGGCAGTGTGCACATATAGTGACTATACATCCAGCAGAGGCAGTGTGCACATGTAGTGAGTATACAACCAGCAGAGGCAGTGTGCACATGTAGTGAGAATACAACCAGCAGAGGCAGTGTGCACATGTAGTGACTATACATCCAGCAGAGGCAGTGTGCACATGTAGTGACTATACAACCAGCAGAGGCAGTGTGCACATGTAGTGAGTATACAACCAGCAGAGGCAGTGTGCACATGTAGTGAGTATACAACCAGCAGAGGCAGTGTGCACATGTAGTGACTATACATCCAGCAGAGGCAGTGTGCACATGTAGTGACTATACAACCAGCAGAGGCAGTGTGCACATGCAGTGAGTATACAACCAGCAGAGGCAGTGTGCACATGTAGTGAGTATACAACCAGCAGAGGCAGTGTGCACATGTAGTGAGTATACAACCAGCAGAGGCAGTGTGCACATGTAGTGAGTATACAACCAGCAGAGGCAGTGTGCACATGTAGTGAGTATACAACCAGCAGAGGCAGTGTGCACATGTAGTGACTATACATCCAGCAGAGGCAGTGTGCACATGTAGTGACTATACAACCAGCAGAGGCAGTGTGCACATGCAGTGAGTATACAACCAGCAGAGGCAGTGTGCACATGTAGTGAGTATACAACCAGCAGAGGCAGTGTGCACATGTAGTGAGTATACAACCAGCAGAGGCAGTGTGCACATGTAGTGAGTATACAACCAGCAGAGGCAGTGTGCACATGTAGTGAGTATACAACCAGCAGAGGCAGTGTGCACATGTAGTGAGTATACATCCAGCAGAGGCAGTGTGCACATGTAGTGACTATACAACCAGCAGAGGCAGTGTGCACATGTAGTGAGTATACAACCAGCAGAGGCAGTGTGCACATGTAGTGAGTATACAACCAGCAGAGGCAGTGTGCACATGTAGTGACTATACAACCAGCAGAGGCAGTGTGCACATGTAGTGAGTATACAACCAGCAGAGGCAGTGTGCACATGTATTGAGTGGAAGCCGATACCTGGGGCCTCATTACTGAAGACAATAGTGCACAATTGGGCAGGCCCTGGGGGGGGGGCACCAGCCAGGCCTGCAGCACCCACTACACACTGCCAACAGTGAGAGCAATAAACAGCTAACCCTCTGCCTGCCATGCACACCACCCAACACCATGGCAGTCTACAGAGGGACAGGGCTCATTTGCATAAATGTGTGTGGTGTATAGATGTGGTGCCACCTACGTCTAGAGGCACAGAATCGTGTTTACGGTTTTAAAGCCATTAGATGCAGCCTGCACATTACTGAATGAATGAATACACTTTTTATGTATTTGTGTTTTTTCTGTATATTCCATAAAAAAATATAATACAGATTCATAGATTTAAAAATGTACAAAAAAATTAAACATTCGACAACAAATATAAGTTGGGCGACATTTATAAAGCACACTATCTCCAAGGGCTGCTCTGAATTTGAAGAACATAAATTGTCAAATTCTGAGCAGTGTGCATCATACTGCGCAACACTGCCAGGTTGTGAGAAGGATGCTGAAGGATCCACCCTCTCGGGAAGAAATGGACCCATCAGGCACCCTTCTTGAGGGGGCTCAAAGGCCGGCTCAAACAACGCCTGGCCGCCAGAACTTATCTGCACTATTGTAAACATCTGTGGTCTTAACAATGATTAAGAAATAGCCGATCCAACTTTCTGTTGGACTAATGTCTCACCTCCCACATCTCCCCTCTTCTAGACGAAGCTTGAGTACCCGGTTTCCACCTCACTCACCTCCTTTAACACACTCGACTACCTGCAATGTGGTTTTCAGTAGCCACACTCCATCAAGCGCATCCTTGCAACTATCAAACATTCTCAGCGCTTCATACCATGATACCTCTTATTCTATCTTCATCCTTCTTGCCCTCTCCGCGTCTGGCATGATCAGCCGCCTCACTGTTCAAATTACGCTGGCCTCACTAGTATTCACCAGTATAGTGCTGAATGGTACTCCTCTTATCTTTCTGGCTCACCCAGTTTCCCCCACACTCTACGCCCACATCCTAACTGTGGGCACATCCCATCTCTGGGCATCTCCAGGGGCTTTGTCTTGGGGCCTTTCCTTTCCTCCCTTTATGCCAACGTCCTTTACAACATGGTCTCCTCTTTTGGATTCTCTTGTGACCTCTACACTGATGGCAATCAGATATATCGTGTTTCTCAATCCAATCTCAGGCCTGAATCTCTGACTGCCTCTCGGCCATCAAACTCTGGATAAACCACCTCCCGTTCATTCTAAATTCATCCATGACAGAGTGTTTACTCCTTCGCAACTCTGAAAATACAATACTCCTACCTCTGTCTGCTCCCTGCCCACTAAGGGCTTTTCCTCTTCTAGGATCTGTGTCATAATAATTGACTTGAGCAGTGGTGTAACGCAAAATGGTGGGACCCCTCTGCAGAATGTGAAGAGGGACCCATTTGTCTCCCACCTCTCACTGATATTTATTGGCCTTGGGCTGAATGGCCCCCCACAGGATCTGCAGGGGCTTGTGTCACACCCCTAGATTTCAGGACTAGACTGGCATCCTCGATCACCTCTGCTTCCAGTGCATTCAGTTTGCAATCATTAAGCATCCAGAAAAAGTGTTCACACATCCTCCCCATACTATTAACACCAGGGCCGGACTGGCCGTAGGGTGCATCGGGCGTTTCCCTGGTGGGCCGGAAGGGTGGGGGCGCGTTTTGGACCCATGTGGGCCAGTTTTGTTACAGGAGGCTGGTTTTTCAGCAGTGCTGCAATATTGGCCCCCGTAACAAAAGCAGCAGCGAGAGTGGTGCTACCCACTCGCGCCCACCCCTTGGGGCCGGTTGAGCTGATTGCCAGAGCTAGTTTCGGGTCCCAGTCCGGCCGTGATTAACACCCGGCTCATGAGCAACCTTGATTCTGCCAAAAGCATCCATGCGGAGCTCCCCCAGGATTCTTTCTAGCCCATGAACAGACACATCAACGTATCCAGCAGCCTGCTGTTCATTATCCTTAGACATACTCACATATCCTCTACCACCACAACACCATCTGGAGACTTCTAGACATTGTGTGAAGTTTTCATTCAGGAATTCAGGGCAGCACTGTACCACTCCACACCTCTCCTGTGATGAACTTTCACAAGTGCTGTGATCCCCATTACCTCGGCCATCTATCCATCCCCAAACCACTCTCTGCCCATTCGGGGTTCAGGAACTGCAAGCTACTTGTGAACCCTGTGTTGGAATAACATAACCCACTGCAATTTGGACCACAATCTCCATTTCCACAATCAAGTATACCCTCAAAGTCCTTCTCTAGAATCTCTAAGACCTGCAAAGCAGACCTGCCTCAGGCATGACCACCACCTCTTCTTTAAAGCTGGTTGTGGCTGGCCGCAAGACCTATGGTGTAACATACTTATAATTAGGGGTGGCGTTAACTCATGTAATTTAGTGTAGGTAATCATGCGGAATTTCCCGAGAATTCCACTAGATTACGCTTAAATATAAGAGAAGAGTAATTCTGCATTTAGCGATATTTCAGGGTGCGGGATTGCATTTTGCACCAAGAAATAGAGCTAAATACAACAGAACACAAAGGATGCGAGGAGCTACTCGCACTTACAAAATGTGCTTCTGGGGTAGGGTTTTCCCCCCAACTTACTCCCAGAATTTAGAATTTAGCTCTATTTACAACATGCCCTCTTGTGTCCCAAATGATTTGAAAGAATGCATTTGGCACTTAGAAATGGCTCTGATTACTCCAGCGTAATTGAAATCACGCCCGGGCCTACATATAACATATAACATATTGGTAAATAATGTAAATGAGTGCTTGCAATCACTGTATAAAATCCTCTTCCTAATTTCCTTATTACAGTCAAGTTGTTACATTTCTAGTCACCTTTAATAAAGAAATTACAAAAATTACCAACTGCTCTTTGGTATACATATGTTTGTAGCACATGTTCTGCTTTTATTCTTCTTCTCTACAATGAAAAAGACATCAGGGAATTAAGCGATTTGTGGGAAGAGTGATGGTATGGCCATGTATTATAAGGAATAAACTACCCTCTGCTGTACATTATAATGAGTTCCATGACCTTATTAAGGAACTCAGCCTTGGGACTCATTAATATATATGGTCATGGAATTCCTTCATGACTTACAATATCCTTATGATGTACAAAACGGGGTACTTTATTCCATCTATGTAATATCTAACATCTTTTAGGACTTACAGGAACTTCAGAACACATTTGCTCACCAAATAATCCCACTCTTATTCTTTGTTTATGCATACTGCCTGCCTCCATATTTACCACCTTGATACTATGCACAACGTTGGAAATGCTTTGTTCCTGATTAAAGTAAATGGAATTACAACCCAGCCCTCTCATTCCCTCCTAGAGATTCACTGTGTTCCCTGCACTAGGGTGACCATCTCACTCCATGCCATTACAGACACTGTTTCCAGTCCTCAACGTTTCACCTTCAAATAATCAGGCCTGGAAGTCTCATTTGGGCAGTGAACTCAACAAACAGGATGCTTTATCTTATTACATAAAAGTGCATGACTGGAAACACTGTCCTCCATGTCCTGAAGTGGGGTGGTCAGCCCAGCCTGCACAGTCCCGAGCAGAAAGAACACGGTAACAGGTGGAAAGTGCTGCTCACCCCATTTACCTCTCAGAATAGAAACAAGGGGTGATATTGACTAACCTATGAGGACTCAGGAGAAGGAAGAATTATGCTTCCAATTTAATATGGCAAGCCCTGTGCTTTAAGAGATATCCCCAGGTGGAAATACTGAGGATATTTCACATCATCTAAGAAGTCTATGACTTTATAATTGTGATCTGCATGGGGTCATAAGCCCCCATATTGTCAAGAGCTCTTCGGTGAGGTGCAGTATTCTGATTTTGTCAAGACTGAGGCGCGCTATTTTTTAAACTTGATTATTCCCTAGGCTTTCTTTTTATTGCACACACAATTTTACTGTCATTTCCAGCAGCAAAGTTACTGGTCATTGCTGACTAACAAATCACTCAAAACTTCCTTTGTTCGCTATGCTATAAGGTGAACTGCAAATACATTAGAATATCCAGAGGGAAGCATTACACCTGTAATTACACTGCATCAATGCATCCAGGAATTATGAAAAGTAGCTCTATATTTACAAAAACGAAACAAGCAATTGGTCTGACATTGGATGGCAGCCTTTTGGCTTTGTAAATGCCTGTTGTGCTTTGTCATTTAAAAAAAAAAAAACTTTGTTGTAGGGGGAGCTGCGAGACCCGCACCAATATAAAAAAATGTCCAAAATCAACATCATTTTTCTGGTCTCAAAAAGCACCAAATGGCATAGTAGTTCCTAGCACTCAATGGAACTACTTGTGTGCGGATGAGCAGAATGATGTCACTTACAGTGAAGTTAGCCACTAGCTGAAGTGGGACGACCCACGCTACTATACTAACCCCATTTGTTTTTACGTATTGAAATAACAGATTAATAATTTTGCATAACGATTACTGCTTGTACTCTAATCTGAATATTTTCTGATTCAGTCTACATTCAATATTTATACGTATCCAAATGCATAACCATTTGGTTGTTTGAATCTTCATTTATTGAGCATGTTCATATGTTATTTTGCCCTCTCTCATAGTTCATTTACTTCTGAGTAAAGTGTTGAGCATTCAGAAAAAAAATCCTTTGAGAGCGCCTCGTTTCTATTGGTGCTCCTGCACTCAAGCTCTCCAGAGTTTATATGGTGGCCTTTTCTATATTGATAGTTTTTCCACCCCGGCCCCAATCTCAAGCCTGTGGACAATGAGCTTGGCATTCAGTGTGTCCATCACACTGTCTACTGTGAACTCTCCTTCTTTTCCAGCTGTACAAAGACTGGCACACCTGCCTGCCTGCCTGCTTCCTGCCTGGTATTGGGGTAAATGTAATTGTTACTTTATGGCTTAGAAATTCATTTTCATTTGAGGTTACTGTATATAAATGATTTTGGTTGTCACTTTTCTTTCCTTGTGTCCCTTAGAGCACTACATACTAATTGCTTTAGTGGCACTGCCATGTGTATTGTATCTCCCAGATACACAGGCCCATTTTGAAGGGATGACTTCTTACCCATAAAGGGAGTCATGAGGACAGCATCCTTTCATAAAACTCATCTGGCACATTCTCAATCCTTTCCATACCCCTATAGAAGACTTCATGCTGCCACCCTCTCTGTGATAATGATAGGAAAGCAAGCCAAAGCTCCTCTGAACAACACACCACCACGATGCGCTAGGACCAGCGACACCTGTGGAACATGATGCTGGGCCAGTGTGTCCCAAACTGTGACCGGGACCCACTGGTGAGTCGTGAGCCGATTTTTAATGGATTGTCAAGGCACAAGCAATATATAAAGATGTCTTTAAATTTGGTATTTATCTTGTCACATTTTTTGCGTTTCAAAGACAGAGGTCAAATGCCAGGGTATGTCTTCTGATAAATTGCTGCTTTTTTAACACTGGAATTGGTGTTTACAAACTCCTCTCACTTTGCAGTCAGAGAAAAAAAGTAAGGTAAATTATGTGACAATGGATGTCAATTTTTTGTAACACACAAATCAAATTTTATTTCGTGCTTTGGAACTCCTAGAAGGTCCACATAAAACACAGATATAAAATACACAGACAAAATAACTAGACTAAAAGCTGAAATGCGCCCCATAACATTAATTATTACATTCAATACAAAGGCAAACTGCATTTTAAAACGTTAAAAACATGAATACAAAACATTTCATTTGTTGGGTGTAGTACTAAATACAGAGCCTCTGCAGCTGTGCGAGAAGAAAAGCAGGGCATATAAATAGAACGTTTCAAATCCTGGTTTCCGTTTTTCCAAAAATGATATGTGCTTGAGGTGCCATACCATTTAGAAGTTACAACATTTAATGTAACAATATTTAGACGGATTAGTGCCCAGGGGAGTATAACCCCATGGACCATATTCCATGACCCAGAATTCTGTGATTTATTCAAAACATAGGAATTCATTAATCAAAATGTACATTATTCTTATAAGAATCCAGATCCAAACTGAATCTTGACTTGAGAGAAGCTTGCTTAAGAAAAGCTTTAAGCTGAGACATCGACACAGATGAGGCCACACTTGCATCCAGCATACTCCAAATTCCTAAAAAATAAAGCTTTGTCTCTTTTTAGTTCAAAAATGTCTTTAAACATAAGGTGTAATAAAGAAGTTACAATCACTGTTCATAATGCAATGACCCCATCGCACCACTTCCGCTAAACCCTGTACCAACTAACTTTTTAGAGCAAGTTCTAATCTTAATGCGGCAGTAGGGGCTAACGTATACAGTGATAGCAATCTCCTTAGTATTTACCATTCAAGCTTATCTAAAAAAAACTCCACGCTGACACATCAATTAGTGCAATGGCATATAAAAGAGTAGGCAAAGTTTTGGCCTGGTACACTAACAGAGGATGGGAAAAATGTCTCTGTCCCACTGCCTTATAGAAAGAACCTAACCTCCTGGCCTGTGATTGGGCTTTACACACACTATGACATTTGTGTTCTGAGTCGTTTAGTGTACTGGGCATTATTTTACCTAAAAAGGTGTAGGATATAATTGTTTCCAATTTTTGTGCACCAAGATGCCATGAGTAATTAGAGTACGAGCGCACTCTTTTTCCCTAAAAGCACAACACAGTACATTTTGTGGAGTTAATTTTCAAAAAATTTCCTCTGGCATACTGTTGTTGGGCATCTAGCTAATGGTCTAAACATTTCAGGGTTAAACCCAGTATCACAATGTCGTTCACATGTTCGCACATAATAAGCAGGGCACTGGGCGACCTCCCAGTACCGGGAGGGAAACCCACGCTTTTAGATAAAAGACTGCGGAGATCTGAGGGAGAAGAGTAGAGGCACAATCAAGATACCCTTGCTTCAGACCATTTTTTGGAGGGATACCTGTGAATAGCCCACAATCCCCACCTAACAATATTTGGCACCAGGTCGAAGAGTGGAGAGCAATAATCAAGTGCAATAAAACGCTAGGCATTCCAAAATTAACTAGTTTTTTCTAGAGGGTTGGACGATCAGCCTTATGAAACACTGTGGAAACATCGATGAAGGCAGCGCAGACAGGGGCTTCCTCATGGTCTCATATCATTCAGTAATGAGTTGCAAGGTTGCAATGTTATTCAAAGTGCAGTGCCATTTCCTGAAACCTGTTTGTTCTAAAGGAATGATCGTGTTATCCTTGACCCAAGAATTAAGATGCTCAAACAGGCATTCAGTAAAAACTTTGCCCACCTCATTTAGTAGTGCAATTTGTCAACAGTTGACAGGTAAAGTATGATCGCCCTTCTTAAATAGAGGAACAATAATACTTCCGGTCCAAGACGAGGGCACAGATGAGTGGTCATAACAGTAATCGAAGACTGGAAGCAAAACCTGAACCCACAGATTTGTTTCCCTTTTTATGACTGAGATCGGGATTTTGTCCAAAAACATTGCACTAGAACCCTGCATTGCCCTAATCGAAGACTCTATCGCACTCAAAGAGTGAGGAATCATTGCTAATTAGCATCATCCCAGAGTCTCTGGGTAGATCTTCAACACAGAAGTCAACACCGGGGTTGTCTACATATAGTTCCCTAATAAAACAGTCCCATACATTCTAGCTATTGGAGTTGGGTTTGGATCTCTCTCTCTTGTCCCACTGCAGTCGGCAATGAGTTCCCAGAATTTACGTGCATTTTTCCTAGATGCAGCTTCTCTTCTCTCTTAAATTGATCCACAGACGTTTGCAGTTTGCTTTCTTAAGCTAATCTGTAGGGGCTGCCTTCTCCTTTTAAGCAGAGATATTAACCAGGCTCTTTCGTTTGAGAAGGAGACAAATTGAGTTCTAACACACAACTAAATGTAAATACCTGCAAATGAACTATACACATTCAGCAGATAGGAAAGCAAAAATGAAGGCCATATTTAGGTCTTGCCTAGGCAGCGCTTGCCCGGTCTCTTTGAGACATGCTGTATCTAGGATATGGGCTTGAAAAAACACCCATCTTTTTCATTGGTTCCTGGCCTTTAGAAATGTTGGCTTTTCATTGGTGAATAGACTTAGTTGTCCCTCCTTTTGGAATTCTGAATCCTCACATGAGGACTGCCCCTCTTACATGTATTCTTACTGTTCAAGATATTCATACTTAGAGAGAACTTGTTTTTTAGTTGGCCAGCCTCTTTGCTCGTTAACTGTTCTGTTTACTTGTGCAGTGAAACTTCTGTTGCATCATTTGCTTACCATCGCTTTATCTCCCTGTGCCTCCCCCTCACACAACTCTGCTCACAGGCCCCCACCATCCTTCCAAGGCCACAGCTGTTTTGCTTTTTTGTTGTTGTTATTTTACAAACGCTTTTATTTAGAACTTAGCCATGGGCTCGGGGAAATTAAACAATCAGCCCATTATCACAGGATGTTGAGCCTGACAGCAGATTCGAACCAGGATCACCAGCTCACCAGTCGGCAGCTCTCAACGCTATGCAATAGCCTTTGCCTAGTCATGCTGCAGGGTGCAGTACCATAAGTGGCCAAAAGAGGTCCCGGGGACACCTTGTGACAGCGTGTGGTACTGTACCCTCACAACACTGCTTGTTTTAAGGTGGAGTTGGATCTGACATTTTCACTCCCGGGGCTACGGCACCTATTGCACAGGTAAAAAACATTGGCATTTATAATGCCAACAGCGCCAACTCCAGCAAATGCAAGACCATTTGCTTTTCCAATGCTTGTTTTTATTAATTGTAAACTGTGATTGTTGCAAAGTCATCCTGTGCCCTGGGCACCCCCCAACTTTTTGCTGACTGGAACTGGTGGTAACTGACTCTGACTGACCCTGGGCTCTGCCTAACCAGGCCCACGGCCAGTGCCAAGCTGAAAGGAACACATTAGATTTATATAATATGGCAGGGGATTGAAACTACCTAGAGGTCCCCAGTATCCTGGGGCATGGCAGTTTAGAGGCCAGAAGCTTTTCTGCACTTGCATGTGTGCTCTGCTGAAGCCTGGGGTCAGTTTAAAACCAGCCCTGGTTGCCAGGACTGCTTTTAAAAAGTAAAGAGCTGCTCAAATTCGACTTTGATGCTAGAAAACCTGGTTAAGGACGATCTGCAATATTTCTGCAGATTCAGAACCCCTAAAGTCTCCCTTAGTTGCACAGGGGGTGGGGGTCCTGTAGAGATTAGGGAAATACTTATAAAATATGTTTTTATAAGCCCTGGTGCTAGAAAACAGACCCAAGTCATTTTCCCCATTGCAAACCCCATGGCCCATAGGTTAACATGGTAGGAAGTTAACGATTATTAAATAGTGAAAGGAGAGGACTAGCCGGACCATTCAAAGACTTCCCATAATGGTAGTAGTAAATCCAACAATATTATATTGTTGAATTTCTCCTAAAGTGTACATACAAGAAGTTATAAGACTTTCTTGTTTGTAAGTCCAAATTCAACCTTCCAGTGGTCTGCCCTGATTGGCCAGAGTTAAGTGGATTATCCAGGCTGCTTTGAAGAGGTGATAAAGGGCTACTCTGCTGGGAGGGCAGTGTGCTGGTCTATAGGTATGCCAGGCCAGGAGGTGGAGTCGTAAACTATGCTCTTCAAAGGCAGAGGGGAGGCCTGGGTTTCAGTTTCCCTCTGACACTCTTGACCAGGAGTCAGGGCTAGGCTTAAGGAAGGTATGTGCAGATGGTAGGGGGAGAGTCCATGGAAATAAGCCATCCCAGGGGGTGTGTTTAGCCAGCTTTTACCTCCTTGATGGAAAATCAGCCATTATGAATTTGGAAGAAAGATGCACTCTGGGACAACATAATCCCACACTCTACCGGATGTGGTCATAACTATGAGGAGTTACCCTGCTTTCATTGGTCATAAGTGACCTGTGGCTTGACCCAGAGAATTTTGAATAAGTATCTGAGAGGGGCAGAGCCCTCCAGATCTGCTGCTTGAAACTTACTTGAAGCAAGGCATGCCCTGCTGCGAAGTTCTGCTGTGCAAAGACTTCTAAGGCCTGACCTCTGAAAACTGCGCCATCTGAAAACTGCAGCCCTGTGGATTACCTTGCTACAAAAGGACTAAGAAGTAGACTCCCTGCAAGCTACAGGTTAACAGAGCTCACCTGGACATCCCCACAAAGAATCCCCAGCCTGGAGAACCGGTGGATTTGAAAGGGTTTTGTTCAAGTGGATTGCGGAATTGAAGTTTCACACTTTCAAGGACCCTCTTGGAGATTCCAGAACCTTGGACTGCGTGTTGGATACTTTGGGACCCGCAAGCAGAACTTCAGGAAGGAGTTCTAACTGGACCCGTCTGCTGGAGAAGGCGGCACTACACAGTGGTGAGACATTCTCCAGAACCGTTTCTAAAGGTGTGTTCCTGTCAGAGAAAACGAAATGACTAAAAGGGGCACTGTTGGTTTCTAAGCACTAGAAAGTGACTAATCTTTAAAAATTCATAACTCTGGTTCCCTGCAGTGGATTTTTTTCGTCTTGGTGTCATTTAAAAGATAAAAATATTATATATTTTTATAAATTGGTGTTGGATTTTTATTTTGTGTTGTGTCTTAATTATTTACTGAAATGGTGTTTTTGAATGCTTTACATACCTGTCTTTGAAGTTAAGCCTGTCTGCTCGCAGCCACGTTACCAAGGGTTGAGCATAGGAATAATTTTCTAAGACCTATGCTGGGTCCTATTATATGTTGGTGGCCTTATTGCTAGCGGCAGACCGACATTTGCTCCTACCAATAACCCACCTTCCAACAGTGATGGAAAAAAAGATTTTAATAGGATCAAAACAAATCAGGAGACTTTACTTGGTGGTGCACAAATGCTAAATATTCACGGAAACCCTACTTGCACACATTCTCATTTGTGTGCAGTATAGTTTTAAAACAGTATGTCTGTCCAAATGTAGTGGCCATTTCAATGGAAAATGTGCTGTCTGTAAATGACAATGTGCTACCATACAATGCTATAGCTACATTTTTAAAAGGTCACCCAACCCGTCCAATAAAGCTCGTGCATGGCGAAAGTTTGTCTTTGTAAAGAGTGGGTCAGGGTTCTAAAATTCTTGGCAGCCCCTGTTCTAGGCACTTCAAATGTTGTCGGATTAGGGGAACCAAGGAACAGCGAGATAAAACGACCCCCCCACGTTTGTACTTTACAGGAGGCTATGATCAAAACGTAGGGGTCTTGGTTCCACAAGAGACATCTTAGCGACTAGGCAGTTTTGTCTCTGGAGTGTAACCTTTTCATCGCGCCGTTTATGGCTCTAAGATTGATGTATGCGCGCTCCTGTGTCCTCTGGAGAAGGCAGCGGCCTCATCCATCATTTCTAGTCCATGGCGTGTCTATCTCAAGGCTGGTGTTTCTGCTGACAGGAAGAATTTAGTGTTTTGTGCTTGGCCAGCATCCTTTCTCAGCAGCAGAAATATCAAGTTGGGGGGGATTGGCGGGGGGGGGGATTTTCAATTCTAAGAGAAAACTACCCAAAGGATGGCATTTTAGAGCGAGAGAGGTGGTATTGGACAGGGGCGGGTGGTGCCAATTTGCTTTTTGTATTTTGGAAATGTTTCCCTTTAACACACATTCGAGTACCAGGCGCTAGGAGATGGATTGCTTAAGACATCCGGAAAAGGACTGGTTCCTACTCAAAGCAACAGCACAAATCAAAACATCATCAAAACATCTCCGGCGAGATCCTTTCTTCTCAGCTTAATGAGCTGGAAAATAAATGATTGACTTCAGCACAAATCTGCCTCTTGAATTCCACACATAATGGGGGATTGCGGTGCTGGAGCAACGCTTCACGCGCCCAGGCCCTGGGAGGAGTCCGAGGATTCGCTTTGAAATTGGCGTGGAAACCCCTTTGGCTGATGCAGTGTTCTGCTTGTTGGGGTCTTCTCCCGAGGTACAATTAAGTGGTATTTGTTACCCGTAACCGATGCGGTCTCTCAGTGGGCGTCACTGGGCAGTGACCCCTACGTATTGACAGTGCTTTATTTGTAAACAAATAAGTGCCGGGGCCCGTGATTGTTCACAGCAGCCGCCCAACTGTGCTTCCACGTGCTGGAGGGTGCCAAGTACCAAGGTTTCTGGTCTTAATTCTAGGTTATGCCATTTTCTCACACCAACCTGCGCCTCCCTCTTTTGCTATTTCCTTGTCATTTATGAGTCCCTTTGTCGATGTTCTTCTGTCTTTCCCTTCATCCTCCTTTCTCTGACTTTCTCTCTATTGCTCTGGGTCATTCTGATGCTGGAAAGTAAATTCCAGTCCCCAGAAATGAGTGCCATAACTCACCACCTGCAACCACCGGCACAAATTAAGTGCTGGTATGGACATCACTGTGTGGGCCATATGAAAAACTGTCACAAGTGCCAGTCCTGCCAATAAAGTGCCAGTGCCGAGCACGGGAAACCACCAGCTCAAAGTAAGCACTGGGCACCAATAGGCTGTGGCTATATCACAAAGGAAGAAGATGGGAAGAGGTCTTCAAAAGGAGAACGTGTTGGGGGCATTTTGGAGACGCAAGGGTCGTGGCTCAGCCAGGCTGACTCAGAAGACTATGTGCCCTCTCTGCATGTTCCTATAGACAGGAAAATAGGCCTAAAAGGGTTGGTGTTTTTCTACCGTCATTTCCAGTTGATACATGCATGAAGGTAGGTGAGTGTGACGCACAGAATGGTCTGTTGACTACTAACCCACTTCACTGGAGCATGAAAAGCACAAAGACCTCGAGTCATCTTTCTGTAACTCCAAGAACATTTGTCAAAAATCAGCGAAGGGTGGCCTGACGCTGTTAGTCTAATCCGAAAATCAACCAAGCCACATGTTTTAAGCCTTTTATTGAACTATCAAACAATGTTCTCCTTAAAGTGCTCTCTTAGGGCCATATGTAGGTAAATTACATTTACCGATTCTTAAATACCGAATTTTACCGATTCGGTATTTATGAATCGGTAAATGTAATGTAGGTAAATAATTACCGATTCGGTATATGTCGGTATTTTAGAATCGGTATTTACCGAATCGGTAATGGCAACTGGCTTTCCATTCATTCCTATGGGCCTGGAGGCCCATAGGAATGAATGGGAAGCCAGTTGCCATTACCTATTCGGTAAATACCGAATCGGTAATGGGGGAGGCATCATCATGGGTGGCAGGGTGTCACATTGACACCCTGTTGCACCCCTGATTGGTCCATGTGTGCACATATGGCGAACATGCATGCCCTAAGGGCATGTATGTCTGCCACATTGCACACTTCAAATTGCAAAAAAATGCTTTTTTACAGGTATTCGTCATTTACCACCAACTTTTAGTTGGTGGTAAATAACGAATCCCCACACCAACGACACACTCCCCCTACATATCATTTCAGGATTCGGTATTTACCGAATCGGTAAAATTACCGATTCGGTAATTTTACCGATTCGGTAAATTACCGAATCCTGAAATATGCCCCCTACATACCAAAAGCCTAAATACCGGTCGGTAATGGGATATTTACCGAAAATCGGCCGTTACCGACCGGTATTAGGCTTCCTACATATGGCCCTTAGTGTGCATTTCTCAGCTAGTCCAAAAAATCAAATCAAAGCTTGCAGTTTTAGGGCCATTGAAAAACCCGGGTAAGACCATGTTGGGAAGGAAAAGGTTTGGTAAATAATAAAATAATGACTAAGGCCCAAGTGCCCATAATCACAAACGGAGATCGGCAGTCTCTGAGAATGTTTTTATGCCCTCTATTAGCCATACCTTCTCAAAGCACCCGATAAATAAAAACCGCGACACCGCCATCACAGGTATGGTCAGCTTGGATTGGATATGATGCACACCCAAGCCCTTTAGCGGATGGCATTGGCAGGCTTTGTTGAGAGACTTGAGTCCCCGCCACTGCTGGCAACAAATGAATGCAGGCGTGTTTCACAATTTTTGCTCCTCTGACCGTAACAGCTCTCAGATGAATAGACTCTATGGTAAATTTCGCCTGCTTTTGTCAACAGTCTGTCACACTTTGGGAATCTTATTGTATTTTTTCCCACAAATTGCCCACTTAGTCGTGGTATTGTTCCCATCCGCAATGATTGCACTTACTGCGCCTCTTTTGTTCTGCTCTGTGACGTCCATTCATTTGCACTGTCAGGCGCGCTTCGACCATCTGTGCGCTGGAAGATTACGCTCGATGCCGTTGGATCAGGCTGATCCGATCGACAACGCACTTTAAGGCTGGTCTCTGGTAATAGCATCTTACATTGAAATCTTTCTTAAAATTAAAGATTGTAAAGACAGGAGTTCATAAACTGAGCTATAAAGCCACAAATGGCTTCATTTCTCTTCAATGACGTCAGTGCTGCTCCTCCTGCCTGTATTTATTAACATATTATTTAATGTTCAGGTTGAACATCAGTTTGGGAAGAGTTCTGGAAGTCTTTCACACTAGTTAATCTTCAGATGTTTCTTTAAATGTATATTTATCTAATGCATCATTTAATATATAGGCTAGCATATATTCTAATGTATATTCATTTAGTTTCTCCATCTTTCCCAACGTAACAAGACCCATCATGGAGAACGTCCCTCAATGTATGCTGATAAAGTGCCAGCTGCGCTCCAGGGTTTTCTTGCACCATTGGGCGAGGGCAGTGAGGGTTCTTAAGGCCTCAGGCAGAAAGGATGGTATAATTTTCAGCTAAATCGTTATTAGGGTGTTTCTTCGTCATTGGAAGCACTGGCGGCCAAAGCCATGAGATAATGGCTCATGGATTCAAGTGGAGTGGGGGAATGGAGACAGGATACCTTCGAAATTCCATGCAGACCTGTATTGCAAAAGGCTGCTGATTCATCCCTCTTCAGCAGTGCCACTTGGTAGATGATAGGACGAGGGGTAAAACAAAAGGTTCTTCTGTTCAGGTGGAGGACATTTATGGGCAGAGCCTGCCCTTAGTCTGTCCCTGTTTGCTGCTTCAGGAAGGCTGATACAGCCATGTGCAGAGATCTCACACTTCACAGTGCTCGTGGTGTGTATACTGTGAGAAGTTGGCCTGGTAAATGCTGTCCACTAGTTATAGTGGGCACCTTGCATCAGCCCAAACAACCCCTTACTGATGATAGGTTAAAGACAACCTTTATTGAAAGCTATTCTAGTGGTAGCTATGGAGAGCAGCCTTCAGGCTAAGTCTTGAAGGAATGTAAAGCAGCTTGTTTTACCAGTCTATAATCTCTTGAGTGGCTAAATGAAAGGAGACCACACCAGGTATATATATAAAATATATTTATTTATTCCTAAACACACCCTACTAGTCTCTTTATGAAGCTAGAGGTAAAAGCACATATGTTACACTTTAAATAATACAGTAAATTAGCACAATACACATTAGGCCCTAGGGGACCAAACCATATACTAAGAAAGTGGTATAAGAACCACGACTTGACTAGACACAAGGCCTAGAGCCTGTAGAATCGCTGGGACCCCAAGGAACCACCCAAGGTAGTGACACAGGGAACCCACGGGGGCCGTGTGCAGTGTGAGAACACAGCCGCGAGCTCCCGTTAGCTTCTAACGCGGTTGTATTTTTAAAGTTTAAGGACACTTAGAGGTGGACTAGGAACAAACCCTTTTGGACTTAGATGGTTCTAGGGCCAACACCCACAGGAGCATCTAAGTACTTGTGTTACCTCACCCAGGGAAGCCGGGTGCATAGGTGTCAAATGGTGTTGGGTCGCATCGTCGTTTTCAATGGCAGGAGACGGAAAAGTGCTGATGCCGTGAAGAGGCGAAGTGCGGACCAGCAATGTCCTGGGGACTCCCCAAGCAATGGAGAGTCAGGGCACGTCTGGAGCAACCAGGGAAGCCCAATTGAAGTAAGAATTGCCATCACAGGGACCCACCAGTCAACGGACCAGGGATCGCGAAGGTACCTCGAGCGAACACACAAAGGGCGGGCTCATGGAACACTCGTGGAGTGTAGGCCTTCAATCTTCGGTGGAATAGGTGCTCGGGGTCTGGGCTACAAGTAACCCAATGAACAGCCTCAAGGGACGTCGAGAAGCTGATGCACTTGCAAATGTGCACGGTGTCCAGGGGTTCTGGGTCCACGGCACCCACGAGGGCTACGGGTCTCAGCTTTGCTGGGGACTCGGGTCAGCCTCTGGGAAGTCTGGAAACCCACCTCCTGAATTGCAAAGTCTTCGGCATACGGCGGGAGCTTCGGAAATGCAGACCGGACAGATGCGCCTTTGGTGCCTGCCAAGCAGGGGAGTAACTCCTTTACTCCAAGGGAGATTCTTCAGTCATCTAGTCGTGTAGATCGTCAAAGTTCCGGGATTTCTGTAGCAGAGTTTCGTCCAGGTGTAATCTAAAGTCCTAAGGACAGGATTTCCTTCTTTATACCCAAGGAAGGAGTTGGACTTACTCTGGGGACCCACCTATGGGAGGGTTTGGAAAGAGGGGTGGCTACATCTATTTCCTTTGTCCAGTTTCACACCAGAGCAGGGCCTGGTAGCCCCTGCAACCGGTTTGAGCTGGACTATGCACAGGGACACTAAATGTGCTCCCAGTGCAGACTTCAAAGCACTCCTGGAGTGCTCCCACCCAGCCCTAATCCACTAAGGCCTGTCTGGGAGGTGGTAACACCTCCCTGTGACAGGAAACCTATTGTCCAGGCCTCCCCTGCCAGATTTTCGGTCAGCAGCAGGAGGCCAGACCTGTGTCTGTGGCTGGCAGCATCCATTTTGTGATACCAGGGCTCTGTTAGCTGGTACCGGGTATACCAGTGCTGTCATGTCTCTCCCTCTAGAAGGGTGGGATCATACTCCCACACCAGTTACTGGTGTGGGGGATGATTCCAAGGTGTTTGACACCAAACACGACATGTTTCCGTGCAGCCAGTCCAAAGTTAGCATTTACCGCTTGGTTATAATGCACTTAAGAGTTTATGGTCAGGCTGCATCACAGACAACCCCGGAGACGAGATTCCGAAGGCTGCAGAGGGGCTCTTTTCATGCATGGGCACCCTCTCACACAAAACCAAGCACCCTGCCTTCAGGATTGATAAGGCCTGCCATAGGGGTGACTGATAGGTTTCTATGTGCAGTGATAGGTGCGATATAGTGAACCTATATCTCAGTAAAGGGTGCATGCACCACCTTACCCAGGCTGCAGTAGCAGACTTGTGGTGTCATTTTGGACGGCTTCCCAGGGGTGGCATAATAAATGCTGCAGCCCCTGGTAGGCCTCTGGGGTACCTATGCCCTGGGTACATAGTATACCATATACTAGGGACTTATAAGGGCATCCCAGAATCCAATCTGTGGTGTACCTAAGGTACATGAAATCAATTTATAAGAGAAAGCAGATAGGCTGGGGACCTGAATAGCAGGTTCCCAAACAAACTAAGTCAAAAACCTTCAAAACAGCAGGAAAAAAGTGGGGGCAACCATGTAGTCAGATTCCACCTTCCTACATATACTCCTGCTTGCACCCAGCATCGTTACGCCCTGCTGTGAGAGCCATCACTTTGCACAAAGCCTGTGTCTGACAAACAGCCGGAAAATGACATTTGAGAACCAAACCAACTGGTTCACAGCTTTAGACAGTGAATCCAGGGAAATAATCACATACTCCATCTAGATAATAAGTGTAAGATGGGGCCCTAACCACTCAGCTTTGTTCCAGTTCCAAGCTCTTCTTGAACAAGGAAGGGAGCGGTCCACAGAGTACCTGATAGACTCTGTGATCAGAGCCAGTGTCTGCATGAGAGCCCGTCTCCCAGAGGAAAGAGAACATCAACTGATGTCTGCAGTTTACTACAAAAGCCAAGGGTCTGCCTAGTACCTACAAGACTACCAGCCTGCTCAGAGAGGAAAGGAGTGTGACTGGCCTTTCAGTCCACGAGGAGAAGCCCAGCATGTTCTTTGAGTGTGAAACGCCAGATGTAGTCATCTGCCGTCAGGCAGTGAAGCTGGTGTCAACACAAGTGGTTGGGGTCCCTTGTCTCCCAGTACAGTTACTGTTGTGAGCTGCGTGAGGTAGCTAACCTTCGGAATATCATTCTGCTGTCTGGTATTGCGGCAGGCCCCAAAGGAATGTTGCTGCAGTTGTCTGCCCATAGTATTCACTTGTGAGTTGCCACCTGCACCGGTTGGAAGACCGCAACTGCTAAAGACGAGCACCCTTCTGCACCCTCCTGCAGTCCCCTGTTGTGGAAGATTAGCGCCTGCCTGCACGGTCAGGAGGCCGCAACTGCCAAAGACGAGCACCCTTCTGCATCCTCCTGCAGTCCCCTGTGGTGGAAGATTAGCGCCTGCCTGCACGGTCAGGAGGCTGCAACTGCCAAAGACGAGCACCCTTCTGCATCCTTCTCTATCCTCCTCTTGTGGAAGATTAGCGCCTGCCTGCACGGTCAGGAGGCCGCAACTGCCAAAGACGAGCACCCTTCTGCATCCTCCTGCAGTCCCCTGTGGTGGAAGATTAGCGCCTGCCTGCACGGTCAGGAGGCAGCAACTGCCAAAGACGAGCACCCTTCTGCATCCTTCTCTATCCTCCTCTTGTGGAAGATTAGCGCCTGCCTGCACGGTCAGGAGGCCGCAACTGCTAAAGACGAGCGCCCTTCTGCATCCTCCTGCAGTGCCCTGTGGTGGAAGATTAGCGCCTGCCTGCACGGTCAGGAGGCTGCAACTGCCAAAGACGAGCACCCTTCTGCATCCTTCTGCATCCTCCTCTTGTGGAAGATTAGCGCCTGCCTGCACGGTCAGGAGGCCGCAACTGCCAAAGACGAGCGCCCTTCTGCATCCTCCTGCAGTGCCCTGTGGTGGAAGATTAGCGCCTGCCTGCACGGTCAGGAGGCTGCAACTGCCAAAGACGAGCACCCTTCTGCATCCTTCTGCATCCTCCTCTTGTGGAAGATTAGTGCCTGCCTGCACGGTCAGGAGGCTGCAACTGCCAAAGACGAGCGCCCTTCTGCATCCTCCTGCAGTCCCCTGTTGTGGAAGATTAGCGCCTGCCTGCACGGTCAGGAGGCCGCAACTGCCAAAGACGAGCACCCTTCTGCATCCTCCTGCAGTCCCCTGTTGTGGAAGATTAGCGCCTGCCTGCACGGTCAGGAGGCCGCAACTGCCAAAGACGAGCACCCTTCTGCATCCTTCTGCAGTCCCCTCTGGTGGAAGATTAGCGCCTGCCTGCACGGTCAGGAGGCTGCAACTGCCAAAGACGAGCACCCTTCTGCATCCTTCTCTATCCTCCTCTTGTGGAAGATTAGTGCCTGCCTGCACGGTCAGGAGGCTGCAACTGCCAAAGACGAGCGCCCTTCTGCATCCTCCTGCAGTCCCCTGTTGTGGAAGATTAGCGTCTGCCTGCACGGTCAGGAGGCCGCAACTGCCAAAGACGAGCACCCTTCTGCATCCTTCTCTATCCTCCTCTTGTGGAAGATTAGTGCCTGCCTGCACGGTCAGGAGACCGCAACTGCCAAAGACGAGCGCCCTTCTGCATCCTCCTGCAGTCCCCTGTTGTGGAAGATTAGCGCCTGCCTGCACGGTCAGGAGGCCGCAACTGCCAAAGACGAGCACCCTTCTGCATCCTCCTGCAGTCCCCTGTTGTGGAAGATTAGCGCCTGCCTGCACGGTCAGGAGGCCGCAACTGCCAAAGACGAGCACCCTTCTGCATCCTCCTCTTGTGGAAGATTAGCGCCTGCCTGCACGGTCAGGAGGCCGCAACTGCCAAAGACGAGCACCCTTCTGCATCCTCCTGCAGTCCCCTCTGGTGGAAGATTAGCGCCTGCGTGCACGGTCAGGAGGCCGCAACTGCTGAAGACGAGCACCCTTCTGCATCCTCCTGCAGTCCCCTGTGGTGGAAGATTAGCGCCTGCCTGCACGGTCAGGAGGCTGCAACTGCCAAAGACGAGCACCCTTCTGCATCCTTCTCTATCCTCCTCTTGTGGAAGATTAGCGCCTGCCTGCACGGTCAGGAGGCCGCAACTGCCAAAGACGAGCACCCTTCTGCATCCTCCTGCAGTCCCCTGTGGTGGAAGATTAGCGCCTGCCTGCACGGTCAGGAGGCTGCAACTGCCAAAGACGAGCACCCTTCTGCATCCTTCTCTATCCTCCTCTTGTGGAAGATTAGCGCCTGCCTGCACGGTCAGGAGGCCGCAACTGCCAAAGACGAGCACCCTTCTGCATCCTCCTGCAGTCCCCTGTGGTGGAAGATTAGCGCCTTCCTGCACGGTCAGGAGGCTGCAACTGCCAAAGACGAGCACCCTTCTGCATCCTTCTCTATCCTCCTCTTGTGGAAGATTAGCGCCTGCCTGCACGGTCAGGAGGCCGCAACTGCTAAAGACGAGCGCCCTTCTGCATCCTCCTGCAGTGCCCTGTGGTGGAAGATTAGCGCCTGCCTGCACGGTCAGGAGGCTGCAACTGCCAAAGACGAGCACCCTTCTGCATCCTTCTGCATCCTCCTCTTGTGGAAGATTAGCGCCTGCCTGCACGGTCAGGAGGCCGCAACTGCCAAAGACGAGCATCCTTCTGCATCCTCCTCTTGTAGAAGATTAGTGCCTGCCTGCACGGTCAGGAGGCTGCAACTGCCAAAGACGAGCACCCTTCTGCATCCTTCTCTATCCTCCTCTTGTGGAAGATTAGCGCCTGCCTGCACGGTCAGGAGGCCGCAACTGCTAAAGACGAGCGCCCTTCTGCATCCTCCTGCAGTGCCCTGTGGTGGAAGATTAGCGCCTGCCTGCACGGTCAGGAGGCTGCAACTGCCAAAGACGAGCACCCTTCTGCATCCTTCTGCATCCGCCTCTTGTGGAAGATTAGCGCCTGCCTGCACGGTCAGGAGGCCGCAACTGCCAAAGACGAGCATCCTTCTGCATCCTCCTCTTGTAGAAGATTAGTGCCTGCCTGCACGGTCAGGAGGCTGCAACTGCCAAAGACGAGCGCCCTTCTGCATCCTCCTGCAGTCCCCTGTTGTGGAAGATTAGCGCCTGCCTGCACGGTCAGGAGGCCGCAACTGCCAAAGACGAGCACCCTTCTGCATCCTTCTGCAGTCCCCTCTGGTGGAAGATTAGCGCCTGCCTGCACGGTCAGGAGGCTGCAACTGCCAAAGACGAGCACCCTTCTGCATCCTTCTCTATCCTCCTCTTGTGGAAGATTAGTGCCTGCCTGCACGGTCAGGAGGCTGCAACTGCCAAAGACGAGCGCCCTTCTGCATCCTCCTGCAGTCCCCTGTTGTGGAAGATTAGCGTCTGCCTGCACGGTCAGGAGGCCGCAACTGCCAAAGACGAGCACCCTTCTGCATCCTTCTCTATCCTCCTCTTGTGGAAGATTAGTGCCTGCCTGCACGGTCAGGAGACCGCAACTGCCAAAGACGAGCGCCCTTCTGCATCCTCCTGCAGTCCCCTGTTGTGGAAGATTAGCGCCTGCCTGCACGGTCAGGAGGCCGCAACTGCCAAAGACGAGCACCCTTCTGCATCCTCCTGCAGTCCCCTGTTGTGGAAGATTAGCGCCTGCCTGCACGGTCAGGAGGCCGCAACTGCCAAAGACGAGCACCCTTCTGCATCCTTCAGCATCCTCCTCTTGTGGAAGATTAGCGCCTGCCTGCACGGTCAGGAGGCCGCAACTGCCAAAGACGAGCACCCTTCTGCATCCTCCTGCAGTCCCCTCTGGTGGAAGATTAGCGCCTGCGTGCACGGTCAGGAGGCCGCAACTGCCAAAGACGAGCACCCTTCTGCATCCTCCTGCATCCTCCTCTTGTGGAAGATTAGTGCCTGCCTGCACGGTCAGGAGACCGCAACTGCCAAAGACGAGCGCCCTTCTGCATCCTCCTGCAGTCCCCTGTTGTGGAAGATTAGCGCCTGCCTGCACGGTCAGGAGGCCGCAACTGCCAAAGACGAGCACCCTTCTGCATCCTCCTGCAGTCCCCTGTTGTGGAAGATTAGCGCCTGCCTGCACGGTCAGGAGGCCGCAACTGCCAAAGACGAGCACCCTTCTGCATCCTTCTGCATCCTCCTCTTGTGGAAGATTAGCGCCTGCCTGCACGGTCAGGAGGCCGCAACTGCCAAAGACGAGCACCCTTCTGCATCCTCCTGCAGTCCCCTCTGGTGGAAGATTAGCGCCTGCGTGCACGGTCAGGAGGCCGCAACTGCCAAAGACGAGCACCCTTCTGCATCCTTCTGCATCCTCCTCTTGTGGAAGATTAGCGCCTGCCTGCACGGTCAGGAGGCCGCAACTGCTGAAGAAGACCAGAAAACACGTGCACCAGCCTGAAGGCCATGACTGCCAGAGCAGCAAGTCTGCCAAGCAAGGCCTCTCGCTCTGTTCAAAACCAGAAGCCGAGGGAGGAGTGCGACCACCGTCTGCAGTACTCCATCGCTGAGATGGATACTGAAGGTGAAAGGTCACTGATCACACCAACAAGTGCCACCATCCACACCTCTGTTGAACAGGTAATGCCGATTTGCTGCTGGAATGCTAACCTTTGTCAGTAAGACATTTGTGGCCATAAAGACTATTAAACTGGCCTACGAACTATCCATGTCATTAATCTGCAGTGATCAATGCCGATAGCGGTATCTTTGCCTAAATCATGATAGACATTGGGTGCTTCCCTTAGGGTGAGAGGGTACTGTAAACACTGCAGCGCTTCACAAGAACTCCTAAGGGAGGTTGCAACTCTATAACGCAACCATCACCGGGGAATGCGGTATTTGCTTTGCTGTGAGATTAAGGTACTTTCCTTTTAATAAAAGATAAACACTAGGCTGAACAATATGCTACTATGTCTATTTTCTGACTATTGAAATCTGAGGTCTTTCCCCCACTCCGCCCTCCACTGCTTCTCCGGAAAGCCGCCACCTGCACACCTTCCTACCCTGAGAGTCACGCGTGGCAGGCTCAGTCTGCAGAGCCATAGTAGGGCAGACCCCATGACGCCGGTGGCAAAACTCCCACGACCGCCAGGGGTTTTGACCAGCAACACCTGTCTTCCCTCTAGCCCCCTGACGAGGCCCGACAGAGGAGCGGACAGCTGAAGTTCAAGGCCTCCTCCCCTCCCACCGCCCCAATACTTCCTACAGCCAAGAAAACAGCCCCCTAACATTCACCACTGCTCTAAGCAGGTGGTAAATGTGTGCCTGTCACTTGCACCGGAAATAGGCAGATCTGGACTCGGCCTCCCTGCGTGTTATTTCTTATTGCGGGGAAAATAACTCAAAATCCCTGTTAAATCACGGGCAAATTCAGTCTGGAATTGTGAATTCCGAACCCGCTTTTTTGCTTTGGACAAACCAGGGTACTCGTAATGAGAGCCTCGGCGTTGTGCGCTTATATCTGTCCCCCCTTGCCTCACGTCCAACATCCGTGCCCCTCTGCTTGCTGCGGGCATAGATGGCCTGTCTGTCGCCTGGGATCATATGCAATGTGTTGCGATAAATAAAGAGAGGGTTTGTGGCCGAGAGGTGCACTTGTAGTGTCGCGGCTTTGAGACGCGTTTGTTTGCAGAGGAAGCCGCGTGTAATGACTGCTTTTCAGAAAAGCTGCTTCCTGTCAAAGATGCCAGAAGTGGAATTTGCGGTCTTCAAGCTTTGTCTGATTTTCTAGGAGCACCCACCTCATATCCTGAAAGGAAGTCTCCTGTCTGTCTGAATTTCAACACATTGAACACCAGCGTCCATCTCGCGCCGGCTCCTCCGACCAGGAAGGAGTGAGTACCTGTCTCGAATTCAGAGCACGTGACGCGCTCCTGCGGCAGAGACGGGACGAGACGCTAAATAGTCGACGAGGGACGCTGACAAACCCGCTCCTGATCAGCCACGCTTCAGAGCGGCGCTATTTAAGCAAAACTGCTTGCAGCGCTATATTCCCCCATACCAATACTGTACTTCAGCTCTCTCCATGCTGCTCGCAGGTAGAGCTCTGGCATGCCGCTGCATCCCCCGCGTTGCCTGATCTGGGTGATTACATTGTATAAGCACATTATTTTATTAACATATTTGTTTTTGTACGTATTATTATGTGAGGACTCCTCACATCTTATCCATTTTTCTTTTCTCTCTAATCTGAATGCTCTTCCTGGCATCGCCTTCATTTCGCCACCCCCAAACACACAAAGCACCCACTCATCGGTGATCACTGCTTTTTTTTTCTTACTTTTGGCCTGGCAATATTCTAACAAATGTGCCCCCCTTCACATACATATGCACAGAATCACAATTGCAACTTGAATATGTGACCATTGCTCTGTGCGCTCAGCATAGAGGCCAAGGATTGGATGGCCATGTATTTTGAACACCTTTTTGACCCACTGACCGGCACTGTGAGAAACTCAAATTGCCTTCCGCCTCAACTCAAGAGCTCTCAATCCAGGCCTGCTATAAACACCTGGAGGCGACGCTGTTCAAAGTATGCACTAAACTAGAGTAATATGCTACAAGAAAAAAATAAAAAACAGAATCACAACCTGGAAATAGCTAACACTCTTAGGAATGCAAGATTAAGTAAAACACGTGAAATATATACAGGAACTAAGTCACTGACATGAATTATCTTAATTATTTTACATTTATTAAACAGAAATTGATCAAAGTTTTTATCAGTAAAGTTGTTGACATTAATATAGGGCCCGATATGAACCTGTTTCAGTGTTCGATTTTAATTATTACCAGATCGGAGACCCAAAGGGCCCCAGCCCACTTAAAGCCCTGATTAACCCCAAGAGCACCGTGCCCGGCCTGGCCAGCCAAGCACAGTCCTTCCTTTATGAGCACTAACAACTGATATACAGGGGCGTAGCATTCACTGGTGCAACCGGTGCAGTGGCACTGGGACACAGAGGTCTGCACGTCCCACTAAACTCTGATTATTGGTTTATTTTATAATTCAGATAGCAACCAAGGAGCCCATTTCCTTCCTTGCAGTAGGGCCCATGACACGCAGGCTACACTATTGCTGATATGGATTATGGGGCAGCTTGGGCGATATCGGACCCTGCCCTATCCATGCCCAGTGAGCCCTTTTTATTTCTTTCATTTCTGGTATGCTGGAAAAATGTCCTTTTTCCTCCGTTATCTTACTTTCTTTTTGTTTCCAGGCAACAGTACTACTTTTCCCCCCTCCCCGCCATTTTTTCCAGGAGGCCCTGATCATATAGAGGCAAATGTAGAGGGAAAGAAAGGACAGGGGCAGAGAGATGACAGGAGACAGTAAGATGCTCATTGGATAGTAGAGGCAGGAGAGAGAGAGAGAGAGAGATATGCAGTTTACAGAGGTATCAAAGAGAGAAAGGGAAAGCTCAGGAGCAGGAAACGGGGTCAAACACGGGAGAGAAGAAAGTGACAAGAAGATGAAAGACTGGGCATGGAAGGAGGATGAGTCATGGGAGGAACAGATCAAGTGAAATATAGCACCCAAACCAGAGGACAGAGAGGAGAGGGAATAGAAGGAAAGAGTAATTTTAAGCACAGGGTTGACAGTGGGAATAAGAGACTGCGGGAGAGGAAAAGAGTCTGGGAAGAGCCAGAGAGGAGATCGATAAAGGTGAGAGTGTCCCTGATATCCTTTGGTAAGAGTCAGTTTTTAATGGGACACACTATCATGTATACTTTTACATAATGTAATGGACATAGTCACCTCTAACGCAGTATACTGGACAACAGAACATGTATTCTATAGCAAAATAAATGGCACATGTCCTAGCAGGTATGACACAATATAATTTTGAGTGTAATCCTTATGCGTAAGATACACTTTATATTCTTTGCTTTTTTACGTTTAGCACTTGTATTCATACTTCTAACTACTGTAAATATCAGATGTCACGATTATCCAATTTTGATGGTACTCAATTTACCGACCTTTGCAATTGAGCTCATTAAATGTTTGCAACTTAAGCCCGCCTCTAGCTCCCCCCATTCTCCATGGCTCATTTGGGTGAGCCCCTGCACTTATATTTTCCCATTTAAAGTGCTGATCTTTAGTACATCAGCCAAAATAGCAGGAGTGGGAAGATGGGTGCCATTAAATGCAAGATATAGCGGATTCAATATGACCAGCAAGGGTTAACTGCTGAGGTGACTCCTCTCATCCTGGCTCCTATTGGACGACATAGACTCCTGTAGGAGGCCTGCATTCTAAAGCAGGCTTCTTCAGTTCACACAATGCGTGTGATGAAGGCTATGTACCTATTGTCTCATTACAAATCCCAAACGACAGTTCATGGTATTACCACACTTGAGAAATACCAAAACCACAAAGAGTTGTATATACTGGGCATAGTCCTACATCATTCCGTGTTCCGCCTGTTAACATGGAGGACAGACCAGTAATAATGCCAGTTTTCCCCCACTCCTGTGTGTAGAAACTCAGAATCTTGCATTTTAAACCTTGCACGACCTGCACCAGGTTGGATAAAATTGTGCAGAAGAAAACCCTGCAGGTTTGTTAATTACCATGAAACTTTTAAATCCTGGTTGAGCAGTAAACTCCTGTTTGAGGATGAATCAGAATTTCTATGAGAGATATAATGACCCCCATTATGTTTTATTACCATAGCTGCCAGAACTGCCATCACTGAGAGCGCCTAGAAACAGGTTCATCTGTGCTAAGAAGCACAAAGGCCCTCACTATGAGTGGCCTGGTATATGGGCCGGACTTTCTCCACCTCTGGAATTACTGATACCCGGTGTACCGGTAACTTCGAGAGTGGGGACAATCCGGCCCAGTACGAGTTGGCCCCTGAGGGTCCCATAGGCACAACTGCACAGGGAGGAGGGGGGCTGTTAAAGGGGAAAACCATTGTTTGCCAATCATGCCTTGGAACTAAACAACACAACATGCAGGAGCTCCATTCAACCTTCATGAGCATGCACTCATGCACAAGCAGGCACACTTACCCCACTACACCCCCACACACATAAACACGCACACTGTATGGATAAGGGTGTGCGTCCATAGAAACCGAAGACCTCTGAGGCGGAAGCCGGAGGTGGTGTGACTCGTGTTTTTGAATTGTTGTTTTTGTGCTTACCTCATATTTTAAAACTTTGTGTCCTATACAGAGATCCTCTCTGTATTTTAAATTCCCGCAAGCACTTGACATACAGCGGATTTAGCGCTGTCCCTTGCATTGATTCACGGCCGCCATCGCTAGCGCGAGGCCACGCCCACCCGCTAGGCCACGCCCACCTCCCCAGCCTATGAATAGCGCTGATTGCTAGCGCGTCCATAGAAACCGAAGACCTCTGAGGCGGAAGCCGGAGGTGGTGTGACTCGTGTTTTTGAATTGTTTATTTTGTGCTTACCTCATATTTTAAAACTTTGTGTCCTATACAGAGATCCTCTCTGTATTTTAAATTCCCGCAAGCACTTGACATACAGCGGATTTAGCGCTGTCCCTTGAATTGATTCACGGCCGCCATCGCTAGCGCGAGGCCACGCCCACCCGCTAGGCCACGCCTACCTCCCCAGCCTATGAATAGCGCTGATTGCTAGCGCGTCCATAGAAACCGAAGACCTCTGAGGCGGAAGCCGGAGGTGGTGTGACTCGTGTTTTTGAATTGTTTATTTTGTGCTTACCTCATATTTTAAAACTTTGTGTCCTATACAGAGATCCTCTCTGTATTTTAAATTCCCGCAAGCACTTGACATACAGCGGATTTAGCGCTGTCCCTTGCATTGATTCACGGCCGCCATCGCTAGCGCGAGGCCACGCCCACCCGCTAGGCCACGCCCACCTCCCCAGCCTATGAATAGCGCTGATTGCTAGCGCGTCCATAGAAACCGAAGACCTCTGAGGCGGAAGCCGGAGGTGGTGTGACTCGTGTTTTTGAATTGTTTATTTTGTGCTTACCTCATATTTTAAAACTTTGTGTCCTATACAGAGATCCTCTCTGTATTTTAAATTCCCGCAAGCACTTGACATACAGCGGATTTAGCGCTGTCCCTTGCATTGATTCACGGCCGCCATCGCTAGCGCGAGGCCACGCCCACCCGCTAGGCCACGCCCACCTCCCCTCTCCCTAAATGTGCTTCCCACGCAAGCGCAGCGGACGAGCGCAGCGGGAGCGCCGTTTGTGCGACGAAGGCGCGCCTAAGGCAAGCCCGTCTGCGCTCGTCCGTGCCGGGACCGGGCCCAGGGCCATAACCCCTGCCCGACCGACGCCAGATACCGACAGGACGTACACAAGCCATGACTTATTGGCACTTCAGCCAGCGCCCAACACTCGCTGTACAAAAATAGAACCTTCAGGATTACATAGCCAGTCTGCTACCTACTGCCCCCATTGTAACCACACAATACCTTTACGATTACCTGTCGTAAATACGGTATCTGCAAGGAATGGAAAAACAGCTGTCAGAACAATTGCCCTTATCAATGCGCGCTCACTCGTTAAGCATAGGCAAGAGATCTCAGACCTCATTACTGACTTTAAATTGGATGTTCTGTTTGTCACTGAGACATGGACCGATGAATCTTCAGAGCCAGACTTAGCCATAGCAGTACCGGATGGTTACAAAGCATACCGCCAGGACAGATTTAGACAAAGAGGGGGTGGGTTAGCTATAATAGCCGGAGACTCATATCCTGTCAGAACGATTCCCATCCCATCCATATCCTGTGAAGCCATGCAGTTTGCCATCAAGTTATCACCTTTGTTTAATTTCAAAGGAATATTGATATATCGTCCCCCTGGAACAAAATCAGCCTTTCTCAACAGCATCAACACAATGATGGAATCAGTTGCCACTGAAAGTGCATTTAGGGTCCTAGGTGACCTGAATTTTCACTTGGACCAATTCCATCTAACTGACACGGTCACCCTAACTTCCGACCTGGAAATACTAGGGTTAAAACAACGAGTCACTTCCCCCACTCACCTAGCCGGCCACATCTTGGATCCCATATTTTCCAATTTAGAAGGCCTACAAATAACCAATATACTACCTCTGCCATGGACTGACCATCATGCTATTTTTGCTATTATCACCATTAAAACTCCTTGCGATAATAAACCCACTCCCATCCCTCAAAAGCCTTTTAAAGATTGGAAAAACATCAATCTTGACGATCTAAGGTCAAAACTGGATCATACTTGCCCAGCACTATCTGCTGACCCCAATTCAGCACTACTTCAATTCCACTCCTGGCTGGGTTTGGCCACGAACCAATCAGCCCCGACTAAAGAATTATCTAAAAATAGATCTAAACCCACTGCCCCTTGGTATAACGAAGAACTAAGGGCACAAAAGCAAATCAACCGGAATAAGGAGAGACAATGGAGGAAAACCTACGATATAGCAAGTAAAGCAACCTATAAGGAATCTCTGGCACTCTACAAAGCCATGATTACAAAGGCAAAAAAAGACTACTACACTGATCAAATTCAAAAATCCCAAAATTCCAGTAGACGATTGTACCAAATCACAAAATCACTGTCAGGCAATTCCCCGGATCTCACTCCCCCCGTCACAATCTTTATGTGACTCTTTAGCCTCTTTTTTCTTTACCAAAGTTGACGATATCTATCAGGCATTCTCGGCAAACTCACTCCCCAGGACAGTCAATTCCCTCATTTTACCTTCAGCCAACACGTTCCCCAGCTTTCAACCAGTTACAATGGACCAAATCAAAATCATAGTGTCCACCATTAAATCAGGATCGGCCCTGGACCCTTGTCCACTCTCAGTGCTTCTGCCGGTAATGGACTCCATCATTCCACTACTCACCCAAGTATGCAACACAACTCTACTTACAGGCACTTATCCAGACCCCTTAAAAAACACCCTACTAAAACCCTTGTTAAAAAAACCTTCCCTGGATAAAAATGAGCTAAAAAACTACAGGCCCATTGCGAGTCTCCCGTTTGTGGCTAAGGTGATTGAAAAAGCCATGAACATTCAGATCTCTGAATTTATTGAGAAACACCATCTCCTGGATGACATGCAATTTGGATTCCGGAAATACCATAGGACAGAGACAGCCTTGATAAAGGCCGCCGATGATATCAGGGTAATCCGGGATCAGGGGGGAACAGCCATCCTGGTAATGCTGGATTTATCAGCGGCCTTCGACACGGTCGACCACACAATTTTGGTCGATCGTGTCGAGGGATTTGGAATCTGCCACTCCGCTAAAAATCTAATTGCCTCCTTCCTAGCCAAAAGAACGCAGGTTGTCATCTTAGGCCCATTTCAATCGGCACAACTTTCATCTCCCTGCGGAGTTCCTCATGGCTCATCCCTTAGTCCGACACTTTTTAACATTTATGTGTCGGACCTTGCTAAAACCATCAAAGCACACGGGATGAGCCTAACCTCCTATGCCGATGATACCCAGTTGGTACTGGCAATCAAAGGTGACGGAGATCAAGTGGCTGAAAAATTTAAGAAGGGACTTATCGACATAGGAGAATGGATGGCCACTAATTGCCTCAAATTAAACTCAGATAAAACTGAGGTGGTCATATTTGGACCTCTTCTCCCAGCCTGGCCATCAAGTTGGTGGCCAGATGCCTTCGGTACCCCTCCCACTCCAACCGCCAAAGTTAGGAACCTCGGTATCGTTTTCGATGAAGGTTTACACTTCATGGATCACGCCAATAAAACAGTTTCCACAGCACATCTAAAACTAAAGATGATCAGAAAAATTCAACCTTTTCTCCCGGAGTCTGCCATCAAAACTCTGGTCACCTCCCTAGTACTCTCCGCTCTGGATTACTGCAATGGCCTCTTTCTTAACGCTCAATCCAGAGTAATAACCAAACTACAAACTATCCAGAACGCAGCAGCACGCCTGCTTTCAGGAAAAACAAAATATGAATCAATATCAAGAAGCTTAAAGGATTACCACTGGCTCACCGTTCGAAACAGAATCCATTTCAAGTCCCTTTGTATCGTGTTCAAAGCGCTCAATAATCAAGGACCTTACTTTTTGAAAGAGCAGCTGCAACCGTACAAACCTAGCAGAACGTTACGTTCAGCCACCCTCGGCCAACTGGTCATTCCTCGTACAAAGACGGTATCCTGGGGTGATCGACGCTTCCTGGTGGCAGCCCCAAAGCTCTGGAACACTCTACCCTTAAACATCAGGCAGAGCCCCTCCCTCCTTCACTTCCATAAGCTCCTAAAAACTTGGCTGTTCGATCAATGATTCCTCCTTCCCCACGTTTTTCACCACAAGTAACTGGTTTCTTAGCGCCAAGACGCCCTAGGGTATATGCTGCGCTTTATGAATATCAAAAATAAATAAATAAATAAGGGATTGAGTATTGAGTCCACATAAGGATTATACCTTTCTCTTAGAAGTACACTAAAAGATTGACCCCGGCTGTCTCCAAACACTGCCTCCAACCAATAGGATCACATTTTAATCATCATGGAGGTCAACAACTAGAGTGTTAGAATGGGGTGCGCTCGGGATGGTACCTCACCCGGTAGACTTGCCCTATCCCCGGTCAGCATCATAGAACGTATTCCTGGAAATCTTGAGGTCAGAGACCACCAGCTCCCCATGTAATGGAGGGGGGCATGTCCAGTGGGAAGAAGTAAAGCGTCAAAGAGTGCTACAGCTGCAACAAAGAGAATGGGGCTTTCATCCTATTGCATTTCATCTCCCATGTGGGCTGTCCAGAGTGTCTCTCGCGGGGCACAGCACCTGCTCCTCTCGTGTTACCAGCCCACATGTTGTTCCTTTTAATAATGATGGTTCAGCTTCAGCTCCAAACGGCCTGGGGTTTGGACTGAAAGACCTCCTTCGGTGTCACCTCCTTGCCCTTCCACTCATGGCGAGGGTCTGCTGTGTGGACGAAGCTGCTGTGTGATGAGGGGGATCATTCGGGGGTCCTCTAGATTGGACGTGCAGCACATTCTGGGTGTGGGGTATGCCAGTGCTTGCTTGCACTTGCCTTATGTGTGGAGATCTGTAGGCCTTTGACTTAGGAGATAAAAGTAGGGTCTCCAAGTGTCCATGGCCAATGGTCGGCTGCATGCAATGCTGTTCGAGCTTTGTTCTTCGGGTCTTCTCATGCCCTCAGAAGCGTAGGCAGCACGTGCTTAAGGGGCACAAGCGGCAGAACACAAACCCGATGGCAAGGAACCGGGGCCATTACTGTGAGGCAGGGCAAAGAACAGGTGTGTTAAACATCAGAAGTAAGATCTGATGTAATTGATGCCATGTTCTGCACATTTTTCCCATTTTAAATATGTTATTACAAGCAGGGCTTATGTCACATTCCTTCTGGATGCCCCACGAGTTTTCCCTCTTGCCACTGTTTGTGCCGGGGTGGGGTATGCCTTCTGCTACCTGGTGCAACACTCTACCATCTACCAACCACTGCTAGTCAGGTGCCTAAGGCTGGCTATTGCCACAACCATCCATACTCCACCATTATTCACAACACACTGCCCGTTAGAGGCCTGTGACTGGCTGTCGTAACCACCGTTCAGGGACCTCGTTGGTACCTATTCTAGGCTTTGGCACGGCCCTTCGGCAGACATTGATGTTTTCGTCAGCATACTCCACCCTTCCACTGGATGATTCACACCTTACTTCATTCACCAGGACAGTTAATCATTCTCGCTTTATAAGTATCCGTATCACAAAGCACTCAGGGAGTTTAAGGTGGTGGACAGCGCGTTACACAAATCCCAAATAAAGTAATAAGTACATACCTTGGCCAGGCACATCTAGCCTTACACATTTGACAATCGAGCTAACTCAGGCCCTCGATAAGGCTCACTTCAGCCTTTCCAAAAGATGCTGGTACTCATGTCAGCCACGTCACAAAGAACAGAGACAGCCCATGCATGGTCCATATGGCTCAAGAACTTGACCTTCAGATGTCTCCACGATTCAAGTAGAGGTGAGTAACTGGTTGAACCACACGGCCCAACATGGGCTTGTTTGTTATTATTTTCAAGTTGTTTTTAGGTTTTTTTTTAAATATGATATTTTTATTAGGAAGGAAAAGAAGCTAGGTGGAAAAAAATAATTCATACTGCGTTTCTGAAGCAGGGAGATTCAGAAGCATTCACTTAAGTCACCTCAAGCGGCACTTGATGTGATAAAATATGGAAATGGAACATGTGCAAGTGTTACTTCTGCATGCAAATTGGATTTAATTCAGAAATATTTCATGTTCGTATTATTTGTGAGGAAATGTAATTAACAATGTATCCTGGCAGTGACATTCAGCAGCAGAGCTGTGACGCTTCAAGGCAAAGTGGCTAATGAAAACTACAAATGAATTTTTGATTCCTAATTGCCCTTATACTGAATTCTGCTTCTTAGCGCATTTTCTATTGCGATTCATAATACTAATTGTTAGGCCTCGGTTACAGACTGCTTTCTCTGTGTCTGGTGGCATACCTTTTGTTTCAACAACCTATCGTATAATTAGAGTGGGCTTTGGGTCTGCCCTTGCTCATGGGTGGATGGCTTTATTGTCTATCTCAGACTTCTGCTCCTAATTTCATGGCTTTCACTCCTATTCTTATGATTATCCCAAACAGGAGCATTTCATTCTCAGTGTCCTGACTGGATAAGTTGCATTCTTCCTCTGCTAACTTCTGGGGACTATTTATTGGGTTGAGTCTGGGCAGCGCATGCGCTGCTCTGCGAGGCATGCTGTATTCAGGTAGGGACTTAAAGCCCGCCCACTCTCCGCCCATATTTTTCATTCGCTTGTGTCGTTGTCCCTTGTAAATGTAGGCTTCTGATTTGTTAATAGACTTGATAGTCCCTCCTTAATACCGCCTTGTCTTCATTTGAAACCTGCCATGTGGACTGGTCCTTTTACTTCTGCTGTTACCCGGTATGTCTTCTTTAGTTTGTAAGCACTATTTTCCTTCATGAGTTTCTTCTACTGTAGGCTCGACGTGCTTTCCTGCACCATTACACCCAGGGGCATAACACAGGTCCCTGCAGCCCCAGCTGTGCATGGGGTCCCCCGAGCTGCAGGGGGCCCCCTCAGCACAGTACTCAGGCCTGATAGCTCCGGATTAAATCCGGAGCGGGGCCCCTCTGTGTACCTCGCAGAGGGGTCCTTTCAACTTTCGTTACGCCACTGATTCAGCCGCCATGCGCGCTTTCACTTTCCAAGCAGCCTGGACAATGGCATTCTGCATTTACGAGAGCTTGAGCTATTGGCACTGTAAAAGACAATAGCTTAAACTCACTCAAATGTGAGACCTATTGCTTTGGAAATATTCTTGTTTATCAAAGCGCCCCATGCTCCGCTTACACATTAAAGGAGGTCGCACCCCTTTCTTGAGACGAGCCATGTATAAGGAAAGGGGCGCTGCCGCTATTAAAGTGAAACCACGGCATGGAGGCTTTTACAAACAAAAAGCATCTCTTGTGAGGTGCATTCATTACCTGAACCTTTGCTGCTTGCTCAACTGCATCAGTTGTTTCTGTGAGAGTACACATGGAGGCCAAATGTCCATTGAACCGACACTCACTTTATCAGAGGTGAAGGCTCTCCTGTCACTTCCATATGAGGTTCTGTTGCAGTAGCACATAGTTCTGTCATGTTAGAGTCATGCCCTGCCACAGGTCTAAACAGGGGTGTAGCTTCAGAGGGGGTGTTGGGGTGTTACGCCCCCGAATATATGTATTTTCTTGTAAATAGTTGGGTACAGGTGCTTTCAGTTGGGTATGGTGAGGTGTCTGTCAGATTTGAGAAGAAATGTTTTCATAAATACAAACAAAACCGCACAAACACTCTCTCCCTCTCTTCTTTGAAAGTCTTCAAAAATGTTGGTCATTTTACTTAATAACGTATTTTCTCCCACTTAGTGCCCCTACCAATCCGCCGTAATCTCCCTTTCCACTGCCCCTTTAGTCCCTCTCCTGTGCCTTGCTTGCCGTATAATGTATTTTGACATTATATGCCAGTGTGATTGTTGGAAAATGTAAAGTTCGGTTTCCCCCCTCCCAAACGTACTGACCAAGCTACTCCCCTGGGTCCAAAACATGTATATTGCTACATGAATTGATAGGCGACAGACTTGTTTACACCAAGGAGGGGGGTGCAGTTAATGTTGTTTACACCTGCCTTGCATCGTCATTTTACTCACACATTCAACCAGTTCTCCCAAAACATTCCAGGTTTTTTTACACTAACCTGCCGTGGGGGTGCTTGGCTGCCTCCTGTGTGGGGCTGTGCTGGATCCATGATTTGGACAGGATGCTCTAGGTTGTGTATGGTGTGTTGTCATGTACAGTCAGGCGCTATGACGCTGTGCTGTGTGCACGTCTTCAGCATCACAAGATGCCTCCAGAAGAGCCCCAGGAGCACCAACAGATCCCCCTTGGGGTCACATTGCACCGTGGTATGAACCCTCTGCAGTATCCCTCACGTATACTGCAAAAGATGTCAAGATAACAATCGCAATTGGCAGACTTTGCTCTAAAAAGAACAACTTGTCGCAAACACACAAGCGTCATCTGGCGGCATGGTGCTTGTTCCGAAGCAGTAGGACTAATACTCCAGCACCAGGACTAGGCATACTGCAGAAGGGTCATACCCAGATGTGATCAGACTCCTATGGGAGATCTATGGGTGCTCCTGTGACACTGCTGCCGGTAGCCTGCATGCTGAAGACATGCACTCAGCACACCTTCACAGCGCATGCCTGTGCTCTATATATGCAATATGCACCTTCATTTTCTGCACCAATGAAGGAGGTGGAAAACGTGTAAATGTGCCATAGATCGGGGACTATTATCTAGCCAGCATGCATTTGCACAATTTGCATCGTGAACATATAAGGCATTAACATAGCCCAAAATTTGAAATTGTCTTCTCAACATCCTTCTTCTAAGGCCCTGAACCTGCCCTGTTAACAACCAAACCAGAAAATAGTGATCACAGACATATGTGATTAGTCTTCCAGAAATATAAAACGTGCTCAGATATTGTGTAGTTCCTAAAACAAACATGCACAAGATGTGTAAATAAACATGACCGATATTAATGCGCATTCTGCTCAGTGTGGTAAAATGTTTCCAATTGGACTGAGCATGCCAGATGGATTCTTCGAGTATTCTTACTATTACTCAAGGTCCTGAGCAGCAGCCCTGTACGGACAATCACAAGCACTCTCCACCACACAGCAGCCTATGCCGCTGGCTGTGGTGGTACCACAGGCAACCACTCGTGCACACAATTTAGAATCAAGAGTCAGAGACTGACTCCAAACCACGAGATCGGAGCTTCAGTTGTCCTGGGAGCCAGGTTCATAATATTTTTGATGGGGTCAAAGTCATATGAGCGGTTCCATGGATGCATGCCCCGCAGCTTGCCCACACTCAAATGCCACAATGCTGTATGGAAAAGACTAGGAATTAAAGAATTCCTTGACTCAAATACAGTAAATAAGCAGCTTATTTATCAATTCTGCGCAGCGCCAACCAACCAGCGCTGGACACCCAAACCTGCAATCCCATGAACCCCAAAAGCAGGGATCAAGGCCCAGAAAAAAAGAGGTGGGGAATAACTACGGGAGGCGTTGTGTGCATTGATGTCCCTTCCTCATTGGAAGGATTCCAACAGCCTCATCGAGCCCCCTCTTAGTCAGAGGTAAGGTTAAAAACTTAGCCATGTGCATTCTATAAGCATTAAATATAAGGTTCACGGTGCATATTTTCATTTGTAGACCACACACAGGGATCTCGGGGGTTTATGATCATGTTTTGTTTTTATTGGTGCTTTGAAGTGGTTGCCTGACTTTTGTTTGAGATCTATAAAAAAATCATTATCCCAAATGGAAATATGAAAAAACAGTTAAGCCATCTTACCTTATGTAATTCACATGCATAGTTTCCACATATTGAGGAGTTGACCATAAGAATGAGTCAAAATGATGTTTAAAAACAAGGGGGGGGGGTCCTTGTTTGGTGCATTTAAAAAGGGAGGTTTTTCAATAAGTAAATTAAATATTCTACTTTGAATGCTTGTGTGCAAACTGTGTGAGAAATGAGGGACTGCTTTGCATCGCAACCTTCCTTATGCGTGTCCCTCCTCAGTCCATTTTGAAATGCTGATCACTCATTCACAGCTCATCTTTCACAACATGAGCCTCGTGCACATCCAGCCAGTGAACTATGTAGCAGGTCCTGGACCACCCCTTGAGCTCATATCATAAATTATTGGTGAGGCCTAAGCACCACAAACCGGCTTCGTAACCTTGTGCCTGTGTCTAGAGTTCGCAAAAAAAGAGTCTGAAATGTTCTCCCCCAACGGCATTTAAATCTGCCCTGGCAGGTTAGATTGATGACTGCGCACTCAGTGACAACACTGCCATGTCCAAGTCCCAGATGTCGCGTATCGTTCGGTCTCAGCGGCACTGAACCTATTGCATGGTGAATGCTGGAAGCAGGGCAGCATCCATAGGCCAGACCACACCCCTCCATCAGGGCCCATCTGCTTAGAAAAAAGAACAAAAATTTAACTGGTCGTGTCTCTGCGGGGCTCTGATTTATCACCTTTTCCTATTTACTTCGCAGGAGGCCGCGACCTCAAAATGGCGTCCTCCATCACTGTCCCCGCTCCGCGTGCATCTTCCCTCCAGACAGGATGTTAGTGGCCTCTGTCCCCGAAGCCCAGGCAAGGGCCGGGCCTCCGCGCGCGGCTCACCTCCCATCGGGTCAAGCACAAATCAAAAACGGTTAATGCGCGAGCTGCGGCCTCACAAACCCGCGTTAACCGAGGCTCGGGGTTTTAATTTCCGAACAGGAGGGGTCGCCTAGAATTAATTGAGCAGAAGGCGCGTTTCCCTTTCCCCGGACCCCGTCGGAGGGCAGCAGGCGGCCCCGGGGCCCTGACCCAGCAGCGAGGCTGTCGGGCACATAAAAGTGGCGAGAGCTGGCAGCCTCGCAGGGGCTGCGCCGGGAAACGCCGCTAATTCCACCAAGAAGGTTCCGTGGGGCTTGCATAATTTACTGCAAATCACCATCCCGGTGGCCAGGGGAGAAGGGGCGGCTTGCGTCCTTTGTAGTGCGCGGCTTTTGAGAGCATTTCGATTAGGATTTTAATTGCATTTTCTTAAAAATGCGACTCTAATGCACAGACCTTGAGCGGTGTCATTCAATGAACATTTTTGGTTAAGTGGCAAAATGTAGGACTGGGACTAGTATAAATGCAGCCCCTTCACCCCACTCCCCCTTAGAGCCCTTTTAGTTGAAGTGTTCTGCACAATGAACATACAAGGGATTGATAAAGCATTATCATCAGGTTTACAATAAAAAAGGCCTCAAAAATCGAGGGGTGACCTGCACTCAGAGGGCCATAAACGACACCATTATAAGGAATTCTTTTGCAGTAAATTAATGCTGGACACGCAGCAGTTGCTTCAAGAGACACTCCAGTTTTTTGTGACGTATACCTTTTTATTTACCACCAGCTGTAATTTAGCGATAAAGAGTGTATATTAGGACCAATAATCAAACACTGGTTGCATCATATATTCTATATCAGTAGTGCAAAAATAAAGCCTCTAAACTGGGCTATAATCCTTGGCGCAGACCAGGCCCAAACACCAATTATGCCGCAAAGTAGGAGGAGTGATCAGATCATCACAGTACTCAGTCTAAATAAGGATTTCATTTCATAATAAATTCCACTTTCCCCCCACAATGAAAGGAGCTTCACTGTGCTTTAAAAACGAGTGTGACTTAGGCACCTAAACAGTCTGTAAAGAGACGACTGTCCCGCAGAAGTCTTGTAGCGGCAACAGAGTATTGGCTGCGCTGACGGAAGGCTCCTGAGAAGATTTATTTCAAATGAATTACTGAAAAGCTGGGACTCGAAGTCATGTTTCCAAGTGTTGCTGCTGAATATGTATTACCCCCTCCACCCTTTTTCACCTCCATCTATTTTCACTCTTTCGTTGCATATCTGGACGTCTTTGAAAAGTTTTGTGATTGTCCAAAGTCAGATGCATTCGTTTGAAATAAGTACGAATGTTGTTGACCGTCCACACTGGAAGATGCTAAATAGAAAGAGATAGCGCGCGGGCCGGGGAGGCACAGCCCGACTGTTGAGGGGCCCGTGACAAACTGGAACCCGGGAGCTGGAAGGAGCGAAGCCCAGGAGAATGCCAGGCACCAATTGGTCAGCATGGTTCAAAGTGACCCATTGGCTGGGGCCCCCCGGTAACGCCACCGGGTTATACGGGCGAGGGGACCCAGAGGAGGCATGTGCCTTCGCCATTTGCCCACTCACCCACACCAGTAAAGCGGGTGTTGCAGCCGCATATTTTGGTGTGCGCTCAGGCAGAGGGTGGAGACAGCACAAAAGGGTGGAGACAGCACCAAGAGGGAGCGCAATAGCCAAAGAAGGAGCCCCTCAAGCATGTGCCCTTGGGATGCCTAATGGCAGGGACACAGAGTGCAGGCTATTGGTCAGAAAGGGTCAGCTGATGGCGGTCACAGCACTTGCAGCTCGAGTTGGGCACAAGCGCCACTCACAACACTTGGCAGCAAGGTGTGGCCTAGAGTTCGCAGGGGATGCTAGACCCTTGCTGAAACGGGGCATTCGCTCAGGGTGCTGTCACAGGATGCTGTTAAGGCTTCTTCCCTGGACCGTGGGTGTGGAATCTCTTCTTGAGAAGCGTCAATTGTAACGCTGCCAGCATATATACCTCACTACATTTTGATGATTGTCTTCTTGGATACCTACAGAGAAAATTCTCATAAAACGCTCTTTTCTGAACACTTCTTGCCCTGATGAAGTTCCTTTAAAGGGAACGAAATGCGTTGGCTGTTGCTTTTACATTTCGTATAAAGAAGAATAAAATATTACTGTGAACTAATTCGTTCTCACGAAGTTGTGACTTCATACCTGGTGCCACCTCCATTTTTCTTCAATGGACTTAATAACTGAACTGGTTCTACAGACAATTTGCCAATTATGATGTTCATGCTTGATAAAAATTTGAACTGTGTGGTTTGATCATGTGAATAAAAAGATGCGGCCGTTCTGCACCATCAGAGACTCATCTCATCTGTTACCACAAGGGAAGGTGGGGTGCATGTTAACAGCCCGGAAGCTCACAGGCACGCACTTGTCTGGGAAGGGTTAGGAGAAGTCCAACTGGGAGATGAAAAGAAGAAAACCTATTTCCTGTTCTTCTAAATATCTATAGTCAAAATGATCTCACTGTAAGGGCGGACATGAACATAAGCTCAGACACGCAAACGTCAAAGTGTCTGGAGTAAACCTAGAAATAAAAGGTTGCTGAGCAGCTACGTTTGCGTGAAAGGGACATATCAGTGCTCACGCTTGAGGAGCGGAATGTGAGGCTACAAATTCATTGTGTGGTGGGGGATTTTAAAGCATGATTGATTAGCAAAACTGACCAGAAATTGATAGAACTAGCAAACATTTTACATTTGCATTTATGTTCCTCTCCATCCCCAGAGGAAATGCTTAGAACATGTGATTGAAATTAGATCCTTTAATACACACTGAGGCAACAACAGGGTTCAAAAAGTCATTATATCTAAGAGCAACTTTATTGGTTGATTTGGGGTTCTATGTGTTACCCAGTAAAACAGATAGTTTCCACTTCCAAAGGCACACTAACAGATTTGACCATTTCCACAAGCCCAAAACAGGCATTGAGAGTTTCACACCACCAGTGAGCACGCGATCTTTATACTCATTCACTTGCTGGTGGCGTAGCAATCACAATATAAAAGACAACAAGTCCTATAAGCGAACAATTGCTCATCTTCGCTCACAACCAGCCCCCATGGGACTTGTTGCACAAAACTTTGCTTGAAGAGCACAGCCTCTGACAAACCTTATAGCGACTGCGACATACAGATTAGAAATTTCGGACTCTAGTGTTTAAACCTGCGACTATCATATACTCTACAAACGCAACAGTGAAGAAATCAAGCACCACTGAGAATACATAAGGCAAACAAGTTACACACTTGTTGGCTCTCGATAGTACGTCCAGGGATCCCTGTATCAATTGACTTGAAAACCCAATGGACTATTCAAGAGTCTTGAAAAAGTCCTAGGCCTGCGCACAACCACGGGGCGAAACACGTGTTTGCTGAGTTTCTGTACCCAACTATAAATAGACCAATATGTAGAAAACAGGTATATTAAGTGAAAGTAAACAATTACTATAAAAACTGCGAAACATTTTCTCAGACCAAACTTTTTTTCCTCTGTTCTATATTGTGCTTTTCAAATATCTCCCTAGCACATGTTCTTTTGATATAACTTGTATCAACATGGCAAATGCATCTTTCTAGTAAACATCCCACTGGATGGCCCTGTTTACAAAGTCGAATGATACTCCTTACGTCAAAAAGGATATATACATGAATCATACACATGAACAGTTTAAAAAAGACAGCCGCCCCCTCGCCATCATGACTGAATTCAAAATATGGCACAATATGAATAGAGAGATGGGAGGACAGACTAACACCTAATTACCTAATATTCCTCTGTGGATGGGCACTCGCTTAAGAGTAGTGACAACACTGACAGGATTCAAAATGTGGGATGACATTGGCAGCTCAACGCTGAATGAAGTGTGGGACGCCAACGGAATGGTCCCATGTACTTATTAAGAAACAGGATGTGAAATGAGTAAATTCCAGACATTTAGATCCCTACAATGAATCATTCTTTGCTGCCCTTAATAAAAGAGGAGAAAGAAGCCAAAGAAGACTGCCCATAGAGAGACGATTACTCAAAGGAAGAAAAACAAAAAAGCCACTTCTTTAATGAACAGCACATTGATGACAAATACTCAAAAGGACTGAATGCTCTAAGAGAGAAATGGCATCTAGACTTAGTGGGGGAATTGAGGACTATATGTGCGTGGAAGCAATCATATTCCCAAACGAAGTCTCGACTAAAGCCAGTTATAGATTAATACAACTAATGGTACTACGCGAATATAGTACATCAGAACGTAATTACATAAATTCACCATGGCTACGGATGACAAAGCTTACAACAAAGGTGGGAGAAGGGCACCGTTATTCATACTATATGGGAACGACCCAATATGAAAAAATACTGTCTAGAACATAAAGCAAGAGTAGAGGACAGTGTAGGGACTCCGGTAAAGATGGAGGCATCTTTGATGCTACAAGGAATATGGGATGGCACTGCTATGACACGATCTAAAAAGATAGTAATTGGTCACTGTTTCCCAACTGCAAATTATGATACTGCTAGAAAATGGGGAAGTGCAGATATGCCAAGATTACAAGAACAGGATAGGGGCATGGATTGGTGTTTGGCAGTGGAACAGGTGGTTTACAAGAGCAGCGGATGCCCTAAAAATACAAGAAAGTATGGGGAAATTGGGAGATGGATTTTGTTTGTGATTAGGTGACTCAGACTCATCCAAACCATCCCAGATCCTCCTTAACTATTGGTTTGAATGGATCTTAGTCAAGGGAGGCACAAGAACAGACAATCACTTAAATATATATATTGTGGAATAGCACATTGGACATGTGACGCTTCAAGTGGATAGTCGCAAACAAGTTCCTCAATGGAATGAATGTACGCTTATGTTCCGAGATGGCTTGTAGTAGAATGGTCTAAACCAAGCATTATTTATTTGTTTTTTTGCTGTGAAATCTGGAAAAGACAAAATATAATAAAAAAAAAACTAGAGAGGCTTCATACCACAGGATAAGATAGTCAGGGATTTCCAAATATACTTAATATTTAACTTCACACTAATTACCATGATGTACGGAAGCCAAGCGAAGCTGAAAGTATGCGACCAAGAGTTAATGTCCTTGAATGCTGGTGAAACCAAGAGGCCTGCACGTTTGTCCCCAGACGACTCCATCTTAGCAAATGTCATAAAGGCCACAAAAGCTTTAGCAGGGTTCCGACTGCTTCAACTTCAGAGGCCACATTTGAACAGTTCATCGTAGTTTGCCAAACCACAGAGAAATTAATATTTTCTTAAGTAATAGGTTTACTTTTAGCGTAGCCTCCTAGTTCTGCCCTCTATGTAGCTTTATATTTTAAGACAAAAAGGAGACCCAAATAAAGTCAGCCAGGGACATCGGGATTCAATTATTATAGATAACAGTGGTCCCTAGAAAAATAGGGATGAGGACACATAAATGAATATAGACCGGATCAGTACTATATTGTTCGAACTTGTCCAGCCGGACAGAGGTCTAGTATTTAATGCTTAACAATTCATAGAGATACGTACAAACGTAAATTCAAGGAGTGGGACACAAGCCTGCATTCTACTACTAGAACATGAACGAAACAGTTACGCAACACACAAGGAGACTCAGGCAAAGCTCACGGTTTGTTACAGAAAAGATTCTCAATGTGATGAACAAATCGCAAGGAACACGTTTACATAGTAAAGTGAAAGAATTTCTAGTAACGTATAAGGTGTTTTAAGGTGTCGACGGCGTTTTGATCCATGTAGACAATGCGTGGATCATCATCAGGACATATTTGTTAAGCATGCCTGTGTGAATTTGCCTGAAATGATTAAAAAGTACAATGGTGACGACCAAGGTTAGATATAAAGTCCGAATTGCGGACAGCGCTCATCTGCATTGAGGTCCGGAGGACAATGGACTTCGATATACCATACCGGTGGCACCGGAGGGTGTAGGGGGCACTGTAGGAGCCACAGTCTCTGTGAGCACACGCCCGTGGCTCCTACAGCGCCCCCTACACCCTCCGGAGCCACCGGTATGGCATATCGAAGTCCATTGTCCTCTGGACCGCAATGCAGATGAGCACTGGATTTAGTGTATTGGACTGGGTGGTTGCGCTTGCCAGCACCACAAAGTCTGCATGAGGGGCACATTTGGTGCCTCCGTGCATAGTCCAGTTTAAACCAGCTCTGGGAGCCGCTGGCTCCCGCTCTGGTGAAAAACTGGACAAAGGACATGGGAGTAACCTCCCCCCTATCCAAACCCTCCCCCCCAGGAGGGTCCCCTGAATCGTGTACTTAGTGTACTTAAGGGCTTACCTGTGGATGGGTCCCTAGGTTCGTCATAGGACAAGATTTAGATCAGACACCATTTCTTCTTCTACCATCTGGGCACTTTGGACTTCGTTTGGGCTCGACTTCGTCTCCCTTCCAGTCTACTGCATTGTCTGTGACTGTGCACCATACAGGAACCTTCCAAGGCCTGTGGGCATCAATGACACCTGAAGGAATCTCCCTTGAAGTGAAGTAGTCACTTCCCTGCATTCGCATGCACTGCAACTAAGTCGAGCGGTCTGCTGATCCTGAGCGCCTCCGGACTCCGAAAGGTTCTGCAACACAGGAGGTAGTTCTCCACAGCTCTTGAGGCCTGCCCTGCCCTCTCACCAAGTTTGAGGCCAGTATCCCTCATGGGGGCTACAATAACTGAACCCCTGCGCACTGCGTTAACTTGCAGTTGCAAAGGCTTGTTGGCTTCCTTCCAAGAAGCTCTCTGGGCTCAAAGTAGCCCAAACCTCGAGCATCTCCAGTGACCAGAATCTTCAGCCACACCACATTGTTTTGCACAGTGGCCTGCATCTTTTGGTGAGCTGCTTGAGGTCCTCTCACGACTCCAGTGCCTCCAGCCAGTGGGTCCATTTGAGGGTCACCTTTGATTCTTTTAGGCTCCCCATATTGCTCAGGGCCTTTCCTGACTCCCCTACTTGTGGAGAGTACCCTGGACCTTGCTGGTCCCGACATTTCACCTTCTTCAACGTCTGCATTGGCTGCATTTGCCAAGGCTTGTTGGTGCTTCCGCCGGACACTGACCCCTCAACACTTGACATCCGACGTGGGACCTCAGCGATGCCTGGTCCTCACAGTTGCAGAATCAAGGTTATCGTCAGCTCTCTTACAACACCCGACATCAGAGGGAATTCGTCTTCCAAGTCTCCTGGTCACTCCTGAGTGACATAGACTCTGTCCCCTCTGCTGGCAGGTACCTCTCAACTAGAATCTATCTTCGAATTCCACTGCACGCTTTCACCTTCAGCAGCGGCATTTTCCTGAAGTCCTCCATTGGGTTGGACTGCGGTTTCCGACACCACTTCACACCTATGCAAATAGCTTCCCTGGTGTAGGTAATGTGGACACTAGGGTATCCACAGGTGGAGTGGCTCTCTAACCTTCTGCCTTCCACTGGGTTTATTCAGGGTCCACTGGGAAGGGTCCTTTTTCTTTAAAACTCCAACCACGACTTACATGTTGATTTGTATGGAACACACAGTCATGTTCCCACACTGCACACGCTCACCGTGGGGTTCCTAGTCACTCACCTTGGGTGTTTCCTTGGGTCCCCAGCACTTCTCTGTCCCCTCGACATTGTCTTGACCCGAGTCGTGGTTCTTATACCATTTTCTTGGTATATGGTTTGGTCCCCCCCTGGGGTCCACTGTGTATTTCATGTTCTTTACTTGATTTCGATGCAAAGTATTGTGTGCATTGAGCATATCTCCTGGTAGGAGATATTTGTATGTGTTAGGGAATATCATATTATAAATACATATTTTTAAAAATACCTTGTGTGGCTCTTTTTCACTTAATTTATACATATAAGGTTGCATCCTGGTAAAACAAGCTGCTTTAAACTCCTTCTGGACCAAGCCCGAAGGCTGCTCTCCACAGCTACTACTTAGAGAGCTTTCTAAGGTTGTCTAAGACCTCTTAAATCACCATAAGGGTTGTCTGGACTGGTGCAGGGTGCCAACTTGCATTAGTGGACATCATATACCAAGCCAGCTTCTCGCACGCTTCCACCATGAAACCAAGTTGCAATCCGAGCTAACCATGTGCTAACTGTAAATGGAACTTGTAGTGTTGAGGCAATGGAAAGAGAGAGCTGCATGCGGTCCACTCTGCACAAAACACACCCTCCCCTTGGATTACCAATAATTCTTAACAGTGAACTCTGAGTTAGATCATCTAGGTGACAAAAGAAAGCCTTGGGCGAAGCACTGTTCCCTGAAAGGTGGGGAAACATAATACAGGCGTTACCTGTGGTAAATACAGGCTCTGCCTGACACGTAAGTAATTACATCTGCCCTACCGATGACAGAGAACACAATATTCATCCAACCCGTAAATTCTGCCTGACATGAGAATAACTGGCACCCCAGTACCAGCCTTTCAGAGACCCTGTTCCAGCGGAACCCCCCTCTTCCTTTGGTTTAGGCCAGCTCTGTCTGTAGACAGTCTCAAAGCCAATGCTTATTCACCGTGCGTGACGCTGGCGGACGTGCTGACGCACTGTAAACACCGGACGTTATAGTCACCGAAAAGAAAAACTTCCTATCTGTCTGGCAATTAAAATACCACAAACGGCATTAGTAGCTAGCAAACTAGGGGTATAATTATCTGCAGACCTAACTCCTAACAGAAAATGTTTATATGCAACACCAAAGTAAACGCTATTACCGCAAATCACTGCTCATGTTACATTTGCAAATTTAACATTGTTATTTGTCTCTTTGAAGAGTTTTTCAAGTCCTGCCCGGAGTCCTTCAATATGGGCTTTGTTTACACCAAAATAAATAAACCCATGTATATTGTATACAAGTGCATTTAAAGCTCCAGATAAGCCTGGTCACGATAAAGCTATCTACCATTGGGTTACACAAACAACTCCAATTCTTTTGCGTGCTAATGATCCTTTGCACATGTGGGCTGCCCACAGTCTCACGCCAGTGGGGGCCTGGTGCTGCGGCGGGCACTAACAGCCATTTTGTATTGATGTTTGAATCCTCGCATTACTAGGTTGTTGGGGTGCCTGCTCAACATATACACAAAACATGGCACACCCATGCCAACAACGGGAGACCGTGGTTGTTACATTTATGGGTGGGGTAGCGCCTTGAGGAGTGGGAGTTAAGAGAGTTGAGATCAGCATTTCCTTTGTTACTTACCAACTAGAGTGGCCTGCTTTCGAACCTGGATCCCGGCCTCTTTGCTTGACTCAACATGATGTAACTATGGGCAAATCATTTAATCATTCATTCTCCCTCTGCCTAAAAAAATTGAAATGTCCTACGCAAATTGTATTTATGTAATCCACACTTGATGTACAAGATCTTGTAGATCGTCTCCCATCCCGCAGTACTCTGTTGCTTACCAGCTCGGTTCACGCTCTATAAATACACATACATGGGGGACTTTGGAGCGTTTTGGAATGACGAGAAGGAGGCATTAATTTAGTCCATGGGTAGTGAGGTCCGGAGTAATAGTCCATGTAGGCGAGGGCCAGATTCTCGACACTGCACATGATGGTTTGGTAGGGTAAGGTTTAGGTGAGGACGTTTATGTTTTCAGTGCAAATGTCACCATGCAGATGTTACTGGGTAAGGCTTTTGTGCAGTATGTTGGAGCAATACCACAGACGCCTCCTAATGCTAGGGTCAGAAATCTGTATCGTGCCCCTTGTTTGGCGAAGAGCCAGCCAGTCCTATGACAGTGGTCGCTTGCATGAGTGTGAGAGGTGGGGCTTAAAAGACTATGCATGTTTTTAGGACTTTGTTGAAGGACAATTAAGTGTGGGATCGACCAGTTAAGAGCCTGCAACAATTACACTGTTATTCACGCCTAAGCTTCTCATTAAGGCTTTAGTTGTGTGGAAGAAATGTGTGGAGCATGTGGAAAAGCAACTGGGGAGGCCAGAGTTTTGTCATCTCAACGGCCAAGGAATGGAATGCACTTCCTCTTTTCATTAGAACAATCTCAGATCTTCTTCAGTTTAGGAAAAATCTCAAAATGTGCCTGTTCCCTTAACTTCTCTTATCTCGATGTCTCCCTTAGGCTTTTGCACCTTGACACCTCTGAGTAAGTGTTTGTACTGAATAAAACCTTTTAACATAACTTAGCAAGACCCAATTCCTAGCGGCATTAGGCATTAGCAATGACAGAGATCAATGGCTCAAGCTGCAGGCTGGAATTCTTGAGCACTCCAATGTTTGGATCTGATGGTGGCTGAGTTAGAATGGAAGTTGATGGAAATTAACAAAGAGACAGGTACAGCAAAACAAAAAATGTTTAAAAAAAAGAATATAGTTGTGTATGTGTGTGTATATGTATATGTATGTATATACATATATATATATTGATATATGTTTCGGGGAATGCTGCACGTCATTCAGGGTTGGGTTCACCTTAGCTAGTTAGAGATACAAGATTTGCACTGAGGTGTGAGAGATGGGAGATGGAATTGAGAATAACATCGGGGTACCATTGATACAGAGTCGGAAAGATGCTGCAAAAGAATATGAAAAAGAAGGCACTGTCACCCAACAGAAAGGTGTATAGGAAGAAATTAAGTGAATTCAGGACTCAGTCCGGAGGAATGCCCACTCATAGAGGATTAGAGATGAGTCCGAGATGCATCAGAGGACAGAGAAAGAGTGCTCAGTAAGGTAGGATCGAAAAAAATAGGATGAGATAATCAACTGTGTCAAATTCCACAGAGAGATGGAGCAGGATAAAGACGGAGGGTTGATGTCTGTGATAATCTGAGGTTATAGTTCCATACATATGAGGACCATGGATGGTGTGAGGCGCCAAGAAGCTTAATCAGAGAGAGGTGAGTCGATGTGTGAGCAGAGATAGTGAGTGAGGCTTTTGAACAGAAAATGCTCCACTAATTTAGAGACAAAGGGGAGTTGGGAGACAGGACAGTAGTTGGACAGGAATGAGAGGCCACTGGCTGATATTTCGAACATTGGTATGACAATGCCGAGAAGAGTGAGGCCACCCAGGACAGCTCTCAGATACTTGAAAATTCTGGAAACGAGGCGCTCAGCTGGAGCAAAGGATGGGTTTGCAGATGTGGATAGAGGAACACAGAGCTGAATCGAAGCAGTAGGCGGGAAGGCGGCGAGGTGGATGAGCGATTGGAATACAGGCGGGACAACAGGGGGCAGTGAGAAGCTGGACTATGATGGTTCTGAAGATTGAGATTGTCAAAGAAAAGTAAGAAAGAAAGCAGAGAGGAAGCATTGGGGCTTGGCTTTGCAACGGAGGAGCAGGAAGCTGATGGGGGACCGCTATTTGGGATGTGACCACTGGGACGCGAGGAGGTCACAGACGCAAGAGGATTTTATGGCAACAAAGCTGCGGGGGTTGTGAGCTAGGGTGTGTCCCTGGAGGGCTGACACTCAAAACACAGAATAAAATAGCTACCAATGCTTAGCTTTCACGAAGTAGCTCCACCTTCAAAACTATTTTACAACTATGTTAGATACCATTCGCAACTCCAAACCTCATGCACTTTGCAGGAAATACCTGCTGTTTCCGCAAGCTGTTAGATAGTATCTTTATTCAGACACAATGGCCCGTAGAGTCTCAGGGACAAATACCATGGCAACATCAGACAGATCATACCTTAGCGCCTTGCAGCCCAACCTTGTGACAAAGTGAGAAATATTATCCCTAAAGGACAAACCACCTAGCACGTTTAGGTACTTCTGGCCTTAAAGAAGAAATTCCTAGCAAATGCTTATTTTACTGTTTAAACTTTTTTGAAGACATCTCAGCAAAATCCAATTAACAAATATTACTGGCTGGAAATAATACCTGCTATTTTGCTCAACTTTTCAAAGTGGCTCAATGATTCAGCCTCTTTTTATGTCTACAATTGTATTGGTAAAAGTATGTGGAAGTTATGTGCAACATAAAATGATTTTCCATAAAATGTCTACTTTAAAATAAGCATGCCAATAGTGGTTAATTCCGCACACACGCTTTTCGAAAAAAGAAACATGCAAAAAAACATTTTGGAATCAGAAAAAGTGGGTAGCCCATATATTTGTATTCGAGTAAATGTTTTATTAAAGTGGGGAGTTCATTCAGAGTGGAACATCATGTAGTCAAAGGTAACAGCAATGGGGCGGTAAGGAGGGATTTCGAGGGATGATGCTGAGGGAAAAATAATTATTTATTTTATTTTCCCCTCGACAATGTCCCTCGAAATCCCCCCTTACATGGCCCCACTGCCATTACCTGCACGGACCGCGGCTGATAATCAAAGATAGTGGTAATAAGTTCAGCATCAACATGCTCGTATCCAAGGACAGGGCAGAGAGAAAGGCAGGGGGGCCTGCGCCTACAGAAAATGCTTGATGCGAACTGTTTGCAAATGCTGGTTTTTATACAGTATGCAGAGCACCCGTAGGCTATGCACAGTCAGTGTCGGATTGGTAATGCGGGCACTCGGGAAATGCCCGAGGGGCTGGTGTCCAATTCCAGTTGAGGGCTGCTTTACTGTGCAGCCTGGCGGGCCGATCTGGGTGGTTTCTGCGTTGTTCTTTCACCAGCGGCCCAGTGGGTACCTGAGTGGCCTTTCTAGAGGCATATGGGCGTCCATTACCTCTCTTTTTTTCAACGGCAGAGGTGTCACTCCCTTTTTCTCGCTGGGCCGGCCTATTAATATATGCATATTGAGCGGGGCAGGGGGCCTGAGCAAAAGTGGCCTCACATGTTTTTAGGTGTGTTTCACCAGTGAAAACTAATCTGTGCATTTTTTTTAACCCCCCCTCCCCTTTTTTTTAAATAACATTTCACAGAAACAGTGTTTTGCAGAAAGGCAATATGCAAATGTACCCACATTTTTTTAGGTTGCCCGGGCCGATTTTTAATCCCAATCCAACCCTGTACACAGTATCCGAAAAAGAATCCTGGCTAAAAACGAGAGTCCTCTAAATTCACTCAGAATCAGCCGCGGTCCGTGCAGGTAACAGCGGTGGGCGGTGGGGCCGGGTAAGGGGAGATTTCGAGGGACGGTGCCGAGGGTAAATTAATTATTTATTTAATGTTACCTACATGGACATCGGCTGCTCAGAATATCAGCGAACTTAATGGACGCAATAATATTCTCAGTTAATCTGGCCCTTCCAGTTGCAGGTTTGCGCATCCTCCATGGCAGAGCTTAGCAGGGATTTCTCTTGATTTACAAAAACAGATTAACTGAGGTTCAAAACATTTTTTTGTAAGCCTCGTCTTTGTGATTTGCAACAAATTTCTATAAAAAAAACAGAAATGCGGTTGGCATGATGACCCCACAAATCTGTATAAAATGCCCATAAATCTTTTCTAAGTGAATAACCAGAGTTGTTTTCCCCTCCAAATATCTAATATTGTTGCGCCACGTGGGCCATGCCATGTATGTATGTTTGTATGTGGAATATATTGAGCACATAACAGCGCTGTACAGAGGTATAAAAATAATAATAATAATAACTCCTATTTGTAAAGCGAGAACATATCAAGGCGCTGGGGGCCATCGGCGAGATTAAGTGAGCTATTGCCCAGAGTTGCAGGGTGCTGAGCTGAGGCACCGTTGGCGATCAAACCGTGGACCGTGCGCTCCAGAGTCAGCTGCTCTGGCAGCTGCGCCACACCTCTCCCTTAAAGGCACAGTCGACAAGTAATAGGAGGGGTAGCTGGTTTCTAAGAGCAAAAGTGGATTGTTACTGCTTCAGGATGTAGTGTTTTTTAGATTAGTGTGTCTTCTGCTCTCTCCTACATAGACACGGCTCCAGGTGGAGCTGTGTACCAGGTCACCTTTTACTTGCTGCATAACGGTTGGCAGTGTAGTATCTTTGCACCCTTACTGCTCTTTCAACAAGATGTTGTGAGTACTGGGAGGGCACCCACTGATGGAGAAAGTTCAATGAGTGCGCAAGAGCAAGCATGTACGTACGTTCCAGCGAACCACCTGAGCGATTAAAGGTGGGTGGTGAAAGACGCGAGCTTTGAAGAGCTCAGCTGCACACACTTGCAGGTAAAGCTGCAGTTCATCTCTTTTGGACGTTTTTGGAAGTCATCTAAAACTGTAAGCCAGGAAGTAAATGACTTCCATGTATTACACGGTGTTCAAACGTAACGAACAGATTTGAAGCCCCAGAAATATTCAGTACCTCTACATCTCCCTGAGTCCCTCCCTTCAGACCTGCTCCCTGACACCAGATTGGATCTTTTATTAGCCCTTACAGGAGGATTCTACCTGGCACCTCATTCAACAATTGGCTTCCTTTTTTAGGTCTGACTTTCTAGACCAGCAGTCTTCAAGTCCTACACTTATCAATTCTTAAAATATACACATAGTGTGTTGTGACTCCACCCAGAGGAGAATTATTCTCACAGCTCATCCTCCACAGCTGCTTGGTGTATCATTCAGTTTCCTGTGAATACTTGTATTGCAAGGCATATGGAACTATTATACATATCAAAAGTACTTTGAATCATCACACATTAACATTTTTATCCCATTCATGCTTTGTATACATAGATCAAAGGTTTTTCCTTCCATAATTTTAGAAGTTGATCTATTTAGACATCTCAAAAAGTATGACTTCAATATTTTAGCCATGGAAATTAATTATGTTTCCTCACAGAAGTTCACTGAAGCTCTGCTGAGGAGAGTCTTGGAGCTACAATTCCTTTTCCGATCGGGACACGCGGCACTTTCTCATGTTGTGATCATCAGGTGAACTTGCAACAAAAGTATATTTTGCCATTGTCGAGTGGATTTTTCTTTATTCAGGCCAGGCCTGGCTCTGTCCCTTCTGAAGATGCTTCCGAACGAAATGGTGCGTTTTAATGTTGCATGCTTTTTATCAGAAGCTGTTAAATTAGGACCGTCACTGTCTATATAGGGTTGTCAATATTTACTCAAAGTCATAAAAGCTCAAAATTAAATGACCTTTGTTTGAGAAGATTTTCTATGGTCCTATGATCCAAACTTTAAAACACATAGATTTGTGGTATATTTATGTATTTATAGTATTTTCAGGGGCGGCTGGCACGGCACGCGGATGGGGGGGGGTGCACAGAGGGGTGGGGGGGAGCAGTCTGCTTTTAAAAATAAATAAATAAAACTTAACTTGCCGCCTCCGGGTCCTGCGTCTTCTCTCCTGCTCGCCTGTGTCCGACTCCAGGTCGGAACAGGAAGCAGGCAGCCACACTCCCACCCCTAAGCCAACCACAATGCTGCAATGCTGGACGGGCTGGAGGGTGGGCATGTTCTCCATGCAGGCTGTAATGCAGCCTGCATGGAGAACAGGGAAGTGCGCATGACTGGTTTGTGTGGCCCGAGAGAGCCGACCAAACAGTCATTGTACACAGGAGTGTTCTACCACTCCTCCCCTGCAGCTCCACCCCGCCCCTTCAGGCACTGCTGCAGCAGGAGGAAACAAGCATTTGCAATGCAATAGGTTTTGCATTTACGCGAGTTTGAGCTATAGCTTAAACTTGCGGAAATGTGAGACCTATTGCATTGCAAATGCTTGTTATTTCTGGCTTCAGTTGATTTTAGAAAGTTTGGTTTTCTTTTTTGCAAGGTTTTAATGATGTGAAGATTTAGTCTCAGCAGGTTTAATGGTGTTGCCAGGGTTTTATATTTTGTATTCTGCTCTCCGTTGCTTCACCCACCTCCCCTGCCATCCCTTGTTTTCCCCATCCACCTCCCTTGTGTCCTTTTTAATAGGCACAGGGAGATTAAATGTTTTTTGCCCAGAATCACAGGATGTTGAGTCGATGCAGAGTCTCGAACCTGGATTCCCAGGTCCAAAGTCGGCCGTACTGCCACAACCTCGCCACCTTAGGGATATCTTTTTAGTCTTAGACTTTGACCCTTTCAGATTGTCTTCTCATCCCCCCTATAAGTGTTCTGCTCCAGTTCTTCCCCTCCCTTTGCAGCCTCATTAGTATAGCAGGTGTTAGGGGTGTAGGAGGGGTTGGGGAAGTGCTGCTCTTTAGAAAAGGCCCTTCCGCTGGCTATTCGTCTTTGTTTGTCCGGGCCCTTGGATAAAATGTTTATTTAAACGCGATAGAGCCCGAAGCCAAGCAAGCCGTGCAATCTTACTCTGGGTGGGACACGAGTGACAGAAAGAAGTCTTCCTTCTTGCGAACGGAGAGGTCTGGCTGAAAGCAACGACCCAGGGCTGATCGCGTTTCGTTATTCTCTCAGGTGTTCTGGCAGCAGAGTCATTAAGAGTCATGTGTTTTCTAAAAGCCCTTCCACGCCCTCCCTTTTTAGAAAACACTCAGAAGTGTTATTTAAGTGAGAGTTCATCTGAAGACGAGGAGGGAGGAGACCAGCCGCCTCCTGTTATGATGGGCCTGGCCGGGGAGGGTGTGCGAACTATATTGGCTTCCTATTACATACACACGACTGGAAGTCAGCATGATGTCATTAGGCAGGCTTACGTCTAGTGAGGCATGAGTTCAATAAGTGAAAGGTGCATACCCTGGAAGTCTCCGTGGTGCGGATGTTGTGACTGGGCGAGGCAGCACGAGTCTCATATCTGCCGCCTCCTCGTGTCAACGATGAGTGACTGTCCCTCCGCCGCCGCGGGGCTCTCCGTGCAGCGCGCTCTCATTGGAGACTCGGGCAGGGGAATGAGGACTCCACCTCCGGGGTACACTCTGCAAGCACCTTCTGTGCTCTGCCAGGCGAGCTAGCACACCAGGGGCAGCACTCGGTGCTAAGCCTTCAACACATGCACCCCAGTGCAGAGAGACGATCCAATCTTTATTTTGTCGCGAGGTGACTGAATTCAAGCTCTTGTGTACAGTTTTTACGGGCCTGGAAAACTCAAACTTTTCCTTCTAAAACATGCGAGAGTTGGCCTAACAAGTGAATGCACGGCAGTGTTATGACACGCACAGGGTGAGGCTTTTTAAAGGACTAGAAGCAAAGTTTGCATATAGCGCTTCAAAGGTGTACCGTTCAGCAGGAAGGTAGAATGAGTAGAAAGCTGGGAGCAACAAGCGCTCCCCATCTGTTTTCACTCAACCGCTTGTTTATATTTGCATCGCGCTTTCACTTTCACTGAAAGCGCGATGCAAAAATAAACAACAGATGGCCCGACAAAGATAAGAAAATGCTTTGCGACAGCCGCAAAGCAGACAAGACAGTCCGGAAGGGCCGGACAAAAAGGCGAAAGGGCGGAAACAAAAATACCTCATTTTCAATGGTAGGCCACCGTTTAGCATATACGGTGACGCCAGCCAATGGAAATGAGGGGCGGGGCTTCAAGTCCCCTTCTGAAATCTGCTCTCTTACAATATCTCTCGCCCAGCGACAGCGCTTTGCGCTGCAACGCCAGGCGAGACCTAAAAATAAAATGATAATAACATTCCATTATTATCATTTTATTTTTGCCTTTCATTGCTGCTCCTGGCAGTGGGACGATGCTCTTCCGCCTTAGCGGAGGAGTCGCCACTGAGTATTTGGTATCTTTTAAAGTTACTTGATAACCGGATAAAGATTTATTTGAATTGAATTTGAAATATGTTTTCTTATGCATGCTTTGTATACAGAAAGCAATGTTTTTCCTCCCATTATTTTGGAAGTCAAAGTTTTAGATTTCCCGAAAAGTATGACTTCAACATTTTAACCATGCAAATAACGTACTTTTTCTCCCAAAATGTCACTGAAGCTCTGCCGAGGAGGGTACAATTAAACACCTTAGCTGTTCTGCTAGGAGTAGGCAGCCCGAGAGAGGGAGCCTCTGCCGAGGTGATGGGTTTAACAGATCCGAGACAGGATATTTAAAATAAGTCAGCTTCCGAAATAGGACTCATTAATGTTTAGTTTCGCCACACACAAGATGCACAAACACAACATCGTTAATGGGCTGCTTGCAAATCCTACCTGATGTAAAGTGCAGTACCCAAAGACCACCAAACAAACTCCATGATACTAGAAGTGTGCGCTTTTATAAACATTGCAGCTGGCATTCATCCAATAAGAAGTTAGATTACATTCAAGGGGCCAGTGGGCACCTGCGTTGAGTTTCTGCTGTTCGGATTCGCTGTTTTTCTCCCAAAAAATCTATCTGTTTCTGTTCTAATCAAATACCTTTTGCTACCACAGTTGTTAAAGCAAAAGGACCAGGAACCTCCTGCAGGATTGTTAACCAACCAGACATGCAGGTGTAAAACAGTAAAGAGGGAAGGAGTAAATATATCCCATATAATGAAATGCAATCACCTTCTTTAGATGCCTAAGACTTGCCATGAGTGTTGTGCGGAGTGTGGTGGGTATCGCTTTATGGTACTTGTTGATTGAGTTTCTTATGGAAAAGTCTGTGGCCCAGAATATCATATGGGTAGAAAATGTCTCAAACTATGCAGGGTAATGGAAGCGGGTAGTCAGACTTCTGGATACGTAGGCATCAATTACCAATACATCTATTTGTTCATTTCAAGTGTGTGTTTTACAGGTATGTGTTTGATGTGCCTGCAGATCCAGTAAGTAGTACAATCAATCACTTTCTAATAATTGCAACTGCAACAACAAACACCTTAATGTTTTAAAATCCGCCTTTCACCTGAATAGGGAACTATCTGATTAATTCCCCAAAAGGTCTTCTACATATGTGCTCCAAATGAAACAGATCTACAGATTACAAGCCCTACATTGGTCGATTTATCTAATTCAATCAATTCTATACAAAGCACGCCAATCCATGATCGCTGAGATGACAGTGCTCAAAAAAGACACAATTATCTTGTGAAAAATTATTTTTATCAGCCAATGAAATGCAACATCTTGACAACTTGTAAACACTTGTAGGAAGTCTCCAGGACAGGAACATGTTTATATACACCACTGTAGTGCACGTTTCAATGAAACGTGAAAGGAAAAAGTATATAACATTTACAGTTCACAGTTTCCACATATTACATTTTATGATTTTATGATGTAGGAAGCCCACTTCAGTACTGTTCCCCCTTGTTATCCCACTCCCTGTCTTTGCCAGATTTTGTCAGTCTCCATGGCGAATGATATGACCGTCCACCAATTGTTTACAGCGTTGCATACACTTTCCTGCTCATATACTCACAAAATACCACCGCTGCACACATCTCGTTACTTTCTGTCTGGGCTTTTGCCACAGTTTTACATTAGGTCACTTTCCTGAGTGCCTCCCCAGTGATGGTCAAGTGGTATGTGATGTCACTTCTGTTACCCCTGGCCTTCTGAGGAATGGATGCCGGTGTTCATTCTGCCATGCTGACTGAGGTTGGGCCCTCTCGCCATCAGTGTCAGGCATTCCATTCTGTAGCACCCATTCTTTGGAATCCATCATTAACTGGGCCACAAAGTTGAGGCGTCTCAAAGTACAGAACGATGCAAGCGGTCAAGGAAGTCTGGATCCGTGCCAGGTACTCTTGATAGCCACTTGCCGGATAGCAGTGCCTCATTGAGATCCATTGTACCTAAGTGTATCTTGTGTGTGTAGTCCGAATATATGATGAGGATCCAACCCACCCAGACCTTCTTTGGACACCCTTGACCTTTCTGCATTCTTTAGCTATTTCCACTGTGCACTGGCCACCTAAAGCCGAGTAGTTCCATACTGCAATGCATAATGCGTGAATGTCTGAGACACTCGGGTTACCGGGCCGAATGCACAACTCAGCCCTCACAACCGAGGCTTTCGCTCAGGCAGTGGTTAGCAGTATACAATGATCTTGAACCAGCCTCTGGGGCAGCTGTGATGAACTAGCAGACACAGACCTAGCATTTCCCTTCAGTTACCCTGTACCTTATCTCAGGCTCATTATACTTAACGGTGTCCGCCAGCAGCAAACATCTCCCTGCTTCCACCACACCAAATTTGGAACAAAATGTACCGCACAACTAGCACCAGTGCACGTCATAAGCCCCTGAAAGCAGCACAGCCGTGGCGTAGGAAGGGGGTGCGGTGGGTGCGGGCCGCCCCGGGTGTCATCACTGAGGGGGGTAACAAAATGGCAAAAATATGTATTTTAAACACATATTTTTGCCATTTTGTCAAGCCGGGGGTGTATTTTCTGCACCGGGTACCACCTGACCTTGCTACGCCACTGACGACATCATCGTCTTCTCATAGTTTATATTAACAGTTTTGTTTCCATCATTCCACAGTTCCCCAGATTAACCCCTTCAGTGCCCATGACGAGCTGGACTCGTCATGGGCCGCGGTTGCGCTGTGCCCATGACGAGTCCAGCTCGTCATAGACCCCGCCCGCTAATGCAACGGCCGGCACAGGGCGGGGAAAGGGGCGGGCACTGAAGGGGTTTTAAATAGAATTTGTCCCAAGCCTTTTTCCTTTCCAGGTCATTGATACCACTCCGCAGTTAATAATACCACAATGTATCCCACCACTGTACAACTAGTGGGGGATTTTCTCTCTCCAGTTACGAGCAATGCGTAGGCTGGACATGGCCACAGCATAAAAACAATTTTCCTGCATTTCTGTGGAATATTATTATTCTCAGTACGCAGCATAAAACATGGTTTGATCAGTTGTAGATTAAATGGCCGTATATCGGATGATATATCGGCGATGCACTCTGCAGACAGGTTTCCATGTGGTACCACTAACAAATCTATTCTTTCATGGCAGAGCCTGAGCTGAGAAGGATGAAAGGTTAAAATCTCAAATCCCTGAAAAAAGCCCACATTCAAAATGCAAATATTGGGTTTGCAGATTCTCTGTGCCGCAAAGACAAATATCACAAGGTGGATGACTCGAACTACTACGCCAGTCTTTTCATCTTTTGACCTTTCCAGCTACACAAAGCCTTGGAAAACAATCAGCAGAATTTATTGTGACTCGTTTTATTATTGCTAAGCGTTCTCCTGTCAAACATCAAAGGGCTCATACATTCAGAGTCTTTAATCTTAAAGATTCACGGAATTGTGCCGAGCTTTTCCTAGAATTTATTTTTTTAACTATGTGCTCGTGGTAATGCACATTGACTAGAACGTGCTTGGGTAATAAATTCATGTCCAACTTTAAAAAGTTATGCGAATATAACACAACTTTTTTCCTAGGCGTGCAAGCTATTACAAACTCACCTTGAACAATTGCTAATTCTAAAGTTAGGTTTTCTGATCAGTCGTCATTTTGTCTGTTCTACAGCGAGTATGAAAGGATGCAAAATTTGTAAAGTTGATTTTGGCAACTTTTTTGTGAAACCTAGCCAAATGTTTTCACTTCACATATTAGTCTAGTTAAAATATAAATTACATGTGAAAAATCCCCCCAAGAAATAGATTTTGCAGGCGAAGCTTAGGAAAGCTTTATGAAAATAAAGTAGCTGTGAAGTTGCAATTTTTCTCACGTTCGCAATATGTGAGAATATTGAAAACAGAAAAATCTTTGCCTAAATATTGTTTGTATAAATATCGCTCCACTGAGGCAATATGTTTTTTTAAACAAAATCCAGAGCACAATATTTTGGCCAGAAGATGGACAGGCCATGGTACTGTGGTCACCACCAGAATAAGAACTTCACACGCCCTTGCATGTATGACGCAGAATAGAACATTTACGTTGGTGTACATAATTAATTAATGATGTTGCCATTAGTGTGTATGATGCAGGAGTACATTATCTATAATGATGCAATGTTTTGCAGTTTGGGCCTAGGTGTCACGTTTTGGAGGAAACATCCAAAGTTAGGACGTATTTTTACAGCCATTCATCTACCTCACAACTGAAGCCTCTCGGTCCACGTGGCCACCGTTTGAGAGTTTCCTTCACCTATAGAGCGTCTGTGAGGACATGGACACTGTGCCAGCCAGTGCTATGGCCTGGTGCCGAGTCCCACTCCTAACATAGACCCCAGAGGGCGTGTCCCTTGGAACAGCAAGAGGTGCGTCTACTCACACAACCAACGCGTCACTGACCCCAGGCTAGGCTGAGCGACAGAAGGAAGACTTTATCGCACCTATTGTTAATCCGTGAAGTCAGATTATTTGGGGGGGTGCTTGGTATAGCATCATAGCACATTAATAAACAAACGTTTTCACAAAATACGTTTCATAGAATGAATTAAGTGCATGTACAAAAACATAAAACCAAACACACCTTGCCAGAAAAGAGACACTACCTACTAGTTGTCAACCTACTTTGTTAATATAGTCACATTATCAGTTTGAATCTCTGCTATTATCAAGTACAAACTCACATGGGACCCCAAGAATGACTTTTCACAAAATTCAGCTTCAGAATATAGCAGGTACAATGGAATAGCAGCTTTAGGAACATTCCAGAAACCATGCTTCTCTGTGTAAAACCAAAAACAAGTTCTAGTAACAGTCATAACTTTGGAATGGGGGCGTCGGTGGGGAAGTGCAGGATCCTGTAATGATATTCTGTTTCTTGGCCTGTCAGAATGTAAGGATGAGATACCATGTGTTGGCCTCATGACATGTTTTGTTAATAAAAGGAGAGATAAAGGAAAGACCAAGGTGGCTCTGAGAAACCTGCTGCAGCAGACCGATGGCCAAGCTTTCCTCTCGCAAGTCCTTTATTCACAGCTTGTTGCTTCTGCATTAAACAGTAAATATGTCTATATATGTTTACAAAATACCTCGGAGAGATGGCTTTCGACCATTTTGGAGCTTGGTGGCTTTTCAGAAAACTGAAAGCTTCGTTTGACAATTGCATTGCAATGTCAGTAGTTTCATCGAATGACGTCCTGTAGACGTACTTCTGTCTTCGGGAAGAACAAGGCCTCCACAAAGGGTCACTAGCAGAACACCAAGGCTGAGAAGCCTTCTTTCCAACCAACAAACGCACATTGTGAGGGAGGGTGTTTGCCGCCTTATCTTTTACTACCCAGCATCCACCGCCAACACTCTGGTCAATGCTCTGTTAAGACTGTTGATGTTGGCTGGATGAACAAGCCTTAAAATACCAAAGTAGGTTCCGTCAGTTATCCACGAGAGAGTGAGCCTTTTCATTCCAGGATCTCAATTTAACATGGCTGCCTGCGGAGCGCCTCCGCGGTCATCATTCTTCATTGACTTTGTACAATGTGCACTTACACGCGAGCAGAACTCGACTATTTTCTTTCTTCAATCACTTTAACATGACTTTAATGATACCGCTTGTGACCAGGCAACTTAGGCTAAAATCAACACATTCAATCTTCTCCCTAGCACAGAAGGCCAAGCTAATATGGAACCAGTGCATCTGTCTGTGCCACTGATGAAAACCACAAGCTTTAACTGTTTAGCTTAGAAACACAAAGTGGGTATTGTGCGGAACTAAAATCTCTTCCTTGAATGTCAACTTTGGAAAAGGATAATTCAGTTAGCACAGATACACAAAGGAGACCGGCTTTCTATTCTCACTCACGGAGAGCCTGATAGAGTTATTTTCTACATTCTACCTGCAGGATGTTCCCTGCATAGTAAAAAGCATACAACGCACATAGTGAATATGTAGTGTAACTGGCCAAGGACTGATATGGCATCACCACACATTTCAAGCAAGACTTGTAATCATAAACAATGTCAATGGGGCTCCCTTGTCCAATAGACAAGGGGTCCCTGTATCGAAACAGCACATTGCATCTCCAGATATAGCCACTAGCTCCTTCTTGGATTCCATTTCTTCTAGTGGAATAATATTTTCCAGCTGTCCTCAAGAATGAGTTCTGGTGAACTGCCATATAGTGGATCTATAAATTCTTTTTGCAAGATGACGCTCTGTTAGTATTCTGAGTGATGCGGCAATAAATGATGGATGGGATGCTGAATGAATCAAACATTCTCCCCCAGTCAAGAGATATGGGTTAAATCATTCGTTCTTTTTCTCACTACGCCACCCCAGTTTGGACCCATCTTGGCAGTTCGGGCTGTACTGTTCCCATGAGGAGCAGGGTCAAGACTGATTTGCATATGGCTGGGTCCAAACTGGGATGGCGTAATGGGCAAAAGAACGATGGATTTAACTCAAATCTCTTGACTCTGGGTGAATGTTTGAATAATTCGGCAATCCGCCCATTATTTGTTGCTGCAGCACTTTTTGCCCTAAGTGTGATGGGAATGCATGGACTTGGGTCTCTTGCTCGATGTGCCACTGGATTCAAGCTAGCCTGGCTGATGAGCAGTGTTCCCCTCGAAACTGGTCCCAGGATGCTTGTTTCTGGTCCAGGGAGGACCTGGCTTGGCAGTTCGGACTGTACTGTTCCCATGAGGAGCAGGTTCAAGACTGATTTGCATATGGCTGGGTCCAAACAGGGGTGGCGTAGTGGGCAAAAGAACAATGGATTTAACCCAAATCTCTTGACTCTGGGTGAATGTTTGAATAATTCGGGATTCCGCCCATTATTTGTTGCCACATCATTTTTTGCCCTAAGTGGGATGGGTATGCACAGACGTGGGTCCCTTGCTCGCTATGCCACTGGATTAAAGCTAGCCTGGCTGATGAGTGGTGTTACCCCCGAAACTGGTCCCAGGATGCTTGTTTCTGGTCCAGGGAGGACCTGGCTTGGCAGGCAGGGTCAAGGCTGATTTGCATATGGCAGGGTCCAAACTGGGGTGGCGTGATAGTAAAAGAATGATGTATTTTACCCAGATCGCTTGACATGCAGTGAATGTTTGATTCATTCAGCATTTCGTCCATCATTTATTGCCCCAGCACTGTTAGTATTCTGAAGCGGTCCCAAAAACGTATAGATAAATAAAATAGATACACTTAAAAAATTCCAGCCATATTTTGTGTCATCTATCATGGCTGCCCCAGCTGTTGAAGCCCAGTTTATTGTCTACCCTACATTTTATTTAATCTTCCTGTTATCTTTATGATCGACATCTTCCATGGAGAACCTTCGGTACGTGCCGCTTGAGAGCTCCCATAACATATTAATAATGTTGTCTATAAAGGCATTCTATTAAGCAGACGAATGCTGGGTAACTTTCTCACAACATGAATGGTTTATTTGGTGTAGTGAGTCCCTAGACGGCTCCATTTGTTACCTCTATGTTGATTGGTTGGTGCTGCTTGTTGGGATACACTGTTTTACGAGCCGCATAAGGGAATCCACAAGGGACACAAAAAGATACTACTCAGCTACCTTTCTCATCTATCTTTAACTTTTGCAATACTGCTTTTAAATATATTCTTACATTTTTTATATATTTTAGTGCTTAGAGCTATGCTAGTGAAGAACAAATCTCTGCAATGTCCTCATTGACTATAAAACATTGAACATACCTATGTTTCCAGAAGCCATTGATTTCCCATGGAAAGAGCCTAAGAGGGAATTTCAAATGAAACTGCCGGCCAGAACAGAAGTAAACCACCAGTATTTCATTTGTAAAATAATGAGTGCGGTTCCCAAAGCCCTTCTCGGAAGCCTAGCCGGCACTAATACACGTCAGCACATGAATACAAAGTCCGGTGGTCATAAATCCATCTCATGCCACTTTAATCTATTGCCAGACATTCCCTGCCCCCTTTATCTCACTTTTGCTGATTCCTGCTTTCTTCCTTGGTGACGATTTTTCCGTCTTTCTCTTCCCCTGTCTTTCACGTTTCTGTGTTTTTCCTTCTCTTGCTCTCGGGAAATGCCTGATGAGGAAAAATAAGTGCTGTTTCCCACAAATTAGTGCTGGTTGTCCCCACCAGCAATCACTGACTCAGATTAATCACTACATACCACCATCTTGTGTGAGAATGGTCACCTTAGCACCATGTGCCGCACAGAGAATACAACACGCTTCTCAATGACTTTAGGCCGATGCTGGTCTAAAAATGTGTTGAGATTTTGACAAGCAGGTGAAAGACTTTACCTAAATGCAAGGGTATCTGAAGTAACATCATGTTCTCTGCTGACTTCACATGGGTCATAATTTGTATTCCACATACCGCCCTTTGAACAACCGCCCTTTTGCTTCTGAAGGGCAAGAGATTGAAAAGAGAGAATGTGAGTAAATATGTTTCAGCGTTTTACGACCTTTTGTTCCTGAAGTTGTCTTTGTGACCCTGAGGCCCTGGGTAGCTGCTACAATGGTAGAGTTGCCAAGCAGGGAGCCATATATGGCAGCTGCTATGCCTACACATCCACATTGAAGTCCATGTCTAGGGGCACAGTACACTTTCCAGCAGCAGGACTCTTTTAAATGAGATTGGCACAAACTACTTACACCACGGGGGCAATTCTCAAAAGCATGTGTGAGTATGGGGAGTATTCTTTTATGTGCTCCTATATGCCTCTGCAAACCTGTCCCCATAGTATCCACTTCTGTATTAGTAAAAGAGCAAAGAGGGCACAGTGCTATCTATTTGTACTAACTGTATATGAATATTTCCTGAAAAGTCCCCAAGTAGTCCCACTTTATGTTTTCCAGCCAGTTAATAAAAGGTGCATTGAGTTACGTAAAAGAGTACACAAGGAGTACTACTCTAATCACTCCAAAAAGCTTTTGTGAATAGGTCCCTAACTTGTTAACTTTCAAAATCAGTGTTCCTCGCTATTCTGGACTAACAATGCTCCAAATATTAGTTATTGTTCTTTCCAAAAGACAATCATATACAATGCCTGCAGAGTTGCCTACTATTCTGAGAGTATACGTAGAAAATATGGGATTGCTTTAAACCATAGAAAACATCAAGCTAGTGGTTAGTCTGCAGACTGAGGGCCTCAGACCAGATCCGCCCATGTACTGTTGCAAACGCCCCGCCCAAAACACGAATAGAAACATAGAATTATATACATTTTTAGATCAAACTCGAGCTTTCCCAAAGAAAAGAAGGCAAAGGAACATCTGCTTATAACATGATGGTGTTTGTAAAATGAATCCACCCTTAAAACGTGTTTAGTTATGCTCCTGTGGAGACGAATCTGCTCTTTCTAAGAAAGAAAAGATAGAATTGTGCAGCCCTTAGAATATAAATATAAATTAGTAAACAGGTAATGCCATTCTCAGGCTGGATTAGCGTGTCATTGGAAGGGTATGTGTAAGATGTGTTGCATAAAGGGAAATAGTTGCATTTTAATATCTGTTTGAAATCTTTTTATGGAGTTAATCTCTGTATCAAATCTTTGTTTTCACATGTCCCTCATATGCCATGCTTGGGGATGTGAGGTCCCAATGCGCCACAACGTGCGTGTTAGGGTAGCGTGTATGTCAAGGCTTCCGATCCAGCCCTATCCCGCCCTGACGTCTCAGCACCAACCAAAGAGCAGTGGAGGCCTATTGTCTCCAGAGGGTGGAATATTAGTCTGGAAGGTGCAAAGTCACTAACAAAAAATAAATACACTCACAGAATGTAAAGAAAGTGGCCAAATTGACATTAGAACCAACTATACAGACAGTGCATATGAAAGCATGCGTCCAGAATGTGGGACTGTACATCATCACTTGCGCTGGATGGGCTTTACTTTTTCAAAATAGATTTACACATAACGTCAATTGCATGACTCATGGATGAATCATATTTAAAAATATAATATGTTAAATATCAACTGCCACGCATATGCATAATACTGCATGACTAATAAATGTATTCTAGGAAGTGTGGAAATGTCGGAGCACAGATTTATTGAAGTTAGGGGTCCAAGGGCTCCGGCATACTTTCCGTCCAATGAAGAGAGCCCTGGGCTAGGGAAGCACAGGGTCTCTGGCAGCGGTTACAGAGGAGCTGACTGGGAGGGACCAGTGGGAGATGCTTCAGTGCAGTCTGCTGCCCCGCTCACCTCTGCTCTCGCAGGCCTCTTTGGATTTCTTGTGATATAATGCCGTTCCATAGGCGTCCTATGAGACCACGAGCCGCGACATATGCAATGGAAGCGCCTCACAGTGCTTGATTGGCATCAAGTAATCTACATCTTTGTAAGGTTAAACCCTGAAGAAGACCCAGTGAAGACCACAGTGCCAGCACTTGGATGCAACATTTCTATTTCCTTCCCTCTTAAACCTCATGTTTTGAATGGTAGAACAGATCGATAATAGACTTTCCAATTTTATGAATATCCAAGAAAAGGAGTCTTCCAAGATCCACACTGCAACCATCTCCACATCAAATCTTATTTGACAAATGGAAAAAATATTGGGACAATTTATCATCAGTGAGGAGCATTTGTGATAATTTCCAGGTTTCGTCTGTGACACCTATTGAAAATGCTTCTGGCTACTACTACAGCAAGTGCCCAGAGGTAGGCCGATTACAGGAATGATGGTGACAGATATTCAGACCCAGCGCCTTTATACATTAGGAGCGCAAACTAGAATTGATATCCAAACCGCAAGAAATCAAGTTCATTACCATTAAAATGTGATTGCTAGACCCAAAAGCTATTTACCCGCAGATTTAGCAGATAATGTAGCCACGGCTCAGGAACGTAACCACCACTGTATGTTAGTATTTCGTTAAAGTGTTGGAATGCACGACTTAGCCCCGCATTACACTCTCCCTCCAAACAATGCTCTTTCCCAGAATATATTTTCAAAGGATTAACATTCCATATCTCCTCCTCTGAGGACAGCAGCCAAAGATATTATATATAAAAGTAGTGCGGCAAGCAGACACCACATGTTTAACCATGCTTGTCATCATGCTGCATGGCATCACCCTGCCATGGAACTCCACCTTCTCAGATTCCATGTCTGATATTTCTCGATTTGCAGTTCTACTTTAGATCTGAAGTCAATAGAGTTGGCCCAGTCTCCAGTGTAAGTCTGAGGCTAGTTCACCTCTAATAGACCCTCAAACAATTTCACCTGCACCATACACCCCTTCCATTTCCTGCCATGAATCGCTGGAGATTAGAAATTCATCTGGTCAATGAGTGAGGGCATCAGAACAAGTTCATGCCCTGAACTGGAACGGTGTTGCCTGCACAAAATTAAAAAGTTTCAATTCAGTTGAATCTGATCAGTGCTGATTCAAGTGATCTTAAAAGAACATTTCAAGAAGTTGGCTTAGAAGTCTTTGAAGAAGACGTTATTCAAATTCTGATTCAAGAGACATTCCCGCTTACCCCCAAGAATAGCAACGACACTTCTTAGACATTCCCATTATTAAATATTTAGAGTGTTTTCTTTATGCAACGTGATAAGGCAGGTTCGATCCATACTTAAAAACTGCTTTGTTAGATTAATTTATTAATTTTGCTAAAAGTAGTGGGGGAATTGAGAAGGGCAAGATAATATCTATTAGCGACCAGTGCGTAGCAAGGTCAGGTGGTACCCAGTGCGGAACATTTCTTGTCACACCCCCCCCCCCCCCACCCACATTGAAATTATGAAAATAAGGTGAAAAAAGATAGTTACACGTTCAGTGCCATTTTGTCACCCCCCTCAGTAATTACACCCGGGGCGGCCCACACCCACCACACCCCCTTCCTACACCACTATCTGCGACTGAACATCTGAAATGTAAATGCCAAATATAAGAAAAGCATGATGCACTGATGATTACGCCTTGTGGAATCACATAGGGATTTAGCTGTATTCCTTTTGTTCCCCTTGTGTAGACCAACTTGCAAGCCACATTGAAGGAACACAGAGAGAATAACTGAAGTGTTAGTCTTCCACGTACGTGTTCTAGAATCATAAGAAAATGATTTAAAGATGTAGAATTTTAAGTGCATTGTATAACAGCACGTGGTAATATCGCAAGAGTTTGCCTTCCAAAGTGCTAGAATATGACCATGTTTTGAATATTTTAAAAGGTAGGCTTCTCAGCAGGTATTTTAAGAACATCAGAAGATTATTTAAGAAATGCTTTCTAAGTGCATATTCTGGGGACATATTTTAAGTGGTAATTATAAATGAGCCATTTAGAGCCTTCCAGCGAAGATTTTAAGGAGTTCTCTTCTAAGTTCCAATTTTAGGTACATCTGTGAATATTTAATGTTGTAGGTAGTAGGTCTCTACCTTATGATTAATTTGAATTATTATGAGGGCAGAGGGGTGTCTCTCCAGAATTGACTGGCATGGTGCTGCCTTTGTCACTTGTGTTATACTGAACCATGGTGGTTATATAAGGTTTTCCATAGTCCTTGCACGGTGTAAAGTGTACATGCTATCTGCCTCTGGAGTGGGCTTCTATCTTGTCACAGCTGGAAGGTGAGGGTAACAAATGAAAAATGCATGAATGACATGTCAGTTGTGGTTTACAAATTGCAATTCATTTAAATGAACATGTAGGGTTATCTTGACATGAAAAGCCCTTCAGGAACACAACAGAGCGTGATATGAGGTGAAGGATTATAAATACGCTCCGTCATGTGCAAGCCTCTGTGGCTTTCAGGAGAATCTAAGCTTCCGTCACTCAACTCAAGGACACGTCTTTGCTGGGCTCATTAAGTGTTACAGACCTGCCTGGCCACCACTCTTCTCTACTGGAAGATACAACGGATTCAGTGAGGGTTTGTCACGGATCTCAGGTATATTTCAGGGTAGGTGGCACCAGGTTTCCATTACTCTGTGCTGATTGTCTTCCAAATGTGTGAATGAGGGATAGTCTGATGTTCTGAATTGTGTGCTGGCAAAAACCTTATGGCTCACAACCATAGGTTGTCCATTAAAAGGGGTATTCCTATGAGAGTACAGCTATCAGTCGAAAGGGAGCGAGGCAAAACCACTGCCTTTTTGGGAATAGCAGGGAAATGTGAGTGAAGCTTGGTTCTAACCAGGTGTGTGATATCTGGCCATCTCCGATCTTTCATGAGCTACCTCTTGCATAAAGAAGTGTCGGATAGCGTATTTCTCTGCATCATTGCAAGAATGTCAAAAATGCAGAATCTTTTTCAATTCATTTTATTTGGTCAAATGTCACTGTACTGCAGTCAGCATACTGACCTACAAAAACATTGGATCCAAAACATTTTATAAAGTCAGGGTAAGTACAGAAAGATAAGTACAACGTTGCTATTTTTAACTCCTCAACTCTTTTCTTTGATGATATGGTGATAGTCAGCATTGTGGATATAATATTTTGGTAGGCCGATATTTTAACCATAATATGATTATCTCCCTCTCCGAAATTATTCTTTTACGAAGTATTCGGCTCTTGTGTATGGATATTGCAGCTATTACACCTGCGATTGTAACAATGGGCTAATGCTTTGCTCAGGATTTTTGCCTGGTATGTGTCGGATGAGAAAAGAGCATCTGCAGCATAGTGCAGGGTGGCACAGGCTGATAGAGGTGCTTATTCAATCAATCAATCAATACATTTATAGAGCGCGCTACTCACCCGTGAGGGTCTCAAGGCGCTGAGGGGGGGGCCGCTACTGCTCGAAAAGCCAGATCTTGAGGTGTTTCCTGAAGGTTTGGTTTGTTTGTGTTTGGTTTGCTTGCATGCAGTTGGCTCTTCTATAACCATGCCCTGCCTCATATACTGGTTTAGTTTATTATGTTAAATTCATTTCTTGAGCGGGCATATACCCGAATGCGTCTTGGCGCTGGCTCAACTGAAACCTAATAACCTCCAGCCCATGAACAAATGAATGTTTAAACAGAAAAGTTTGAAGAGTTTTCCTAAAGAGCAGTAGATTGTTGATGTCTTTTAGATGGAGAGGTAGGGCATTCCACATTTTGGAGGCAGTGTTGACAAAGCTTCTCCCTCCTCAGGAGGCTAGCTTAAATCTTCAGAGTCAGACAACTTGCAGTCGAGGGCCCTCTGTGGGGAGTTCCACTTGAATTTCTTCTTCAGGTAGTCCAGTCTCATACCAGGGAAAGACTTAAATGAGATGCAAGGAGCTTTAAAGATGACTCTTTGTCTGACAGGAAGCCAGTGCAGCTAAGTGCAGATGAGACAGATTGGAATTTTGGAATGCCAAAGAGCAGCCGGCCAGCAGCGTTCTGGAGACTTTGCAGTTTGTTCATACGTTGTTGCTGCATATTCATGTAAAGAGCATTACAGCAGTCAATTTTTTAAAGGACCATGAATGTCGCTACTGTTTTTTGAAGCTCAGATGGTATAAAAGGCAGAACTTTCTTTAAGGTCCTCAGAGTGTAGAAAGACAAGGATGTAACTGCATTGAGGTTAGTTTGTCATCCAACAGCACTTCTAGGTTACAAACCTTTCCTACAGGAGTGGGAAGATATCCTAGTTCAGATGGCCACCAGGAAGGAGAACAGAGTGATGTTGAGTTTCCAAATAGAATGACCTTGATCTTTGCGGAGTTGAGTTTCAGGAAGCTATTGGCCATCCACTCATTGACTGCTCGCGTGCGGTTATGGAATCTCATGCCGGTGTCCTGCTCACTCTTGGTCCGAGAGACCATGATCTGAGTGTTGTTGGCATAGGATGTAAGTGAGAAGCCAAAATATCTAATTAACTCGGCCAGACCCGTAACATAAATATTAAATAATGTTGGACTCAACGAAGATCCCCGGGGGAACCCCACAGGGAAAAGAGAAGGAATCCGAGGTAAATTCATTGAGTGCCACTGATTGCTTCCGATCGTGCAGGAAAGAGCTTAATAGGGCAAGAGCAGGTACACCAACCTCGAATTTGAGTCATTTGAATTTGAATCATTTGTTATACTATTTCAGAGTTATTATGCAACTGAAAACATAGTAAGGCGAGAATTTCAGAGTACTAATGCAACACTAGGTTTGATTGTGTAGTGCCAGTGTGGATTTGTGTTGCACCGTTTTTGAATCAATGATACTATATCTGTGGTGGGGCACAGACGGTATTCACATGCTTAGGTTAACCTAGCACATGGGATCAGAAATATCACTCTTTAAAACGTTTTGTGTCACATTTGTGCATTACCAACGTTCAAAGTCTCGGAATAAGTGTTTCTTTTTCTCACTGTTTATTCACAGTGTTACTGTGAGCATTCCACAGTGACACGTGTGCACCTTGTGTTCACAGTGTCATCTGAGAGATACTGGTGTTTTTCTTGTGCCTCTCTTTCGCAGACGAGACAAACAACCGTGTGCACAGACATCAACCCGCAGGCAGCGCGCGCCAACCAGACAAATTGTATTTTTACATAAATTCCATTAAGGCATATTGTTCGTAGCCGCGCGCACTTGACGCGACGTTAAAATGTGGTTTTTGCGGATTGTGTTCTGGAAAATATGAACAGAGTGTCTTCAGAAACAACTGCAGCCGATCAATACGTGTCTTGATTACAAGAATCAAAGTACCGCTCTGTCTTGGTTGTCTGCACAAGGAACTGCAAGTTTTGTCCGCGACTGCTTGCATTTCTGGGGGGTAATTAAAACGTCCATCGGACTTAGAGTATCTGGCGCGAGCTGCAAACGTCAGACGTCGCTGAGAGCGCGGGACTGCGTCATAGCTCCTAGTCTGGGCTAGGCGAGGGCCATAGCCACTGTGTTTTGATCTGGCATTTGGGGTCTAACAGGGATCCTCTGAGACCTGGAGCTGGGCGAGGTTACTCTCTGTTTGCCCGTGCTCTTATCATTGGGTCTGGTGTTAGCCAAGACCCTTAGATTCCAGGGGCGGCTCCTCTGCACTTGCGGAGTAGCGTCTCCCTACTGGCTCAGAGCCAGCACCTGAAAAATCAAACAATATACTTCATCGTTTTATTTTTCAGTTGCTGGCTGAGCCAGCGTGCAGTAGGGAGGGGCGGGGCTGGGGCCATGGGAGTGGGAGGAGTGCCATGTTCACTCCCTAAGTGCGTATATGTGTTTGTCCGGCCATCTCAGGCCGGACAAACAAACATGCGCACTAAGGTTTCTCCAGCCTGGCTGCATTGAACGGCCAGGCTGGAGAAACTGCACACCTTCCTTGTCCTGAGCAGAGCCTCTTTTCAGCCCACTCAGGCCGATCCCCAGGCTGCTCACATAATATGAGAGAATTGCACAGGGTGTCTGTGACATAGCCCCAGTGTCTGCTTGCTGGGACAAGGAAGACCGAGGCATGACATGGGAGGCTGCCTGCAGCTGGAGGTCAGTTTTCCTTAATTTTTTTATTATTATTAAACTCCCCCCCCACGCTTCCTCTCCCCCTGCACTCCCCCTTCCCCGCGCTCCCCCTCCCGTGCTTTCATCTCCCATGCCCACACTCCACCACTTTTAGTTTGTGGCGGACGCCACTGAATTTTACTACATCTATAATTAAATTATTTATTTATTTATTTAATTAAGGTTTTGTATAGCGCGAACATGGCCAGGTGAGTATCAGAGTCCTTTACACACGGTTTAGGTAGACAACCGAAAACAGCAAGGGGAGAAAAATCAGGGTAACAGCGGGACAATATACAACAGGGGCAAGATGAAATTAAGGTGGACTTGGAGGCAGGTGGGGTGAGAACGACAAGTAGGGCAATATACATCAAGATCAAACAAGACTGTATGACAGGCGACAGTGGGTTGCAACAAATGAAATGTATACAGTAAGTTAGAGGCAAGAGGAGCACAGCATCTATTCAACGCATTGTTCATTAGTAGAGCTTTAACTTCCCTTTTGAAGGGAAGTGTTGAGGGAATCAGTCTTGTTTCCACTGGAAGGGAGTTCCAGATTCTCGGGGCGATGCCAGAGAATCTACGATTGTAGGTTTTAAGCTTATTACATTTCTTAGGCTTGAGCAGTAGTGTGCCGCTGCTCCTTGTGGACCTGGAGCCACCAGAAAGTTCCAGCTTGTTTGTCAGGTAGAGTGGCGTGTTGAAGTGTAGTGCTCTATGGGTCATACAAGCGATCTTTAGTTGGATCCTTGCTTCAAAGGGAAGCCAATTGAGCAATTTCATGTCTGGCGAAATGTGGTTGGACTTCTTAGAACCCGTGATGAGTCTAGTAGCAGCATTCAGAGATGCTTTGATAGGGGCTAAAATGAGTTTTGGCAGTCCGCAAAGAGTCGCACTGCCGTATTCTAGTCTAGAGATGACAAGTGCTTGCACCGCCACTTTAAAGTCATCATGGGGAAGGTAGGGTTTGAGTTTTCTTAGGATGCAAAGTTGGAAGTTCGCTCCTTTGGTCGATGATCTAATGTGGTCTTGCATGTTAAAGTTTTTGTCTAGCACAACTTCCAGTGATTTAGTGGAGTCAATGTTATGAGGTTGAGCAGATGAGGGCGGTGAGGTTACCGAGAAATTTCACCACAGTGGCAGTTTGCCTAGTGGGTGCAATGAGGAGGAATTCCGTCTTGAAGTTGTTTAATTTGAGATGGTTGGAGGTTAGCCAGTTGAGGGTTTTGAGCAGGGTACCGTTGAGAGATTTGATGTCTTCGGGGAGGAGATTTTCATGTAGAGTTGGGTGTCGTCTGCATACATGTGATATTGGATGTTGGAGGCTTTAAGAATTGCAGTCAATGGTCCCAGGAAAAGGTTAAAGAGTGTGAGGGAGAGCGAGGATCCTTGGGGGATACCCAGTTTGCAGGGACTAGGATTGGAGAGAGACTGGTTGGATTTAATTGTTTGTGTTCTGTTGTTGAGGAATGAGGAAAACCATTTAAGGACCGTGCCTGAGAGCCCCATCCTGCGTTCCAAGAGGTAGAGTAGATTGTCATGTTTGACAGTGTCTAAAGCAGATGCAAGATTGAGCAGAATTAAAAGGTAGGCTTCATTTTGGTCAAGTAAAGTGAGAGCGTCGTCCACTATGTGAGTGATGGCCGTTTTGGTGGTGTGGCCAGTGCGGAAGTCCGACTGGAATAGGTCGAGAAGCTGGAATTGCTCAATGTGTTTGCCTAGTTGTTCCAGAAGTTTTGCCACGGTGGGTATGTTTGTGATTGGGCGGTAGTTGTTCAGGTCGACAGGGTCAGCCGAGGGTTTTTTGAGAATAGGGAGCACTAGGCCCGCCTTCAAGCAGTTCGGGATCTCACTTTGAAGAAGTGAGGCGTTGATGATCTTGGACCAGAGCGGTGATAGTGAACCTCTCATTTCTTTAAAGAAGTTGTGGGCGAGGGGGTCATTGAAGTTATTTGAGGGTTTAAGGGTTGAGAGAATATCGAGGATGGTAATGTCATTGAGGGGAGTGAATTGACTCCATGAAGCATTGTTTTTGAGGGAGAGACCATGAGCCGAGGGCAGGGGTGTAGAGACAGAGGAGTCATATAGATAGCCCTCTTCATTCTTTAATCTGTTATTGTGTCATCCACATCTTTCTTCCACCCAATACAGCATGGGGTAATGGGTCCACCTACTTCAGCCACTGGTTAACCATGAGCGATGGCATGCTGCATACCTGCCAACTAAGACAGAAATTACACCATGTGAGGAGGGGCGGGGCCTTGAAGGGCATGGCCTCATGCGGCCGAAGCACCCAAGAAGCACTTTTGCCCCCGCCCCCAATCACCCTCATCCAAAACCAGAGAAAAAGATTCCTGAGGCGGGTGCCGATGTCCTGCAGTGTTTTTGCACCCCTTAATGGACATCGGCAGGTCAAAGCCTCAGAAAATGAGATAGAAAACCACTATTTACAGTGGTTTTCAGCTCGTTTTCCCTGCCACCGTGTGATTTCACTTCTTCACCGGGAGACCGTGTGATGGGAGCCGATATAGTGTGTCACACGGTGGCACCTGAGGAGTTGGCAGGTATGAGGCTGCCCTTTCACAAGGGACACATCCGCACACTAACTAGTTTGCTTCAGTGCCAGGGCCTGCTGAGGCATGTGTGCTTTCTGTGCCCAAAACATTTTCCACATTTACCCATTTAATAGGTCGCGCCTGATGCAGCGCTTGCGCTGGTCTGGCCGAGACATTTAGTGTACGGGTTTTCAAAGTGCTGCCACACGGCCTAACGCTTGTGTTCACACGAGCGTGCACGCAGGCAGCCGGCAGCTTTCAGCGCCCGAGGCGCCATCTGGAGCTTTCACTTTTTCCACCCGCGTCGCGCGGCCAATGCTGGTTTTAATTTCCTTTCTGCGCGCGCGCGCACACAACTCCTGGTGGCGGCCGCACGTCTTGCTCGCGATCGCTTTCGCGCGTACCATTGTTGGCATGGCTGCCTGTCCCAACGCTAATGGGACCTCGGGATTAAACTGGCGTATCATACCATGGCCTAGTTGTGTCATAGGAGTTTAACGCCACTTCTCAGCTAGTGTACATATAGTACTTAATTAGCACTTCTCGGCTGGGTTACTACACGTCTAATGGAACTTTGAAAGTACTTCCCGGTAGAGATCGTAACTTTTTAAGGGACCCACACCAGCACTTTTCGTCAGTGTTGTTACGTTTTAATCGAATTTTACCATTATTTCTGAGCTTCGCTGCTACGCTTTTAATGGGTCTCTAGCACTGCCAGCACTTCAAAGTGGAGTTGCTCCGTCTTCAACCGGACCTCAGGAACACTTCACCACATAATTGTCATTTTGTTGTGAAATTATAACCACTTCTCATAGTTTCCGCTATTAGCGGGACCTCTGTAACACTTCACCACATAATTGTCATTTTATTGTGACATTATAACCACTTCTCGTATTTTCTATGACCTCAACCAGTTAGTATGAGCACCGTTGTATGTTGTTAATATCATTGCATTCGTATAAGCACCCAAATATTCCGTTACTTCACAAGTTATCCTTGTAATGAGAAAGTGTCCACGCATCTTAGCGGGGCTCATTGTACCGCAAGTGGCACATAACTAACATTGCTCACCAGGTTAGCCATCTGGTTTTGGGTCCAGTACTTGTATTCTTCGTTAGGGCTACATTACAGTATTCGTACATACCCAGTTTATGAGCACTATTGCTCAAGTGTGTGGAAGTGTTTCCGCTCACAGTGTGCGCTAGAATGCATTCATTCATGGGATTTGAAAAGGCTCTGAGACGATGGATGCAGCATGTTTCATCCGTAGAATGCTTATATTGGACAATTTAAGGAAACCAGGGACAGCCCTCCCCTTTATTGTATTGCAATTGCATTTATATAGCGCTTACTACCCCTGACGAGGCGTCAAATCGCTTTTTCAGCGAGTGGGCTCACTACAAAGCCCACTTTCTTTATTTGCAACCCCTTACAGTGTAGAGGCAACAAGTCTAATGATCCTCCAAACTTTTCCTTTCATTTTTAAATTATTTTAAATGTACCCTGTTTATATCGAAATCTGTAGCAAGGTAAAGACAAGATGCCAAACATGTAACTTCTAGGCTCTCCGAGGATGTAAAGATCCACCCGAGTCCCGATCCACCAGATTACATCTCTTCTGCACTCCTGCAAGTAGCAGTAAGCCCGCCTTATCGTGCTGCATTTTGAAGCAGGGAAACCGCCTGCGTGCTGGTCCAACCCTAAACAATTGCTAGTCATAGGCTTTCCAGTTGCCACCTCACCCACCAGCAATTATCCTACTCAGCTGACTCCCAGTAGCCCTCGCCCCTCCACAGTAACCGCCAGCCCCTGATGCTCTCTCTCCCCTTCCTCTGCACTGCCCTCTGTAAAACCTCCCCTGCTGTTGGAGTTGCAGTGCACTACTTACGTCACATACACACATGCTTACTCGCGTATACTTTGTATTTCGGTGCTATTTCCTCCCTCTCCCAGATGGGCTTCGAAGCTGTCCTGTGTGTAGAGTCGAGACTGCCTTGGCTAGGACTGTCTCCGAATTTTTGGTTTCAAGCCCATTTGCACGTCTTCCGCCTAAAAATTCTTTACATCAAGACCTTTATGTAATGCCTAAATGGGATCCACTGAGCTCTTGATTTGAGAGACTCTCCTAATGGTTATTCAATCTTCCCAAATTACACTATGGCTTGAAATAAACGTTTCCTTTTTAGGTCTTGCTTGCAGTGGGATTAAAGATCGCCCATCGCTTACCAATAGTCAGCTTGATTGTCACTTGCTTCTTATGTGTTAGCTTGTGTGGCCTTTACTACCTCTCCTTATGATTGCCCCTTCTGTGGATCATGGCTCAATTCCTTATGCCCTTCAGTGCTCATTTTTCAGGCACCAATTTTTCTTCAAGCAATCCACAAGAGTGCATGTGTTTTCCAACCGTCTCTCCGTGTATTTCGTTCCATCACCCAACATTCTTTTCTCATCCGTGTACTTCTACACCCGGTCCACATTGCTCTCCCATCTGTTTACTTTCCCTGCTCCATGTTGCTCTTGCCCCGTGTTGCTTCGCCCATTACTACCCAAGGTGTTCCTTGCCCCCCGCCCTCCGTGCTGCTTCCTGCCACCCACATTGCTTCCCCCACCCGCTTGCACTTCATTTTTTGGCTTTATATTTACCAATCCAGCTGGGATCAGTAAACAAGAAGACAAAAAAGGTGCTCACGTCATTGTGTAAATACACGCATGTCTGTTGCAGACTCCTATAAGAGGATGCAGCCGGCTGCATCATAGCTTCGCCTCTTCTGTTTTTATCACCCTATAGGGATGTTGTATATCTTGGCTAAAACCACTGGCAGAGTCCGAAATGTTTGACATATTCATTTTGCCTATGATTTTTGATGGGATATAGCTGTTTAGAATTCATAATGTACTATGTATATCTCCTGAGATTGTAATTTATACTGATGCAATGTCTAAAGGCCTAAGATTTGTGATTGGATTTTTTTCCTGATGGAGACAGTTTCAGGCACTAATTTAATGGCATGCTACAAATATTAGTCAGCCTGTGCTTCCAGTTTTCCTATTGGACACACAATTGTTTGATAAACACTTTAATGACTCCAACTACACACAGTTCTGACAATTTTCCCAGGCTCCACACGACGAGCTGCTCGAGCCCGTTTTTTTTGTTTTTTCCATTCTGGGATTAATAGTCTTTTTTATATGATTAAAAAACAGAATTACAAGCCCTTGAACACAAAAAAGCCTGGAATGAAGCAGCTACTTACACAAGGACATGGGCAACTTGGCAACCATATAAACAGGGAGAACAAAAGTTCCCCTCATTGTGCCACAAAATGAGAATGTTTACAGTTGTTCCTAATTTAGGGCTCTAAGATTGTCCAATGTGTGTTACTTTTTAATGTTATACTTTTTTCACTGCGTTCTGGTATTTGTTTGTTTTACATTTTTCGATTCCACAAGCGAGTGCAGGATGGATTAGTAGTATACGGCAAAATAAAAATGAACTGTTCGAGTCATTCACACTCAACAAGAGAGGCGTATTGTAATCTAACTACTGGCACAATAAAAAGGAAAAAACACTGGCAAAGTCAATAGGGATCGCCTTTTGGTCCTACTGGCTTTGTCAATGCTGTTTGCTGATCCTGTGCAGCATGACAAAAAAACATTTTTGTGCCGACACTGTGGAGCCTCTGACAAAATAGAAGAAGCATTGGCATAGCCAATAGGTCTCACCTTGGGGACCATATACGTATTTAGCCATGCAACGGTTGATGTTGTTGCACCAAGGATATTGTGCTGCATAACTAAATACTTATAAGGTCACAAAAGCGGGACGTATTGGCTATGCCAATGCTTGTTTTTCATATTGGTGAGGGTCCGGCAGCTCCCCCAACAATAAAGTAATACAAAAACTATCACTAAATGCAAAAACCCTTGATAAACCAAAATGTTGGCGGCAAAGCCATTCCTATTGACTTTGCCAATGTTTGTATTGAAGATGCCCTGCTGCCATCAGTAAGGTTAGTTGGCCATACCATGGCCTATTCAAATGACTCACCTCTTGATGCGGGGGGGAGCCTCTCTTTGACTTCTCCATAGGAAGAGGTACCCTTGATAGGAGATAGGAGTCAGGTGGAACCATGAAAAATGGTGCCAAGTGGAAATGTTTTGAGTGGACATTACTGGGGTCAGATGTTTCCACAGTGCGTGCCTTCGAACACCACTTTGGGTTAATACTGTAAAGGATTCCTTCAAGTGAAACCAGGCAGATGATAATCCACTGGGTTCACCTTGTAAGCAAACCTAGAAGAACGAGCTAGAAGTAGGCCGGGAAAGGAGCACTTTCCGCCCGCTGGTAAGGAGCGCGCTTCCCTGGAATTGTAAAATATGTTTACATAGCCGTTAATGCTGGGTTTAGCTGCTTCTCAGCACTGCCAACACTGAGAAACATAGGAACCAAAGAACGGACAGAGTGCTCAGGAGTGCACAATGAGAAACCATGCCTAGGGGCAGAAGCCATCGCTCCCAGGAACCAAAGAACGGGCAGAGTGCTCAGGAGTGCACAATGAGAAACAATGCCTAGGGGGCAGTACCCAGCTCTACCAGGAACCAAGGCACAGGAGTGCACGATGAGAAACAATGCCTAGGGTAGAAGCCAGCTCTCCCAGGAACCAAAGAACGGGCAGAGTTTTCAGGAGTGCACAATGAGAAACAATGCCTAGGGGGCAGAATCCAGCTCTCCCAGGATCCAAAGAACGGGCAGAGTGCTCAGGAGTGCACAATGAGAAACAATGCCTAGGGGGCAGAAGCCATCGCTCCCAGGAACCAAAGAACGGGCAGAGTGCTCAAGAGTGCACAATGAGAAACAATGCCTAGGGGGCAGAAGCCAGCTCTCCCAGGAACCAAGGCACAGGAGTGCACGATGAGAAACAATGCCTAGGGTAGAATCCAGCTCTCCCATGAGAAACAATGCCTTGGAGCAGAAGTCAGCTCTCCCATGTACCAAGGCACGCGCGGAGTGCTCAGGAGTGCACTTTGAGAAACAGCACCTAGGGGCAGAAGCCAGCTCTCCCATGAGAAACAGTGCCTAGGGCAGAAGCGAGCTCTCCCATGTACCAAGGCACGGGTAGAGTGCTCAATGAGAAACAATGCCTAGGGGGCAGAAGCCAGCTCTCCCAGGAACCAAGGCACAGGAGTGCACGATGAGAAACAATGCCTAGGGTAGAAGCCAGCTCTCCCATGAGAAACAATGCCTTGGAGCAGAAGTCAGCTCTCCCATGTACCAAGGCACGCGCGGAGTGCTCAGGAGTGCACTTTGAGAACAGCACCTAGGGGCAGAAGCCAGCTCTCCCATGAGAAACAGTGCCTAGGGCAGAAGCGAGCTCTCCCATGTACCAAGGCACGGGTAGAGTGCTCAATGAGAAACAATGCCTAGGGGCAGAAGCCAGCTCTCCCATGAGAAACAGTGCCTAGGGCAGAAGCGAGCTCTCCCATGTACCCAGGCACGGGTAGAGTGCTCAATGAGAGACAATGCCTAGGGGCTGAAGCCAACTCTCCCATATACCAAGGCACGGACAGTGTGCTCAGGAGTGCACAATGAAAGACAATGCCTAGGGGCAGACGCCAGCACTCAAAGGAACCATGACATGGGCAGAATGCTAAGGAGTGCACAATGGGAGACAATGCCTAGGGGCAGAAGCCAGCTCTCCTATGTACCAAGGCATGGGCAGAGTGCTTAGGGCCAGCTCTCCATGTACCAAGGCACGGGCGGAGTGCTCAGGAGTGCACAATTAGAGAAAATGCCTAGGGTAGAAGCCAGCTCTCCCATGAGAAGCAATGCCTAGTGGCAGAAGCCAGCTCTCCCATGTACCAAGGCACAGACAGAGTGCTCAGGAGCACACGCTGAGAAACAATGGCTAGGGGCAGAAGCCAGCTCTCCCATGTACCAAGGCACAGACAGAGTGCTCAGGAGCACACGCTGAGAAACAATGGCTAGGGGCAGAAGCCAGCACTCCAAGGAACCAAGACAGGGGCAGAGTACTCAAGAGTGCACAATGAGAAACAAAGCCCAGGGTAGAAGCCAGCTCTCCCAGGAACCAAGGCACGGGTAGAGTGCACAATGAGAGAGAATGCCACCTCTCTCTGGTCTAAGATTCTTTGACTCAAATACCCGACAGACCTCTTCTCCCAGCTAATGACGTATTTTACTGGTATGGCCTAATGAAACATAAACCACACAGGGGCAGCTTTGCATAATGTATTTATTGACTGTGATATGTAAATGCATACAAGTCCGCTTTGGTAAAGGTTATCACCGTGTCCTATGCAAAATAAATGATATCTCCATAAAGAAGGCAAAAGATGAACATATCTTCTGCACAGTTATACAGCGAAGGCCTAGCCACACTGCTGTATGCGGTGCACAGTTTCTCTGAGGCATAATTACCAATATGCATAATGTTGTGTATTTTTGGAACAGGCTTTTATAGTTTTCAAACAGAGTTTCTGGATTAAGTGTGTGGTCTGAGAGAGCCCAGACATCTAGATCCATCGTGGGCTGCTACACTTCCCGCAAGTGTCTCCCCTGCAGCCCCCTGACAAACATCTCATGGGCCTTGCCATAATCCAATGGATACCCAGAATCCTCGCCACCACTCTTTGCTTGCTTGTTTGTTAGGGTTTAGTGTTCAGAGCTGGAATGCTATTATACTGCTGACTCAGAGGGACCTCACATTAGTCATTTAGGAAAGTAAGAACAGAAAACGGTCTGGGGTAATAAACTGAATGAAAATTGTGCGTCAAAGGGTATACGTGAGTCAGTCATATGATGGTCTTTTTCCAGAGGTGCTCAAAAGAGCTCTCGGTTTGCCAAGACCCATAGAAAAATCCCCAGTCGGATATTCGGTCCCACCTTCTGCAGCTGTCTTCCTTTTAGGGCAACCCCTCTTAGCAGCCGTGTAATAAGGGTGCCTGGGGTCTAATGCAAGCATAGAAAAGTGGCCCTTGTAGCCTCTTTATGATCAGTAAAAGGCATCCATAATTGGGATGCAAAGTGGCCTTCACAGCCCTGGGCCCCATGCCAATAAACCTCCTGCACCATTGACAACGAAGCCCCTGCACAACTGGCACATACACCTGACGTTCCTGTAACTTCTGAGGAGAATCATGGCCCAAGGAGCAGAGTTTGGCTCAGCAGGCCCCCGTCCCACTTGTCAAACAGGGAATTCACTTCCTATGTGTTCCGTCTGAGCCCTGCCGTCTGGCCCACTCAGGAAGACATGCATCAAGAACTAGAGTGGGACTGGAGATCTGTGTCAGCCCGCACTGGGCAACATGGCTACCCTAACGAGGCCGACCTTCAGCAAGCTGGGTCCATTCCATGTGCATTTGTGGGCCTCCGACACCAGGCTCTCCAGAAATGCTAGCCATAGAGAAGCAAGATCATATCAAAGACATGGGTTAGTTCCCTCATCCCCCCGCCATTCTCCACTCTGACCTCCTGCTCCATCCTTCTTTGACATCTGGACTGAGTGATATTTCTTCCTGGCTGAAGGCGAACCACTTCCTCTGCTTCCGAGTGCAGAAAAGACGCCTGCCCACAGTGGCCAGGATAATTGAGGCAAAGAGTTGATTATTAATTAATTCAATAACAGGCTTGGGAAATGCTATTTAATAAGATATGAGAGCTGTAATTTGGATCCCACAATCCTCATTTTACCAAACTGTGCGATTGTGGCAAATCTGCATTATCCTCCTTTATCCTCTCATCTCCTTTATCCACCCAAACTATATAAATGTGGCACCTAAATATGGTTACATTTACAGTTATAGGATAAGGCCCAGGCCATGAACTAAAAGAACTTAACATACATGGGAGCCTGGAATTGCGGTAAAAATGCCATCTCTAATTTATTTATTAAAACTGAGTTATGGCATCTCTAGTCCCCTGTATTAAGAAATGTACATAGCTACTAAGCTGCTATAGTTTGTAAGAATGAAGTTGTGACATCATGAGCTAGTATCCAAGGTGAAATTCATGCCACAGGCCATAAATACACCTGCAGCTCAAACACTGACAAAGAGAACTGGCTTTTCCCTCTTCAGACCTGTTTTTCTGAAATAAATAGTAATCAAGAAAAAGGAGATATTTATGGCAGTTTCTTTTTTTCCACACTATTGGTCATTTCAGAAAAGATCGAATCTACACGTTCTGAGCTACACCATTTTTAACCTAATTACATTAAACTGATTTTAGTATCTTTTAGCAACAAATTACTAACTGCTTTTTGGTGCGTTTAATTTCACAGTACAGATTCTACTTCAATTCATGTCTGCAAACACACTCTATCTTTCAAAAGAAAGCGCATGACACCAATGAGTTAAGTGGTTTGTGGGAAGGGTGGTGGTGGTGTGACCATGTAATATAAGGAGTAAAATACCCTCTGCCTTCTGGGGAAAGATATCGAAAGTCACCTTGCAGCTCCATGACCTTACAAAGGAGCTAGGCCTTCCGCCTTGTTTCGCTACAAGGTCAGAGAACTCCTCGATGACTCAACATCTTTATAATGTATAGAAGGGGGTTCTTTATCTCATATAATACAAGTGCTTCTCTAAGTGGCTAAAGAGTTCACCCAACTAACTGCCCTTTGAGGCAAGCCTTATTTGTACCCAGCAGACACTCTTTAGGGGACTTGCAATCAAAACGTCACTCCTTTACAGGTCGACTAAACCCCATAATGGTTCAAAAAACGCATAAAAAAGTTAGGTGATCCAAGACTGAAACCAAAACACCCGACAGGTCAGTCGTCTAATAAACACCTCGCAGCGACGTATGCCTGCTTGACAAGGAAATTACGTTTTCAGATTTAATAGTCTTAATCCTAAAACAGCAAACGAGCTGCCAGAGCGACAGGCAGACACTGGCAGCATTTACAAGCGCTAAAAACGGGGTTGCCCGCTCCCCTGAAGCACTTCCAAATTTAATGGACTGCGCAATTCTGGAAGTCAAGCACAGCTCTGGAAGCCAGACGTAATTATTGCTCCAACGTCCCGCGATAGTAGCGAAGAGGGCAGGGAGAGGGGTGTTTTCTGTACAATGAAGATTTTATTTTTGGAAATGTTCTCATTTTCTTTTAAAACAAAACATCTTTTAAAAAGAGGTGAATTGGGTATCGGGGTAAGTAGGTGAGTGAGTTGAAGGAGGGGTGTACCTGTAAGGTCTGGAAAGACAGGGCAGAGTCAGTACACTACTGTGCCAGCGCGTTCCATGCCCTGCTAAACTACCCTATAATCTCTCGAGATTTCTCTACCTGTCAATCAGTTAAAAAAAATCGGCAGTCGTGGGTCAGAGCGGAAAAAAAGGCCGGTGCAGACTTTTCGCAGCACAACGTTTCTCACAGCGACGTGCTACACCCTGGGCAGAGCATTCCGAGGATGTCTCCACCTCAGAAGGACTCTGTGCCACAGCAGGCCTGCCCAGGGCACGCGTCCGCGGGAACAAGAGGCCCTGTGTTGTGTGCCTTGCCTTCGGATCTGCAGCGGGAGCTGCTGGGTGCCTGGGGAAAGGCCGAACAGCTCTCAGATTCCTGACACCCCCTCCGGAACTTTTAAGCAGCCATTGGTGAGGCATGAATCGTGCGTGTGAAGAAACTCCAGAAAATGAAGCGTTTCAGGGACCGGCTTACGCAAGGCCTCTGAATGGAAGGCCTTGTTGGCGTTGCAGGTTGATGCTGCCACGTGGCCAGACCCAGTCTTTCACCTGCGATCAAAAACCTGAAATAGTATCCCACAAATCATGCGAAAATCACAGTTACCGAGTTAGGCACACCTACCACAAATCTTGTTAATGGTGGCGAGAAAACACTGTGCTTCGTGGCAGTGTTCACAACATGTGCTGACAGTCACCCTGTGCACCCTTTCCAATTTTATCAGCTACTTTGCATATTCGGCACCCGTTAGCTTTCCTCGCCTCGCCAGCTCAAACTGTGCTACTGGAAGAGGTTCTGCCAGACACACTTCACAAAAGTCCCCGCCCCCCCTCCTTCCACAGGAATGGTAGCTTCCAAGCCTATACAAATCTAAAACACCATTCTCTGAGGAGACAATTGGATAAGTAATCTTTGACTTCCCCCAGCAGCTCTACCTCCACACCAGGGTCTTCATTTTGACAGCACATTTACGCCTTTTTTTTCATAAACCGTGGTGTTGTCGCCAGGCTTTGTTCTGCTTTAGTGTGCGGATCATTTCATCTTTCATCTACATCCAATCTAAGGAGCTTGCGAGTCTCAGATCTTGTATCCCATCACACTAATGGGAGCGTGACGTAGAGTTCGTTACCCTTCAGTGATGCAGCTAAGCATTGAAAGAAATATATATCTTAATCAACTTAAGAAATACCATGGCTAACCTTTGCCGCCACCTCCTCGAAGAATGCTAACTGGCGCTCTAGACTAGTAAAGGCCATGAATTCATAGCCCTTTTGGTCACACAACTATTGATCCGATCTCGTATTCGGTTATCCTGGTAATGACAATTTCCTTTCAGAGGCCTAGAAAAGTCAGGGGCAGATCCAACTTTCGAGTCAATGAGCCGTAGTTGCATAGCAGCCACAGTTGGTACTCGGCCACTCCACTGTCTCCAGGTAAATTCTTAACATGCCAGTATTTTAATAATGTTTATATATTCAATAAAAAGTCTCACAAATGACAAGTGTCTACACCTAAAACTTCCTCTGCGCTTGGGACCCCAGCTCAAAGGCTTTCCTTCCCATTCTCCCCTCTCTGCGGATGGACTTTAAACTACATTGTGAGCACCAGCACATGTTGCTCACAGCACAGACGTGGTTTTGTGTTGCGTCTTTGCTTTGGGGTCGGCATCTGATATTCCATAATAGAGCACAAGGTATGACTAGACGACTGGCTGATACGCCCGTAGATGCGTCCCAGCGCCAGATAAAGAAACCGATGGTTCATCATCCAATGGCAAAATGAGGTAACCTACTAGAGCAATGAAGTTTGATCTGAAAAGAAAAAAAACAATAAAGAATAATTGTTATGGTAGGTCATTCCACTAGGGTTGGTAACCAGTCAGTCTGTAATTTGAAAAAAATAACTAAGTATAAGAATAAATAAGCGCAGGTCCCAAAAGTTTTTTTTAGGAGCCTGCCCTTGGCACTGCCGAACACAGAAGTTGCCAAATGCCAAAGCTATCTTGTAAGGATGCCGCATGACGTCTTTTCCCTCCACTTCCTATCTCTTTATCTCACTCGGGAAGGATCTTTTTCATCCCTATTTTCACCCTTCATCAATGTTTTTCTGTCTTTAATTTCCTTCCCCTTTCTCTAGATTTTGCCTAGCTTTTTCTTGCCCTGAGTCAAGGCCTAATGATAGAAAATTAGCACCAGCAACCAGGACCTACCAGAAAATAAACACTGCCACCACTAGAAGGAGAGTAGAGCGTTTTTATGTTTACTGGTCAGGTAGGGAGAACGTACAATAATCCACATAATTTCACTCATTTTCCAACATGTTTGGGACAGGAGCGGCCCGTGCAAGTAAGAGTGCGTGGCCTGTGCAGATAAGAGTGGTGGGGCAGGTGGGGGGTAGCTCGACTGACGACGTGGAAAAATTAAATAAATAATCCATTTTTCCTCATCGTTGTCTGTCGAGTCCTCCCCACCCCGCACCACTGCTCTTACCTGCGCAGGCTGCTCCTGGTTTGGGATACATCACTTGTGTGCCATATCGTTATGTTGGTTAAAACAATGCACCTGTTGAAGCTTGTGGGAAACTGGGCATTAGACTGTGAAGTGGATGCATCAGGCGAGGAGTGAAAAAGGCACTTTAAAACAGGAGAAAGACCTCAAGGAATGCTAGATTCAAATTTAATGTGGTACACACGAAGGACATACCTAATAAATATATCCATGCTGCCACTTTTTTTATTTTTTACTCTGACATATTTCAGAGATGGAGTAGTTTACATGTCCATGGTGTGAAGTGCGATATAGTACAATGCAAGTTTTGAAAATTATATTGCATCTTTTTAGGTCTCGCCTGACCCAGCGCATGCGCTGGTCTGGCGAGACTTATTGAGAGGGCTCAAAAAAGTGCTACCAGGCCAGCCTAGAGCTACAGTGCATGTGCGCAGGCGCGCGCGCCGCGCTTGACCACGATTACTTTCACTTTCGCGGCCGCACGGCCGCTTTGATGTTTGACCGCGATCATGTTGAAGAGGCTCCTTGGAAAAGATGGATCCCTTGCAGCGCGCAGTGCACGGTCGGCTGTATCTATTCTCCCCCGCGGTGGCAGCCCCGAAGTCCAAGTGACGCTTAATGAACATGTATCATGCAGCGAAAGGTGTCCTGTTGCCTTTTACTGCAGCAGTCAGATGTTGTTGTCTTCCCACTGGCAAGCTGAATTTAATTAGCTATCAGAATTGATGCTAACGCTGGGGCGTCGGCACTCAGCACGCATGTTGGCCCTGCCATATTTCATGTTGAATTAGGACTATTGATCTTCTGGGTGTAAACAATATTGCATACTTCATATGCTTTGCGTGGAGTCTAGCAACGGAAAAGACAGACACATGGAGAACCAAAAGCAGCCCAGGCAAAATGATCAAAGCAGGGTCACTCCCTTTCCAACCATCCTGTCTCTCTCTCTCTCCTTCTCTCCTCTCTCTTTTTCCGCTCTGATCACTTTCTCTCTACCTTTTTCCTCCCTCCTTAATCTCTCTCCCTTCCTTTCCTGCGTTATATCTGTCTTTCCAACCATCCTCTCTCTCGCCTCTCTTTTCCCTCTCTGATACCAATACCTGATATCTTCGGGTCTATTTCGCGCTATAAAAAAACAAAAAACAAAAAGAATTTCATTTTACCTCACAGTCTGCGCCCACTGCTTCGCTCTTCGCCAAGCGACCTTTTCATCTTCATACAACCCTTCAAGCGCCTGAAAGCCCCTTGCCTAAAAGTTTTGGCGCAACTAAACATAACTGAGGCAAACACAAAAGCATCTTTGACTGTAAAGTTTACATACTGACTCCAACAATCACAATAAATGATTTTTTTAGAATCGTGACGTGCACTTAAAGTGGTGCATAAGGGGAGGAGCCTAGCGCTTGACCAAGATGGCCGCGTGAGCTCTGAGCTCCCGAGACCCTCGCGCCCTCCGTCGACTATCCTGTCTCTAATCCTGTCGGTATGCATGGCATCGTGTGGATGACCTGTCAGGGAGGCGATTGATGCTACCCGCGGTCGGATCGCCCACCGGGAACCGGACTTATGCCTGGCGGAAGATTGCGGCCTATCTCCGAGGGATGCCAGGGGCTAGAGTTGGCAGGATGCCCGACTTCTAGTTGAACAACAACGGCCAGGCGAGGTGTGAACTGTCGGACGGAGGTCCCCGTCCTTTCACTTTCGCTTTCTCTCCCTTTGTCAGCCCTGCCCCTGGAGAGCTCTTGGTGGCTTTATTACCCTATGGACGCTCTGCAGGCTACTCTGGTGACCCACTGCAGAACTGATCACTCCTGATTCCTTTCATTGAGAGGGACCCGTCTTATCTGAACCGACCTGCTTGGTATCAACCATGTCGGGCAAAGCAGAGGTGGATCGGCTGAAGGCGAAGTCTACCAGGCGGGGAGCCTATACCCAAGTCAATAGTATGGACCGCTATGCTCTGCAGAAGGGATCACCGAGTGGGTCGAGCCAGTCGCCGGATACCCAGAAGGCGGCCTCGCCTTTGGCCCCGGAGCTCTCACTACAGGATGTCATGGGCGCGCTCGAAGGGATGCAGACTTCGATTGGGAGACAGTTTGATGCCCTGGCGCATAAGGTGGATGCCATCTTGGTGGATGTTAACCTGATCCGTGCGGACTTGGGCAAAACGAATGAACGGGTTAGGACCCTGGACCTCAAGACCACGGGCCTCACCGATGATGTCACGGAACTGCAGATCGAGGTTCGTAAGCTGAGGACCGAGAGTGATCTCGCCGCCCGCCGGCTGGAGGACTTTGAGAGCCGGGCCAGGCGCAACAACGTGCGCGTCATCGGGGTCCCGGAGTCCTCGGATGAAGCTTCGGTTGACCTGCTTGTCGAGGACTTGGTGCTTAATCATCTGCAGCCTAAGGGTCTTGGAAAGTTCTTTGCGGTTGAAAGGGCCCATAGAGTGCCGGGTGGGAGGCCCAAGGTGGGTGCCCCACCGAGGCCGATCGTCGCTCGGCTCTTTCATTTTCGAGATCGGGACGCTATCCTGCAAGCATCGAGGGTGACGGGCCCGGTCCCCTTCCAGAACGCGTCGGTGAATTTCTATCCGGACTTCACCCAGCAGGTGCAGAGGCAGAGACAGGGCTTTCTGGGGGTGAAGAGGCGGCTCCGGGAGAGGGATCTGAAGTATGCCATGCTCTTCCCTGCCAGACTACGTGTGGTGCACGAAGATCGGACATTCTTCTTTGACTCTCCTGTTATGGCCGATGAATGGCTGGACGCTTTGCCCCGGTGACGGACGGGGGAGGACATTGCCGAGGATGGGGACAGTGGCCGGGATGGGCAGGGCTGATTTTTCGGAGCCGGTCTGACTCGATTTGGCTATATTTGAAGACTTGAATAGAGTGCAGTCAATGCGGAGGGCTGCGGGAGGACGAGGGGTGCTCTTTTCCTCCCTTAGGGTACTTTTTGTAGATTTTGGGTTTTGTAGGGCGACAGGCACACTGCAAGTTGGGGGGGCTTTGTAAGCTGCAGCAGGGGTGCAGGGTGGGGGGGGTTTCTGGGATTTTGGGTTTGTTGTTGGGGGGTTTATTTCTGCAAGGCATGGTGATTCTTTCCAGGACTGTTCCATGGTGGCTCTTCGGGTGTGGGGTGGGCCTCTTTACGTTTGAGGATGGGGGGTAGGGGTTTAAGTGTTATAAGCTGGAATGTTAATGGTTTGGGGGATCGCATTAAGCGTGGGATTGTTTTGCAATTCTTGAAACGGTCAATGCCGGATGTCGCCCTGCTGCAGGAGACGCATCTTATAGGTAATACGTGCTACGCTCTGAATAGGAAGGGTTATAAATTCATAGCACATTCGGGATTCTCCTCTGGGTCCAGGGGTGTGGGCATCCTAGTCAGAGCCTCGCTACCATTTGAGGTGGACTCCACCATTGTTGATGATAGGGGGAGGTTTGTGGCGGTGGCGGGGCGGTGGGAAGGAAGAACTTTGGTTTTAGTTTCGGTTTATGTCCCGCCGGCCCTGCAGGCCTCCACGTTCACAGATCTGGGTAGGGCCCTGCTAGATCTCCCGGGGGGTATGCTTGTGGTGGGAGGTGATTTCAACGCTGTTGGCTCCGGCCTGCTGGATAGATACCCGCCCAGAGACACAGGGGGGGCTCAGAAGTGGCTTCCAGACTTCCTAGACACGCTTGGCCTGATAGACTGCTGGAGGCTCCGGCACCCCACACAGAGCCAATACACGTTCCACTCCGGGGCACATGGTAGTCTTTCCAGGATTGATTACCTACTCACTCTGGCTGCGCATGCCTCATTGGTCTCCGAGGCGAGGCACATGGCGCGTGGTATATCTGACCATTCGCCAGTGTGGATCCGGCTAGATCTAGGTCGGGAGGGAGGAGGAAGGGTGGCCCCTATCAACCCGTGGTACTTCCGAGACCCCAAGATGCGCAGCGCGCTGGTAAAGAAAGTAGATAATTTTTTCAAGGACAATCAGGGATCCGTGGACTCGGCAGTGTCGCTGTGGGAAGCATTTAAGACCGTGCTCCGAGGGGAAGCCCTCTCCCTAGTAGTAGCTGCCAAGCGGCGGAGAGATGGCGAGGTTCTGCAGGTTGAGGAGGAGATCGCGGCTCTGAAGGGAGTGCTGGAGGAGGAGGTTACAGAGTCCTCACTGCATGAGCTTTGCTTGAAGCAAGCTGAGTATAAGGACCTGGTGACGAACGCCGCTAAGACCCTCAGTAGGGAACAGCAGGGCCGTTTGTATGATGTTGGGGACAAGGCAGGGAAACTCCTGGCTTGGCTGGACAAAAAAGAACGGGTCAATAGAGTTGTGCCAGAGTTGACGGGAGAGAGGGGAGAGGCGATTGTGGAACCTGAGAGGATTGTAAAGTGCTTCTCGGACTATTTCTGTAGGGTTTATGCCTCAGTGTCGGATAGGCCGCCCGAGGACTCGTGTGACCTCCTCCGTGATATCGAGTTGCCCTGTCTCTCCGATATAGATAGGGACGATCTAGATGGAGACATAACGGTTGACGAGGTGGCGGGGGCTATCCGCGCGTTAAACTCGGGCAAGGCCTCGGGACCGAACGGCTTGCCGGTCGACCTGTACAAGCTATTTCCGGATAGGGTCGCCCCTCACCTGCGCGCCATGTTTGTGGAGGCGCGGGGGAGTGGGACCCTCCCGTTGGACCAGCGACTGGCGACGATCGTGGTTATACACAAAGAGGGCAAACCCCGAGATAAGTGCGCCTCATATAGGCCTATCTCACTTCTTAACGCAGAGCCGAAAATTCTGGCTAAAATCCTGGCGACCCGATTGATTAGGGTACTCGGTGACTTGGTCCACCCGGATCAATCCGGCTTCATCCCGCACCGAAACACAGCGTTAAATCTTCGGCGCCTTCATGGTGTAATCGCCAGGGCGGGCACGCTGCGTGAACCAGCTATTGTGGCGTCTCTTGACGCCACGATGGCCTTTGACACGGTGGAATGGGCATATTTGTGGGCCGTGCTGACCAAGTTCGGCTTTGGCCACGGTTTTGTGAGCTGGGTGAGGTTGCTGTATGAGGGGCCACTTGCGAGTGTGGTGGTGAATGGTCGGGCGTCGACTCCGTTTCAGCTTGGGAGGGGTACTCGGCAGGGTTGTCCCCTGTCGCCTTTGTTGTTCGCCCTCGCCCTTGAGCCGCTGGCTGCGTGGATACGTTGGCACCCGGATATACGGGGCCTTAGATGGTCGCCTGAACACGAGGACCGTATTTCGCTCTACGCCGATGATATCCTGCTGTATCTTGCCTCACCCAAGAAATCACTTATAGTGGTCTGCGACGTACTCACATCTTTTGGTAGGAACTCGGGTCTTGTTATCAACTGGAGTAAATCGTATTTGTATGTTCTTAGTGGCGAGGCTCCACCGATCCCTAGAACATGTTCGATACAGGTCGCTCAGCAGGGCTTCGTGTATTTGGGGATTTTTATCTCCATGGACTCTGCTGTGCGCTATGAGAAGAACCTGCTCCCCCCCCTGGCACGCCTGAGGCGGGATGTTGAAGGCTGGCGGAGGCTGCCGCTCTCACTCGTTGGGCGTGCGGCCCTGTTTAAAATGATGTCTCTTCCCCGCTTCCTCTACGCACTGCAGAATACTTTGGACTGGGTTCCGGCCAAATACTTTCGGGAGGTCGAAGGCCTCCAACGAACGTTGCTTTGGGATGGGCGGCCGCGAATAGCTATTGCAAAGTTGACGCTTCCATGGTACGACGGGGGCATTGCGCTCCCAGACATCCGACGGTACTATTGGGCCACCCAGCTGAGCGCGATTAATCATGGGTTTTATGGCCCTGCCCTCAGCCCTGGGTATGCCATGGACAGGTGGTTGCTGCGTGGAGGTAACTACTACAGGGCGTTGTACTCGCGGTCCCTAGACTCGTCCCTCACAGGGCCCACTGGTGTGGCAGTGCGTGTGTGGAAGATGGCAACTGACTCGCTGGGCTGGAAGGATAGGCTCACCCTCGCTACCCCGCTGTTTGAATCGGAGAGACTGGGAAGGCTTTGGCACACAAAAGGGTTTGATAAATGGGACCTGATCGGCATCTCCAGGGTGGGAGATGTGCTGAATAAGGGGAAGGTGAAGTCCTTTGAAGAGTTGCAGACGGAGTATGAGCTGGGGCCCTCTGAGTGTTTCCGATATATTCAGGTGCGCCACGCCCTCCGATCAGTCCTCGTAGAGGGTGAGAAGGTGCCCGAGTCCTCTCCTTTGGAGGACCGGGTCCTTGATGGCCATATGCCCGAGAGCACGATCTCGCTCATCTATAAGAAACTGATCAACGTCCGGGCGGACATGCTTCTGGGGCTGAGGGACCAGTGGACTAGGGATGGCCTCGAGTTGGACGATGAGGATTGGCAGTCGGCTGTCTCCTCTCCTAAGGAGGTCGCGATCCCGTCGCGTCTGAGGCTGGTGCAGCTTAAAATACTGCATCGAGTGTATGTGACGGGGCCAAGGCTGGTTCACATGGGATTCTCGGAGGACGGCCTATGCAGGAGGGGATGTGGTATGGTGGGTACTTTCCTGCATATCATTTGGGAATGTGGTGTCATTACGGAATTCTGGAGGAGAGTCCATGCAGTGATGGGGGAGGTGACGGGCATTGCTATACAGCCGGAAGCGCGGTGTTGCCTCCTGAATGTCTGGGGGCCCACTGACCACGATGAGGCACCGACCCAATGGGTGACTCTGGGTAACATGGTCGCTAAGAGAGATATCGCGCGATTGTGGGGCTCCGCGGGGCCCCCCACATTGACCGCGTGGAAAGAAAATATGGACTGGAGTATGTTAAGGGAGAAGACGGTCTATTGCGCTAGAGGCCGCCCCCGGAAGTGGCACGCCATCTGGGGGCGGTGGAATCAATACAGGGGGGGAATATGTCTTGCCCCGGATCTGGATCCTCCCGAGGAACAGCTTTCCTCCTAACCTTCTCTCCAGCTCAGTATGGTTTATGGACTTTTTTGGCCTCTGCTGTCCCCCTTCTTCCTCTTTACACTGTACTGTAACTGGTAGATGAGTGGGGTCCGGCCTCCCCTGGGGGGCTTCACCATGGGCTTTCAGTGTTCTTGCCTTGCTGGGGTTTGTTGTGTGTTTTTGTGTTTACTTAAAATTGAACCTTTGCACTTCTCCTTTCACGGTACTGGGGACACATCTCTGTTTCTATATATCGATGCTGCCGAACCTCCGGGTTGTCGGCTGAATAGCTGTGTCCTGACTTTTGAAAATAAAGGTTTTTATAAAAAAAAAAAAAAGTGGTGCATAATATTCCAGTATGTCAGAATTGCACATTAATATTTCTTGGGTAAAGGGCAGCAAAGGATGAGACTGAAAAGCAAAATGCGTGGAAACGTCACAACCTGTTACTCTGTGTATTCGCAAGCATTTTGCTAGGCCCTGCCCCATGCAGAAACACCCAAAGGCGTTTCAAAACAATCATTATCATAGCCAATAGGTCTCGCCCTCGGACCTTATAAGTGTTTAGCCATGCAACACTTGATTTTGTTGCACCAAGGATATTGCTCTGGATAATTAGACACTTATAAGGTCCCAAAGGCGAGACCTATTGGCTATGCCAATGCTTGTTTTCCTTCTGACATAAGTTCAAATCGTGAAGCTTTTATCTCCTGGCAGTTGGATTACTGCAATGCCTTAGACCTGGAGCGACCAGCATGTCCCGTACCATTGATCCAAAAGGCTGCAGCTCAGGTGGTCACCAGCCGGATTACAAGGGACCTATCATGTGATCCTTGCTTTATCTTCATAACACCTTCTTCCTATCAAGCAGAGGGAGATATTTAACTCCTTCAGCGCTCATGACGGAGCCACTCCGTCATGAGCCACGGGTGCCGTGTGCTCATGACGGAGTGGTTCCGTCATGCTGCGGCCGTTGGCCGCCGCTCCTCCCACGCTGCGCTGATTCCCCGCCTGTGCGGGCGATTAGCGCAGTGGGCGGAGTCATGACGGAACCACTCCGTCATGAGCACAGCTCAACCGTGGCTCATGACGGAGTGGCTCCGTCATGAGCACAGCGCCACTGCGCTGCCCCCAAGCCCCCCCCAGCGCTGCGGCGGAATTCCCGCCGCAGCAAAGGGGTTAAATCTCTTAGCTTGGTAAACAAAACTCTTTATGTCAACACTACCCTCACATTGCAACTCAGGTGGTACGGGCCCGCCAGCGCTCAGGTCGCACCATCAGTATCTACTTCAGATTGCTAAAATAAGGATAGTGAGGTAGGTGGTCTGCCGTTCTTGGAGCTGGTGGCCAATCAAAGGAACCTATTCCCTCTAACTCTACATAGTGAGTCTAACCTATTAAAATATCAGAAAGCATTAAAGACCTTGCTTTGCCCCTTTTAAAGAGCAGTTCTCTATTTTAAATATAATTTTTTTGCATTTGCAGTGCCAGGGTGCCTTTTGGTAGTAGAGGCTTAACAAATACCATACATAAATAAATGTATAAATGGATACACTCGGGGAAGAATGGAGAAAGTAACATTATTGCCTTTTACGCACTAATGAAAAAAGGTGATAACCGTGTGAGTTCGCAGATACATTGCAATAGTGGTTTCATTGGTTATTAAGCACATATTACTTTAAATTGTGTGCATCTAAGTCACTGGAAGAAATAATGCCAAACGAAATATTCAAACCTTGTTGCTAATGTGTTCAGCCAAAAAATACTATTTTTTAGTGTCATGTCCTCAAACACTCTATCCGAGAATTATTATAAATGTTAGATCCAGTGTAATTTTTTTTTAAGTAAACTGTTATTTAACATGGTATTAATTTTAACTTACAGTAAATGTATTTAGTATCTATTTTTTCATGTTATTATTTTGAATTTTGGGATGTTTCTTATTTAACTAAGAAAAATGGATAAAGGAACTGCTTCAGCACTTGCAAAAATATCAACAACAGGGGCCTTGTGGTCACCCAAAGCCCCCTTCCTTGTGTCCTGGTTAAGGGAACTGAACACATGGACCCATGCTGAAGCTGCCGTTCTGGATAACCCCTGAGACCACCAGGCCGGAAGCACTGCCAAGACTCAAGGGTGGGCCTAGGTAAGTGCTTCTGTAAGGTGAGGTAAGTTAACGACCTTAAGAGACCCACTTTCCTCAGTTCAGTGTCTAGGGACTGGAAACACAGCAGCCGAAGGCTAGCTTCCTTTGAGCGCTGGAACCCTCCTCTCCGTTCGTGTGGTGGGCACCGAGTCATGCTCACACGAGCTTCCGTCCTCAGCAGGAGAACGCGCCAACCTGGGCCGAGAATACACTTTATCAGGACCACAAGAGGCTGGCACAGAAAGTGGCATCCTATGTGCGTGAAAAGGGCCCATTGGGTATTGGGTCATTATATCATCCAGATGGGATCATTTTACCATCTTGCATCACCCGGCACCACACACGCATCTGCACGCGTCAGTACCAAGCGGCAAAGCTTTCGTTTTCCTTTCCTCCTTTCTTCTTATCAAACTACTTAGGAATTTCTTCGGAACAAAAAAGTGGTGATTAACTACGAATATGCCCTGTTGAGGTAATTTATGGAAGTAGAGCGTGGATGAACATCCTTATTCGTCCTTGGCTCCCTTAACATTAAAATGCCAAGCCCTGACATTTGACTATTTCCTGGTATTCTAATGTCCCTTGCAGAGAGTTTTATCTCCAGTTATTCTATTGTTTCTTGCCGCAGTATCAGGCAGGCTTCGGAGCAGTAAACACAGCTGAGGGGGCGCTCAAAAGACTTACAATGCCTCGGGCTTCTTGTCTTATCATCCCGACTTTAATACCTCCGCAGCCATCCGATGATGAGCGCCTTATTAATTATGCGCGTCTTCCTGTGAGCCTAAATGGCTTGGATGCTACAGAAAGTGCTGTAACACGAGCGTGGTACACAGACACACTCTGATCTGCCGGAGCCTGGCGACGCCGCCCAGATCTGCCGCTGAAGGCGCAAGGGTGGAGAACGCAGACTGCACACCAGGGCGTCCACCCACGAAGGGATTTTGGAGGACGTAAAGTAGTGCTCTGCAGAGCTCTTTTACATACGCATACATGCACGTGTGGCTAAAACGGGACTAAACTGGGAACATTCCTATGGAATTACTACAAAGAGAAAGCGCGGTGCTTCATTGCACTTTTACTAATAGAGAGTTGGACATTTCACGACCCATTCACAGAGGCATGCAGGACTGCATAGAACAGCACTCCTGGAACACTACTCTCTGTTCTAATAGCAGCTTTTGTGAATCACTCCGAATGTGAACACAGTTTCACAATCCGCTACAGGAATTCACACTCACAAGCAGCCCTGCGCCTGCCATCCACACACCAATGGAATCAAGCCCTAGATGTGTATAACCACAAACCTGAACATCTTTTGTGTGGGCTACACGTGCTGGCTGAGCAGTAAGACACAAACAAATTAAACTTCACTTAGGACTTGTAAATGTATAGGTATTTATATAGCGTAGATCACCACTACGGGTATCTCAGCGCTGTTCTCATACCACTGAAGGAACCCTTCCTGGCTTTCCATGTGAGGTGTCCACTCCTGGGCACCCCCATGGTGAGGCCAGGCATCCCAGCGCTGTTGGGGCCGTTGTGGAGATTAAGCAAGCTATTGCCCAGAGTTGCAGCGTGGGACCCATGATTAGAATAGGCACTGAGGCGAGAATATCCGGTCTGCGGAATTTATAGCCCGAGACCCTGCCGCAACGGGAATCGAACCCTGGTCCCGGACCAGTGCTCTGCATCAAGGTCTGCCGCTCTAACCATTGAGCCACACTTCTCCACTTGAAAGACTTGAAAGAAAAGTTTTAATTGAAAAGAATGCAGTTCCACAACATTCTGCCACATATTTCTAATGCAATTTCTACCAGTAAGCACTAGCTTAATGAGCAATAAAGCATATTAAAGTCATTATAATGCATTTAAATCTCACAAAGCAAAGAATGAAGATGTCACTTATGACCGTCTTGCCTGCTCCTTTTGCAAATGGTGCCATAGTTCAAAGCCACCCTGGCATGCCTGGCCTACTTCCTACCAGAAGGGGTGGGCAATGGGCAACATCATGTTTGAAGGGTTATAAAAAAGACAGTTCATAATTACGAGCAGCAAACCCCCAGATCCACCTGAGCCTAGTGCCACACTAGTAATAGCAACACTACTGTTGGCATCAGTTGCACTGCTTGTGAAAAAAATGTGTTGGGAGCAAGCCTTTTGGCTTTGTCATTTCCTATTTTGTTTTGACATTTTTTTTGCAAAACTTCAGTGTTGAGGAAGCAAGAATGTGTTTTACCTCTAAAAGCCCACAGTCCATAGTAGTTCTCGGTACTTTAGGGAACTTCTTTGTGTGTTGACTTGCTGCTTGTGAAAGGACAAAATGTGGTCTCATACACAGAGAATGGCTGAAGTGGGCTGGACCATTACCCCATGCTGTAAGGGGCAAAAGAAATACATGAATGATGCATAAACAGACCAATGCACGAAGAGGGCTGACTGACCGTATAAGCATTTTATACACAAAAACATAATGGCCAACAACAGCCATAAAATGAATGGAGCTAATTCATTCTATTTGACTTTTTGACACGTGACAGACAGAGCTAAGAATCAGGCCAAATTGATTTCAGCGGTTCCATATTACAGACGCAATAAACCTGGTTTCGCCAAGCGTATTTATCCGAGTAAAAAGCATTAACCTAACCTCACTGATTGATCATTATTGGAGATGCAGCAAAAATGGTGCTAAGAAGCATTTGCTTCACTTGAAGGCAGCTTCTCCTCGCTGGGTCAAGACCTCCTCAGTACCTCAGATCAAGGACACACCCTCTATCTCTTCTCAATGAACAGGCCTCATCTTCCTGCAAGGCCTCCTCAGTGCCCTCACCTAAGACTCATTCTTCCTCAGGTGCAATAGATGTGGTTTCTGGCGCCCTCACTTGCAGACACTTCCTTCTCGGTGGCCTCATCTCACAACCTGAAACCTCATTTTGCCGACATGGCCTCCCGAGCTCTCTCACACCCAGACACGTCCTCGGCAGTGCCCTCATCTCAATAGCATGGCCTCCTCTGAGCCCTCTGTGCAGACACAGCCTCCTCACTATCCTGAACTCGGAGGCCTGTCTCCTTGATTCACTGACATGGCTTCCTCAATTCCCTCGTCTTGCTGTCTTGTTCTCCTAAATGTTCTCACACAGACATGGCCTTCACAGCACGCTCCCTTCGCTGATATGGCCACCTCAGTGCCCTCACTTGCAGACGCAACTGTTAAGTGCCCTTCTCCTCGGTGCCCTGCCCCACAAATACAGCCTACTCAGGGCCTTCACCTCGCTGGCATGGCTTCCCGAGTGCCCTCCTTACAGAAACGTCCTCCTCAGAGTAGCCCTCAGAGACACAGCCACCTCAGTGCTCTTATCTCACCAATGCTTATTTGAGCCAGTGGTTTCCAGTGCTTGGCACTGGCACTTAATTGTCAACAGCACCACTTATGATAGTTTGCCACATGGTGGCGCTGTTTGTCTAATTTAGAGACACGCACAACAACAGTTGTTTGTTAATTGAATGTAATACCTTAAAATGACTAATACCTGCCGCCCAAGCCATTCTCATCGCTCTGGGGGCCTGGGATAGTCTGCATTGTCACACCTGTAGGAGTGCCATGGTTGGTACATGTGCTAGTTCTGTCATGGGCGGCGCTGGCAGGGGCAATGGGTGATGCCAGCTGCAGTGGCCTCCTGACGAGGGCCCAGCACTGCATCTCACTGAAAGGCATCTTCAGCACCCTCACATTTCAGACCTAGCCACTCCCCAGTAGCCTCACTCACTGACAATGCATCCTAAGGGCCCTCACTCATGGACACGGCCTCCTCAGTGTCCTCATTGTCAGGCTGCTTCTCTCACAGACTCTGCCATGTCAGGGCCCTCAGACAAAAACCAGGCCTATTTGGTGCTCTCACTCACAGACACAGCTGCTCCTTGCCCTCCCTCGTGGACCCGGTCACCTCGGTGCGCTCAATCGTAAACATGGCCTCCTCAGTACCCTCACTTATTGACAAGGCCATCTCAGTGCCCTTGCATATTTATATAGCGCGAACTCGACCCGAAGGTATTGGAGCGCTTTACATGAGCACCGTATTTACATTACACATCCAGACACGGGGAGATTACGTGATTTGCCCAGAATCACAGGATGTGGACGCGACCTCGAGGCTCGAACCCTGGTTTCCTGCACCAGAGGCGGCAGCGCAGCCCAGCCTCACCTATGAGCACTGCCACCTCGATGCCCTCTCACAGACGGGCCTTCTCGGAGCCCTCCTCTCTGGCATGGCCTCCTCTGTGTCCTAGCTCATCGATAGTGTGTCCTCACTGCACTCACTCGCAGGCACTGCCTCCTCACTGTCCCCGGGCCTCTGTAGCGCCATCACTCGCGGAGTCGGCCTTCTCTGCGCACTCACACAGCCTCGTCAGAGCTCCACTGTTAACATCTCGGGCGGGCTCTGTTGACACTCCCGTCTGCCACGTGTCTGTCTTCACAGAAAGAGCCTCACACGCCAATAAGGAATTCTGCCAGTAGCATGGACTGTGGCTTTTCCTTCACGAAGTGACGTATGAGAAATCTGTGGTCGTTGGGCGAGCACAGCAGCACGCGGGCCCTCGGGCAGCCGACGACCGCTGATGCAGCTGTAAACTCAAACGGACTCTTTTTGGGGTACATTTGGCTGTAACCAGCAGTCAAACTCCTTAAAAGTAAAGTATGTGAACTATGACCCCGAGTACAATGAGGGACGGGTCAGCGAGTGCTGGGGGCAGTGTCAGAGAAGTCTCTAAAAAGAACAACATTATCTCTAACTATTTAGATGGCCTTTCGTCTACAGGTAACTGCATATAAAATAGAATGCACATACCTTCATTGAAAAATAAATGCAACCTAAACTTATCTGGGGGAAACTCATTTTTCTTGTAGGAAAGCTTGGTTGGTCAATGCGATCACTTCAGATGCCTCTGGGAGTAACCAGTCAACGGCTTGAATCCTGGTCGGTGCACTGGGGAAATAGTGACATCTATTTATAGTGCTAAGAAGTCCTGTCCTGTAGCAGAAAGCACTGTGAATCTGAAAATTATTAGGTCAAAAAATGTATTGCACACGGTAAAAGAAAGGTTAAACTCAGTGTAAATAGGCTGACACAAAAATTGCAAAAAGGAGTGTGTTTGAATGTTTACTGTGCTTTCAGTTTTTAGTAATGCAGTAAGTGTACGCTGAATGTACGTACTGAAAAGTGTCTCACAGGTTTCCATTAAAAGGACAAATCCCAGATGGTATATGTTAAAGCCAGTACTGGCGCTCAGTCTCAAGTAGCCTTTACTTTTGTCGATTAACAAAATGCAAACATTTACATTTCTTTCAGGAGCAGGGACCCCGGAGGGAAGGCAAGCTCTTTCATTAGCTGCCTCTCACGTCTCTCGGTTCGCAGCCGAAGAGTTCCTTCTTCTGCCCTTTAAAGCAGCTGCAACTACACCGTTTAGGAATAGTTTTTTATTTAAAAAAATTATGGGAACTGTTTTGATCAAATTTATGAAGCTTGGGAATGTTGTTCGGCTGTTCTTTTGTTCACTTCGACATCTGGCTATAACATCCCCTAGTTAAAGTTAACTGGAAGATTCCAAGGACCAGGGTAGCAGACAATGAATTTATAGAAAGTAGCAATAACAGGGCACACTGAACTTTATGGGCAGGTTTTGTCAGCTCTTTAGGGCGAATGCAACCAATTACTCAGTAAAGAACATCTTTATTTTACTCAGTGCAGAATAAACAAGGGCAGGGTGGCTGTTCTTGACCAGACAGGAAAAAAACTTGGGAAGAACTGTATTGTATTGTAATTGCTAATAAACCCCGACCTCACCTCTGGTATCAGATGGGGCTGGCTTCCCAGCATCCTCCTGGACTATTTCCGGTCTCTTTGAGACTGGTTTAACAAAATGGGACAAGATTTGTCACTTTCAGAAGAATATAAGGTCCCTGCTGTGCTTGGGCTTAAGATAATTCAAGAAGGCCCTTAAGGCTTTCCCTGCTAGTCTTGGGATGTCACGGCAGGCGCATAAGGAGTGCACGCTGCTGTTTGATGACTGTGAGGGGGAAAAGGCCGCATGGAAAAGCAGTCTCCTACAATTTGTAAGGGGGCGACACAACTGGCCCTACTGGGTGTGGCTTCATAAAGGGGTGTATTCGGCAGAACATCAACGGCAGAAGACACATTTTAAAGGCTCAATGAAGAAAATTGGGACTTCACAAAAAAAAAATTCATAAGGCATATACTGAAATGAACCTTGCTATGAGGACTTAATTTATGTTGCATATGCAGCCCAATCATTGGTCTCTGACTTTAAAGAACTGTTTAAAGTTGTTGGAAATAGTGCTTTGGAAATGATGGAAAAGCAAGTGAAATTAATGTTGGACATTTAATTTGAAGTGGCTAGAGTAAAAGGCTCGACCAGTGGAACTAAAATTGCAGCCAGAAGGAACTTGTTAAGAGAACGGCACACAGACTCTGCACAAAAACCCACGTTTGAAAATAACACTCGTATGGCATAGGCATTTTGATGTAGAGCTAGTAAAAACTTCCTTAAATGTTTAAGGAAAAGAAACATTCTTCTTCCTTCAGGCAACAAAAACAACAGTCATCCAGCTTTCCCAAAAGGTCCTTTCGGCAGCTATCAAGGAGACAGCAGACTTCGTCAATATATAAGAGATCCAATGGTAAAACTAATAAGTTCTGACTATGCCGGGGAGAAGGTAAGATAACCGGTTGGAGGGAGAATCTGACATTTTGTACAAGTATGGCACAAATCGACTTCAGATGTTTGGGTCTTACAAGTAGTGAAGGAGGGTTACCAGCTAAAATTCAGGACTCCTCCTCCAGAATTAGACAGAACTAAGGGATGTCAGAGAAAGAGGAAATCCTGATGACACGCAGTCCAGATCATGTTGCAGAAACATGACATAGGCCAGGTTCTGAAAGGAGGAGGTGGCCCAGGGACTTTAATCAATAACTTTCCTGGCACCAAAAGCATAGGGAGAGTTCAGAGCAATTGATAAACTTGAAAATCCTAAATCTGTGGATTGTGTCAAAAAAAAAGTTCAAGACAGAGACTGGGCAGAAGGTAATTCCTCTAATACAACCGTGAGATTACATGATCACAAAACATCTACAGGAAGCTTAATAACAGCATGCTCTGCGCATCCAAGCGAGGACAGAGAAGCAGAATCCAGGATGCGCCCATTTTAAATCCCCACAAATTCCTCCACACCAATCGCCCACAGAGCAGAAACTACTCGAAATGAGTGAGTTCGGATTCAGGCTAAACATTACTCGGAAACATCTTTGCTGTTTACAGACTCAGCACCCAGTGCATAACACATATTCCTAGCCGTGCAGCTGATGGGTGTCGCGTATTTCTTCCGGTTTGACACGAGGAACACATACATCCAGTTAATGTAGATTTTGAAAGGCAGTCATTAAAAAGTTGATTTCAGAAAACCTAGCCCTTTTGCACATTAACGCACCGCAGCTGCGAATTCACTGAAGCTGCTCCGAGGGGTTCACGTGGGCAAGGTAACGCTAGGGCAGCGCGCGGAGCACCATGGGTACTAAAGAGGGGCCGCCAGGCAGGCTTCCGTAGCCTGGGGAGAAACAAGAAATCATTGTCGACTTCTAGTGATGACGTGTTTCGGGCAGGCTCGCGGGCCATGAATAGGAGACATGAGCCAGCAGTGGCGAGCGCAGTGGAGCAGCCATGACAGAAGCAGGGCCGCTGTAAGGGGGTTGGCGTGCTGCAGCTGCAATGGAACCGCCCTAGGTCAGAAGAGATGGTCTTGGGCAGTTCGTGGGCCCGTTTTATGGTCTGGGTGCCCGGTTTGTATTTTAATTTCTCTGATATTACCATAAACATCACCTTACAAAACACACATACAGGTGTCTTCACAAGTTCAAAACCGTGCCGATTTGCAAAGTTGGGCCACTGTTTTAGCTATCCGATTAGCAAACGGGGGCCAATTTTATTTAGGTGCCTAGTCCTATTTTCTGTCTCTATTCAATACTAGAACTACCAGGAAACTGCCAAGGGAGCACCTGGGACGGCTAGGTATGAAGCCCTGGTCCTCTTCGGGTAGTCATAGGTCTGGTGGATGTTGGCCCGATTGGCTAGGCGTAAATGTAGTGGCAACAGTTGCATTTGTCACCACATTAGCCCTGTAATATTAGTAAAACCTGGGGGGTAGGGGGGAGAATATAAATAATTTTCTGTTGCTGTTGATGAAGTTTGTAAAGTCTTCCACAGGTGCCTTCAGTAGGAATGTCTGGAGTCGCTGGACCAGGTATACAGGAGAAGGTCATAAGAACATTTTGCAGCTTCCACAAGCAGTGTGCAATACAGTCACCGAATGTGAAGTTTGTGTGAGTGTAATGTGTGTGTGTTGTGTCTGTGTGTGAGTGTGCAGTTTATTATTATTTTGTTAGGAGTGTTTATTTAGTGCCTACCTGGCGCTGATTTACTTCACAGCACTTAGGTAGCACACACATTGCTTGCCATCACCTGCACAGGTAAACGTTTACAAAAGGTTGCAGAATAAAACAAGAAGCAGGTAAAAGAGGCATACAAATGTCACTTAGATCACACACAGAGGGAAGAAGAGCTGGGCTCAGGTTAATGGTCACTGCATTCCATGTGATGAAGAACAGCAGTGAATTCTTGCTTTGTCATTGTTTTAGGTATGGCGTTAGCCAAGACTTTTTGATGTTACAAAAATTATATGGGTAATATACGTTTAGGGGCTTTCAGCCTTCCCTATTTACCCACTGGTCTGTTATTGAGTCATTCACATGTTTCTTCTGCCCACCACAGCATACAGCAGGTGCTGTTCACCCATTGGCTACAGTCACTGTGAGTGACAGCAGTCTACCCAGACATAAGTAGTACATCCGCACACAAACAGTTAAATTGGCCCATAGAGCAATCTGACAATGCCATAAGGGCTGGTCTGACCGGTCAGTGTGTGGGCCGTCTTTTTGGCTGTTTGGGAGCCTGTTTTGTAGTATGGAGGGTGTTTTAAACTCTTGATTTCCCAGATATTACCACAAACATTGCCTGCAGCAATCACAGATGCATTGCTGCTCCCATGCCTTGCAAAACACCTATACAGCTTGTCTTTATTGCCCTGATGCGCAAATGTGAGCCACTGTTTTAGAAATGAGATTTGCTAATTGGAGGCACTTTTATTTCAATGTCCAGCCCTACCTTCTCTCCCAGTACAACCCCGACAAGTTCTCCTAGGAGGCAGGAACTTCTACGGCAACATGTGCATTTCGACACCCAAACCATATTTTTACTATTAGTCCATGTTATTTTAGGATTATGGAGGGCCTGGCAGCTTCTCCAACAATAAAGTTTTGCAAAGGCCATGACAAAAAAAAAACGTATTGAGAAAGCTAACATGCTAGCCACCATCCCCAGACCTATTGGCTTTACCAATGCTTCTTCTGTCTTTGTCTTGGGGATGTCGGTTCCCGTACCTTTTGCCACAATGAGCATGCATGTCGCCTTGGCAGGCGGGACAGTGTCCTGGTATCTTGCTAGCCCGGGCACTTCACCAGTGACAGACTTTGTGAACTCCAAGCTCACTGGCTTTGCATTTCCAAACTACAGGTTAAATCTCTAATCGCTTACAACGCACGCTTTGGGCTTCTGGGCACCATAAAACGACTAGTCTGTGAAGAGATGCCATTGGGTGATAACTAGCACCATAATCTCTGGTCCGTGTGTTTGGGATGGCACTACCCTATACCCTCTGATTGAAGGAAAGCTCAGGCTAGGGGAAGTATCTCATTCAACGGACCAAGGTTGCAATAATGCAGTGTTTAGTGTGCGCCTGTGTCCACTTCTCCTGAGTAAACGAGCAACAGTCCAAGGCTTACGTTCTTCCTGTGCGACTGCCTACACCAGGCACATGATACACATAACACTGGGAGTGAGTGTGTGTTTGCACAACGTTTTGTGTGTTATGCTGCTAAACAAGACACTAAGATTTGAAACTTTACTCCTCTGCGTGAAAGCGCTCCAAATAATCATCGACGCGACAAGAATCTCACTCCGCAAACATATAGGCTCCCGCGTTCAAAGGAAGCCCCTTCAACCAATGACTGCAGCAAAAAGAAATTGCACAAATATTACAATGTGAATTAATTCACTTCCCCTAGAGCAAGCACACGTGCAAGGAAGTTGGTAGTTACTCTCTCATCCAGAGGTTAACCTGTGGTAAGGGAAGAGAATTAATGGATGGCTCCAAAATGGCTTCGTATTGGCATCAATCGGCATGACGGAAATCCACGACCACAACTGGAATGTACTGACACGCTTAATGTTCACTCATTGGCACAATTAGATTACCACCACGTGGCACACTCGTACTGCCTTAGATTGTCACAAATAGCTGCTCCTGCATAATAACCAATTAACAAACATATACTGTTACAAATGAATATTTCTTGAATCCTACTCATTCACATGCCATGAATTCCCACTAAAGGATGCTATTGATTGGCACTAATTGGCACAATATGACTCACTAAATTGCCACTAATTGAGACACTGTGGAAGTGCCACCAATTTACACGTTTGATTGGCATTAATTGACACACCATGATTGCCACACTAATGGGCTCATTTGAAATGGGACTAAATGACAAAGCTGGATTGCAAGAATGATATCATTAGGAAGATGATGGCGACTTCAATTGAATAAACCCCTAGTACGATGAAGAAAAGCACAAACCTTCAACTGTCCGTAAATAGTAGGCAGGGTTTATAGAATAATTAGTCAGTGGTTGACCAAACAAAGTTGCCCAAATGATAGGGTGAAAAAAAAGCAAATTATTATTGCACAGAAAATGATATTGTGCAACATATGACGTGTATGAAGGCAAAATATGAGGCACATTAAGTGATACTATTAGTTAGCTGTTTTTACATTTTAACAGATATGGATATAAAAGCAATCCCAAGCATGTGGAAAACACATATGCACCTATTCATAAAGGTACATTTACACATGAATAAATCTACACATGTAAATGTACTCTTTATAGTAAATTTACTATTAACTATTCATCATTTCAGAGTGAAAATGTACAAAGAGTAGACTTGCATTTCTTCACCCACTGGCACAAGGGGTAGAGCCAAATGTATGAGTCTAAGTGACTACAGACAAAATGGACCCAGGAGTAAGTCCAGCACCACACATGCCAACCACTGGTACTTCAACAACCTCCCACAGACAATAATGAGGCATGGAGCTAACATAGAACCCCACAGGAAATAATGGTAACATAAATTAATTGATTTCAACTTTTAAAAAATATATACCAATTTAATGTAAAATTATACATATATAAAAAAAATTATATATATATATATATATATTCCCCCGTTATAGTTAGTGCAGGCAACTATAACTCACGCGACCGCAATCCTCTGCTGATGACATATGTGTCTTTATGAAAAAAATTTGTAATATATGTATAGCTAAAATTTAATGGAAGAAGACATGGGCAAATAAGTGTCTAAATACAGTATTAGCATCAGCAGAGGATTGCGGTCGCGTGAGTTATAGTTGCCTGCACTAACTATAACGGGGGAATTTCATTGGTTTTTTATCAGTAAAATGTCCAGCTAACTATAACATGTGTGAAACCTATGGTTTTTTCAGTGAATTTGCAAGGTTTTTTAAATGCTAATTCCTAACTATAACGTGTGTGAAACCTATGGTTTTTTCAGTGAATTTGTACGGTTTTTTAAATGCTAAGTTACTTTATGCCATTCGTGGCGTGCGCGCCCACTTAACGCAGTTCGTTCCGTGCACGCACGGTGCGCTTCGCGCACCGTGCGCACACAGTGAGCATGCGGTGCGCTTCGCGCATCGCGCGCCCTCTTTACGCAGTTAGTGCCGTGCACGCACGGTGGGCACGCGGTGCGCTACGCGCACCGCATGCCCACGTTACGCTGGATGGGCCATGTACGCACGATGCTCTTCGCACTCCGTGCACACATGGAGGACATATTATGCGCTTCGTTGTGAAAGGTAATGTTTGATTATTTATGTAAAGTATTATGCCAGGCACAAATGGTGCTCTTCGGGCACCATTTGCACACGGGGTGTGGAGAGTGTGGATAATTTTTTTTTTTTTAGTTTTTTTTACCGTACGCGTACGGTAAGCGTAATCGGCGATTTTTCAAAAAAAATTAAAATTGCATTTTTTGCCTTGGGGGTTCTTTGGGGACACCTTCATCAAGGCTAGGTGGTTGGGAGCAGTCTAAACAGCCCCTTTACATGTTTTTTGCCTTTGTTTTTCCTCCCCCCCCTCAGAGTGCGAGATAGAAAATGGCGGCCGCCGCTTCCTGGTTTCGACCGATTCGAATGTTTACTAAGATCTAACAGCCAATCAGAATCGCGCTCGCGCACGGCACCGTACGCGTACGGTAAGCTTACCGTAAGCGCACCGTAAGCTGCCACAGATATATATATTGATTTAAAGGCTATTTTCTCAGGATCTACTGAACAGATTTACACCAAACCTACAAAAGGCACTTCCTTGACCTGTAGACTACCTCTCTGCTAAATTTCAAGTAACTCTGTTCAGCCGTTCGGTCTGTAGCTGTGTCTAAAGGTCCTATGGAAAAATGCATGGGAAAAACGCGTTTTGGGACCCCCCTTTTTTCTCAGCCCCCGCTTGACGAATCCCCCCGAGACTTTCAGGGTAGGAGCGGAGCATAGCACCCCACCTATTTTGAAAATTTTGCGAGGATTCGTCGACCGGCACCAAAGTTATTCCAAATAGAATGTTGCGGATTTCCTATGGAAACGTGGTCCTAACTATAACTATCTATCTACTGGCGACCGCCAGTAGATAATATATATATATATATATATATATATATATATATATATATATACATATACACACAAAACATTTTCACTGTGAAGAGGGAATCCAACTTTGAATTACATGTTCATATGTAAGGTTCTTTTTCTCCTGCAGATAGACGTTCATCCTCTAGAAGTGACTTCAGGAATTAGAAATAATCTGGATGTGGCCTCTAGAAGGAAACTAAGAACTTCAAATACGGCCCCAGACACAAATTGAAAGATGCGACCTTTAGAACCAGAAATAATATATCAGATGTAGTGTCACTAATGTGTTCAGAACAAGACTCCCTTTTTAGGTCGAGCCTAGCACAGCGCGCATGCGCTGCTCTGTGGGTAAGCTTCTTGTAAGCACTCTAAACTTCCCAGAGACTTCTCCCTGTGATTTAGTTAGCTCCCACACATTTTATTGGCCATTGTGTGTGGCTTTCAAAAATGAAAGCACGCAAATGGGCAAAGGCGGCTTTATGTCCTGCCTTTTCTGAAAAGGTTCACTCCCATGGCCTTTGGGTCTCGGGAGCGAGCAGGGGCGTGCAGGGTGCCTGCTGCATTCCTGGCTCATGTTACTCATAAAGCTAGCGCGGTCGCTTTCAGTTTCGCGGCCGTGCTGGATTTCAGTTCATTAAACAAATATGGGGCTATCTCGGTGCCTTTCTGTTGTGGCGCTGCCTTTGTGCCTTATGTAGTAACACTGGCCTCGGTGCCCTTGTGCAAAAATCACGGTGCTGTCAGCCTTTTAACAGCCTACTCATTATCACTGGCCCGTCTGCACTCCGGGGGCACATGGCACAAATAAACATCTCAGTCCCGCGGAACAAGGTCTACAATTGCACTCGGGTGCCGCTCTCCCTACCACGGCGCCTGGTTTCCAGTTTCGGTGTTGTTGCAGAGTGTGCTCAAAGCAGGTGAGAGGAGTGGCGTAGTGCTGCTTTTCGCTATCGCGGGTGGTTTCCAGAGTTCCAATGTGTTATAATAAGCCCTTTGTAGGGTGAATTACCTGGGTGCGCAGCAAAGCTTTCCTTGTGTCCATACTGGCTCTCCTGGGTGTGGTGCTCCGGGTTCTGCGCTTTGAGATGGTAGTTTTGCACTAGATTAGTTTAGTCTAAGCGGTGTTGTTTCCAATGCTATGGTGTAGGAGTTCTGCAGAAAGGGTGAGGGTTGTAGGTGTATGCACATTAACGGTCACCTCAAAGCCCACAAGAGCAGGGTCCTATAAAGTAGGTTGCGCCTATGCACAATTCTTGAACGAGTGGTGAAATGGCTGTTTTCCGAAAAAATATCCATTCAATCAAGGTGGTCTTGCACTTTCTGACTTTAAATTATACTATTGGGCCTCATTCATGAGCAGACTTAGCAGTCTTCTTTCCAATAAGGACCAAGATTTTAGCCATAGACTTTTGCTAAACCAGGATAGTAGCAGATTTCTATATCGAACACATGACCCTTATTACTTTAAGAGGGTACGTTTCAAGACATTGAGGGGCATTACTATTGTTTGGCGAGAAATATCTACAAATTATTCTCTACCGATTTATTTCACTAAGTTTCCGCTGGGGGACAATCCAGCTCTTTCAGATGTATTCCAGGATAGTATAGCCAAATATTGGGCTAGTTTTGTGGTAGAAAAACTGGAAGATTTGTACGATATGGAGGGCTTTCGTACTTTTCAAGATCTGAAAGATTCTTTTTCTATACCACGCCAGCACTATTATAAGTATTTCCAACTTGGGGATTATTTTCTAGGATCGCAAGGACTTAAGACGGTGAAACCCCACCAACTACTGGCTTTTTTTCATTAACCCTTTCAGGGAAAATTAATCGGTGCGGTGTATCAAATGTTTAGTCAGGAAAGATTCGAACCTATTGATCCTTTAGCTGAGAAATGGAAAGTAACGCTTGTGGATGAAATATCTGCTACAACCCTAGAAGCTGCACTCACCACAGTAAAAGACGCAGTATGGTTTATTAATCTAAGGCTCCAACAATTTAAACCCATATGTATGCTGTATTACACACCTGATAAGGTTGCTAGATGGGGGCAAACAACTACTCAGCACTTAAATAATAAGACATGTTGTTCTAAATGTGGGGAATATGGAGTCAATATTGTTCATATGTTTGCTGTGTGCCCGATGTTAGCGGCTTTTTGGCTAGAGGTCTTGAATACATTAAGAAATCAACTTGGATTGGACTCGGATCTTACTACATCTGAGATAATGCTGGGCTACAGAGAGAATGCCAATAGAGCGAAGAAGGCTTTAATAACTATAGTCATAGTCTCTGCTGGATTGGCTATAGCCCGGGCATGCCATGTAATGTAATGGAGTGGTGGAGTATTTTTATAGAAATCTTTGAACGAGAAAAACCTTTGGCTAAGATTAGAGATCTTAAGGCATTACGGAAATTTAATGCTATTTGGCATGGTATGAATCAGGGTTAATGTCCTAAATATTCTCTCTGTTTTGTTTTCTCATTGTCTATTACTTGTTTTTTTTATTCTTGTTAAAATGTCTTTTTCTCTCGTTCTCTTTTTTTTCCCCCTAGAAAAACGAAATGTACACGAAGGAGTATGCAATAGGCTATCTATTGTGTCTGTATAACTTGTGCTTGGATCCTTTGCTAAAATAAAAATATACAAAAAAAAAAAATGGCTGTTTTCCGGGGTTGAGTCCTGGCTTCCTCCACAGTGCTAGGACCTTATGTTCACGCCCAGCTCCTGCTCGTAGCAGAGGTCTGCTTGGGCACACTCGAGGGCAAGGGCAACGCCCCAGCTGCTGAAGGTGGCTGCTCTGGCTTGCAGCGCCCGGACACACCCTGACTTGCGCTGATGGCGCCTTGGCCGCACATAGTCTTGCGCAATGTCGGCTCGTTCTGCACACCGTAGCAGGCAGCGTGCAGCCGAGCGCAGGAGCCAGTTTGCGGAGATGCACACAAATCCCTTCTAGCTGGTGGGGAGGGCGCACTGCAACAGTGTTGGTGTAACAGTAAGCCCACAGCCATACGGGTAGCATTGTTTAGACTCGAGTCATCGGGGACAACAGGGATGTCACACCGACAGCCGCACACGTCAAATATTAAAGTACAAAGGCGTGTTTAATGTGTGTTTAGCCCGGGGGAACATGACAATTTATTAAAAAGAGAATCATTTTCTTAAGAATCGTATTGCAAATCAGTTTTAACTGGCTGTTTTACCACCATGAATATGCAACAAGGATTGTCGAGCTGTGTTTCACTCTGGCGTGCGTACATTTTTCTTCTCTCTGACCTTCAGACGAAGCTTGTCTTTGTCTGGTTTAATTGAATCATTGAAAGTACTATTCCTTCTTGCAATGAAGAGTACCCATAACATGGACCTACAAACTAGATGCAGCGGTTCCCCAGTTAAATGGGTTCGTGGCAGACAAAGATGTTCACCCTATAATTTCCATCAACACCAACAGGAAACACTACAGTTGTGTAGCCACTGTCGAGAGCGATAAAATGGCAAAAACGTGACAAACGTAGATCCAGCTAATGTAGCACTTTTAGGTTGTGCTGAACTGGAACGTAAACGTGGTTGCGATGCCTGTCTGGCTAGTCCTCGGCACATGCAGTGTGACATTTTACATGGGTACGTAGTTATTACTCGAAAACCTACCATTTGTCTACCTTGTAGCGTTACTTATTGCTAGAGCTTTAAGTGGGATGAAAAAAACAGGAGGGGGGGTCTCTCATAGGGGCGTGGCCAATGTAATTAAGGGTGTGGCTTAAAACGCGTAAGCTAAAAATCAGTGCTTAGCCCGTCTTGTATTTTGCTTTTGTCATTGCATCCAGATATGATACGAGTATCATCATACCTACAAGTCAGGATAATGTGCAGCATGACTAACCACTTATACGGTCCCAAAGGCGAGATCTATTGGCTATGCCAATGCTTGTTCTTCTGGCGGTTGAACATCTTAAGCACTTCAAACCTGCACTCCCCCACTTACAGCCTTATCATACTATTTGTACACTATGTGGGTATTTGAAACAACAGCCCCAAAACACCTCCCATCATTTGATATTCATGTTATTTGAACTTCTAAAGTGTGTACATATCTTCACAGGCCTCTGGACGCTAGCTTAGTGAGGGCGTGAAAGAGATGAATGCACTGGCTTACACTGCTTACAGGCAGCATTTAAAGTGTTTCCTCAAAGTTAGTAAGTGCAGAATGGCACGGAGGAATCGGGGAGGATATTTCACAGTTAGAAGCAAGGATACAAAATCATCTGTTGGTGTATGTGCTTGTACGCCTAATTTGATTTTGAAGCACTTAAAGAAAAAAAATGATTGATGATGATGCTGATGGCAGCTATAAGCTTCTGGAAATTTTGGAGCCTTTAGCAGAAAGGCATGTGAGGGCCTAATGGGCCTTAGGAGTTGTAGTGGATGCGTCTTTGATGGGATTGCCATGATCCTTTGTTGTGAAAAGCCATATCAGGGGTCTTAGGGGTATAGATGCTGGGCCACCTGAAACCAATTGCAAAGTTGGAGAGATATGTCCTCAAGAGCTCTGTATTCTCCTAACCTTGTCGTTGACACGTCAGGCATCTGGCTGTCTCTGGTAGGCACAAACTACCTAGTGGATACTTAGGAAGTATTACAACCTTCAGAAAAACTCCATCAACAAGAAAGCTGGCCGAGAGCTGACTGGTACCTATTCTAATTTGGAACACCAAAGAGTGCTCCCGATCAGCAATGACAGCGGAAGGGCTGGGGAATTGTGCCAACAAATTCACAAGATAAAGAAGTCACACAAAGGACCAAGATCTCAGATTTGGATGACTTTAATTTTGAAAAATTGAAGCTCATCCATCATTCTTAAAGGGGCCTTTCAGTATTCAGAAAGCAGTTCTTTTTACCAATGCTTAATGGGTATCAAAATAATTGCCAGGGCCCTCGCCAGCAGACCACTGCAGTTTGCATACCCATTGTCTCCGTTGGGGCTTCCAGTGACAGTAACAACACAAGTGTTACCCATCACACTCATACAAGTGTGACAACTCAGGCTAATTCAGACCCCCAAAGCTATAAGAATGGCTTGGGTGGCAGGTATCAGTAATTTTTAAAGTATATTGAATAAATAAACAACTGTTGTGCTCATCTATAAATTAAACAGACAGCGCCACCAAGTGGCTGACTGTTGTCAGTTTGTGTTAACAATTGCCGGTGCCAAGCACTGCAAACCACCAGCACAAATTAAGCAATGCTTTTTACCCAGTCCTCCATCTCGAACAATCACCAACAATAAGAATTTTAGAACAGGGCTTTGTTTGATGATGTCAGCTAGGGTTTCGAAATCTATTGTGGGATCATTTATGGGATAGCCCTTTTTAATTGTTTGTTGGCCTGGCATGTAGTGGTAATAGTGCATTAGAGGTACCCATCATAGCTCCTTCTGTTATTCTGAAATATGCCTCAATGTCATTAGATGCAGTTCATTAGCACAGTCTTAGATCGCATGCCCCTAGTACAATTGGTAATATCAATAAGTAGGTTGTTATGTAACACTTGCTGACAGAGATCTTCCATTTCATATCCTAGCAATGCAGATAACCAGTACTATTATAAAACACTGCATCACCCTTGCTAGGAATCAAACTTCTGGCCCACTGATTCAGTAGGTCTCAGAAAAGAGCACTTGTCTCACTGATCGGTCTTACTCAGAAGCCCACTATAAATGTCCCGTGTCAGTCTGAGTGCAGTAATGTATTCACAGTGAAGCTAAATTATGCCTTGGTTTCTAAAAAAATAATTAGCACCAGCAACACTTTTGATTCACTCTGGCTGGCTATGAAGACAAATACATCAATGTTATAGAGTCAAATAAGGACATAATAGCCGAAGGTTGGCAATTTTTTTTTTACTTTCTTGCAAATCGACCTATTTGTTACAGCGTGAACCAGGGAGTGGGCAGACGGGTTTGTTCGTACTATTCTATTTTGAAATCACACACTCTTTATTTTCGTATTTTGCTTATTTCACAGATGAATACACGTTTTGATTTGTTTTCACAAATTCCCTTTGGTGAACCCACGGTGTTGCACATTTCTGGTGAATGACAAATGCAGGTGGTATTGGTCTAGTTTGCTGTGGCACATAAACTTGGGGGCAGCCCTAATTATAAATATGATATAATTTGTCAGTGACCCAAGCTACTCCAATTTAGTGAGCCCCAAGTAGCTCTTGAAAGCTAAGAATTTTATGTGGTGACTCAGCAAGTCACACCAAAGACATGAATACGGATGGCAGTAAATTAGGCATGGGTATATGATAGGTAAAGAATGCCCTCTTCCATGGGTTGGACTGGGACAAAAAAATAGGCCAGGGTACCAAAATAAAAGTGCCCCCCATCAGTGACTCTGATATCTAAAAACATGGCCCATATTTGCGAATTGGAGCACTTTTGAACTTGTAAAGACAAGTTGTGTAGGTGTTTTGCAAGTTAGAGACTGTATGTATTTGTGTGCGCTGCAGGCAATGTTTGTGGCAATATTAGAGAAATCAGCAGTAAAAAAACAGCCTTCCAGACCATAAAACAGGCCCACAAAAAGTCTAAAAAACCAGCCCACATACTGACCTATCAGACCAGCCCATGTGGCACTGTCTGATCGCCCGATAGGCCAGTCCACCATTTCATCTTCCTCTGCTCCCCACACAGACATACGAAATGTTCCCAGAAATGGACTGAAATACCACGCTCACTGTTTTAGCAAGCTTGGACTGGACCACCGCGTCCACACCAGCCCTCAACCCACCTTCCCACTATAGTCCTAGAGTTGGCCTGTCACATGGCAGCCATTTAGGAGAATTAGGGGGCGGGTGACAGGTTGTGCCTGTGAAAGGCGGTAAAAGCAACTCTACATTTGACTGAACTGCCCCAACCCATCCGGCCGTCCAGTGCCGTCGTGTCTTAGACTACCACTCTCCCTAGAACTTAAAATACAGGCTGATCTTTGGGTTGGACCGGTGGAGATATTCTGAACCAGCTTCAGAGCAGTGGGGGAAACACCAAGCTGTTTAATTTCCATAAATATCTCCCCTCTAAGCCCCCCCCCCCCCTCAACAAACCGCGTTCACATTTGGAATTACGGTGCCATACTTGGAGCGTGGTATTTTGACTCTGTTTCAGTGCGTGTTTTACAGCCCAGCAGGAGTGGGCGGGTGGACGTTCATTACATATCCCGGTGTCATTCCACCTGCTTAGAACTGGCCTGATTGCGTTACACCGAGAGCCATCGCCAGGCTCTTCCCGGCGACACCCGGAGCTGGCCTGATGTCCAAGCCGACAAGTGCGTCCTTGGGTCTGTTCCCGGCCCTTTGATATGAAGATTCTGGCCATCTGGAGCGGCTAGTGATGTCTGTCTGCCAGAATAATGTGATGAGCACGGCTCCTCCGGGCTTTAGTTCACAGGCGCGCGCTGACGCAGGCCGGCTCCAAAGCCAAGAAGCCTCCTGCCTCGCGCGCTGCGAGGAAAGCAGAGCTGGACACGCTCCCGCCCCCGCACGCTCCCGCCAGAACGGGAGAAACGATCGAAACTTTATCGTGGGCTCCAAAGGTATCACAATTATTCGCTCGTTCAAAGCAGAACAAAGAGGAACACTGTGAAATCCAAAACCTTGAATGAAGCTCTATGTAATAATAGCTCGGTATCTACGAGCTTTTTTGTACAACTCTAGGACAGTGCAAAATATAAAGAAACGTTTACATTAAATAACCTATGGCTTGATTTTCTGCAGTCGTACAAGAGTTTCTGATGCACTGATTAGTAAGAAATCTGCCGGTCTTCCAATCCTGAGCATCTGCACCTAATAACTGCACAGAAAAAGAAGTCCAATGTCTTGGTGCCACGTGACGCCCTTCGCACAGTGGGCAGAGGGGCACCAACACAGCCCAAAACTGATGGGCGCTGCAGCTCGAGGCCATGCTTCTCAGCGAGGTCTGTGGGACGTTTTATTGGACTCTGTGATAATGATATACCAGTATTTACAGTGCATGAGCCCTGGAAGCCTACAAACTCCTTTATCAGATACGCACACCGCGACTGTAGGATGATCTGCCTGTAACCATGTATTTAAGGGGGGTGGGGGGCGTGGCAGAGTGTCTGGCTTCAAGACGGCTGCACTGTAGTGAGGTTCCTTGTGCCAGCCTTAATATCTGGGGCCGTATTATACAAAGTGCCCCATGGGCGCAACAGGTGTTTGCATGCCTCCGGGGCACTTAAGTATCACAGAAGGGGCTGCACACACTTGTGCGGCCCCTTTTGTAATGCCTTCTGTAATACCGATAGCGCGGGCGCACATAAAGCGCTATCTTCGGGGTGTGTTCCCTCATTTGCATGGGGGCGTGCCCCCTGCAAATGAGGCATCCCTTTGCCATATTACCGATGCGGGCTCAGAGGCAAAGTAGCTCCCAGGAGGCGCACTCCTGACCGCAGCCTTCTGGAGGGGAGAAAGGAGGTCTCATGGACCGTCCCCAGACATTGCCTTGCAGGCGGGTGCAGTCACTGACTGCACCCGCCTGCAAGGAGATCTCTACTATCTCTACTACCGCTTCAAAGCGCAGCGGGGTTGTCGCCTGCACTGTGAACACACAGAGAGACTTTAAAGCAGCTACTCCGTTATTCATATGAATGCGCTGCCTTCAGGGCAGCGCAAGTTTGCGGCTGCCCTGAGGCAGCGCATGCATCATAATACGGTGCATACTTCTTCATTGCGCTGCCGCACCTTTTTTAAGTTGCGCCCAGCGCAATGAAGGAAAATGCGCCACATGTATAATACAGATACCATAAGATCTCTCATAGAGTGCTTGTTTAGGAGTAAAATATAGCAAAAATTGGTATTTAATGGGTTTCCTAGAGCTTTTGGCCCCTGTGACACTGCACCTGCTGTACCATTCAAATTAAGACCCTAGTGCCTGCAGGGTAATTGCACTTGTAACTGCTTGTTTAGTAGTAAAATATAGCAATAATCTGTGTCCAGTGGGTTTCCTAGACCTTTTGGCCCATGGGATACTGCACCAGCTCAACCATTGGAATCATGACCCGAGTGCCTGCAAGGACAAATGAGGAAATTGTTTATATCCATTAATATGGGTGTTCCAAAAAAAGGCACAGTTGCCGGTGAAATACATAATTACCGTGTAGCTACACATAAATACAAAGGTTTTCATAAAAAAGGATTTGTCGCTATTATTAACTTTTACAAAATTCAAATAATCCAGTTAGATAGCAGCATAGACTGCAATAAAAAATAAGCATTGGTAAATACATTAGGTTTTGCCTATGTAATTAATAATAAGCTGTTTTTTGTTGTGATTTGTAGCTTGCTGAGTAGTTGTACAATATAAGTTACAGAGAGTCTGTTAAAGCCTTAGGACTTTTTTATGTACAAAAAGGCAATATATTGTGCTGTTACTAGTGGTAAATTGCGGGTAAGTGATAACAATATTTTGAAAAATGAAAGAGGAAATAATAGAATTAATGAACGTAAAAGCAATATTATGTGTTTAGAGGAGTTCTGACAACTATTGGCCCCAGTGCCACTGCACCTGCTGCACCACTCAAATCATGGCCCTATTACCTGTCAGGTAACTGCACTTTTGACTGCTTATTTAGTATTTAAATATAGCAATATTTGGTGTTTAGAGGAGTTCTGACAACTTTTGGCCCCAGTGCCATTGCACTTGCAGCACCATTGAAATAATTGCCCTAGTGTCTGCTAGTTAACTACCCTCGTAACTGCCTGTTTAGTAGTAACATTTAGCAATATGAGGTGTTTAGTGGGGTGCCTGTTCTTTTGCTCCCAGTGCAACTGCACCTGCTGCACTTTGAAAATCATGACCCTAGTGCTTGCTAGATAACTGCACTTGTGACTGCCCAATTACTAGTAAAACATAGCAATATTTGGTATTTAGTGAAGTTATGACAGCTTTTGGCCACGGTGCCACTGCACCAGCTGCAGCATTTAAATCAGGCTTCTTTCAACTGCAAGTTAACTGAAATTCTGTCTGCCTGTTTAGCAGTAAAATATACCAATATTAGGTGTTTAGAGGAATCCTGACAACCTTTTGGCCCGGTGCCACTGCACCTGCTTCACCATTCAAATCATGACCCTAGTGCCTGGAAGATAACTGCACTTATGATTGCCTGTTTAGTTTTCAAATACAGCAATAATCAGTGTTTAGTGGGGTGCCTGGAGCGTTTTGGTCCCGGTGCCACTGCACCTGCTGCACCATTCAAATAATGACCCCGTTGTCTGCAAGATAACTGCACTTGTGACTGCCTGTTTAGTTTACATTTTAGCAATAATCTGGGTTTAGTGGGGTTCTTAGAGCTTTTGGCCCCGGTGCCACTGCATCTACTGTACCATTCAAACCAAGCCCCTATTAACTGCAAGGTACCTGCAATTGTGACTGCCTGTTCAGTAATCAAATATAGCAATATTATGTGTTTAGAGGGGTTCTGACAAAGTTTGTGCCAGGTGCTACTGCACCTGCTGCACCATTCAAATCATGACCCTGTTGTCTGCAAAGTAACTGCACTTGTCACTGCCTGTTTAGAAGCAAAATATAGCATAGCTCTTGTATATTAACTTTATTTGTAACATGCAATGTTTATTAGAACATTTCAAATTAGATTATAAGGACCAAATAGTGTAAGTTGAAAAAAATCAATTAGATAATGCCTACAAGGTGCAAAGAAAAGTACTGAGGCACGAATAGGAAATGCCACAAACATTTTAACGCTAAAGCATCTGCTTTACACAACTAATTAATAATATAAAAGCAAGCATTCCAGTATACCTTTAGAAGCTGTCTGCCTTTTCTGTGAAAAGAGATCTTATCGTGACAGTGAATGGGGCTTAAACAGTGTGAACAGCTTTAAAAAAGTATTGTAAATGCGTGCAGCCAGTGGAAGTTAACAAAAAAAAGTTCCACTCAAAAGCGAATGAACACAGTAACGTGGCAATGGGAACTGGTTAGAGCCCCCTTTTAAGATATATTAAATACAAGAGATTTCACAAACACAGTGCAAGTGCTGTGCAGGCAAAACCTAATAATATAAAAGGATAACAAAGGAAAAAAATGTTACATAGGTGAAACCTATTGGCTTTGCCAGTGCTTGTGTTTCTTTATTGTGTTGATGCTCCAAGTGCCGTTTCTGTAAACAGCCCTGTAAATCTTGTCCTTATCTCGTCACATTTGTTGCGCCTGTTTAGTCCACCCACCTCATCTCTCATTGCTGCTTGTCCCCTCTGTTTTCGGCCACTCTTTCCGTCTGTTCCCCTCCGAGTCCTGCTTTAGATTCCCAGCCCATCATTACAACTGCTTCCAATGGAGAGCTACACGCACACATGAAACCACCAATCATCACACAAAGGTACAATGCTTTCACAATAATTATCGCAACCATATATGCAAATCCAAAACTTTACAGCTATGTATTTTATAAAAGGAAACATTAGTGCACAGTCTTGTGGCTACCCCGCATGTTCCAAAAGTTAACGTTCAGGAGCAAGGAAAGCAGTTGTGCGAGCAGTCTACTTCATCTTCTTCGCGCTGCGTCACGTGGCTCAAGTTCACTGATGGGTTGCACAGAGACGATGCTGCAAGAGGTAATTGATTTACAGACATCGATTCACACTTTTACGTCAAACCACATCAGCAATGCTCCACAAACCAACTACCACTTCTATCATATGTTGTGATGGCTCTGCCATGACAATATACAGAGCTCTGCAGACTTTCAATTGGATTTATATATAAATACCTTATAGATGCCACTTCTGTACTGAATGGAGGCTAAATTAAGACACCCTCCCCTCCTACAGAAAGAACCAAGCCTCTGTGTGCTGTGCTAAAATGGCTTAACAAAAGCATGTACAATAGCTCGCTGAACACATGCCAAAGGGAGTTTATGTAATCTGCAGTAATAGTTTCCAATGCCATTAAGGTAGTACAGGGCATTAATGCTTCAGCTGGCTAACTTTGACAAAAAACATTTGTAAAGCCAATAGGTCTACAGAGGCAGACAAAACATCCAACATACATCACTTAATCAGCAAAACATTCAAAAGTATTTTATGAACACAAGCAATCTACACTTATATCCACACAACTACAATAGAGAAAACAAAAATAGAACCTCTCACAAAGGCGAGACCCATTGATTTTTTCCAATGCTTGTGCCTTTTTGGGATTTTTTCTTTGAAAAGACAACAGTATTCAAACAATGCAGTTTATTGTATTGTTTTTTTTTTTTTTTTTTTTTTTAACCCCTTCGGTGCTCATGACGGAACGGTTCCGTCATGAGCGTCGGTTGAGCTGTGCTCATGACGGAACCGTTCCGTCATGACCACGCCCGCGCAAGAATCCGTCAGCACAGCGGCGGAATTCGCGCAGCATGGAAGGGGTTAAGAAACCTTTATTACAGATTTCCAGAGATATACAAGTATGGGCCTACAACCTTCAGGCCGGCCGCTAGTAGACAGTGAGACCATGAAACATATTCATAAACACGAGCAGAAAGCAGTAAAAAGTCCCACAGATCAAAAATCATTTGCGGCCACATTGCCCAAACATCCCAAATGGCGGTTTCATTTTAAATGAAAGAACGAGAAACAAACCCACAAGGCGGCAAAAATCTAGGCAACAGTATGTGCTCCCCTGTTTATTGTATTGTTAACTTCTTTCTTTTCGAGTATTGTTATTTGCAAAAATGTTAGTGCATCAGCACTCCTTGTTGGAAAAATTAGTTTTATATAAATGTGGTGTACCATTTTGCATTTTTTAAATATGCATTTATGTGCTCGATATTATTGTATTCTAAATGTTCACGTTGCGTGCTTTATGCAGGGACGGTGCGTCCATTGGGGCGTTGGGGCGTTGGGGAGTTGCTCCCCCGCCCGAAGCTCCCTCTGCGTCTCTGAACTTAAGTAAACTCTCAGTTGACTTAAGTTCAGAGACGCCGAGGGAGAACAACTGACAATCATGTCAGTCAGCATGATGTCAGACCGCCCACCCCCTTCAGAGTCTGAAGGGGGTGGGCGGTATGGCGTCATGTTGACTGACATGCATTGTCAGTAAGACCGTCACATGGGGCATGCAGCAGCACAATGCACAAGTGCGCATGAGTGGGGATGGAGGGCGAATTTTCGCACCGTGCCCAGTCATGCGCACTTGTGTTTGCACTGGCTTGCGCATGCCCATTAGGAGAGCGAGGGTTGAGCAAAGGCTCAAACCTCGGTCTCCTAATGGGCAGACGGGCGGAGAGTAATCGTGCCCTCAGTCAAACCTGGCGCTGCCAGCAGCGCCAGGATTGGCTGAGAGGGGTTGCCACTTGCCAGCAGTGATGTGCGGCTGTTCCTGTGTGTTGGCGCCAACGGACCCGAGGCGGCGCAAACCTGATCAGGTAGGATTTCTTTATTTTATTTTAAAACACCCCCCCCCACCCTGCCCTCAACCCGCGCGACACCCCCCGCGACACCCCAATCCTGCGAGCTTTGTAATATTTTGTAAACCCCTCCCCCCTACCCCCACCACGTGCACCGCCCCGTGACCCCCCTCCCCTCATCCCCTCCCCTCTCCCCCCGCAGCTACCCGTCAATGCCGCCCACGGGCCGTGACTGTTTCTGCTTTTACATTTTGTCTCTTGCTGTAAAATCTACTGAAAAGTTGCAAAGTGGAGCATGCTTAGGTAGGAGTAATAATAGGTATGGCGCGTCTATTACTATTTTCTGAAAAATGTCCATCTGTCATTGCCATCAAATTAATGACTAAGTAAGTTGAGTCGATTCTTCACCATTTTCGTGTAGGAGCCCAGGTAGCTGGTAACTGATTGGGGGATGTGGGAGGGGAGTTAAAAAATGCCAGAGCAGGCTGGGCTGCTTCGCTCAGGAGTTATGAAGGGAAGACTTTTCAGTATTTTCCTATTCTCCAAAGAACTCCTGTAGCAGAGAGTTGTTTTTAGAAAATAGAAAATCTGATTCCCCGACATGGTGGAAGGTTAGGTGTTTTTTCTGGATGTCGTTGATTACGCCGCTCTGTTATTTCTCGCGATGGTAAGGGCGGCGTGGGCGCCACCTTAGGTAGAAGTAGAACCCCTACCCCCTGCACACTACATAAAGCTGTGCATAAAAGAGATTGACCAGTGCATCCATCAATTTTTGATGCACGCTTCTTTAACACCACTCTTTAAATGACCCCCATCAGCGATCGGTGCTGGCAGTTGCCCATTTACACTGTGGATGTTGAGAACTTGCATGAACCCCTCGCCCACTTTTAATTTTATGCGTCATTGATATGTGTGATTTTATTACCACTGTGCACTGGAGAGTATTTGAAAAATGTTATAGCTATGTGCGCTTAAACTTCCTTCGCGTTTCTTACAGCAAGGCAATTTGCAGAACAGTCTGCTAGAGCCCTTTGCTTATGAGACATACACAAGTCCCTCCTCTTCGGAGAAGGGCAGCATTACTTGCCTTTTACAGCTTGAAGCTCGCATCGGATAGTATTGCGGTTGACGTACACAGAGAGCTGGGGCCCATTTCTTTACTGACGTTAACCGTTTTTGTGGCATAAACTATAAACGTCATTAACTCATTGTGTCAGAAGATTAGCCTTGTATTTCACATTTGAAAAGGGGACGGAATCCATGTGTTCATGTATTACAACATAAACAGCACAAGCCGCGCGCATCTCTGGCGCACGCGCTGTCTCCCCTCCCTGCTCAGTAACATCCGATGCAAATGCATTTCCGTGGGTTTTGCACGAGTGCAAGTTTTTCTAAGGTGGCACCTGGTGAATGAGTCAGGAATTCCTAGGCTGTAATATGAGTAAGATAGCTGTGAGTTACGGCGCCTGCTGCAGAGATCTGTGTGTGCTCTGCAAGAGACAAAGTTTAAGCCTAGTGTGATAGTTCTGGGGGTAATGCACCTGCCGCAGAGATGTGTGCGTACTCCAAGTATTATGTAGAATATATGTATACTGTCTCAAAGTCAGCAAGTTTCTCTCTGTAGCAGAGGAGTTGCAAAGTCGGAGAGTTTGTTTGAATAATGGGAGCATGCTGTCTAGCCCACGCCACTAAATGTGCAGTAGGTGTTTTTCAAATATGACGCTCTGCCTGCCTGGAGTGGAGGGGGAGCTCATGGGAAGGAGGGAGTTTTGGGGGAGGGTATATGCCACTGAATGATGAAGGGGTTACGCCGCGTGCAGCAGTTGTGGCAAGCCATTGCGCGCTCCAGCTATCTGTGGGGAAGTCTTTCTTTGACATATGGCCGACATGGCAGCGTATGGCCCTGTCACGCCGCGTTCATGGGTAAGGCATTGGTTATAGTGGTTATCGACCAATCAAGGGTTTATGACGTGGATTGTTTTTTGTTGTTCCATATAACAGATTGCTTGTCACATGTCTAAGAAACAATGTGCCGTTTTTTAACATTTTTTAAGTTTTTAACGACCTAGCATTTGGCAGTGCTGGCAGAGGCAGTGGGTGGTACAGGTAGCAGTTGTCTCCCGAGATCTACAGGTTATAGGTTCTTATGTCAGTAAGGTTGACTCAGTCTTTCATCTTTCGGAAGTCGCTAAAATGAGTACCAATTTCAATTGGATAATAATCATATATAAAATATGCTGTGTAAAGTGTTTTAGATTAAGGCACTATATGAATACCAGATTATTATATTTGCCTGCGGTAACGCAATAAACGGAACCTTCATTTTTGTACATTCGAATGGTTGCTGACACTGCGAGTGCTCGAGAGAGTGAAACATTTTTGCGTGGAATGTCTTGAGTCTGTGTGCATCTTGAACTGAGCCCTGAGAAAAGAAAGCTTCACAAATTTGTGGCTGCCAATTCATGTGTGAACGGATAAGAACACCTGCCTCTTAGTATTATCTTCTTGCTTGAGCACTGCAAATTCAGGAATACATTGTTAACTCTTTCTGTGGCAACCGTCAAATAGTCTTGCTAGGTGTGTGCATTTTTTATTCGCCTGGGTTGGTAACATCGTACACTGATGCAAACGCGTATGGGTGTGCCCTGACTGTATCAGGGGCAGACATGAATGGAAGGCCTCTGAGAGATAGGAGACATTTGTAAAATTTACAGTGGACAGATACGATGCATTAAAACACGTTTTGAGTACATTTATAAAACGCTTAGAAAAAGGTGATGATTGTGAAGCGCTTAAAGCAGTTTGTTTTGTTTAACAATCTTTTTGCTGTCCATGCCATCACACCCTTCATGAGGGCCTGACAGTAACTGTTGAACAAATTAATGCAAGAAGATACAGGGCAGTTTTTAATGTGTTTAATATTTCAAGACTATACGTTCCCACCGCTTAATAAGCCTTGCTTTATCGCTGCATTCATTTGCTTTAAAATGCACCATTTGCAATCTTTTTTAAATTTCTTTCTCAGGAGACGGACTCTCCCTAGACCCCAGGTTTGTCCATTGAACTTGTTCACATCGCTAACTAGTGTTTGCTTTTGAAAAGGGTAGAGCCAACGCAGTCTTGTTTAGTACCCTAGCCCCCTTCAGAAGTCAGACTTGCTTGGCAACCCAGAAATTCTCTGAAATAATGTATGAGTTTTCTTTTATGAATGCCTAGAAAAACTGAATTTTTAGTCCATTTATCACAGAAATAGTGCTGAAAATCGCACCAAAAAGATGCCAATTTTTTTAAAGTGTCTTCACGGGGGAGATCCCCCCCGAACCTCCCTTATTGCCGTCGGACTCGCACGCTGCACTCGCTCGCATACGTTGATTCGTTCTGCATACGCCACACCAGTTTCAAATTCCACCAGCCACCACTGGCTTTATGTTGCTAAGGAGCAGAAAGTGCGCAATTCTCTTAATCTCCTGAACCAATTGGTCTTTCAAGAAGTAATTGAAGGCCTGCAATTTTATTGAGATTTTGCACAAAAGCATTCATCACATGTCACTATCCCTGCATTTGCTGATGGCTGGCTAAATAGTTTCATTTAACATTTTAATGAGTAGAGAGATTGTGAATCAGGACTTTTTTGAGTAGTATTTGTTTGCGTTTGTATATTAACATTCAAAAATATTTCACAAATAACTTCTATAGAGCAAAAATAGGGCCTTTTATGTTTTTCTAAAAATCAGCATAGCTTTTGATTGTGTTCAAATCGGATAAGGTCAAAGCAGTACGTTGCATTCGAAAAAGAAAATCCAACGCCTATAGAAACAAAGACGAAATTCACTCAAGCACCTCAAAAAAGTCATTTAAGGAAATTTTTTAAAGTTCTGTATGGAATACAATTCTCTCTGGGCTGCACTTTGCATCCAAAAAAAGTGACTCCGTGCTTTTGGAAAAAAGTGTCGGGAACAGTTTAGCCATTCACAAAATTCTGTCCGTCATCCCAACCAAATTACCGACACCTTGGCGAACAGTTAGCCAAGCTTATAAATGTTTACATAGACTGAATATATTAGGCCTTGTTTTATTTATGTGCGCTTTTCATGGAAAACTTTAAATGCGGATGGAAATCTTATGGAAAAAGAAGAGCTAGTTTTGTGGCATATTGTGGCAGTTGGAAAGATGTAAATAGACGGCGCAGTAACTCGTGAAAGGGCCTGCAGTATTTGGAGTTAAATTATAGGTGAACCATTGACTGCAGTGGATTTAAAAGCGATGCCAAAACCTGCAGGTATCAGGAGAGATCCTCCATGAGATCCCCGTATACAGCTGGGGTGAGAAAAAGACGCCCGGTAGGGCAGGTCGAGTGTATTTAATATTTCCATTAACTGCTGGCATAAAGAGATGTTTTAAGGCATTGCCAAAGTGGGCTCTGGCCCAGGGCCCCAGCTTTTCCGGGGCCGGGGGATAGACCCAGCTCTGTTCTGCAGAGTCTTGCCCTGATGACCTTGAATCGTTTTTAAACAGATGTTTTTAAATACCATATTTCTCGAATTTACTTTTAATGTGGCTGATGTGTGAGAATCTATTTAAAGTCATTTTGCGGGAAAATATGTATATGTTTCATGCTACATCCATAAAAAAAGTTTTTTAGGTCAAAATAGGACTTCCCGTATGAGAAATAGGAGGGGTGTAACAGAGATTATTTGCAGTAATATTAGTCAACTGCAGCTGAGTTACAATATTGAATACACACTTCACTGGCCCTGAATATTAGATGTAAACACAGTAGGAATTTGGATTTGTGTTTCAGCGCTTTCAGTTACATGGCCAAAGAATACATGAAAGAGCTGAAACTTGATCATACATTCAGAGCAGTTCTGAACAGAGGCCCCCAAACACGTTTGGACCAGGGCCCCCAAAATCATTGAGATGTCCCTGCTGGCATATGCTTCTACAATGGTTGTGGGGCTTCTGCAGTAACCTGGCAAAGCTCCCCATGGCTGACTCAGTAGCAGAGGTAGGTTTTGGTGCCAGAGGGGCAGAAAAGCTTCCTCTGTGGGCACCAGCCAAGAGAGAGACAGACAGACACACCCCTACCTCCATCACCCCCACAAAATAAAATATGCAGCTCATTTTCTGGAGGGATTATTTTCATCCATTTTTATCTAGAATTCTTTTTGTGCAAAATCAGCAAATTAAATGGAAAATCACAAATAAATATAGTACGTCTATTATTGTGTGGTAAACGTGCCACAGAGCCACATACATCCACTAGTCTCAACACTGATATTGTCTTATCAAAAATGTATTCATGAAAGGTAAACAAACCTAAACATTCTACTCCCAATCATTGTCCATTGCTAGCTGCACTTTGAATCAAGGCTTACAGCAGAAGAAACGCCACTAGTATGAAATAATGGGACTGGGAGAAATGCCACTACTGTTTCTGTGCCACATCAGCACAGGCACATATTTCTAAAGCGCAAACCTAGCAACAGAGCCCTGCACAGAGGGCACGTCTCGCGAGGATGCACGGGGGCAGAGAACAGAGGGTGGCGGTAGAACGAGAGGAAGAGGTGAGACATCCGTCTTTCTGAGGTAGCTTTCCTGGAAGAGGCGAGTTTTCAGTTTCTTCCTGAATTGTAGTAGGGTTACTGCTTTTCTGATGTCTGAAAGGATGTCGTTGCAGGTCCGAGTGGCAGACACTGGAAAGGCTTGTTCTCGTGTTTTCTTTCCTGCTGTGTTTAGTCTCTAATCTGAACACGTCAGAGCTCCTCGTTTGGTCAGACCTCCAGATATTAGTTTGTTAGCTAAGCAAACAGAGGTCTTGGTGTAGAGGGCCTTGAAGATGATCTGGGCATTTTGGGGGTGCTGGTGTAGATCCTTTAATGCAAGGGTGACATGGTTCTATCAGTGACGTAACGACTTGAGGGGGGGCCCCCAGCAAGGTACGTGGTAAATGATGGTTGGTTCTTTTCTATTCACCCCCTGAGAGTCCATACCACACCCAAGAGACATCATTTGTCAGTTTGTCTTTTAATTTTGTACTTGTCCAAGGTTTAAATTGACCATGTCAAGATGCCTTTAATTAAAGTATACTCGCCATAGGGTATTCTTCAGCTATGACTTTCATTATTGATGGGGTCTGTCTGAAGATTCAAAGTCAAGTCAAAAATATTTTTTTATTTAGTCCCCCACTAAGAACCCCCAATATGTTCATATCATAATATGTAAAGGCAGGAAGATAAACTTTCTACACAAGTACAATACTGAACATTTAACAAATTTAAAATACAATAACATATCCTTTTATTTACCAAAGATCATATGAGAGCAAGAATATGACTTCCAGTGTATGCTTTACATTTTCTACAGCAATTGACCAAACATTTAGAGCGATATTACACAAGCTTAGAGCACTCAAATATGATCCAAGCCCTGTACACCATTATTGCATAGTAAATATATACACTGTTCTGAATGAGTGCCTGTCCATGCACCTAAGACTGCTTCAATAAGTAGTCTACCCACCGTTAACAAAAATATGATTCTTCTATTATTGTGTTCAATAGCTAGTGCTTAATTTGAGCCGGGGTTTCTGATGCTAAGCACTGGCAGTTAATTGGTTTCCAAAGCTCGGCACCTGCACCTAATTATCGACATACTTAGAACAGTCTACCACATGGTGGCGGCGCTCAATTTAGAGATGAGCAGAGCAACGGTTGTTTAGGAATACAATATACATTAAAATTTCTAATACCTGCCTCACCAGCCATTCCTTTAGCTTTTGGGACCTGGAATAATCTGAACTGTCGCATTTACATGCGAGAGAGATGGTTAGTAGTTGTTTTGGCAGGGATGACAAGGGCGATGGGTGGTGCAAGCAGCAGTGGCCTCGTGGTCAGAGCCCTGGCACTTAATATTTTACAAATAAAGCACGGTCAATAGCCATTAACAAATATCGCTGCATTTTAACTGTAATGGTGAATTTACAACTATATTGTAACTTTTTAATGATTTACAATGTAATCTGTCAAATTGGAAGCAAGTAAACAGAACTAATCATTTTACGGCAAGTCTCAAGTGACTGTCTTTCTGTTTCTGCCTGAAGGAAAACAATGAGTTGATAACTTAATTTAGCTAGATAAATAAGTTGCTTCTATGCTTTTGCAACCTACTACAGACCACCCCTCGGGCTAGAGAAAGCAAAGGAAAAAAAGCAGACTAATCTTTGCATTTGACCGTTGGCAAACATGTCTGATTCTGCCTAGGGAATGTTGTAAACTTTGGGCATTTCTAGCAGAAACTATTAACAAGCATTTGCAATGCAACAGGTCTCGCATTTATGCGAGTTTTTTAAGCTACTGGCATTATAAATGACCATGCCTTTTATTTATACTTTAACAACCAAAATATAAATGAAAGGCATTGTCATTTACAATACCAATAGCTCAAACTTGTGTAAATGCGAGACCTATTGCATTGCAAATGCTTGTTTTCACTCGCTAAGGTTGCCCCTAAGCCCCGCCCCCTCATGCGAGGGAGGGAGGGTGCCAATAGAGGAGGTGAGCGCGGACTGGCTGAGGGGATGGAGGGGGCAGCGAAGAATGTTGATAGTAGCAGCTGCTCCTGGTTCAGCACGGTGTCCATGAAGCGGGCACCACGCTTATTATGAAAGTAAAAGAGAGAATGCGGTGTGCCTGAAGCGGGCACTGCGCTCAGAATTAAAGTTTTACAAAAATGAAACCGAGCCTGGTGTCCCTGAAGCGGGTGCCACTCTCAGTATTAAAGTTTTTTTTAAAATGCAACCGAGCGCGGTGTACCTGAAGCGGGCGCCACGCTCAGTATTAAAGTTAAAAAATAAATAAATAAACTGAGTGCGGTGTCCCTAAAGCAAGTGCCGTGCTCAGCATGCAAATACCAAAGTCCCCAGTGTCAAAAAAACAAAATAGTGCTTACCCACTTATAATGCAGACCATGTAACAAGCCAAGTAAAAGGTCCAGTCGTTATGGGCAGTAACAATTGCAGACAAGGCGGTACCAAGGAGGGATTAACAAGCCTTCTTACAAATCAGAAGCCAGCATCTAAGAAGTACAATGACACAAGCCAATGACAAATATGGGCGGAGAGTGGGCGGAGTTTCCGCTGCATACTATATTACAGCATGTGCGCTGCAGCTAGGCTCGACCTAAAAATACGCAAAGGTTGTGAAATTCCACTAAGGTTGGACTTTTGTGTGAAAATCAGTGCCTTAGCAAGTTTTTTGTACATTAGTGTAATTTATGTTGAGTGGCACATATAGAACAAGCATTTGCAATGCTAATATGTTTCACATATGCAAGATCTATTGGATTTGTCACTTTAAAAAAAAAAGCAGTGCGGGGGGGGGAGCAGGAACTGACAGCAGGAGGAGGGCGGGGGTGGGCTAGACCCTACAATGCCATGCACACTTCTAGGATGCATCGCACAAAGTAAAAAATGAAAGGTACTGGAGCAGCGAGCGGCCAGTGGAAGCACACTAGCTGCAAACAGGAAGTTGTGATAGGTCCATGCTCCACGGCAGGGACAAAAGCCCCGGGAAGAAAGCAGGAGGAGGTGAGCAACTGGGAGGAAGCAGGAGGTATAACCAATAAGAAGAAAGGTAACAAGAGTGACTTGGAAATCAAAATGGTAAGTAGTGGGTGGGCTCTCAGTCCATTTTTAAGCTTTTAAAAAAATGTATTATAGATTTCCTGACAGCGCATGCAGGCAGTTCAGTCGAAACCCGGTATGGACTCATGTACAAAATGTCAGTAAGTAGCAGGTGTAAAAGATTTAGATTACTTGAGAGCAAAAGCTAAGCCAAATATGCGCTAAAATACCAAATGCTCACAAGTTACCAGCACCAGCTAACGCTCGTGATAGATAACTACACAAGTGCTAAAAACTCAGAAACTGCTACTACTGATTGGCACATAATTGGGGCAACTATGCGCCTGTGATTAAAAGCTTTGCACATCCTTGAATCCACCTCAGTCCTGCAGAGGTATTCCCCATTTTGCACATAGAAGCGTCCACCCGTGATCCGGGGAGCCCGTAGCGGCCGAGCCCACAAAGGGTTCAACAGGCAGACGCAGCGTGCTTTACTGATGGGGACGGATGATGACACACCGAGAGGAACACATCCGTTCTGGCGGGAGCTTGTCACCATGCTCAATCGGTGCAGAATGGCGTCATTAGGGCATAGCGCGCGTGCCATTGGGGGCCGCGTGTGCTGGTTGTGTCTGTGGTAAGGCTGCCCTGCGCAGAGAGCTTTGAGAAGGATTAGGGCCCAGCTGCTGGGATTCAGAAAGAGGAAATGTGTCGCGTGCCAGCCTTTGAAGGGTGCTCATGTGTCGCTGTGCTAACCCTTTCTCTATTTTTACCAGATTAACCCTCCCATGGGGAATGGGAATGCTTTCGGCTGGGGATGTCTGTAGCCCTTTGGGGGTGTCCCAGTGTATGAGCAGGGGCAGCTCTATGCGCACAAGATAATACTGGTTCGATTTTGTTTACTGCTTGCAGCTTTGCACTGCTGCGAATAGATGTCATCGGTATGGAAGTAAATTACTTAACAATCATCGGAAGGATGAGGTACATTACTTAAAGGTTAAACACAGTTCTGCTGCTGGGGTGTGAACCAAGGGCCTGGAGGTTACTAGCAGATTGGCGCAGCAGGTGCTTAAACCTAATGAGCTACGACGATTCATTTATATCCGTTCTGGGCTCTACAGAGCGTGCACCGCTGTGATGAGAAGTCACAGGCTGCCTCTCACAGCGTAAATGTAAAATAAAACGCCACAAAAAAGAGAATACAAACGTTTTAGCTGTATGGCTTTGATATTCGATATAGTTTTTTATCACCAAGCCCACGAGGTACTAACCAAAGTAAACAACAATCAGAACCTCCAACAGAAGGCACTAGAACACTGCACACATCCACCACAGGTTCTAAGCACTACAGAGGAAGGTGGGGCCGGCATCGGCCCGCCGCCATTATGGTGGTCGGCCGTGCCCCCGGCTCTCGCCCGTCCCGTAGGCTCCCGCATTGGCTGGGGGCCGTGCCTCGGAAGCGATTGGATCGACTTCCGGGTCATGGGAGGCTCCACCACGCCCCGGAAGTGATCTGATCACTTCTGGGGCGCGGGTGACCCTCTGGCCAGGAACCAGTTTCAGCTGGTGGATGGGCGACCCTTTAAAGCCGGGGGGAGTGCGAAGTGCAGTCTCTTGCTCTCCGCTCCCCTCGGCAGCACACCCGTCGCGTGTGCCCCCTCCCTCGGGAGGATCTTTAACCCTTTTTTTTCGTTTCCTCAGGGTCGGCGGCTGTGGTCTTTTGAAGCGGAAGAGCGCCGAGAGTTCGTTACGTGCCTGGCTTGGATCGCGCATCGTGAGGGACGATCGGGAGAGGGCAGAGCGGCGTGTCGAAAGACCGCATTCAGCAGGAGCGAGCAAGCGGGTGTCGGCCTCTGCGCTCGCATCGGGAGGAGCACTCGAGGACGTGTGGGCAGTCGCTGAGGGTGCCTGAGGACACGCACAGGGTCTGCATTCCGGCGCTGATTGGAGCCAAGCGGGTTAGAGCCTGTTGCTCACCTGCCTAGCTGGGCTAGCCAGTATTGTGGCTCCGGTAGCGTGGGTGCTGTGGCCGGTCGTGTTTCCTCCAACAAACGAGTGGTAACAGTTTGCAGGGTAGTCATGCCTCCCAAAGTTAAGCGCGGTGAACGGCGCCCAGATATTGCGAAGGTGTTAGACGCCCTGATGAGGAAGATTGGGGAAATGGATAGCACCATGGCACAGCTGGCGGACAGGCTGGATGCGCAGGAGGGGTCCTCGAGGAGGTCACGCAGGGATGCTTTACCGCCAAGAGAAGCTTTCCCGCCCCTGCCAAAAAAGAATAGGGCAAAGAAAGTGCCGGAGGTTGTCCCTGGGAATGGGGGGGGGGGCCAGCTTTGCCTTTAGTGCCCATGTCCCCCAGCACACCGGCGAGCGAGCCTTCTCCCGTAGATGGGTAGGGGGGCCAGTTCCCGTGGTTCCTTCATTAATTCCGTGTCCCCCGACGCACATTATTTCGCCGTCAACACCTGGAAATCCTATCCTCACGCCGGGGGTACCAGTGCCAGGGGTGCCCAATGTTTCGTTGAATGTTCCCCCTGCACCCGGGGGGGGGTACCAACACTTCCAACTGATTTTGTCTCCAGCCTAGCAGCCGTGCTTCCCTGGCTCGGGGGCATGGGGTTGAATTTGAGTGCAGCGGGTGTGGCCGGGGCGGATGCATTGGAAAAGGCAAGACAGCTAATCGATCAAAGCAAGCTTAAAGAAGTATCATTGGTCGTGGCCCCCAAAGACACTGCGGGACCCTCGCATGGTAAGCCACAGACGTTGCCATTGTTGGGCATGGGCGAATCGTGCACATCGTATGAATCTCTGTCCCGCCATTTGTCACAGGAGGTTAAGGAGAGAATTTGGAAGGGGACATATATTGACATTTTCTCACTCTTAATAGACGAGGTTGAGAGGGAGGAGATGAAGAGGAAGAAAGATTATATGCCCGCGCGTGAATGGGCGAATGAAATGCTGAAGTACAAGGTGGAGGAGAACATCAGGCATTGGATGCTGGCGTTCAATATTTACATGGCTGTGATGACGGAGCGTTTCCCAGAGGAGGCGCCCGCAATGTCTTGTTACTTGTCTAGGATCAGCACGGCACAGGCAACGAAGGGGGCACAGGGTGGTTGGAATATGACAAAAAATTCAGGCGCATCAGGGCATCTGATCCGACTCTAAAATGGAATCAGGTGGAGGGAATAGCTTGGTTAGATCATTTGGGCGGTCTGACAGCAGAACCTACAAGGGACGCGCCAAGGCCGCAGCCCTTTCGGGCGTTCCCTCCAGCTGCACCAGGTGGGGGGGCTGGGAAGAAGGGATGCTGTTGGGATTTCAATAGGCGCACCTGCGATAGGCCACCAGGGACATGCAGATTTAAACACACGTGCAGTTTCTGTGGCAACTCAGGACATGCCGAGGCAAAATGTCTTAAAAAACAGAGGGATAGAGGGGCCAAAAAATTGGATTGAGGGTGTTTTCAGCAAAGCTAGGTCCCCGATTCTTCTGCACGCAATGATACCCTGGTTGAACAGATACAAATGCACGTCCACGGCAAGGATGCTGGTGGAAGGTTTCAGGGTGGGGTTTAGAATCCCAGTGGCGGATTTTGTGGGTCCCTCTTTTTGCAGGAACCAATTGTCGGTCACTCAGAACGCTAGGGTGGCAGCGGCAAAAATTGAGAAAGAATGTAGATTGGGCAGAGTGGCGGGGCCTTTCGACAAGATCCCTGTGCATAACTTTGTGTGTTTCCCCCTGGGGGTGGTCCCGAAGAAGGAACCAGGGGAACTCAGGCTGATTCACAATTTATCAGCGCCAAGGGGGCAGTCGGTGAATGACTCCATTGATGAGGAATTCTGCTCTGTTCGTTATGCATCTGTTGATCAGACAATTGAACTCTTGAGGGGTTTGGGCCCGGGGGCGCTGATGGCTAAATCAGACATTGAATCTGCTTTCAGGCTGCTGCCCGTACACCCGAGCGACTTTCACCTACTTGGTTTCCAGTATGAGGGCAAGTTCTTCATGGACATGTGCATGCCTATGGGGTGTTCTGTGTCGTGCGCATATTTTGAAATGTTTAGCACTTTCCTAGAATGGTCTTTCAGACAAGTGACAGGGCATAGGCATGTGCTTGATGACTTCCTTTTTCTGGGGCCACAAGGGAGCGCGGTGTGTGGGCAGGCGCTGGAGCAATTTTGTGCACTGCTGAAGAGTTTTGGGGTGCCACTAGCATGGGGAAAAACCGTTGGACTATCCACGGTCATAGAGTTCCTGGAGATCGAGCTAGACCCAGTCGCACCAGATTGAGCGAGGAGGTCAAGCAGGATATGCGTATTTGGTTGGCATTTCTGCGGGACTTCAATGGCTCTGTCCTGTGGCCCGGCCCAGTCATCTCCTGTGCGGAGTTGGGTTTAATGACAGACTCTGCGGGCAGTGAGGGATTCGGCACCATTCTGGGCACTCAGTGGGTGGCACAGCGTTGGCCGGCATGGTGGGTGGACCCTGGACTCACGGCAAACATTGGTTTCCTGGAATTGTTCACCATCTGGGTGGCATTGTTCGTCTGGCCGGAACAACTGGGAAACAAAGCAGTTGTTTTCTGGTCCGACAACATGACAGTGGTGGAATGCATAAACAGCCAGTCAGCAAAATGTAAAATGATCCTACGCTTAATCAAGGAGATAGTTTTGAAATGCTTGCAGTTAAATCTACAGTTTAGGGCAAAACATGTCCCGGGGGTATTGAATCACGCCGCTGATGCACTGTCTCATTTCAAGATGCAGGTTTTCAGATCTCATCTCCCGGGAGCAGCACCACACCCAACGCCTTTCCCCGAACAGCTCTGGCAGATTGGTGCCCCCACTTACCGGACTTGGTGGCAGCTAGCCTAGCGCCAGGAACAAGGAAGGCATACGAAGGGGCGTTTGGGGCATATTGCAATTTCTTGAAGGACCAGGGGGAGGGGCATTGGGCGGAATCGGCCGGGGTGTGTGCTTACTTGCAAACCTTGCGGGATGAAGGGCGGACAGTGGGGTCAGCTAGAAGACACATGGCAGCCATTTAATTTTTTGCACAGATGAGCGGCAGGCCGGACCCTACTCAGGCATTTGTAGTGCGCAAAGCATTGAAGGGTTGGCAGCGCTTACAGGGGTCTGCGCCTGACACTAGGCGCCCGATAGGTCTTACTACCTTGACATCTATTTTGAGTGCGCTAGAGCGGACCTGCACTACCGTAACGGAATGTTTATTGTTCAAGGCAGCCTTTACCTTAGCTTTTCTATGGTGCCTTTAGGATAGGGGAATTGGTGGCTAAGAATAAAAGGGAACTGGGGGGAGGCCTGCAGCTCTGTGACATACGCTTCCATAACGATGCCTTGCAGGTTACCATTCGGCGATCCAAGACAGATCAGGAGGGGAGGGGGCAGGTAGTAGTTCTGCGGCGGGCAACGGGGAACCCTTGCTGCCCGGTGTCACAAATGGAAGCCTTTTTGCCATACAGACCAAGTAACAGGGGGGGCCCATTGTTAATGCACACGGGGGGGACCCACTGACCAAATTTCAATTTAAACGGGTCTTGGATATGGCGGTAGGCAGAGCGGGGCTGGACCCCAGTGATTTTGGGACACATTCCTTCAGAATAGGTGCCGCCACCGAGGCAGTCGCACGGGGTCTTGGGGAAAGGGAGGTGCAGAAGATTGGGCGGTGGGCCTCCAACTGTTTTTAGGCGCTATGTGCGAGTGGATATGTTATGACATTCCATGACAATGGTACTGATGGCACTATTTTCTTGTTTTATTGTCAGTTCCCTCGGCCTGTCACGCAGGAAGAGAGACAGCGACACATCACCAAGAAGAAGACACAATCAAGATAAAAGTGAATTCCCCGGACGCCAAGTTGGAACGTCATGCGTGTATTTTCGGCCATTCATATGTTTCCCGTCTAAGTAACTTTTTTATGGCAGGAAATGGGGCAGCGCACGCAAAGCGGTTAGGTGTCAGGGTCTCCTTTTTTGGGCACGGGGGGCTGCGTTTTGACAGGTTCAGAGAACGGATAGGTCACATGCTCGCTTCTTTGGGCACTCCCCCCGACGCTATTATTTTGCATCTTGGTGGTAACGACTTGGTGCACCTAAATAGGAGGATCCTGATTGAAACAGTGCTGTCAGAGTCAGCATGGCTGGCCAGGCGCTGCCCAGGTGCGGTTATTGTGTGGTCACACATGATACCAAGGCTTCAGTGGTGGGGAGGGGAATCAGTGAAGGCCCTCACTCACTCGGTTCAGAGGATCAATAATAAAATAGACAAGCTGTTTAGGACCCCCAGATTACAAGTGATTGCGCATGGGTGCATAAAAGGGGACGTCTGCTACTTGCGAGATGGGGTGCACCTTTCGCGTTTGGGGAACGAGTTATTCCTGGGCAACATTTTAGCTTGGCTGGACCGATTTCAATGGTGAGTATGACCTTGGGTTTTGGGGGGGGCCTGATAGTCGGTCTACTATGCAGGCCTGTGCGGTAAGGTCATCGGTTGGACAGACTAAATTTACTAATCTTTTGGGGTGCCTTATTAAGTGGGGCGCCCAGAGGGGAGGGACATGTGGCTCTCACCAGACTCCAGGGGCAGTTACAACCGGTTGGTTGGAACGGTGCGGGGCCAAAGGGGGGTTACGCTTTCCATTGGCTGGTTGGCCACCCCGCACGCGGGCATAAGTAAGCTGCGCTGTCTGCATGGCCCCTTTATGGAGTAAGTCTTGAACGTATGGGGTTGCCTGGTGGGAAGTACTTCTGGGTCAGCTGGGCCCCCTGCGCATGCGCACTTTGGTTAGGGGGCGTGGGTTAATTTGGATTAAGGGGGAGGGGCCAGCGTGTTGACCTTGCCGTAGGCCCAAAGGAATACGCAGAAATGTGATCAGCAACATGTTTAGACTAGGATAGGAACATTATGTATTAGAGCTTTGTTAAAGCTAGGAACGAATCAAATGTACCGAATCCTGTCTTGTCATTTCTGCGTAAATTGTATATTTGTGTGCAAATATGTGTGTTTGTTAATAAATACGATCGGGGGTCAACGACCCCCTATTCCAAACAGAATGTTTACATTGGTTTCTGTCACAGTAGAGGGGAGGAGGGGGCGGTAGGCTGTACCGGACCATATAGGTGGGCACCACAAATCTCACAACAGATGTCATTCTTCACAAACAGTGTACCCCTCTACAACACATAACACACACACGAAAACAACTCCCCCCCCAATACCCCAGCGTTAGTGTGTCGACCCTAACAAGACCCCATAATCACTGACCTCGCTTCAAGCTGGCCCAATCATAAACTAATGTCCACAAACGAATTCTCCCAGGTGAGAGGCACCCAAACTGGTAAAGACTTCTGGTTACACACACATCAAACACCATCAACCTCTATCGCATGTGCACAAACATACACACAGAAGCGGCACTCCCCCCAACCCCAGGCTTCTGACAATCCACCTCAAACAGTCAGAAAGCAGACTCTGGTATCTGACGGAATCATGCGACGGCACCCTTACTCGGCTAGCACCACGAGGACGTACCAATAGCAGAAAATGTGCTATTCAAACAGTTACATGTGATAAGTATCGATCAACCACTCACGATCAGAAGCTGGCCATAGTGGCCTCCACCTGTGAGTGCTGCAGGTGGACTGGCACTGGGGCCCAGGGGGCTGTGAGGCTCACTGCACCCCAAATATAGCTGTTTTTTACTACCAAACCAGTGGACGGGGATGCATTTCTCTTGGTTGCATTAGGACCCATGACACCTTCACTACGCCACTGCTTGTGAACATAACAGTGAAACTCCCGAGTGCCTGCGCTGTGGGTTGAGAGTCGAGGGGAGTGACAACTTAGGGCCACACTTATGAAGCTATTTTGCATACGTAAACAGGCTGATTAGCAGAATCGGCCCGGCTGCGAATGCAAAAAAAGCTTTTCCAATGTACCAACCACTATTTTGCAATTCGGTAACCTGTTACTGAATCGTAAAATGGGATTGCGAGTTGGTATTAGGAAGGAGCGTGTTTAAGGCATCCCTTCCCAATACAGAGTTGCAGACGTATGTATGTCGCAAAACATTTGCAGTTTACCGTCAGATTCAATCTGATGGTAACCCATTCACAAATAGGAAGGGGAGACGTTTTTTTCCAAGAGCAGGCAGTGGTCCCACTGGCTGCTCTTAAAAATGCAAAGAAAACTTCATTTTTTTCTTTTAAGAGCAACTCGTCTTCCTTTAACTTAAAGGGGCTGTATTAAAAAGTGATTGCTTTATTTAAAAACAATCACGGACTTGGTGGTCTGCAGCAGGCCACCATACCCGTGATTTTAGCGATTCCTAATGGGTCGCAAATTGCGACCTAACTCATTAATATTAATGAGGTAGGTTGATTTGCAACTCCGTAGGAATCGCTAAATGAAACTCATGGAGTTTCATATATTAGGAATGGCGATTACCTAATTGCCATTCGCAGAAAATCGCAATTAGGTAATCGCTGTTCCTAGTATTGATACATCCGGTCTTAAGTCTTTTGAAATCTTGATTTGTACCTTTCTGACTTTGGAAGGTTAATCAATAGTTAAGTGTGCTCTCTACAAGACCAGATGGTGTAATAAACTCAGGCCCTCAAGGTTCTCGCATGACCAGATACGGCACTGCAGCAACAAGCAGATCATCTCAAGCGAGTCTTCTTCAGCAGTGACAAACACACACGTCACAGGGTTAGACCTGAATTCTGTGGGTCAGTGTATTGTCCCGGTCTGAAGACGCCTAGAGTTTGTTAAAGGTCCAAGCCACTGCGTGTCACCCAGTTAACTTTAGTGCAAACTCTGACATCTAGTTAACCACAGCCAAAGTGTTCAAAAACCCTGCAAAAGCAACTGTATACACCTTCTACTGCATGAAATCAGATACAGAAACCCCACCTGAATTCTGCTTATATTTTCAAAAAGTGGAAATGATTAGGTCAACCGCTGAATAGAAATTATTGCAAGCTGTATATTGTGCTTAATTTCTTGTTCTCATATTCTCCAGTGTTTAACTTTGCTGTCTTACTTTAGAGTATTGTTAAACTCCTTCTCAGGGCTAGTTCTTGACCATGGGTGAGCATAACTAGCATAATTATGTGAAATCAGCTGTAAATTAGGTGAATCCAAGCAGGATTAGGCATGGAATATAACCCAGCATTTAATGCTAAGAAGAAAATAGTGCTAAATAGAACTCAAACGTGGATCACTTAATGAGGAGTGATTCATTTGTGGATACAAGAGGCTGGAATCAATAATAAGAAATTTAAATACAAAAGTTACCTCTTTAACCATAGAGTGAAAATATTTTAACCAAGACGGAGCTACAAAATTCTCTGTCTCTGTGGTTCAACTAATGAGGTGTTAGTTGAACCAGAGAGACAGAGAATATGTAGCTCTGTCTTGGTTAAAATATATTCAATCTATGGTTAAAGAGGTAACTTTTGTAAAGAAAAATAGAACACAAACAGCAGCAGCCGCTTGCTAAGTTAATTGTTTCTGTGCTAAGATTTTTGTGCCAAATTACTCATAGTTATGCAAACGGGTGTAATCACGTACTTATTGGTAATTTTGTATCAAAAAAGTTACGCAAAATCATTCCAAATGGTCTAGCGTAATTAAAATTTCACCAAGGCCTAATCTTGGTTGGGCCGCTGTCAAACAGACCATTTGCTAAAAATACACAAGGAGTGGACCTTGGGCCTGCCCCTATCCACCATTCGCTTCTTTGACCAGGCTTTTTCAGCCAGTGGCTGGAGATTTGTAATCTCGTCTTTGGTCGGAGCATTCACTCTCAGATAATAGCACTGGCTGTTTGAGTGTACCCTGCACCTTCACTCGAGTGCTTGCATTGAATGACATACGGGGCTAGTTTACAACAGAAGCCCTCCTTTGTCGGCTCTTGCTGACCCCTACCCAGCGTTCTTGTACCAAAACTGTATTTACAAATTAAATTCAAGCCTATTGGCTTTGCCAATCCTTGTTCTTGCATACTGTATTTTTCAATTGTGTGCAACTTCTCTCTTTCTCCCTCTATCTCTCCCTCTCTTGCCCTGTCTCCCTCTCTCTAAAAATTCAGTGTATTTAACTTCTCTCTCTTTCTAATGGCAAAATGTGTTAACACCTCTCACTCATTTGTAATACAGTGTATCTTCTCTCCCTCACAATGCAGTGTGTTTAACTTCATCCTCATTTCTTTCATAGTTGGTGTTTAACTTTACTCATATATTCATAATACAGACAGTGTGTTTAACCGTCTCATAATGCAAAGAGCTTAACTTCCCATTTTGACTGCACTGTTTAACTGCTATTGAACTGCTTTCTCAAACTCTATGCTTAACCTCTCGTGTTCTCTCACACACAAGGCAGTGGCTTTACTTCTCTCTCGAGCTCTCACACACAAGGCAGTGTGCTTAACTTCTCAATCGATCTCTCACACACAAGGCAGTGTGCCTAACTTCTCACTCGATCTCTCACACACAAGACAATTTGCTTAACTTCTCATTAGATCTTTCACACACATTCAGCATGCTTAACTTCTCTCTCGATCTCTCACACATACAGTGTGCTTAACTTCTCTCTCGATCTCTCACACACAAGGCAGCATGTTTAACTTCTCTCTCGATCTCTCACACACAAGGCAGTGTGCTGAACTTCTCTCTCGATCTCTCACACGCAAGGCAGCGTACATAACTTCTCTCTCGATCTCTGACACACAAGGCAGTGTGCTTAAGTTCTCTCTCGATCTCTCACACACAAGGCAGTGTGCTGAACTTCTCTCTCGATCTCTCACACACAAGGCAGCGTACTTAACTTCTCTCTCGATCTCTGACACACAAGGCAGTGTGCTTAACTTCTCTCTCGATCTCTCACACACAAGGCAGTGTGCTTAACTTCTCTCTCGATCTCTCACACACAAGGCAGCATGTTTAACTTCTCTCTCGATCTCTCACACACAAGGCAGCGTGCTTAACTTCTCTCTCGATCTCTGACACTCAAGGCAGTGTGCTTAACTTCTCTCTCGATCTCACACACACAAGGCAGTGTGCTGAACTTCTCTCTCGATCTCTCACACACAAGGCAGCATGCTTAACTTCTCTCTCGATCTCTCACACACAAGGCAGTATGCTTAACTTCTCTCTCGATCTCTCACACACAAGGTAGCATGCTTAACTTCTCTCTTGATCTCTTACACACAAGGCAACGTGCTTAACTTCTCTTTCGATCTCTCACACACAAGGCAGTGTGCTCGACTTCTCTCTCGATCTCTCACACAAGGCAGAGTGCTTAACTTCTCTCTTGATCTCCCACACACATACAGTGTCCTTAACTTCTCTCTCGATCTCTCACACACAAGGCAGCGTGCTTGACTTCTCTCTCGATCCAACTCACAAGGCAGTGTGCTTGACTTCTCTCTCGATCTCTCACACATAAGGCAATGTGCATAACTTCTCACTTGATCTCTGAAATACAAGGCAGCATGCTTAACCTCTCTTTTCACTCACAGACGGCAGCGTGCTCGACTTCTCTCTCGGTCTCTCACACATAAGGCAATGTGCTTAACTTATCTTTCGACCTCTCTTACACAAGTTAGTGTGCTTAGCTTCTCTCTTGTTGTCACACACACAAGGCAGTGTGCTTAACGTCTCTCTCACACAAAAGGCAGCATCCTTAGCTTCTCTATCTCTCACACACAAGGCAGCGTGCTTAACTTCTCTCTTGATCTCTCACACACATACAGCGTGCTTAACTTCTCTCCCAATCTCTGACACACAAGGCAGCGTGCTTAACTTCTCTCTTGATCTCTCACACACATACAGCGTGCTTAACTTCTCTCTCGATCTCTCACACACAAGGCAGTGTGCTTAACTTCTCTCTTGATCTCTCACACACATACAGCGTGCTTAACTTCTCTCTCAATCTCTGACACACAAGGCAGCGTGCTTAGCTTCTCTCTCAATCTCACTCACACAAGGCAGTGTGCTTAACTTCTCTCTCGATCTCTCCTACACAATGCAGCATGCTCGACTTCTCTCTCGATCTCTCACACATAAGGCAATGTGCTTAACTTCTCTTTCGACCTCTCTTACACAAGGCAGTGTGCTTAATTTCTCTCTTGATGTCACGCACACAAGGCAGTGTGCTTAACGTCTCAATGCTGGGTTCAACCTCTCACTCAAAATGCAGTAAGTTAACTTCTCTCCCTCAAAGGGCTGATCATCTCTCCTTTTCTCTAAAATTCAGTGTGTTTAACTTCTCTTTTTGTCTCCCTCATAATATAGTAGGTTACATTTTAGTCTCGAAGAGAATGTCAACAACCCTTCTCAAACACTGTGAGGGTTCTTTACTTCTCCATCTCTCTTTCTCATGAAGAAAGCCCTGTGTTAAACTCTCCAGCTCTTCCTAATTATTCCCAGTTTGAATCACGAAAGGCCATCATTTGTTGCAATGACAGTGTGAAGTACATAGTATCTCTCAAAGAAACTGAAGTGACCTTATTAAAGAAGTCACGTGCTCTGGACTACTCTTTTCAGAGGCAGAGGACGCGGTACTACGGATTATCAAGGCTAGGGGTATCATAAAACACTAATATCATGGACAGAGCATCAAGGGACGAAATATTGAAAGGTAACTGCATATAGAGGAAGTGTTTTGCCTTGAATATATGTAAATATGTTCACGGTATATATATGTGGAGTTAGGAATAGAAAATCTATACATACTTACCTTTGGATGTTTTGTTTCTTTGATATTTAATGCTATCAAGTTTTATTCGGTGTTTCGGGGTCACACCCTGAGATTTAGTTTAAACTCCCTCCCCTTTTTATTATTGTTCATCTTGTGAAACATTAAGTCACCTCTGTACCCCAAAATGTGACTCACCTACGAAGCCCGATGTCGTAAGTTTGCAATCAAGTAAATAGGGCATGGAGGCCACAAAAAAAATCACTAGCATCGTTGCAAAAGCACATTTTATAAATGCATTCTATGCTGGAATGACAGTCTTCACTATCAAATGACTGGTACAACACCTCGATGTATATCAATTGTATGTATTGCATTTTGGCCACAAAGAGCTTCGTTTGATTGGTGTGCCATGAAGATTCACTAAATACTGTCTGAAATAGTTTTCAAAAAAATCATGAGGACTGGACAGTCAATTCAGGCTGCACAAAACACTGGCAGCTTAATTTATCTAAAGTGCTCAATACTCGGATTGTCTCTTGAGACAGGGGAGTGTTTTCGACCTGGTAATAACACGCGCATTTACGGAAACTGCCTTTTAAACACAAAAGTACTTAGCAGATTGTTTTATAACATATTGTCATTTGAGGCATAAATCAAAACACTGACTTTGAGCATATTTCAAAACATTTGAATCCACAGTGTAGAAAAATGTCTCTCTGTGAGTTAACCTCTAGGTACAGCTAGAGTTTAACAAGACTGCTGACCTAACACCCAGAGGAAACAGTTTCACGGCTAGATACAGCTAGAGTTAAACAAGACTGCTGACCTAACACCCAGAGGAAACAGTTTCACTGCTAGGTACAGCTAGAGTTTAACAAGCCTGATGACCCAACACCCAGAGGAAACAGTTTCACCGCTAGATACAGCTAGAGTAAAACAAGACTGCTGACCTAACACCCACAGAAAACAGTTTCATCGCTAGGTACAGCTAGAGTTTAACAAGTCTGCTGACCTAACACCCAGAGGAAACAGTGTCACCGCTAGATACAGCTAGAGTTAAACAAGACTGCTGACCTAACACCCAGAGGAAACAGTTTCACTGCTAGGTACAGCTAGAGTTTAACAAGCCTGATGACCCAACACCCAGAGGAAACAGTTTCACCGCTAGATACAGCTAGAGTAAAACAAGACTGCTGACCTAACACCCACAGAAAACAGTTTCATCGCTAGGTACAGCTAGAGTTTAACAAGTCTGCTGACCTAACACCCAGAGGAAACAGTTTCACCGCGAGATACAGCTAGAGTTAAACAGGACTGCTGACCTAACACCCACAGAAAACAGTTTCACTGCTAGGTACAGTTAGAGTTTAACAAGTCTGCTGACCTAACACCCAGAGGAAACAGTTTCAATGCTAGATACAGCTAGAGTTAAACAAGACTGCTGACCTAACACCCAGAGGAAACAGTCTCACTGCTAGGTACAGCTAGAGTTTAACAAGTCTGCTGACCTAACACCCAGAGGAAACAGTTTCACCTATGCTAGAGTTTAACAAGACTGCTGACCTAACACCCAGAGGAAACAGTTTCACTGCTAGGTACAGCTAGAGTTTAACAAGCCTGATGACCCAACACCCAGAGGAAACAGTTTCACCGCTAGATACAGCTAGAGTAAAACAAGACTGCTGACCTAACACCCATAGAAAACAGTTTCATCGCTAGGTACAGCTAGAGTTTAACAAGTCTGCTGACCTAACACCCAGAGGAAACAGTTTCACTGCTAGATACAGCTAGAGTTAAACAGGACTGCTGACCTAACACCCACAGAAAACAGTTTCACTGCTAGGTACAGTTAGAGTTTAACAAGTCTGCTGACCTAACACCCAGAGGAAACAGTTTCAATGCTAGATACAGCTAGAGTTAACCAAGACTGCTGACCTAACACCCAGAGGAAACAGTTTCACTGCTAGGTACAGCTAGAGTTTAACAAGCCTGATGACCCAACACCCAGAGGAAACAGTTTCACCGCTAGATACAGCTAGAGTAAAACAAGACTGCTGACCTAACACCCACAGAAAACAGTTTCATCGCTAGGTACAGCTAGAGTTTAACACGTCTGCTGACCTAACACCCAGAGGAAACAGTTTCACCGCTAGATACAGCTAGAGTTAAACAAGACTGCTGACCTAACACCCAGAGGAAACAGTTTCACTGCTAGGTACAGCTAGAGTTTAACAAGCCTGGTGACCCAACACCCAGAGGAAACAGTTTCACCGCTAGATACAGCTAGAGTAAAACAAGACTGCTGACCTAACACCCACAGAAAACAGTTTCATCGCTAGGTACAGCTAGAGTTTAACAAGTCTGCTGACCTAACACCCAGAGGAAACAGTTTCACCGCGAGATACAGCTAGAGTTAAACAGAACTGCTGACCTAACACCCACAGAAAACAGTTTCACTGCTAGGTACAGTTAGAGTTTAAGAAGTCTGCTGACCTAACACCCAGAGGAAACAGTTTCAATGCTAGATACAGCTAGAGTTAAACAAGACTGCTGACCTAACACCCAGAGGAAACAGTCTCACTGCTAGGTACAGCTAGAGTTTAACAAGTCTGCTGACCTAACACCCAGAGGAAACAGTTTCACCTATGCTAGAGTTTAACAAGACTGCTGACCTAACACCCAGAGGAAACAGTTTCACTGCTAGGTACAGCTAGAGTTTAACAAGCCTGATGACCCAACACCCAGAGGAAACAGTTTCACCGCTAGATACAGCTAGAGTAAAACAAGACTGCTGACCTAACACCCATAGAAAACAGTTTCATCGCTAGGTACAGCTAGAGTTTAACAAGTCTGCTGACCTAACACCCAGAGGAAACAGTTTCACCGCTAGATACAGCTAGAGTTAAACAGGACTGCTGACCTAACACCCACAGAAAACAGTTTCACTGCTAGGTACAGTTAGAGTTTAATAAGTCTGCTGACCTAACACCCAGAGGAAACAGTTTCAATGCTAGATACAGCTAGAGTTAAACAAGACTGCTGACCTAACACCCAGAGGAAACAGTCTCACTGCTAGGTACAGCTAGAGTTTAACAAGCCTGATGACCCAACACCCAGAGGAAACAGTTTCACCTATGCTAGAGTTTAACAAGACTGCTGACCTAACACCCAGAGGAAACAGTTTCACTGCTAGGTACAGCTAGAGTTTAACAAGCCTGATGACCCAACACCCAGAGGAAACAGTTTCACCGCTAGATACAGCTAGAGTTTAACAAGCCTGATGACCCAACACCCAGAGGAAACAGTTTCACTGCTAGGTACAGCTAGAGTTTAACAAGTCTGCTGACCTAACACCCACAGAAAACAGTTTCATTGCAATGTACAGTTAGTGTTTAACAAGACTGCTGACCTAACACCCAGAGGAAACAGTTTCACGGCTAGGTACAGCTAGAGTTTAACAAGACTGCTGACCTAACACCCAGAGGAAACAGTTTCACTGCTAGGTACAGCTAGAGTTTAACAAGACTGCTGACCTAACACCCACAGAAAACAGTTTCACCGCTAGATACAGCTAGAGTTTAATAAGTCTGCTGACCTAACACCCACAAGAAACAGTTTCACCACTAGATGCAGCTAGAGTTTAACAAGACTGCTGACCTAACACCCACAGTAAACAGTTTAATTGCAATGTACAGTTAGAGTTTAACAAGACTGCTGACCTAACACCCAGAGGAAACAGTTTCACGGCTAGGTACAGCTAGAGTTTAACAAGACTGCTGACCTCACACCCAGAGGAAACAGTTTCACTGCTAGGTACAGCTAGAGTTTAACAAGTCTGCTGACCTAACACCCAGAGGAAACAGTTTCACCTATGCTAGAGTTTAACAAGACTGCTGACCTAACACCCAGAGGAAACAGTTTCACGGCTAGGTACAGCTAGAGTTTAACAAGACTGCTGACCTAACACCCAGAGGAAACAGTTTCACTGCTAGGTACAGCTAGAGTTTAACATGCCTGATGACCCAACACCCAGAGGAAACAGTTTCACCGCTAGATACAGCTAGAGTTAAACAAGACTGCTGACCTAACACCCACAGAAAACAGTTTCATCGCTAGGTACAGCTAGAGTTTAACAAGTCTGCTGACCTAACACCCACAGAAAACAGTTTCATATCAATGTACAGTTAGTGTTTAACAAGACTGCTGACCTAACACCCAGAGGAAACAGTTTCACGGCTAGGTACAGCTAGAGTTTAACAAGACTGCTGACCTAACACCCACAGAAAACAGTTTAATTGCAATGTACAGTTAGAGTTTAACAAGACTGCTGACCTAACACCCAGAGGAAACAGTTTCACGGCTAGGTACAGCTAGAGTTTAACAAGACTGCTGACCTAACACCCAGAGGAAACAGTTTCACTGCTAGGTACAGCTAGAGTTTAACAAGACTGCTGACCTAACACCCAGAGGAAACAGTTTCACTGCTAGGTACAGCTAGAGTTTAACATGCCTGATGACCCAACACCCAGAGGAAACAGTTTCACGTCTAGATACAGCTAGAGTTAAACAAGACTGCTGACCTAACACCCAGAGGAAACAGTTTCACTGCTAGGTACAGCTAGAGTTTAACAAGACTGCTGACCTAACACCCAGAGGAAACAGTTTCACTGCTAGGTACAGCTAGAGTTTAACATGCCTGATGACCTAACACCCAGAGGAAACAGTTTCAATGCTAGATACAGCTAGAGTTAAACAAGACTGCTGACCTAACACCCAGAGGAAACAGTCTCACTGCTAGGTACAGCTAGAGTTTAACAAGTCTGCTGACCTAACACCCAGAGGAAACAGTTTCAATGCTAGATACAGCTAGAGTTAACCAAGACTGCTGACCTAACACCCAGAGGAAACAGTTTCACTGCTAGGTACAGCTAGAGTTTAACAAGCCTGATGACCCAACACCCAGAGGAAACAGTTTCACCGCTAGATACAGCTAGAGTAAAACAAGACTGCTGACCTAACACCCATAGAAAACAGTTTCATCGCTAGGTACAGCTAGAGTTTAACAAGCCTGATGACCCAACACCCAGAGGAAACAGTTTCACCGCTAGATACAGCTAGAGTAAAACAAGACTGCTGACCTAACACCCACAGAAAACAGTTTCACTGCTAGGTACAGTTAGAGTTTAACAAGTCTGCTGACCTAACACCCAGAGGAAACAGTTTCAATGCTAGATACAGCTAGAGTTAAACAAGACTGCTGACCTAACACCCAGAGGAAACAGTCTCACTGCTAGGTACAGCTAGAGTTTAACAAGTCTGCTGACCTAACACCCAGAGGAAACAGTTTCACCTATGCTAGAGTTTAACAAGACTGCTGACCTAACACCCAGAGGAAACAGTTTCACTGCTAGGTACAGCTAGAGTTTAACAAGCCTGATGACCCAACACCCAGAGGAAACAGTTTCACCGCTAGATACAGCTAGAGTAAAACAAGACTGCTGACCTAACACCCATAGAAAACAGTTTCATCGCTAGGTACAGCTAGAGTTTAACAAGTCTGCTGACCTAACACCCAGAGGAAACAGTTTCACCGCTAGATACAGCTAGAGTTAAACAAGACTGCTGACCTAACACCCAGAGGAAACAGTTTCACTGCTAGGTACAGCTAGAGTTTAACAAGCCTGATGACCCAACACCCAGAGGAAACAGTTTCACCGCTAGATACAGCTAGAGTAAAACAAGACTGCTGACCTAACACCCACAGAAAACAGTTTCATCGCTAGGTACAGCTAGAGTTTAACAAGTCTGCTGACCTAACACCCAGAGGAAACAGTTTCACCGCGAGATACAGCTAGAGTTAAACAGGACTGCTGACCTAACACCCACAGAAAACAGTTTCACTGCTAGGTACAGTTAGAGTTTAACAAGTCTGCTGACCTAACACCCAGAGGAAACAGTTTCAATTCTAGATACAGCTAGAGTTAAACAAGACTGCTGACCTAACACCCAGAGGAAACAGTCTCACTGCTAGGTACAGCTAGAGTTTAACAAGTCTGCTGACCTAACACCCAGAGGAAACAGTTTCACCTATGCTAGAGTTTAACAAGACTGCTGACCTAACACCCAGAGGAAACAGTTTCACTGCTAGGTACAGCTAGAGTTTAACAAGCCTGATGACCCAACACCCAGAGGAAACAGTTTCACCGCTAGATACAGCTAGAGTAAAACAAGACTGCTGACCTAACACCCATAGAAAACAGTTTCATCGCTAGGTACAGCTAGAGTTTAACAAGTCTGCTGACCTAACACCCAGAGGAAACAGTTTCACCGCTAGATACAGCTAGAGTTAAACAGGACTGCTGACCTAACACCCACAGAAAACAGTTTCACTGCTAGGTACAGTTAGAGTTTAATAAGTCTGCTGACCTAACACCCAGAGGAAACAGTTTCAATGCTAGATACAGCTAGAGTTAAACAAGACTGCTGACCTAACACCCAGAGGAAACAGTCTCACTGCTAGGTACAGCTAGAGTTTAACAAGCCTGATGACCCAACACCCAGAGGAAACAGTTTCACCTATGCTAGAGTTTAACAAGACTGCTGACCTAACACCCAGAGGAAACAGTTTCACTGCTAGGTACAGCTAGAGTTTAACAAGCCTGATGACCCAACACCCAGAGGAAACAGTTTCACCGCTAGATACAGCTAGAGTTTAACAAGCCTGATGACCCAACACCCAGAGGAAACAGTTTCACTGCTAGGTACAGCTAGAGTTTAACAAGTCTGCTGACCTAACACCCACAGAAAACAGTTTCATTGCAATGTACAGTTAGTGTTTAACAAGACTGCTGACCTAACACCCAGAGGAAACAGTTTCACGGCTAGGTACAGCTAGAGTTTAACAAGACTGCTGACCTAACACCCAGAGGAAACAGTTTCACTGCTAGGTACAGCTAGAGTTTAACAAGACTGCTGACCTAACACCCACAGAAAACAGTTTCTTTTTTTTTTTATATATATATTTTTTATATTTTCCATGACAGTTCCAATAATATATACATTCATAACTGTAATCCAAAAAGAAAGGAAAAAAAAGAAACCAAATCTCAAATACAAATACTACGGTGTACTGGTATTACCAAAAAAATTTGTAAGGGCTCCCCAGATTACCATTCCTATACGTTTCTTCCGATTACCCTTTAGCGCATACAAATTCATTTCAATTTCATAAATACGATACAACTTGGCTCTCCAAAATTCAAAAGTAGGGGGTTCAGATGAAAGCCATTCTGTTGCAATACATAAGCGAGCAACCGTCATTGCAAGAAATAAAAAATACCGGTGTTCTTTTAAAACAGGATGACTATATGTTTTTTGACAACTTCCCAGTATCAAGTCTGCTGACCTAACACCCACAGAAAACAGTTTCATATCAATGTACAGTTAGTGTTTAACAAGACTGCTGACCTAACACCCAGAGGAAACAGTTTCACGGCTAGGTACAGCTAGAGTTTAACAAGACTGCTGACCTAACACCCACAGAAAACAGTTTAATTGCAATGTACAGTTAGAGTTTAACAAGACTGCTGACCTAACACCCAGAGGAAACAGTTTCACGGCTAGGTACAGCTAGAGTTTAACAAGACTGCTGACCTAACACCCAGAGGAAACAGTTTCACTGCTAGGTACAGCTAGAGTTTAACAAGACTGCTGACCTAACACCCAGAGGAAACAGTTTCACTGCTAGGTACAGCTAGAGTTTAACATGCCTGATGACCCAACACCCAGAGGAAACAGTTTCACGTCTAGATACAGCTAGAGTTAAACAAGACTGCTGACCTAACACCCACAGAAAACAGTTTCATCGCTAGGTACAGCTAGAGTTTAACAAGTCTGCTGACCTAACACCCACAGAAAACAGTTTCATATCAATGTACAGTTAGTGTTTGACAAGACTGCTGACCTAACACCCAGAGGAAACAGTTTCACGCCTAGGTACAGCTAGAGTTTAACAAGACTGCTGACCTAACACCCAGAGGAAACAGTTTCACTGCTAGGTACAGCTAGAGTTTAACAAGACTGCTGACCTAACACCCACAGAAAACAGTTTCTTTTTTTTTTTATATATATATTTTTTATATTTTCCATGACAGTTCCAATAATATATACATTCATAACTGTAATCCAAAAAGAAAGGAAAAAAAAGAAACCAAATCTCAAATACAAATACTACGGTGTACTGGTATTACCAAAAAAATTTGTAAGGGCTCCCCAGATTACCATTCCTATACGTTTCTTCCGATTACCCTTTAGCGCATACAAATTCATTTCAATTTCATAAATACGATACAACTTGGCTCTCCAAAATTCAAAAGTAGGGGGTTCAGATGAAAGCCATTCTGTTGCAATACATAAGCGAGCAACCGTCATTGCAAGAAATAAAAAATACCGGTGTTCTTTTAAAACAGGATGACTATATGTTTTTTGACAACTTCCCAGTATCATAAGTGAAGAGGAGATCTTCAAAGGACATGACAGTACCAATGACATAAATCTTTCAACATTAACAAAAAAGTGCGACAATTTTGTACAGTTAAAAGAAATATGCAACATATCAGCTTCCGGACCCCCACATCGAAAAAATTTGCCATCATATTTATCTCCCCAAGTTGCCATACGTTTAGGAGTATAATATAACCTAAAGATCGTTTTATAAACTTGAGCTTTTAGATTGGCTGCCAAACAATTTTTTTTAGCAAGGGATAAAGATTCCACGATATCAATTTGAGGATCTCCTAGCTGATTTATCCAATACTGGTTATATTTTTGAATATCATCATCTCTATATTCCATCAAAATCGAATAGAGTGGACCAATCCTTTTTTGAAGACAGATCCCTTCTATTAAATTATTAGGGAGAGCCTCAAACTGATTTTTCAAACAGAAGTCGCGAACTTGAAGATATTTAAAAAACGACGCCTGCGGAAGCTGATATTTGTCTACCAGTTCTGCATATGTTACGAATGTTGCTTTATTATCATATAAGTCACCAATTTTTGAGATCCCTTTTCTAATCCATAACTTTGCATTATCGTCCCAGAACACAGAGGGGAGTATTTTATTAGCATCAAAAGGAGTATAATATATGATTTTGCCCAATTTAATCATTTTCTTGACGTTTCTCCAAACTTTAAATGCTGAGGCGAGTACCTTAAATCGAGTATGTTTGTAATAGTTGCCCTCTAATTCCTTTAATAGGCAACCTTTTGCCTGTTCTCCTAATAGTAAAAAAAAGATAGATGGGGCTTCCGCCTCATTTTTTGGAGGTTCCCCTATCAATATATAGCTCATTTTTTGTAAAAAACATATATAATAATAACATAAAAAATCAGGCAAACCGCGACCTCCTCTTTCTTCCGGTAGCGTCAGCCATTTCATGGCTCTACGAACTTTACCTGGAGCCCACACAAATTTCCCACAGATATTTTGTAATTGCTGTATATACTTAAATGAAAATTCCAAAGGTATACTTCGAAATAAATAAAGTTTCATATCAATGTACAGTTAGTGTTTAACAAGACTGGAGGAAACAGTTTCACGGCTAGGTACAGCTAGAGTTTAACAAGACTGCTGACCTAACACCCAGAGGAAACAGTTTCACTGCTAGGTACAGCTAGAGTTTAACAAGACTGCTGACCTAACACCCACAGAAAACAGTTTCACCGCTATGTACAGCTAGAGTTTAATAAGTCTGCTGACCTAACACCCACAAGAAACAGTTTCACCACTAGATGCAGCTAGAGTTTAACAAGACTGCTGACCTAACACCCAGAAGAAACAGTTTCACCGCTAGGTACAGCTGGAGTTTAACAAGACTGCTGATCTAACACCCACAGAAAACATTTTCACCCCTAGGTACAGCTAGAGTTTAACAAGACTGCTAATCTAACACCTGCAAAAAACAGTTTTGCTGCTAGGTACAGCTAGAGTTTAACAAGACTGCTGACCTAACACCCACAGAAAACAGTTTCACTGCTAGAGTTTAACAGGTCTGCTGACTAAACACGCACAGAAAACTGTTTCACCGCTAGGTACAGCTAGAGTTTAAAAAGACTGCTGATCTAACACCCGGAGTAAACAGTTTCACCACTAGGTACAGCAAATGTTTAACAAGATTGTGGACCTCAAGGAAACAGTTTCACCAAAATGGACAACTAGAGTTTAACAAGACTGCCGACCTAACACCTAGAGGAAACAGATAAGTCACTAGGTACAGCTAGAGTTTAACAAGACTGCTGATAACGAGGAAACTGTTTCACCAAAATGGACAGCTAGAGTTTAACAAGACTGCTGACCTAACACCCACAGGAAACAGTTTCAAAAATAGGTTCAGCTAAGGTTTAGCAAGACTGTTGAGCTAACACCCAGAGGAAACAGTTTCACCACTAGGTACAGCTAGAGTTTAAAAAGACTTCTGACCTAACACCCAGAGGAAACAGTTTCACTACTAGGTACAACCAGAGTTTAACAAGACTCCCGACTTAACACCCGGAGGAAACAGTTTCACTACTGTGTACACCTAGAGTTTAATAGGACTGCTGACGTAACACCCAGAGAAAACAGTTTCATTGCTAGGTACAGCCAGAGTTTAACAAGACTCCCGACTTAACACCCGGAGGAAACAGTTTCACTACTGTGTACACCTAGAGTTTAATAGGACTGCTGACGTAACACCCAGAGAAAACAGTTTCATTGCTAGGTACAGCCAGAGTTTAACAAGACTGCCGACTTAATACCCGGAGGAAACAGTTTCACCACTAGGCTAGGTACAGCTAGAGTTTAACAAAACTGCTGAACTAACACCCAGAGGAAACAGTTTCACCATCAGCCTGATGCATTTGAGTTTTGAATAAGAATATACGACCAAGATCAGAGGATGCGATGTTTAAACATAAAAAAGGGTTTCACAGCATAAAAATCAAACATTTTGTTTCAACAAATCCCATGGCAACATGAAAAACACGGGAAAGGGATAAAGGACACGTTTGAAAATGTTTTTTTAAAGATTCTGTTTCGGTGCTGTTATCAAAGAAGGAGCTTCCAAGCAATGATGAAACAAAGAAGAGAGCCCTAAAAAATGGAAAGGAAGAGAGAGAGCCCGCAAGAACCAAGAAAACAGAGAAGAACGCCCCATTTTCTATTCAGAGGGTAGACAAGAGAGTACCTGGGTCATGAATAGACAAACAGAGAAGAAAACAAGCAACCAGGAGACAGAGACGCCAGTGCTATTCGCCCTAATGCGAGCTATGAAAAGCCCCATACACTGGTTTGGTAGTAAACAAAAACTACTACTTTTGAGTAGAGTTGGCCCCTTACACTGCTGGGCCCTGCTGTACTAATGATAACTGCACCCCGGAGAGAAGGGAGTCCATACGTAATTAAAAGAGAGGACAGTCCGTAATAATGGCGTATCAATGAAAATGTAAGTAGGTCAAATACGTTGATTATTATAATGAAGTCTAAGATTAATGGGAAGAGTACCCAAATACAATGTAAACAATACAAAAATTGAATACTTGTTGTTTTCAAAATGTAATGCATGTGCCCTGTCCTTTTTACAAACTGGCCTGACAGTAATGGGAAAATTCCAATATTTTCTAGGTTCCATTTAAAATGGCGCCTCCTTCCCTTCCCCCAAAACCATGAAAATAAGGGCAAGTTCCAATGGAAAACATCAAACCCATAAACAAGCTGACACACTAGTGGTGCAAATAAGTGTAATTTGAAGCACAGATTTTTCTCATTTTAATGGGCTGTTGGCTAGTGCACAAAGACGGAGGGTAGAGGGTCGATATCTGCGCCGATATAGACATTTGTGGAACAGGTAGCACGCTAAAGGAAAGCTGCAGGCGAGTGGTGCAGTCCTTCTTGAACAATCCCAAGTATATAAAAATGTGTGTATTTCCTCCTCCATTAAGGCAGAAGGAAGAGCCTTAGATAATGAGGAGGCAAAAAACAAGTGCCAGGTTATTAGGAGATAGAATATAAATCCCACCACTAACAGGGAGATAGACCAGACACCCCAAATAATTAGGAGACATAGGCAGTGAAATCCGATAAAAGAGAGGGAACAAAAACACAGCCACAGCACATGCATCTCCCAGTGTTAAGGGAGAAGAGAGGCTCAAAGTAATCTGGAGGCACAGACTACAGACCCCCAGGAAGGATGAGAAAGAGAACAGAGCCCATAAACAACGAGATGGCAGCACAGAGTCCCCACGCAACTAGGAAAGATGTGCAACCCCTACTAAGTACTGAGAGGACAAAGAAAGATGCTTTACAAATATGGAGACAGAATTAAAACTCCCACCCACTCCTGAGAATAAAGAGGCAGGGACCTGGGCATCCGAGAGCAAAAAGAAAATTGAGAATCCCAGGAAAACACAATGTGCACATAACTCCCCAGGCAAAGAAAATGCAGGCAGGAGGCCACAATAGTAGGAACTAGAGCTGTTTAAAAACAAAGGCATGGAATGAAACCCATCCCCAAAAAGGAACAGCAGAGAACGTGCCACTAAGAGCCGCACCAAAGACTAAAGACATTCAGACTTGATCTTCTCACACAGCAAGAGGATAGGTAAGCGCCGCATCAGAAAATATGAAAAAAACAGCATTGTGAAAACAGAGCAGCATTGTGAAAACAGAGCAGCATTGTGAAAACAGAGCGTGGCATCCTTGGAAAGGGGCTGACACTCATGGAAATGCATATCTGCATGATAGGGACAGCGATCAGTGTTACTGGAATACAGCCAGGCATTGTGGGGACAGAGATTATGAAACCACAGATTAACCTCCTAGGCCTAGAGATGGTCTTCAGAGCAGTGGGGCTCTGTGCTGGGGGAACCGGGATTTAGTCGGTGGTGTGAGACTACAGATGGATCTTATTGGACCAGATCTAGGCATGATGGCCCCAGGTACAGCAATATAGGGATAGGCATGGTGGGTCCTCATCTTCTTGAGACCTACGGGTCATGTGGCCTTGCTTACTGATTTTTACAAAACTGGACACCACACAGTCTTGAATGATATCCAACTTCATCTCAGACTGGAGGAGAGGTATCTAGGGAACTTTAGAAAGCAACAAAGTGCTCCATAGACGTCCAGCACTAGACACTGCTCCAATGGAGAAGACAAGAAAAGGTACTTGTGACCCAGGGGGTCCCAACTTCACTCCCATGTGCCTTGTCTGGTTCATTGGGTTTTCCCTCAGTCAGGCGCTCTACCTGATGGTGACCTCATGGAACAAGTGGATGCAGGGGCGGCAGAGCGTGCCATCACCTGCGCACGGTGAAAGGACTCCCTCTCCGCTTCTCCAACATGCAATGGTTGTTGGCTCTGCCTCTGATGTGCTCTTTCTGGGTTACTGAACGGGCGCTTACACTGAACCCTGTAAAATGTCACTTTCCGTGTTACAAGGATCCTAGGAGTATGCAACCTAGCTCAAGCGTGGCATTTAACTCTGGCACTGTATCATGCCGCCCGAAGGCACTTTTCCTGGCCACTGATCACAGCACGATCACAGCTCAAGACACTTGAGTGTTCTATCAAGAGCCGCAACACTCCGAGGCCCCTGGGCAATGACTTGGGGCCTTCAGGATGACTGGCGGCCTACTAAAACTTGCCATCAGTTTAGAGTTGAGGTGGGAGGGGTCCTGGGGGTGACTTACAGGGAGTCAGGCCAGAAAGTGGACGGCAGATGGGCAGGTAGACGAGGCAGGGTAAGGACACGCCTCTTCCTCATATGGACTCACTGTTTAGTTTCACATTTTATACGGCTTGACTGCGCCCGATGGCATCAGTGTGCTCCACAGTGCATACATGGCGTGCGTGTAGCAGTCTTGTCATACTGAGGGTGAGGACAGGGCTAGAGGGAGGTAGGTACTGGTAGGGGAGAGGTTGGCAATGTAAGTCAGATTAATCATATGGAGCGAGAGAACAAGGGGGGGAAAGGGTCAAGGTAGCCTTCGCTTGCTGCCAGGCAAAAGCCATCCCACACCCACTGGCTTTTTCCACCACCCGCAAGAGCGGTAAAGCTTCCTTCTGGTCAGAAGTCCAAGAGCAGATTCTGTGCCCACACAGCTGGCCCCACTGTGGGATTCCGGCACCAGGGCCATACTTTTATGTTTGCAAAACCAACAAGATGTCCAATGAATGGGCATGAAGATCACAGCATGATGCATGGGTCACATCCGGCAAGACAGATCTGCGCTGATAGATAATGACCGACTGCGCCTTCTGCTTCCTTGCGCACCCCCACATTGGCCCTGCATTGAAAGATCCCCGTAGGATGGGGGTTGACATACAGCACCTTACAAGAATTCAAAATAAACGATACAACTCATGTGAACAGAGGCGGGGATTATGACAATAAGAGATCACAACTCAGAGAATGGAGGGGGCAGTGCCCCAGGCGCCAGAGCTCACGGACCCCCAGTAGTCTAAGGCCTGGCAGCCTCTCTAGGGCCTGTCGGTACCTCGGGTCCCAGGAGCTCGGCAGCACCTCTAGTTATCAGACAGCAGAACTAAGCAACGCCGCTGCCTCCATCTCTGGAGAACACACCCGCCCTCCCCTCGGCCTTCAGGCTCTGGACACCCCCAGGCTCAGCACCTCTGAACCCACCTTGGAAGTCCCAGCGCAGGTGCCAACACCCTTCGGTTACTTCCAGCGCCCAAGCCCTGCTCACCCTTTTTACCAGCAGAGACGGACTGCGAGGCCATTCAGGCACCAAAGTGGCCTCGTCCCTCCACTCCTCCACACCCTACTACTGGCCCGCAGTGCCGCTGCGCCTACTGACTCACAAAGCGCTAGTCCCAGCGTGTCCCAGATGCCCCCCGCCTCCAGACCCTCGCAGCCTCCTGTTATTTCTGAGCTGCTGCCCGAGCCCTGGAGTCCGGCGGCCTCCCTCGTGCCCCCAGCGCCCCGGGCCAATCCGATCACTGTGCTCACTGCGCTGTCCCACCGGAGTTCCCTAATCCTCAGGTCAAAATGTGTCAGTTGCACCGCTCACCCCCTGACCCGGAAGCCTTTGGCTGTGCCTGCCCCGCCGACCCCCCAGTCTTACCTGGGTGCAACATACTTTGAAAGTAGAAGATGACGAGGACGAAGGAGCCCAGGCAGGTGGCCAGCACCATCCTGCATACCCGGTTCATGCGCATGACCTCCAGCAGGGCTTGCTTCATGGCTGGCTCCGGCGGGGGTCGCGGGGGCTCCCGGTGGGAAGAGAGCTCCAGCCTGGGAAGGCACAGAGGGCTGCGGGCGCTGATCCGGGGTCCGTGTCCGCGATGGAGGGTTCCGAGGCGAGGGCGCTGGAAGGGGCGATGGGGGCTCCAGAAGATGGGCGGCCACGGGTGGAGGAACCCGAGGATGGAGGGTCCAGCAGGTGTGGGGTCCAAGGGCCGGAGGATCTGGGATTTAATCCGAAGGCGAGGAGGTTCCGGGGAGTGCAGTGTCCGGGGGCCCTAGGTGGACAGGATCAAGGTTAGGGGGTTACGATTCAGGGGGTGGGAGGCTGAGGGGGTTTAGGGTTAATTGGTTACAGGTCCAGGGAATGTGGGCTCAGGGGGCGGAGCTCCTGAAGCCGGGTTCCCGGGTGTAGATGCTGTCAGTATGAGCCTAGAGCACGGGCGGTGCAGGTGGTAAAGTTCAGGCGTTGGGAGACCGCTCTATGGAGCGGACGGTCCGAGCGGAGGGTCCCGGGAGTACCTGGCTAGGGATGGGGCGTGGGAGATACAATAGATGAGCTCCAGGGAACGGAGTGCAGGCAATGGAGGCGCAGCACAACAGAGCGGCAGCATGGAGGGTCCCGGGATGTGGTTTCAGGGGGTGTGGGGGTTTAAGGGATGGAGGGACACGCGCTGCTCCTGCTTCTAGCGCGTCCACCGAGGCAGCAGGGCGCCCCTCCTTGATCCACTGCACGGAGCTGCGGGACCGTGAGGGATGCTCCGGTCTTGGCAGCAGCTGGGGATGGATGCTGCTCCCGGGATGCACGGATCTCCTGCTGCGGAGAGAGTGCTGCCCAATCTCCCACTCCGGACGGAGCTTGTACCGAAGGTAGGGAGGAGAGCCCAGAGGGTGGTGCAGGCTGTGCTGGGTTGCCCGGCGGTGAGACTCAGAGCCTTCGCCCGCCGCTGCAGGTGATTCTGGGTGGTTGCGGTCCCCCTGGTCCTGCGGGTGGAGCTCCGATGCGCTGCGGTGTCCCCTCCGGGTGGACTGAGCTGGCGGTGAAGGCTCCCGCGGGCGCCGCGGCTCCTGCTGCCCCGTCCTTGGTGGTGGGGTCCTAGCCTCCGAGCAGAGATGCAGGAGGCGAAGCCCTGTTGTCGCAGAAGAGCTGGAGATGGGTGTCCAGCCTCTGTGCCCCCGCCGCCCCGGCCGGTCCGTGCGATGCGTCCCCGGCCGGTGCTCCTGCAGAGATGCTCCCCGGCCGGTGCTCCTCCAGTGATGCTCTGAGCTCACCTCACTCCCACAGCCCGGGAGCCACCACTGCGAACCGCTAGGCGGGGGCGGACGGAGACTGAAGCTTCTCTCGCAAGCTCCCCCTCCCACAGCGGCATATGGAGGAGCCCGGCTCCCCCCCCCCACCCCCCCAGTGACAGCCCCGCAAGCGGCTGAGCGGGGGAGTCCCAACACCTGAAGACAGATGGAGGGTAGAGAGGCGCGTCGGGGAAATTATTCATCATCGCTCATCTTTGTTCTGATTTCCATTCGTAATGTACATAATGCATTTGTATAGCACTTGTGCCACCCTGAACACGCATCAAAGCGCTAAATCTCAGTTTGCACCCTCAAGGTACAGGAGTAAAATCGATTAAAAAAATGTTTGCTTATCTTCATTATGTGATTTTATATTGTGTTATAATTTTGTGCTAGGCTATGTTGCCATGTTCTGTTTTTTAATGTTATGTTACTAATCAATTTCTGTTATTTTATGTTACGTTACGCTTTCTGCCACTCTGTGATGTAAGCAGTCTTATGCAATGTTATGTCCCAGGGTGCTTGATGTGAAGGGCATAGGTTGAGTTTATAACATTACATTTGTTCTCCACGCTCGAAGTGTTTGTGTTATGTTGGGCTTGTCGGGTGCCAGCAGGGCAGCAAGCGGCCTCGACTTCAGGGACCCCGATAGAGAGGCGTGGCCTACTCCTTTGGATAGGCCTGTGGGCGCCTCACAAACAAACATAACAATTAAGGCACTTCCGGTGCATAGACCACAAGAAGTCATTTCAGGGAGACCCGTTGCCTGCTATGGCCTAAAACGGTCTTTAATTCCACAGTTCGCTACTACTCCCTAACATCCACCTCCCTCCCTCAGAATAAGAAGTGTTTGCTTTCTGCAACCATGTGCATTTATCCAAACAAACCTAGCGAGCCTTTTTAATTATATATGCCTGGTCGACTTACATATACGTCCATTCATTTGTTTCTGATGCATGCTTTATGTGTCAATTCAGTTTGGATGCAGCAGATTGCAGCTGCAAGCCCAGCCTTTGCTTGAGCTCTTGGCTAGAGCATACCTCTGGGAAGGTACTCAAAGGCACCTCTGAGAAACCTGTACAGACAGAGCCTGCTCCTAAGGGCAACAGATCTGGGAGCAAGTCATGGTTCTCTAAGTGGTGGGCCTGACCCTCTCCCTGTCCAGCATTTCACAAATGCAGGTAGCGTCCTGCTGCTTTACACGGTTCGGCCTCACACTTCCCACCACTCTCAGGTTTTGTCACTTGTACCAGTCAATTTGTAGATACAGCCTCTTTGTCTCTTGCTAAGCAGGGTCTCTTCTCAGTTGTGAAACGTTCTGTTAAAGCACATTACAGAGCAAGCAGAAGCCTGAGCAGGCACAACATAGAGCGGAACAGTGGTAATATCCGTGAATGAGACGTCAACGTACACCATGAGATACGCATGCACAAGAGCAGCAATACTAATAAATGCAATGTCGATGTACGTCATAAACTATGCACGCATAACAATGTCAATGCCAGTAAAAATAATGTCAATATATCTGCCATGATGACTGTATGCATAATAATGAGAATGTTGGTAAATTTGATATCAATGACTGTCATGTTTGATGTACATGCAATAACAAACTCGTATTATTGCTGTCCAATTCACCCAAGATTATCTCCCCATCAACACAGAGTCAGAGATACGTGGTCAGACAGGCCCTGAGACTCAACCCAGGCTCACCAATTGTTAGGTCACAGGTGGGGTTACATTCAGCCCAAGACAAACACGCAACCAGCGAAACCCCTGATCGATCCCACAGATAGGCAGTGACACCACAAACAGGTCTGAGGAAATTGGCCCAATAAAACACGTTTGGCCAAAGGCACACATTCTCAAAATGCCACAAAGTTAGCTACCACATGTAGTCAGGAACACTCAGCCAATCAGGACCCAGCATGCATACCACACATAGTGATCGTGTGTTCCCCATGCCGGACATCTGGACGCATACACACTGGCTCACACTAGCTCGCCCCAAAGTCAAGAGCCACCTGTGTCCTCATTATCAGATGGTTGCATTCATGATTCATAACAAGGCCTGGGCCCATATGCTCTCTAGGAATGAGAAATCATTTTATTGTACCCCACAAACTGTATAGCTGATCGGGCAAAACTTCTGTGCATTGGACTGTCTTCAGATGCGCCTCTGTTGATGCACTTCCAGCCCCTGCTTTTAATTAAACTAACTTGTTCCTGTTTTACCAAACGCCTCTTGTCTTTTTATTTTTTCCAGGTAAATTCATATCTGGGCAACAACAGCCACACCTAGACTTTTCTATCTCGTGCCAGGAAGCAGCATGCCTAACATTCCCTCCATCACTCACTGTCCTTTCACACCCCCTATGTATATTGTGCCATTTGAATAGCCACTGTTGGTTGGTGACACACAAGGTATGGCAGAAGGCCTATCCAGACACCATAAGGTGCTGCACTGTTGCCCAGACTCCTTCTTAAAAAGACGGTTTTGGAAGTGATGGACAAATATGTAGGTTACCTGTAGCTAGCCGCAGCCTGTGCAGGTAACAGCGGTGGAGCCCGGTGGAGGGGGATTTCGACAGACAACGCTGAGGGAAAATTAATTATTTATTTAATTTTCCTTCCTAGTCGTCTGTCGAATCCCCCCCACAACCTGGCCCCACTGCTCTCACCTGCACGGGCCGTGGCTGCCTGTAGCCTATGTAAGGTATCTCACCACTCAGAGATTCTGTACATTCTCAATTTAAGCAATTTAAGCACCGACAAAGCCAAAATAACTGGATTGAATGTGCTAATGAAGGTAGCATTGACATATTAGAGCGGGGCGCAAGTGATAAAGGCAGCAGGGGCTGCGAGATTGGGGAAGAATAACAGGCTATCACTCCTGCTGAGTTATCTGACACAGGCTATAACGTTTGGCAGCAAAATTCATCATCAACTCACCTGGAATCTTTAATGGTCCTATCAATTTCAATTCAATTCGTTTTTATTGTTTGATTACTTAAAATTATTACAACCGCCCCCCCCCCAGAACAAATAAATGATACAGTGAGCTAAGCCTTGTTGTTCAGAATAAAATCCACATCTCTTATCAGTAAAAATTGGGTTTAAAAAACACATACATTGGTAACTTTTACTTGGAGCTATAAAAAACAAAAAATCCAAGGAGACTGCTGGTCATCTCGTTAGGTTCATGTTATTTAGGATCTCCCTCCGTTTGCTGTAAAAGTCTACTGACTAGATTCATGTATTTAGTTCCACTTCATGCTAATATAGACGATGAACCCTCTAGCCAGCGAATCACCGCTTGCCTGCTGGAACGAATATTCAACGTGTTAAAAATAGATTTTAAATACCGTCTCCTTTGGTCCAAAACGGCTGCACAGGCACATATTAGATGTATTAAAGTTTCCTTTTTAGTACCACATAGTCTACAGGACTCTGTTTTAAATGGCGTTTTCCACTGTGGGTATAAGTCCTTTGCCTCGTACACACCCATTCGATACTTTAAAAAGCTTGTTTTTAACTGTGAGCTGAAATGGGCGGACAAATATGGTTGTGGCCTCAAAATCTATAGGAATTTAAAACTGTCCACCCGTGCCGCCGCTTGGAGAGCTCTTGTTTGTCTGCCCACAAGGATTTCTTTTTGGCAGCGCTATTTACTATTTTGCAAAAGCTTCCTCTGTCCAACCTGTTGGCCCATGCTGTTTGTAGGTCCATCTCAGCCAGGGACTTTCTCAGAAAGTTTCCCCAGGAATTCGAAGTTACTAGATCCCCCTGGAGCTTAATTTCTTCCCAGCATAATCTATTTAAGGTTTCCTGGTCAGAAGAGCGGAGCGTGTGGCACAGTTTAATAAAACAGCTCATTCCTCGAAATTTCTGGTGCTGGAGGCCAAATTGCAATCTGACCTGCGCGGGCGAGGCAGATTTGGGCAAGTCAAAGACTGCTTTATAGATCTTTGTCTGCAGTATGTTCAGTATGTGCGCTTCGTTGCCGCACCATGGAGCCAAGCCGTAGGACAAACTAGGTTGTATTTGGGCGGCCATTACTTTAAGTAAGTGAGAGAGGTTAGGGCAGTCCATCTTTTTGCGAAGTAGTTTATATGCATAGATTAATGAGTGTGCCTTTGCTGTTAGAGCCAGTTTATGTTCTTTGTGGGTTGCACCCTGCCCAATTATTACACCCAGATATTTATATGAACTTACTTCTTCAACAGTTGCCCCCTTAGCCGTCCACTTGAACTTGAGTTTCTTGCGATCCACTAGGCGCACTATTTTTGTTTTCTCTTTATTTAACTCAAGTTGTTCCTTATCCAGGTAGGCCACAAGGTTGTTTATTGATCTCTGAAGGCCGATAGGCATTTGGCTCAACAGAACAATATCGTCCGCGTATTGTAGTATGGCGATTGGCTCGTTAACCATTTTTGGGGGGTGTGACTCTGATTTTTCAAAGTAAGCTGCAATATCAGATAGATTACGGAGTAGTGCAAGTGCGAAATCTTGCTTCGGAGCAACCTACCCATGCAGCTTTTGCTGCATGGGTAGGTTGCTCCGAAGCAAGATTTCGCACTTGCACTTGCACTTGCACTACTCCGTAATTAATTCTAGGGTCTGTCCTGACAGTCAGCCCCCTTTCGGAAGCACCCCTTGATTACAATCATCAAAGTAGTATAATAACCAGTGTTATTAATTTGGTTAAAATTGAGTATTTTCCCTTCTGTTTTTTTTCTCTCTGGGTGGATATAAACATTGATTAATAGAAGTTGCCAGTTTGTTTCATTGGACATCTGGTTACTACTTACTTTGGTCATTTGGATCCAGTTGACCCCGGTGTCTAATTTTTCCATTACCCAGTTCTGTTTATGTGAAATGAATGTTGATAGGCCCCCTCTCGGATGTCCGAAGCGTGAATATCTTTCTGCCATACAGTGATGATCTGTAAATCCTGAGATTGAGCTTGCAGCTAGGTTCCAGGTTTCCTGGAGCAGGATGATATCGTGTTGAGTCAGAAATGATTTTGTTTCTTGATCTTGCCCCGTGTCGTTGAGTCCGTGGATATTCCACGAGCAAAGCGAGATGTTGACTGTACTTGCGGATTCCGCTTTGTTGGTCATCCTTCTCTCTATTTTTTTGCTTGACTCTACTTGGTTAGGGGTGCTTATTGTTTAATATTCTAGGCACCCAAGACCAGTCCCTGAGTTCCAGTGGGCTGTCCTCGATAATGTCGGTGCTTCCTCTTGTTTCATTTCTGTTAGTGCTGGGAGGAGCTGTTGGTGAGCTGGCACGTGCGCCACGTACACATGTTAGGTAACTTTTTCCTGGTCTATCTGCTTCGTTTGTATTTTTGAGAAGGGGGTGCGGATACCTTGGGCGTTCGTAAGCCTTTAACGTAATTCCCCATGCTCCGAACCTTCCGCTAGATGATACAATTTTTTCCACCAGGTCCTTTGAGGACCAGGTTGTCAGAGTCTCTTCTATTCCTGACCCATTTGTTTTAATAAATTCAACCGTGGTTAGGTCGCTGGAACAGATGCCTTTTAATTCTGGGATTTCATTAAACAGCCTCAAGAGATTTCCTCTGTTTAGCGTGTCTTGTAATCTGTTTGATAAGTATTCTGGTGTGAACGATAGTTTCAGTTCGAACTTGTCTGGTTGAATATGCGCGGTATGCACGCGGGGATCATTATCCTTTCTACCGCCTTCGGTTATGGTCGGTGGGGTGTTTTTATCTAGTTGCGGGGCAAGCACGGAGGGGTCCGAAAATGTAGCCCTTCTACTCTGATTCGATGTTCCGGGGCTTTTTTGAGATGTTTTCCTTTTTTGCGTCTCTCGATGGTCCTGGTTGAGAAGGTTACATAGGCGGGACTTTCCCCTTATCGTTACTGCGATTAGTTTTGGCTCGATTTCAGGCTTGTGCGGAGTTGGCTGAACCAACGTTTTTGCAGAAAGAAAGTTGTGGTTTTCCAGTACTGACTCTTTGATTCTTTCGTCTTGTTGTGGTTCGCGTTGATGAATACTCTGACTTTTGCCTCTCCCCGGAATATTATTTCCCAAAGTATGCGTGGACTTTACTTGACCTATTCCTTTATTCCCTCCTGTTTTTAATCCTTGGGCTTGGCCTGGTGAGGTATCTTTTTGATCTCTTTTATCCTTAGGGTTGGAGATTCTGGCCCCTTGAGTGGTTTGAGGAGAGGTTTGAGGTAAAGGGGATTGACTCGAGCCCTGTTGCATTTGGTTGGGCAGCTGGTGGTCTTGAGATTGATCACTTGCAGAACTGACCACCCGGTACGGGAAGAGAGCATTCTTTTTATTTTTATTTTCCCTAGATGCTTTTGCTATGAATAGCGGAAAAAGGTTTTCCGTAACTGTGCTAGATTGTTTGTTGTTTTTAGGGCGAGCTTTTCTTGCACGTTTTCTTTCCCTTTTTGTAGGTTTAGCAGCCTCGAGTGCCTGTTTGACGGGGCTCTCTGGGGCATCTGATGGGGTGGATTGGAGCTCAGTCTCTGTTTTTACTACTTCATCGTTGATGTCGCCCAATTCTTGTATTATTTTTTTGCTTTAGATTGCACATTTCTCTTGAACAACGTTTTTTTCGGGGGAGATTATAATGGGTTTTCTGGTGCATGATTGTTTTACTACCCCTAGAACGTCTTTTAACATTTCGGGAAGGGTTGCCAATTTCTCAATTATTGGGCTGCAACAGCAGGTTGACTTATTTTTATTTATGAGACTTTGTTGCTCCTGGTGTTTCTTTTCTGAAAGGAGTGTGGTTATTAAATCTATTTTACTGTTTACGCCTGAAATGTGACTGGCAATAAGGTTTACGAGGTCGATTTGGACATCCATTTTGTCTGACTGATAGTTTAGAACCCTTATAGCTTGTTCCAGGGTCTGAATCAGAGTTTGCGCCCATTGCGTGTGTGGGTGATCTTCGAAATGCTGCACCGGAGCCTCTGTCCCGAGATCTGATCCACTTTCAGATGAAATTGTTATTGGTAAAAAGAAATTTGAACCTTTTGGTTGTTGTTTAAACACTGATGAACAATGACTGATCTCCACTATTTCTGTGGCCTGCGGCTTTTTTATGCCCGGAGGGCTTAACGGTGTGGATGAAGTAAGCTTCGCTCTCCTTTGTGGGGTTATTTTACTTGAGCCTGGGCTAAAACAGATGTTGACCTGACGATTAGATTCTAGTAATTCCAAAAGTTCAGTCAATTTTGAATCATTTGAGTCAGAAGGGAATTTGCTGCTTGCTGAGTCCATGGGCACTACGTTTGTTACAGGTTCGGTTGCATTTTTATTTTCGTGTGCAGACCATTTAGTATCAGGTTGGTCTACTTCTTTCGGAGTGAGTAGTTGTTTACCGACCTTTAGGGCCGTGGCGGAGTAAACTCCATTCGGTGTGGTTTTTAGAAGAATGCGACTGAAGTTAGAATTATCGCGCTCAGTGTGTCCCCCAACAAGGGTCACTGGCGGTTCCATGGAATCTGCCACTGTGATTTTTTTTGTACCTCTCTCGGTGGGGGTGCTGGCAGACATTTCTGAATTAGTTGTTAAGGCTGTGTCAGGAGATAAAAAGACAGCCTGGTGCACCTGAGCTGTTGTTGTCGCAGAATTCCTAGGACCTAAGTAGCCCATCTTTGCACCCACAAAAGGCTCCTTTGGTAATGCGTTGGTGGGGGTTGCGGAGATCCACATAGCAATAGGTTCTAATTTATCCGGCTGGATTGGGCTTGGTAACTGAGATGATTCTACTGAGGGGGCGTATATTGCCGCCATTGGATCTTTTAAGAAGAAAAATTTCCGAATCCCTGTTTGGTTATTCGAGTTTGACAGTTGTGCTATTGTTGGTGCGGGCACTGAAATCAACCTCTCCCTTTGTCCTGCTCCGTTTACTAGTTCTTTGTGTAAAAGGTCCTCCTCTAGTGCTGAATTAGATTTTAAATCTTTTGCTTTTTGTTTTGTTTTTTTGCCTTGTTTCTTGCCAGTCGCCGCTTGACGGACTGTTCCTGATCTCATTTGGGCAACCCTGCCTTTGGCCCAAAAGGGCTCTATGGCAGGTTTCGCTCACCACTGGTCAATGAGCGCTGGCCCCAAACACGGGGTGAAGGGCTGGCGGGTGGCTACTGCCTAGTACGAGCAGATTACTGGCAGGCTGTTGAACAGTTGAGCTACCAGCCCCCAGCTCCCTAGCACCCCCTCCTTGATGACAAAGAAGGTCGTGGACGTAACTCAATGACGCGTCTGCAGCTTCCCAAGCTCCAGGGGCCGGACTCTGCTTCCGACCATACACCTGGGGCGCTCAAGACCGCCAGATAAGCAACCAACAATCTGCGGCCTTGGATCCGGTGCACAAGGCAAAGAGAGCCAAATACCAAAGTTCGTAGATGGGGGAGGGTGGCAAGCTGGAAACAACCTTGTCTGGGTGCGGGTGGCGGGGTGCAGGAAGCAGAAAACAGGAAACAGAGACAGAGAGAGTAGCCGCTGCGTGTATTTCTCACCTGCCCCCCTGATCACTTCCGCGCCCCACCGTTCTCAGCTCGCCACACCGCCCCCTGAGTCCACTACTCCTTGGTTCAGCTTTGGTCAGCACCCCCACGGGAGCACTGCCAGCAGACTGGGGATCTCTTCAACCCTGTCCGGGGGCCTTTCGGGCTCCACTGCACGTTCCAGTTAGTCGCATAGTCCTGCTGCCCCAGTCCCCCCCCCGTCGTCACTCACCTCGATTCGGGATGTGGAGTGGGGTGGGAGACAGTGGGCTGAGGTATTACTGCTGTCGCTTTGTCCCTTGCTGGTACTCTCGCTTCAACTCGCTGTGGCCCTCGCTGTGGCCCTCGCTGTGGCCCTCGCTGCAGCTGCTGCCGCTCCGGACACCGCGAATGCCACTACTGCTCAGGTGGAAAAAAAAATGTTCAGTCTTTTTGTGGTGTATTCAGCGTTTTGGCACACCAACTAAGAGGCCGCTGAAGGCTGAGAAGACCGGGGGAGCACAACCCCCGCCCGGCCCAGCTACCACTGCTGCTACCACTGCCGCCGCTGCACCGCACGCCCGCTACGGAGCTCAGACCAGGCAGGTAAACAAGGCAAACGAGCAGGCAGGTTCGTGTCGTGGCAGGCGCCGGGCTGCAGCAGGTAATCCAGTAGCCTCAGGCAGAAGAGGCTGAGTGAATGGACGGGGGGTGGTTGGGCAATCCTTTTCCGCAAGTCTCAAAGGCAAATCTCGACGACCCCCGGCCCCTGGTAGAACAGCGGGTCTCGATGGCCGATAGAACCCGCGCGGCGGCGTTTTCCGTTTTTCCACAGCACTCCGCGTTCTGCCTTCGCTGCCTGCGCTCTGCTCTGCGGCTCTGCGGCTCTCTCGGCTCTCCGAAAAACATGAACTGGAGCGAGGGGTTACCAGCAATGGTGAGTGATCACTGCGTCTGGCCTTTCCACGGTGATGCGCACAGCGTGGGTCAGCACATGGCTCGCGGTTGTCATCAGAGGTGATAGTGTTTCCTGTATTCCGCTGAATCACAAGTTCCGTATTTTACAATGTTCTTCTGTCTGCAACAGTGCTGGCCTATCATCTGCCTCTTGTAAATTGGTAGGTGCTGATAATCAGAACAGAAGAGGTGCTCATGAAGAATGTGGGCAGTTTTCGTTCCGATATGACATCATTCGACCACACATTACGGGATATTGATTTAGACTATCGAACATCCCCACCCCCCAAAGTGAGGCGAACGAAGTAACAGAGGCTCCAACGGATTAGCAAAATTCTTCTCTGTCAAGAGAGACATTAGCTTTTTGTGAAAACAGTCCTGTCACTTTGGAGGATCTCTCCAACACTCCGGATCTGTTCCTTAACAACAGCATTCATGCACCAGGAGATTATGTTTATCTCTCCGAAGCCCTACATGTTTTACAGAGATTTCTGGATATAATTCTACACTTATTGGAAAAAACTACTCTCAATTTTAATCATATGCTGGAAACATTAGCTGCCTTTCTCTTGTCTATAACAAGTAATGGTGTGGGAGTAGTACCACACAATAAATCTTTACTTGATTCTTTCCCTCCCTTGAGTCCTTTCCAATTTCTTTAAGAAGAAAAGGTGGGAAAGGGAATACCATACCAATCCAAGCAGGAGAGCTTTCAACAGTGAAGGATGCTAGGAGGAAAAAACAGCAAACATTGATTGATCTAATCTATTTTCTTTGTAAACATTTCACTCCTGATGCATCTGCTGCTACTGCTTTAACCAATACTTTGCTGGAACCCCACGCTCCCTCATCATTCACAGACCAGACTGCTCTGTTTCCAATTTTAATCAAAATCAAAAAGGGTCAAGAATTATAGAATTGCCCGAAACAGAGGAAGTCGAGGAACTAAATTTACAGTCTGAAGTTACTACAATCAGGAAACCCTCTAAGAAATTAACGAAAGAAAAAGAGTAAGGCAAAAAATCATAAACTGCTGTAGAAAAGCAAGAAATGGATAAGCTTCCTCCCAGATGCGAATGGCACCCCTAACTAAAATTGTAATTAAGTTATTCATATGGAAGTAGCATCTATAGATGTAACAAACACCATCCCTGAAGGAGATCATAGTGGTCAGAGCCTGACATAGTGGACTATGTGCTTGGCCTTCGCTCCAGAATGGCCGAGTACATGAAGAAGGCAAATAGACATTTGTTGGCCAGCCAGGAGCTTGTCAAGCACTGGTATGACCAAAAGTCCTCCATTGAGGAATACTAACCAGGACAATTGGTGTGGGTCTTGGAGTCTGTAGCACCCAGAGCCTTACAGGACAAGTGGGCGGGGCCCTACTCCATCTCAGAGAAGAAGAGGGAAGTCACCTACTTGCTGGACTTGGGTGCTACCAGGAATCCTCACAGGGTGATCCATGTAAATAGGCTCAAGCTATGTAATGAAAGGGAAGACATCACCATGTTGATGGTAAAAGATGAGGGCGAGGAAGAGAGTGACCCTCCTATCTACTAATGCCCAAGACGGAACTGTAGAGGGAGTTGTTCTCGCCCACACTGACAGACCAGCAACAATGGGACTGCTATCCCTTGCTGAAGCAGTTTTCTGGAATGTTTTCTCTGACCCTAAGTCTGAAATATGGTGTACCCATGATGTGGACACTGGTGACAGCTTGTCTGTCAAGACTAACATGTATATATTTTCTGACCAGGTCAAGGCCAGCATCAAGGCTGAGGTTGCCAATATGTTGGAGCTGGGGGTGATTGAGCCCTCCAGTAGTCCATTGGCCAGCCCAGTGGTACAGATGCCCATGCCCAACCCCAAATGAGGAAACCTGAGATGAGTTTATGTGTGGTCTACAGGGGCCTCAATGCAGTTACTAAGACTGATGCCCACTCCATTCCAAGAGCGGATGACCTCAGTGATAAGTTGGGGGCAGCTAAATATCTGAGCACTCTTGACCTGACGTCAGGGGCAGATTGCCCTCACTCTAGGAGCCAAGGAGAGATCTGCTTTCTCCACACCTAAAGGCTACATTCAATACAGAGTGATGCCCTTTGGATCGAAGAATGCCCCTGCCACCTTCATGAATTTCAGTGCAGCTTATCTTGACGATATAGCTGTATTTAGTCACACCTGGGAGGATCAGCTGGTCCACCTCGAGCAAGTGCTTCAGGCCTTGCAACAGGCAGGCCTGACTATCAAGGCAAGTAAGTCCAGATAGGGCATGGCTTCATTGTGCACCTGGGCCACCACGCTGGTGGAGGCCATGTACAACCTCTCCAATCCAATATCCCAACTATCCTGGCTTGAGAGCCTCCTAAGACCCAGACCTAGGCCAGAGCCTTCGGAGCCCTGACTGGATACTATAGGAGATCCGTGAAGGGTTATGGTACTATAGTGGCACCATTAACTGACTTGACCTCCAAAGAGCAGCCCAGAAAAGTTATTTGGACTGAGCAGTGTCAAAAGGCTGTTGACACTCTCAAGGAACTTCTGTGCTCTGCATCTGTCTTGAAGGAAATTGAATTCAGCAAATCCTTTATTGTCCAGAAAGAGGCCTCTGAACATGGAATAGGTTCAGAGTTGTCACAAGTGAATGATCTGGGCCAGGATGAGACAGTTGCCTTAATCAGAAGGTGATTCCTTCATAGGGAGCAGCATTAGGGTGCCATTGAGAGGGAAGCCTTTTCTGTGGTTTGTTCACTTAAGAAGCTAAGACCCTACCTGTTTGGGACTCACTTCAAAGTTCAAACCGACCACCAAATCCTCAAATGGCTGATGCAGATGAGAGGGGGAATCCCCAAGTTGTTAAGGCAGTCCATATCCCTCTGGGGGATGGACTTCACAGTGGTACACAGACCTGGGACTGACCATGCCAGTGCAGATGGCCTTTCCAGGTTCCTCCAGTTAGATGATGAGAATCACCAGTAAAAAGGTTAGTTGCTCATCACCTTTTGTCTGGGAGGGGGCTGTGTAATGTAAGAAAATGCCTCTTTTTGTATGGTCACCCCCAAGTTTTTTACCAGACCTCAATGCCAGTGTCCTAACCCTAAAGTGTATGTCGAATTGTCTGTACCCAACTGGAATTGGTTAATTTACCTATAAGTCCCTAGAAAATGGTACAGAGGGCATGTAAATTAAAGGGGTACCCTAGGGCTTGCAGCACTGGTTGAGCCACCCTGGAGGTCACCCAAGTAATCCGAGTCCCCCAGTGTGCCACTGCAGACTGGTAGAACAGTCCCACACTGCTAGCCCAACTTTGCTATTGAAAGCAATGGCAAAGTCACCACTTACCCTGTACATGTCTGTAAGTCACCCCTCTGGCAGGCCTACTGAGTCTTAAAGGCAGGCTGTAACATATAACACAGGAAGGATATGTGCTGTACATGTCCTGACAGTAAAACATGCAAAACTACTGTTTTTACTGTGGAAAGTCTTGGTCACCCAATTGGCAAGTACATGGCTACACGCTGACCCCTCAGCAATGCTAACTCCTGAATGGACCACCAAAGTGGGCACTCCAAGGAATCAAACAATTTGTTACACTAAGCCTGACTTGTATCTCAAGTCCAAAGTAATGTAACTTGTTGCAGTATGCAGCTTTAACTAAGTTGCCACTTTGTTGCCTTTTAAACTTGTGTGCCTTCCCACAGTGGTGTAATGAAACTTGAGGCCCCCCCCATGCATGGTACATGGAGGGCCCCCGGCTCCAGATTTAATCCGGAGCCGTCAGGCCAGAGTACTGTGCTGAGGTGGCCCCCTGCAGCTCGGGCCCCCCGCACTGTGGGGGCTTTTGGGGCTGCAGGGGCTGCTTTCCCAGGCACACATGGACCCTTTTCCACAAGACAGCTTTCTTCCCTCTTGGTGAGACGTGCTAATGAGTCTCAGGAAAGAGAACAATGAGGGATTGCAGGCCAGGGAGGTGTTATCTCCCTCCTGCAGAAGCCACTTGGGTGTTTGCCTCAAAAGGCAGGTTTCAAAGGTGAAGGGCAGATGTGCAACAGTAGGGGGAGGACTGTCCCGTTGTTGAGGTATACAGGCTGGCACGAGAGGCAGCGAGGGGAAACCACTTGCCCAAATGGTTTTCCCAGGGGCGAATAGCCCTGCGGTAGCCACACCCTGGGGGTGGGCTAGGAAGGTCTGAACACCAAGAGAGGGCTCTCGCCATCTTGGGAGTGGACAGGATGATGCATCCTGGGATAGTCAGATGCCACAGTCAACAGGAAGTGGTCACCCGTTCGGAGGGAACCTAGTAGCCCATTAGCTACCAACCACATCCTTCTCTGAGGGCACTTTCTGAGCATAAAAGGGGCATCCCGGCACCCAGACCTCAGCTCTCAACCAAGTTGGAAGAAAGACAGAAGGAGGACTTCCCTGCTGCACCAAGGGACCAAACAAAAGCGGCTTCACCGACAAGGACTGCACCTGCTGCACCTAGTGGTTGAGAACAGTTGCGGACAACGGCGGACACGGTGACCGCACTCCCCTGCTGTGTTCCCTTCATAATTATGTCAGCACTTTTTCCAAATGAGTGTGCACATGCAACTCCAGCACCTGCCGTCGTTGGGTGCCTGCTGCTAGGCAGAGGAAGAACAGACCCAAAATTGGAGCGGTGCACTACTCTGGAGCAAAAGTTGTCTTTCAATAAGTCATTCAGTGTCGTTATATTGTCTCAGTAAATCCTTTATTTTTCATAAGCATCCAACAGTAAAAGATACCCGCCAACGCGTTTCGTTCATATACAATGAACTTCTTCAGGGCATAGAATGATGTACGAATATGGGGGGAGAGGGTCCTGAGTTCCCCCTGATGTTCTTTAAGGGCTAAGCGCGAGCTCTGTCCAAATCGTGAAGTCGCGGCAAAGTCATGTAAGACGTGCACAAACGAATGTGTCTGTGTGGGCCTCCTTGATAAGGGCCACCGTTCGATGAATCTGAATAACTGAAAGCTGCCGTCGGCTCCGTTCGAAAGTGAAAAATGCCGGTCTGGTGGCTAGCGAAGAGAGGGGCTGTGCCTGCCATGTCCTGCTCAAGGAGAAGTTGTCTCCAGACCCCAGTCAAGCCAAGAGAGCTCCAAGGGCCAGCTGACTGGACTCCTGTTGCAGCACACAGACACAACAGCTGGAGAAGCCTGCTGGGGCAAGTTGGTAGTCCAAAGTTTTCAAGCCGCTACCACAGTCGCTGTGCAGCACCAAAAACCCAACACACAGAGTTTCACCCAAGTTTGCTGAGCCCGGGAGTGATGTTAGAGCGTTGCTGGAACCCTCAGAAGGTGAGTTATTGAGTCAGGAAGGATTGACCTGTGACCGACCGGGACAATGGACAACTGGTAGTCCAGTGGCGACTGGACTTCAACAAGAACCAGATGGTAGAGGACCTCATGGGACTTCGACCCTGCAACCAGGACCCCCTCACCATCTTCATGAGCTGAGGAATCCTTGCAGGAAGACCCCCATCAACCGTATCACATCCAAAGCATCCTTAAAGCATCTTCAGCATCCTTCATCCCTTTTATCTGGACCACTCCATATGAATCCATTGTACCACCGAAAAAGTGCTTGTAACTGCTAAAGTTCTGCAAACCCTGTGAAGTCAACTGTTCTTGAGGACTTTGCTAGTCCCCCCAGACTAGCTTCCTGCCAGAGTTAGTCGCCTCAAGGGTTTGCAACTGACTGCATTGACATCCACCTAAGTTTTCTTTGAGAATGTTTCTAAGGGCCTGATTACGTGTTTCCCAATATACTCTGACCCATGTGTAAATCCCTGTTTACGCTAGGTTTGGAATTATGAGTTGGCAGATATTTCACAGATCTAATAATTATTGGATGCAATTAAAACCTTAACCTTCTTTAAATTTCAGCAGCTCATACCTGCAAAAAATTTAACTGTGGAAAAACGTACTTTCTTTACCGTATTATGCAGATTTTGGTGCATTAAACAACAAAATCTGCTAGTTATTCCCCAGAAACTCATAATACGTATTATTTATCGCATCCAAAAAGTAACGAACCCAGTGGTATGGTTATTTATCAGGTGCGATAAATACCTCCTAAACTCGTAATCAGGGCCTAATTGTCCAATTTGTTGACTTTGCCAAGACGTGTTCGTGGTTGAGAGAAATTGCTTTGATTTGTTATTGCTTGTAAAATATATATATCCAGAACCATCCGGTGGATCTTTTTTGTTCCAGTGTCTAAATGATTATAAAAATACAATCGATTTTTATAAATTGGCATCGGATTTCTTAAGTGTCGTGTCGATTTCTTCTGCAATTGTTTTGGTGCTTAAATACTTTCCACTTGTTCCTCTGTGTAAGCCCTGCTGCGCAGTGCCACAGCTACCCACGACTGAGCTGAGGATTTAAGAGATGTAACCCAAAGGTCCTTAAGGAGTTGGTAAGTGTATTACATGGTGAGCAAGAGCATGGAAACACCTGACAGATTGTCTTGTAGCCACAGACACACACAAGACACTTAGTTCTCTTATGTCTGGGAGGACTCTGGAAATGTAAGTGGCTAATTACTCTCATATTAGAACAAGGTCACAAACCCGAACAGTTAAAGATATACTCCGGAATGGGTTTGCCGAAAATTGAATTTTACATCGGACAGGGGTAGGAAGAGTGGGGAGTGGCAAAAGTAGGATGATTTGTTTATTGTTGTTAGTCGTAACTGGCATATACTGTGACTGGATAAGATATGCACATTGAGGCTATGCAATAAGGGAAACCATTGACCTTTTCATTCTGTAACGCTACGGTGAATGAAAAATGTATACTCATGACAGGTACTGCCTTTACTACTGCTATGTTTTGTTATATGGAAACAATAAAACTTTGTTTTAAAAAAAAGTGCATTACATGGTGAGGTTGAACATCCACACCATAAATTCTAACGCATTTTCTCACAGCCAGCTCTTTGAATGGGAAAAAGTAAGTGCAGGTACTCATCAAATTGAGCTAGGGGGCAGGGCAAGGGGGCGGAGCTGGGGCAGGACATAATTATATAAAGACACTACTGCATTTTGTCGAATATTCATTTTGCCCTTGCATTACCGTTGTTAATAATCTCAAATTTCCTGCCTGTGCAAATTCCCTCTGCACATGTGGGCAAGGCATATATAGACAATTAATAACCTGCCTCCTACTATGACCCTGTCAAATGTGTAAGCTGTCCATTGCATTTAAAGGGACATATTATGTTTGCACTAAGCGTTCTATGCCACAGGAATTTTAGTACAAATGTACGAGGTTTAGAACTGTGCATACTGATATCCTCAGTGTGATATTAGGCCCTCCATCACCTTGGCCAAGTATTGCTTGATCTTGGGCCTTCACTGTGTGATCAGGGACCAGCAGTGTTTGATTCTGTGCCAGCGTTGTGCATTGTTAATCCAGAGATGTATGATCTTGTGCTTGTGTTGAGTAAGATTGGGACATCAACAAGCAAGACTGAGCCAGCCCTATATTGACTTGATTCATTGAAGGGGCAGTTCCAACAGAACAACGTCATCACACATACTCAAACATCACTGCTTTGCCAGATTTTTATTTTTCACTGGGTAATACCTGTACACTAGGTAATATCTGTCCAGTTCTGGGCATCACCCCTCACTGCACCACATTTTTCAAGTGGTCCTCATTTGAAGGTCTCCATCCTCATTATCTCTTGTTCACACTGGGCACATTCATGCAGTTCGCTGTGTTTACCAGACCATGCCAAGGGATCCTCAGAATCAATTTGACAGATTAAGAACTGTGCACATTGGGCATCACTGTGGGTGATGTTGGCCTGCACAATGGTGTAGGCCAGCATATGGACCCCAGAACTTTGGGATGTTGGGCGTTGGTGAGATGGTTTGTGAAGTTGGGCCACTGATGTAATTTGAAAAAGAGCTGCTTCATAATGGGGCTGTGCTTTAATACCATGCCTGCGCCTTGTGATGCTGCCACAACGCTGTGCGACCTTTGCCTAACTGTGTATTTAGATGGACTGGGCCAGCACGGTGTATTGAGATTGGTGGATTTAATACACCAATATTTGTACAGGGAATTGTGCGTACAGCTCATTTAATGCTGAGAAGCGCCACTTTGATTATGTGTACAACTCTGGTCTATTTGAAGAGAGCCTTTGTTCTTTCACAGTTAATTCCAAATAGAGAGTTACTATAATTACGGTTTGTGCATATTTCCTATCCAGTGACGTTCTATAGACATTATATGTGAATGTGGATTATTTCAGGCCATCATTTTAAACCAAGCATAGATAGTGTGCTAGATGAAGCTATTTTGCTCCAGATGTAGACACAGAAATATCCTCCAGACAGAAAGCGTTCAGTTAGCCAGATGCACTGATTGTATCAGTGGCTGTTATGAACGTACAACATAAATGCCATTATAATGAGTTCGTTTATTAAAATTGACTAAAAGTGCATCTCTGGTTCTCTGGTTCTTGAATTTGAAAGCACCCTGCAGCGGTGGACCAAACTGTTCCAAGAGGATGTAGCTACACACTGTGAATAAAGTGTGAAAGAATGCCTTTTAGGGCCCAACCCTTCTTACACAGTGACATGGCGAATGGTTTAACTTTAGATATGCTAAAAAAAGGTTGTGAAGTCGTGCTGGGAAGAGGCCCCAGCACAGAAGAGAAGGAGCCTCTTAACCCTCTGTGCAGCCACGCCCTCCCAGCAGCAGCACTACTGAGTTCATGCTCAGCCACCTCCGGGCATCTGGAATAGCAAAAAGAATCAGTTACAGCAGTTTCAGCACACACCAAAACATATGATAAATGTATTAACACAAACTGCTTCACTCCTTACAAAACAATGCAATGAAGTCCAAACAATATGTTGTACTTTACTTTCTACGTTTTGTGATATTTGCAGCTTCAGTTCTTATTTATTTGTATTCAGCACATCATTCATACATTCTCTTGCCCATGAGCGCGCCCACACGCAGGCACAAGAACAAGCAGACATGCACACACAGAGCATTCCTCACATCTTCTTTAAAATACCTTCAGAGAATGTTCCGATGCTCTCTCTGTCGCTTCCGCACTCACACACAAAAGCAGACATTTACTCACACAAAAGGCTCAAATCGTATAAAAAACGGTGTTTTTAATTCTTACCTCCCACGGCTTTCTTCTTCCGTACTCTCAGCCGGCCGCCTGGACTTCCAGTGCCTGCACAGCTTGAAACCTGTGATTTACACCCAGGGCCTGATTGGACCCTGTTCTATCACTCACAGTGTGATACTGAACTTGCCAGCACCTGGACACACTATGATAATGTAAATGAGCCGCTGCTGAGTAATTCAGCAGTGGCGTGGCACAGGGCGCCAGTGGCACTTTGGCCATCAGAGTGTGGTTCAGACAGGCTCCACTCTTACACCCTCATCCTCAGCAGCACTGGTACCACTGACCCTACCAGACTTGAGTACCGGTACTCTCATGGGCAGTGAAAAAGTGCTGGTACTCAGGAGGCTAATAATATACAGTTCTGGTACTCAGCACCTGTGAGTACCAGCCCATTTAAAGCACAACTCACAGCAACCATCTGGTCTCAATTCCTAGACGCCCTGCCAATCTAATATCTGACTTCTATAGTTTTGAAGCCAATGCAGAAATACACCTATTAAAGGAAGTATTCTAGCAGAATAAAATACATTAAAAACATCTGTATGATGATTACATTTGGACATATTCAAAGACATTTGCACATGTGCTCTTTTGTACCTTGCCCTGTTTCACTGTTGCCAGAACCAGGCATTCTGTTCATCCATTTCTTCCATAGAGTTGAAGTAAGACAAGGTGCAGTAACAAGGGAGCTGATAGAAACTACAACACAGCAATTGCAGAAGTTAAACAGAGAATATATTTATCAGCTTCAGCTCAAAGAAAATCCTGCTTTTACAAGTGACACTAATGATGCCACTCCAAAGATCAGGTTTTCCCTTTTGCGAATAAAGGTCGAGCTGCTGCTCCACTTTCTAATATGCTAGCCATAGCTCTGGGCACTTCCATGGCCAATTCCACTTCTGTACCTGCCCCAGGACACGCTTGGAATTCCAGGCTCATCGTAGCGTCGGACAAAGACACATCCACTGATTGCGGCTTAGTTCTGGCTTCAGCTGTGGCCAAAGTCATGTTCTGCGCATACCAGTCATGGCTCATCATTTGACATTGTCCGACCAAATATCGTCTACCTGGAACTTAAGTCTTTTGAGACGCTGCAAGATGAGACAGAAGAGCATGTCATAAAGAACAGTAGTCTTCTCCTAAACCCGGACACAGTCACATCTTAAACAACTGATCCTGGCGTACGAGTCGCTTCCACTAGGCCTCCTATCTGAAGCTCCAAGTTTGGTGTAGGACATCCTGACACATAAGTGTCTGGTCCTGGTTTGATGCTGGCCACATCATGAGCACCTTCTTCCTACCTGGAACCAAAAACTCCTGAAAACCAATAATTTAAGACAGAAGAATATGTCATAAAGAGTTAATCCAAGAGAGAAGAACATGTCTTAAAGAGTTAATCCAAGACAGAAGAACATGTCTTAAAGAATGGCATGTCCCAAACCAAAGCAAAGACTTCAAATGAAGATTAGTGTTTGAAGCTCAAAGGATAAGTACTGGAATCTATGTTTTGTTGCAAGAGGCCTTTCTCGATTAGAAGACCAGAGCTAAGATTTAAATCAAGAAAACAGAGCTTCTCAAGAGACATCTAGTTCTTCCTCATGAACAGTTTTCAAGTGCTGAAGACGCTTCTGCTAAGCTACATCTGGTAGGAGGGCAACTGTGCAAGGAAAACATCAGTGAGGCCGTGAACACACTGCAGACCACTTGTAATAAATACATTCTCAGTCCTGTCTAAAGACACCCTTACATTTTCAATCTGTTGCACTTCTATGTTGCACATCGGAGTCATCTAATTTTGAAGGAAATCAGACATTTTCATGTTTGTTTTAAGGAACTCAGTTAACACAAAGTCACTCGTTTCGTTCATTGTGAACTGTAGTACAAAAGCAGGTAAAAGTCTGCTGCACAAACAGAACAATCCTGCTTACTTAAAATAAAGTACAGAGCTGGCTGGTGCGGATGTATCCATTATTCATACTAGGAAAAAAAGGTACACTGCATCTAACAGATGTTCTGAAATGTACCGTCCTTAGAGCCACTCTGGATCTGCCTAACACTCACACCGCTGCGTCAGACATTGACACCTCTGTTTTTTTCTTCTAATTTCAGTGAAGCTATCAAGAGAAGAGACACCGATGCTGATACTGGTATCAAGAACTGCTTTGCCTTTGTATGATTCACCCATGGCATGGTAAATGTCTCAAACTATTTTGGTGCTGGATTCTTTTGCTATGTCTTTTCATCATCAACCTACTTCAGCCAAATGCTTGCCATGGGCCCCTGGCACAGGGCTTGGGAGGGGGCATACTAATATAATTCCACCTCTCTTCCTCTGGGTGGCACTGTACACAGACCAGCTGCAGCCCTGGAACCAGCACCAGAACTCACTCAAAGTCTGCTATGGCTGTTACCTGCATGCAGGCCCAGTCCAGTGGAAAACCCATGTTTGCTTCAATGGACAACAGATCCCAGAATGCACTGCCAAGTATTCACGGACACCCAGCATTCACGGCGCAGTGCTTTCAATGGAATTAGTTATGTCATTCCGCTACACTGGTTACTCTCTCCCGGCATGTGTGAGGGATGGGAATTGCACACACCTGCGACTAGTCTTGTGCAACCCAATCATGTGACCACGCAGGGCTTGCCGCTGCCTGAACTGCTTATAAACTGCCATCGCCTGAAGCTCTTTATTGGTGCATTGATGTTTGAACCTTTGAGTACTGGAATCCTTCTTGCCTGTTTTCCTGATCAGTTCCTGCCTTGCTCCAGTGAGAGCTTGTGGCCTGTTCCCATGCACCTTGCTGCAGATTTTGTCCCAGCCCGGCCTTGTATGTTGCTTAGTCTCTTTCCTGCCTCTTGTGTACAGTCTAGTGCAGCCCCTGGAATGCCTCCGTTCTCATTTGTTCCTAGTTTGTCTCTTCTTTTACTACTATCATTTACCTTTGCTTATTTCTTTTGTTTCTCATAGGTTTGTATAGTTCCCCACTCTCCTAGTTCTTGCTTTCTTTATGTGCTCTTTCTTTGTGTTTCTCCTTGTCTCCTTCCTGTTCCAGTCTCTTGCATGCTTCAGCTCCTAGACTCTCTGTGCCTTGTTTTTCCTTGATGCCTTGCTCTTGAATATTTGCTGAAGTTCTTAGGTTCCTGCTTGCCCTGTTCTAGTTGGTCTCTAGTTTTGCCCTCCTGTCTTCTTCGTCCTATGCTTGCATTCCAGTTTTGCCTGCCGGTCTGTGCATGTTTTTGTAGAGCAGTTATCTCTCTGCTGCTCGCCTTGTACTCCTCTTGTGCTCCTAATGTCTGGTAAATTCACTATTTTGTCCTCACACGTGTATCAGTGTATTCATTCAGTACAGGGGTTGGTGCCTGGATTCCAGGAAGCAATACTTGTCCCATCCATGGGTTTTGTGTTACATGCAGTCTTGAGTGTCTTGCTTGCGACAGGGTGATATTGCTATTTTCGTGGGAATCTACACTGTGTCCCCATCTGAACCCATAGAGGTTTGTCTCTTATATGAAACTACAATTCTGTTTGTGTCCTGGGACCAGATATGGAATCATTTCCAATGCCCCTTTCTATGTGGTAAGCAGGGAGATTATCTGTAAGAGTAATCTATGCTCAAACATCAACCTACCCTGCTGCTGTGGGAAGTTCACACTCTTACCTGGGTACAACCTTATGTGTCTGTTCAGATACGGGATCCTTTCCATGCTTGTGCACATATATATATATATTTTTTGCAGGTTTATAAAGTGCGAACTCGACCCAAAGGTTTTGGAGTGCTTTACATGAGCACCAGTTACGTTACACAAGGACACACATTAGGGTTGCCTTGCCTTTTCTGTCCAGTTCTTGTTTCCTATGCAGTTGTTCCTGCTTTTTTTAGGTCGAGCCTAGCGCAAGGCGCATGCCCTGCTCTAGGAGATGACCTCTTGGAATCGGTCTGCACTTTTCTGAAACTCGTGCGTGTTTTTTTGGTTTTTTTGCAGTAATTGTATTGGCCTTTGCGTTTGTCTTTCAGAAAAGAAAGCACGCAATTGGCCTAGAGCTGGTACATGTCCCATCTTTTTTTCAAAATGTTGGCTCCCACGGCATCCACCTTGCGGGATCGAGCAGTGGCGCGGAGGGGCCATCTGTTTCTAATTAGCATGGTCGCGCTTGTTTACATTTGCCTGTCTTGCGGTCGGTTTCGCTTTTGTGCCATGCTCGTTTCTTTCAGTCGCTCCACTTCGAGCTCCGTTGCGGTATGTTATTTGTCTTTGCGTGTTGTGCAAACCTTTACCAAGCCTCGGCAATGCTTTTCTTTAAAGCCGAGTTGTAAAGGAGGTAGGTTACACTGGTGCGGTACACATCGTTCGGCTGCCACTTTTATTATGCTCAAAAGAGTGAATTTGGATGACAAAGGACAAAATAAAATACAAGTCAGCGCAGTCCAAAGTCCTGTCTACACCCATTAATGTAATATCATCCAGACATCTTTGCCTTCTGTGTATGCATTCTTTGTGTCCGCTCCACAGCAGCCCTTTCTCGTTTTGCAGAAGAATAACAAATCTTTTGCAATTGACCACGCACTGCTAAAATCAGACGAGTTCTGCGCAGACTGCTTAGCACCGTGTGTTGAAGACTGCAATCACTCAGCGCCAGATATGCGATTCCTCAGGTGCGCCTACAGTGACTGCTAAATCATTGTGCGCGTAATGCGATTCTCCACATGAGTGTAGAAATGCAGGCATCCTTGATTAGTTTTCAGAAATCATGTATTCACAGGCCCTGAAAGGGATCCTGCGCAATGAAAAGTTGAGTGATTGTCAAGATCAAGTTCGTACTTCAGAATGTTATTTTTGGTGTCTTTTGCCTCTGCTGATTATTATTAATTCTTGCAAATTCTAGAATTCTCTATTGAAGCATACTCCAGTTTTTATCTCCCTCTCTTTCGATGGCATGTCCCTTCCTCTTTCTCCCTTTTCCTCATTCAGAAAGCAAGTTCAAAATCTGTTGGGCCATCTCACCCTTTCATCTTTCCCAGGTTAATAAATTGTGTACTGTTAAACAGTTTAATAATCGCACTTGTTTTTATATATATTTGAATGGTGCAGCAGATGCAATGGCACCGGGCCAAAAAGTTGTCAGAACTCCTCTAAACACCTAATATTGCTATATTTTACTACTAAACGGGCAGTCAAATTGCAGTTACAAGAGGCTTTATTTAGATGGTGCAGCAGGTGTAGTGACACTGGGGCCCAAAGCTCTAGCAGCCCCTCTAACCACTAACTATTGCAATATTTTACTACTAAACAGGCAGTCACAAGTGCTCTACAACACAGCTTAAACACATTAACAAAGCCAATAGCTCTGGCAAAGCACTTATAAGGTCCCAAAGGCGAGACCTGTTGGCTATGCCAATGCTTGTCCTTGTGTATGGCATTGGCTGGTACTCTGCAGCGGTACTCCACCTCTGTAGTCAGATATTTCATGACCTTAAGGGGTGCCTCCTCCCCCGAGCTCCACACCAATCTGGGCAACAGTCAGTGAAAGCTGTCTGTAGCGGAGACTACTTAAAAATGGTTGGAACAAGAGCTAAACCCAGATACATTGCTAACAATTGGTGGCTGTCAAACCCAGACCTAAAAAGGGGAGCTAACTTGGTAGCAAGAGGCTGGGGTAAAATCCTTCCCAAACCACGTTGAGGGGCAAGCACCTTAACATAAAACACTCCGTTTCCTGTGTGTACCAGACAACTTTGCACACAGGATTATAACACTAAGACCCTGATTACAAGTTGCACGTTAAAATCCGACCAGTGTGTAAACTCTGGTTTATGCATGGGTTGGAATTATGAGTTTGATGGTACTTACAGCATCCAATCATTATCGGATGGGTTGAAATACCTCAACGTTCGTTACATTTCGGCAGGTCAAACCCACCGAAATTTAACAGGGAAAAGCATGCAGTATTTATCGTACCATGCAGGATTTGGCGCGTTAAACACCAAGAGCTGCAAGTTATTCCTTCGAAACTCGTAGTAGACGCTATTTATTGCATTGGTAAATAACAAACCTTGTGGTATCGATATTTTCCAGTTGCAATAAATAGCGCCTATTCTTGTAATCAGGACCAAAGTATTAACTTACCAAACACTAAGGGCCTGAATACGAGGGAAAGCATTATTCATTGCCCCTGATGAATAACAATACCACACGGTGCGCTAAATAACACCTATTATCAGTTGATGGCGAATAGCGAGCGGATTTTAGTTTTTCAGGTACTAGAATCCGGAGGTTACAGTAAATACATATGTTTACCTGTGTTAAATTATGGCATGTCTGACCTGCTAAAATGTAACAAAGGTTGAAGTTTTTAACGCAGCCAATAATCATCGGGTGCATCAAATACCTTCAAACTCGTAATTTCAACCCAGGCGTAAACAGGGGTTAACGCGTGGCTCGGAATATTGGGAGCCACTCGTCATCAGGCCCGTATCTACTCCAAGTAGTGTTAAAAGGAGAGAAAATATGTTTAAATAAATATGACATTTAGTGACCAAATTACAGTGTCTCTGTGTAACTGAGTTGCCAGCCTCTGTGGAGAGTTTGTAAATGTATCTAATGTAAACTTTGATTGATTCGATATTGAGTACAAAATGAGAACAAAGAGAAACTCGGAGCAAGTGCTATGCCTAGAAAGGCAAAACAACGCACCGCTGCCGTGACACGTGTCCTGCTCTGAGAGGATGGAACTGACTGAAAAGCACCTCAGCCGCAGTGAAGAGCCCGGCCGGGCAGCCGTCTAACTTGTTAGTGAGTGAAAACAGTGTCATTGACCAGTGAACTCTGTAAATACACCTGTTTACGGGGATTTTTCCTGATGGATAGTGGTGTATTTGAAGAGAAAATATAACCCGGTCCTATGCTTTACTGCTGAAAAGGGGAACACATTTTTTAGGGTAGAAATAGAAGGGTGCTTGATGGGGGAGGCGAGCTCACTGGCTCCAGAGGCAGGGCCGTTCAAGCGGGCTGGGGGGTGAATCTTTATCTGACTTAGGGGTATCACACCCCCCACATACCCACCTTTCACGAGGCCTTAGTTTTTAAGTAAGAGATATCAGTCTGTTTCTCCACATCTCAGCTTGAGCACCTCCACCATAGAATCTGGAGACAGCTGTCAAGTCATGGCCTGAAATCCCAGTCCCACCACTCATCTTCCCCTATAGACTAGCACCCCGAAGTCCAGTCTCACTTTGCTTCATTCATTTATTTAGCATCACGCTGCCCCTCAGAAGGCGACTTCAGAGCATTCCACGTCACAGGAAATGATGTCAGTAAGAGAAAATGAGTACAGGCACCTTTTATAGTCTTAGGATTGTTTGTGGAGCCTCGAAGTTATGAGTCCAGAGTTTTTCTGAACCATAGTCTAGTCCGTGGTGGAGAAGCTGTCGAGAGGAGGACCTTGGTAGTGGTAGGACACAGCTCCAAAATATTTTCTCTTGTTATGTTATAAGAGCTGTAGAGCCCAACAAATACCTCAAATGGCGTCTTAATGCTTAGGACGTAGCAGGCAGCATAGGGACTGCGAATTACTTGAAAAGCCATGTTTTAATTGTTTTCCTGAAGTTGGTTAGGTTGGGAATGGTGCAAATGTACACAAGGAGATCATTTGAGTGCTTGGGCCCAAGAATGTAAAAGAACGGCTGCCAAGGTGGCCACGCTGGATGTGGAAACACATACTGGGACGGAGAAGGATCAGCGCTGAATACAATGGATCTGTAATTATGAAATTTAAGCTGAAGACAAGTTGGACCGGCGTTGTTACAGGCTCTATGAACAAGACAAAGAGTTTTAAAAATGGAAGGCTTTTTGATCAGAAGTCTACAAAAGTCAGTAAACAATTTACCTTCCGCGCGCTGCATCGCCGAGTTGGCGATACAGCGCGCGCAAGGTCAATTGTCTTATTTATTTAATTACTTACCTTACTCCTGTCCGTCGTATGTCGGATTCTACTATCTATACCCACCCTGCCCCTCCCTGCCCCGCCCGCCTCACCGCCCTGCAGCACTCCCTCGGCGAGCTGCCACTGGGTTCAATGTCAGCCCTCCTGCTTCATTTTGCATCAGGTAGTGGCGGTGGAGTAAATATTCTGGGACTCCAAGACAGAGAGTTGTCGGAGTCTAGCCTGGTGGTGGTGAAAGGTTGGACTACTGTCTAGCATGCTGGGTCAGGGAAAAAGGGAAGGGTTTTCCTAATCATCCCAAAGCTGGTTAAACAGATAGCATCGACCTGTTTAGAGAAAAGATTATGGTCTGATAAGAAGTCAAGTTTTCTTGCTGATTCAACAGGGGCTGACACTGCGGGGACCGCAGCATGGAAGAACTGGCAAGGACTAGGACCTCTGTTATGTCACTGTTTGGTTTTAGGTAGTCTTTCTTCATCCATGTTTCTACTGCAGTCATGCAGGAGCAGAATTCAGTTTGAGCCAAAGGTGGATTATCAGTGATGAAGTTAATAATCGCCATTAATTGCATAACACATAATGTTGAATCCAAGCAACCACAGAAGGGAAGTCAGAAAGCTAATGTAGATGTTGAACAAGGTGGAGATGATGGAAGAGCCTTATGGGATCCCATAACAAGGAAAGGTGACGTCAGGATAAGAAAGGGGTAGTGAGAGAGTCTAGGTTCTGCAAGATACATATGAGCATAACCACTAAACTCTGTTTGTGCAGATGCCAAGTTTAGAGGCTTGATATCCGGATGGAGTAAAATACAGTGCAGACAGACGGTGCCAACAAATGATTCTGGCAGACCAAGTAAGACCAGGACAGCGGTGTTGCCTTGGTCAAGGAGCAATCTCAGGTCATCTGTGACACATAATGTAGGTAAGGATTACTGTCATTGAAATAAAACTCTTCATTAATGGCTAACAAACAACACAACAGCAACAGCGTTGTAACTAACTACTGGTTGTTCCTGGCCTAACTGGGGCAGGCATAACTTACAAGCTGTCTTATTTGTGCCTGGGAAACTTGTGTGTGATATATTGATTGCCACACATCCCACCTTGGATCAACAAAAGTCAACCTGAAGCCAAAAGGCCACCACCAACTTGCTCCTGGAATTTCATGCACAGCGTTTTGTTGAAATCTCATATGTGGGAAGCAATGTCATTGTTATTGTGTTCATCAGGAGTATCATGCAATGCTATACATGGGAGACGATGAAACTAAATCCTGAAGCACACAGCAAGCGGTCTTGGTGTTCAAAGAGAAGTAGAGATAGTTTTCCTGGTGGTTATGATAAGGGTCAAAGAGGTTGACATCTTTCAGAGCTGTACCATTGATGCCCATCAAGTATTTCAAGGGGTGAAACAGAATGCAGTGGATGACTGTGCAAAGGCTGCGATAGATCCTGCGTAATCAGGGTACATGTGTGTCCCTGGTCTCTGGCCATTAGCAGTTTCTGTTTAATGCCCACAAAGAGCTTTCTAAACTGTGACAGGGGCCAAGACCAGATTAGTGGTCCGTCTGTCCACATTTACATCGAAGATAAACAAACAACATACGTGCATATTACATCTCATCTCTCCAGAAACCTGCTTCATGAATAGTAGCCCTGTGGTGGAATTAGCTTTTTGTGTGATCAGCCACAATAAAGGACATGTTCCTGTATGGGGAGCCACTTCTGTGGTGAAACCTCCCTCCTCCACATCCCCATCCCAATACTCAGGTAAAGGGTTAGTGAAGATTACAATACCCAGCTTGCGTGCAGACATTGGATGTAAAGTCAGCGGTGTTCCAGGAGTCTCTACTATTTCATTTATTTTTTTAATTTATTTGCAGAGTTTTATATAGCGCTGGCTAGACCGTGAGGTATCAGAGCGCTTTACATGAGTATCAGCGAGTTACAGGTTACAAAAATTACATCAGTTACCGGAGCCAAGAATAGACATAGGAGAGAAACAGTGATAACAATAACAAGAGATATTAACACATAAGCTGGAAAGGGGAGGTAGCCACAGCATCACACAGGGAGGAGGCGGGAGGGAAGGAAACACAAAGGGGTGAACGAGGAAAAACTATGTCCAATGTCCGGCTGGGTAGGTGACGGCCGATGGGGGGAACCAGAGCCAGACTCCTCTATAGCTGCCTAAAGAGCTCCACCGGGCATCGGTCATGTTGCTCGGTCTCAGAGCTCTTTACATGAGAACACAGTAGTACAGACTTACATCAGATTCTCAAAGCATAAATAATACAACAACAAGTCCCAATGGGGCATAGAGGGAAACGAGGGGGAGGGGAAAATGAGTCCAGCAGCTGGAAAATGGACAGAGGTCAAGCAAACCGTCAATGGGAGATAGTACATTGGGGGACCCTCAAAGTCACAGTCCACGAGCCCACAGACCAGTTAGGGTCACAGAAACACATCATCTGGGGTCAGACTCGCTCACTGCGCCGGAGCACCAAAGGTCGAGAGGGGTGTTTGGGCATCCTTATCAGAAGGTAGTGTATGCGTCCTGAAGAGGGGGGAGAGGGAGGGTCGACTTGAAGCACTAGATCAGATTGGTAACACCAAGACGTAGACCGGCGGCCCATAGCGATCGTAGAAACCGGTCGTTGCCGACAAGATGGTGAACCCAAGTCTCAGACCCTCCAACAAAAAATGGAAGGACAGCAGATCAATAAAAAAATTTCAAAAACGAAATCCATAATGAAACCCACCTCAGGGAGCCGAACTGGATGTAGGAGGAAGCCACGGGATCGGTGGGACAGAGGACCAGAAAATCGCCGATCTCGCTCAGGTCATTGCAACAAATTTCAGATAGTCTTAATAAGGTGAAGCCCCTTGTGTTTTGCTGTCACAGGTGTCGCTTGTGTCCACGCTCAGCCATGAGTTCTGATGCTGCTATGGAATGTCAGCGTGCCACTGAGGATGAGCAGACAAGCGTCTTGCTCTTGGTGGGGAATCCTCTATGTGTTTTACATGTAATATGCCACTGATCCTAAGTTACCAGGATCCCTCTATCAACAATGGAAGCTGCCCTGTTTCTACTGCAAGAGTTCATCTTGATTATTACATACAGTGAACTTTGTAACTCCTTCTAGAAAAGCTGCCCATCGCAGGAGTTTAATGTTTATCCAACCTGTAGCTGTGGACCATTGACAGAGGTTTCTATTAAGGGTGAGCTCTGAATTTTGTTCCAAAAACACTGGGAAGTAATTGAAGGTAACCCAAATTAAAAGTGTATAATTTTTAACATACTTTTTTATCCTGTGGCTAAAAATGTGGGGCTGGTTAACCAGTAGGATACTCGTTCACATCCCTCTGTAATTTTGACATCAATTTTGGCTTAAGAGCAAAGCTTTTTTTCCCACCCTGGCGTTTTAGTGTTGAAAATCCTTTTCAACTGGGTTTTGTCTGTTTTTATGGGGAGATCAGATAGAGGATATGTCATTTATTCCTCTGTCAAATGACTTATTCCAAACTTATAAAATCCCACCGGTCAATCTTAAGCATTCCTGACACCTCGGTCAGAGGGGTTAGATGGAGCTAAAAGTCGGATTATAGAATATCATCTTACGTGGACGATGTTCTAGTAAACATCACAGATCCGGTTGATACTATTACATGACTCCTTAAAATGCTTAAGATATATGAGCAATTTACATGCTTTAAGTTTATTGGGATAAATCCAAATTGTACTCTATGATTGACAATTTACACAACAAGTGACTAGGTTTAGGGGTTCAACAACTTGGGCATGCATATAACAAGAGAAGTTATAAGGATTTATGATTGTAATTTGGTACACGCCCGGTTTAAAGAAGATAATGCTAATTGGACATGCCTTCCTTGTCTTTGCTGGGGAGCATACGGTGGAGAACCCCATGCTTCTATAGCATATAACACCCACTGTTGAGTTCCGGTATGTGATTTTGTTTTTTAGAGAACCAGAGGTCACTCATCTTAGTTTTCTGTAGGACCAGGGCACAACAAGGGCTTCCTTAAATACTTTGCAAAATGAGGGTACAATGGAGGATTTTCTTTCCCTAATCAGTGTAACTAGGACTTGGCAGCACATCTGATGATTATCAATGAATGGGCTTTTAAAGCGACAAGATGATCCATCATTGCGGATGGACTGATCTAAGATTTGAGATTGGAGTTTCTCACACTACATTTATAGGTTAGGTCAGCCATTCCCTCACCGACCCCAACGGAAGTTGTTGTACAAGCATTGCCGAGTGGAAGGTGCACCCTTTTATGGATGCCAAGGCCCCTGGTTTCAGGGAGTGAGACACAATAGGTATCACCAGATTTGTGGAGCAAGGATACAATGCTGTCTTTTTTCACATTTGAGTTGAAGAATTGGCTGCTTGCTGATGAGATAATGTCCAGGGCCATATCTGTGACATATAAGTTGCTTTCCAATAATGTTCAAAACTCTTTGGCAAAGTTGAAGGCTAAAGGAGAGCAGGATGTGGGAGATCTGGATGAAGATGATTGGTTGAACTGGCTATTTGGGTGTTTTTTAGGTTCATCCAAGTGAACATTTTCTAATGGGTATATTTCTGTTGAACTCAACGTAAGATCTTTGCTTATGTGCAATCATCGACCTGTGTACGTGAATGTGAACAGGAGGAAGCATTCAATCCACTGTTGTGGATGTACAATATAGTGGATGTACCCCAGGGTACAATATTTTGGGGGAAGAATAATGAAAAGGTTTCACAAGGTAGTGCGCACCCCTCTAGAGATGCCCCTTAGATTGTCCATGTTGTAGATCTAGGGAGACATAGAGGTGACAAGGCACCACAAGATCTTTGGCAAAGTGGCAGTTGCGGGAGTCAGATAGAGGGGAGGAGGGCAGGCTATCACTGACCGTGGAAACATGGTGCAAGGACCATGACTGGCAAATGGAGGCCAAACAGGTGGCGTATCTGAGTGGGTTGAGGCACTTCAAGCACTTGAATCACTTACATTGATATGGTGAGAGTCTGGAGCGTGGGCCAGCCGTCTTGTCTTTCCTGGTGCATGTCACCAGGCTAAAAGTCTCTATATTTCATGATACAGCCCCAGTGTTCCGGTTTGCTTTGTGATGAGGTCAGGGGAAATATCCTCTCCTCTACTCCCATGCCCCCAGTATGTGCTAGAATCAATGTAGTACATCGGCACTACAACTTTATAGGGTTTTTCAGATACAGTTTCAGCACTGGCGTAACAAAACTTGAGGGGGCCCCCCTGCAAGGTATGTGGAGGGGCCCCCTCTGGACTCAATCAGGAGCTCTCCGGCCAGCCTACTGTGCTGAGGGGGGCCCCCTGGAGCTTTGTTGGCCGCCCGCACAGCAGGGGCCTGTGTTACGCCACTGAGTTTCAGGGCCTCTTTCTGGGTGGTACATCTGATTCATACAACAAAGTAACTGATCAGTTGGCTTATTTTGCATGGCCAACTCCAGCAGCCTCCAACTTATGGGTTCCATTGGTGACTAAGAGACAAAATGGTGTAGGGCTGTATCTGACCGTTTGTTTTGACAAGTTTCCTTATGGGTGTGACTGTAGCTAAATCTTCCTTGACATGCATTTTGAGCTCCCTCAGCTCCTCTTGTAAGGACAAGATGTATTTTATATTGAGGACCTTTTCTTTTCCGGCTCTCCATTCCCATTCCTTTCTGGTTAGGTCTAAGGGGGCTCAGACCCACATTTCATGAAATAACGCAAAGCATGGTGCAACAGCGACGCAACTTCAGAATGACATTTATGAAGCCACACAAGGCCACCTTGCGTGGCCCTCAGTGGCTTCATTAATCCCAAGTAATGCAACGCAGCACAAATTGCTGCGTTGCATTACTCTGCACCAGAGGCATTTCCATGGGTGTTTCATGGGTGTTCCTCCATGTATTTAGACACATTCCCAGATTTATCAGACGTGGTAGACCCAGGAATGCGTAAAAAACCTATGCCTACCCACGTGAGGCATAACGAGGAGAAATATGTTTATTTCTCTTCGGTTTTTCCTCTTTCTATGTGTGCTGCATTTTACAGTACACATAAAAAGAGGAAAAGGACTAAGGAGATTGTTTTTTTGCAGGAAGGTACCCCTTCCTGCACAAAAAACATTCCATCTTATGATGCAGGCACCCTGCAAGGTGCAAGGTTGCCAGCATTGACGCTAGAGCAGGGGAAAAGGCAGGAAAGCACAGTATTGCCTTAAAGATGGTGCATTCCTGCTCTTTTCCTGTCATGCAGTGCAGCAATATAACTTGGTGCGCTGCACTGCCTGACTTGGACACCTGGGCGGGGCCCTTCTTTATTCCCCAGACAGCCAGGCTCCAATACCAGTGGGAGAGAAGATGCCCTGTAACTGGTTTGAATTTACTGTAGAGGAGGGGTTGCTTATTTTCCTGGCCACGCTTCTGGGGTGGGCACACTGGCTTTGCACATGGGGAGAAAGATTTCACCATCTTGGAATTGGACAGAGAGGGGCACTTTGGGATTGTTTTCAGTAGGGGACACAGGAACTGCTGCAAAAGGTGGTAGGATTGCCCCTGCAACATTTTTCCTGTTGCTTAGGGTGGGGCCAGGAGTCCACAGACACAGAGACCACTAGCAAGGATTTAATGTGGCACTCTTGAGCACCCTCTTTCGAACACATCTTGACTTGTGGAAGACAGACGAAGGACTGCATCTGCTTTTGAAAACTTAGATGAAAACTGAAAGGTTGGAGCTGCAACCACTTGCACTCAGGACAAATAAGTGGGCTTCAAGGGCCAGTTGGCTAAGGTTCTGTTCAGCTACAGGAACACAACAATCTGCAATAGGCCCCTTTTCTTGAAGATCCCAGCTGACCAGTTCAACTGGACGTAACCTGCACCTTGCTGGTGGATTCTGCTGGAGTAAGTCCTGACCCCCAAGTGCTGTTCTGCTGTCCTGGGACTGTTTGCTGTATCAAAGTGTACTCCTCCTAGCACCCTGAGAAACCTTCGACTTAGAAACTTTTAGGCTAGAAAGACCTCCAGAGCACCGGGACAAACCTGCCAAGTCAATTCGACGAAGGTGTATTGCTGCTTGGTTAAAGATTCAGGATCCCACTCAAAGCTTTTCCGCAGCAGTAAATCCATTTCAGTGGGGTGTGGCAAAGAGGGTATCCAGCCTCGTGAAGCCCTGTTTGTCTATAACTGGCAATCTTGTCTCGATGAGGGAATTTGACAAAGTGACTAAGTTTGAATAGATAAGGCAAAGGCATTAAAAGTAACTGGCTGGTGAGGAACCTTCCTTGGAGGTGAATTTTAATTTCTCCCACTCAGAGCATTCACGCCAACAGCCAACATCTTCACTGGGACCTCATCTGATGGTTATCTGGCCTTGTGGAGATCTTCTCAGCCACAGCCCACTGCCTTACCCCACTGAGTATTTTTGACTTTTATTTCAGAGACTATCTGCCTGATTAAGAGTTTTGCAGGTTGGGAGCAAACTGCCACACCAGCGTCCCACACCACCAAACCTGTTCACCCACCAGATTTGGAGTTTTCTCCTAGTCTGGTGGGTGGTGCTGTGACGGCCCCAGGCAGTGAGCCATAGAAAGGCACAGCAATGGTAACGCCAAAGCAAGTTCCTGCACGGCATGGACTATGAAGTCCATACCATGCAGGAACTGGGAGTGCATACAGACATGTGTGCCCACCTGCATGCATCCCATGGCCCAGAGGCAACAGGGGGCCCTATAGGGCCCCCTTAGTTTCCTCACGCCACCCTTTTCATGGCGGGCTCACTGCCATGAAACATGTGAATGTGAGGAAACTCGAAATATGTTTTTGTGGTGCTATAGGGGTAGCATATTGCGGCCTTACACCGCTGCAACACTGCTGAGGGATCCCAGATCCCCGGCGGTTGCAGCGGTCCTTTGGCTGTCCGACCTCCAAACGTGAAATAGGGCGGTCGGACCACTGGTGTGGCATTGCCCGCACCGCCACCGTGTCTGCGGTGGTTCATCGGACCGTCATAGTCATAGTCAGGCCCTATGTCAGAAGAAATAAGTTGTGACAGATATGAACCTGGTTTCTGTATCTGACCCATTCGCCATCACGGTCAGCCTTAAATCACATCTAGGTCACAGTTAAGCGCAACTAGATGATCACAGTTGGCGCATAATGCATTTTTATATCTCATTTGATTTTTTTCATTTTGGGGTCATGTGTTTCATTAAATTATTCTCTATTTTATTAATTGGTATGAGATTTTTATGCTGTCGTGTTGTTTTCTACTTTTTAGCTGTTATGATACATCTAAATCCTTTACACAATATTCTCAAGGTATACCTATCTGCACTGTGCCATAGCTCCCAGGGGTTGAGCTCAGTTTTATATTTCTGAAACCTTTACTGGATCTAACAAGAACAGTGACATTATTACTTGTAGTGGACCACCACCCACCTCAACTAGTAATCCACTTTCTCTCAATATCCTTGTTTATTATGGAAGTTCAAGACCAATTAAAACCACTATTTTGGGCCTTGCAGTATATCCATAAATCAAAATATTATGCTGGTAATTGAATATATATTTTAAGTAATTGATTTAAATGACATTTTAGTTAACAGTTTATAGATTTACACAAGCAATAAAGACAAAATGTGCCCCAAAAAATAATGATTCTTTACCATATTTGTAAGGAAAATGCCGGTCGCAGAAATGATGTAAAAGTGAATGTTAGACCTGGCACCTTGGCCTGAGTTTCCCTTCCACCTTTTGCTGGTGTGCCTCGATTGTTTTTCTGGTGTTGTCCGCTCAGGGCGCTGCGCCACGGCTAATCCGGGCCGCAGCGCAAGTGCTCCCTAAGATAAAGTGTTCATCATTGGTATACATGATTGGTTTATTGGATTCACTGTCAGTCCCCAGTAAAGTGCACCCGGAGTGCCAGGGCTTGTGAATGCCAATGCCGCTAGTGGGCTGCAGCGCTGGTTGCGCCACCCACACCAGCGGCCATGTAAAATGTGTCCTGGGTCTGCCACTGCCGACCCCGCGTGCAGTCCCGTACTGTCACGCTGGCTGGGCAAGTGCCCACACTTGCCAGCCCCCAGAACCTTCCCTTAGCCTCATGTTAGTCACCCCTATGGTAGGCCCGCGGGCAGGGTGCGTTGTAGGTGTAAGGTAGGACAGGCCCTGGTTGTGAGGCCTGTCCTAATAGTGAATCACCGCCATCTTCGTGGTTCACTATTGCAAGGCTACCTGTTCCCCTTAGGCCAGATGAGCTGCTGAAATTATTACATCCTATAATCCCAGCAGGCTCAGGGAACATGGTAGAGAGATATGATTAGTATGCCTGAACTCGGGATGATAAAATACTTCTTGTAGTCAAGTTTATTTTACTATCCTGGGTTTGTAAATACGACTTTTAGAAAGTCCGTATTTACTCGCTTAACCATCTCAGCCCGCCTCTGCTGTGCGTGTATCTGACTGTCTGGGCTATGTGAGTGACAGGGCTGGGGGGATGACAGGTAGCGAATGGCAGGAAAGCACCTTGGTGGGAGGTGGGGGTGCCCCTTGGACTCTGAATAGGGCAGTGCTCCACCACCACAAAGCTGGCTCCGCCCCCTGGGGAGCGACTGATGACTCAGCCTGCACCTGGCCCCGGACGGGCGAAGCGCTGTCCACAAGGTGATCCTGAAATTACTTGTCCCCTGAATGCCGGCTCCACCTCCTGTGGAGCGGCTGATGTGCCTGCCCTTCACACTGAAAGCAGAAGTCAGAGTACCCCCAACAAAGTGCTCAGGACTGAGAACGACTATGCGAAGGCCCCCCTGGCCTGAAAGAACAAAAGAAATGTGGTATAAAAGTAGGAGCCCTGCTCCTTGCAAATCAGAATCCTGTTTACCACAAAGGACCTCTGCCCGACTAGAAGGAGAAGAAGACGCTGGAATGACTGGCCTGCTGCTTGCCTTGCTGAGAAAGGAGAGGAAAAAGACTTGCTGAAAAGACTTTGCTACTTTGTGCTTGAACATTCTCCAAGGGCTTGATCTGAGCTTGCCCCCTGAACTGAACCCCAGGACTAGTGGGTTCTCTGTGCTTTTGCTCGTCCTCCAATTCGAGCCGTGTGTGCATCCCGCTGGAAAGAGACTGCGCCCCTCATCGCCCCCTCCTAGGGCCGTGACACTCAGGAGCTTGCCTGCCTCTACCCCGTGAGAGCCCCGCTCCGTCCGGAGCTGCTCTCTGTCCCCGGGCTAGGTTGCCTGCCCCCCTGTCATCGCCTGCCACTGGAGTGCGCTGAACGCGCTGTCACCCCTCCCGCCGGAATCCGTCCGACGACTGTGATCTACGCCGGGTCACCCAGCTGCACTGACCGTGCCCTGTGACCCCGCTTCACTATCCCCGGACATCTCAGGCCGCGCCGCCCCCGCTGTGGAGACCCCCCTGCACCACCGTGCTAAGGGTCGCTGGCCGCGCCTGCCTGCTGCACACACCCGCTGATTGAGGATCCAAAGACACTACCCCGAAGCCGAGAGTCGCTCCGATCCGGGCAACTCTCTCCTCGCAACAGTGCTACAGGAATTCCAGTATCGGGCTCGGGGCCCGCACCGCCTTACTTCCCCGTTAATCCTCACCGCACGCCCGTCTCACCGCCGCTGCCCGGGAGCCACCGGGAGGAGCTGTGCACGGCGCGAGCGCGCCCACGACCGATGTGTGAGCCGCGGTAGGCCTGAACGTAAGTCAAAGACCGGAATCTCCCAAGTGACATTGAAAAGAGACTAAAGAAGCATCCGCTTAAAGAACCGTTTACCTGCTTGATAATCTGGTGGCATAGAAACAACGTTACTGGTCTTGTGACAAATCTGCATATTAAGATAACTATTTTTATATAAAGAACCGTATTTTCACATACCTAAGCCTGGTGTCCGTTTCTGGGGGGATTAATGTATTTACTGTGTGTGTGATTGTAATTGCTTAACCAACAACGCCTGGAGAATCGCCTTGGCTGCTCACGCCACGCACCTAGAGGGTGAGCAAGGATCATTCCAGAGGGGTTATCCTTTGCCCTGATGTGGAGGAGAGGGTCACTGCTTGACACAAGGACATCCTTGCGCCAATCAGAGATCCCCGTCTCTAACATTGTTGGCAGCGGCTGGGATTGCGGATTTGCATTTGTAATTTACATACAGTGAATTATTAATCACCAGATAGTGAGAGCAGACCAAGTAACGCAGCCACAGGTTTTTTTTTTCATTTGTGAACTGTTGAGAGATCTGCCATTACTGCAGCCATGCCTGGCTCACTTCCTGTTGGAAGAGCACTCTCTGTGATTTCTGGAATGGATGAGGTGGATTGGGAGAAACTGGAGGACTGCACCGTGGAGCAATTGAAAGGCTACAGTGTGAAATTCAGAGTTCCCCATACTGGATTCAGGAAGAAGAACCAGTACCTCAAGGCGTTGAGAGCCTGGAAAGAGTCAAGAGACCCACAGAATGCGGGGGACATCATTCCGCCCGACCACTTTGTGGAGCCCACCAGAGGCCTGTCCCCAGAAGAGCTGGCGGACAGGGCAGCAGACAGGGCACATGCAATGGAGATGGCAAAGTTGGCAGGACAAATGGAAATGGAGAAGCAGAAGTTGGCCTTGGAGGCACAACAACGCCAAATGGATCATGATCTGAAAGTGAAGGAGTTGGAGCTGAAGGCGAAAAGTTTGGAAACCGCTCCTTCTGGTGACAGTACTCCACTGGTGCAGGTAGAGTCCAAGGTGTACATCCCCAAAGATGTAGTTAAGGAGTATTTTAGGAAGGATGACATAGGGCAGTGGTTTAGGGCCTATGAGGTAGCCATGTCTTCACACCGGGTCCCTGAGAAAGACTGGGGAGCGGGGTTGTGGGGAAGGTTCCTTGCTGAAGGGCGTGACACACTGTTAGATTTGCCCCTAGAGATCCAGACCTCATACCCCCATATGAAGGAAGCTTTAATGACCAGGTATGGGTTAACTCCTGAGCTATATAGACAGAGGTTCAGGTAGACTAAGAAGATCCCTGAGAGTACGTATGTGGAGTATGTAACTTTTTTCTGCAGAGCACTGGATGGTTGGGTGAAGGGTAGCAAGGTGAATGATTATCAAGGGCTGCTTGATTTAATTGCATGGGAGCACTTGTCCAGTCAATATTTTCCTGAGCTACGCCAGCACCTGATTGATAGCAAGCTGTCCAACCCGAGGAAGCTCGCTGAGGAGGCGGACCGCTGGCTCAGCACCAGGGTCCACAAGGGTCAAGTGGGAGACTCCGCCAAAGGTGGGCAGGGTCCCCAGCAGAAGAGTGGGGGGGACAAGGGTAAACAAAAGGGGTTCCAAAAAGGCCCCCAAAGTAATCCCCAAGGGAACCAGCAGAAGGGTTCTCAGCCTCCCCCACCCCCGCAGCAGAACGGGGCCCCGACAGGTAGGCCTGTTCCAAAGGGGCCCTTCAATTGTTATAAATGTGGTGAACCGGGTCACATTGCCTCTGATCCTAAATGTCGCCTGTTTGGTAAGACAGCACCCACTGGTGCTCCACCCCGGCAAGTAGCTAGTGTTAATTTTGGGGAGGAGGTAGCAGTCCAGGGGGGTGGGGGTCCCGCGCATATGACCCTAGTCTCGCTAGGAGACAGTGAGATGGTCCCTGAAACCTACTTACCCTCTAACACTAAGAAATATGGGCAAGTAGTGACCATCAATGGAAAGAAGGTTGAGGCTCTTAGAGATACAGGAGCCAGCGTGACCTCGGTGAGGCAACACCTGGTGTCTCAAGAGCAGGTTGTACCCCATGCCTACTGTAGGGTTGTCAATGCTGACAACATCGAGAGTCGTTGTCCAATGGCTCAAGTTCCCTTTGAGTGGGGGGGGGTCTCTGGTACTCTACAAGTCGCTGTGAGAACTGACATGCCTGTAGATTGTCTGCTAGGGAACGACCTGGAGAGCTCCCCTTGGGAAAAGGTGGAGAAGACCACGCATCTGAGGATGGTGGGTCTACCCGACTGGGCGTGCGTGACCACCCGGTCAATTGCAGCCAGTAGGGGTGTCGAAAGGGTCCTGGAGCCTGAGGGAGAGGTCCAGGAACCGGTCTTAGGGAGAAGGCGCAGGAGGCGCGGGAAACCGGCCCCCAAAGTTCCCACGGCCCAGAAGGAAGCGGACCCTGAGGGGGATGCTCTGGAGCCTACCGGGGAACAGATTGCCGAACTGGGAGACCTGCCTGAGCTGACCCATTGGCAGCAAGAAGGAGGCCCTTCCAGGGAGGAATTCTGCAAGGAGCAGAGGGAATGCCCTTCTCTCGTGGGTATGCGGCAACAGGCTGCAGACCAGGCCAAAGGTGTTCAGGCCAAGACACACTACGTGTACTGGGAGAGTGACCTCCTGTATTCAGAGCCTAAGGCTGCTGAACCTGGGTCAGCCCGTGTGCTGGTGGTACCCCAGAAGTTCAGAACCTTCCTACTGGGACTGGCTCACGATGTGCCTTTAGCAGGACATTTGGGGATGGACAAGACCTATGACAGGCTTGTCACCCACTTTTACTGGCCCCAAATGCATAAGAATTCAGATTCCTACTGCAGAACCTGTCAGACTTGCCAGGCAAGTGGTAAGAGCGGAGGGAAGCACAAGGCTCCTCTGCAACCTTTCCCTGTGGTCGGTACGCCATTCCAACGAGTGGGTATTGATATTGTTGGGCCTCTGGACCCCAAGACAGCCCTGGCAACAGGTTCATCCTGGTCTTGGTGGACCATGCCACACGGTACCCTGAAGCCATCCCTCTGAGGACAGTGACGGCCCCCGTGATGGGACGGGCACTTATGGGAATCTTTTCCCGAGTGGGGTTCCCTCTAGAGGTGGTGAGCGACAGGGGGACCAATTTCATATCCACATATATGAAATCCCTGTGGAAGGAGTGTGGGGTAACCTACAAGTTCACCACTCCTTACCACCCCCAAGAAAATGGGTTGGTTGAGAGATTCAACCGAACCCTCAAAGGCATGATCATGGGCCTAGACGGTCCAATGAGGCGTAAGTGGGACGTCCTCTTGCCATGCCTCCTCTTCGCTTACCGAGAGGTGCCACAGAAGTCTTTAGGGTTCAGCCCCTTTGAGCTTCTGTATGGTCACCCGGTAAGAGGACCTCTGAGTTTGGTAAAGGAAGGCTGGGAGCAATCTCCCAGGAAACCTCCCCAGAATGTATATAGTTACATGCTGGCCTTCCGAAACCAGACTAGGCGTTTCAGGCAACTTGCTGAGGCAAATCTGGAAGCCAGCCAGGAAGAGATGAAGCGGTGGTACGACCAGAATGCCACTCTGGTAGAGCTTCAACCTGGACAAAAGGTGTGGGTCTTGGCCCCAGTGGAACCGTGTGCACTTCAGGATAAGTGGACAGGTCCATTTGAGGTTGTGGAGTGCAAAAGTCCAATCACCTACCTGGTGAACATGCAGTCTCCCAGGAACCCTTTGAGGGTCCTACATGTTAACCGCCTTAAGCCCCACTTAGAGAGGACCGAAGTGGGCATGTTGCTGGCCACTGATGACGGAATGGAAGAGGAGACCGAGCCTCTTCCTGACCTCTTAGTGGCCTCTGAGAAAGATGGGGCAGTGGATGGAGTTAACCTCTCACCCTCCCTGATGCCCGAACAACAGGAAGATTGCCGCCAGTTGCTGGGGCAGTTCCCTGACCTGTTCTCCCTGGTTCCTGGTGTCACCGATTGGTGCGTCCATGAGGTGGACACAGGAGACAGCTTACCTGTGAAGCACAAGGCTTACAGAGTAACTGACAGGGTCAGAGCTTGCATCAAGGAGGAGGTCTCCAAGATACTGGCTTTAGGGGTGATTGAATCCTCCAGCAGTCCTTGGTCCAGCCCCGTGGTCTTGGTCCCCAAAGCTGCTGCGCCGGGAGCCACACCTGAACTCCGGTTCTGTGTGGACTACAGAGGACTCAATTCAGTAACTAAGACTGACGCGCACCCCATCCCCATAGCTGATGAGCTCATTGATCGGTTAGGGGCTGACCGGTTCCTCAGCACGTTTGATTTAACGTCTGGGTACTGGCAGATCGCCTTGACCGATGGGGCCAAAGAGAGGTCAGCATTCTCTACATCAGATGGGCACTTCCAGTTCCGCGTAATGCCATTTGGGATGAAGAATGCCCCTGCCACCTTTCAGAGGTTGGTCAATCAGGTGTTGGTTGGACTGGACGCGTTCAGTGCCGCCTACCTGGATGACATCGCAGTGTTCAGTGCCACCTGGCCCGACCACCTGCGCCATCTCTGGGAAGTGTTGATGGCGCTGCGCCGAGCAGGCCTCACGATCAAGGCGAGCAAGTGCCAGATCGGGCAGGGTTCCGTGGTGTACTTAGGACACCAAGTGGGGAGTGGCAAGGTGGCACCCTTGCAACCCAAGATTGAGACCATCCTGGCTTGGGAGCCCCCCAAGACACAGACCGCAGTGAGGGCCTTCCTGGGGCTCACTGGGTACTACAGGAGGTTTGTCAAGGGCTATGGAACGATCGTTGCCCCCTTGACAGAGCTGACTTCTAAGAAGCAGCCCAGGAAAGTGATCTGGACTGACACCTGTCAGAAAGCTTTTGACACCCTGAAGACTGCCAGGTGCACGGCGCCCGTGCTCTTGGCCCCTGATTTCTCAAAGGAATTCCTAGTCCAGACAGACGCTTTAGAGCATGGTGTAGGGGCTGTTCTCTCACAGATGACTGAGGAGGGCTGGGACCAACCCGTAGCCTTCATCAGTAGGAGGTTACTTCCACGGGAAAGTAGGTGGAGTGCAATTGAGCGAGAAGCATTTGCTGTGGTCTGGGCGCTGAAGAAGCTAAGACCCTACTTGTTTGGGTCTCACTTCCGAGTTCAGACAGACCACAGGCCCCTCAGATGGTTGATGCAAATGAGGGGTGAGAACCCGAAACTGTTGAGGTGGTCCATCTCCCTACAGGGTATGGACTTTACGGTGGAACACCGTCCTGGCACAGATCACGCCAACGCTGATGGTCTGTCCAGGTATTTCCGCCTTAGTGACGAGGAACCCCCTGGGCAAGGGTAGTTCTCCCCACCTTTCAGCTGGAGGGGACACGTGTTAGACCTGGCACCTTGGCGTGAGTTTCCCTTCCACTTTTTGATGGTGTGCCTCGATTGTTTTTCTGGTGTTGTCCGCTCAGGGCGCTGCGCCACGGCTAATCCGGGCCGCAGCGCAAGTGCTCCCTAAGATAAAGTGTTCATCATTGGTATACATGATTGGTTTATTGGATTCACTGTCAGTCCCCAGTAAAGTGCACCCGGAGTGCCAGGGCTTGTGAATGCCAATGCCGCTAGTGGGCTGCAGCGCTGGTTGCGCCACCCACACCAGCGGCCATGTAAAATGTGTCCTGGGTCTGCCACTGCCGACCCCGCGTGCAGTCCCGTACTGTCACGCTGGCTGGGCAAGTGCCCACACTTGCCAGCCCCCAGAACCTTCCCTTAGCCTCATGTTAGTCACCCCTATGGTAGGCCCGCGGGCAGGGTGCGTTGTAGGTGTAAGGTAGGACAGGCCCTGGTTGTGAGGCCTGTCCTAATAGTGAATCACCGCCATCTTCGTGGTTCACTATTGCAAGGCTACCTGTTCCCCTTAGGCCAGATGAGCTGCTGGAATTATTACATCCTATAATCCCAGCAGGCTCAGGGAACATGGTAGAGAGATATGATTAGTATGCCTGAACTCGGGATGATAAAATACTTCTTGTAGTCACATTTATTTTACTATCCTGGGTTTGTAAATACGACTTTTAGAAAGTCCGTATTTACTCGCTTAACCATCTCAGCCCGCCTCTGCTGTGCGTGTATCTGACTGTCTGCGCTATGTGAGTGACAGGGCTGGGGGGATGACAGGTAGCGAATGGCAGGAAAGCACCTTGGTGGGAGGTGGGGGTGCCCCTTGGACTCTGAATAGGGCAGTGCTCCACCACCACAAAGCTGGCTCCGCCCCTGGGGAGCGACTGATGACTCAGCCTGCACCTGGCCCCGGACGGGCGAAGCGCTGTCCACAAGGTGATCCTGAAAGTACTTGTCCCCTGAATGCCGGCTCCACCTCCTGTGGAGCGGCTGATGTGCCTGCCCCTCACACTGAAAGCAGAAGTCAGAGTACCCCCAACAAAGTGCTCAGGACTGAGAACGACTATGCGAAGGCCCCCCTGGCCTGAAAGAACAAAAGAAATGTGGTATAAAAGTAGGAGCCCTGCTCCTTGCAAATCAGAATCCTGTTTACCACAAAGGACCTCTGCCCGACTAGAAGGAGAAGAAGACGCTGGAAGGACTGGCCTGCTGCTTGCCTTGCTGAGAAAGGAGAGGAAAAAGACTTGCTGAAAAGACTTTGCTACTTTGTGCTTGAACATTCTCCAAGGGCTTGATCTGAGCTTGCCCCCTGAACTGAACCCCAGGACTAGTGGGTTCTCTGTGCTTTTGCTCGTCCTCCAATTTGAGCCGTGTGTGCATCCCGCTGGAAAGAGACTGGGCCCCTCATCGCCCCCTCCTAGGGCCGTGACACTCAGGAGCTTGCCTGCCTCTATCCCGTGAGAGCCCCGCTCCGTCCGGAGCCGCTCTCTGTCCCCGGGCTAGGTTGCCTGCCCCCCTGTCATCGCCTGCCACTGGAGTGCGCTGAACGCGCTGTCACCCCTCCCGCCGGAATCCGTCCGACGACTGTGATCTACGCCGGGTCACCCAGCTGCACTGACCGTGCCCTGTGACCCCGCTGTGGAGACCCCCCTGCACCGCCGTGCTAAGGGTCGCTGGCCGCGCCTGCCTGCTGCACACACCCGCTGATTGAGGATCCAAAGACACTACCCCGAAGCCGAGAGTCGCTCCGATCCGGGCAACTCACTCCTCGCAACAGTGCTACAGGAATTCCAGTATCGGGCTCGGGGCCCGCACCGCCTTACTTCCCCGTTAATCCTCACTAATCCTCACCGCACGCCCGTCTCACCGCCGCTGCCCAGGAGCCACCGGGAGGAGCTGTGCACGGCGCGAGCGCGCCCACGACCGATGTGTGAGCCGCGGTAGGCCTGAACGTAAGTCAAAGACTGGAATCTCCCAAGTGACATTGAAAAGAGACTAAAGAAGCATCCGCTTAAAGAACCGTTTACCTGCTTGATAATCTGGTGGCATAGAAACAACGTTACTGGTCTTGTGACAAATCTGCATATTAAGATAACTATTTTTATATAAAGAACCGTATTTTCACATACCTAAGCCTGGTGTCCGTTTCTGGGGGGATTAATGTATTTACTGTGTGTGTGATTGTAATTGCTTAACCAACAACGCCTGGAGAATCGCCTTGGCTGCTCACGCCACGCACCTAGAGGGTGAGCAAGGGTCATTCCCGAGGGGTTATCCTTTGCCCTGACGTGGAGGAGAGGGTCACTGCTTGACACAAGGACATCCTTGCGCCAATCAGAGATCCCCGTCTCTAACAGTGAATAATAAGGATAGGACTATGAGAGAAACTAACAAAGAAGGAGCATTTGTCTAAATAGATATTGTTATCGTTGGGAAGCAGGTAGCAATTAATATTAAAGAAAGCTAAGGTGTTGTGCATTCTACCTGGTTTGAATTTACTGTAGAGGAGGGGTTGCTTATTTTCCTGGCCACGCTTCTGGGGTGGGCACACTGGCTTTGCACATGGGGAGAAAGATTTCACCATCTTGGAATTGGACAGAGAGGGGCACTTTGGGATTGTTTTCAGTAGGGGACACAGGAACTGCTGCAAAAGGTGGTAGGATTGCCCCTGCAACATTTTTCCTGTTGCTTAGGGTGGGGCCAGGAGTCCACAGACACAGAGACCACTAGCAAGGATTTAATGTGGCACTCTTGAGCACCCTCTTTAGAACACATCTTGACTTGTGGAAGACAGACGAAGGACTGCATCTGCTTTTGAAACCTTAGATGAAAACTGTAAGGTTGGAGCTGCAACCACTTGCACTCAGGACAAATAAGTGGGCTTCAAGGGCCAGTTGGCTAAGGTTCTGTTCAGCTACAGGAACACAACAATCTGCAATAGGCCCCTTTTCTTGAAGATCCCAGCTGACCAGTTCAACTGGACGTAACCTGCACCTTGCTGGTGGATTCTGCTGGAGTAAGTCCTGACCCCCAAGTGCTGTTCTGCTGTCCTGGGACTGTTTGCTGTATCAAAGTGTACTACTCCTAGCACCCTGAGAAACCTTTGACTTAGAAACTTTTAGGCTAGAAAGATCTCCAGAGCACCAGGACAAACCTGCCAAGTCAATTCGACGAAGGTGTATTGCTGCTTGGTTAAAGATTCAGGATCCCACTCAAAGCTTTTCCGCAGCAGTAAATCCATTTCAGTGGGGTGTGGCAAAGAGGGTATCCAGCCTCGTGAAGCCCTGTTTGTCTATAACTGGCAATCTTGTCTCGATGAGGGAATTTGACAAAGTGACTAAGTTTGAATAGATAAGGCAAAGGCATTACAAGTAACTGGCTGGTGAGGAACCTTCCTTGGAGGTGAATTTTAATTTCTCCCACTCAGAGCATTCACGCCAACAGCCAACATCTTCACTGGGACCTCGTCTGATGGTTATCTGGCCTTGTGGAGACCTTCTCAGCTACAGCCCACTGCCTTACCCCACTGAGGATTTTTGACTTTTATTCCAGAGACTATCTGCCTGATTAAGAGTTTTGCAGGTTGGGAGCAAACTGCCACACCAGCGTCCCACACGACCAAACCTGTTCACCCACCAGATTTGGAGTTTTCTCCTAGTCTGGTGGGTGGTGCTGTGACGGCCCCAGGCAGTGAGCCATAGAAAGGCACAGCAATGGTAACGCCAAAGCAAGTTCCTGCACGGCATGGACTATGAAGTCCATACCATGCAGGAACTGGGAGTGCATACAGACATGTGTGCCCACCTGCATGCATCCCCTGGCCCAGAGGCAACAGGGGGCCCTATAGGGCCCCCTTAGTTTCCTCACGCCATCCTTTTCATGGCGGGCTCACTGCCATGAAACATGTGAATGTGAGGAAACTCGAAATATGTTTTGGTGGTGCTATAGGGGTAGCATATTGCGGCCTTACACCGCTGCAACACTGCTGAGGGATCCCAGATCCCCGGCGGTTGCAGCGGTCCTTTGGCTGTCCGACCTCCAAACGTGAAATAGGGCGGTCGGACCACTGGTGTGGCATTGCCCGCACCGCCACCGTGTCTGCGGTGGTTCATCGGACCGTCGTAGTCATAGTCAGGCCCTATGTCAGAAGAAATAAGTTGTGACAGATATGAACCTGGTTTCTGTATCTGACCCATTCGCCATCACGGTCAGCCTTAAATCACATCTAGGTCACAGTTAAGCGCAACTAGATGATCACAGTTGGCGCATAATGCATTTTTATATCTCATTTGATTTTTTTCATTTTGGGGTCATGTGTTTCATTAAAATATTCTCTATTTTATTAATTGGTATGAGATTTTTATGCTGTCGTGTTGTTTTCGACTTTTTAGCTGTTATGATACATCTAAATCCTTTACACAATATTCTCAAGGTATACCTATCTGCACTGTGCCATAGCTCCCAGGGGTTGAGCTCAGTTTTAAATTTCTGAAACCTTTACTGGACCTAACAAGAACAGTGACATTATTACTTGTAGTGGACTACCACCCACCTCAACTAGTAATCCACTTTCTCTCAATATCCTTGTTTATTATGGAAGTTCAAGACCAATTAAAACCACTATTTTGGGCCTTGCAGTATATCCATAAATCAAAATATTATGCTGGTAATTGAATATATATTTTAAGTAATTGATTTAAATGACATTTTAGTTAACAGTTTATAGATTTACACAAGCAATAAAGACAAAAATTGTAAAATGTGCCCCAAAAAATAATGATTCTTTACCATATCTGTAAGGAAAATGCCGGTCGCAGAAATGATGTAAAAGTGAATAATAAGGATAGGACTATGAGAGAAACTAACAAAGAAGGAGCATTCGTCTAAATAGATATTGTTATCGTTGGGAAGCAGGTAGCAATTAATATTAAAGAAAGCTAAGGTGTTGTTCATTCTACCTTCTTTTCTACCTTTTATCAAAGCAGAGAGGAGTCACTGAAGTTCATGTTAAAGCCTCTCTAAAAGACCAAGTGGGGTCATCCCTGTTTGTATAAAATGACTCTCATCCAGTGGGGTCACTAGGGGTACGCGTCATCCACGGGTACTAACCCAGGATTCCTTATGTATCTGGGCAGGCTCTAAATTGATAGGCAATAGAGCACTTGATTGTTCTAGGGTAGGGTCTTGATATTTATTTTCAGTTTCTTTGGCAAGATTATGGCAAAGGGTATGATGTTTACAGAGTTTCAATGTGCTCCAAAATCAGTGGGTAAACATGTTTCAGCCATACACTGTTTTCTGCAAGGTCAAATGGCTTTATTTAGGACCAAACATTTGTTTTAGGATCCCTAAGCAGACTGCAATTTTAGTCACAATATTTATGATTGGTGCACTAATCATGCCATTAATTGGCTCTATGAACTTAACTCATTCATCCTCACATGGGATGGATATAAACCATAATGAGTTTTCTCAGTCATCAGGTCATTTATTGATTGCTTTTTTACGACTCCATAGAATCTTAGAGGCGAGTGGCCCTGCTGTCACACTTTCGCAAAGGGTAGGGGCATGTGTAAGACCTATGTGGTTCCTCTAAGCTCTGCATCTTGCTTAGTCATCATGGTCAGGCACTGAGTTCAGCATTTCTTATAAAGATTGATGATATATAAATGTAACCGTTTCCACCATTCCCTATGATGTAGAGGCATAGTCTGTTTTCCCTCTTCTAGCCTTGTTCATCACATTTCTTTGCTTGAATTAACTCATTACAGCAAAAGAGGAAAGATGTGTCATCATCATTTTTCCATGTGGATGGTTTTGGGAAGTTGTCTCATTCTTCCAGATATTTTAAATTTTTGGCATGTTTAGGCTCCAGTCAATTTCTCTGTCGCATTGTCTAATGTTCATTAATTGGACTTTCTTATAATGAAACAATAAGTATGGATGGTGGAAGAGGGGCCACAAATGAAACGGCTGCCCTGACAGCATTGGTTCTATCACTGTCTACCTCCTAAAAGCATGTGTTTCACTCAACAGGCGTGACATAGTGCAGGCATGGTGCTAACTGCAGACAACATGGGATAGGCTGAGTCACAAAAAGCATATCAACAAATAACCAGTATAGCCAATTGGCCTGAGTCAGATGTGAGGGCCTAGAATGAGGAACAGGGCTTTAACAACTGTGATAGCCTGGATAGAAGAGCTATAAGGCTATTAAAACATTCCACTCACAGAGGGTGGCAAGCCAGAGGCAGAAGGGCTTTAAAGCTATTGAAACATTCCACCCACCCAAGGTAGAAAATGATACATTAGAAAGGGAGATATATAAAGGCAAACATCAGTGTGCTGGAGCAGACCCTCGAGGGCAGCCAATATTGGGCTTGAGTCATTTCCTTCTGTTCAACTGCGCTCTCATCATTTCAATTTATTTCTAATAAATAATATTGACCTATTGAATAGTGGCTTTTAAAATAAACACTTTGGGTTAGAGGACCCTGGGGGCTCTTATAGATAAGGAGTTTGCTGAACTAAAAACACCCTAGTAATTTGTAATTAGACACTTGGGGTGTTGTCAACCCCTGTGGAATTATATATTGAATTATTTTTTAACATATGGATTTGGCAAAATAAAACAAGATATGCATATGTAAAAACAAAACTTAGATGCAAAGAACGCAGCATCGAGACCTAATATAGAAGTATTAACATGCAAATTAACTGTGTTTTTTCAGCTGTTGAAGGAATATTTACTGGCATTGACAGAGTCGCCGCGCACCATTTTCACCGCCGAACAACAAATATAATTCAAAGACAAACTGTTCCTCTCCGCAGCAATGAATGTGCGTATTAATATCAGGTTTTCCGTGCAGAGAAAATTGGGTTCCACCGCATTTTGTGTGTTTTTTTCCATGTACACAACAGTCTCTTGGGTGGAACGAGGGCTTAATATATCCGCTGGCACCTTAAAAGGCCGCATCCATCTCTTCGTGATTTCATACAATTTCCCCTGCCTCGCTCCGATCGCCAGGACAGTCTTTCAAAGCGTAACATGTTGTAGCAACAGCCAGAGAGCGGCCCGGAGGCCTGTGGGCCCCGAGCAGCCGCCCCTGCGCGCGGCGTGAATCCCCCCTCTGTGGCGGGTCAGAGCATCAACACGCCGGAGCGTCGGATAAAGTTTCCATTCCGTCCCGTCCTGCGAAAGAAAACAGAGTGACATGAAAACAGCCATTTAGTGCTGCAGTCTAGAGAGGAGCTATTGAGGAAGGTTTCATATTTTAGAACCCTTTTAGAAAACCTTTTCACCTCTATGATGGAAATCTGCATTCCGAGGTGCATTCCATTTCAAAGTGTAAAATGATGGAGTCTGCAGCTTGTTTTTTCATGGGATTGCCTACCACAGTCTTGCAACTTCTAAGCACTATTAAAGTTCTGTGCTAGTCGCAGCCAATTCAATTTTTACTATTTTTTCCGCTGCAAGGCAGACAAGTGGAGTTATTTGGAAGGCGTGTCCATGCCCCCATTTCTGTGGCCAATAAAGGTCAAACGTGAATGTTTCAGTCTGCCGTCCCCTCTGTAGGTAATTAGGATGGTTGTAGGGGAGAGCCACAATGTCACAAGGATGTGCGGTGAATTTGTTGAATTTGAAAGAAAGAATAACATTTCGGTTCTAGAGTTAGTGATGTAAGAGATGCCTTAATTCACTGTGATTGGCCAACGAGTCCTGTCTATTAGATGAGGCCTGATCACATTTCCATTTTCCAGCCAACTGATGCATTTCTGATTGTTCACTGAAGAATGTCAAGAGGCTGGACTGTTGTACAGACATCCTCCAAGCTTCGACAATGTATATGTTCTATCGCTACAGGCTAGTAAGAAACAGGCATGTGGGCATGAGCGAGTGTTTGCAGTGCTAGAAAGAATGAATAATGCATTGAAAATACACTACACCACGAGGACAGAGGTAACAGATGCAAGCCGGAGCAAAATGAGTGAATCTGCAGGGCACGCCCATCCAGTAAGCAGGTCAGACTAAGACAGACGAACCTCAACTGGCACATGGCAATATCACCAAAGCACTTCTAAAACTGTATGGCTTGCATGAGAGAGTAAGCCCCACAGAAAAGAGGCCACAACTGTAAATGATTCGTTATTGGCTATAGAAAGGGAACGGCCATGTCTTGCGCATGTTCTGATCTCATATAATGTCTGCAAAATATCGTTTGGCATAAATATTGTGCAATAAATGCACCACTGTAGTTCACAATAGAACATAGGAACTCAACTGGATGGTATATTTGTAAATGATAATTAAAACACAACATTTTTATTTTAAAATCTTTATTTAAAATTTCCACTTGTACAACATCGTAGCAACAAAGTGAACCATTGGTACGCACCCACACTGATCGTGATCCCCCTCAAAGCACTCCGTTCCTTAATTTTGCACACTGAGTCCCATAGATATTTTTCCGGCAGGATCTTGATCATTCTGCAGACCCCTCTGCCCAACCCATCCCAATCGCGTTTCCCACCTCCAGCTCCCCAGTTGAGTGTTCAACTCCTTCAAGTTACCCGTTCCCTTTGGGGGCATGAGTCCTACTTCAGGCATCCTCAGCCTGGGTATGCTGGTTCTCTGGATCGCTACTTGCACCATTTTCGGCTGTTTGCCCGTCCACCAGGGTGTGCAACAAATCAACCCAGAATGTCAAACCCTCCTCGACCGCTTCATCTGTCCTCACCCTTCTCAGTTGCGCTTCCTCCACTCAGTTATGTCCTGACTCCATTTTGAGACTGTACACCACTGGTTCGCAGTCCGGCCTTTAGCGAGCAACAGGCTCAATGCTGCAAATGTATGCAGAATTTTTCTGTGTTTGGGTTCGAGACTGAGCTAAGCAAGCACTGCTGTGCTGTTGTCGTTAGCCTTAGTCAGGTCAAGTTTTGAAGCCGCGCTACTATCTCCTCCAGTAGTGTGTCAGCCGTCTGCACCTCCAGGTCATGTTTAGAAACGTGGCCCTCTGGTCTCGAGAGCGTGGACAGGTCGAGGGTCTGTCTGGGCACATTCTCTGCGGTTGCCCTGGCGTCAGGTACCTCCACGTAAATAGGTAAAGAGCGTCAGTTTCAAGCGGGTGTTACTTGCAAACTCCAGTACTTGCGCACAGGATGTTTGTTGCCCATTCCTTGTCCATTAAGGGAGTCGGGAAGTCATCGTCCCATGTCTGTCTGGCGCGCAACGGGACTCGCGGTCTGTCTTCCTTCAGTGCCGCATAAAGTCATGATACCAGTCTCCTCCCTGTTCCTCCAATGTTTCCAATGTGTTACAGGGGGTCGGTACCTCCAGAAACCCGGTCCAGATCTCCCTCGTTCTCCGGGCTAGTTTGACAAACAGTATAAACTGTCTTGCACCCACCCCGTACGACACAAAACTTATATCAGATATTCCCATACGCAATACCTCAGAATATTGCGTATGGGAATATCTGATATAAGTTTTGTGTCGTACGGGGTGGGTGCAAGACAGTTTATACTGCAACAGAACTACATAAAAAGAGCAAAGATGGTTCCCAAGGGCAAATCTGAATGTAAATGAAATGGGAGTAAGATGGATCAGTGCGGAATTGTGAGGCAGTGGTGAGCGGCACCCACTTTTCAACTATTTTCAGCAACTGCAATTTACAATCAAAGCAGTTAATGTAAGAGATTAGTTACACAGTCCTTGAACCCACCAGTCTCTTACTCAAGAATGATGGTCATCCACCCCCCCTCAAGAATTACATGAATGCAAAAGCATGCGAAATCAGGGCAAAACTAATCACAAAAGAGCACAGAAGTAACAGAAATTGAAGCAGCAAGGAGGAATGTGCAGGTATGTGAAAAAATAGGCTCCTAAGAAATTGGGTTTCCAGTCAAGATGTTTTTTAAATTCACTTAGCACAATATGATGGCCATAGGAAGCTCTGAGTTCACTTCAGTGCAGCAGTTACGGCACCTGTGTAATTGGGGTCATCAGTTTAGTAATTGGTCATTTTCTGCAAGGGGTTCGTGCTACTGGTAATCCAACATAAGAGGACCCGAGGAGAGGTCTGAAGAAATTGAACAGGCTTCTGTGCCCCTGCGTTGTTGCCAATCTTGTCTTCTGGCCTCGACGTGCAGGCCCCTCCAGATTGCTATCTCAGCCTTAGGGCAGCAGCGGCTCTTCCATTATGTCGGAAGAGTTAGAAAATAATAAATCAATAGACATGATTAAAAAGGATTTAAAAAGTCTGATCAATAACAGTACTGTACGTCATCTTATATCAAGGAGCAAGGAATAATGAGAAAACGAAGGGAAAGATAACATGGAAAAAGCATGGAGAAGCAGATAAAGACAGTCTTCAGGGTGTCAATAATAATGCCAAGTGTAGTACGTGGTGTTATGTGGCATGGACAATATCTGAAATAAGCATGCCAAACAGTAAGAATTGCGAATATATACGGAACAGAATTTAGTTACAAAATTTACAAGTGGTAATAGGAAGGCGAAGGTCGACATAAGACCTTATTTGGCGTACGAAGAATCATAGGTATAATTATAAATATGCGTAGTAATGAACACATGCACTGACCAGGGCAGACAGTATTTGTAGCAAAACATAATTGTTAGGACACGAAGCTGTCCCGTTAGTACACATGCCGACAAGAAGAAAGTGTGACAATGGGGGCGTGGCCAACCGGGCAACATGGCGGACGCGAGCTGCTGAGGCTCTGACCGTAATCCCCTGATAATCCTGGTGATGATCCTGTGAGGGGACAGGACATGGCGGCAGGACGCGGGCACAGAGAGAGGGGGCTGTGAGGAGCCCGCGCAGCCCAGCGGGCGGCGATTTCACGGCGCCGGGAACCGGCGCGGCTCGGCAGACGAGGACGTGCGCGGCGGCCTGAGAGGAGGGGCTGACTGCTGGAGCCCGCGCTGGCGCTGGACGGAGGCCCTGGGACGGCGTTTGGAGCGGAGAGGCCTGCGGGCTGCGGACTCACAGCGCCTGGGGACGCGACCTGGAGGGAGCCCTGCCGGGTGCTGGGGCGTTGCGAGGGGCCCAGAAGAGGTGACGTGAGGAGTACGGCATCCCATGACTGCCTGCTGGAGGCCTGCCGCACCCTGTGGGGCGCCTGGAAACGGAGCATCGTGGGGCTGTGGCCTGCAAGGCTGAGGAGGTCCGGACTGTGAGAGGGAGCCTGAGGCCACGAACTGTCATCAAGACCTGGATGGTACGGTGAGCTGGGGCTGGGGGCCTGTGCCGGTCCCCCTGATGACTGTGAGCCCGCCATGACTGGGAGAGAGGTGTGCGGGGCGGAAGGCCCTGGTATCAGTGGGTGATCCACGGTCGCGCTTGCGGTAAGAAGCGGGCGCAGGAGCCTGGACTGGGGTGGCCTGGAGCTGGTGCGCGTTGAGGGACGTAAGGCGGTGAGGGACACAGAGAGCCCGGAGGACCCGGAGGCCGCGACGCGGGCGGCCGCTGCTGAACCTGAGGCCTGGCATACGCAAGGGCGGACGACACTCAGTGGGAGGCGCCATCTTGGGTGCGGCTGTGGAAGCGCCTGGTCTGCTGAACACTGCGGGGGTCGCCGACCGGGCACGCAACGGAGCAGTCCGGGGGCCCCCTCATGAGACGGTGAGCCGGGGAGTGGAGAGCGGAGACTGAGGGAGTGGGACCCCCCCCCCTTGTGAGGCTGGCTGACGGGGCTGGTACGACTGGACTGCCTAACGCCCCAGTGCGCATGAAGTCAAGACGCCCTGCGCCGGGGGGTGCAGCGATCTGCTAGCGGGCACCGGTCGGGTGTACCTGGCAGGGCTGGAGAGGGCCTGGACTGGAGGACGGGCAGTTGCCGTACCGGGGGACAAGTACAGTGGTGCGGTGCCCTGAGGGGTGAGAGGTGATCGGTCCTGAGTGCCCCACCCGTGCGCGGGAATCTTCCTCGGGCGCTTCCCTTTGGAGCCTGTTGTCTGAGCGGGCTGTGAGGTGATTTCTGTCCTCTCCCGGTTGTTTGCGGCCTAGCGACTGCGCCCTCGGGGACTGAGGAGGGCTCCGGTGGTCGCACCGAACGAAGTATCGGCGGGACTGGAGGGCCCGCGCCTGGCTGTGCCCACGACGCCTGGAGCCGAATTGTGAATGCCGACTGCCCAGCAGTACGCGATGGGCCGACTTCGAGACAAATCGCAGCAGGGACAGCTGCGTGCCGGGAGTCTGGACCCCCTGCAGGGGCGAGCGGAGGGAGGTGCGTAGCCACAGACAGCGGCCCTCTCCGCCAAAAAGGACATCATGCTCGCGGTGGTGGAGAGACTTAGCACCACCCTGGACCAAACACGGGAGTCCCTTGAAACGAGGATAGACAAGGTCGCGTCGGACTTCACCCTCCTTCACGCTGACCACCGCAAACTAGCCGAGAGGGTGGCGGCACATGACAAAACGCTCCAAGAGCTCCCACCTGTCGTCCAGAGCCACAGTGCAGCATTGCAGGATGTACTAGACCGGGTCCATGCCCTTGAAGACCGAGTGGATGATGCGGAGGGGCGCTCCCGGCGCAACAACATCCGCGCAGTGGGCCTTCCGGAAGGAGTGGAGGGTAGGCACCCGGAGCGATACGTGGAGACCTGACTGCGTGATCTCCTGCCTCAAGGGGTACTGTCCCAGCACTTCGTGGTGGAACGGGCACACAGGGTGCCAGCGCAGAAGCCCAAGCCGGGGGCCCGGCCCCGGCCGTTTCTCTTCAGGCTCCTCAATTACCGGGACCGGGACGCAGTCCTGAGTGAAATCAGGAAGTCTGGTGACCTGACAGTGGGCAGTAGTCGAGTCATGTTATTCCCGGACTACACTGCAGCTGTGCAGCGGCGACGAAGCAACTACATGGCGGTGAAGAGGCAACTCCGGGAGCTGGCGCTACCTTACTCCCTGCTGTTCCCGGCCCGCCTCCGTGTGGTGGCAAAAGAGGGGGTCCGTTTCTTCGACTCCCAGGCGGACGTGTGGGACTGGCTGGAGGAGACGGGGCAGTGGACGGGGGCGAGACCCGATGATCCGGACAGTGCAGGCCGCCCTGGGAGGCAATCCAGACGGCGGGGGCACAGAGGGGCACGGCAGCAAGTGCATCCAGGACGGGTGGCGCCTAGCCCGGAAAGAATGCGGATGGAACGGCAGGAGGCACTTGAAGCAGTGGCGACGCTTGGTGCATCGCCTGCTAGTGGGCGGATGGAGACTGGTGTACACAGTGCCCCGGGCACGAGCGGGGCGTCGTCCCCGTCCACGGTGGTCTCGGAAGACTTGCTTTTGCCTGTGGTGACCCCACAAACTGCCGACCTGATGGTGTGATCAGCTGCTGCAGTGGTGCGGTCCGGTTGGGGGCCATGCATGTTGGATGGGGCCGCGTGCTTGCAGTGGCACCGCGTTGGGTGGCCCTGGGACCCTAGGACCCGTTTAGGGGGGGAAAGGGACTTGTGCTGGGAGCGGCTGGCCTTGTGGGGGCGGGTGGCATACGGCGCGCCCCTCTAGATGTCGTGGCTGCGGGAGCCCCCCCCGTCGCGCCTTGCGCTGGGCCTGCGCGGCAGTTTGGTCCTTGCCATGACACTGCCCCTCCTTCTATCAGCGGCGACAGGGGAAGGGAACAGGTACCAACGCATAGTTGCACCCACACGAACCCCATCAGGCACCACCCCGCCATAGCCTAATCTTACTTAGCATCTCAGAAGTTTGGACGGATGCCCCGTTGGGAAAACGCCCCATTTGTTAAATTGTTCATGGTAGTTACACTGTTTGTATGGCAGCGCATTAACATGCTCCCCCCGGACTGCGGCCCACCTCCCTCCCCTGGCGTGGACGCTTTGCCCCCGGCCCGGCTTGCTCGACTGGCTACGCAATGGCGCACACCAACATTGTGACCTGGAACATACGGGGCATGCACACGCCGTCCAAGCGGTACTCCATCTTTTCCTACCTACAGCGGCATTCCGTTGGGATTGCCCTCCTGCAGGAGACGCATATGACCCAGACGGAGCTGGGCAGACTCTCCAGGCGTTGGAGGGGACGGACTTATGGCACTACTTACTCGGCGCACGCGCGGGGCATGCTGATCTGGGTGCGGGCAGGCGTCCCCTTCGATTGCAAAGAGGTGGTGGTGGAAAGGGAAGGCAGGTACACGCTAGTGCAAGGGAAGCTGAATGGGCAGGAGATGTTGCTGGGCTCGCTATATGCGCCTAACATAGATCAGGCCTCCTTTTTAGTGCACTTGACGCAGCTTCTGCACCCTTATGCTGGGCTCCCCTGGATGTTAGGAGGAGATTTCAACATGGTGTTGGATGTCCAGTTAGATAGATCCTTTCCTCCCCTCCGCGCCACGGTGGCAGAGTCCGGCGCCCGGGCACTGGGAGACTGGCTCACGCACTGGTCACTGCAGGACTTGTGGCGCATATTGCACCCGCAGGACAGGGTATACTCTTACTATTCAGCAGTTCATGACCTGCACGTCCGGTTAGATAGGATTGTGGGCTCCCAGTCCCTGCTCCCGCTTATCGAGCAGTCGGAGTACCTGGGGCGGACGCACTCCGACCATAACCCTTTGTGGTTTAGGATTGGCTGGGTGGCGGATCGCCCGCCGGTGCCTACCTGGCGCCTTCAGCCGAGCGCGTTGGAGGACCCGGAGTTCCGCTCCTCTCTTGGCACGGCTGTGCTGGAATACTTTGATGCCAATGAGGGGACGGCAGGTAGCGCCTTGGTGGAATGGGACGCCCATAAGGTGGCCGTTCGAGGGCACTGCCTGGGGGCCCAGTGGAACATACGTAAGACCCTTTCCGACTCTCTGGCGCGTCTTGAGGACGAGCTCTTGCAGTATGAGAGGGAGGGTGAAGGAGGGGGTAGGCATTCCCGTAGCCTGGAAGATCTCCGTGGGAAACACGCGGCGCTCTTGGAGCGGATACATTGCCACAACTATGCGGCGCATACAGCCAGAACACATGCTAGAGCGGACAGGGCGGGCCGACTGCTGGCCTGGTTAATCCGCCAGGAGGATCGTCGGGACCCGGTCGGGGCGATCCGCACGGAAGACGGGGTGGTGGTGTACACGCAGCGCAAAATACACCGGGCCTTCACGGATCACTACAGGCGACTGTACACGGCCAGGGGGGCGGGTCCCCGGCACCTCCTCGGGGAGTTTATGGCTTCCGTCCACTTACCTGTGGCCTCCAGGGACCATAACGCAGTGCTCAGTGGGCCCCTCTCCCTGGAGGAAATCGGGGAGGCGATACAGTCCATGGCGTCGGGAAAAACGCCGGGGCCGGACGGACTACCCGCGAGTACTACAAGGCATACCGCGAGCCTCTGGTGCCGCTGCTGCGAGCGCTCTACAACAAGGCGCTAGAGGACGGGTCGCTTCCCCCCTCCATGCGGGAGGCGTTCCTGGTTTCCCTGCCTCAGCCGGATCGTGACCGCACATCCCTGAGCTCCTACCGACCCCTGGCAATGCTCAACGTGGATTACAAAATCCTAGCGAAGGCACTGGCGGACCGGCTGGCGCCAGTGGTCCCTCATCTGGTACATCCGGACCAAAACGGGTTTGTCCCCGCGAGGTCCACGTCATTGAACCTTCGGAGATACTTCTGGGTGGCCGGCGAGGCCGTGCACGGGTGGCCCAAAGCGGGGTGCCTTCTCCTTGATTTGGAGAAGGCGTTTGATTGCCTGGAATGGGGCTACTTGTCCACGGTATTGTTGCAGTACGGGTTGGACGGGGAATTCCTCAGGATGGTTGACCTGCTCTACAGGAACCCCACGGTCCGTGTCAGGCTGGGCCCCTATGTCTCGGAGGCGGTGCCGGTGGGCCGGGGCACCCGGCAGGGATGCCCTCTCTCCCCGTTGCGGTTCGCCCTGGCGATGGAGCCCCTGGCGGTGGCCATGCGGACGACCCTGGGAGATGGTATACCGCTGGGAGATGCTGTTCATCAGGTGTCGCTCTATGCCGATGACCTGCTGGTATACGTCAAGGATGTGGGGCGCATCCCGGAACAATTGGCCCAGTTGTTGCAGACCTTTGCCACCATCTCGGGGCTCCGTGTAAATGCAGGCAAATCTTGCCTCTACGCTTTTAGCGCAGGGACGGAGGACCCGGGCTACCACCTGAACGGCACGCCGGTTCAATGGCGGGAGGGCACCTTTCGGTACCTGGGGCTGCAAATATACCGCTGCCCGACTGACTTATTTGACGGCATCCTGGGAAGGGCGGTCACGGCGCTCAGGTCGCAGGTGCGCTTTTGGAGCACGCTCCCTCTGACGACCACGGGCAGGGTGGCACTCGCCAAAATGGTCATACTCCCCCACCTCCTGTACTTCTTCGTTAACCTACCGACGTATGTCTCCCCCGCCTTTTTCGGTACACTCACTAGGATGTTGCGAGATTTTGTTTGGGGAACCGCGAGGCACAGGCTTGCACTCGCAAAACTGTATCTGCCAACGGACAGGGGTGGGCTGGCGGCTCCTTGTTTTGAGCACTACTACCTGGCCGCCCAGCTGCAATGGGTAGCACGATGGTTGGCTGATAGAGGCAGGGACGACACAGCCACGACGGAGGCGCCCTACTCGCTGGAACGTGTGACCGGACTCTTTCACCCCCTGGCTGCGGTCACGGGGCCGCTGCCGCTCCTCTTAGCTGTGGCACATAGGTGCTTTCGGAGGGCTCTGTACCTCACTCACGCGGTTGTTCCATACACGCCGGCAATACCCCTGGAGGGCTCCCCCGGAGGCGGTGGGGTACTTGCGGCCCCTGCACTGGCGGGCTGGTGGGAGGCTGATGTGCACACGCTGGGGGACCTATACCGGGACGGAGAGTTAATACCGTATGAGACCTTGGTGTCGGAGGACGGGCTCCCGCCCGGCGGGTTTCTTACACACCGCTCGCTCATGGCGAGGTTGACCGCTAAATGGGGGAACATGACTACGGAGCCCCGCCAGCATCTGACCGTGCAATACCTGCACGTCATGGGGAGGGGCGGGCACCTGGTCCGCTGGTTCACGGCTTCGTTGCGGGAGCACACGGCGGTTGATCTGGGCCCACTCCGCGTCAAGTGGGAGCGGGACCTGGGGCGGCCATTCGTGGATAAGGAGTGAGAGAGGGTCCTTAAAGGCCCGGTGCGTGTCCCCAGAAATATGCTGTTCCGCCAAATCCAGCTGTTCATAGTACACAGGGCCTACCTCACACCTGAATTGATTAACAGGTACTTTCGCCGCAATGACGCACTCTGCCCGAGGTGCGGAGAGCTGGGGGCGGGGTTCTTGCACATGCTGTGGAGCTGCCCTGGGTTGAGCGCCTACTGGAGAGAGGTCCATAGGCTGCTGCAGGGGAGTGTGGGCCGCACCATCCCATTTGACTGGCCCGAGCACATTTTACACCACTTCAAGAGACCGCCCAAAGACAAGGTGACGTCCCGCTTCATGGACCTGGGGCTCGTAGTTGCAAAGCGCCTCATTACCAGGAGATGGAAGGCACACGACTCACCACACACATGGGCATGGAGCTCCTCATTCCAGGCGTGGGCTAGGGCGGAGGGGACGGCCATCCGCAGGGAGGAGACCCTGGGGCTGCGGAGGGAACCTATGGCGGACCGCTGGGAGCAACTACTTGCTGAGCTCCGGCGTTTAGATGGGGAGGGACACACGGACCACGAGGGGATAGCTGGAACTGCCTGCGCGGGTGACGGCGTGCGGTCCGCTGCCCCGTAGACGAGATAGCATAGCCCCTGATGCTTCTGACCCGTGGATAGGGGCGCCTGCAGCCACAGGGAGACGACGGCATTCTTGGGGTTGGGGTGGGCGGTCCCGGGGATGACTGGGGGGGGGGGGTCATGGGTGAGACAAGGGGGGGTACAACTATTCAAGCTGCCACTGTTCTGAGTTTCTCTGTTTGTGATTAATTTGTTCTCAATGTCTAAGATGCTTGGGTGGCTCACACTGGCATGTATGGCTAGGGGCTGGTATGTGGTGGCTGCTGCCCCTCTTTAAGAGACGGCACTGGAACTGCTGAGGCACATGCACCCGACTCCCGGGCAGGTTGCAGTTGGTACATTTCTTGACTGTGGGGCTGTCTAGCTGGCTAGGCCAGACACGGATCAGTGACTCGCATGTGTTTATATACTTCTGTGTGTAATGTATCCTGCCGCACCATGTATTCTTTATTCATTATACCTTTTGAAAAAAGCAATAAAAACAGATTTGCAAAAAAAAAAGAAGAAAGTGTGACAACCACTAGGGTTAAGAGTAACCTTGTGACAAACAGGATGTGATGAAGAAATTGTGAGGACGGGCGGTGGTTCAGCAATAGCTTAACCAAGTGGTGAAAGATAGCGAGCAAGTAATAGCGAGTGAGACTTACCGCAGAAGCGGTGAATCTGTGTGATGTGACAAATGTGAGGACGGGCGGTGGTTCAGGAATGACGGAACCGTGTGGTGAAAGATAGCGAGCAAGTAATAGCGAGTGAAACTTACCGCAGAAGCGGTGAATCTGTAGCGTACTCTGTGTGCAAAAAGAGGTCAAGGGTTAGGTTTTGTCCGAAGGGTTGCAGATACGGACAGGAGGGGGAACCAAAGGAGCAATTACTCACCGTTACGAGGAGAGGGGATTATTCCGTAACGGTAATTGAAGGCAGCTATGGCCTAATTTCAATTGTTTGACAGAAACGTCAGGAGGGCTGATGGTCGTAAGCGAAGGTACGCTGTGAAGAAATCACGGGGATTAGGAGCCAGCGGCAAGGAGTGGACCCAGCAGAATAGAGTGAAAAGAGCGGGAATGCTCACCAGTGTTGTGGAGTAGTCGCAAAGGTCCGTCAATGCGGAGAGCGAAATCTGGTAATACGGCAGCTGCCGCGAAGGGAAGCCAGGAGTGTGTTAAGGGGGAGCCACTGATTGGTCGGCCCGTGCAAGGGCATGAAAAGAGAGAAAGGACAACGTAGAATAGTGGTTGCCATTTTAGAAAGGTCAGAATTTAGTGAAAGAGACAGCGGAATAGGGTTGTGGATAATGGAATGAAGAGGTGAAAATGGAAAAGGAATGTAGAACGAAGGATGGGGCAACCTATAAGATGAAATTAGTGACAGGGTGCGGAGAAAGGAGAGGGTGATCACAGAAAGGGAAACAATAGAGCGCTAATTATAAGTGCTAAAGAAATGAAGAAAGTTAAAGCGAAGTATTTGCAATTACTTGCTCAAGACAAATAGGCAGTAGAAAACCGTAAAACCGTTTCTCTAATTCATCAGTGTAGTTAGTCGTGTTACTGCTAGCACCAGAGATGTCATCTGTATTAGAAAAAAGTGAAGGACCTTCTAAGATCTTTTTGATATAATCATCCGAGTACAGTGGTGTGTTGTCAGACATAGCACTGAAGTTTTCAGTGTGTGATAGAAGAGAGATAGGGGTGGAAAGGGGAAGAAAAAGGGGACAAAGGTAAATTTTGAAGAGCCCTGCCACACATCTCTAACTGAAGCCACTGGAGTGCAGCCTGTTCTATTTTAGGCTGTAGGGTGTCATTTCCCTGACCTCCTCTCAGACTCTGGCGTTGACAATGTTATTATGTCAAGTGCTGCATTACAGAGGCACTGGGAAATCCTGTAAAACAGTATAGATGTTTTCAATAGGAAATAAAATGGACTCCTTAGCATAGAAAGGGGGGTGGGAGCACACTGCCTCTCATCCCACCGTACCTCACTTCAGCCATGTGTTTCTTTTCATGCTTACGAATGCTTTACAGCAAGTGCCCGTCTCTAATGCTTGTAAGCTTCTCTCTCACATCGTGGCTCTCCAGACTCAAAAGTGTTGATTAGCCGGCTCAGTCAAAATGTCTTCATACTTTTTTTAAATGAAGATCGTCGTCTTCCTTTCTCACAATTTGAGTCTCTGAACCCCGTTCTGCTCTCTTTGATTGCACGCAGGCACCTCTTTTATGTGTGTCCTGCCTCTCTTTAAGCAGCGTCCTTCTCTTCCCACATCCCAGTGGAACCCCTGCACAGGTGGAACTGTGATTCACAGTTTATGAATGTTTATTCTGTTATTAAACCCTTTCAGAATATGAGACGATTTTCTTTGACACCTGAATAGGAGAGGCATCCTTTCTGGATAAAGGAATCACACTTGATGGCGCTGGCCTACATGCTGGCACTGGGCTCCAAGAGGTTCAATCAAGCGGTGGATTGGTGGCTCGAGTGCTGACGCACATATAACTGTACATTGTGTGTCCAATGTCAGGCTATGAATAGAGCCACCCCTCGTGGGAGCTTTGCTCTGCAAAAAGTTCATGGAAGTTCTGGCGGTTGGCATTCTGAATCCAGTCCCGACGCTATGGTGAGGACAAATGGAGAGGGGCTTTCATTAGAAGTGCCAGGGCCCCTCCTGATACATGGCTTTGACCGCAGCTGTCATTAGGTAAATAGTAACAGACTACAGGAGGTAGCCTGTAAACCCCAAAGAGACTAGGACAATAATCTGTAACAAACAACAGTGTCTCAAGGCTATTATTCACAGGTCAAGTATATGTGGCACAATTAATTGAGACAGATTAAATCCAAAGGGGGAGAAAACCATTGAAACATTTTCATGTAAATGTAAAATGTATTTCAATCGACAAGCATGTTGGACGTATTAAACTTCATATGTACAAGCACATGGGTCAGAAGCACTGCGTTACATTAAGTGACATGTAACCAACAAAATACTGTGCAGAAGTGCTCGTGAAGTATAGTGACAGCGCAAGTGACACGTGACATGGTATATACAGCGAGGGCGGTGGGTGCAACAAGAGAAAAGTGAGATTTGAAAAAAAGTTTACATAATTAAGATACCCAGACAATTAATGGTACATGAATACAAAATTTCCGATGAGTAGGGTATCCGTGAATAGGGGCGCCAAGAGTTCTGCTGTGGAAGTCGACGGCGTTTCGGACTGCAGAAGTGTTAGGCCATCATCAGGACCAGGTTACGTTTTTATTTTATAATGCAGTGTCGAGATAAACGGAGGGGGTTCTGTCCAAGAAGGTTGCTAGGAAGTGACTGGAGAAACTTGGAAAATAACAGAGACGTAGTAAAGAGATTACTTTGGAAGGGCTGTTGTGCGTACTGTTTAGTATCCGCAGCGTCAGCAGGAATGAATCGAGACGGCCGGCATAAGTCAAACTATGAATACAGCAGGAGTTATTGCAATTACTTAAACTTGTATGTACAAGACATTACAAAAGGCGAACAAAAGAGAGGAGGCTTCAAGTAATTCAATTCATGCGCCTATAGGCGTCATATATTATAAGAAGATCAATAAATGTACAAAACAGTTGTTAAAGCACTGTTGGGTAAAAATACCCAGGCAACCCTAGTGGAATGTGTACAATGTGCTTGTGACAGTGAAGTAACGGCGCAAGTGACAACGTGAAAAACACCACAGCATACGGCGCAAGAGAATTTGCAATATATATACAGATTGAGAGGTTCATACATCAACTTGTTCAATAATACAATTAGTAATTTCCATTATGTTAATGAACCAAGGGTCAAAATGCGCCTAAGGCGTTTGAGCTGGTGGGCAAAGATCGACGGCGTTTCGATCCTATTAGATTAGGATCATCATCAGGACCTGGGTCGCCTATTCGTGGAGTGCTCTGTGAATAGAAAAGCGTATCAGAGCGGCTGGAAAGGGGGTAGAAAGGGGGGAGCAATTTGGCGGGAAAGGAAGACTTTCAACGGCATACCTGATGCGCGTTGAATCAAGCACTGGCGTAGGGAAAGAAGCGATGTCGATATGATCGGCGTGCAGCTAGTCTGTATGTCAGGATAGAGTCCACCGCAATGTCTATGGGAAGCAAGAAAGGGAATAAACCCAGGGGAAGGCTAAGGATTCAAGAAGCGAGGACTCGGAGGAGGAAACAGCAAAACTGTTCATATCGACATCGCTTCTTTCCCTACGCCAGCGCTTGATTCAACGCGCATCAGGTATGCCGTTGAAAGTCTTCCTTTCCCGCCAAATTGCTCCCCCCTTTCTACCCCCTTTCCAGCCGCTCTGATACGCTTTTCTATTCACAGAGCACTCCACGAATAGGCGACCCAGGTCCTGAAGATGATCCTAATCTAATAGGATCGAAACGCCGTCGACCTTTGCCCACCAGCTCAAACGCCTTAGGCGCATTTTGACCCTTGGTTCATTAACATAATGGAAATTACTAATTGTATTATTGAACAAGTTGATGTATGAACCTCTCAATCTGTATATATATTGCAAATTCTCTTGCGCCGTATGCTGTGGTGTTTTTCACGTTGTCACTTGCGCCGTTACTTCACTGTCACAAGCACATTGTACACATTCCACTAGGGTTGCCTGGGTATTTTTACCCAACAGTGCTTTAACAACTGTTTTGTACATTTATTGATCTTCTTATAATATATGACGCCTATAGGCGCATGAATTGAATTACTTGAAGCCTCCTCTCTTTTGTTCGCCTTTTGTAATGTCTTGTACATACAAGTTTAAGTAATTGCAATAACTCCTGCTGAGATATTGTTGCATTTATACTGTACCTACCCAGATCTCAGTTTGGTTTATGGGTTAAACTCCTGTGGTATTTCTAGACTATGAATACAGCCACCCCTCGTGGGAGCTTTGCTCTGCAAAAAGTTCATGGAAGTTCTGGCGGTTGGCATTCTGAATCCAGTCCCGACACTAAGGTGAGGACAAATGGAGAGGGGCTTTCATTAGAAGTGCCAGGGCCCCTCCTGATACATGGCTTTGACCGCAGCTTTCATTAGGTAAATGGCAGGGATTATCGGGCAAGGCCTGCAGTATCTGTTATTAGGGAAAGGAGCCGGGTGCAGCCTGCTCTTACTTCTTTGTACTTCTGCGGTGGGCACTCCACCTAGAGGCGGTCCTGCTGGGCAGGACATCCTTTTAAGGTGGAGGAGAGTGGGTGCACACTGCCTCATACCCCAGCATTCAGTTTGCCCCGATGCATCATAGTAAATGCAGTGCATGATAACACTTACTTCAGTGTCAGGCTTTAGTTTTTCAACCTTATTGGTGCAGCCAGTGCTGTGTATCTCTAGACACATGTTTCAGGATAGTTGTCCTTCTTCAGTAGAGAGCAACACATTCTTTTTGGGGGTGCTGGAAATGCTGCCCAAAGTCTTCTCGCATCTAGAGATACACAACACTGGCTGCACCAACAAGGGTGAAAAACGAAAGCCTGACACTTAAGTGAGTGTTATCATGCACTGTATCTACTATGATGCATCGGGGCATACTGAGTGCTGGGATGTGAGGCAGTGTGCGCCCACTCTCCTCCTGTTTGAAAGGGCTCCCTTGAGCTAATGAGCTGATGAGCTCTGGTTGATGCACCTGTGCCCAGCGAGTGGTAAAGAGACCTGAATAAATGAAGAAGCTCGCACTGTCCTATCCAGCAGTACTTCAAGTCCTTTGATGCACTTGCTTTGCCAGCCACTGTTGGACAGACCCTAAGCCGAGGTCAATTACAGTAGCTCCTTCTACGATCTGTTTCTCCTGCAGGAATGATGTTTCCTTTCCTCGCTCAAAGGGAGAAAGTAGGAGCTGCACCCACCACCCTACCTTAAAAGCTGAACCTAGGAGGGGAGTCCGGAGGGGCAGGTGCAGGGGCAAGTTCAGGAGAGAGTCCAGAAACAGGGGAGCCCACGAATGGCAGGTGAAGCACTCGTTGGCAGAAGCCCGTAGAGCAGAAAGACTTGCACCTGTGAACCGGGTATTCGTGCAATATTGATTGTGTAGTGGAATTCTATGTTTTCTGTCTAATAATGTACTTGTCTTTTCTACAAAGAAAAGCACTTGAATGGACGTTGATCTTCTTCTGCTGTTGAGGGGCTGGTACTGATTCTTGATCCTCCACACTAACCTCGCTGAGGAGCCTCTGACTGCTCGTCCTTTTGCTACTGAGGGTCAAGGGTAGAAAGAGTTGTACTCGGCCCAGCTTGAAGACCATAGTAAGGCAGGCTTCGGGACAGCATTGGTGAACGATGTCCACCCGCCCAGTTGTGGCCCAATCAACCCTGCCTGCCCTGTGGCCTCATGAACAGGGTCGGGCACGGTGCAATAAATCATTGCAGCTCTAACAGTAGAGAGAAGTCATTATATGAAGACTTTCGCAAGGAATTATTGTCAATTGTAAGCAATAAGTGATATGAGCTGTATTTGTAGAGGAACAAGTTATTGTCACCAGAATAGGTCAACTTCTCAGAGGTATCGCAGAGCTATCTTTTGTTTCATCTTAGGTGTGGGTCCAATAAATCATGCTTAAAATATGTAGTTAGGTGCAACCTAAGCGATATGTGTACATCAGATATCACTACAGTTTATAAAACTTGTTTTTCCATTTTGCTGTAACGTGATAAGCAAACCAGGAAGAGGAGGAATGATAAGAAGCTGCACTAATGGACCTGTCTTTTCTTCTTCTCATTCCCTCTTCACCTATGGTTTTCCTCTCTCCTTGGATAATAGTAGGACATGGCTGGAGGCTCAATGGGCATTGGGATTTGCATCATTCCACCCCTAGGGACAATAGGCCTTCCTTAGGGAGTCTGTTGACCCACCCAAGATCCATACTCGGAAAGCCTAATTGTTTCACTTGCATGATACCCAGCATTGACGTCGTTGCTGGGGGTGGGTGAGAAGTCAGCAGTGTTGATAGCTTCTGTTATCACATCCTTCTCCCACCCACAAATGAACAGAAACTGTATCTTGCCACACACCTACTACAACAAAAAACAGAGAGTGCCATGACAGAAACAATATGAAAAGGATTTCACTTTCTAAGAAAGTAAATGAAAATGTGGATGAAATGAAAACATATCTGAGAAGTGGTTTGTTTTATTTTATCCCTACTGCAAGGCCATTTCGGGCTTGTGGCACAGTATGAAAAGTAAATTAAACAAAACTGAACAAAAGAACAAAATACATTTGCAGTCTGATCTAGGGTTACCTAATGAATAGCTATGAATGACACTAGTTAATTCACATGATATCCATGCGTATGAAGATGCGTATGCTCTGTGCTTAATTTGAGCCGGTGGTTGCTGATGGAGGCCACCGGCACTCATTTTAAGGGACCGGCACTTATTTTTCCTCATCAGACATTTCCCGAGAGCAAGAGAAGGAAAACCACGGAAACGGGAAATGAAGGAGGATGAGAATGACAGGAAAACCGCCACCAAGGGAGTAAGCTAGAACATGCAGGAGTGAGATAAAGAGGGAGGGAGTGTCTGGCAGTGGATTAAGGAGGCCTGGGGTGGATTCAGAACTACAGAACCTTGATATTTGGCACACTGACATTTAATAGTACCGGCCACGGCTTTCTGGGTACCGGCACTGATTATTTTACAAAGTAAGCACTGGATATGAGACAGTATTATGCCTACTGCATCGATCCACGTGTGACATGCATGACCAGGGTCTGGCCTTGGAAGCCAAAGTAGCCCTGGCAGTTCGGTCAGACCAGCCCCTGGAGTGGGGATGGGTATGTGCAAATGTGAAGCACTGCTCCTTTAGTTAGTGCTGCAAAACCGGCCCCCAGTAACAAACCCGACCCTCACCATTACAAAACCAGCCCCTGCCCTTCCAGCCTCCTGGGGAAACGCCCAATGCCCAGTACGGCCAGTCCAGCCCTGTGCACAGGGCCGGCTCCAGGGCGGTCTGACCGGTGCCACCGCACCGGGTGCTGACTCTTCGAGAGGGCACCTGTTTGGAAGTATTTTATAGTTTTAAAAGCACCTGCTGCTGTATTGTTGGCCTCCAGCAATTTTCATATAACAATAAAAATGGCAAGATAATTAATGTTCTTCCTGGAGAGAGAAAGAGTTTTGTCCAGTGGAACTTTTAACTAATTTTATGGTAGCATAGAGGGTTAATATGCCTGCTGCAAAGAATGTGTACCATGCAGATCACAAAGTGCATATAGTTTAAATAGGTCAGTGCTTTTGTCAGAGAGATCCTTTTGTTACTAGCAGTGTAGATGTTAAAATACTAACATGGAACAGTGAGCTATTAACTGTCATCAAAGAGCTGCAAGCAAACTGCAAGGTATAGATTAGAGCATTATGATGCTTTCCTCCGTCTTTCTTTATTGTAATGTTTCCAAAAGGATTCATTCGGTAAAAAACAAATCCTTATTATTAAATGTAACCCTCAACCATGGGGTTATGTTTTAAATTCTGAGTCTTTGCTTCTCCAGACCAAGCACTTTTTAAACTATACTGTCTACCAGTATGGATGACATATGACTCACCTTCTAGTCTTCTGGCTTATGTTATATTTCCTATACACTGATTTACACAGGTATGATTGATTGTCTCTGTGTAATGTATGTGTGATGTAAAGTGCTCTGACACCCTACACTGGTATAGTTGGCGCTATATAACTAATTAAATACATCTGAGAGAGAGAGTTGTTATGGAGACTTGAGGGGGCTCTGTGAAAGGGTAGGTGTGAGGGAGTCTGTGAGGGGGGGGCAACAAACATTGTCGCACAGGGCGCCACCAGCGCTTAAACCACCCTGCCTGTGCATGACAGTTATTTAAATCCCAGCAAGGTCGTCAAGGCATCTCATCCTTCTGAAGCTGCTAATCTGAGTCAAATAGTAGCAACACTTCTTACTTACAATGCTATAAAAACACAAAATTAGATGCAGCACACACAACATAATGTGATATAATTGTTTAATGAAATATAAAGGTTACAAGGAGGTTAAAGAGGCTGCAGGTGTAGGCGACAGAGCATAAAAAGTACAGACACACCACTGTTAAAGCGTTAGTTAAAACCCCTCCACAAAATAGCCTACACAAATACCACAACTCTTCGTGAGTAATGCACAGAAGTCATTGATTATTGCGACCTTTCAGAATTAGTTAGTGACTTTGCAGTACACAATCAGGGCCGGACTGGGAACCAAAACCAGCCCTGGCAAAGTGCTCGGCCGCCCCCCCCGCCACACCCACCCTCCTCCCCCCCTGCTTGGGGGTGCCACCGAGCTCTTTGCCAGGGACGATTTTGTTACAGGGACGATTTTGCAGCTAGGCTGCAAAAACGGCCCTGTAACAAAAACGGCCCCAGGGTCCCAAAACCAGCCCCCACTCGTGCGGCGTACCAGGGGATTGCCCGGTGCCCGCTACGGCCAGTCCGGCCCTGTACACAATTGTGTTTCTTATAAGTATTTTAACCAATGCATTTCAGTAACTTTCAGGCACATTTGTAAGTCTTGTAATCTGTGTCCATGGTACCCAAAACCTCTAATTTAAACTATGTAAGTGCAAAATGTCAGCGACTAAGCAGAGTTATGTAGCACAAAGTGCACAGTATTTTGCTCTGAATAGCAGTAATGCCATTCCCCTTCACTTGCTGGGCATGCACATCAAATATTGTCTCTTGAAGGAATAAGGCTGCTGTTGTGGTGGTTCCCTTGGTGCACGTAAGGCTGGAACTGGTAAACAGGATGATGTGCGGATAAGGTGCAACTGTGCATTTCTCTGTAAATGTGCAATCATCGACCTAACCAGATTGCGGCATGAAAGATCGAGGACACACAATATTGTGACCAGAATATGGAGGACCAATATATTGATACAGTACGTGCACAAAGGGAGGTATAGATGTATTTATTTATTTTTCGAGTTTTATATAGTGCGAACTTGACCCAGAGGCATCAGAGCGCTTTACAAGGTTGACATAGCAGCAAATACATGAGTTACATTTACAGTAAATATAAATACACAGTGATAGAGGGAAGAAGAAGTGTATGTCAAACATTCGGCTGTGTTGATGATACAGGTTTAAGGTAAGTATTCATACGTATAAAGTGTTTTACCAAGATATTGCGTCAGCAAGTGCACAGATTAAATGAGCGGTAAATACAATAATACATAACAAAAATATATAAAGAAAAATGTGTGATGCAACAGTAGTACATATAGACTATAGTTGAGGTTGAGACGGTATACATAAATCCCTAACTCCACATTAAGTACCTTGAAGATACACATACTTACCTGTCCATATTTAGGTTCTCAATATTCTGGAGACGAGATTGTGTGTCGTCGATATTCCCTCTTTGGTATTCCAAACCCCACCACCTAAACATCCATACGTTATGTATATGTATTTTGCTGGCACAGATGAGCATTTGCTCGAATGACTGGGCACTTGTGAGTACAAATGTCCAATCGTTGGATCGACTGTTCCTTCCGCTGGGCTCTGTACCGTGTCGTACCAGTAGTCAAAAAAGTGGACTTCTAGCAGCGTTTTAAGGCATGCTCATTTTATTTGATCTTATAGTGACTGGTTATGGCACTGGAATAACGTGCTCAGAATAATCTGTGACATAAACACTGTGTCATAAATATAATTTTAAAATATGATCTCATTGGCAATCATTTTAGACAATCCACACTCAATGAGAGGATATTTTTGTAAGCGATATTTAGGCCATGACATTTCTGTCAGGCAATATTGCAGCCTATGATATTCTAACTTATAACAGAAAAATAGCACTCAGAGCATGCACTGGGAAGGCTTTGTGCAGAACTGACAACATCATGTATCTCACACACTCGCTGATCACGCGTTTGTACTTTCTGTGCACATCCACTCTAGGTTACGCTTGAACACTTTTAAAGTGCTAGGGTGGTGAAATGTTTTACTGATTATTAATGAAGATGTGCACCAAGTAGATCATATGTGCATGTCACGTTGGTGAGGTTTGATGCATTTTTACAAATATGTACTTTTAGGTGCTGAAAAAAGAAACTCACGCTACAATAGGGCTCATAAACTGAGTTAAAAAAATCTGAAATAATGCTATGAAATCCTCGATCAATTCTCATAAAACTTAAAAAAAATGTTTTTTATTGAGCAGAGCATCGAGAACATGACTTATCAAAAAAGGAATATAAAACAGGAAAACATCTAAATATCAACATGTGGATAAAAATCAGTTCATAACAGCGTAGCCTCAGAAATTCAAGAACAGCATCATTCACATAATTATCAATAATAAAGCAGCCTTAGAGATATCAAAAGTTCATTCTTATAGAGATATTTAATGTGCTAATATATAAAAGTGCTAAAGTGCCAGAGTGCTAGGTTGCAAGAATTGCCCAGGGATTCAACCGCCAAACCCCTTGGGCATACACCCCCTATTCCACCAACCATTAAAATTCAAAAGGACCTAAATACTTTATCGAGATATAGCTATTAAACTGTCTTATTATCCAAACTCCTAAAATACTTCCAGATTTCATTAAACTTTTTGGAAGTACCCACTCGCCTCGCATACGCTTCCTCAAAAGCCCTAGTCCACTTCATTTTGTTTAACCACTTCTCATAAGTGGGTACTTCCGTCGACCTCCAGTTCTGGAGAATTAGAGAGCGGGCAACTAGGGAGGAGATTGAAAGAAAAGCCTCCTTTGCTTTTATCAAATTAGCCCTATCTTTACTTAATTCAAAAAGGGCCACCTCGGCCTCTGGCTGGACCTTCTTCTTAATTGCCCTATTTAAAGCCAGGAAAATCTCGCTCCAAAAGGGCCCTAGTCTAGGACACGTAAAGAAGATATGTAGCCAGACCCCTTTACCTTCGGCCTGGCAATTCAAGCATTTGTTTTCAACTCCTGGGCATTTTTTATTCAGTGCTTTAGGTGTAAAGTATGCTAGCCAACAGGATAAAAAGGTCATTCTTTTAAAATTGGCAGCTCTCAGGACCTTACTCCCTAACTGGCATATAACTTGCCATTCTTGACTAGAGAGTGTACATTGCGTTTCCCGAATTACTTTTTCTATATGTTTCTCAACCAGTAGAGGTTGATCATAATTACGCAGGAGACGATACCAGTTACCTACCCCTCTTAGCTTTGCTCCAAAAAGGACTATCGTCAATTGGGTGGGCGTACTAAAAAAGACCTTTTGTCTATTTAAGAAGTATAAAATATGTAGATATTAAAAAAAAAGCTGGCTTCCTCCGATCCCTACACCGCGTCAGCACTTCTTGCCAGGTAATTATCCTGTTCTGAATTAAGAAATGCCTTAGTTCTTCAAACCCACAATCCTTCCAAATTCTTAGATGGCTAAATTTGATTTGGAGGTCGAGATTTTTGCATTCTCCCAATTTTAAATAGTGGTACCCGGAAGAGCCAACATTTTAAAAAAAGGATTGAAGTCTGACAGAGTAATCCTTCAGCGTCTTATATCGCGTCCTTTTGGGGAGTTTAGAGGTTTTTAAAAATATTGAACTCTGGGAACCCGCTTCCAGCACCATTTTATCCACAAAAAAATTATCATTTAAACCATTAGGAGCCAGTAAATGAGCTGTTAAATCTAAAAAGGCTGCTTCATAATATGAACGAACATGAGGTAAGGCCAGTCCACCCTGATCGATGTCTAATTGTAATGAAGGTGAAGGAAGCTTAACCCTTGATGTCTATTTCCCCCAAACAAACTGTCTAAACATAGTTTCCAACTCCTTAAAATACTTTATGTTAATTTTAATCGGTTTATTAATAAAGAGGAAAACAAGTAATGGAAGTATGGACATTTTGATTAGGGATACTCGACCCATCAAAGTTAAAGGTAATAGCAGCCAGTTATCCAACAGTGTCTTGATTTTATCCTGCATTGCTACATAATTCAGCTTGTATACCTGTTGATATTGATCAGAAACATATATCCCCAGCTAGTGTATTGGATCAGGCTTAGCGGCTTGGTATCTAAGATTAACTGGAAGAATATTTGTGTCCGAATTTAATACGAGGATTTCCGTTTTATTTTGGTTTATTTTATATCTCCCGGTTAATTCACATTTACTGAATTCTATTAAAGCCGATTCCAGAGTCTGGCTATCGGGTTTAAGATATAAAAAAATATCATCCGCAAATAGCTTTAATTTAGGCATACCCAGAATTGGAGCGCTGATTGCAATAATTTCTCGAATTCGGGTGGCTAATGGTTCGATAAAAAACATAAACAGTAAAGGGAGAGCGGGCACCCGTGTCTTGTCCCCCAATTTATTTTCACTGCTCCCGCCGATTAGCATTAATTACCACCTGAGCCTGGGCTCCAAAGTAGATGTTCCGAAGCATTGAGATAACCTGGGGAGGAATACCAAACCTGCTAAGGCCAAAAGAGAGGGTATTCCAATTTACCAAGTCGAACGCCTTTTCGGTGTCGACCATCATAATACAAGCCAGAGTTAAGTTAGCATTACAATAGTCAGGAGTCTGTATTAAAAATTACGTGTTTGACGACATAGATCTCCCAGTTATAAACCCAGACTGATCCTTATGGATTATTTCCTGTGCAACAGGTATAAAACGCTGCGCCCAGGTCTTCATTAGGATCTTGCAATCAGCGTTGAGGAGACTAATGGGTCTGTAAGAATTGACATCTTTCGGATTCTTGCCCTTTTTCACGAAGCTGGCAACGATTGTTTCTTTGAAGGGCAAGGGAACCACACCACCATTTTTGATATAATTGAATAACTTGGTCAGGGGTGGAGTCAATTCTTGTACAAATACCTTGTAAAATTCGAAAAGGGAGCCCATCTTCTCCACAAGCTTTGGCTCTAGCAGTAGATTTTAATGCTGTCCGAATTTCTGTACTTGATATATCTAATGTTAGCTGTTGCACAAGGGGATCAGACAGTTTCGGGAGGTCTATGCCGTCAAAATAATTCTGTATACTATCATGCCCAGCTGGCTATTCCGTAGTATAGAGGTGTTGGTAGTGTTCCATGAAGGCCAAAGCGATCTCGTCGCTATTTGACACTGTAACTCCAGTCTTGAGATCTTTAAAATTAAAGCAGCTTCTTGTCTAGTTTTAGTGGAGCCAGCTAACAATTTACCCACCATTTAGCTTTCCTCGTATACCCTTTGTTGGTAGGTTCGAGAACTGCTAATTTCTTCTAATAAGAAGAATTCCTTCAACGCCTTTTTGGCGTTTTCGAGGTGATGTAGTTGAGACACATTTCTCAGCTCTTGAGCCCTTTCCACGGCAGCTGGAGTTCAGCTATTTTGGCCCGTTGCACTTTCGACTGGATGGCCGAGTAGGAGATTATTTGTCCACGAACAGCTGCCTTGAACCCCCCATACTGCGAAGGGTCCCGCCGACCCCTTGTTGAGCCTATAATACTCAAGAATCCATTCTCTTAAACTCTCGACCCATTTTTGATCTTGCAGGAGGAGACGATCCATATGCCCTTGTCAATTTCTAGCTAAAGCTTGAAGTAGGAGTGGTCGGAAAAAGAATTAGCCCCAATATCTACCTTTAGAATATTTAGTGATCTGGAAGTTAGAAAAAAATCAATACGAGATGCCGTCTGGTATTGGCGTGAGTGGCATGTATAGCTATTTATGGCCAGGTTGGCAACACGTCGTGGGTCTATCAGCTGATAGTCGTGCTTTAGAGTTTCAAGGATTTTTTTGTATTAGGTTTCAGTTGTTTTTTATTTTTATTGGAGGGGTCTTTTTTTAGATCCTGAATATAATTAAAGTCTCCCCCAATAAAGATCTGACCAGGGACTCCTCTTAGCAGTTCGTTGATCTTAGCCAGCCCAGAGATATCATCCATAATCAGACCATATTAATTTATAACATTTAAAATCCTCCCATTTAATTTCACCACAACCCATATCCATCTTTCCAGGGGATCTCTGCGAACTTGCTCAAATTCCCAAGATAACCCTCTAGAAAAATAGATGGCTACACCTCTCATCGCTAGCCCAGCTGACGCAATAAAAGCATCAGAGAATATTCTCGGCAAATAAAGCTTGATTGAATTGGACTTAAGGTGTGTTTCTTGAAGAAAAAGAACTTGGGGCGAAAAGGAGGCAAGCCATCTTATAAGTCCTCCATATTTCTGTTTGTTAAGCAAGCCATTCACGTTTGCAGACAAATTGCTACATTTACTAGCCATATCTAATACTTGAATAAGCATAAAATTCAATCAGATGCGAGATCCTGTTTTCTCCACTCTTTGTTCCCTTTACCACTGCTCTTTTTACTGCTAAATATCCCCCCTTCATCCCCCACCACCTTCCCTCCTGGAAAGTGGGCCCCACCCCCTGAAATGCGGAAAACCCCGCTATCCACGCTGGCCACATTTCAGCCCCCCTCTACTTTCCTAATGGGTGTCATTCTCAGGATTCACCACACAACAAATTGAAATAAAGGACATGCTGAACCTTATTTTGGAGGAGATAAGGGAGATGAAAAAATCACAAGAACATGAGATTGCCTCCCTTCATCTGCGTTTGGGAAAAACTGAAGAGGCAGTGGCCTGTTTTCTAGTCAAATTGCAGAGCAAAATGCTTCTGAAGAATAAACTGGAGGAACTTGAGAACCGTTCTCGACTGTCGAATCTACGTATAATGGGTGTTCCCGAAGGGAGTGAGGGATCCCAAACTATTCAACTGGTCGACGCGTTCATCAAGCAGAAGGTTCTGCCTGACTTTGCGGGAGATCTAACCATTACGAGGGCACACCGAGTTCCTTCTCACACGCTGCCCAATTCCAAGATACCACGTACCATCCTGATAAACTTTGCTGATTTCCTAATTAAGGAGAGAATCTTGGCGAAGGCGATACAGCAAAGACAATTCTCTATAAATGAAACTACCAAATGTCGCATATTTTCTGATATGTCAGCTGTAGCTGTGTGCAGGAGAAAGGAATTTGTTAAGCTGCTATACCTTTTTAAAGCTCAGGGTGCCCAGGCCACAATAGCGCAGCAATCCAAACTCCGTGTTTTAGTGAGGGGGAAGTTCCATTTATTTTTTAACTTAGAAGAGGCTCAGGACCTATTTAAAGAGATACCTGTTAAGATCTGAAAACTACACTTGTTTACAACAAGATGTTAAAAAATCTTCCATTTCTGGGGGGATGAGTGTCACCAAGGGTGTAGTTCCATGACAATTCTCATAAAACTTCACATGTGTATACACATGCGCATGCCAGAAGGCTATTCAAAATATGCTGTACTTTAGGAATAAATTGATTTTTAATTTCCCATGGCAAGTGTAATTTCACCTTAACTGTAGCGCTGTTGTTGTGCTATTGTGCCACTAAAAAAATCTATGGACCTCATTCACAAAGGTAAACTTACAATTTTGTAGTAAGTATACTATTTTTTTACTATTCACAAAGTACAAGTGTAATTTTACGTGTAGTATCTTTACAACTGCAGAGAACTCTTCACATAAACAGATAAAGTCTGCAGTCGTAAAGATACTACACGTAAAACTACACTCGTAGTTTGAGAATACCAAACACATAGTAAACTTACAAAAAAAGTGTAAGTTTACATTTGTGAACAAGCCTGTGTGGCTATGTATGTGCAAGATAAATAATGTGAACCTCCATAATTGTGTACGAAGTTGTGAAACTGAGCACAGCATAGCATTATTTGATCTTCCCCACCCCAGTTATTAACAAAGAGGTCCCTCCTTGCCAGTGGGAATATCCCCACTGCCCCCCAGGGCCATGAGCACCCTACAAGCCAGCCCCTGCTTCCCAGTTCACATGAACCACAGACATGCCCCCATCCCTGATCCTCCAAGTTCTAAGACAAGTCTTTGGGCAGCAGGGAAGGTGAACTATGTCACTCGCGGGGTGGCATCAATCGTGGGTCCCTGCTGTCACTCAGGGCTGGTAGCCCAGAGTAAAGTGCCGAAAGCTATCTCCTGTAGTCAAATGTCCCACCGGACGCCCGACTGCAGAGAATAGTATGGGGTGATCCGAAACCATACAGGTGAAGTTTATCATTTGCACACACCTAGGCGCTTATTTATGAGCCTTTGCGTCACTTTTGCTCCGCCGGTGCGTCACTTTTTGTGGCGCACCAACAGCGTACAAAATGCTCCATGTTGCGTCATATTTACAAAGTGACGCATCTAGGTAGATGCGTCACTTTGTAAACCCCTGCGCCACATTATACCTGTGCCAGGTATAATGTATGCAGGGTGGGCGTTCTGACGCAAGTAAGTCTCGTAGAAGTGACGCAGTGAAAACAAGATTTCACTGTGCCATTTCTAGGACGCAAATGCGTCAATATCTTACGCCTGCATCACAGCAGCCGTAAGACTGACTCAGGCACATTGAAATGGGACTTGCCCATGTTAAATGACCCATTGCTGAAATTGCGTCACTTTTGTGACACACTCCAGCAATGTGTCATTTTTGAGCCTACAGATACATCAGAAACACTGACATATCTGTAACTTCTTGCGGCATGATGCGTCATATTGTAAATATGACGCATCCAGCATGACGCAAGGAGGGCGCAATGAAAAGTGACGCATCGTGGTTTCCACGCAGAGATGTGTCACTTTTCATAAATGAGGCCCCTAGTTCTTTGATGCCTATATATATTTATATATTTTAAATGTCACTGTAGCATGTTATATGTTATGTATGTTTTTTGGTTCCATATTTTGGAAACATGAGCATGCATATTAAAAACAGTACCATATAATATTGATGTGCACTAAGACATATTATAAAACGTTCTCACCTTCGCAGTAGTTGATATGCGTAGTTCCTAAAGAAAATGTAATACTTGTGAATTGGGGAACCTAAAAAAGAAAAGAAATTGGTATGGCATAGTTCCTATGAAACGTGGGTTTTGGAACCACTTCAGAGAGGATGTCACAGCTATAATTCAAAACCTACAAAACCTTAAACTCGCTATTTATGGCAAGCTATAGTGCCACGACACCACAGATTCACAGTCCGGGCGCTTCATACATGTCCTGGACCAAAACACTCCTGGCCGCAGTAATCACTGGAAAGAAAGGGGGAGCCCGAATAAACCCGTGCGACCCCGGGTAAAACAATCTATACACAATCTGAGGGGTACCGCTATAGGGATGCTTTTACATATGACTCTATAGGGTACATCAATAGTCAATTTGTAATGAGCATTGATTCACGAGTGCAACTTAGTTTACATGTCCTTAAATTTGTAACAGTAGCTCCTCGTTTTCACTTATATTGTACAGCACATTACTAACATTACATTAATGTACATATAGCAAACATGTCCTTGTTAATAACTAGCTATGGTGTCTCCTAATACTATTCGCGTGAAAGAGCCCACCTAGTTGGTGGTACTTAAAATCCTTCAATCTGGACCCGTCTGGGAAACACAAACTAGCCCCAAGGGTCAGGGGTTGATAATGTCCATATACACAATTCCTATTAGCGAGTGGAAGAACTCCAAATGTATAAACAAAGCTGTTACTCCTGATGGGGTCAGTGCCAAAAGTTCCTGCTTGCTGTATCAGTAATCCCAAGGACCCATGGCCTCTGAGGCATTACTCGTACTCGCACTGATGGTATAATCAGATGTCCTCAAACCTATGCGTTATTTCTGTCTGCCCCCCCTGTGCTTCTTCGTGATCCTCCCAGGCAGGCGCGCAACACCCACAGGACTCAAAGGGCTTTTGTCCCCTCCCACATCGTGTGTGGCAGCCGGGATGAGACAGCTTCCCGAGCACACACACCCCTTCTAAGAGCCCTGCAGCTCCACTCTGCCTGTTGCTTAAAGATTCAGCCCCCCACCCTCCGAAATCAGCTCCACTCTGCCTATTGCTTAAAGATTCAGCCCCCCGAAATGTTTTCTTGGCCCCACCCAAACACCCCCGAAATTTAGCTCTAGTTGCATCTCTGCTCCCAGGTCAGAATCCTGAATCCCGGCCTTGGGTGAGATTCAGAGTCAGACCTGGCACGAGGGCCTTTGTTCGTGCACCTTCAACATGTTCCGCGGATTTTGAAGGAGGGCTATATTTCATGCGGTAAAAGGGCCTCAATACCGCCGTCGTGGCGGTTTTGGAAATACAGATGGCCCAAACAGCACAACGGATAAAGAAATACCGCGACCTCAACGCTAGAGACACCACGTGGCCTCCAGGAACCTCCTATTCATTGTAAACTGACAGATACGTTTCATGACATTTATTAACTTTAAGGTGACTTAACTGGTGACGTTACCGGCTAAGACTTTTCTTCCACTCGCTGGGGCAGATTTATAAGCCCCTTGCGCCACTTTTGCGTCACTTTTCCCAGGTTAAAAGTGACGCAAGGGGCTTGTAAATCTGCCCCGTTGTATTTTGTTCTTCATGCAGCAGCACCAAGAATTCAACTTGAACGAAGCATGTGTTGCTTACGCCACCTTGTGGCTATGTAGTAATACTGCAACAATACAATATCTACATTATTTCTAGTGAAAGACACTGAGATCTTACATTAAACACGCAAATGAAATTCAGACAAAGCAGGATTTTCTTTCATATAAAATATATCCTGGTTTTAAAATTCAGAGACTGGTACAACGTTCAACTTTTATGACAGACCTGTTCATTAAACAATAAGCAGCGATTACACTCCGAGATTTTTGAAGCTATTCTTGCTCTGTTAACATTTTGCATTCCCTCTGTAGTGTGGAGATTATAAACGTCTTGTTCTCCAAATATAAAAAAATCCTCCTTATGTGCGCGCCACAAGGAGGGGTAACATTGCTAGAATGTATGAATTTGCAAGGCAAAATTTGGATGTCACCACGTTGCATTTTCTACCCTTTCCTGTTGCTGACAATAGATACAGCCACCCAAATACGGTACAGTTTTTATTGGGAGAAGTGTGGGAACACTTACTGATAAGAATTTCATAGTTCCCTGCAGATTCTGGATCTTTCCCTCACAGAAATGCGAGGATGATTATAGTACAATGCTCATAGGCCACGTTATAAAAACTTCTATATATATGTACATATATACGTACACATATCTACATATATATATATGCATTTATGTATGTATATATATATATATATATATATATGTTTATATATATCTATATATATGTCATGTGATCATGGCTCCATGGAGCCGAAACGCGTAATGGCTGACAGGGTTTGGAGACAATAAAATAGATTTTGTGCATCAAGTTGTGGTCCGTGCTCCATTTCGTTGGATTGACATAGCCGCTGTGCAGTGGAGTTTTCTGGATATATATATATATATACATATATATATATATATATATATATATATACATACATAGAACATTGCGAGTGCGATGCAAAATTTGCTGCTCATTCTCACAAGATGCCAGGTCAGTGATAAAGGGCGGAGGATCGCCCGAAACATGTTTGACAAAGGACTGGTGATTTACTGGCTGTAACTGAGTTTCAGCTACAAACTCTTAATACAGGATAGTTTTTAGGTAGCAGCACTATGGTACATAACTACCCACTCCATTTGACTTGTTCTCCTCACTCAGCGACGAATTGTCAATTATAGTGCAATCTTTAGGTTCTTGTAACTACTAAGCATTTAGCTATTAGCCCTACTTTACATAACTATCCACTCCGCTTGGCTAGCTCTCCTCACTTAGCCAAGTCCATCATGTTCCTCCTAAATCTCCCTCATCCATTCCATTATTAATTCTCCCAAATTTCCACAGCTGAATTCTGGTGTAGTGCGTTAGATGAAACATTTTAATTTGAACCAAGTGGAAACTAGATCTTGCTGTTAACTCTGGCACTGATGCAAATTCTTCCTTCCTTTTTTTTTGTAAAACATTGTTATTGGCATTTATAAACAATGATACACGCAGGCACAGGCGGTATCGCCATTATCACAGAGACTTACATATCAGGAGCGCCCAGTCACAGCCCTTTCGGTCTCGCAGTCTCGTGGGCCCTCAGGCCGTTCGCCTCTACCCTGAGTGGGGCTGCAGGTGTGTGTCCGGGACCAGCCTCTGGGTATGCCCTACTGGAGCGCGCAGTGATCGCCTCGCCGCAGGGGTGCCGTGCAATGTGATTGAACCCCTGTGAGGGGTGTCGCAGGGGCTATAGGAGTGCAGCCATTGAATAACCGTGAACTAACTGGGGGCAGAGAACTAGGGAATGGGGGTGCACTATGTCGCCTATCAGGAATACTTGTAGCTATGCGCTCGAGAGCTGGACCATCGTGTGGGAGAAGGTCGGGGTGGTCGCGGACGCGGAGGAGGGGAGGGGGCAGGGGGGGTGGGAGCATTGATCATAGCCTATGAGGAAGCTGGCGGTGGGACCTGTGGTGTCTGCCTCTGCAAGGCACCGGGTGCTTGGACTGCCTGCTCATTTCCCAGGGTGGGCTCCGGAGCTGCGGGCGCCCCCGGGGGGTCAATCAGTCTTGAACTCGCCACAGCCGCTGTTTCCTGCGCGAAAGCGTGCATTAACATGGCCCAGGGCATGGAGATCGGGTGTTGCGCATCCCCCGGGCCTCCTCTGTTCTGAGTGTGGTTTCCTCCGCCTTACCCCACTTCTTGACTGCTCCCACCCATGCCGCTAGAGGGGGCCCCCGGCGTCTTCCAATGCATAGTAATGCATCGTTTGGCGAGGAGCAACACCAGGAAAGCAAACCTCCTCTCCACTTTCTGAGGTTTATGTCGCCCATGAATACCCAGCGCACACGCCTCCCATGTGTCCAGGTCCTGGAACCCTGTAACCGTTTTGAGGGCAGTGTGAATTGTGTGCCAGTAACTGTAGAGCGTCGGACAATCCCAAAACATGTGCTTAAACGAGGCAGCTGGCTCCGGGCATCTAGGGCAACCAAACACACCGTCAGGGAAATATTTCTGCAACTTTTCGGGGGTTAGATACGCCCTGTGCAGTATATGCAACTGTATGTTCTTAAACCGATAGCTGCGGGACACTTTTTTTGTGTTTCCAGAGCCCTGGTCCACTCCCTGTCATGTAGGGGCCGTTGGAAGTCATCTTCCCAGTGTTCTCGAAGGGTCGTTAACGTAGGACTCCGCAGGGTCCTTACCGCTTTGTAGATCCAAGTGACAAGATGGCGACCTGACCCCATCTGCAGTATCGCATGGATCACCGGGTGCGTGGGGGGCTCCGTATCGATCCCCCTCCACTGCCTGCGGCAGTCCGTGAGAAGCTGCCTGTGCCGTAGGAACTGCCCCCCGGGAAGCTTGAAGTCCCCGACCAGTGCATCGAAGGTCTGCAAGCTCTCCCCGGAGAACAGCATCCCCACCTCCGTCACCGCGTGATCCATCCACACCGCATCATTTGCTCTGTGTAGTACGCCCGACCCCTAGGGAGCCCCACCAACGGCAGCAGCGGAGAGTACAGGGGAGTACCCCGACTAAGTCGGTGAACACGCGCCAAGCAGGCGCATGCCGTCATGACCTGGAGGGGCCGGGATAACGGCGGTGCTGCTTCCGGCAGCAGCATGCGATGGACAGCGGGGATTGGAATCCGCCCCGTCTCCGTGAGCAGCTCCTCTTGTGCCCGGCCTGCCGTCCAACGCAACACCCACTGTAATTGGGCGGCAAGGAAATACGCCTCAAATGAGAGAGCCGCCAACCCACCCTGGTCAAGGGGCAGTTGCAGTTTTGCCAGGGCTATGCGCCGGCGGCCGTTGCCCCAAATGAGGGTCCCAAGCAGGGTATCCAACTCCCGGAACAGGGATCTCGGGGGAACCACCGGAAGATTGGAGAAGAGGTAAAGCAGGCGCGGGACCAGGATCATCTTCGCGACGGCTATCTTTCCCGGGACAGCCAAGTGGAGGCCCTTCCAGAAATGAACCAGGGATCGGATGTTACCCATCAGTGTGCGGTAATTCCCCTCATAGATATCTTGCGGCGTATGATATAGCTTAACGCCGAGATATAGTACCGCTTGGGGACTCCACGAGATGTCAACGTCTCCTATTCGTATCGGACCCTGGGCCACGACTTGTGCTAAGGGATAGACAGTGGACTTGGCCCAATTCACCCTAAGGCCCGTCACCTCCGCAAAATCATGCAGGATGTGTGATATAGGGGTCAAGTTGATCGTGATGTCCCGGACATATATGAGTACGTCATCAGCCTACAGTGATACTGCGTGGGTAGAATCGCCTATCGGGATGCCCCACTCCTCACTCGCCCCGCGTAACAGGGTCGCCAGCGGCTCCATCGCCAATGCGAATAGTAGGGGGGAGAGAGGACACCCCTGCCTGGTACCACGCTGGATCGGGAAGGAGTCCGAAATGAGAGGGCATATGCGCACTCTGGAACTGGGCGAGGAGTAGCTGAGCCGAGTGTAGGCCAGCAGTTTGGGTCCGAAGCCCATGCATAGCAGGACCTGAAACAGGTAGGCCCAGGAGAGCGTGTCAAACGCTTTTTCGAGGTCCAGCACCAGACACGCTGCCCTGGGGAACCGTTCTCGCACCTGGTCCTGCACGTGGAACAACCGCCGGATGTTAGAAGAGGTGCGCCTACCAGGCACGAATCCACTTTGATCTGGGTGGACAAGCCGTGGGAGGATCGTGGTGTACCTGTCCGCCTGGGCCTTCCCATAGATTTTGTAATCCGCCGACAATAGAGTTATGGGTCGGTAGGAGCCTAGCTGATGCGGGTCTCTATCTGGTTTAAGGAGGGATACTATAACGGATTTGCGCATGGAGTGAGGTAGGACTCCCGCGTCTAGAGCTGCCTGGAGCTGCAATTCTAGTTGAGGGACCAGCTGGGACGCAAAAGTCTGGTATAATTCAAGGGGGAAGCCATCCAGGCCAGGGGCCTTGTGAGTGGCTAGCGCCTTCATGGCGTGCCGAATCTCGGCCGCCTTGAGAGGGCGATCTAGGTCCAGACGCGTATCACGGTCTATGCGGGGAAGCTGAATACGGTCCAGGAAGTCAGCCAGGGCGTCATTCGACACCGGGGGATGGGGGCTAGTGTACAAGCGCATGTAATGCTCTTGAAAGGCCTTGAGTATCTGCCCCTGCGAATACACCAAGGTACCCTGGACGTCACGAATGGCCGTGATGGTCGGGAGGCTCGAATCCTGCTTTATGAGCCACGCCAATAGGGTGCCCGCGCGGTCGCCTTCTGTGTGGGCCCTAGCAGCGTATGCCGCAAAATTGAACCGACGCATGCTTGCCAACGCTGCGGCATACGCAGACTCGGCACTAGCTAACGCTGCCGGTGTGGCTTTAGCGGGGTCTGTCTCCTTAGTAAGCGCGGCCAGTGCCCCTTCCGTCCGCTGAATGTCCCCCTCCAGAACCCGCCGGACCCCCGTAATATGACGAATGCAATTGCCACGCATTACAACCTTAAAAGCATTCCATTCCGACGCTCGCGTACTGGCTGTGCCGGCGTTCTCCCTGAAATAATGACTGATGTGATCCGCCAAGGTTTGTCGGAAGACCGGGTCTTCAAGACTGTCCCGAGGGAGGCGCCAAGCGGGGACGGGGGGATGCGGCGGGCGCCATTGCAGCGTTATCGTGTGGGCGTCATGGTCTGATATAGTTCTACCCAGGTAGTCAGCGTCCAGAACAGTAGAGAGGATGGTGGGGGAACAAAGGAAACAGTCCAGGCGCACGCTAAGGTTATGCGGTCTGGAGTGGAACGAGTAAAGTTTAACGGTGGGGTTCCGAGTCCGCCAAGCATCCGCCAGAGACCAGTGACGCATCCAGGTTGTGAACCGTTTTGCCTGCGTTACAATGGGGGAGGTGGGGAGGGGCGGGTAAGGTTATGTCTTGTACGCAATTGTAATCGCCCCCCAAGATCCACGGCACCTGCGTGTATGTGCTTAAGGGGTTGGATAGCGTGTCCCAGAATTTGGATTGATCGACGTTCGGCCCATAGATGCTGCCTAGTAATATCGTCTGGCCGTCTAACCGACCGAGTAATAGTACATAGCGACCCTCCGGATCTATTACGTGTGACAATTCCTGAAAAGGGACTCCCGGACGCACCCATATGAGGGCACCGCGGGCGAATGCGGAGTAAGTTGTGGCATAAAGGGCCCCCCGCCAGCGTCTACGCAGCTTCGTCACCTCCCCCGCCGTTAGGTGCGTCTCCTGCAGGATTGCAATTTGTGCCTGGTGACGCTTGATGTATGCGTATATGGAGTATCGCTTGCGCGCCGTATGCATGCCTCGCACATTCAGTGTAAGAATTGTGGTTTTACCGGCTTGTGCCATCAGTGCATGTGTCTAGTGCACGTCTCAGGACGGGTCAGTCGGGTCCCCAAGGGGCCCCCGGCGCTAATCCCTGCGTCCCACCCCCGTGGGTCCAGCGCATCAACGCAGCAGCTCAGCGGCACGTGGGTAGGGACATAGTGCAGAAGGTGTGCGTGGGAAGGGAAGGGGAAACTAGGGTGAGGCGAACGTAACTTGCCCCAACACGATATGTCCAAACTGACTCCCGAATGGCATGAGAGCATGAACCTATTAGTGAAGGGGGGTCGGCTGGCGTCTGCTGAAGGCTCTACAAGCGGGCTGTGCACGGTATCTATGGCTAGCCACATGGGCAATGTAGGCGCTTCTGGGGATGAGAGTGCCCGAGGCAACGGGGGAACGCTAGGAGCGCTGGGCCGGCAAATGCATGGGGTGGGGAGTATCACCCCATGCTGCGGATGTGTGGCCCTCTATACAGAGCCAGTCATATCAGGTCATCTGCTGTTCGCGGGGTGACTGAAGGCAGAGCCCCTGAGTCCACTCCGGACTGTGTCGCCTCACTGTCCTCTTCCTCCTCTGACGTGAAGACATGGGGGGCACGCTCCAAGTCTGTTGCCGGGGAAGCCAGGCAAAGGCCCGCCGCCGCTTTGAGGGCCTGGCGCCGTTCCTGGACGATCTGCTCTAAGTCCGGTGACCCCAAAGTGTGTGACGGCCCCCCGGGGGTACCTGGGCGGTGTCATCTCCGTGAGCGCTGCCTCCTGCGTCCCCCCACATTCGCTCATTGTTCTTGGGGGCGCCCGGTCCGCCGGCTCACAGTATAGTTCTGGTCCGCCCAGTCGTGCGCCTCCTCCGGTGCTGCGAAGAAGTGGGTGACACCGCCGTGGATGATCTTCAGGCGGGCCGGGAATAGGAGAGAGTACTGTATGTTTTCTGCCCTAAGGCGCCGTTTCACCTCCAGGAAGGACGCCCGTTGGCGTTGGACTGCACGTGAGTAGTCGGGAAAGATCATGACAGTTTTATTCTCGATGCGTAGCGGGCCTGCCTGCCGGGCCGCTCGTAGTACCGCATCCCGGTCCCTGAAGTAGAGGAATTTAGCCAGCATCGGGCGAGGTGGGGCTCCCGGCTGCGGCCGACGAGCCGGCACGCGGTGCGCCCGCTCAACAGAGAAGTAGGCCGTGCGGTCTTCACCAGGGGTGAACGATTTAGTCCAGGTTTCAACGTACTCCACCGCATCTGCCCGTTCAATTCCCTCCGGCAGCCCGAGGACGCGAATGTTGCAGCGTCGAGACCGCCCCTCCAGGTCATCAACGCGTTCTTCCATGGTGGACATGCGACTCATCAAAGCGTGCATCGAGTCCCGGTGGGTGTCCACCATAGGTTGGATGTCGGCGACCGCTTTGATGTTGTCCGTGACTCTATCTGCTAGTTTACGGTGGTCATCACGGAGGAGACTGATGTCCGTAGTTAGGGTGGCCAGCTGCTGCTCCAAGGAGAGTCGCGACTGTTCAATCGCCTCCAGGACCTGATCCAGCTTGGTCGACAAGGATGGCTCCCCATTCGATCCTGCGGCCACTGGGGCCCCTCCACGCGTGCCGGCCGGGACCCCTGACTCTGCCCCTGGGGTCGACAGCACCGCCCTAGACTTGCCCATGATGTCCACCGGGAGGGCTATCGCAGGCGCGGAGCGGCCGCAGTATCCGGGCTAGGTGTGGTCGTGGCCGGCCCTGGGCCCTCCGGCCCTCCGCCGCTACTCGTCTTCAACTGGCGTTGCTGCTGGGCCGTATCGCTTGTGGGGTAGGTAGGGCCGCGGAGGGCAAAGCAGCCGCTCGAGCGGCAGAGGTCTCCCACGGCGCCGTCGCCGGTCCCCTCTCGCCTGCGGCCAGAGCCCTCCTCCGTGTGTCCCCGGGCCAGACTCCGCCGCCGGGTCAGCAGTGCTCTGTCTGGGAGACTGAGTCGACTTCAGCGCCTCGCGGGTCCCCCGCCGTCTCCCCTGCACTCCGGACAGACCCCCGGGGGGTCGCTGCTGTTAGTGCGGGATCCGGGCAGCACCTCCGGGTCCCAGGAACTGGCGTGCAACACTCCACGGTCTCGCCGCTCCACCTTCCAAGTCACTATACCGGGATGCCGTCGGCCGCCATCTTAAGGTCAGGCAGATGTCTTCGTAGTCACCACCGGAGGCCTCCCCACGCGGGAGTCACCCCCCCCGGCGCCGCTTTCAGACCTGTAAACCACCACGCGGGCCCACCCGTACCTCAGCCTCCAGTGTCTCACAGCCCGGCCGCGTCCTGGTCTCCCTCAGATCGCCTCCCAGCAGCACTGGTCGACAGTGGCGGCAGTCCCCGCCGGCCGATGCCTGCGTCCACAACACCCCTCGTCGGGTCTCTCCTCTTCGCAGCTCCGTTGGCGCCCCGACTCACCACCAATGTCCGCCACACGGGGTGGTTATGGGGGGCTCACCGGCACCCCCGAGGCACCGGAACCCGTGGTCCGCCACAGTATCGCCCTCACTCCAGGCAATCCGCTCCCGAGGCAGTCAGCCGGCCCCTGCGGGGAGCGGGATCTCCACCTCCAGCGCTCCGGCCCCTGGCCCGTAGTTCGTCAGCGGTTGCGGCGGAGCCGGGTTGGCGCCATTTTGCGATCAGCGCCTCCTCGTCCGAGCAGCTCCCGCATCAAAGTCCTGGCACCCAAGAGCCGTTCCGATACCGGGTCGCCAGCGCCGGACTCCCCGCGCCTCAGGGCAGCTTCAGAGGTGTATAAGGCGCCCCCAGGCTCTACGAGAACAGGCGAGGTGAAAGCCCGATCTCGGAGCCTCAGCAAGCCGCGTCCGTCTCGGCGGCCATCTTAGCCATGCCCCCCGCAAATTCTTCCTTCCATAACACATTCTCCACCTGGCCTGTGTCTTTCTACGATCTGTTTTGAAGCCATGCATGTGTCTTTTATCTTGTTTTGGCATTCTAGCCTCTTGTAACTTTCCCTCACTAGTGGTGACACTTCCAGCATTCCCATCTCTCCCTTAATGAAGGAAGTAACAGCATGCTTGAGCTGCTAGTATTGAGTTTTCTGGGTGTTTTGTAACATGCATTTTGCTTGCAAATATTCAGGCAAACAATACCGTGGTGCCCTGTAGTAAACAAACATGAAAACATACATGCTCCGACCAGAAAACACAATACTGTGCACTCCATAGTTGTGCTTGCTCATTCATTTCATATAAAAACGTCAACAGGAGTTGAGGTTAAGATGGGTGTACACTATGAATGTTAAAACATATCTTGAGAGCGCTGAAATATGCCAGGTAATGTGCTCTTGGAAAAAAACATACTAGTGCATCACAAACACATACGGAGACAATGAATGATACATATGTAAATCAGTGTATAGTAAATGTTACATAAGACAAAGGGGAGTACAAGGTGTAGGATTCACGTCATTCATACTGCAAGGCATTTTTTAAGAGTGCTTGGTCTGGAGAAGCACAACTCAGGATTCAGAATGTAACACCTGTTCATGCCCAACCAATGCACAACGTTATTCCTCAATTGATTACAGCTTTCCAGTGTATCAGCCAAAAGCAGGGGTACATTGCCAAAAATAACAACATAGCGCATTGCCTGGGGGGTAAACTAAGGAGCGCTGGTTTAAGCAAAGCGGGTATCATAGACCAGCTTCTCGAAGCTTCTTCACCACCCCTTACCGCAACATCCGGCGTGGAACCTGAGCAGGATCTCCACCATCCATACCACCCCATGGGTATATGGGATAGAATTTTTACCCCTACTGTGTTCGCCAACCCAGCAGCCCTCTCAGGGTCTACAGCCAGAGGCCCATCAATCCCCCCTACTGCAAGGTGAGTAGGACGCAGCGTAGTAGCGGTGAGTTGACAAGCAGGGGCAGAAGTGGAGAGACGAGCTCCCGCATGCAGTGTAGTATGATTGTATTTAGAAAGTTCCTTCTCAATTCCTGTCAAGCGTTGGCAAATGGGTTCCAATTTAGCATCCAAGGCCGCAACTAGCATAGACTGAAAGGAGACCATTAAAGCTTCCACATTGACTTGCCCCACAGCCTCCAGGATGTCAGCTCTCGTTAGTTGGCCCAAGTTAACCTGAGAGCGCTTACATTTCCCGCTAGATTGCAGACTCTTCCTCTTTCCAGCTGGACTAATACCCCTCTCCGAAGCTTCTATGGCAGCTGCTCCCGTACAGCTGCCTGAGGTACAAGGCCCACTAAGTAGAGAATCATCCAGATCCAGGGGTACAATTGAGCTATCATCCTGTCTACAACCCAATGGAGATGAGGAAGAAATCAGTCCCAGGCCCACATTAGTGTTACGGACAAAGACGTACCCAGCAGCTCAGAAGAGCGGGTCAATGTGGGGGAGCGAGATAACCTACTCATAGCCAGTTCAATCTTTCTGCCAAAGATACCGGTAGCCCTGTTTAAAAAGGTTTTTAAAAAGGCGTCCATAGTCCTAACTGATTTACTATTGGCCTTGAGCTTCCCCATACCAGGCCTGCAAATGAGTCCCTTAATCCAAACACTATAACGTAGATTAACAAGATAGCCATACAACTGGAAATAAATGGCAAATGATACAGTTAAGAACAGGTAACACGTCTCCTACTGGCCACTGGTTACAGCTTTGGGCAAATGTTGCCTAAGGATCAACTAGTATAGAGCCGGGCTTCTCCACCTCATAACACCATCCTCTAGTGGAGGAAAATCATCCGTTCAAAGCAGCAAACAGCAAAGAACCTCTCTGCCAGCCTGTCAGGCCACGAGGGGGCTTGCTCTTCCCACAAACAGCAGGTGGAGTGGCTCGGTGTTCCCTGGGGCCTGTTGTCCCACCAGGGCAATTCAGGTAGTTCCAAAGCAGCACAACAGTGCTGAGCATTCTAAATTCAGGCATGTAATAAAGCAGACTGGCACACCCTCTATAAGCTAGGTGCCTGGCAGGCTCTTAGGAGGTACAGGGTGAAATTCTGTGGCCAAGGCATTTTTCTGGCATCCGAGACTCAAGGGAATGCGGCTGTCCGAGGCCCCCGCAGGGGGCCACTAAAAAGGGCAGCCATCGGGGCACCCCACACCCCCTTATGGGCAGGGACTCAGGGAGGAGTCCCCCCAGCTTTGTTGTGGCGTGCAAGGCGAGCATCACTTCCTGTGCATGAGGACAGGGGGAGGGGTATATATGCCTCCCCCACCATCTGGACATCCTCTTTCGCGCACCAGACACGCTGTCTTGGTCGCATCTGGTCCAGGTCGTCGTGGTCGCATCTCTATCGCGGGATAGGCAGGACGGTAGTCGGTGAGTGGCTAGTTGAAGCCCCCCCCTCCCTTGTTTTGCCCCCTGCCCCGAGCTCGGCTGGGTCTCCCGCAGCATGGTCAGCATTGCAGCCACGGCAAAGGCTGCGAGTGCGCATGCGGTGGGGTCAGGGTAAGGACAACAGATTGGGGTGTTCACCACCCAAATTTACAGCCGTGTTGGATGCGGTCTAGGTCGGGAGCTAGCCGACATGCTGGCCCCAGCAGTGCTGGGGCACAAGGGTTGCCCGTTCGGGCCTGGGGCGAGCTGCGCACCTGGACCGGAAAGAGCACGGGAGTCGGGTCGGATAGGTCGCGCCGACCGGTTTCCCCCTTCCAGTAAAGTCAGCAGCACTGAGTTTTAAGGGCAGTGTCTTTTGAAGCGCTGGCTGTTCCGCATTATCCAGAAACAACGTGCTGGGTAAATTGACTACTGCCACTCGACACGCTGTCGGGAGGGTTGTCCGATCGTCGCTGTTCCAGCGAGCCAAGTGGCTCGACGCTGTTCCGGTCAGGTTCCTGCCTGCTATGCGAGATTAGTAAAGGTGAGTCCTACATGCCACCCCCCTCCTCCCGTATCAGGAACCGGTCTGGGCGGTCCAGCTTGGCCATGGCGCGGGCTGCAATGGGGAGGGGTGAGCACTTTGTTATCTGGTCAGCCGCCAGCGGCGGTGGTCAGTGACCGGACCAGCGTGCTACGGGACATACCCGGGGGTGACAGAGCATTCTCCCAGCCGTGACTTTAACCGTCTTCGGCTGGGGTCGCGTGCAAGTTCCGTGCCCCTACTTGAAAAACTGCCCCATACTCCCTGGGGTACGCGTCCTACTGGTTTCTGGCGGGCATACAGGGTAGCATTAGAGGACCCGGCCGGGTGTTTGGAGGGTTCCCCGTGGGCTGGGGGGTCATGGGCCGGTGTAGTGGCACCAAGGCACGCTTCCCGAGATCGCGCAAATGGTGAAGTGCCTAACCCCTTTATGGTGTCCCCCGGGGTGAGACTTTGTGTTGGGGGCTATAGGATGCGCTCCATGCTGAGCCCGGGGGCGCGTCGTTCTCCCTGCAGTGGGCATGGGGGTGTTGCAAGCGGATAATGGTTTCGCTTTCTGAGGCTTAATGAGATGCACGAAGCCCAGAGTTAAAGTCCCACGCCGTTTTGGCATCGGAGATATTGGCTGCATGGGTAAGAAAACTGGGCTGTCCAGGTACTATGGGGCACAGTTTACAGTCGGGGAGTCCCCTGCTTACCCGCTTACAACTCACCTGTCTGCCCGCTGAGCTCCTGATTGTGGGGGTTAGTGTTCCCCTCGGATTAGATTTCCGGTTGGCTGAGGGCTTCAGGAGGTGGGGCAATCGAGCGGGTTGCTAAGGTGTGGCCTGAGTTGCCAACTAGGGGAGCCTGGTACTGAGCGCGGCGTCTGCCGCACCAGTGATCTTGGGCGGGACGCAGTGTTTACAAGGTGGTCAGGTCGTTAGGCGGCAGCATGTTGGGGGCTGCAGCTTGGACCTAACGCCGCCGCCGGTGTCGTGCAAGGCTTGTTTACTGCATCGGTGGGGTGTGGGTGCTGCAGGCACCGAGGGTATGCATCCACTGGTCGAGGAGTTGAGAGGCGAGAGCCCCGGCCCGAGTGCAGTGCATGTCCTACATGCCCCTGGTGAGCTCATTCCTGACCGCCGGCCGTCCTCGAGGACTTGTGCTGCGTGGTGGTGGAGGGGGCAGCGAGCTCTGCGGGGCTCCCTCTCTGTGGCTGTAGGCTGTGAGGCAGACCGGGGACTCGGCCCGCGTGGGTACAGACAAGGACTGCCGTCCTTGTCTGTGCTTACACAAATGTTTTGTGCAACACTGGTTGCGTCCTCCCGGCAAGGTGGTGTTATTGTTACCCCATGTCCTTGAAGAAATAAATGTTGACAGATGTATTTACTGCAGCCACTGTGGTGTTATTGTTACTCCACGAAATGGAGAAATAAATGTTGACAGATGTATACATTGCAGCATCTGTCTCCTTTATACAGTGTAATGACACGCCCAAGCCCACGCTGGAGTAGTTGCCTGCTCCGGAAAGCGAGGCTGGGCCACGGGTCGAGGGCCCTCTCAGCTCAGGGCTCCCGTTGCCGTACCAGGATAGCCTCGTGCAGGCTGCGGCTGCTCCTCTGGGCGGGAAGACTCAGCTAGAATGCTGGCTCCGCTAGGCAGGAGCCTCCACCTCTGCACCGTGCCAGTGACACCTCAATGTGACGCAGCGTGCATGCAATCCCTACTGGGAGTCTAGAGTTCTACAGTGGGGCACACTGCCCAGTGGGGGAGCAAGGCACTTTACCTCTCTACACGACGCCCTCTCCCAGTCGTCTGTCACTAGCCTTCTCAGTTACACTACCATACTCGACATGCTACTTCCCGCTGAGCTGCACTATTCCCAGAGGTGCATTTCCGGTTCTGTGGCACCTTACTACAGTAGGGGCTTTAATTCTCCCTTTAGCACATGAATTGCTCGTGCCCTAGGCCAAGTTGGTCTAGCCTGGAGGGTGCAGTTCACATGGGCTATAACTTTTGCCGATACACCCTCGTAATGCTCTTTATTATAAACACCAAGGGCACGCTCCTTCCTTTGGAGGCAGTTACAAAGAAGCCCGTCTTTACCCGGGCCGGGAACATAGTAATTTACTATTGTTTTCTACAAATTAAGCACTCAACGTGTGAAATCTGCGAGGTCCTTGGGCACAGCTGGGCCGCCGTCACGTCAGGATATCTGGGCGTGTCGCGTGTCGTTTCCTGCTCGGGCATCGTTTACATGGGCAGACATCGGCAGTGCACCATGTTGTATTCTCCGCGGGTATCTAAAGTGGGTTGTTTTAATTACCGTTTGCCTCAAATGCAACTTTAACGTGTGCAGTGTGGGAGAAGATATTAGATAACTTGCAGAGAAATATGGTGTTGGTTTCATGCAACATCCATGAAAAGTATTGTTTAGATCAAAACAGGACCCCTAAATGAGAGGGGGTGGGGTGTCACAGATATTATTTGCAGTAATATTAGTGAGCTGTTGCTGTGTTTCAAGGTTGAAAACACAAGTCAATACACCTGAATATTGAGGCAAACACAATTAGTACTTGGCCAGAGTGCTCGTGCAGTACCAGCAACCAGGCAAAAGAGGGCAATTGGATAGCAGCGCAAGATTATTACTCCTTAAGGTACACATGGGCCAGCATTCTTTTGCAGTGAGAAACACCTATCTTGCCCACTTTGTCCTTTGCTCCAAGTAGTGGCAGATTAAGCGCCTACCAAGTTCCGATTGAAAATAACAGTACACTGCAGTTTGCACTAATGGTTTAATAGTAGGCATAGTGGAAGGAGCACTCAGTGCATTGTGCGGTGGGTAATTTTATACGGCACACCCTACCATACAGTGGGGCTTCTCAGCAGTGTGGTAAGCGAGAGTTCAGCACAATTTTCCTGGGCCTGAAGGGTGGCGCAGGCAACTAATTTGACACAGCCAAAACAACAAGTTTTCTTTAGCGCGGCAAGTACAGTGGCATTGGGGCCTCAGGAGAGTAACTAGCCCTCTGCACCCTGAGTAGGTACTGTGCGACCCAACTTGATGGGAAAAGGATTTCACTTGTGCATTAGTGACCAGGAAGACAAGTATACATCGCGGGGCTCTGCCCACACTAAAGTGGGTCATGATCACACAAAGTAGGTGATGATAGATTGCGGTGTCAGTCACACATGTCATTTTTTACTGGGAAAGGAAGTAAGGCAGGCTTGATAACTCTGACTTCTACCTGCATTGGCACGCCATGTCAGGAGTGATTGTAAAAGGTTTTGCACTTCAGCCAGAAAAGGTTAACACTCATGCAAATCAAGCCAATTGTAAGGTCATCCTGGGCCGCAGATACACAGCCCAGTATTCGGCCCCTGTGGTGGTCAGTTTCATGAATTACTAAATTCAACTGAACAGGAGGCGTGACCGTGGTTTACACCAACAGAAGTTTGGCAGTGCAAGACTCCACCTAGGGGGGTGGTTGTCTGAATTTGATGGACTAGTCCAAAATGTTCTCAGCAACTGCACGTGGGAGAGGTCAATTACCTGTGCATAGCCCACCCAGATACACAGTATCATATTAAGCGGAATTCGCACAGTAAGGTGGGCGCAAACCCAGTTGTTACACATTAAATGTTAATGCTTCCTGAGTGCCTAGGACTTGAGGGTTAGTCAGGGCCAACTTGTCGGTTGAGCGACTTGTGCAGGCGAAGGCTCATTACACTTCTTGCACAGTCACACCAGTTCGGAATTGATGCATTGCCTTAGGATCCCTGGGCATATAGGAAGGCCAGACAAGCAGCCAGGGGTTACAGAGCAGGGGCACTCTTCTCTTAACATAGTATATGCAGGCTGCATCACCTCACCTAGGATGCAAGCCTTGCTTGGGTGCTGGGTGGGACCCATACAGGACATCAAGTAATAATTGAGCAATGCTACCTGCCGGAGAAGATAATTTTATTAGGGAGCAATTGTGCGCTGCAGGTGGCCATTCCTTGCTTGAGATAGATGATAGCTTTAGGTCACTGATAGTACTCACACACTGGCCCAGTGGCTACCGGGCCATCGCAGCCCAGGTTGGGGGATCAACCCTGTTAAATCCTAGGGAGGACTTGGAGGGTATGGGACTGGTGCTTAGGAAACCCTGACAGAGCATGGGAGATGCGGGCAATAGGCCCAGCACTCCACCAGTCTCCCCCACCAGTGGTATTAAAAGTATCAAGAATGTTCACCATGTGAGCAACACATTAGAAGGTGTGGGATTCAATTTCACCTGTCTGCTGAGCTACAGTGGGCTGTTCCGTTGGGGGGAAAACTACAGCAGAAGACTAGTAGGGGGGAGGTCCCCCAACACACCCTCGCCACCACTGTTGTTCTCAACTGCACATGGAGAGTCCAATTACCTGTGAATTGTTCATCCAGATACACAGTTTCATTTTACTGTAAACAATCGCTAAGTTGCAAGCATGAGATTCCCCCAAGGTCAACTGGTCACATTATCAGCAATAAAGCTGCCTGGGTAGTCTGGGTGCAGTCACCACAGATCTAACTGAACAGGCAACAGTCCGGCAGTAAAGGAGGGATGTTGTATTGATTGCCACTCAGCAATATGACTATTGCACAGGGGGATTGAGAGTGCGTCAAGGGACACGGGTGGGGTAGCGACAACACTAGACGGTCAGCCTATGCTGGGTAGGAGGTTCTGGATCACCAACCAGAACGGTGCCAAGTGGCAAAAACCAGTAAATGGGTTTAAAATATGTGTGCCTCTGGCATTACAGCTGTGTGGAGTCAGTCTCATTTAGAGGTACGCCCGGTTGAAAATGGTGTGCTTCTTGAGGTTATCATGACCAATGCGATTTGTGGCTTCTCCCAGCGGATCCACTGAAGGTGTACCACAGCCAAACATGAAGCTGGGAACCAGGGAGTCAGACACATCAGCGGGTTTAAGCATCCAGGGTCAGAGATGGATAGCATGTACTGTGAATGTGTGATCAGACGGTAGTCAAGCAAGCGAGGTGCGCTGCGTAAGTTGTCACTACACGATAGGGTGAGGTGTCGTCTATAGTGGGCACAGTACATACATTGTTTCAAACCAGATTTGACACCATTAAGGTTCACCAGGGTTTAGCAATCAAAGGGGTCTGTGCAATTGTCCGGAATGGGGCGCAGTAAGTGCAGCCCAGAACCGAGGGTAGGGACATGTTGTTGCAGTTAAGCTCAAATGACCCGCCAGCTATATTAGTCACGCTGGGTGGGGACGCTGTCAGCCAACATAGTGTGCTGCTGTCCCAATAAATGGGGTAACAAGGTGACAAGCACAATAGGTACTATGTCAAAAGAACATTTGGCACGTCCAGTGTTCAACAAAAACTCAAATTTAACAGAGCAGTTAATTTCCCCCCCCCCCCCCCCTTCCCTCCCTATTTTGGAATATTCTAGGATGGGGGTAAAGTAGGACTTAGTCAATCCTGAATGTTAGGCACCATATTGCAGACAGTGCGCACTGTATTAAATCAGACAGATTCTCTAAGAGTGTATGCCTAGGGGGTTTCACCACAGAGGGAGCTGAGTGGGCAAAATTCCCATAAAGAATAAGGGATGCAGGGCAAGTGCTGGAGGGCAGCCTTGCTCATGGTCACATTCACCTAGTTATGAACATTCCTGTGCGTCATGATTTAGCAAGCAAAGGGACTATGAAAATGTTAAGTATAATCCTTCTCGCTCGAATAGCCAAAGTAGGCAGGCAGGTGAAGGAGCGGTCTCCTAACAAGTGAGCTGCTGTCCCAGAGATGGGAGACACAGGTGTCCAGGCACACACAGTGCTAGAAGGGCGGCAGCTAGGTGAGATCAGCAAATGGATGGTGCAATGAGAGCCATAGTGTCTGAAATCGTCCCGCCCAGAGCTGGCACTGGAGGGAGTCATGTGAGGCAGGGGAACTTTCACGCAGAAGGGTGAATAGGGAATTGGACTAGTCACAGGCCAAAGGGGATTTGGTTTCATCAGACTCTAGCTGATCCAGCTCTCGCCCCTCCTGTTCGCGCTTGCAATAGAGCCTCTTGCGGCCACGCTCCGCAGGGAGCTGGCTGACGGCATCCCCCTAGGCGATGCGACACATCAGGTATCGCTTTATGCGGACGACTTGTTGGTCTTTGTCAGAGATGTGGCTCACATCCCAGCTGAACTGGAGCGCATTCTACTTGAATTCGCGGCCCTCTAAGGCCTCCGGGTGAACGCCGCTATGTCCTGTCTATATGCGTTCCGAGCCGACACTCAAGACCCGAGTTATCATCTTGGGGGTGTGCAGGTCCAATGGCGACCGGATACCTTTCGTTATCTGGGTATCCAGATATATCGTCAGCCAGCGGATCTTGTGGAGGGCAATTTGGGCAAGGCCGTGTCAGCAGTCAAGACTCAGATGCGGTTCTGGGGTACACTTCCCCTCTCGGTTACGGGCCGAGTAGCCTTAGTCAAAATGGTAATTTTGCCCCGACTCCTGTACTATTTTGCCAACCTACCCATTTATATCCCGGCGTCCTTCTTTGCGGCCTTTGCGCGGTCACTCCAGGACTTTCTATGGGGTAATACGCGTCATAGAATTGCGTTGACCAAGTTGTACCTCCCCACTGACCAGGGGGGACTTGCATAGCCGTGCTTTGAGCATTATTACCTGGCTGCGCAGCTACAGTGGATAGCTCGATGGCTGGCAGATAGAGGGCGTGATGATACTGCGACTACCGCACCCCCCCTCTCATTGGTTGACATTATTAAGCTTTTCCACCCGGCCGCGAAGGTTTTGAGGCCTGTACCTCTTCTCCTGGTGGTGGCCTACAAATGCTACCGCCGTTGCCTCTACCTTACCCGGGCCCGGACTCCTTATGCGCCGGCCATACCGCTCGAAGGTTCTCCTAGTGGACAGGGTGTGCTCAGTGCTTCGGAACTCGAGGACTGGAGCGCGGCAGACATACAAACGCTGGGGGATCTTTATCGGGAGGGGGCCCTTCTCTCGTTTGCCGCCCTGGCGGAGGAGACGGGGTTGGCTCCCGGCCACTTTCTTCGTCATCGTTCTTTGATGGCAACGCTCACGAGCTGTTGGGGAGATCTCAGGGAGGAGCCGGAACAGCATCTCTCGGTGCAATATCTCCATGTAATGGGGCGGGGGAAACATCTGGTTAGGTGGTTTGCGGCATCCTTGCGCACACATGCGGCGATCAGTCTGGCGCCGCTGCGTCGTAAGTGGGAGGCGGACCTGGCCCGGCCCATGGTCGACAGGGAGTGGGACAGGGTGCTGCAGGGCCCGACGAGGATCCCTAGGAACATGCGCTTCCGCCAAATACAATTCTTCATCTTACACAGAGCGTACCTCACGCCCGCATCTATCAACAGATACTTCCACCGCATGGATGCGGGCTGCCCCCGCTGTGTGGAGCTGGACGTCGGCCTAATCCATATGCTGTGGAGCTGCCCCTTACTGAGTTCACACTGGCAGGCAGTGCAGGCGGTGCTCTGCGAGTGCACAGGTCGCAATATCCCATTCGAATGGGCAACCTACCTATAACACCTCTTCCACAGAACTCCTTCCACAAAAGTTGCTTCTCGGTTCATTGACTTGGGGTTCGTGGTGGCGAAGCGGCTGCTCACCAAGCGCTGGAAAGCAGCTGATCAACCACACATGCGGGCATGGACGGTTCATTCCTGGTGTGGGCTAAGGCGGAGGGCACGGCCCTCCTGAGGGAGGAAACGCTAGGCCTCAGGAAGACACCCATGGCAGCCCAGTGGGAGGCGCTTTTGCAGACCATGATGCGATCATATGGGGATCCCGCAGAGGCCTGTCAGGTGCGTGGCGAGGGCACCATCCCAGGGGGGCCTAGAGCTAGTCCCTCCAGATGAATGACATGGCGTACAGTAGCAAGAGCATAGCCGGATCAGTGGGGCACAAGAGCAAGCGCGACATTGTCTGTGAAGCAGCTTATGTATGGAGCATGGGGATGGGGGGGACGACCTAAGGGACATGGACAAGCAATACTTGAACAAAGGTCGGGCTTTGCTGCTGTTGCTGTATTGGTTGGGCGTTAGATATTTGGCCCCTGTTATTCCATGATTTGCTATCTGTTTATGGAGAAATCCTGGGAGAGAATGGGTGAAGTACTAGTACTCTTTATTAGGGGACGCCTCCCTCTGTGGTAGGATATCAACAGCGGCTTTATAGCTGTCACCTTAGTTGAGAGGTCTCCCGCGATGACAGGAGATCAGGAGGTGTATCCATTCTCCACCAACCAATGTACACTCGTCCGGGTGCATAACAATGATACAAATGTTGCTGTATGTTATTCTGTCTGTATAATGTGATGTACACTTTTTTTTTTTAAAACCACAATAAATAGATTTATAAATAAATCAGACTCTAGCTGATCCAGGCTAACGTCAAGGGCCATCATGAGATAGATGGGGTTCATTTATCACCGGTAGTGATGGATACCTTTCTTCTAGATTTGCATGGGGCTAAGTCTGAGGAGGCTGTTGAGCATTCCCGGAAGCGAGTTAACAGTTCAATGCATAAGTTCACAGACCAGAGGGGTCTGGGTTTCATCAGACATGAGATGATTCAAGAAAAGGTAAAAGGATACTTTGAGACTGATGGGGTTCACTTATCACCAGTAGGGATGGACCTCTTCCTTTTAGATTTGCGAGAGGCGCTAGAGATGAGAGGTTGCAGGTAAGACCATAGCTGTTTGGTGGGGGGCTCTGGCGGCAACGGTGGTCACCTCCAGAGCTGTGGCGGAGTTACAGGGCGATCTAGAAGCAAAGGGGTACAGAAGGGTACCTCTGCGTGGCACAATAGGGGTGCCAGAGCCAAATCCCAGGAGCCTCATGGGAGGTTCCTGGAAAACCATGTTGGCACCCCGTTAGTCCTTCGGGCGGTTGTGGGCCTGAACAACCGGGGGCTTGCCATGCTACGCTCTGCCCTGAAAGGGTATGAATAATAAAGGACCATGTGTCACGTGATCTGGGAAGAGGATCACCAGAAGGGGCAACACAGATGGGGTTCGCCCCAGTGCTGCTTGGCTCATCAGGCGGGCCGGCGGCCCTGATGGTTGCCTGCCCTTGTATCGCCCATAAGATAACCCACCATATTACATAACGGTGTATGTAATAAACCTGCAGCAATGTTACCCAAACAGAAAATGTGTGGTGTGTTTATTTATTAGCATGCATGCTACGTGTGGTGGGGTGGGGAGTGTTGCCAATGGTGGTGCTAGGAGTTGGTGTCTAGCGTTAGATAAACACGTGGCATATCTGCATCATGGGCATCCTTTAAGGGTGGGTCGATGGAAGACATTTGTTATGCAGCCACTTGGACTACGGCGAACTCTTTCATGGACCATTACTGCCTTCAGTTGGGAGGCACTTTCTCTACTTCCTTTGTTTTATCAGTGATAAAGGCAGATGTTTAATATGTGAATTAACATAAGAGGAATTGAACAAAATGCAACATATTGCCATAAAAGAAATATTTTGTGTGGTAATTCTGGTCTACAGCAAGTCTTTCAATATAGAATTTATGGAAGCCGATATCTGCTTTGGCATCAGCTAATGACTGAGGCAAGGAAGATGGACGAGGAGGTAATGCCCCGGTTACGTGCCAGTGATCTTCATTACTCCGAGACCACGTCTTCATCACCGCAGTCAAAGTCTCCCATCCCTCCCAGCCCGGGAAATGACTGTTTCAGTCTTAGGGTGGGGCTTGGCATAACAGGAAGTGGTGGGTGACAACTTCCTCTTTATATCAGACGGTAGGGATAGGAAGTTGGCTATCTTGGCGGGATGGGAAACTAGGATATTTGGTATTTTTTTTACTTTGGCGATTCTGTCGACAGGAGATAAGCTTACTAGTAATGAGAGGGCAAGGAAGACTTGGACCAGAGTAATAAAGACTAGCGTTAACTAACCAGGGCATTAGTAGGTTCTACTGCAACTGGTTCGATCAAATGACAACGCTGGTGGTGAATAAGCTTTGAAAAGGTGTAATGGTCACTAGCCATTAAATTGAATGTTTATTTTCACAGGTATTAGAGTCATAATTCTTTTACAAGAACTTGAGCATGACCTCACCCTTCGTTTTAACAGTGTACAGTGATCTCACAACATTCTTTATGATTTAGAAACGATTTAAAGTTTTGGTTTAACACATCGTTCAGCTTGCAGCGAGCCATCACTGGAAGTAATGATGAGATCATTCTGTGTATGGGCGGGGAATAAGCAGATGAGAAGGTGTAAAATGGGGAGTCGCAGATGGTATGAATGCAAGCAGAGTGCAAAGAAACAGGCGGTGCTTTGGTAAACAGAGAATGTTGTACCCGAGGAGCAGATCCCGTCGGTGCTTAATGGACATGTGATTTGAAGTTCTGTTTGGTTATCGCTGCCTTTCTGGGAAATGTAGTTTTGAGATGATTTCAGTGTGGTAATGGTGGCTGCTGTCATAGGTAAAGGAGCTTCATGGCATTCAAACTTTCCTGTATGATAGATCGGAAAATCTGCCTTCACTTACTTCAAATACTAGACGTGCCAACATCCACAGCTGCTGGTAGACAGCTCAGGGTACTCCGCACAAATGTTAACTATGTCCTAACTCCAGCTTCACTTTGCGAAAGTTTCATACCTACATTTAGGGAAAAAACTACAGGATATGTCCGACTACTTCTGTTCATTGTCCTGTAAGCTGCGAATATCGTCTTCGTACAATTCAGATTTTTATAGAATAACCGGGTGAGTGGGAATCGTTTCTCCCCCCCTGAAACTGGCAGACAGTGATAATAATATTGAAAAGGCTAATAATACAGACTTTATAATGACAACGAAAACATATAATTTTTCATGATGCTTAATTAAAACCCATTATTAGTAACTTTATTATTTTTGTGTTTGAACGCAATAATGAAAAGATTGAAACAGTCCAAAACAATAATGACGGAGGCCACCAGATGGAGCCTAGTAATACATAGCAGAGTGACAGCTTCAGGTTCCATTTTATAAAAGCGCTGCACAGTCTCAGCCGAGAAAATGAATCAAACGTGTGTCAGAGGCAGAATAGAAGCGCATGGATCCCCTCCGTAAAATGTGGTGGGTTGGGCCCTAAAATTTCCCTCAGCTTGACTGCCTCAAAGACATTTGAAGCACTTGGTCAAGTGAGAGCCATTGAGGTACTGAGGGGGTTTAGGTGAGAGCCATTGAGGTGCTGAGGGGGTCAGGTGAGAGCCATTGAGGTGCTGAGCGGGGTCCGGTGAGAGCCATTGAGATGCTGAGGGGGGTCAGGTAAAAATCAATGAGGTACTGGGGTGGGTCAGGTAAGAGTCATTGAGGTGCTGAGGGGGGTCAGGTGAGCGGCATTGAGGTGCTGAGGGGGGTCAGGTAAGAGTAATTGAGGTGCTGAGGGGGGTCTGGCAAGAGCCATTGAGGTGCTGAGGGGGGGTCAGGTGAGTCGCATTGAGGTGCTGTGGGGGGTCCGTGAGAGCCATTGAGGTGCTGAGGGGGGTCAGGTGAGAGCCATTGAGGTGCTGAGGGTGGTTAGGTGAGAGCCATTGAGGTGTTGAGGGGGGTCAGGTGAGGGCCATTGAGGTGCTGAGGGGGGTCGGTTGAGAGCCATTGAGATGCTGAGGGGGGGGGGTCAGGTGAAAGTCACTGAGGTGCTAAGGGGGATCAGGTAAGAGTCATTGGGGTGCTGAGGGAGGTCAAGTAAGAGCCATCGAGGTGCTGAGGGGGGTCCGGTGAGAGCCATTGAGGTGCTGAGGGGGGTCAGGTGGAAGTCATTGAAGTCCTGAGGTGGGTCAGGTGTGAGGTGCTGAGGGGGGTCAGGTAAGAGCCATTGAGGTGCTGAGGGGGTAAGGTGAGAGCCATTGAGATGCTGAGGGGGTCCGGTGAAAGTCATTGAGGTGCTGAGGAGGGTCAGGTAAGAGTCATTGAGGTGCTGAGGGAGGTCAGGTAAGAGTCATTGAGGTGCTGAGGGGGGTCCGGTGAGAGCCATCGAGGTGCTGAGGGGGGTCCGGTGAAAGCCATTGAGGTGCTGAGGGGGGTCAGGTGAGTTGCATTGAGGTGCTGAGGGGGGTCAGGTGAGAGTAATTGAGGTGCTGAGGAGGGTCCGGCGAGAGCCATTGAGGTGCTGAGGGGGGTCAGGTGAAAGTCATTGAGGTGCTGAGGGGGGTCAGGTAAGAGTCATTGAGGTGCTGAGGGGGGTCAGGTAAGAGACATTGAGGTGCTGAGGGAGGTCCAGTGAGAGCCATTGAGGTGCTGTGGGGGGTCCAGTGAGAGCCATTGAGGTGCTGTGGGGGGTCCAGTGAGAGCCATTGAGGTGCTGAGGAGGGTCAGGTGAGAGCCATTGAGGTGCTGGGGGGTCAGGTGAGAGCTATTGAGGTGCTGAGGGTGGTTAGGTGAGAGCCATTGAGGTGCTGGGGGGGGTCAGGTGAAAGTCATTGAGGTGCTGAGGGGGGTCAGGTGAGGGTCACTGAGGTGCTGAGGGGGGTCCGGTGAGAGCCATTGAGATGCTGAGGGGGGGTCAGGTGAAAGTCATTGAGGTGCTGTGGGGGGTCAGGTAAGAGTCATTGAGGTGCTGAGGGAGGTCAGGTAAGTGACATTGAGCTGCTGAGGGAGGTCCAGTGAGAGCCATCAAGGTGCTGAGGGGTTCCGATGAGAGCCATTGAGATGCTGAGGGGGTCAGGTTAAAGTCATTGAGGTGCTGAGGGGGTCAGGTTAAAGTCATTGAGGTGCTGAGGGGTGTCAGGTAAGAGTCATTGAGGTGCTGATGGAGGTCAGGTAAGAGTCATTGAGGTGCTGAGGGGGGTCCGGTGAGAGCCATCGAGGTGCTGGGGGGGGGGTCCGGTGAAAGCCATTGAGGTGCTGAGGGGGGTCAGGTGGAAGTCATTGAAGTCCTGAGGTGAGTCAGGTGTGAGGTGCTGAGGGGGGTCAGGTAAGAGCCATTGAGGTGCTGAGGGGGTCAGGTGAGAGCCATTGAGGTGCCGAGGGGGGTCAGGTAAGAGGCATTGAGGTGCTGAGGGGGTCAGGTAAGCGTCATTGAGGTGCTGAGGGGGGTCAGGTAAGAGTCATTGAGGTGCTGAGGGGGGTCAGGTAAGAGTCATTGAGGTGCTGAGGGCAGTGCACACTCCCTTTGAGCGCTGATACAGTGCAGCACACATCCAATGACTGAACTGTTTCTTCACGCCTGTTTCAAGGATGCATTATTTTTCACTCAAAGACAGGTCTGACAATCTTTGTATAGGTATGTGGGAGTACACTTTTTTTCAGGGAAGGGGGCTGGAACCAGCCTGATTTGGTCATCTTTGAAGTGTGTTGTTTCAGTGAGAGGTTCGAATCGAGGGTACAACTAGAGGTTTTGCGTGTTCTGTCACTTGGAGTGTGAAGCCCGTTAACCAGTGGCGGCCCCATGAAAACAAAAGTGAGGGGATGGGGGACGGACGGACTGGGGGGGGACGAGGGACAGGGATAATAATTTTTCCAAAACTTACCTTTCCTTTAGCTGCTGCTGCTGCCTCCGATGCCCGCCTCAGGGCTCTCCCAGCAGTCTCTCTGGGAAAGCAGGCTCGCTATCCAATCCAGACGCTGCTCTCATGCTCAGCAGAACCAGGATTGGTCTGAGTGGCCTAGTCTACCGCTTAAACAGTCCCTGAGAGCCTGCAGCTTTTCTTCAACCCAGCTTGGAGAAATAGACATGCGCATGTGCATGAGGAATTAGGCCTGTGGCGGCCGCCATAAAACGAAGGTGGGGTAGGGGTGGGGGATGGATAGACAGGAGGGTGAGGGATGGGGATATTAATAATTATTTAAAAAGTACCTTTCCTTTTACTGCCGCTGCCTCCCACGCCAGCCTCAGTGCTCTCCCAGTAGTCTCTGAGAAAGCAGACTCCCTACTCAATCCAGACGCTGCTCTCATGCTCAGACAGTCTCTGGGAAGCTGTGGCTTTTCACACAGCCGGGTTGGAGAAATAGAAATGAGCATGTCTGTTTAGCCAGCCTAAGACGGTCGGCCAAACTTACCTGTGCACTTCTAAGTGCCCACCACTCCTGCCAGCCCCACCCGCCCTACATGCATGCCTAAGGCAGTCACAGAAAAATAAAATGATGTCGTTTTATTATCATTTTTTTTCCGTGACTGACTCTGACGAGTGGGGCAACACTCCTCCACCATTATGGAGGATCTGCCCCTGCCTTTAACTCAGAGAACCATGATTAAATCAAATAATTTGAGGCATTGTTGCCAAACAGGAGGAACTTTGTCTTTGTGGGGTTTATCAACAGTAGTTTGATGGCATCGAGTAGTGGCTGGTGAGATTTGAAAGGGAGGGGCGTCTCTCGTATGCTTTTAATATGCAGAAGTGTTTCACTTTAGTACATCTGTTCATATCTCTATACTGAGAAACATTTATTAAGTTTTAATAAATGCCTCTCAATAGAGTGATATAATGTGACATACTAAAGTGAAATGCTCCTGCAAGTTAAATCAGTACAAGAGGCTTTTAAATATGTGAGTTCTGGATGCCCACATCTAGAACTGGCATATTTAGGTGTGCTCTTGTGTATGCTTTTAACAAGCCGGGGTGTTTCACCTGAGTACATCAGTTGATATCACTATACTGAGAGGTATTTATTAAAACTGCTAATAAATGCATCTCAGGATAGTGCTATGAATGGATAAGCTAAAGTGAAACACTCCCGCATGTTAGAAACACACAAAGTTTACATTTAAATAATTTTAAGTTTTAATTTAAATCCCGTAATAATGTGCTTTAATCAGATACTCTGCGTGCTAGAGCATGCGCAGTGTATCTGTTTACATCATGCACGTGATTCCAGGTCACTGAGTTTCCTGACTCAGTGACCTTGAGTCACATGCCCTTAATCCTTCATGGACTGCAAGGAACACCCTTTTCCAACAAGTCACGAGTTAGAAAAGGGTGTTGCTTGCAGCCTGTGAAATGATTGACAGGCAGTCCCAGAAATAGAGGGCTTATGCTGCTATGCATCATAAATGGGAGATCTCTTCAAACCCCGAAAAATGCAGGCCAGAGCTGGCACTGGGTCAGCCCTTAGGCTGCTTAGGGATTGTTTGAAAAAAGAAAAAGCTGAGAGGCAAGGCATGTGCTCACTAGAGCATGTGCCCCCCTTAAAGGTGCCTGGCTGTCTGACTCTCATCTCAGCAAGAACAAGAGGGAGCCATACACGGAGTGCAGCTTAAAGACATTTTCTTAATTAAAAAACAACTGATGTCAATGATAATTGTTCTTGACAATTTCCATCCATATAACTAGAAAATCAAGGTGGGTGGTGCCCTCCAGTGGCAGCTACTGCTGGTGGCATCCAGGATTGGGTGCGTTTAACCCCTTGTGTGCCCCGCCCTTTCCCCGCCCTGTGCCGGGCGTTGAATTAGCGGGCGGGGTACATGACGAGATAGTCTCGTCATGGGCACAGCGCAACCGCGGCCCATGACGAGACCATCTCGTCATGGGCACTCAAGGGGTTAACCCAATCGCCTTGTGTTGTTGTGAGGCATGTTGATGCCTTGATGCTGTGGACGCCGAGCCCGGCGGCGAAGGAGGCGACTGTGTCACTCTGTGTTTTTTTTTTTAATGATGCTTGCTGGTATGAGTCCACCTGGAAACTATCTGGTCCGGTTCATTCTTAAGGTGGATTTGGGTCCCCGCGCCCTGATGAAATTGCCACAAAATTATTGGCAATGAAACATGTCGGACGTTCAGGTTAAAATGGTCTAAACATGATACCTTTGTTTTAAATTAGTAAGGAAATGACAAAAATTAAAAGTATGTGCTGTGTATTTCCGATACTCGATTTTAACCTTTTTGGGAATACCATCTTGGGCCTCCTTCTCCTTTCGGGGATCTTTAGGGATTGATTATTGAAACTTGGACAAATATCACGTTTGTGACACATTGCTTTCTTCTCACTTACATATATCTACCCGAGTTGTTTTTCCGTTTTAGTCTTGGACGTGCCAATGATGACGCAGTGAGCTAACTGGTGAGTACCTACCAACCGTTTCCATGTTGTTGCGTACGTGAGGCACTTCCTGGACCAACCTCATATTTTTTATGTTCTTTTTTGAACACCTGTTTGATTTGAACACTCGTCAAACATTATTTGTACACCAGCCTGCTTCCCAAAATAGACACACATAGGGGAAATATGATTAAATATCAATTTCTGTCTTAAAAAGAAAAAGAAGCAACTTCACATTCCTCCAGAATTTTAACAGAGCTGTGTGTTTCATAACCAGGGTTTGGGGTTTTTTGAGGAGCTTTGAGAGCCAAGCCAGAAATTAACATACAAATAATAGTTATGTTACAGGCGGCTTGCATAATATTAGAGATGGTAATTAAAAGTATATGAAATAACTACTCAAATATTCAGTGATGTGGCACCCTTTGTCAAGGAACTATGCAGCCATTCAGATTTCTGATTAAAAATGATGAGGAGTAATGAACAAAGTTTAACAAGACAATGCATTTCATTGTGCTTGGGAGGCTTCATCCACAAAGCATCTTATCACAGTGCCAAGTTTGTTACTCACATTGGTGACTAACATCAGATTACTGGCCTGACAGAATCAGCCACCATGCAGTAGAATTATCCCTCTGCACTGTGTCATGATGCCATTGTCCTCATTGTGCCACTGTCAGGTTCAGTGCAGCAGTATGTAAAGCACCATAATATGCCAGTTTTCACAATCCTTAAGCAGGAAAAGCCCCATAATGTCACATATATCAACATTGCACCATTGCCTCTGTCTCCACCTCTCCACACTCTTTGTACTTCACCTTTCTCTACATCATGTCTTTCCCTTTCCTCTCTTTTTTGTTGTATCTCATCCCTTCACCTAACCCACCACCAATTCACTGCTTTCTGTTTATTGGACTTCCATATCTACTCCACTCTTTGACTACCTATGTCAACTCTCTGTACCACCTCTCTAGCTCTTCTGAATCAATCTTTCTCATGTCTTTCCATATACTTTACCGTACTTCTATCTCACTCCTCTCTCGTTACCTTTGTAGCTTTCTCTCTCCCTCTCTCTCAGTCGTTCTCTCTCTTCCATTCTCAATATACCTAGCCCTCTATCTCAACTCTCTCATCTTCAGTACTTTCTATATCAAAATCTCTCTTTGTAACTTTCACACCCACTCTCTACCTTCCTGACTGCCTTACACATTTCTTTAGCTGACATGTTTTTCTACACTTCTCTTCTCATATGGGGGCATATTAGCAAGACCGGCGATAAAATTATCGCCGTTTTAGTGGCAGGAAACTGCAGCTAAAATGGCGATAATGGGCTTGCTAATATGCGTTATAGAATTTCAATAGAAGTCCAGGTTAGATGTGCAGGACATCTAACCTGGGCTTCTATTGGAATTCTATAACGCATATTAGCAAGCCCATTATCGCCGTTTTAGCGGCAGTTTCCTGCTGCTAAAACGGCAATAATTTTATCGCCGGTCTTGCTAATATGCCCCGTGGTCCTTCTCTGTATATCAGCACTCTTTACCTTGCATCTCTGTATATCTCTCATTACCTCTTCTTTCTTTCTTGCCTCTCCCTACACCTCATCCCTATGCATACATCACCCATTTCAACACTTCTTACTCTTTGTCAATAGCTCTCTCTACCTCTATCTATTACCTTGGCAATTGCCATACATCTGTTTTGCTTCCACTTTCTCAGTCGTTCTGGGTTACCTCACCTTTCTTCCTCTAGCTTGCCTCCCCCTCCCTCACATTCTACCTTATGTCTCTCCTTACCTCAACTGTCTCTTTACCTTGTCTCTGTCTTTACCTCCCTTCTATCTCATACTTTACCTAATGTAGGGGCATATTATCAAGCACAGCGTTAAAATTATCGCCGCTTTAGCGGGAGAAAACTGCCAAAAAAGCGGCTATAATGGGCTTGATAATATGCCGCAGAGAATTCCCATAGAAGCCCATGTTGACACCACAACATGGGCTTCTATGGGAAATCTCTGCGGCATATTATCAAGCCCATTATCGCCGCTTTAGCAGCAGTTTTCTGTCGCTAAAGCGGCAATAATTTTAACGCCGTGCTTGATAATATGCCCCGTAATTCTCCTGTCTCCAGCCGCCTTCCCTGTGTCTTAATGAGCAAAGTAAGTGATCACTGGCTAACCAGAGCAGTGTACACATAAAAGAGCACCGGATGGACAAGGCAAGTGAGGAGAGTAAGAGAAAATGATCAGCTTTTACCCAATATTTAGATTGTCACTGCTACAGAAAAAATGGCCAGTTATTTAGCAGTTAAAGTAAAATGTTAAGCTCTGTATGCCTATGTCTTATATTAATATAACTCACTAGTCCACAAAACATCCCCCAAACCATTCTTACCATCCTTGACTTTCCTACAATAGGGGGGCAGGCTGGTTAGATACTTCGGGGCATATTATCAAGCCAGGCGAAAAAATTATCGCTGCTTTAGCGGCAGAAAACTGCCGCTAAATCGGCGATAATGGACTTGATAATATGCCCTTGAGAATTCCAATAGAAGCCCATGTTAGACGCCCTTCACATCTAACATGGGCTTCTATTGAAATTCCATAGAGCCTATTATCAAGCCCATTATCGCCATTTTAGCGGCAGTTTTCTGACGCTAAAGCGGCGATAATTTTATCGCCTGGCTTGATAATATGCCCCTAAATTCTACATAGAAAGTTGCGAAACAAGAAAATATATCCAAAAGCAAAAATAAATGGCTATGGGGCATATTATCAAGACAGGCGATAACATTATCGCCACTTTAGCGGCAGAAAACTGCCACTAAAACGGCGATAATGGACTTGATAATATGCCCTTGAGAATTCCAATAGAAGCTCATGTTGACACCAGAACATGGGCATCTATTGGAATTCTCCAGGGCATATTATCAAGCCCATTATCGCCACTTTATCTGCAGTATTCTGCCGCTAAAGAGGCGATAATTATAACGCCGTTTCTTGATAATATGCCCCCAGATGATTGGTTGTTGAAGTATTACCTGACTGATGGACGGTGGGCAGCTTTAGCTTTCAATTCATTTTGTGTGTGCCTGTTTGTGAAAGTTTACTGCATATTTTAATATTCTATGGCATCCTGAGAGGTTATACTTAATGAAAAAGGGTAACAAATTCAAAAGTTGTTCCGAACAGGGACCCCAAACCGCCTTGAGATGGCACTGCTCCAACCTCCTTGTATTAATGTCAGTGTTACTTCTCACCATGCTTCCTGACAACTCTCTTCAGTCCCTGACTATTTAAGTTGAATAGCACAAGCAATGGACAGGCCAGCGGTGAGGCTGAGCCAAGAGTATTGTTTTTGGCCTGGAGAGCCAAAGTACGTTTGGAGCCAGAGGCCATTGTACAGTTTACATATGTAACAGCCGCATTTTAAAAATTGCACTTATAGAAAGAGCCCATCAGTAAATATAGGATACTTCAACTGAACTGTATTTCTCCACATAAGAAAGCACTTTTCTCAATTTCTCATCTTTAGTGCATATCAAAACATAACACCCATAATCTGCAATACTATTATACTGCAAATCAAGGATCTCCTGACTGGGGTTTCATAAATCACTGTTTGTCAGCTGCCATGAGTGCTCACCTTACGTCAGTTATTTTGGCACAGCGGGCTGTGGCTTCGAGGCTTCCTTTGCTACTGAATGTCGAGCGTTCATTGCCCGTGCCCTTGCCTGGGCTGCAAGTGCCGTGTCCGCCCGGCACTGTCCATTTCTTATCCCTTTTCCTCGCCCTTACGTTTTCCTGCCATGAGACATCCCAAGGATGTCTCATGTCTGGGCAATTGTCCTTTACGTCTTTTTTGTTTGCCCTCGAGTATCCCTGTCATGAGGCATCCCAAAGATCTAATTCGGGCAATTGTTCTTTTATGTCCTCGAGTGGATGTATGTTTGTTGCATCTTGTAGCTACCCGTCACGCTAGAGGTGGTTTTTCGACCTCGGACAGCTCCCCTCAAACTAAGAGAAAACCAGCCTCTCTAATGCCCCTACGATGTTCAGGTGGAACATATCAATCCCTTCACTAAACAGGTACACCTTGTCGTCCGCATATCAGCCTAGCATCCTGAGGTTGATCACATACCTCACATACTCCCACCCATGCTCCTGCAGAGCTTGCTCATTGTTATGTTCAGTTTCCTCCTTGATTGCTCCACTGCTCCTAGGCTTGCTGCACCCCACCACTCGTATCTTGCAATGATCTCTGACCAGAGTATGTCAGCCGGGTGCATCAACCTTGACATGGTTGTCAAATCCACGCGGATGGCTTCCAACAGGGCTTTCCACCCCATTGCCACGAGGTTGATGCCCCCCAAGTGGACCACCACCGCAACAGGGTTTCTGTGACCCTCTGTGCCTTCCACACTACAGGGAGGAGCTGTCCCCATTTCATGCCTGGCTTGACCCAGCCATATAACTTTGGTGTTGAGTTGCCATATGCCACCCTTCCTCTTCCTGGAACCAGCCCACCATTGTGCCCTCTTGATGTACAAATGTTCCATTATCCACACTGCCCAGTGCTTTGCTCCATCATCTGCGATGAAAGATTTGCCCTGCATTAGTATGAGGATGGCCTAATGTACATTTTAAATCCTGAGCATTTTGCACCTCCCTATGCTCCTAATCCCTTTGTCCGCCATGCCATGTGTCGCCGCCATGGTGGCTGCCCTGATGCGGAAGGAATGTGACCCAACGCGTGCTGGTGTGAGACCCACCTTTGCAGGGCCTAATACATCACGGCCGTAAATTGGAACCTGCTAAGGTAGCTGCTGTCCTCATGTATAAATAGAGGGGGGCCAGTTCCTGCCCTGACCTGCATGTAATTGCGGGTCAGGAAGACTGAACAGTGCTCGCTTACCGCAAGACACTCCAGCCGTGTGGGCTTCCCTTTCCCTTTTTGGTTGGTTTTTGACCTTCTCAGGTACACTACCAAATGCGTGTCTCCTAGGTGCAGGTCCTCCACTAGTAGTCAAGCCAAGCCTGGATTGGCCCTTGCTGGTGCCACCAGTTTGCTAACCCTAAATGCTCAAAAGAATGCCATGGAAAAAACTGCTTTGAACAAATGTGTTTCCCCTGAATATCTACATATGCCCGGTAGGGTCAGTAAGATTGCCTTCAGCTTTTCAAAGTTGATTGGTAGTCTGGTGTCGAGGGTGTTTGGTTTCATTCGGCCCCAGCCCTTCATTGCTGCAGTAAACAAGTTTGTTGGCTCCACCCCCCTGTACAACTTGAAGTGGTATGCTATGGCACTTAGATGCGATTGCGCCCACCCCCTGGACTTGCCCTGCTCAAAAGCCCATTGTATAGATTGTTCTACACTTTCACAAGTTCTGATGTCCCCCCCATTGCCCTCCTGAAGCGTTCCACACACTTATGGTAGGTGCTCGCAGCCTTCGTCGCCAGGGAGTGGTCCATGAGTAGTGCTAGGTCAGCTCCACCGTGTCCCATATGTCTCCCAGAAGCTCTGCCATCTGTTCGTTCGCCCGAGGCACCAGTTGGCGGAAGCTTTCCCACTGAAAGCGGGAGAGAGCGTCGGCTATTGAGTAGTCACATCCTGACAAGTGCCTAACATTTAATGTGATCTTGTTCTCCAGGTGACAGTCTACAAGGCTTTGGAGTAGCCCTAGCCCTCTTGGGCAGCGAGTTGCCTCTAGGTTTATTGCCTGCACCAATGCGTGGTTGTCTGACCATACCGTTACCTGCCTCTTTGCCAGTTGCTCTTGCCACAGCGCGAAAGCAACCACTATCGGGATTAGCTATAGCAGCATCACATTTTTTTTGTCAATCCTGCCAGCCTGTGGGCCACCAGGCGGTGCACCATGCGGAACCTAGAATAGTGTCGAACCCTTCCCTCCCTTCTGCATCCACGTATAGACTCAGCTGTTCTGCCGTCACCCAGGGGGCCCGCCATACCTGGGTACCATTGAACTTGCCCAGGAACTTCTGCCATTGCTGCAAGTCCCTCCTGACCCCTTTGGTTAGTCTCACTCTGTGGTGCTTCCTTGTGATGCCCCCTGTTAGCCATGCCAACTGCCTCACGAACATGCGACCTGCCGGGATAACCCTGGCTGCAAAGTTGAGCTTGCCTAGCAGCTGTTGTAGTTCTTTGAGCGTTGCCTTCTTCTTGACTATTAGCTCCTCAATGTCCCATCTTAGCTCCATCACTTTTTGCTCTGTTACCTACAGACCCCTTACTTGGAATTCAGCTCTATCCCTAGAAATGTCAGACGTGTAGTGGGGCCTTTTCTATCTTATCCTGTGGTAGCGGGAGCCCAAGTTGCTCCGCCAGCGCCTGAAATTGCTCCACCATCACTTGCCACTGCTCCTTATCTGGGGTGCCCACAAACAGGAAGTTGTCTTGGTAGTGGAGCTTCCCTCCCTCTGGGCATCATTACCCCAACAACCATTCCAAGAAGGAGACATTAACAGTTTTAATAAAGGCCTTCTAATAGAGTTATATAATGTGATGAACTAAAAGTGAAATGCTCTCAAGTTAAATGCATAGAAGATGCTTTTTAATTATGTGAGTTCAGGATGCACGCATCCAGAACTGGCATATTTAAGTGCTCTTGTGTATACTTTTAACATACAAGTGCTTCACTTGAGTACATCAGTTAATATGACTATACTGAGGGGTATTTATTAAAACTGCTAATAAATGCCTCTCAGTATAGTGAACAGATGTGCTAAAGTGAACACTCCTGCCAGTTAAAAGCACACAAAGGGAGCATTTTTTAAAACCGTGATTATGTGCTTTAATCAGATACTCTGCGTGCTAGGGTATGCGCAGTGTATCTGTTTTCAGCACGCACGTGGTTCCAGGTCACAGAGTTTCATGACTCAGAGACCTCGAGTCACATGCCCTTAATCCTTCATAGACTGCAAGGAACACCCTTTTCCAACACCTGACAGGTGACGAGTTAGGAAACGGTGCTGCTTGCAGCCTGTGAAATGATTGACAGGCTGTAGACGCCTGGGATTGCTTGCAAATTTGGCGCCGATATGCATCATGAAACCCCCGAAAAATGCAGGCCGGAGCTGGCACTAGGTTAGCCCTTAGGCTGCTTAGGGATTGTTTGAAAAAAGAACAAACATTTGCAATGCAATAGGTCTCGCATTTACGCGAGTTTGAGCTATTGGCATTGTAATGACAATGCCTTTTATTTATGTTTTGGTTTTTAAAACACAAATAAAAAGCATTGTCATTTACAATGCAAATAGCTTAAAGTCTCACAAATGCGAAACCTATTGCATTGCAAATGATTGTTTAAAAACAGCAACACTCTTTCAAAGTACAGTAGCAGACTCGTGCTGCTGCTTCCCAAGCACTGCCACAGCTCAGCGCCCACACGACTTTATGGCACTTTATTTGTGGAGGAGCAAAAAGCATTGTCAACCCGTGCCTCTGTTTATACCTACTTGCCTACGCAGTTACTGCTGGCGGCCGTGACATGTTTATGATGCAACAACAAGTGCGGGAGGACACTTATGCCGCAGCCCTGCTTCATGCAGGTGAGACAAGGCAGCCCGCGAGAGCTCTTGATGAACCTCGCACGAATTGGGATACTCAAAACTCATCTTCGGGCTCCAACGTTTCCCGCTGGCAAATACAGCTAACTAGGAAGGGAGAGGTCACGTCCGACTGATCACAATACACTTTAACTCATTTATAAATTGTAAAATTACCCTTTGGGGTTCGCCAGACTCTGTGTCTCATACGGTTGCCAGCGACAAGTCCAAGCACTGGCAAAACCAACAGGAAAAGCATAAACAACCTGTCAGACTTAACTCACGGAGCATCACGATTTACCCGCGTTAAGCTATCATTAGGTAAGGCGGTTTCGGAATTTTCTTATCTTTAGACTAGATTACACACTCATTACAGTCTCTGACAGGTTGTTTATGCTTTTCTTTTCAGTATACCTGATTCCCTCCCTACAGAGGTAAGCGTGAAAACGTTTCACATTAAACATTGTGAGGCTTTAGTTGAGCCTACATAATCACTAATATAAACATACAATCTCACACACCTACCATTGATCTTGAGCCACCAGAGAGATTATCACTGATATATATGTTTATTTTTATTTCAGATCAGCCCCTGATGAAGGAACCATTAGGTTCCGAAATGCATTGGGCATGTACATATTAGAACGCAAAGTAGTGATTGTAAAAATGTTTTTGTTACAAGTGATTGATGATGTAAAACAAAAAGATATTTGTATGTGACATCTTTCAATATGTAAACAAAACTTTATTGAGCAATATTGTTGAATTAAGCAGTAAGAAGTTGAATTCATGTTGTTATTACTACAAATAAGTTGAATAAACACAAAGAAATTGGAATCTAAACAGTTGTGTCTAAGTACACACTAGGTGAACAGTGCACAGCTTATCGCAAGTTCACAGCTTGTCATTTATCCATAAGATGCTCTTAGTGGCATCCAGGATTGGATGCTTTTAAGTCAGGCTATGAGTCTCTTTATGTTGTTGGTGAGGAGTGTTGGGTGCCAAACTAGAAAATAACATACTATTAATAGTTATGCTACAGACTGCTTGCATAATATTAGACATGGTAATTAAATGTAAATTAAATTACTACTGAAATATTCAATGATGTGGCACCCTTTATCAAGGAGCTATGCAGCTATAAGGATTTCTGATTAAAAAATGATAAGGAGTAATGAACAAAGTTTAACAAGGCCAGTGCATTTCATTGTGCTTGGGAGGCTTCATCCACAAAGCATCTTATCACAGTGCCAAGTTTGTTACTCACATTGGTGAGTAACATCAGATTACTGGCCTGACAGAATCAGCCACCATGCAGTAGAATTATCCACCTGCACTCAGTGTCATGATGCCATTGTCCTCATTGTGCCACTGTCAGGTTCAGTGAACCAGTATGTAAATCACCATAATATGCCAGTTTTCACAATCCATAAGCAGGAAAAGCCCCATAATGTCACATATATCAAAATGTTTCCATTGCCTCTCTCTCCACCTCACTGCTCTCTTTTTACTTCACCATTCTCTTGTCTTCCTCTTTCCACTCTATTTTGTTGTATCTCATCTATTCACCTCACCAACCACTTTCTCTTTATTGGACTTCCCTATCTTCTCCATTCTCTGGCTATCTATGTCAACTCTCTGTACCCCCTCTCCAGCTCTTCCAGTCAAAGGTATGGCCGCAAATTGCCACATTGTTAGTAGGGTGCACTGCAGGTAACCAAAGCACTTTGAGGCAGATTAGCAGTGTGCGCTGGTACTAAGTCAACAAAAGTGATGTATACCGGTGAAAAGGTTTGATATGGGAATTAGTTTCCAGTGAAACACTTTATTTGAACTGAAAAATTTCCTTCAGTAAGGTAAATTAGCACTTTGCGCTCCTTTGCTCTACTTTGTGTCAAGCAAGCACTTAATTTGTGGTACATGGGGGTTCCCATACTACCACCCATAGTTTTTGATGCAAAGTACTATATACTAACAATGCTTTGAATCAAAAAATGACTCCTCCTTGAGGCAGACACAAAGTTGGAAACGTTTCAAACTTTGTTAGTGTACTGCACTGTACAGCACACAATGAAAGTGGACATTTTTTAAAGTATGATTGAGCATGGAAAACATATGATACAGCCCTCCAACACAGACTACAAAATATAGTAGCGTGAACAAAAAGGGACAAACTTGCGAAAATGAGAGCGCTTGAGAACAATGTACTAAAGTTCGCAAATACACTATTGGACAAAAGGACAGAACATGGCAGTAAACTAAATAAAGAAAGACAATACAAACCATAAAACTCAGCATATCAGCACTACTTGACCACACAAAGGATATTATACTAGGTGGGAGACAAGATACCTCCTAACTTGGCTCAACTGAAGGAAGGAGGAAGCCAGATGGGTTATAGAATGGCGATTCTCCAACAGGCACATGCATCAAAATGAGAATTTGCGAGTCCTTATTTGCGATTTTTAAGGAATCGCAAATAAAGACTCGCAAAACACGATGCACCAAAAAAAATGCGAGAGAATTGCGATTCGCTAAAAATTGCTAATTAAATTGCGATTTCGGCATTTGCGAACTCGCTATTAGCGATTTCGCAATTAGCGAAATCGCAAATACCGAAGTCGCTTTTTGATGCATCCTGATGACATCACAACCAGGAAGTGAGCAGCACCAGCCTCATTTCCAGTGCACAGTCTCAGGGAGAGGAGGGAGCTGGCTCTGGGAGCTGAACAGGAGTGTGACAGAGACAGTAGAACAACTTTTCCTAACAAATGGAAGCCTCACAAACAGCAGAGGAGAGCCAAACAGGCAGGAAACGCAAAATTAAATTTGCTGAAAAAGAAATTGACACCCTCATTGAGGGAGTAGTCCACAGCCATGATAAGCTGTTTGGAAAGGCATCATTAAAAGTGGCAGAGCAGGAGAAAAGGAAAATCTGGCTCCGGATCCAAAACAGGGTCAATGCCATTGGGGTGACACACCGCACCATTGAAGAACTCAAAAAACGATGGTACGACTTGCGCAGTCGGGCTAAGGTGCGCATTGCTGACCGGCTCAAGGAGGCAAAGAAGACAGGAGGGGGAACACCAACAGACACTGGGAACACTCCCATGGAGGACTTGGTTGAATCCACCATCCAGCCAGAAGCTGTTGTTGGTGTGACCCAGCTGGACACGTCCGGAGCAGCAAACACATCTGAAGGTAAGATGAATGTATGTTACCTTATTTTTTAAAATGTAAAGGTAGAACATGACCACAGTACAGCCCAAGTGCAGACTTTGAACATCCACTACACAATGTATTCAGTAGGTGAGGGGCATTATGGGAGATGTAGTCAGGTCAAGCAGTTACAATGTCAAATCTCAGAGTAACAACCCAAAAAAGCTAAATAGAGTATAAAATCATTAACAAAGGCAAAAATTTATTACTGTGAAATTTCTATCACAGACATGAAATAATGCAGTGTTGCACTGTTTCACCTCACAGATGCTCAACGTGTAGAAGATGTGGATAGCGATTCCCCAGACATGCAGGACACCAGCGCAGGTGAACAGATGGACACACCCGTGGTGCAAATAAATCCCTCACGTCCAACAAAGTCACGCAGGGCTACTGTTCCATCCCTAGTCACCATGGAGTGTGATGATGAGGCTGATGCAACACCAGGTGGCAGCCATGGCCAGACAACTTCCATCCCACAACCACAACCACAGGTCCCCAGAACCAATCACAGAGTCCGGCGTAGGAGAGGAAGAGCACTCAGGACACAGCAGGAGAAGCAACCAAGTGATGTCTGGGGTGGTCTTGAGGGACAGATGCTCCGTATGCAGCGCCTGCAGACAAAAAACACACGTTTAGTGCAATTGCAAATTGGCAAGATGGCTAGCAACATAGCAGTACTGTCTGAAAGTGTGCAGCAACTGAGCAAGGTGATGCATGAGGGAAATGTATCCCAGAAGAGACAGCATCGTCAACTAATGCTGCACCTGAAAATGTTTGCAAAATCAAACAATAGGTTGGCCACGACAACTGCACTGCTGGCACGTAGGTCTGTGACCATGCAAACTGAAATGTGCCATTGGAGCGGGGATGTGGCTAAAACACTGGACCAGGTCACCAATGCAGTTGATTTGCTTAATGCTTCCACAATTGCGGCCAACAATTCCACGCCCGAAGAGGGTAGTGAGGGTGGCTCAAGCCTAAGTAGTTTGGCAATTCCAGTCCGCACTGCAGGAAGACGCAACACACGCAGCAGTACCCCCACCGCTTCCAACATTACGGATGACAATGCTGGGTCTGACAGGTGTCTGGGTGTTCGTGGGAAAAAGCGCTAGACTGGCATGTACAAGTACATTCCACTATGGTGACGTAACCATTTATTTGGATTTGACTTTTCACAGACTGACAAGTAAATTTACATTTGCAAACCACTTATGTCCATTGCACTGGTCAGATTACAAGTGTGCTTGAACACTCATGACATTTTTATTTAATTAAAGAATACTTTGATAGCAATATTCAGTTTCTGTGTCATCATTACTCACCTCAGAAATAATTTTGTGTGATGTCAAATCTTCTTCTACGCCCTTCTGCTGCGCTTGCCCCTTGTGCTGCATGGTGGTGTGGCACTTGCTGGTTCCCATCCTCCGATTCGCTGTCAGACACCTCGATTTCCATTCCTCCCCTTGTCGCTATATTGTGCAGCATGGCACATGCTGCTACTATCTTGCAGCATTGTTCAGGGTTGTACTTCAGTGCTCCACCGGTCTTATGTAGACATCTGAATCGGCTCTTCAGCAGCCCAAATGTGCGCTCTATGATTTTCCTTGTCGAAATATGTGCTGCATTGTACCTCTGTTGATTGGCAGTTGTGGGATTGAGGTAAGGCGTCATGAGGTAATTACGCAAGGCGTATGCGCTGTCACCTACATGTAATGGAGCAAAGAGTCAGTGGCAGCTTCACATTGACATACGTACAATGACAGTGATAAACTATTACACATATTTACCAAGCAGATGTCCCTCTCCAAATTCTCCCCTGACAAGACGGGTGTGCATGCCACTTTGCCTGAAGATATAAGAACAACCTTGGGTTTTGACTTATAAAGCAGCAAGGCCAAGTCAATTATAATTAACACAACAAGAGTACTGCCAATGCTGCACTGGATTAAAGAAGACACTTTTGACCATGAACTGAACAAAACAGTTTCACTCTGAACCACTTTTTCCGTTTGATTTTAATCAAAAATTGAATTCAGTGCTAAATTAGCTCATTAGTTAGCACGGTTTCCTTTAGACAAATAAAACAAATTCGACAAAATAGTAGAAAAAACAGTACATCATTAATATTTACATTACATAGACATATGCACACGACACTACCACTGACATACTGAAATCAATCAAACCACACAAACACACTAAACAATCATACTGTAAGACACTTCAGACAAATATTCAATGACAATTTTGAAAAGGAGGCTATCAAAAAATGGTTTTCAACAAAATTGTAATGGTTGCAAATTATTGAGTTAGGTTGTTAAATGTATGATTAGCCCAAAACGAAGAAGAGGTCTACGCGTTTCGAATCCCTCAAGTTGTGGGGATTCTCATCAGGACCAAACGCTCTCTGTCATCAAATGACAACCAAGGAGAGACTTGAAAATATTGAAAATCGACCTTTCCAAAAAAAAACTTGTCAGCCTAACGTGGTGTAATCGTCGTGTATCTGTCAGCCGGCGTGAGGGGTTGTCGCGGACAGGTTAGTCCGAGGAAAGTCTCGACTACTTCAGACGATGAAGTATTCTTACTTCGGAAGGTACTCAGTTATAATCTTCCAATGTAATAGTGCAATGGTGCAACACGCACGGACCGAGGGTTCCCCGTAAAACTTTACCAATTACATTGGAAGATTATAACTGAGACAGAAATATCTGTCTATTTGGAAAGGCAACCTGCTTGCAAAAAGATCCTCTTCCAGACGCCCCCATTTCTCCTCTATCGTTTTGAAATACACTTAATTCAGATTCCAATCTCTGAAATCCTTCAGATTCTGAGATAGTGAATTCCAATCTGCAACAGTTTTCATGTGGCCTGGTAAGCACTTGGCTTTCACACTTATCTAGTGCTCCAAGCAAAAATACCAGAATTAGTTCACTAGTTCCAACAAACCACAGGATCTTCTACCTCCTAATCAAATGATATATGCCACCCCTGACACATTGTCCATCCTCTTCAGCACAGTCTAACCTTTCAACACCTCCTTGAAGCTTCTTAAAGCAATTCTAAGCTATTTATATATTGCATCCTCTCCTTCTCTGACCAGACTCTACCTGTCTGCTGTTATCCTAACTGAGCCCCTCAACCTTACAAACAGGCATCTGTTTCCAAAACAAAATCCGGGACACATCCAAAATGGCCCGACCATTTCATACCTCAATATTGTTCATCCACTAACTTAGTTCCTCCTTCACTTTCTGATTCAGAACTATTCTATCACGGTACCCATGACCTTGTCTCAGAGTTTTTGCCTTCACTCTCTGCAACACCCGATAATGCAGGGGCCCAAGAAAAATAGCCTGCATTGAGGATGATAACAACCCTATCATACAAGCTAAATCCCCCAGTGTAATCAAATGTTACTTTAACGTGCACTGTCTTTCCTGATCATCCTCACTTTCCTCTCCGGTAACTGTAACACAACTCTGGTAGTGCCTGTCTGGAAACCTAAAAACTCCATCTTTTGCAAAGCCGATAAGATTTACTTTTTCCTTTGTTTATCAAGATCCCCAAGTTCTCCAAAAGGTATTTTGCCAATATCAATTGACTCTTCAATTCCTCTAAATCCTGAAACATTATCAATATATCGCCTAGGTATACTATCAATCAAATCCATCTCTCTCTCAAATAAGACATCACCACTCTCATCACCTTGGTGAAACACCATGGGTCGGAGGAGAGACCTAAAAGTTGAAAGCGAAACTGAAATAACTGTTTCCTCCATCTGAACTGCAAGTAATCTGACCTTGGTCCTCCATCAGAATTGTAAAAAAAGCATCTCTCAGGTCCAACTTCACTAACCAGTCGTAATTCCTAATAACATATCTCTTAACACATGGATTCCTTCCATCTTGAAATGTCTGTAAACTGAGTACTTGTTCAGTTCCCTGAGATTTATTACTGTCCTCCATCATTTGACTTCTTTTCTACTAAAAAAAATAGCGCTAACATACTTTTTGACATTTTCCACTACTAGCCGTATTGCCCCTTTTTTTGTAACATGGAATATAGTTCAGAATCCACTACCAACTTTTTGCTCTTTTGTCATTTTTAACTCTCTTGGTTCCTTCGTCTGCTCTGTTAACACCATAAGCTCTAACTTGAATCCCTGAATCAATTTTAGTACCCATGGGTCTTGAGTTATTTCTTCCCATACTTCCACAAAGTATCTCAGTCGACCCCCTACTTTTCCTTGGGAAAAAATGAACGTAGTCACTGTACTGCAAGCCTGAATAGTTATGACCTCGTCCACATACAACTCCTGTTCTCCCTCGGTTTGGGGAGAAGCTTAAGGAGGCTTGGAAGCCCATTCTGAATCCTCTATTGTGATAAAAGTATTGGGACCTTTGGATTCCTCGGCCGGCCAAAAGTCCTCTTCTGCTGCTGGCGCTTCCTAAATCCCCTCCCGGAGCACTTTCCTCATGTTCAGCTATGCCTTTTCCAAGGCTGTAAATGTAGAGACTTACTTACCTCATCTTTTCACTAACCCTTCTCCAAAAGGCGATCCTTTTGCATTTTCACTAGTTTCTTTTTCAGCCATATTAGCCAACTTTGGGCTTATCTGAATTAAAATGGCTTCCTTTTCCAGCCATAAGTCCTGCATTAGCATTTCTTAACAATACCACTGCTCTCTGACGCCACCCTCGCAATAATTCCAAATCCACAAAGGTCCCATTTAAATGAACTTTCTCCTCCATGTCCAAAATCTGTGCCAGTAGACCCAAAATGTCTACTATCTTGTCTTGCTGCTGTTTCAAAGACGACTCAAGACCCTTGCTAGGGTCTCTACCCAATCGGAACAAAAAACAAATCATCACTGGAATCCAAATGTGGAATGCAGTAAACTTTCTCATCAATCACTGGTCTTGAGGATTTAGCCTGTATTATCCTTCTTACTTCCTTCTCCAAGGGTTATCTTCTCCATTATTTTATAAATTTAGTAACATGTTACCTAGGAACCACCAATCACCACTTCTTGAGTGTCTAATATGGAGCAAACATCTACTCTACCAAGGGGTTCCTAATAACCTTCTTAGAGGTTGTCCCCACAATATTCTTTAATTCTGCGCTGAATTCATCATTTGTTGCAAATCCAAAGCGTATTGTTCAAAATATTTATTAACATCTAACAATGAACCATGACACATTTCCATTCCATAAAATCTCTCATCTATTTATCCTGTGTGTGGCTTAGGACACTCTTCTTTCTGATGGAGTTAAAGCCATCCTTCCCTGTCTTGGTCATGGCCTCTCTTTCAATATGTTTAGTCTTTTTTAATCTCTTCCCTCCTTTCTCACCTCTTGCCTCCTCTTCCTCGAACATTGACCAAAATTCATCAACAGATCCCAATTCCTTCGCCTTTTTCTCTATTGAGTTATCTATTACATGTGCCTTCATTTCATTCTGTATTAATCTCCTAATCACACCCTCACTTATTTTTTCTTCAGAAATTTCTACACTGTTCCCTAGGTCTGAATTTATTACTGTCAGTAAACCTAATAAAACTAAAGATTCTAATATTAAGCGACCTTAATTACTAGTATTTTTATCAAATAATCTCCCTCAAAACACTACAAGTTATTCTCCAGATAAATCACTCCTTTTATTTAATTCTGTTGCTGCTCAACGGTTCACTTTAGAGTGCTAACACTTTTTCTATTATTAAAAAGCGGACTTGGCCAACATGAGATGGCCACCAATTCATGTGAGAGCTTGTGTGATGATCTAGATTCATGATCTTAAGCATTTCCCGATGTACAGCTTCACAGCATGCCGGTTGATGCACACATCTTCTCCGCGCTGCATTCGGAAATGCAAGCTCGAGCGGAGCAACTCAAAATGCTGTCTCGAGGCAAACCGTCTCGTAACAAATTTTATCTATGCCAAAAATCAAGCACTCCACCCATCGCACAATGTACGACGTCTCCATTCATTCAAATAACAGTTCAGTCTGTATTTGATGAGCCTCAACAATCGTGCATCGCCTAAAACCACTAACCCAGTAATTTCTACTATCTCAGTTATCGCACAGTAAACACACGCATCACTTATAAAAATTATACATTTTACACCCTGATGCTCTTACAAAATCATTCTTAAAAAATCAGCACCTTCTCTCATATTACTATTCTTTCTCAGAAGCAGCATTGAAAAGAGGAAGAGTATTCTCAGAGGGGGCTATTTATGGACTAAGGAGTTCTAGTTCTATACTGTTGTTTTATTGTGTTTGTCAGTTCTTTAAAGTTGCTGCAGAAGTGGCAATTTTTTAAAAGGTCAATGCATAATGGTAGCCTCTGGTCTTGTAATGAAATTTGTGATTTATTATTGTGACTTTTACAAAACTAAACAGCTGAGAGGGGCAGAAGAAATTAAAACTTTCCTAGATGACCTAGACATTTCAACCCAATGTAGATAAAGAGACTGGAGGGTGACCTCATGCTTGATGAAGTCTCCAAAGCTATCAAGTATATGCAGAGCAGAAGAAAATCTGGGCTCATTAGAATTTCTGTGGAATTCATTAAAAGACTCTTCTCCCTGGTAGAGCCACAACTATTACACATGTATAAAGATGCCTAGGGACAGGGAATGCTTCCTCCAAATCTTATCTACAAAGTAATAACTGTACTATTTGAAGACGGGAACCCAAAAAACAATTATTCCTCAGGTCGCCGAGTATCGCTGTCAAATGTAGATACCAAAATTCTGGCAACGATATTAGCGGCAAGATTGCAGGGAGTTCTAACCTCCCTTATTCATAAACACCAATCAGGATTTATGTCTAAACGTACATCTAGACTCAGTCTCCTGAGGCTACACAATAGGATGGATAAAATAAAAAACACGAGGGAACCCCCGTTGTTATAATATCACTGGTCGCTGAAAAGTCACTTGACTTCATATACTAGCCATACCTGTTTCTGGTATTCAAGCGATTTGGTTTTGGCCAGAGTTTCTGCAGATGGGAGACTCTCCTGTATCAGACACTGACAACAGTGGTCAAGGGAAATGGTGTAATGTCATCCCCATTTCTACTTGAAAGATGGACTAGGTAGGGGTGCCCACTCTCCCCGTTGCTTGACCCTTTATGTATTGAACTGCTGGCGTGCTGGGTTAGGTCGAGTGAGAATATTGAAGATTTCGCTACAGGGGCCGATGCGCCTGCAGAGAAAATCTTGCTTATACGGATGATGTCCTCCTTTAATACTAGTTATATTTTTATTCATCTTGATGGGGCTTTTTGCTCTTTGCTTTGGAATGGAGGTACTCCCAGGACAGTGCTGAAAACACAGTGCAGAACCGAATACAATGGTAGAATAGATTTACCAAGCATAAGTGACTATCACTTTGCATCCCAGCTTCAAACTATGAATGACTGGATTTGCACCATGAAGAATGACCACACAGTACAATTAGAGAGATATTATATGGAAGCACCAGCGTGGCTGCACTACACTTATGGGAATAGGTAAGGGGAGGAAAAGTTACGACACAAACAACATTGGTAGTCTCGGAGAGAGCAACAAATTGCCTTTGGTGGACGGGCAAAATCACAATGAAAACACCAACCTGGCTCAAGGAGCCCTTGATTCAAGGATACCGTGATAGGAGACAGGGAAAGCCAAGAATCATAACAGCAAATATACAGTGGTTATGTGAGAGGATAGGCGCTAGTCGAATATTGGAATCCGGGGTCCAGTGGTATGGATGACATCACACAATCAGCCTGGGAATTGGTTTTGTGGTTCTGACAACCCCTCCAAGGACATCAGTAGGACCCTGTCTGTCCTTCTGAAGTGATCTGTGGACAGAAATGACCTTTCAATTGGGATTTTTCCTTCTGAATCTCTTTCAAGTTGCATCTGGTAGCACTACTGAATATCCATCCCAAAAAATTGTGTGTGTATAACAATACTGAGTCAAAAATATTGCTTATCATAATATTGAATTTCCATTGCTCTATACCACATTACAAAAGATTGAAAGACATAATACTGAGTATTACAATATCGTAAAAAGCATAATATTGATAGAGAAAATATAAAAATGCACAATATTGACAAGCTTATCTTCAAAACAAATACACACAAAAATATTAAAAATAAACAATATTGACAACAAGTATTTAGCTAACAAATTAATAAATAGCAATAAAACTATAAAAAGTACAATAAATACAAACAAATAGATAAACCCACCTTAATTTGCATTTTCCAAATAAGGAAAAGCAACAAATATCATTTAAATGACCAATGAAAATCAAACCAAAAACTGTAAACCAATCAGAACACAATCACAATAAAGACACCACCATGAAATAAATGAAAAAACAAACCATTTTGTGCCTGCCCAAATCTAAACCCCTTGTTGGAGAGAGGATGTGGCCTAATGGCTAGGGCAGTGGATTTAAAATTTGGGGAACAGGGTTCGAGTCTCGACAATTGGGGAACCGGGTTAGAGCCTCAACAATGATGCTCAACATCCTGTGATTCTGGGCAAATCATTCCATCTCCCCGTGCTTCACAAAAATGAATGTGTCCTTGCGTAACGCAACTGGTGCTCATCGGAAGTGCTCTGATGCCTGACACCATCGGGACAAGTTCATGCTATATGAAACAAAAAAAAAAGAAGGCAGAAACTTGTTAAACTGTCCGAAAAAACACAGAAAATTCCTAGAAACAGCTAGTAAATATTGAAATATGTTAAAAAAACAATTAAACAAACTTCAAATTATATTCCAGCTCAAATTAAAACTAATGATAGTTTCTGTACTATTATCGTCTATCTCTAGGCCTGAAAAAAAGAAGGAAAAAAATACAAAACGTCTTCTACAAAATAAAAGGCCCAAATTACAAAGCAACCAACCCAAAAGAGAAAACAACAGTAAAATGTAAGTAACCTGCAACTAATGAATGTGCTAAACATAAAACAGTATGAAAGCAAAACACTCATAGAACTATATACTTACTGTATTTTTATATTTAAATTAAACATAGATATAAACACGTCCAATGTAGCTTCTTTCAATGAGTCACTGAAAGAAAATACCCTGCTCACATATCTATTCTAGACCTCCAGCAAAACTATAACACCAAAGGACATAGCCACTGGACATACACAAAATATTACTAAAATGGTTAGTATGGAAGGGCCATAACTGTGAATGACCCAATTGAAAATACAACTAAGCATAACCACCCTCCAAATATGGCAGACATCGTTCAGAAACATAATTCACACTTAAAAAAGAAAACTAAGAATAAAAAGAATTGAAAACCCTGCACTAAACTTTTGCTGAGCTGGTGAACATCTCACTATAATCCACTCAAAAGAGAACATTACTGCCTCAGGCCTTCAATGGAAAGAGCTAACTCTAATGTCTCTTCAGGAAGTGAGTTTGTGTGTCCATTACATAAAATCTAGTCCCCCTTAGATATGTCTTGAGCTGCGTTTCACTCTTGGGGCTAATTCAATTTTCCCTCTCCTTAAACAGTTATGTTACCCATTATTTCAATTGTTCACCTTCCCATAGTCCTGGGTACCCACGATAGCCATTCCAACTGTCCATGGCTGACCGGTCGGTCATAGCAATTTACACCCTATATCTCTCCATTTCTTCCCTGCTTAAATCCTAGCAACAAAACTCTTTCCAATTTTCTGGAAACTAACAGCCAGCTTGATCCATCACAGCGGGGATGCAGGACACAACGTAGCAATGAATCAGCTATTCTTGCGGTCACAGAAGATATTAGAGACATCCTAGATCAAAGTGGCACCAACATACCGATCCTTCTCAACATTTCTCCCATGTTTGATAAGGTGTCTTGTGAAATTGTTATCTCCAGTCTTCATGGCAAAGCTCTATCCTCATTCAAATCTTTTCTTTCTTAACCGTGCTCAATCCGTCATTCTGCTACGATGCAATTCTAACACCCTATCAAACCCTCAAGGTTCCTCCTTAAGCCTGACTCTATTTAATGCTTCTTCAGTGGAGACGTCAGTTTTCTGATTGGGGATGTCACTCACATCAACACCTCTAGTTCCAAAAATGTTGCCTCCTCCCAAAACAGATTCTGTACTTGTATGAGTGAGATTGCTAAACGAATGAAGGCCAGCTGCCTTAACCCTAATGGCGAAAAAACAAAGATAATGATATTTGGAAAATGTACCTCTATCTGGTTGAATCTGTCGTGGCCAATGAAACTTATATCTCTTTGTAAACCAGTTGCATTGGCAAACAATCTGGGCTTTATCATTGATTCTGGGCTCAGCCATGCTGGTCAAATCAACCATATATCCTCGCTATGTTTCTTGCTGCTTAGAGTCCTTCACTGTTCTTCTGCTCACCTGCCATAAAAGTATCACTCAAGCTCTCATTTCCTTCTGATTAGACAATGGAAACTCCCTCTTTCTTGGTCTTCCTCAACACCTCATCTCATGCCTGCAAGTTATTCAGAATGCCACTGCCCTCCTCATAATTAATCTCCTTTCGAATCAGTGTGTCTCCTCTCACCTTTTTTTCTCCATTGACATTCAGTCAAGAAAAGGCTGTTTTTCAAAGCTAAGAGCATCACACACAGAGCATTGCACAACACAGATCCCTGTATCTTACATAAGATAAGCACTGCTTGGCTTACACTCTGACACACTCTCTACATTCTAGCCTGCAGATATTTCTTAGTCTTCTTAGGATTCGCCGGTTGCACGTAGGTGGCTGTTCGTTCTGCATCTAGCCACTGAGCACTCGACCTGCCTCCTCTAACTCTAAGGTCCACCATCTCTCACCTAACGTTTAGAAAGCAACTTCTCACTTTACAGCTTCTGTATCAAAAGGGGGCTTTTCTGGATAGCTGTTTGCTTCCCACAATTCAAATAATAATAATAATATCTGGCAACCTCAATAATGAGAAAGAAAATGTAAAAACTGAATGCCCCACAAGGCTCAGGAAAGGTGCATTTAAAGCATTCCCATCTCTACTTTACCTACTCTATACCATCCATGGACAATTGCAAGAAAACAACATACCTCTCATGTATTCCCTCCTACCAAACAAAGAAAACACAACATGCACTGAACCATTTTTATATTTTTTATTTGGTGGTCCCACGGTACTCCTGCCGATACCACAACTTATGCGTTATCTGCAGTATTGCAAGACCTTGCAAGCTTCACTTGTTGATCACTGGTTGGTTCTTGCATGATCTCGCAGTGCCACGGCTCCAGAGGGAGTCCTGTGGTACAACATAGTTGCCGTGCTTGGGCCCAATGAGAGTACTGTGGGACCCAAAGCACTATTTTCTTTTAATTTTGGCCCAAGGGCAGGGTTTCAGGATACTCCTACCCTGCCCCCTTATGCATTATTTAACATAGGACACAGACCCCAAGACCCTGAGTCCTGAAATGATGGCCTCAGTATTTCTGTTCATGTTGCGCTAGTCAATCAGATTACTTGTTCCCATGGGACTAGTACCAATACCGCAGAACTGAAGGGATCAATAGGAAAAAATCCCAATCAGCTAATCTGAATGCTTTTTTTGTGTAAATTATCCGTACCACAAAAGTACCATCCCACATCAATGAGACCAACCATCCTGTTATCAATATATTTCTCAAAAATGGCTGAACAGATTTATTCTAAATCATATAAGGCACAATTTAGGAGTGAAGATTTATCTTTCTTCAAAATTTGCTGTAATTCTGTCCAGTCTTTTTTTGTGTAACACATCAAAATTCATCAAGAAAAAGCTGAGGTGGATCAATTTAAAAAAAAAAAAATTGTAAAGATTTTTAAATGTTGCCAAAGTTATTTGCAAAAATAAAAGCCCTCTTCCTATGGAAACTGTGACTTAACATATATCTACAGTCTACACAGTGGCAATATACACACACAATAAGATACATATTAACTGTGAATTAACTATTGAAACTAGAAAGTATACCATAGTGGGTAACTTGTTGGACTCTGGGGACTGTGTAGTTACTATTCCCAGTATTACTGTTACAAGTAAAGCAAGTGATATGCAAAAGAGATTACATTTCACCTACATACCTGATGCTGCAAGCAGCCATAAACACTGTGTGTGTGTGTGTCTATATATATATATATATATATATATATATATATATATATATATATATATATATATATATAGACACACACCAAAAATTCAGTGGTTACAGAAACGTTATAGTTAGGTTCAAATTTAAATTTTACACACACAAATCCATAGAAAACTCAGCAGTTATAGTAGAGTTATCTCAAGTAGCTATAACTCGTAACCTATTGTGCCTATAACTCGTGGTACAGGGATGGTATAATTAGGAAACAAAATTTTAAAAAACATAGAAATTCACTGAAAAAAACAAAGTTGAGAGAGTCGGTATAGGTAGGCTAAGAATTCACTCGTCCAAAACCATAGAAAATCAGCAGTTATAGTTACCTGAGCTACTTATAACTTACGTCAACCCAATGCACAGCTTATGACCTCACATATTACATCACTCATGACATGGTCAGTGACATCACAGATGACATCACTAATAACAGCTCAAATTACATCACTGATTACATCATCCACAGAACCCCTCATACATCCACTCACACCCCCATAGAACGTCTCATACACCCACTCCTACACAACCACACACATACCTATTCACAGACCCATACAGGCACTCACACACACATTCACTGATCCATAGAGCCACTCACACATCCACTCACTCATACAGCCACTCACACAACCACTAAATCACCCATACAGCCACTCATGCACCCACGCACACACCCATACAGCCACTCTCATACTGAGTCACCTATACAGCTACTCACTTACCTACTTACTCACCCATACAGTCACTCACACATCCATACAGTTACTCATACACCCACTCATTTTCTCATGCATATACTAACACATGTACTCGCTCCCCTATGCAGTCACTAACACACCCACTCACTCACTCATACAACACTTATGCAGCCACTCACTCACCCAGTCACTTACACACCCGATCACTCACCTATACATCCTTTCACATACTCACTCACTCACCCACACAGCCAGACACAGTCACTCACCCATACAACCACTCACACACCCATAGAGTCACTCAGACACCTAGTCACACATGGATACACACAGTCACACAGGCACTCAGCCACTCACATAATATTTGTTACAAATAGTATCACTGATTAGTAGTACACAAAGTATATTAATTTAACATTTGTAGTATCTTACTATACATCTTTAACACTCAGAAACTTTTAGAAAACATTCACAATCACTGGATGATGTCATCAGTGATGTCATTTGAAATGTATTAATTTCTATATATACAGTTCTTTACAGTGCATCCCTCGGAAAAACTTATCATGACAGTATGTGTCACATTGAGAGTTGTGTTGTGTGGCTGCTAACTAGAACACAGGCATTTGGGAATGTTTCTGGGAGGCCCAGCTCTGTCAGCATCTTGTGTCTTAGGACAAATTACAGTCACCATCAGCCTGACTGAAGAAATTTTGATGTGAGCTCTGAACCGTGCAAACGGTAAAGAGGCTGTGTGCACACACCTCAACGAAAGTGCAGAGCCTAAAGATGTAATCTCTACAAATGGTGAATTCTGAGCATTCACAGGTGTCCTGCAGTGGAGATTCTGGAAATCTCAGCCTCTAATCTAGTAAGAAGGAAAACCTGGTCTGAAACGCGTATAGTTTCCATTTCGTTATCTTCCATTGAAATAAAAACAAACCACTGAACCTGATTCCCCAGCTCTGACCCTAAAGCCACATCTCTTTTTCAAACTCAATCCTCTCTCTCTATTTACAGGGCAAGAATTAGCACAAAGAAAAGTTGGTGTGTTCAATACGTCGATGCACCGATTCAGTTGGAACAACTAAAACTGTGAATTATATGATAAGCTCTGAAGTTGAACACGGAGTTTGAAAGCCCCTACAACTACCACTAAACCAAGTGTTTGTCAAAATAATTCACATGAGAATGTAATAAAAAACATTAGGAAAACTGGTACTTAACGAAGAGCAAATGCATGAGCAAGACGCCGATTTGAGTGAAGGGCCCAGTGAGGCCCCTTTCATGTAATCATTGTGACAAGGCCATGGTACTCACAATGCTTAAATTAAAGCAAGGTTTCACTATTTTTTAATAAATAAAATTCCTCTCACATTTTAAATATCTCACAGCGTTTCACATGGATCTTTTTTTTTAATGCAGTATCTCTCACATGTGGGAAGTTATGGTGTTCCCAGGCTTACACTTGTTGTGCTCTTATGCTGAGCGATACGCCACCTCTGTGGTATTCAAACTAAAGTCCTGGGCCTTATAATAAGGCTCCGGTGTCAAAGCTGCCACTCCACCTCTCTGCTACCCCAGCTACCCAGGTCGTGCAGGATGGAAGTTCTGTGCACAGCTGAAGAAGGTAGACAGTGTGGTTTCCAGTGGGCAGTCTAATACTGCTTTTGCCAGGATTTTGGCAATGACATCACCCGCTTTACCCCACCTCACCCCAGGTAAACTCAATTCAGCCAATCTGAGCAGCTGGCTCGGGGGAAGACCTACAAAAAAGCCTTAAATTAAGCAAAAAAATAAAGATGACCTAAAACAGGGCTAAAAGGAGATGTTGGACCAAGAGCTACTCAAAGAGTGTTGGTGAGCTAGCGACCCTAACATATGCACACAAAAACGCATACACCCAGTGAATCACCCACTCACATATCCATGCAGGGAGTCACATCCCCCCCCCCCCACCCACACGGACACTCAGGTTCACAGACAACCAATCACTCTTCAATATACCTTGGCTGTTATAGATATAACATTCTTTAAATTTTTAGAAACACTCAGTCACTGGATGATGTCATCAGTGATGTCATTTGAGATGTCATCCGTGATGTCACTGAGCATGTCATGAGTGATCTAATATGTGATGTCATCAGCACTGCATTGCGGGGATGCTAGTTATAGTTGGCTCTACTAACTATAACAGCTGAATTTGTCTGGTTTTGTACGACTGAAATGTCCAACTAACTATAACGTCCCTGAAATCTATGTTTTTTTCATCGAATTGCTAAGGTATGTTAAATGATAATTTATCACTATAACATCCCTGAAATTGTTTGCAGAGTGGTGTAAAAAGGGGCGTGGCCTCGGACCACCTCTCTGCAATCCAGCTCTGTGGTGCTTACTGGAGGTACCTGGTGAGCTAGTTGGCCCCCAGGGACCCTCAGTATTCAAGGGGAATTAATTCCCCAACTTACAACGTGCCGGGGGCACGTTTGCAAAGTGGTGCAGGGAGGGGCCGTGAGACCCCCCTCCTGAGGCCAATTTCAGACCCGGGGACCCCATCCCCAGGGCACGACCAGGCTTGTTTTAATATTATTTCTTTAATTATTTGGAGGGGGGCCACGTGGCCCCCCTCTTCATGAAAATTATGGCCCCGGGGACCCCATCCCTGGGGCCAGACTTTCCGTTTTTTAAAATTTTTATTTTTTTATTGCAGGGGAGGGCGGCCACATAGCCCCCCACCTGGGCCACTTCTGGCCCCGGGGACCCCATCCCCCGGGGCCTGGCCTCATCGTTAGGGACTGTGGGGGAAGCCCCAATGCCCCCACGGTCCCGCCGGCTCCCCGCCTCCTGCGGGAGCCGGCATTGCTTTTGCACAAGGGGAGCAGCTAACATGCAGCTCCCCTTGTGTAAAAGCAATTCCGCTTTGGTTTTTGGAAGCTAGAGCAGGTTTCCATAGCAATTAGCAATGTTCCCCGGGACATTTCAAGAGCTGGCCCTGGGAACCGCCACCCCCCAGGGCTCCAGAAGGGGGGGCCACGCGACCCCCCTCCCAAGTGTTTAAAGCCCCGGGGAAGTGGTGGTCCCTGGGGCAGTGTGGGGGGCTTGAGCCCCCACACACATTATTTATTTTAGCCCCGGGGAGTTGGCGGTCCCCAGGGCTGGGGGGCAATTTAGGCCCCCCCCATTGTATTTTAATAAAGTCCCGGGGAGGTGGTGGTCCACGGGGCTGGAGGGGCCCTCAAGGTCCCCCCACCCTTATATAATAAAGCCCTGGAGAGGTGTCGGTCCCTGGGGCTGTTGGGGCCCCTGTGGACCCCTGCTACATAATTAAGGATTGCCACCGGGACCTGGCCCACCCGGAGGCTTTAAAAAACAAAGCGCTTCGGGATTTTTTCATTTCCGACGGGATTCGCGCCCCCAGCACGACCCGGCCGAAAATGTTAAAAATAAATAAATGTTTTTTTAGGCCTGGGGGTCCCTGTGCGACTCCCTGAGCAGGCCTGGGGGGGTCAGGGTGTTGCTACCCTGCCCCTTTTTTTGTTTTTTAATGTTACTGTCACCTTTTTCTTTCTCCCTTGGTCCGAGGCACAAGATGGCTGCCAACACTTCGTGATTTGTTGGCAGCCAATCAGAGGCAAGCTTGTGCTCGGGAGGGCTCAGCCAATCAGATCTCACAATTCTCAAATATCGATATCTGTAAATCTTTAAATATCTTAAAAACTACTGAACGGAATTACACCATTTAAAAAAAAAAGGGTGCTTTCCGGACCAAGAGCTATCTCTCTGCCAAATTTGGTGCATACCCCCTTTTTTCTCGGCCCACCTTGACGAATCATCTTGAAACTTTCAAGACAGGAGCTGACCTGAGTGAACACTTAGTTTTGAAAATGTTGTCAAACGGCGCCAAAGTTATTGGCAAATCAAAAAATGCTTTTCCTATGGAAATTAGGTTCTAACTATAACTACCTACTGGCCACCGCCAGTAGGTAATATATTAAACAACACCCGCACAGCAGTGCAAGTAAACAAGCGCACTCTGGACAGCTTTTCAAATGAAATTCATTCGGCTAATGCGTTTCGATCTGGTCGGTCTTTCTCGAAGCCATAAGTGACATAATGTGCCCAAACCCTTCTAAACACAAATGTCTAACACAACAATAAACACAATCACAATAGAAAGACTTGAATTAACTTTCAATGATCATACAATGAAAGAAAGACCAGTGTCATCGATAATATGAGTCTTTGAAAAACAGTTGATGCTCATTTGTAAATCCAAAAAGTTAAATCAATTAAATACATATGCGTAAAATAGTTTAAATGTGTATAATAGCTGATTTAAAGTTTGCCAAATGTCAGCACACAAGTGTGTTTGCGCACAGCTCCGCCTATAAAGTTATATAATAATCAGCACGCTTAAATTAATTAATCTATAAGTATAAAGCCAAGACCAGTGTCTGATATTGGTTGCCGATATCCAGAGCATATTTACATTCATATATGCAAAGAAGGATATGTGTTTATACAATCAAGTATACATCAATTACATCCTATAAATAGGTACTTTCTGTCACAGTATCATAGATTCAATAAACATGTGTCCATGATATCTGAATGAGCAACTAGAAACAATACAGAATTCTAATATATGGCAAAATAATCTGCTAATGGAACAAGGACATGATATGTGCCCACAAGACAAATCCACTGATAGTTCACAATACCGTGCCAACACTTAACTCATAAAAATAAAAATCCATACGTGAATTTGTGATTGGAGAATAAACTCCAAAAAGAAAAAGGAAGAGGCCACAATCATTCATATAAACAGTTGGACCAAACAATATATCAAAAAAGATGATCTCAATGCATAGAAATACATAAAACACTGTCCCAAAGTTCACACCTCAGAGTGCTGATCAGACAATGCCATCCCCGAATTTATATATAAATATATATATTCAAAGCAGGACTGGTGACTCAACACCTGTAAGACTCGCACTCCAGAGAGAGTTCAAGATGTTGATTTATTTCGACTGACACTTTTCAACCAGGATGGTGTTCCTCGAAGTAAATTTGACTTTCAGGAAGACCGTCCTGGTCGAAAGGCGCCAGCCAAAATAAATCAACATCTTGAAACTCTCTCTGGAGTGTGAATCTCACTGCCATTGAGTTGCTAGTGCTGCTTTGAATATTTATGGGGTCCAGTTCCCAGCCTCGCAAGGTGGAAGCGGCCGGGTAATACACAGGGAGACGGGTATGCAGATATATATTATCTTGTGGCAGTCGCCGCTAGGCAGTTATAGTTAGGATTGCCTTTCCATAGGAAAAGCATTTTTTGTGTTGCTAATAGCATTGGCATCGTCTGACGAATCCCCATAAAACGTTACAAAAAAGTGCTACTTTTTGACAAGTTTATGCATGATAAGTTTCAGGGTGATCCGTCTAGTGGGGGATGTGAAAATATGGAGGGGTACTAATACACAAATCCCCCTGCATTTTCCATAGATTTCTTTAGACAAGGCTACAGCAACAACTGCTGAACAGAATTACAGTAAATTTGACAGGAAGCCAGATCTTGGTCCGCAGACTATGCTTTTTATTATTTGATGATATTATTAGTAGTTTTTGAGAAAATAAGGAACAAATATAATTGTATATCTGGATGGTTAGGTCCATAGCTATTTGAAAATAGAGCATTCTTATTGGCCCAGGGAGCTTCATTTCCCTTGGGCAATCTTGTGAAAGTCCGACTCCTGTGGGAGCAAGCGCTCTGATTGGCTGCCAGCAACATGAGAAAAACGTTGCTAGCAGCCATTACTGGACTCAGGGAATAAGTCTCCTGTCCCAAAGTAAAAAAAATAATAATGTAAGGGGGCAAAGTAGGAATACCCTAGTGGACCTCCCGACCAAAAAGAAAACGTTATTGACAAAAAGTGCTACAATCCCACGGAAAAACCGAAAATGGCAGCCAGGCCGCAATTACTAGGTTTATGCCCCAGAGAGCCCACCCCTGGGGCTGTATTTTTGAAGGGGAGCCCCCAAACCTCCAGAGGCCCCAGGGAGCTCACGCCAGGGGAAATGTGTTCATGTGGGTATGGAAGACTGCGCAGCTCCCTTTTCCAAGCGTCCAGAGGCCCGAAGTGCTCACCACTGGAGCCAAAATGTTATCAATATTGTCATTTGAGATATCATCAGTGATGTCATGAATGATGCCATAGAACATGTCATGAGTGATGTAATATGTGAGCTCATAAGCAGTGCATGGCAGGAGCGCAAGTTATAGTTCGCTCTCCAAACTATAGCTGGTGAATTTCTGTGTTTTTTTTGGTTCAAAACCTTAATATTGGCATATTGTAGGAAGCTGGCTCGCTATATACTATACCAAAAAGAGGAATAGTGTGCAGAGAGTCCAGTGGATCCCCATTGGCTTTACAGAGGCTAAAGTATATAATACTAATGCTCTCTTTTGTGGTAGTGTGGGCGAGCAGTTAGGCTTATGTTTGCATAGCATTTGTTGTACACACAGTGGCAATAAATGAGACACTCGCTCAATAAATAAATCCAAGCCAATGTATAAAAATACTACTTGGTTATATTTATTTTGCAGAACCACAGAACTTTATCATAGGTAAATACGTTTTTCAATTGAAATACTTTTCAGTTTAAAAAATAGACAGTGCGATTTTCAGACTTTGCAATGTTAACCTATTGGAGGAAGGAAACATTCAGTATACATAGGAATAACATTGACTTACAAGACCAGTCTTTGGACGTTATGGCCGGTATTGGGCAAGGTTCAATTCAGCACCAACAGTGCACCACCAGTGGCACAGGGACAGCCGGGTCCAGGGTGCAAGTTCAAGGTCGGGTGCCCAATTCAAATCAATAGGGATTGTGGGCAGTCGGACAGAGGCTGCTAACAGGTAAGTAGCAGCAATTTGGGGGCAGTCTCCAGGGATTAAAACAAGCACTGGACTGGGCTCAAGGCTTCCCCACCAGCGGGATATGAGCAGCCGAGTGCAGGGAGCCAACACAGCGTCGGGGCCAATGCAAAGCAATGGAGACAGCCAAAATTGGAAACAGGATGCTGGCTCAGGCCAGGAGGCTGGTCGAAGGAAACCAACAGCTGCAGAGGTAGGTTGTGATGCTCTGGAAGACACCTTTGGTCTTCTTCACCAAGGCCCAGGGAAGACGGGTGCAGGTGTGTCTTTTGGCATCAGAAATGGCTTACTGGAGTAGGTTGCGGTTGGGGGGGTCTCCTTATAGAGGCTGCAGGCAACGTCAAGGAGTACAGGACTGATCAGATTATGGTGGACCCAGTTCTGGAGCACTGGGGAACCTTTCTGGAACTGTTGGGCCACTTGGGCTCCGGCCTAAGGCATCGTGTGCAGAGGAGGAACCGGGGGCAGGCTTCAAGGTTCTTCAAGTCACAGTCTTTACTTTGAAGATGGTTGCTTAATGAAGAGGTCAGTTGTTCTCTGGTGTCTTGATCTCGGCACAGGCCCACAACTTTGGTATACTAGCACTCCTGCAAGGAGACCCTCCAACGGCGAACCTCTTCATTTATTGGTCTGTTCAGCCGTCATTCATTCTTAGCTTTTGCCGACCATAGAATACAGTATTGGGCAAGGGCACAGCGCACTTTAGCCGTGGCTCCTCTGTGTCAAGAATTCCTGTCATGCGAGGGGAGGAAAACGGTAACCAGCGAAAACGGACTACATCTCCCAGGATGCTTAGCGGTTGAGAGGTTATGTAAACAGGAGAGCTGTTACATAACTCAAGGAAAACACGCCCTTATGTAAACAGGAGAGCTGTTACATAACTCAAGGAAAACACGCCCTTATGTAAACAGGAGAGCTGTTACATAACTCAAGGAAAACACGCCCTTATGTAAACAGGAGAGCTGTTACATAACTCAAGGAAAACACGCCCTATAAAGGGAGGAACTGAGAGGTACAACGCTGTCGGATATTGTGTTTACACCGACGTACCTGCTTAGTGAAGAGCAGTGTTCCGGAGTGGTGCTCCAGTAAGGCAAGAACGGAGGTAGGTCGAGTCGTTACTCCCTGGGCCGTGTCTTGCCCCATCGTCACCTGTGAAGGACCCGGAAGCTCTACCGGATAACCATTGAGCTTCGCTTTTTGACTCGGCTGAGTCAAAGCGCAGTGGCGCTTTTGCTGGTTGGAGTCGTAACTCCCAGCCCGACCAGAGATACAGGGACTGCCAGCTGTAACGCACACCAGGAGGTGTTTGCCGCGTTACAGACTCGGAAGTCCACAGGATCGATCGAGCGGCTGCTCTCGGTTCAGTCTTCTTTGCTTGTGATTGGGGTATCGGTGACGCATCACCAGGAGGTGACTCCGCGTCCCGGTGCAGTCTGAGGAAGAGGTTGAGCGGCTGCTCCCTTCAGGTAGAGACCCCGGCTGGGTGTTTCCCTGACTCCTCGATTCTCCCCAACACTCTTCGTGCCCCTCACAGCCTACCGATTGGCATTGTCGGCCATTTCATTTCTGCCCTCTGTTGGCATACGCCGGGATCGGCGTATATGCAGAGGACGGCTAGGACCATCCGTGCTGTGGGCTGGTAACGTACTTAGCCTGGAGGATTCCAGTGACTATAACCTTTGTTTAGTCCTTGTATTATTTTTGCCTTCATTAAAATAACTAAACCTTCACAAGTGGTTGCGTTCTCATTATCGTGTCTGTTAAACGATCCTGAGACGTTCAGGGCGTTACAAAATATCCGACCTTAATAACACTAACTGTCTCCCGGTCGATAACAGACATGGCAACACTTGATGATGTGCTGGCTGCTTTAGCGACCGTGCAAATTGAATTGGCTGCCTCCAGGCAAGAAACAGCCGATGTAAAAGCCAGACTGGATGCTATCCAATTGGACCCGCTCACGCCCAGCACCTCCCTCACGAACCAGACCCCTGCGGTAGTAGTGGAAATGCCGGTAGCCGTCCCCTTGGCAACACCAGAGAGGTACAGTGGGGATCCTAACACAGTGCAGGTATTCCTCACACAAGTGGCGCTACATTTATCGTGCAAACCAAGGGCGTTCCCCACGAGTCAGGCTCGTGTGGCTTTCCTTATATCCTATTTGGCTGGAAATGCGGCACAATGGGCCGTACCGCTGGTGAGCAGGGACGACCCCATCTTATGTGATTGGGGTGCTTTTCGCGAGGAATTCCTGAAAGTCTTCGACAGAAGGGCTGACTCGTACACGGCGGACCGTGAAATGCTTGAGTTGAGACAGGGATCCAACGACCTGGTGCAGTATCTCAACGCGTTCCGAAGGCTGGTTGCGGAAACCAAGTGGCCTGTTGCTAAACAGACGGCGCTCTTCCATCACGGGCTGTGCGATGAGCTCAAGGACGCCGTGGCTCATATTGACCCACAACCCAAGACATGTGAGGGCCTTATCAACCTGGTATTACGGCTGGAACATAGGCTAAGTGAAAGAAAGGGGGATCATGGGAGAAAAGGAAAATCCCTTCCATCCTATGTGACAGTGGGAAGTCCTGAAACTTCCACCGCATCCAAGGGAGAACCCATGGACATCGGCGCAATACGAGCGAGCCTCACAGCCACGGAGAAAGAGTCACGCCGTAAACAAGGATTGTGCCTATATTGTGGCAAAAAAGGCCACTACGTACGTGAATGCCCTGCCAAACCAAAGACGTCACGTTATCGGGCCAACCGGTCGGTAACAGCCGTGGTGGACGTACCGGCGGAAAACTAGAGGACTCCCAGACCAAAGAAGGGGCGTCTCGGAGTCACTCATCCATCCCTTCACTTTCCAACTCGGTCACTAAGGGACAACGACACCTGTTTCTCACGGTGCACGTGGGAGTGCATGACCAGTGGATACCCGTTGTGGCCATGGTGGATTCAGGGGCCACTGGCATGTTTATGGACCACAACGAGGCATGCAGGCTAGGGCTAGTGCTTCTTCCCAAAGCTGTACCCGAAGACGTCTATGCTGTAGACGGAAGGCGATTGGTGACGGGGCCCATCGGGCAGCACACGGGGGTCCTTCCGATGAGATGTGGGAGGAACCATTTGGAACAAATCGATTTTAACATCATCCGAGCGCCCCAATATGGCGTCATATTGGGATTGCCGTGGCTACAGAAACACAACCCCTCTGTGGATTGGCCAACACATCGCATCGAACTGACGTCACCGTATTGCATCCTGCATTGTGGAATAAGAACGGAATCCCTTGACGCAGATGAGAGCGGGAGTCAGACGGTGGCTACAGCAGCAGAAAAAGATGTGGCTCTCCCCCAGGCTTATCACAGTTTTGAGGATGTATTTGATGAGGTGAAGGCGGAAGTGCTACCACCACATAGACAGTTTGACTGCCAGATCGACCTGGTGCCAGGGGCCAGCGTTCCCAGCGGCAGGCTGTATGCCCTGACGGAGCCTGAAAACGTGCATCTCCGGGGGTACCTGGATAAACTCCTCAAGCTAGGATTCATCCGCCCGTCCAAGTCTCCGGCCGCCTCGCCACTCTTCTTCATCCCGAAGGCTAATGGGGAGCTGAGAGCCTGTGTGGACTTTAGGGCATTGAATGCGATAACCGTAAAGAATCGGTACCCCTTGCCTCTCATCAGTGTACTTCTGGAACAGGTCAAGAAAGCTCGTATCTACACCAAGTTGGATTTGAAAGGGGCATACCATCTGGTGCGCATGAGGGACGGAGACGAGTGGAAAACCGCCTTTAAGACCAGGTTCGGCCTTTTTGAGTACCTCGTCATGCCGTTCGGTCTGTGCAACGCCCCGGCAGCCTTTCAGTACTTTTTGAATGAGGTATTCAGAGAGGAGTTGGATATCTACGTGGTCGTATATATCGACGACATCCTCATCTATTCGTCCAGTGTGGAGGAGCACGTACACCACGTCAAAGCTGTGCTCCAAAAGCTGAGGGAAAACATGCTGTTTTGTAAACTCAGCAAGTGTGACTTCCACGTCACATCCGTGGAATTCCTCGGAGTGATGCTGAGTCCAGAGGGACAGGAGATGGCAGAACGAAAGATCAAGGCGGTGAAAGAATGGCCGGTGCCCCAAAGCGTGAAGGACGTCCAAAGTTTCATTGGCTTCGCCAACTTTTACAGGCGGTTTATAGATGGATTTTCAGGATTGGTGGCCCCAATCACACAGCTACTGAGGAAGTCCAAGGAGTTTGTCTGGTCCCCTGAAGCGAACAAAGCCTTTGAGGCCCTGAAAAGCGCCTTTGGTAAGGCGCCGGTGTTGGCTCACCCCGATCCGGATCTCCCCTACGTGGTGGAAGCGGACGCATCGGATGTGGCGCTGGGGGCTATCTTGTCCCAACGCAACCACGACACAGGGGTGCTTCATCCCGTTGCGTACATGTCCCGCAAACTCAACGACGCCGAACGCAACTACCATATTGCGGAGAAGGAGCTTCTCGCAATCAAGGACGCCTTCACCGAATGGAGGCATTGGTTGATGGGGGCAAGACATGTGGTATAGGTGTACACGGACCATCGGAACCTACAGTTCATGACGGCCACAAGACACCTTTCTCCCAGACAGCTGCGGTGGATGATCTTCTTTTCGGGGTTCAACTTCCGCATCACATATCGGCCGGGGACGGAAAACCGGAAGGCGGACGCCCTGTCCCGTCAATCTGCAGTTAAGGAATCATTGCCTGCGACCGAGCATTCCATCATTTCCCCGAGGATGGTATTGGGGGTTATCCAACCGGATACTTTCCTGAGGGGAATAAAGAGAGGGATCAGGTCATTCGCATGGCAGAGGTGGCTCCTCAGTCACAGAGAATGGCAGCTGAAGGACGGGATACCCCTGAAGGGTAGGTGCCTATTGATACCCACGCCTAGGCTAAGGAAACAAGCATTCATCTGGTGCCATGACTCTCCATGCGCAGGTCATTTGGGCTTTGAAAAAACGGTGGCTAGCATGGGACGGCATTTCTGGTGGCCAACCATGAGAGTGGATGTCAGGAGGTGGGGACAGGAGTGTCCTACGTGTGCTACCATGAAGGCCGACCATGGCCGAACCCAAGGGCTCTTACATCCACTTCCGACCCCGGATAGACCATGGGATAGCATATCACTGGACTTCGTGGTGGGCCTACCGGTAGACCAGGGGATGACGGCAATACTGGTGGTGGTGGATGACTTGACGAAAATGGGGCCCTTCATCCCCTGCAAGAGAGTCCCTACGGCCGGGGAATTGGCGTCACTACTCCTAAAGAATGTGGTACGACTGCATGGATTACCTGGGGTGATCGTGTCGGACCGGGGGTCGCAGTTTACTGCGCAATTCTGGAAGACTTGGTGCACTGCGCTGCATGTTAAGACCGCCCTGTCCACCAGCTACCACCCTCAAACGGACAGCCAAACCGAGCGCCTGAACCAAACGCTCAAACAGTATCTGCGATGTTTTGTGGACCAGGGCAGGGAAGAATGGGTCGACTTGCTATGGGTTGCAGAGATAGCCTATAACAACGCCACTCACAGCTCCACACAGGCATCTCCGTTCTATAGCAACTATGGCCAACATCCCAGGTTCTTGCCATTTCTACATCCGTTCAGAGAGGACAGGATTCCCGCCACAGCGGACAGGGTGGCACACATAAAAGACACGTTGATGCGCTCAAGGGCTGTACTAATAGAGGCCAAGAGAAGATACAAGGCTGCGGCAGACAGGAAGAGAAGGCCCGGGCCACTGTACCGCACCGGAGACTACGTCTGGATATCCACAAGAAACATGAGGTTTCGAAAGAACAGTGTGTTCCATCCCAAGTACATGGGCCCCTATCGAATTACCAAGTGTATGGGTCCCGTGAACGTGAAGGTGTGCTTGCCCCAGTCATTGCGGATACACCCTGTCTTTCATGTATCATTGCTCAAATCAGCGCCCTCCAAGCCGTCTGGGACACCTAGGCCGGTATGCGTGGAGTCGGAGGTGGAGTATGAAGTGTCGGGCATACGGGCGTCCAAATGGCGCAGGGGGAAGCTGTGGTACCTGGTTGCATGGAAAGGCTATGGCCCGGAGGAGCAGTCATGGGAACCGGCTGAAGGGGTTCATGCTCCGCGCTTGGTCTCCTTGTTCCATTGGCGTTTTCCTGCCAGCGCTGGACCCGTGGGGAGCCGCTGAGAGGGAGGATGTACTGTCAAGAATTCCTGTCATGCGAGGGGAGGAAAACGGTAACCAGCGAAAACGGACTACATCTCCCAGGATGCTTAGCGGTTGAGAGGTTATGTAAACAGGAGAGCTGTTACATAACTCAAGGAAAACACGCCCTTATGTAAACAGGAGAGCTGTTACATAACTCAAGGAAAACACGCCCTTATGTAAACAGGAGAGCTGTTACATAACTCAAGGAAAACACGCCCTTATGTAAACAGGAGAGCTGTTACATAACTCAAGGAAAACACGCCCTATAAAGGGAGGGACTGGGAGGTACAACGCTGTCGGATATTGTGTTTACACCGACGTACCTGCTTAGTGAAGAGCAGTGTTCCGGAGTGGTGCTCCAGTAAGGCAAGAACGGAGGTAGGTCGAGTCGTTACTCCCTGGGCCGTGTCTTGCCCCATCGTCACCTGTGAAGGACCCGGAAGCTCTACCGGATAACCATTGAGCTTCGCTTTGTGACTCGGCTGAGTCAAAGCGCAGTGGCGCTTTTGCTGGTTGGAGTCGTAACTCCCAGCCCGACCAGAGATACAGGGACTGCCAGCTGTAACGCACACCAGGAGGTGTTTGCCGCGTTACAGACTCGGAAGTCCACAGGATTGATCGAGCGGCTGCTCTCGGTTCAGTCTTCTTTGCTTGTGATTGGGGTATCGGTGACGCATCAGCAGGAGGTGACTCCGCGTCCCGGTGCAGTCTGAGGAAGAGGTTGAGCGGCTGCTCCCTTCAGGTAGAGACCCCGGCTGGGTGTTTCCCTGACTCCTCGATTCTCCCCAACACTCTTCGTGCCCCTCACAGCCTACCGATTGGCATTGTCGGCCATTTCATTTCTGCCCTCTGTTGGCATACGCCGGGATCGGCGTATATGCAGAGGACGGCTAGGACCATCCGTGCTGTGGGCTGGTAACGTACTTAGCCTGGAGGATTCCAGTGACTATAACCTTTGTTTAGTCCTTGTATTATTTTTGCCTTCATTAAAATAACTAAACCTTCACAAGTGGTTGCGTTCTCATTATCGTGTCTGTTAAACGATCCTGAGACGTTCAGGGCGTTACACTCTGATTGTGAGTGACCACATTTTGCTCATGCACAATGTGCATATTCTCCAGAGCAGCAGCCCCCTTCGGCTTCTGCCTGCCCTGCCCTCCTTGTGAGCGCATACTGCAGCTCACAGTGCTTGTGGACCCTGCTCTTCCCTTGCTACTGCCTCCTGCAGTACCAACTGCTGGTCCCGCCTTCCGCTTTGAACCTTCCACCTACCAGCTCCTCGGACATTCTTGCTGGGCTAATCAGCGCTTACTGGCATCTTGGTGCTCCAATGTGATTAGCACTGCACCGTCTGTACTAGTGGGCTGGGCTGAGTCACATTGATAACAAATGCCTTAGCAGCTGAACCATCGCACATGTGAAGGCGTTCAGATCAGGGCACGCATCAGGGGTACACGCGGATACATGACGTCCACCCACTATTTTTACAGGGTGGACCCCATCCACCCTGCCAAGAAGTTGGACCTCACAGAAATATGTTGAACTTGGCCCAGTGTAATTTTTAGACACTGGGACACGTTCAGCCGCGCCTGCACGTTGCCTGCTTTCTATTCCCAGCAGCAACATGTAGGCAGCGAGGTGGCTTTTTTATTCCACTTCCAGCTGTGCCAAAGACATTTGTGTGTCTTGTGCCAAAGATAAAGGCACAAGTTGAGGTGCCATCAGGCCTCCTTTTGATTGAGTATGGGACTGAGGCAGCCTGGGACCTCACACTTAAATGCAAATGCAATGGAGGAAACAAAAGCACAAAGCTTGTTATCTCTTAACAAGCAGTTAAGAGATGCACGCTTTTCACATTGTTCAGTCCCTATATATAAGTATATGCACTGTAAGAATGTCAGATGGGTTGGTCTGTCCCAGTATTTACAAAAATAACAATTTAAATAGCACTATTTCATTTATTTGATAGCGCTACTCATCTCAATGCAGAGTGTTAAAGCACTTTACATAACATACAGATTATCCATTCAAAATAAATCATGTAAGTGTGCAAATCAATGTACAAGATGTGTTACATGAAAGAGTCAATGTTACAAGGTGTAGGAGTCAAATGTCTTTCATAGATCACTGTGGTCTACTAGAAGGATTACAATTTATGAACTGTAAGTAAAAAGAAAAATCTCTGTGTTGAAAGCAGTAATCCACGTACCTATCTACATAAAATAAAAATCCGGGATCTGCATGTCACATGATGTGCTTTGCAGGAGACATATTTGTTTTTAAACATATTTTATCGCATTTTTAGTTGGCATCTGCTAGAACAGTGGGTGATTATGTTTTGCAGGAAGACAACTGAATCTTCAATAATAATTTGATTCAAATTTGGGACTACACAAAATACAGATCTCACCAACAACTGTGTTAACCTCCAGAGTTATCTCACCATTATTATTCCCCTGAGATTTACTGAGCACTTCTGCAGAAGATGCCGTAACCCCATAAAATATTTTAAAATGCAGACCATGCTTTTCCTTGTTACTAATTTCTTTATGGCAGGGTTTAAAAAAATGTATTAGTTGAGGCCCAGATTTTGCGTCAGGGTTGCACCACTTTTTTGGCACAACCCCGACTCCAAATCTCATTTGTTAAACATAATAATGCACTTAAATCTACTTATGATACATTTGATAAACATATGTGTGAGATCTTAGTATCTGATGTCACTTCTTGTGATGTCACTTCCTGTGATGCCACATGGAATGTCACGTGTCGAGACATCATGTGTTGTGATGGCACGCGTAATGATGTCACTTGCATACTGCCTAACTTGGTCAGTCCACCTACTTCTTTTTATAGGACTTGTGCCCTGGATCAGATCATGTGCGTAAATATTGTGAAGCCTGTAATTCTGAAAAGACATGTTGTGTGGTCACGTAGCTTACAAATGAATGCAATTACAGTAGGAAGCATCTGTTGTCTTCCCCTACTGGGATGATTCTTGAATATTACGTATTATAAATTCTCTGACTCGTATAAAAATCACCTATAATCGCTTACATCCAATATTTGCTGTGCGACCCATGTACATCATTTGACTTCTGTCCAAACTAAAGTGCATAGGGAAAAACTAAAGACATCTCTTATTAGAAAATGTCCACCGCGCACACCACCACCACAGTGGAGCTCTTCCTTACTTTCTACGGCTCTGGCAATCCTGCCTGGGGAAAGTCACTAGAGAAGCAGCCAGCGAAAATGAATGGGGTCTAATATATCAGGGGCGACATGTTGCAAAGCCAACGTGCAGAGCGCAGCATCTTCCGCAACAACACCAGGCTCCAGCTACAATAAAGATGACAGCACCCTTGCTACAGAAACAAGCATTGGCATAGCCAATAGGTCTCGCCTTTGGGGTCTTATTAGTGTTTTGCCATGCTGCGCTAAGTCCTGGCTTTATTCTTGAAATTTGTGAGACAGTCATTAATACTATAAGAGTAAGACCTGCCGGCATGTTTGGTAATCCTGCCCTAGGTGTTTGAATAGACGACTGCATGTAGCTCTTTCATGGCAGTTCTTAGCTCACTGTGCTACATTACTATTGTAAATTGTGAACTGCACAGTAATAAAAGGATCTCTGTGACAAAAGCAGAAACCCACAGTGCTATACACATAAAATACACTGCTGTGATCTGCGTGGTACACATTCTTTGCAGCAGTCATATTAACCCTTAAAAACGGTTACAAAAAAAAGACATAAAACAACTGGTTTATAACCTGGAGAAAATTAAAAGAGCTAAACCAGCACTTTAAATTTACAAGGAGAAAATAACAGCAGAGAAAACAAGAATGTGTGGCACTGCTGAGAAGTGTCCAATTCAATAGTCCCGTGTTTTAATCTCTCGGGCTACATTTCTTTTGGTTTGCACTGCCAAGCAAGGACATCTGCAATCTTGATTTAAGAGATCGGCAAAGGAGTTTACTTGCAAACTAAATAGAAAACCCACAGATGTCTCCTTACACTGTGGAAACACTAAAAGTTACAGGATATATCAAAAGTTTTCCAAGACATGCCCCTTGCAGGACAAAAAGAAGCAACCTGGGTTGATGATCTTTCCATGCCTTGGCTCAATGAAGGGTGTGTCCACTGGTACTATTCTCTGCCAGAGACAGTGTGAATGCAGACTGCACTCAGACAGTTCCAAACCCCCTGATGTGAGTAATCAGACAGAAGCCCACTGGCTGCCCAGTCAGGTGACTGCTGCCCCGCCGCAGCATCCCTCCCCTACTGCACATCAGGAGCGAAGCTCACAACCACAGTGCCCTGTTTACATACGGCTCGTTCAGAGTAGTAAAGTTACAGTGAAGTCACGTGAAGCAGCGCGTGGGACCACAGAGGCGATGGAAGGGCAAGTCAATCAAATAAGCTTCAATGAACGACATCATTTGGAACTCAGAATTATAATGATGCACACCGTGCATGTGGTGGAGGGGAGGGGGGGGGAGTTAAGGCTGCTTAACCACATTAACGGGGAATCTAGGCATGCTTATTAAGATGTGTATTTCACGGATCGCTCGAAGCATAACGATCAACATGCTTATACGGAATTGTATTTCACATTTGTATAGCACCCTGATTCCACTAGGGTTCCCCACAGCGCTTTATGCCTGATCAAAATGTAAGGTAAAGTGTAACACAATACTTGATACAATGACCACAATCCACTAGATATAGCAAGCACGTCACGGATGGACTCTGTACAGTGACTAAGACTTTAGAACAGCCCAGCGTGGATTCCAGCCTGCTGTAACTCAGGAACTGCCCACCCACTCAAGTCTTATCTAAAAGATGAAATGTGTCTACGGGTCCCTCGCAGTCACAAGCGTACCTGCTACACTAAGTAAACAAATGAATCTATAGGGGCCACGTCTACAATAACGGAGCAGGAGAAGACAGGGGGTTGTAATGCCAAGGAAAGACTTGTTTGCAGGCACAACACAGGCTTTTGAGTGGTAGTTTGCGAATCCCTGGTGAGGGCACATAGGCATCACAAAACGGGCTGTTTGGACAGTTACAAAAGCAGTATGTTGTATTACTATTGAATTACTTGTAGAGATTAAAATTAATTCTCTCCTTCCCCCCACACCCCCTCACCCACCAATCTGATCACGAAGGTTAAAGGAGTGATGTTCTCTCTGGGGGCGGAGAGGCTGATGCAGCATTAAACAAAGCTTTACAAATGTGCGCATTTCAAATCACCTGGTTAACTGTATTGCAAACTACGCTCTTGACTGAGTCTCTGTTTACAACTATAACTGTGCATCCCAACTCACATCCCTGCTACACTACTCTAAGATCTGCCTCTTCTCCCTCAGTGATAGCTGCTAACTCTATCCACTACGCACCCTAGCTTCATTCGCCCCGAGCTCACCCACAGCCCATCTCCACGGACAATGGGGGAAGGGGCGGGAACAGAGGGATTAGTACTGATAATGGGAGGGTGCGGGAAGAAAGAAAACACGAACAGGGGGGAGCAAAGGGGATGCAGACAACTGGAGGGGGTGGAAAAAAGATAACAAGGACAACGGGGAAGGGGGCGAGAGCAAAGGGGATGCGTACAATGGGAGGGGGTGGGGCAAAGTGAACAAGGACGAAAGTGAGTGGGAGGAAAGTAAAAGACGACAGGAAATTACTAAAGAAGCCAATGCAAAATTAAACAAGCTTTTGACCCCTTTTCACGGCCGCCATTATTTAATGTGTAAAAAAAAGGGTTTCGACGAGGTGCACAGCCCGTCCCGCTAGTGGTGGGTGTGTAAGTCGGAAAGTGAAAGCATGTTTAGCGTGCTTCAAAAAACAAAAACAAAATTCGTGTACACAAATACACTGCCTCCTGTGACCGTTTGTGGCTGCGGAATGGAAAAGAAAAGTGCTTACCCATTCATTAGAAGCCAGTGTCTAACGCCACCAGTAAAACAGCTAATCCCGGTGGGCAGGGTCAAAAGCGGACAGGGTGGCAACCAGGAGGGATTAAAACTTCTCCGGTGCAATAATTACACTGTCTTTTGCTTAATTCGTGACGCCAAACGACGCGCACAAATGAAAACTGCAGGCGGAGCAGAAACACGACTTCGGAATCTGTATTGATTCCAAGAAGCCCTCGCATTGCGAGGGCAGCGCATGCGCTCTACTAACGCCAGGCGAGACCTAAAAATCCTTCGGCACTACACAAATCACGCACAGATTCAGCAGCACTGAGGTGTGTGCGCCAGGTCCCAGGTGGTCTGCATTATTTTACTTTACTTTGTCAGTTGTTTGGTTTCGTTATTTTTTGGTTTAGTTGACTGCTGCAAGCAACGCTGTATGTTCAATTGTAACATTACCTGGTTTAAGTCTTAAACGTCATCCCCTGGATTTGCTGTTTGCTCACAAGATAAAAGCAAAGACGCATTTCTTGCCTTTTCATTTATAACATTAATTTACAGTCAGTCGTCCGTTTGTTTCTGTCTCATATCCAATTAGAGGGGTTTTTTTTTGTCTAATATTCTGTTGGAGGGTTTTATCTTGGATGTACTCTGAGGAGAGATGACAGGCGGAAGAGGAGGCTACCATAAGTAGGGAAATAAACATGTGCTTCTGCACTCTTGTGAGTATTTTTTATTAATGACAATGATGACTGACAGTTAAACAAAAGGGCTGTTCAACCCAGAACCCCTTTTCCTAAGTAATCCAGGACGACTCTCCATGAAGACTGCAATCATTCTCATGGCCGAACCTTTGATCCTGAGCATTCCTGTTATTGTCCTCAATGTGCATGTGTGCCGCCATACTTAGTTACCTTACAATATGCTTTTATACAACTGGTCTTTATTTTTTCTTGTTTTTGAATTAAAGTACAACCTGGTCACTAAAGCAAGCAATCGAGCAGCAGATGCAGAGTCGGGAGTGTCGTGCGTGCGTTCATGTGAGTTAGCATGCATGAATGTGTGAGTGTGACTGAGTGCATGTTTGTGAAATGGATGGATAAGGAAACCAAATGTGTCAGTGCTGCACTTGCAACTTCTTTCTGCGGCTGCTAGTGCAGCTGTGTACAAAGGGCACTGGTACCTTAGCATGGGTGGATGATTTTTGTACTACTTATATTTAGTCCTGATGTATTTTTGTGTGGTGGCATCTTTAGGTGGCTCGAGCAGTTTTTGTGCTTTGGCGGTGAGATGTCTGCAGAGCCTTGGAGGGGGGTCCGATAGGCAGATGGTAAAATGCGTTTTCGAATCCCTTTTTCCTACTCCTTTCACACATCTTAAGATATGCAAATCCCTGAAACCCGTACCGCCCGGTGCTATTTATAGTAGGCCTGGGCGATGAACTCCGCTCCGTTCGCGGAGTTTGCGAAGTTTTCGGCACTCCATGCTCTGTGGAAATCTCGGAGTGCAGAAAACTCCGCTTCGCGTAGTGCAGCGGAGTTTTTTCCCCACTCGCGAATGGTAAGTTTGCGATCGCGATCGGTAAGTTCGCGAGCGCGGGCTGCAGCTCGGGTAGAATTTCTACCCAAGCAGCGTGAATGTTAGCACAAACTGCAGTTCGCACTGCACACCGCCACTCATGGATCTTCGCGGAGATTTTTTGTAACTTCACGGAGTTTCGAGTAGCAAAACTCCGTGAACTACGCCCAGGCCTAATTTATAGTTAGCCTAGCAAATATTGATTGATGGCAAAGATGAGCTGTGCATGTGCATCGGTATGTGACAATGAATGTAGCGGGAAGTGGTACTGCCACAGGCTTTAAAGTGCTGCCCTGTGTGCCTGTCTGACAAATGCATAATATGAACAAAAATGTCAACCGTGGGACTCTTTGCTGAAAAGGTGACCGCCTCCCTCACCTGTCTGGGCGAGCCAACACTCAATGTGGTATTTGAAACTTCCAAGTGGTAAGTACCTACTTCGGTAGTATTTTACACAAAGAAATGAAAATAATGCTTGAGGCATACATTAATGATCACAAATTGCTCAAAAAGTTTTCAGAAATTATCTTTAGTAATATTCTTAAAATAATATGCAGATACTGTGATAACACTAAACATAAGTGCAGGCGACGCATTGCTCCAGTGTGTGAATAAATATCAAATATATACAAAGGGCACACAACAAATAATCACTGGTTACAAACATTTACAACCGGAAGATGTGCATTTAGCATTGCAACATGTGGCATCATTATTGATTGGTAACCAAGTGAAACAATGTCAACGTTTCGACCCCTAGTGATTTACGGGGTCTCCTCAGGACAAAAGTCGGCTGACTATATATCTGCAATTAGAGAGAAAACAGAAACTCAGCAAAACGTCAGTCAATATCACGCCAACCCTGACCGGTAATTTACAAGGGGCCATGGTGAAAACCTCCCATAACTTACCAATTAATGATACCGGCTGTTCATAGACAATTTTCAAAAATGGGGGTGCGGGGGGGTGAGAGGACAGGAGGTAAATCTCTGTCCGAGTTCCTGCGTTAAAATAATTTACTAAAACCAAGTGGTTCCAATGTTACCACCACATTCACATGGCCTGTGTCACTCAACCTGCGCATGTTTCTGAAAATTACACAATACGTGTATCACTATCAATCTTCCATTGACTGATAACAACTTCTCAATTAAATCATGTCCTTATGTTATGTTATGTTATGTTATGTTATGTTAAATCGAGTCTTTTATAGCGCACGGCTACTCCGAAGAGTGTCCCGGCGCTTTGACAAAAACCCGAGAGGTAAGACCGGGGAAGATGAGAGCAGACAGAAAAATGACTGAGAAAAAAGCCATGTCTTCGGATCCTTCCTGAAAGTCAGTAAGTTATTGACTTTCCTCAAGGAGACGGGCAAAGAATTCCAACATTGGGGCGCCAGATGACGGAAGGAGCGACCTCCAATTCTAGCCCGTCTGATGGAAGGAACAGCGGCCATGGACAATGATGAAGATCTCAAAGTTCTGCTAGGAACATAGAAGGCCAAGCGCTTCCTGATGTATTTGGGCCCTATCAGGTGGAGTGCCTTAAAGGCAAGGGTTAATGCTTTAAAGGTGATCCTTTTGGACATCGAGAGCCAATGCAACTTTTTCAAAAGCTCAGATGCCCTCGCTCTCCGCTGCAGACCATAAATGGCTCTTGCGGCGGAATTCTGCACAATCTGCAAACGCGAAAGAAGAAATTTAGGCAGCCCCAGATAGAGCACATTTGCATAATCAAGGCGAGAGCCTATCAGGGCCTGCACAATGATCTTTCTGTGGTGAAGAGACAACAGCGGAAGAAACTTGCGCAGCATCTTCAGGATATCTGTGTACCGTGAAAATTATGCGCAGGAATAAACCCTCTGCACCTTGGTTCATGACAGAACTCAGTTTGGAGAAAAGCTTATACATGAAGCTTGAGCATGCCTGGCGGAAAACCTATAATTCAGAGGCCAAGTGCGCGTATAGACCAGAGCTACAAAAATTCCATGGGCTGAAACGTAACACCATCAGGGACTACGTTGCCAATCAAATTAAGTCCTCTGATAACTCTGTCAAAGAAGTCTTCAAGATTGTCCGGGGCTTTATTAAGCTGCAGGCCTTGATGAGCACTATTGCTCCTTCGGCTACCCTTTGCGAAGATCTATCTATCTTCTTCCAAGAGAAAGTTCAGGCTATCTACCCCTCTTTTACCTTGACGGGGTCTCTATCTACACCATTACTTACTCCATACCACTCCGGCGTGTGGTCTGAATTTCGCCCTTTCTGCCGTGAAGCGTCCCTGTTGGAACTGAACAAATTAAATCTGGCTCACCCGTCGATCCATGCCTAGCCAGGTTTTTCAAGCTGCTTGCCCCTAGGCTCATTCCCCTATTAAACTCTATTTGGAATTCTTCTTTGAAAACGGGCACCTATCAATCCACTTGGAAAAGGCATATGTCCTGTCGATCCTCAAGAAAGAGGAAGCGGACCTGACAGATCTCAAGAATTTTAGGCCTATCTCTCTCCTGCCAGCACCTGCCAAAATTCATGAGAAGGAAGTTCAGAAACAACTATCTGATTTCCTGGAGTCTAACAACTATCTCCATGACTACCAATCAGGCTTTAGATGAGGCTACAGCACAGAAACAACTCTGCTTGAAGTTGCGGAATCTATACATGAAACTCTAGACCAAGGTAGCTGTGCAATGCTAGTGCTGCTGACTTGTCCGCAGCCTTTGACACGGTTTTTCACCGGATCCTTCTGGACAGACTTGAGCTTCTGGGAGTGTTAGCAACCACTCTAGCCTGGTTCCGCTCATTTCTTGAGGGCCAGTCTCAGCAAGTATTTCTCCGTCCCCATGTCTCCTCCTCTAACCCTCTCGTGTGTGGAGTTCCCCAGGGTTCAGCCTTGAGCCCCCTCTTTTTAATGTTTATCTCACCCCCCTTGCTTCGTTAGTCGAGCAATGCGGCGTGAAAGTTGTCTCGTATGCTGACGATACTCAGCTGGTGTTCTCTTTTAGGAAACACGCAGAGGCATCGTTCGACAATTTTAAGCACTGTTTGATTAACATCTTGACTTAGATGACGGACAGCTGTTTGAAAGTGAATAACGATAAAACTGAGGTTCTGTTCTTCAATCAACCTTCTCCTCCACGGTCTGAACTCTGGTGGCTGTCGCAGCTAAACCCTCCTCCTCTCCCAGTTAGGAATCCTTGCGTTTAAATTTGATTCTAACCTCTCCGGCAGGGCCCAGATATGCCAAGTTTCCGCGTCGTGCTTCTGGAAACTGAAAGCCTTGCGGAGATTCCTTCATCTCTTGCCTATAGATTTCAGGAAACTGTAGTCCACGCATTAGTTATGTCTCAGCTTGACTGTGCCAATAGCCTGTACTTGGGTCTCCCAGCTTATTGATCAGGAAACTACAAACTATTCAAAATGCGGCAGCTAGGCTCATTAGAACCGTGCCACTCCGCCACCACATCTCCACCCCATCTGTGTAGCCTACATTAGCTGCCTGTCAAAGGAGGATAGAGTTCAAGGCACTGACCTTTGTTTGTAGAGCTACTAGAGACATTGGCCCAATACCTGAAGTAGAGACTCCAGAAATACCACCAGACCAGGGCTTTGAGATCGAATCACCAGGAACTACTTAGGATTCCTCGCTTCACAAAAGCCATGATTGGCGGTCGAGCTTTCTCAGTGAGAATTGCTTCTCTCTGGAACTCCATGCCTGATCACATACAGAAGGCCAAATCAGCTTTTCTGAAAAATGCAAGAATCTGTGTTGTTCAGTGCTTCAAAGCTAACAAATTTATATTGAACCCTCGGAACAACTGTTGATCCCTTTACAGAAGCCTTTTAAGCCTGTGGCAGTGGCCACCTTGGCAAAATGGATGCTCTATCGTTTGATCGAGGCAGGTATAGATACTTCAGTTTTTTGGTGCTCGGCTACGGGAGGGATTGTGTCCATGTCGTTTGCCTTGGATTCCCATCTGGATAACATCATGAAGGCGACCGATTGGCACTCTGAATCTACTTTCAAAGCCTTTTATTATAAGCCTATCATGGATGTTGCGTCAGTGGTGGTAGAACAGCTTTATACGAGCGTAGTCGAGGCCTCCAGTCCTGACATAGAATGAAAACATTCTAGCTTACGCAATAAGTATTTTCAATTTCATTAAGGACACGGAGGCAATGATTATTCCACCCTTGCACATTGTATGTATATGTTTAGTGATTGTACTTGTACATTCTGTAAGAATATATAATGTGAGTCCATTGTTATTATTGCCCCCCATCTTTTATGGTAGATGATATAAATATTCTGTGGGAACAGAGAGTTTTTGACTTGTTTCTTCATCTGCAGGAAATTATCAGAAGCGCACCTGAAGCAAGATAACTCCAGGTGCATGCTGGTTGACGATGATGAAACAGGGATGGAACCTATCCTTCATAATGTGGCGTTACCCGCTCTTGGTAGGGCCTGTTTTGTCACAGATAATGTGGAGGTTAAAGTTATCAATGCTGGAGGACAGCTAGCCCTCCTGTGAGACTTTTGGACTTGACATGGTTCAATACAGTATGGATATTGTTCTAAATGTTGCTTTTTCCGTTATATTGGCAAAGAAAGAAAATCCAAAATGGTGGTGTCGACTCTTCAAGCACTGGCTTCATGGTGATTGTAGCACGTGATGTTGATGTGGTTACTGTTCAGGGGAAATGTAGTTTAAGTTTTCTTGACTGCAATTGGCTGCTGTCATATAAATGTGGTAAAGAGAGAAGCAGAATCTGAGCCTTCATGTCCTTAGTGAAATTGAAAATTCCTATTGTGTAAGCTAGAATTTCTTTTATTGTATACAAAGTGATATAAAAAGGGTAAGAAAGAGGAAAGTGAGAAATGAAATCTTGCTCACCTTTCCATATCACTATCACTAATCAAAGAGGAGCGAGCAAGATACCAAGTTCCTTAAAAATGTCTCTCACACAGAGTGCGGATAAAATGCCTTTGTTTTTTTCTTAAAGACCCCTCACCCACCAACCTAGTTGGTGGCATGATTCATCATTGGGGTCCCACCTGAGACACCTAGAGCATCACAGGTGGGCTTCAACGCCTGATTACAGCAGAGATTTATTTTTCTTGGGGATGGGGGTTCTTTACCTCAGACGAGATTGTCTTCTGTGTTACCCACTAACCAGTGCCGGCTCCTCCATTTGAGCGGAGGAGCGTCGCCCCATTAGCCCCAGAGCTGAAAGATAAAACGGTAATCAGTTTATTACCGTTTTATTTTTCAGCAACCAGTCCTGAACTAAGTGTCATGACGGGGAGGGGCCAGCGCTGCCGAATGCCAGTAGCAGGGTTCTGTGTGCTTTAAAATGTGCATGTCTCTTTGTCTTAGACAGCGGGGTTAGAGAAAGCACAGGCCTCCAGTACCCTCCGGAGTGCTGTGAGAGCCTGCTGCATGCAATCCTGGCGCAGCGTTCATGCTGTGAAGCTTCCTAGAATACACCTCGCACTGCCAAGGTAAGTGAATTCATTTTTTTGGGGGGGCTTCACCACCCCCTTCTCACCCTGCCTCACCACCCTCTGTACATGCCAGCCACCACTGCCACCAACGTTGTGTATTTATTTAATAATGGTATCCTTAGACAAGGTTTAAAATCAGTGGTGGATGGTGGCAAGGAATTAGTGACCTCTCACATTCTTTATAAAAGGTCAAGGTCAGAAGACAATTTTAATTCACTCCCTCATCTCTTTGATTAGTGACATTAAGTGAGATAAACAGGGCATGGTTTATGCTGGTCTTTCATAAGCAGCTTGCTGATTAACAATGTTCTTCGATATAGGGAGCCTTTCCCTCATTGTGTGTTTTCTGAAATAAAGCAAAGGTTTTCGGAGTAAATTGGTTATCTTTGGTGGGTTTGCTGTATTTAAGGGCACACTAACAAGGTGTTGCATGACTCTTGAGAGTTAATCCACATGAACTTCCAAGGGGACAGTGGAAAAGTGAAGGTACTCAACTGATTCTGTTTTTGGGAACAGGATTTTAAAAAAGAGTGGATACATTGCTGTCTGTAAGTTCCTTTAAATAGAGTGCTTCAATTTAACCTCATAGAAAAAACTCCCTTTCTGTTACTTTGGTTCCTTTCCCGTTCTTACTATTGACAGAACACTTTGCAAAGGTTCCTTTTAAAATGATACAACATAGGATGCACTATCTTTTTAATTACTCTAGGTTTGCTGGGGTGGAAGTTGGTAATACTTAATAGTGTATGAGAAAAGGAGCACAGGACCACTAGTTGACATCATTCTGCCAGTGATACATGTGAATCCATGCTCCCCAGTGCGTATCCGTTTCCACATTGCTTTGTCATATAGTCCTAATTAGTCCTGGCAAGTCTTTCAGCAAATGGAGAATAACTATGGGTGGACGTAACTCGCATAATTTGGTGCATCATAATTATGCAAGATTATGCAGAATTAGATGAGTAACATAATCCAGCATTTAGAGCTATTTTCCCGAGGATGCATTTTGCGCTAAAAATAGTGCTAAATGAAACAGAACATGAACAGCAACATCCAGCAGCCACTCGCTAATTAGTTGTTAGTGGAGGAGTATGGCTCAATGGTTAGAGCGGCAGATCTCGATGCAGAGCACTGGTCCGGGACCAGGGTTTGATTCCCACCACGGCAGGGTCTCGGACTATAAATTCCTCGGTCTGGATATTCTCGCCTCAGTGCCTATTCTAATCATGGGTCCCACGCTGCAACTCTGGGCAATAGCTTGCTTAATCTCCACAACGGCCCTAACAGTGCTGGGATGCCTGGCTTCACCATGGGGGTGCCCAGGAGTGGACACCTCACATGGAAAGCCAGGAAGGGTTCCTTCAGCGGTATGAGTACAGTGCTGAGATACCCGTAATGGTGATTGGCGCTATATAAATACATATACATACATACATTTACCGCGCTCCTGTTGTAGGATTTTTGTGCCAAATTACTCATAATTAAGCTCATGGGCATAATTGCATAACTGTACTTTTGCACCAACAGTGTAACAAGAAATTACCAAAATGAATCTGATTATTCTGGCTTAATTTAAATTACGCCTAGGTCTGACAAAAATGCCAAGGCTGTTTTTTGTTTTATTTATGGCCTTATGTATACATTAAAATATATTTGTTTTCATTACAGTGAAGTGCATTCATATTAGAAAAGCTTGCTCTTTATCTAACTCTATCAAATCCATAACTGTCAACTCGTTCAATTTCAGGAACAACGCCCCTATCCCCTCACCCTGCAACACTCGGGAATACGGGCCTTGCATTTCCATTTCTCCCTTTAAATATGGGTTTAATGGCGCCTTTGAGCAGAGCACTAAAAATAGCAACTACCCAAAGGCGATTCGCCTGTCATAGGGGCCGATTGGAAGCTATGTTAGCCAGAACCATGAAGAGGTTTCATCTTTTAATTTCACACAGTTGAAAGGTCTCTAGTTGGTGAGCATACTAAAACATACATAATTGCATCCAAAAAGAAACAAAGAAAGGTTTACTCACCAGTGTTCACGAGTGCATTTTCTTTGATTGCACTCACCTTGTGTATTTTGGATTGGATAACAAGTGGATCTAAACGTCACTGCTTCCTTTTGCCAGTTTGGCATGCCACTGTCCTGTTCCATTATTTGTGTATTTATTGTTGCCTAGTGTTTGTTCTGCTGGAGTTTGACAGCTCCTTTTCGATGATTTAAATGATAAGAACGCGTGCTTCTAAAAACAAAGCAATAATTGAATCCTGAGTGCAGCGATGAACGCTAAGTCTACTTTTAGGACTAAGCGCTATAACGTGATTAGTGTTGTTACAGGCCCTTAACGTCGGTGTTGCATTTCATAACCTGGTAGAAGCTCATTTAAAAGTTGTACATCTGTCTCAAGTCGAGGAAAGGGGTGGAAATGTAACGACTCAGGGCAAACTGAGGCTTACTCAGAGAAGTGGTATGTGTGGTTTGAGACTCTGTTTCTGGCTTTTGGCCAAAGGAAACAAGCATTGCTAAAGCCAATAGCTATGTGACCAACGGCAGAACTATTGAGTATACCCAGGCTTGCTTTATTGAGTCTCGCCTACCATACAGCTTTTAGCCTCCTGGCAGGCAAAATTCTCATGGGGACCATACCAAAAACTTACAGTGGGTTTACCGCCTGCTCATTTCTTACCAGTAGTTGTATTCTCACTCTGATTTCCTTGCTTCTTGTTGAATGGCTTGCCTTCCTCTTCTTGTGTTTGACCCACCCCTGGAGCACAGCGTATTTAAATTTCTTTTATTGGTTGACTTCTATCATTCCACCGCCCACATTTATGGAACTACTTCTTTATTTTTCTCCCAGCAGTCCATACATGAGAGTGCACGTTTTCTAGCTCTCTCAATTGTGCGCTCCGTCCCCTTACAAATTCATGCTCTGCCTTGCTCCCTCTTCACTCCACCCAAATCTCATTTTGTCCATTGATGTCCCCAGCCCTTACTGGCTTTTCTTTTCTTTTTCTAAATTCTTTTTTGTCCCCCAAGTACACCCTCAAGTGCCCCCTTGCACTACCATTCCATTGTTCACCCCACCATCAATTCCTCCATTGCTTCCCCATCCCTCACGGTCCTTTAATTATTATTATTATTTTTTGTTTACTTTCTTGAGGGCCTAGCAGCTGCCTTTTGCAGCTGGGCTGCTCTGCATGTCAAATAGTGGTTTTGAGCTAGTAAATGTATTTATTTTTATTTACCGAGCCAAGTGGAGCCCGTCATCTTGAATCAGTACATAAAAAACAAAAGAAAATGGTTAATGCATCATTCTGTAGAAATACATGAGCATACACACACATCATCAGGCATGCACGCTCTATGGAATGATGGGGCATTGTGATCTTGCCTTTTTTCTTGTGCTTATGTGTTTTTTTCCAATGATGCACAGCATTGACAAATACATTGGAAAACCCAATAGGTCAAAAAAGGTGACACCTGTTGGCTTTGCCAGTGCTTGTTTTAAAGTTAAGTCCTAGATCATTTCTATGCAGAGGGTGAAAGGGAACAACCCAAAACGTGGATAAAGTCACATTAAGTTATTGACGGGGCTTTGCTTGGTCAGTTATAATTATATATCCACCCATTTTGTGTAAGAAAACTGGCTACGCGCACTCAGAAACTGAACCATTTCTAAAGGAGATTTGAGGAACAAGTACATCCAGCTAATCAAAATAATGAATCAATGAGTCCTACATTGGATTCTGTATTGGTGGGACTGACATTTACCAACATTTGACAATGGCAAGAAGAGTAAAGTGGGTGGGGCCTTCAAAGAAGGCAATAAAAGAGGTTTGTATCGTTATACATTTTAACAATAAGCACTTGGTGGGGTGAACTGCTGAGTATATTGCCTAACATTCCATCACTTGATACTAAGATTTTTGTACTGCCATTAAGCTATTTTTATAAACCTTGTAGTTTCATTACACCTGCAGGCGCTGAAGTGAATTCTTTTAATTCCCCCTTTAATACCACCCATCTGGTACCAAACGCCAGTGCCCTTTCAAATCACTCCTTTGTCCATATGAATCCTGTGAATCCTGTAATACCTCTTTATAACAGGTTTGCAACACTGCGAGATCTAGAAGCATGCGCCTGACTAAATAATGCTTCAAAAACCCCGCCTGATCCAGAGAATACCATCAACATAGCAGTGGCGGTGCATCCATTGGGGCGCTGGGGCGTTGCCCCACTAATGCCACATGGCCCCATTCACATCAGTATAGTAATAAACATTAAACAAAACATTAACAAACAACTTCGTTCTAAGTTAAATTCCATTCGGCCGGTCACCGGGCAAATGTGACGCCCGAGCAATCAGGACGCTGAAGGGGGTGGGGCAGCACTCAGGGTTTGAGTGATTGACACAGTGACAACAAGCAAGGGTGGTGACGGCGGATCTAGTGCACTAAGGGCAGCAGGCAGCAATAGTGCGCATGTTTGGTTTTGGGCTGGTAATTTTTACGACTAGCCCGAACATGCGCACTAGCCTGCACATTAGGAGAGCGAGGGTTGCTTCATGTCGCAGCCCCCCGGGCTCCTAATGAGCGGGGAGTATCCCTGCCCAAGCCAATCCAGACGCTGCTGGAGCAGCATCTGAAATGGCTGAGAGGCACGCGTTCACCACGCAGTCAGTCAGTGAAGCATAATCGTGACGTCGTCGCAGCAGACCGCACCTCACACACGAGTGCCTACTATATGTTGTGCTTTAACGAAGGCTTCATCACTTAGACCACCCTCGGAGAGTTGTCCTTCCCTCAGGGGAGCAGCAGGAACAAGCCACGAGTTTATTGTGCGGTACAGTAGCCGTGGCTGCTGGGTCCTCGGTGTGAGGCCGCATTGTCTGCAGGCGCTGGGGCTACCTCGGTGCAGAAAACACGAGCCTGGCTATAGCCTAGAACACCGTGCTTTACCGACCCGGCAGGAGGAGGCGTGACAAGAGCCGTGCTCTGAAGTGTCCTCTGCAGAAAGGAAGCCCCTGGGCAGGTGATGCGGTCAGAGAAGCGCTGCTGCGTCAGTCTCAGGACGGGCGTGGTGTGGGATGAAGCTCCGCTCTCGCGGGGGTCCGTCTCCAGCTGCAACTTCTAGAAGTAAGGCGCTACCTGGGGGCGCGTGGATAATGGTGAAAAGTGACTTGTGTGGTGTCTGCCGAGGCTGGCCTTGTGTTCCTGAGAAAGGTAGACACCCTGTAACAACAGACTAGCTGCAACTTCATTTGCAGATTGTCTTCCACTGCCGAGCATCTGAGCGTAGGTAACTTCAATTCCAGTTTCCCTTACTCTTCTTTGCCTGTCTCCCTTTACCATTCTCGGTGTTCCTAAACCCCCTCTCGTTCTGTCACCGCTTTCCCCCTTTCTCTCAGTGTCAGCATGCCCACCCCGTGCCCTTTATTTGCAGATCATCCATTTTGCCATCTGTTAGCATGTCACCCCTCTCTCTCAGCTTGATACCGCTTTTCACTCCCCACTCTGTTTGTCACCCCACATCTACACCTTTCGGAGGTTGTAACCTCTATCCCTTTCTCAGCCTGGCAGGCCCTAATTGCCTTTTCTCCATGCGGACCATGCCAGCCACACTCCCAGCATGTAATCTCTCCACCTCTCTCAGCCTGTCGCACCTCATCATAAAAGATTCCCACCCGCTTTCATTCATTCACCCACTAAGTCCAGATAGTAACCTCTGCTCCCTGCCAGTAATATATCTTCCTGCTTCGAGTGAACCCCCGCCCTCTACAGTGCCCCCATCAGCCTGTCACACAGTATATCCTTCTCTTTCTGACCGCGTTCACCTTTAACCCCCCTGCCTGTTGTCTAAGCTTGTCACCCCTTTGTCCCACTAGTCCACCACTCTATTTTGCCCCTCCCATCTGTCTTTTATCCAACACTTTTTCAGTCCGCAAATCACTTTCCACTTCCCACATTAGTTTCTTTGTGGCTATAACGAGTTCCTTCGTGGCTATAACGGCTGGGCAGCACCCCACGGCTTAGCACAAACAAGGAGCAGCGTGACTTTTAACAGAGCTGCGTTACGCAATTTGTGTTCGTGGTGTGGGAGGACAGGTATGTACACACAACGGATGTATGACGTTACAACGCATACTTTCACAACGCATGCACTTACAACGCAATTTTTACATCACAACATCCACTACAACGCATTCCATTACATCGCATGACACTACAACGCATTTTAAAAAACTACCTTTACAACGCATTCCATTACATCGCATACTACCTTTACAACGCATACCATTACAACGCATATTGTTACATTGCATTTAAGGTAAGTATTGGATAGTATAGGGGTAAAAATTACTATTCTTACTCCAGGGGGTGCAACAGTAGGGTAAGTGTTGGAAAGTATAGGGGTAAAAATTACTATTCTAACTCCAGGGGGTGCAACAGTAGGGTAAGTGTTGGATAGTATAGGGGTAAAAATTACTATTCTAACTCCATGGGGTGCAACAGTAGGGTAAGTGTTGGATAGTATAGGGGTAAAAATTACTATTCTAACTCCAGGGGCTGCAATAGTAGGGTAAGTGTTGGATAGTATAGGTGTAAAAATTACTATTCTAACTCCAGGGGGTGCAACAGTAGGGTAAGTGTTGGATAGTATAGGGGTAAAAATTACTATTCTAACTCCAGGGGGTGCAACAGTAGGGTAAGTGTTGGATAGTGTAGGGGTTAAAAATTACTATTCTAACTCCAATGGTATGCATTGTAATGGTATGCGTTGTAATGCCTGCGTTGTAGTGACATGCGATGTAGTGTCTGCGTTGTAATGGTATGTGTTGTGATGGTATGCGTTGTAGTGTCATGCGTTGTAAAGGATGTTCCGTTGTAATGCCTGCGTTGTAAGTGTAGTGCGATGTAATAGTTGCGTTGTAAAGGCTGTTTCCCACACACAACAAAGTGTCCTGTTACCTGATACTTGCCTTGAGCGCTTACTCGTGACAAACCTGTTGTCGGGAAGCACTGCTTAAGGATTACCTGTCACAATATATTACACCTCTTGCAGCAGGGGGTAGTATACTACATTGCCCGTCCCAGAGACCTGGGTAGTGCGTAGCTGTGGTGCTGGATTCGGTGCCATTTGTTTATGAACGGGAATCAAAATGCATGTCTGGCAGATGCTGTTAAATTGGTCATCAGTGGGAGGCGGTGACTTAGTGCCATTATCGGCAATTGTTGTCACATAACACATAAGTACATAAATAAACCACACAACACTTTTGTAAGTGGAGAAATATTGCTGCAGGTTTATTAGCATAACCAATATGCAAACATGGTGGGTTATCTTACGGGCGATTCCAGGGCAGGCCAGCCCCTATGCCGCCCGCCCGTCTGATAAGCCTAAAGTACACCGTGGCAATCGCCAATTGGTGTATACCAAATATTGGGAGGGGCCACCCCTCCCATCCGTGGACCACCAGTCCACTTGCTTACTCACGCCCCCCCCCCCCCCCGAAAGAGGTGGGCGGAGCGTATTATGGCAGCCCCCGGTTGCTCAGATCCACAACCGCCCGTAGGACTAACGGGGCGCCGTAGTTCTTCCAGGGGACAACGCTAAGACATCCCTGGGTATCCTGGCTTAGCACCACGCTGTGCTGCTGCATGAAGTACCCCTTGGTATCTACAGACTCTGGATCTCCCTGTAACTCCTCCTGCAACACAAAGTAACATGTTAGAAAGACTAACCCCCCCCCCCCCCCTTTGTACCTCCGGATGATGGGTAAGCGGAGGGGCGGGCAAGGCGAGACGAGAGGGACAAGAGGGCGAGGAAGGGGCGGGGACAGCATAAATACCCCTGCCCCTTCCCCCCCCCTCCCCGGAAGTAGCCATTTGCTGGACGTCTTCCCTGGCCGAACCCAGGGACTAGACCTCCCACCCCCAGTGCCTTCCTGTGGCACTAAGGCGGACGCCCTTTTAGGGGGGCTGCTACGCAGCTCCCCGGGCAGCCTTGCATAGTGCCAATATCGGCAACTGTTGTCACATAACACATAAGTACATAAATAAACCACACAACACTTTTGTAAGTGGAGAAATATTGCTGCAGGTTTATTAGCATAACCAATATGCAAACATGATGGGTTATCTTACGGGCGATCCCAGGGCAGGCCAGCCCCAATGCCGCCTGCCCGTCTGATAAGCCTAAAGTATACCGTGGCAATCGCCAATTGGTGTATACCAAATATTGGGAGGGGCCACCCCTCCCATCCGTGGACCACCAGTCCACTTGCTTACTCACGCCCCCCCCGAAAGAGGTGGGCGGAGCGTATTATGGCAGCCCCCGGTTGCTCAGACCCACAACCGCCCGTAGGACTAACGGGGCGCCGTAGTTCTTCCAGGGGACAACGCTAAGACATCCCTGGGTATCCTGGCTTAGCACCACGCTGTGCTGCTGCATGAAGTACCCCTTGGTATCTGCAGACTCTGGATCGCCCTGTAACTCCTCCACAGCCTTGGGAGTGGCCACCGTCACTACCAGGGCCCCCCACCAAGGTAGGCCTTTTTACCTACAGCATGCTGATACCGGGCTTCTCCCAGGTCCAGCCAAAACAAGTCTTAGCCCAACTGGACCGGCGGCCAGCATGCACCATCAGGACAGGTGCCCCCATCCGTTCTAAACTCCCCATGGATTTTTGACTGAAATGACCTGAAACCTATAACTAGGCGTTGGTCCAATGTTACCTTTGCATGGCTGAAGAAAATACCTTTGACAAGACACTCCTGCCAGGCAGTGCCAATGCGGGAGGAGGTAAGAGTTGACAAGCCAGCCTTACTTCCTCTTTCACTCAGTTGTCTGAGTCTAGCACTAGTCGGAGTATGTCCATCGCATTCCGTCAGTCACCACCCAATGTGAAGCCTTGCCCTCCCAAAATTCTGCTAGTATACCAGGGAGAGACAGGACAGAGTGACCTCAGAGGAGAACCAACGTGTAAAATTCCTATCTATTTTGAATACTGGGAATGCCAATTGTTCTCCTGCTATTTTGTAGCCCAAAAGTGTTACCCAGGGGTTTCCCTTAATCATATGGACCATATCGCCCTCGTTGGATGACCACTTCCACAACCTGGTATGAAGTGAACCTACCAGGATCTGCACCTGAACCAGAGGTCGGACCCAAGCCCCTCTATGTTCTGCCTCTCGACCTGCCTGTTAACATGAATCCCAGGGCAAACCACAGGCATCTAACCCATGCTTGCCATGCCTGAGCTAAAACACCTCTGGGAGGCAAAACACAGGCAAACCACCTAAATGCATTCTGAATGTTCGCTGACAACTGCCAAGGGAAACGCGCATAACTGAAGCAACTGGTGCTATGCCATCAAATCTCAATTCCCCCTACTCTGACTGCGAAATGTGCTCTTGTGGTTGACCGGATTAGTGCTCCCTCCTATCCCTATGATTATGGAGCCGCTGCAGCAGATGCTAATGATGGGATAACGAGCACCGCTAAACAGACATGGAGTGATCCTGAGAAAGGAAAGGTTGGACCACAACCACCACCATACCCCGCCTGTAATCAGTAAGGTTTACTTTGCCATCTGCAGTAGTGCAGCCACAATTTGCCGCCATCCAACCTGTGCAGTATCCTGTTCTGGGCAGCCCCCTACATTCTTCCACTGGGCATCTCTGCCTGATGTAAGTGACCTAGGTAAAATGTCTCCCTGCCAGGCAGCCTGCCAGTGAAAAATACATCACCTACACCGTGAGTACCCTACCTGCCTTTGCGATTTCGCTCAAATCTTGCCTGGCCTTCCTACCTTCCCAGATAATCCAGCAAACTTTGCTGTACTCGGTCGATTGACCTGACCAAACATCAAACCCACCAGTTTGGGCCACATAACCTGCCCCCCAGACTCTGCTGCAACAACCAATGAGCAGGATATGACAGAAGGGAAGGGGCTCCCGGTAGTACTTAAAGTTTCCTACTGCCCAACCAGCTGTGCCCCTCGGAAGGCTACCACAATCGCTTTGGATATGAGCTTCACTCAGCACAACCCTTTCATCCTGGACCTACCTCCAAATTGATGTGTAATTGAGCGCGCTGAACCTTAGGGGTCAGCATCCCATCTGACCAACAGTGGTGGGACCACTCCTGTCTATTCTAGTACTCGTCGTCCCTGTTAACCTGGCACTGCCTGATGTGTGCCTAGGTACATGGTCCCCTTGCATAGTGGCCTGCCAGCGAGACAAATATCCAATACACGACGAGTACCACTCCCTGCCTTCGCTAGAATCCTGCCTGTCATTCCTGCATGCCCAGATATACCAAGCGATGACGGCTCTCCTCATTCAATTGACCCGACCACAGGAGCTTGTAGACACCCCCCCGCATAAAACCACGGTGACAAACAGGGAGATAGCAGTCAGGCTAACCTCAATCTGCCGAAGAAGGACCCACCACACGGCTATGCCCCAATAACAACCATCCCGCAGCAAACCGACACTATGGATGACAACAGGAGTCTCACACTCAACGCCTGCGGAAAACACCGCAAGTAACTGCTCGTCTACTATCGAATAAATAACAACGGACATCTTTTCCGCATCTGACGCGAACGCCGTTTCAGAAGCGAATTGGGACCCCAAAGCCTCTAGCATCGGTGCAGACCTTGGCCCTTATGGTGTGTGTGATCTTTGCTCACTTTAGTGTGAGCTTGGCCCCGCGATGCTTACTTTCTTCAAGACGAAAGCACACGTAAACCACCCTAGCTGCACCATGCCGCTGGGTCATCCTACCCTATGGCACCCTTCTAAACGACCCGGGAACATTGACTCACCCTCAACACCCAAGTTTACATCTTTGCTTAGCCTAGGTGCTGCAGGCGATGAGTACACCTTCCCCCTGTTCCCGGACACAGCGGTGAAGAGACCCCGGAGAACCTGGCTAGTAGGAAAGACACCAACAAAGCTGAGGAAGCCCTGCACAAGCTGCAAGTATCGATTAAGAGTTAAAACTGGTCTGCCGGGCTCTCCAGCTAGCTCAGGCAATGACTATGGCATGCAGCCCGGCCACCAGCACACCGTACATTTGCTAGGTGTCCCGCTCAATGAAAGGCCTGACTGATCACAATCCATGGCGTAAATCTAACGCGCATTGAGAATTACATCTCAGTTATACAAATGTAAATGTGTGTGAACACAGAGGTGTAGAATGTTAAACATGAGCGCCAGATGCATGCCATACTGAGCACATGTCGCTGCATCCCTATATTAACTACAATTAGCACCACCTACCACAAGGCCAACTATTGACTAACCAGCTGAGACCAGCAAAAGCGAATAAAGCTCAGGGTCACAGTGCGCGTGCCCGACTTGGAAAGCAGCAGCGATAATGTAGCCGGACAGGCGATGTGCACCTAGCGCTGGCGATGACGCCGACCACCTTCTAGCCGGCTGCCGCTAAGAGCCCCTTCCTTGCCTGGGGGACCCTGAAGCACCGCCTACCTTACACCACAAAGATCCAGGTGGGCTGTGCGTTACTGCACACTGGAAAGAACGTACACTGTGGCTTCGTTGCCGGGTTGGAACGGTTACCAGCCCCTCCCCCTGGAGTCCATAATTAAAGCAGGATAACCGTAGCAGGCTGGAGATGAGCAAAAACAAGGAGTCTGGGCGACGCGACAGCAACGTATTCGTGCATGTTCGATTCTGTCGCGCGGACACGGGCACCAAGCTCATAACGACAGATACAACCAATTAAACGAAGAGCCCACCTCTTCGCTGACACAAATTTTTGTCAAAATTCCCCTAAGACGGGTGCTGACCCAAGCAGATTAAACCTCCCGCCTCACCTGTGAGGACCGCACAGCCAATCCACTCCTGCTGTGCTGACCAGATTACGCGGATGACAATCTCAGCAAGGCACCCTGACCATTTATGTACGCACACCCCATCACATTAATCTGGGATTGGCCGTAAATGACAGAACAACAACAACACCAATATTCTCGTTGGATTCCCCGCCGACTGTGACGAGAAACGCACGCGGCTTGCCAATGGACAAAGCACGCCTCAAGTAATTCCAAAACCGTGAAGCATATCCGGGTGCAGGGCAGGAACGTTATGCCCCCGCTGCTCATGCTCAATATCTGTGAAGGGAACACAACAATAAGTACCATGTTCCAACCGGGTAGGTAACAGTGCCGAAACTCCCAAGGCTTCCCCCCGGACAGAGCACCTAACCAATCCAGGAACCGTGCAGCACGCCACTGCATACGCGGGCCATCTAGCTGGTCCTGATAGGAGTCGGTGGGCGCCCCAACAATGCACCGCCAGCCATGCGCATATCCGCTCCCATGGCCCAGCGAGCTGCACTGCGCAATGTCCTTGGAAACTACATGCACTGCAGGCTGACATTGCCCCCCAAACTTTACTATGCACAGCGCGGAAAGCGACAGCCGTGTCTTGTGCTGCTCCCCTGCGTAACAAGGCCCCCTCGTAGTCAAAGCCCCCTTAATCACAGTACAATCAAGCCTCAACCGTCAGTCTCTTGGCGCACACGGCTACACCCGGCGTCTCTGAATTGCGACCTACCGTGCGACTGGAGACACGCCATGTGGGCAAATTCCCGAAAGAATGTACCCCCCAGGCGTCAGGTTTTCCACTGTATTTTGCTAACGTACACCGTATCTCCGACACACGCGCTATGGCGACCGGTGTTATCAGCACAAGGAGAAAATTCGCTTGGGAGTAAAACTGTGACCATATTTGTACTCCGATGATTGCAGTAGGCTTATATGTGTCCGCTTTTTGTGAGTGCAAACTGAACCTGGACCTGGCCGATGCCAGGGGCTCCATAGACCTCCTCCCATCTGCCAGCTCACGGGCATGGGGGATAAAAGACCGTGTCGCATAGAATGACAGAATCTAGAACTCCGTCGTGGAACCCAATAGACCATAGTCGGCAAACTGACAGGGAGCCCCACTGTCCCTGAGCACCGCGTTTACACTGCAAATTCAGACGCGGGGATATTTAAGTGATTTGCCCAGAGTCCCAGGAGGTGGACGCGATCGCGAGGCTCGATCCCTGGTATCCTGCACCTAAGACTGCAGCTAGCTTAGGAGTACTGCGCAACCCTGGCGCTCCACCCTCCCCCACTGTAGTGCCTAGCCCCTACACCCTGGGAGTCTGGCGATTAAGAGGTGCCGAGGATGCGCCGCCCCGCTGCCCGCATCATGCGGACCTCTCGGCACCCGGCATCCCTACTGAAAAGATTACTTTTACCAGGCTCCACAAAGCAGGGGCGAGCAACGAGGCGGTGAAAGCAGCGCGAACTCGACCCGGAGGATTGGAGCGCTGGCCTGAGACCGTAATAGCATTACATATACAGTCACGCGGATGTAAGTGATTTGCCCAGAATCACCAGGAGTGGACGCGACCCCGAGGCTCCATCCCTGGTTAACCAGGTAACCGCTGTGACGCCGGTTACCGCTCACGCCGCCCGAGCGGCCGCCCGAGTTAGAGGCCCATCATCGACTGCCCACACTGACCTAGCACCTGCTTGCACAGTTATGCTCGGTGAACCCTTTCCTTTAAACAGCGGAGAACCAGCGTTGCATATGAAACGATTGCTGTGATTTATCTGCGGGACCACTTATGAGAAATGTTATGTTATGTTATGTTACAGCGTTCTTTTATAGCGCACGGCTACTCGAAAAGAGTGTCCCGGCGCTTTCCACCTGCATCTCAGAATAAAAATAACACAACACAGCAAAAAAATGAAAAAAAGAACTGAAACTGAAGCAATAAGAACAGCCTAAAGATTAAAAAGCCAGGTCTTCAGGCTCTTCCTGAACTGGAACAAATTGACAGTGCTGCGCAGCGAAAGAGGAAGCGAGTTCCACAGCTGTGGGGCTTTGCAGCTGAAAGAGCGCCCTCCCGTGCGGGCCTTCCTCACCCGAGGGACCACCGCTTTGTAAAGGGATTCCGAGCGCAAGGAGCGGACTGGTCGATAGAAGGCTAGTCTCCGCCGCAGGTATCCAGCCCCTGATCCAAACAGGGCTTTGTGCATCAGAGTCAGGGATTTAAACTGGATCCGCTTCCGGACAGGCAGCCAATGTAGCGCCTGAAGCAGCCCGGAAGCTCGGGCTCGTCTACGCAGGCCGAAGATAGCCCGGGCGGCAGAGTTCTGTACCACCTGTAGGCACTGAACTAGGTAATCAGGGAGGCCAAGGAAGAGGGCATTAGCATAATCAAGCCTCGAACCGACGAGAGCCTGCACAGTAATACGCCTGTGCTCCTCAGACAGCAGGGGCAGGAATTTACGGAGCATTTTCAAAATTCCATAACAGGTGCCAGCCAGACCCAGAATGTGTGTTCGCAGCGATAGCTGGTTGTCCAGCTTGACACCCAGGTTTTTAGCCACCAAGGAAGACTGTGCAGGAGGGCTCATGTCGGACGGCCACCAATGCTGCCACTCCGGATCGACACCGCAACCAAAAAACAGAACCTCGGACTTACTCGAGTTGGCCCTTAGACTGTTCCGTTGGAACCAGTCAAAGACCAATGTAAGACCGTCCCGAATTCTCCCTCCATCAAACTCCTGGTCTTTCCCGCATGTGAAGAGGAGTTGCGTGTCGTCGGCGTAAGAGATGATCTGGGCCCCATATGCTTCCACCAAGGCCGCCAAAGGGGACATAAAGATGTTAAACAACGTGGGGCTCAACACAGATCCCTGTGGAACCCCAACTCCCAATGGCGGCATCTCGGCAGAGCTCTGGGAAACCCAGACCGTCTGGCGGCGGCCTTCAAGGAAGGATGTAAACCACCTGAGCGCCGTCCCCCTAAGGCCGATGTCATAAAGCCTCGCTAAGAGCGCCCTGTGGGGGACGGTGTCGAAGGCCGCCGATAGATCTAACATGACCAGCATCGCCCTCCCGCCGACATCAAGAGTCTCCCTGATGATCTCAGTGACCTCTAGCAATGCCGTTTCCGTACTAAAATTAGGACGGAAACCGGATTGAGATGGATGGAGCAGATTGTTAGCTTCCAGAAAGCGCGACAGGACACCGTGGACGTGTTTTTCCGTGATCTTCGTGAGGGCCGGAAGAAGTGAAATTGGCCTATAATTGGCCAGAACCTCGACGTCGAGACCCGGTTTCTTTAGGAGGGGGATCACCATCGCTCTCTTCCAAGAGCTGGGGACCCTCCCCTCCCTCAGCGAGGCGTTGAGGATGGGATTAACCAGCGGATTCACCACCTCCGCCATCCCAGCCAAAAATTTGGCGGGGCAGGGGTCAAGTGGCGAGCCAGATTTCAAATTGGCCAACAGCTGCCTGGACACATCGCTGGAAACAGCAGGAAAATCAGACAGCACCGCCGTCGGTGTGTGCGGAAATCCGCACCCAGCCCCGGTGACGCCGCTTCCATCCTCCGGTCCTTCCACAAAGGAGGCCTGAATCGCCTTGATCTTATTAGTGAAGAAGCCGGCCAGATCACCTGCCCACGTATCTGAAGAAACTAGAGGGGGCGATTGGGAACTAGGGGTCGTGAACTCCTTCACAATGGTGAAGATCTCCTTACAGGAGTTCGCGGAAGCCTCGATCCTCCTAGCCAAATAGTCCCTCTTAGCTCCCAGAATGTCCCGATGGTAGGCCTTCACCACCGCCTTGTAGGCGAGTTTAGCCTCCCCATCATACAAACGTCGCCAGGCCCTCTCGGCCACCTTACATTGGCTGCGAGCCACACGAAGAGCCTCCGTAAACCATGGTGCAGATTGCCGTGCCACCGTGGATCGGAGGGCTACCTTGGGGGCCAGATCGTCCAGCCTATCAATGAGCCACCGCTGCAGAGCCTCAGTGTCGCTATCCAGATCGCCCGAAAGATGGCATGGGTGATCCAGAAGCGCCTGTTCCAGCATGTCAGGGTTCACTCTGTGCAGCGCTCTCGAGGTCGGTCTAGACAAGACTGAGGCACTGTTATCCGGCCGCGCACTCTCCAGCACCGAAAATCTGATCAGCCTGTGATCGGACCAGAGCACCGGCAGGGTGTCAACCTCCGTAAGAGGGACAGATGAAAACACCTGATCCAGGGTATGCCCCTTCTCATGGGTTGGCCCCGACACGAACGGTAACAATCCCAGTGGAGATGTAATATCCAACAGTTTGACCGCATCCGAGTCATCCGCTACGTCAAGGTGGAGGTTGAAATCACCAGCCATGACGCAGTGCTGTGAGGTCAGCACCAACTCAGAGACAGCTGTCTGCAGATCTTCCAGGAAGGAACCCAAAGGGCCTGGTGGCCTGTAGACCAACAACCCCTTCAGGGCCTGGCCCGGGGACAGTCTGAGCGTGAAGGCGAGCGACTCAGCGCTCCCGATGGAATTAAGAGGAAGAACTGAGCAGGAAACGCTCTTTTTCACCACTACCGCCACTCCCCCGCCTCTACCCTTCACTCTATCCTGCCGGAAGATATTGTACGCCGGAGGAATGGCTGAGAAGACATCCGGATTGGAAGCCTCTCCCAACCAGGTTTCGGTAAGTAGCAGGCAAAGGGGATTTTCCCTAACAAGGAGATCGTAAATATGCAGGGCATGGCAGCCTACCGACCTTGTATTCAACAGCAAACAAAGATGCTGTGCGCCAGCCGTTGCAGGGCGAGGAACATTAACATGGGTCCAGAAAGGCGTCCAGCCACAACACGGACAACGGCGTTTACCCTTAAATCGCCCCGGGAAAACGGAACGGCAGGAGCTAGAGAGGCCCCGCAAATCCCGCAAGCTCGCAGAGGTATAACAGATCATCTCAGCCAGTGTGTCACCGGACCAGCTTCCCCCGCCGCCCCGTCGCCTCCGGGACGCTGACGGGCGCAGACGGGCAGGACTCCGGCACGACTCAGGCTAAGCGAGGGCGTCCACCTGCGCGTCACGCTGCGCGTGAGGGAGCGACTTTAAATAGGCTCTCCAATCAGCCCTGAGCGTGCGAGTCCGCTCCAAGATGGCGGCCGCCGCTGGCTGAGGTGTCCCAAACAAAGATGGCGCCCAAAATGACCCCCAGGACCCGGACCCACCGAAATGGTGGTGCTTAGCAGGCAGAAAATGCCGTTTTTTAAATGCAGGTAAGGGGAGAGAGGGGCGCAGGCTACAGGCAAGCAGGCTAAAAGCAGGGAAAAATCAAACAGAAAAACGAACCTAAATACAAAAACCAGGCAGCATTAAAATACTCTGTGCTAGTATCAGCGCGAGTGCAGCGATGTGGTAGATGGTCTGACCAGCACCGCGCCAAAGCCCGCCTTAAATAGGCTCTCCAATCAGCCCTGAGCGTGCGAGTCCGCTCCAAGATGGCGGCCGCCGCTGGCTGAGGTGTCCCAAACAAAGATGGCGCCCAAAATGACCCCCAGGACCCGGACCCACCGAAATGGTGGTGCTTAGCAGGCAGAAAATGCCGTTTTTTAAATGCAGGTAAGGGGAGAGAGGGGCGCAGGCTACAGGCAAGCAGGCTAAAAGCAGGGAACAATCAAACAGAAAAACGAACCTAAATACAAAAACCAGGCAGCATTAAAATACTCTGTGCTAGTATCAGCGCGAGTGCAGCGATGTGGTAGATGGTCACTGAGATTATTTGCAGTAATAATAGTGAACTGTTGCAGTGTATCAATTATCGAAAAACACACATGACTATCCCTGAAGATGGGGGGGGGTAAATCACATTAGAAATTGAAGGAGGGTTTTATAAATAGAAGCTTGTGTCATTTGAGGAATTATAAGCAGGCCACTGCTGACACTTTCCATCGGTCTATTTTGTCTGAATAATACAGCCCGTCACTGCCTCAGATATACTTCACTGAGGATGCAACTTCAAGGGAGCTCATGTTTCAGGCTTGTATAGCGCAAACGCAGAGCGCTTTACATGGGCACCAGTTACATTACACAGGATATATTCCTTTTGAATAAACGAACGTCGGGCTCAAACATGTCATCTCAGATTGAAAGGTCGGCTGCTCTAGCCTTACACCACAACCTCGCCCACTAAACAAGCTACTTATTCCCTTGAGGACTGCAGACTGCTCTTCCTGCATTAGAGAGACCCGCCAAACCAGCTATGCCGAAAAATCTGCCTCCCTCACTCGATGAGGTTTTCAGCCCTGCTTTTAGACCCGCAAATGGCGCTGAGGAAAGTGGCCTTAGTGGGAAGGATTCGATGTGTTCCGGCCAGCAAATTAACCGCGAGTGAAAACATTAGCTACCTGGTCATGTTTTTTATTTGCGCCCTATCTGCCACTTTCTCACGGTGATAAAATGTCTTTCCACGCGCCGGTCTGCTTATTGTTCACCCCGCACTGATACGTTTCCTGGCAATGTGTCAGAGTACCAAGTATCCACAGGAGCCGATGATGGTCCCAACGCCCCGCCACCTCAGGTACCACCCGAGAATGCTCAAGGTAGCAACTAAAGCGGGGGGGAAAGGGGAAGTGGATGAGAAACAAGAGAGACAGCCTCGGAAGTTGATAGTTCTTCACACTGTGGTCTGGGTAGATCTTCTTACTGCACCTGGATTTTAAAGACACACATGTAAATGCTACCTACACTTTTTTAATACTCGATATAACACCACAACACTAAATTTACCCTGTAGACCTCAGGCTGTTGCTTCTCCCTTTTGTTTTTTTATTTGGTTTTATTCGGCATCTGTATTTGGGGAAAACAACAGCTTTTAAAATAACATTCCTATACTGAGCAACGTTGAATTTGCATATATTTTAGTAAGCCCCCTCCTAATTACCTTCGCTACATGTAGTAGCGTGTTATTCCAACTGTCAACTGTAATTTTATCCAGGGATTGAGTTATGAACCCACTAAGATTCTCCAAGGTGTACGAATTAAACTTGAATACTTTGGTATAATTAAGTCAATGAGCAATATGCTCCTGGTTGTGTAAGTTTTAGATCATATCTTCAGTCACAATAACTCTGGTGTTCAGTGAAGGTGAAACCACAACATAGTTATCTGGAACACGAAGCGCTACAAAAATGTTACCTCAGGTGTTGAAGGAAGGTGGAAACAAATACCGCTAACTGGAACATGAAGTCAATAGCGCAACACGAAGGTTCTCTTTCTTCAGTATTTTCTTGTCAGGATAGTTGACTCCCACGTTGCGCATGCGTATACTTACCACAAATTGAGATAATTATATTTTTTGAGGTAAACACTAAAACGAGGTCTGCGCCTTAAGGAGAGTCTACACACTCCCAGAAGACTACAGTTGAAGTGCGCAGTTCCTTCGTGGAACGCGCACCTTGAGCTTCCTAACTGTCGCGTGAGGGGAAACACTAGACCGCCAATCTTCTTTAGATCTGTGCTCATCTGCGCGGCCATTTCCCTCACCTGAGTTTCTTATTATTGTTATGCATTGTTTTAACAGGAGTTTGGGCGCCAAACACCTTCGTCTCCAACGCGGATACTTAATTTGTTTTGCCCAAGGGTTGCAGGGTTTTACGTTGCATCTCGCTATGGTTGAAGTTGTTGCCAAAGTCTTGATACAATGGGATCGTGTTTCAGTAATTGCACCTATGGTACCATCAAGGCCGGCGCTAGCGGTGCCTTCCCACAGTGCCTTGGCCAGCGCACAGGTTCCAGCACCTCCCATCCCAAAGGTGCTGGTGACTGTCCAATGCATACCTACTTCCTGTATCTAGCGTGTGGCGCCCTATTGGTTTCTTAAAATATCTTGCACATGGTATGAGTGCCAATAAAGTCATAGACAACAATTATTCTAACGGCCGGGCCCGCCGGACCTCGTACACTCTGCTGTGATTTTGAAATGTAAAACCGGTCTAGCAGAAAATGCCGGCATGCCAGAGGTGCCTTCCCACACGTCTGGCGGCATTGCCCATCGCAGGGATACCAGCGCATCCTCTCCCAAAGACGCTGTTGACTGCCCCCGAATGTGCGCCTGCTTAATAAAGCAGCAGAGGAGGCTAATAGTCTGCCTCCTTTCTGTATCTATTATGTGGCACTATTGTTGGTTTCTTTGAGCCCTTGCAAATAATTGTATTGTATACGCGTGTGAATCAGTGTATAGGAAATGTTACCTAAGCCAAAGGACTCAAAGTGTAGGAGTCTCATGTCATCCCTACTGGTAGGCAGTATAGTTTAAGGTTGCTTGGTGTGGAGAAGCACAAGCTCAGAGTCGATTTCTAGCCAAATTAACCCTTTTTGCAACATTAATCAATGTTCTAATAAGGTATGCTTTGCGGTGTGTATGCAGTTCTAGGATGAACGTTTACAGCTCACTGTTGAATATTAGGACTTTAAGTTATAAATTGCAAGTAACAAAAGGATGCCTCTTGTGAAAAACAGTAACCCGCTGACCTATTTACATCATATGCACTCTGTAATCTACTTGGCACACGTTCTTTGCAGCAGGCAAATTACCTCTCTGCACTAACTTCTCCGAAGTCAAAACCTCAACTGTACAAAATGCTGATCTCTCTCCAGGAAGATAATTAATCACACGAGTTATCTTGACATTTATGTGAGGCCTGGAAATTGCCACGGAAGAAGCCAGCACCCGGTGCAGTGGCCCCGGTCGCACCGCCCTAAATCCGGCCCTGCCGGGGCCTCCTACACGCAATCCATGAGCTCTATCACTGAGCTACATCCCCTGGCATAATGACGACCGTGCTCCCCACCACGTATGCCTTAATGAAAAGCACCGCACAGGGCCCTCCCGGCCACGCAACAACACCAAGCGCATCACCCCGCCGCTCCACAAAGACTCTCGCTCTCAACAGCCACCCACACTCACCGGGATAACCGGGATCACGAAAAAACCCACCGCAAGACCCAGAGGAGCGAACGGCGTCAAGGCGAGACGAGAGGGACAAGAGGGCGAGGAAGGGGCAGGGACAGCATAAATACCCCTGCCCCTCCGCCCCCCCCCCCCAGAAGCAGCCATTTGCTGGACGTCTTCCCTGGCCGAACCCAGGGACTAGACCTCACACCCCCAGTGCCTTCCTGTGGCACTAAGGCGGCCGCCCTTTTAGGGGGGCTGCTACACAACCCCCCGGGCAGCCTTGCAGAACAGCAGTTTGATGCTCCTTTTCTGTTCGTTTCTTTGGCCCCCGTCCTGCATCCCTCAATCAAGAAAGGGGCAAACTGTGTTTTTTTTAAAGGGAAATGTTCGCAGAAAGAAATCGGTAAAGCAGCCACTTGTTGGGAAGGATGTGACTTTATTGCATGGAATGCACTTGGTATTTGTTATTTGTTATTTGTTATTTTTAGGTCTGTGATGGGCTGTCTTTGGTTCTAAGGCATTCCGCCTTAAACGCTAAACAGTGTTTATTACCAATTATTATGCGACGAATTGGTTTACTGAATCAGTATCGTATATCAAAATTCATCATTTTGTGTTAGGGCATGGTGCTGGCAGAAGTTCTTGAGGTTGGTTGTTTGGCTGCCTACAGACAAAACCAAAGCTCAGTGTTTGAAGAAGCCTGGAGTATGAGGGTAGTGAAACAGGCTTTCCTCACATGAGGGTTGCTAAGAAAGCTGCAACAGGCGTGGCTGGGGACTGCACACCAATCTTTGTCACCCAAGTATTGTTGTTTCAGTTTCCTTTTTTAAATTCAGAATATATTTTTCACACAACTGTACTACATTTGCAGTTTGCAATTCTGTTTTGGGCATTCACTAATTATGATAACCATATTTGGCCCTTTGACTTTTAAGGTTGAATAAGTTTCAGTCGAGCATCTACAGACAATTTGAATTCTAGTGTGTGCTACGTAGTCACTAGTAATTTGCTTGAAAATGCACGATTTGTCCACACTTTATTCAAAATTTTCTTGGGAGGCAAACCCCCCCACCCCCGAACCCTCCGTAGGTTGTTTGGGCTCGCTCACTGCAGTGCAGTACAATAATTATTTTACGCCGCACCACTTTCAAATCTCACCAGCCGCCACTGCAACATAGTAATATGGTCAATGATTCAAACTACTTAAAAATTATGTCCTAGAACATAGCGGGCTATAATCAGGAAAGAGCCGACCCTGATTGGCTAGCACTGGTTACCCAGCATGATATTGTATGCTTCCAAGAAACATGGGAAATTGGTGATATCCATATAGATGGGTATTCCTCCTACCAGACCAACGCCGTGCCCTCTGCTGCTGGTTGACATAGTGGGAGACTATTAACCCTTGTGTCTAACGTAGTGGGACCTAAAATAAAGAAGTTTGTAGCCACCTCACCTTACTATCACCTACTCTTATGTGAAGTATCCAGAGAGAAGGAAGGGTGGTATTGGATTATTATCAATTTCTATAACAGCTACTTCGGTATTAATTTGCTGACAGTAATAGTCCCCCTAAAAAGGGATATTAACCTGCTCATTACCTCACATCCCAAAAATCTGGATGGGTGACTTTAACTACCATAACTGTATACGGATGGCCACTACAGCCTGCGATATTATTGATAATAATGGGGAGTGCCCTCTTCATTTTAAACATAATGAGTATGGAGATAGTCTGAATAGACTATTAATAACCTTTAATCTTGAAATTATTAACCCCTGCAATGATACCTCAGGCCAGCTAGAGGCTGCGTTCTACTCTGGGTCCTACTACTCAGTGTTAGACTATTTACTGATTTCTGAGACTATTAAAGCGCGTTTTTTTACATACAAAAATAACTTTCTACGCTTTAAATGACCATGCGGCGATCACTACTTATATGCAATGTGCCCAAAGACCAAAATCTACTCAGAATCCTTTACCCAGGCCCCTTATTGGGAAGAAAAATGGAGTCACTCTAAAATGGCAAAAGGTTAATAGCCAACATTTCATTGGAGGTATTCTGTTCAAAATGAGAGACGAAATTGATGTGTTTAGATTTGAATCCATTTGATACAACAACACTTTAAGCCTTAAATCGCATTTTAGTAGAAATCCAAGAGAGCTTTCTCTGTCCAAAAACACACAACACACAAAGGCAGGTATGGTGGTTTGATGGTGCTTGTGCAAAAGCCCTAAGATGACTCCATACGGCTTTGCGATCAAACCCACGAGACATCATCCTGGTGAGATCCCTTCGTCATAAATACAAATCAGCGAGATCAGCAATACTATGGGCATTGAAAGAGGAAGCATGGGAGAAATTACAAAGTACAACTGTAATGCGTGATAGCAAAGGGTTCTGGAGTGTAATAAATGCCCTTTTTAGGTCGAGGACTACCGGTCTGCCGAAGGCAGAACCGGTAGTCGGAGATTTAATGTTTCCTAGAGTGGCTATTTAGCCCGCCTCTCTTTTTGCCTCTCCTCCATTGGCTGGCTTCCTAAACGGAGGCCCGCCATTGGAGGAGAGAGCCGTCCCTCCAAATAGGCTCCGTCTTTTTCAGATTCGGGGGCGTGTTCCGTGCTGTTCTTTCCACTTTTTAGCCACGCCCTTTTAGAACAGCAGGAACACGCCCACGAATCCGAAAAAGTTTGGAAGCTCCCATCCGCCATTTTTTATCTATCGTCTGGCCGTGAGGATCTTCTTGCTGTTGCTCTCGCACGCTGCCCGCCTAGTTAGGTCCTGTATCTTAATCAGTAACCACGTTTCACATTTCCATCTACTACTCGTGTGTCGCCCCAGCGCTGCGTCCTCCTCGCTGCCCTGCACACCGGGTTTTCACGCCGTGCCTTTTGTTTGCGGTGAGTGTAGTTTCTTTGGGCCCAAGGAAGGGCAGCGATTGAGTGCCATAATTCAAGGCACAAACCGTGGGTAGGAAAGTGGCAATCGGATTAAAAACAGAACCGGGAGACGATGGTAGAGAGTAAACAAAGATAAACTGGAGACGGCATAAAGTGTATGTGAGTGCATGTTGCAGCGGCCTTTAAGACTTCATAAAGTGCGTGTATGTGCGTGTGTTGCAGCAGCCTTTGAGACTTCATAAAGTGTGTGTGCGTGTGTTGCAGCGGCCTTTGAGACTTCTACTGAACTTGGCATCAGTCTGATACATCGCAGTTTGCGTTGACTAATGGAACTGTATTTAGAGCTCGCTCTTGTCAGGCCATGAATGAGGGAAATCTCAGAGCCGGGTATTAAGCAGCAGAAAATATCTGTTGAAGGAGCTGCAAGTTTCTTTTCTGCATTTAAATAAGTGCAGATTAGTTTGAAGTGTGTTGCTATACGCTAGCAATGCCTTCTCGCTTTCAGTTAATGGAATATGTCATGCTCTTTTTACACATCTGAAAGTAATGTTCTAGGAGAAGCATGCGTAGCTGGAAGACAAATGGCAGGAAACAGCGGGAAGTTCGTGCAACAGAAAAATGACTCGATCTTCTGTCTTTTTTCCGCAGAAACGATGCCCCATTAGTTGGGGCTTTTGGTAGGGAGTTTGTCTGGGCATCGGATAGGGTCTCCTTGTTGAACGGAAATGGGTTCCTTCTGGCGTGTGCCCGGAGAACGCTGTGTTCCCAGCCCGACTGCACTCACTTCTACTAAGAGGCTTTTCTAAAGAAGGGAAGGCCACGCCAGCTCTCCCTGCTGCCAAATCCCAGAACCGTGCAGCCTTTGTCGCCTTTCATCTAATTGAGTTGTCATGCTGGCTGCCGAATAAATAGTGAGCTACCATTAAGTAGATTGACTTGCACACTGGTTAGCGACTTTCACAGTCGGGGTGTTTTGTTCTGACGATTTGGATTAGGCTGGCTGTCTCATGTATGTTTGGGTTCTTTCATAACTCTGGCATTTTAGCCCCACTCTCTCAAAACATCACTACCTCACACTCTAGCTCACAACCTCACAACTTCACTCTCTCTCACTCACTACCTCAATCACTCTCTATCTCACTACCTCACTCTTTCTTCTCACTAACTCACTTTCACTCTCTTTCACTACCTCTCTCTCTATCTCACTACATCACAACATCACTCTATGCTTATATATCACTACCTCACAACATCCCTCTCCCTCACTACCTCGCTCTCTATCTCACTACCTCGCTCTCTATCTCACTACCTCGCTCTCTATCTCACTACCTCGCCCTCTATCTACCTCACTCTCTATCTACCTCACTCTCTATCTACCTCACTCTCTAGCTACCTCACTCTCTATCTACCTCACTCTCTATTTCAATACCTCACTCTCTATTTCAATACCTCACTCTCTATTTCAATACCTCACTCTCTATTTCAATACCTCACTCTCTCTCTGCTAATGCAATAGGTATCACATATGCAAAAAAATAGGTAATGCAATTGAAATGACAATGCCATTTATTTAGGGATACAAAAATTATAAAAAAAATAATGAGCAATACCAATAGCTCTACCTATAATGTTGCCGAGACCATTGCATTGTAAATGCTTGTTTTAAAAGCTGATATAGACATTACCCTAGATACGCATGTACTGTAAAATACCTGGGTGGCCCTCTTTGAAACAGTATTTGGAAATGATGGTGAGGCACCCACTCTATCTATTGTTTTACTATTACCCTCCCTACAAAGCCTCTTACCAGTTAGCCTTGAAGAAATGAATCACGCCTTGACACAGTGTACCTGGCAAAAAGCACCAGGCCCTGATGGTGTCCCGGTAGATTTCTTCCTAGATAACCAGGAACTTTGGGTTCCACTCGTTACTGACATTTTCAATGTTATAACAAGGATAGGTGTATTATCTTCTTGGAAAAAGACAGTTATAACACCAATTTTTAATGAAGGGGTTCAGGTCAACCCAAAAAACTACAGACCAATCTTTTTATTTGATTCTTTGGCCAAATTAATGGGCCAGCTTCTTTTAAACAGATTGGAGGAATGGGCTTCCGAAAGGAGCATCATAATACCTTCCCAATATGGGTTCAGACCAGGAAAGGGAATAATCAACCAATGTCTAAATCTTAATTTGATCATAGCTAAATACATCACGGCCAAGACCGGCCATCTGTACATGGCCTTTATGGACCTGTCGGCCGCGTTCGATTGTGAAGTACATTCCAAGCTGTGTAGTATTATGGAAGAAATGGGAGGCGATGCAATGATAATTAATTTTATCCTTGAGATGTACGCTGATGCTACTGCTTGCGTCAGATATGGTAGAGAGGGTGAGTGCACAAGACACTTTAACATTACCTGGGGAGTAAGACAGGGATGCGTTCTTGCCCCATTCCTTTTTGCCTTATACACTAACGCCATCGAGCAGACCCTGAAGAGATCCACTAGGGAAGTTCCCACTGTTAATTAATCCTCTATTTATATCTTGCTTTATGCAGATGATGAGGTGCTATTGGCACATACCGGCAATGCACTCAAAAAACCTATAGGGGACTACCCAAGCTTTATGGGAAACTTGGCCCTAAAACTAAATGAATCAAAGTCTTTTGTTCTCGTGGCAGACAAAAAGTTGAAGAAATATCCCAATATGTCCATTAAAGGGCGAAAACTTGAGGTTATGGACTCTTTTAATTACCTGGGGGTTACTTTTCACAGGGAGAATAATTGGCAAAGTATGGTAATCAACAGTGGCTTGCAAATGGAAAAAACATTGGAGGGCTCTTCAGCTTTATAGAAAAACTCGGTTCAAAACCAACTGACACTATAAACAAGATTTACCAGGCAAAGTTAGTGTCAGTTGCAACATATAGGGCAGCTATATGGGGTCTATGTGATATTTAAACTCCAAATACATTTTAGAGGATAATTTTCTGAGAAGACTAGGTTCTCTTCCCCAATCCTGCTCTACACATAATGCACACTGTGAATTTAATCTCGCTTATATTACGGACCAGATTCAAATTGCCCCAATCTTACTATGGCATTCAATCTGGAAAAAAGAAACACTCAATCTAACCAGGGACATTGTAAAAGATTGCCTGAAGCTAGATGGGGTATCTAGAATATGGTGGCTGAAATATATTCAATCTAACCTAGAAGCCTTCGCCCTTGGAAATCTGTCTACAGACCCCGAATCATGCATGATATTCCCTAGAACAGAGTTGAAAGCTAAATTATTTAACAAATTGAGCAGAGATAGATAGGAGAGGATCCACACAACGCTTATGGTTAACCAATACATTTTAACACCGAGAATCGATGATTTTATGTTTTAATATTTAACATCAATCTTCAACTATCAGCACAGATACGTATTGCTGCCATTCCAGTTGCAATATATTTCCTTAATACTAGGCCATCCTGCCAATACATATTCTATTAATGCACTGCCACCTTGTCTATGTGATGGTCAATCCCCCCAGAATGACCTCCATATCTTGCTCTTTTGTGACCTATACGTGAACGAAAGGAAAAGATATATTTTACCATACGTGAACGAAAGGAAAAGATATATTTTACCACTCATGCGTAAACTTTACTTTTGCCAATGTCGTCCAGCACTGTATTATCTTCAACTATTGTCACACCCTTTTGTTTGTTATTGTGTAGCCTCATTCCTCCAGTCTGCCATAAGAAGAAGAAAACTAATAGCACATTAACTGCATATGGATGATTGTTTATATAGAGAGAGGGGTAATGCAAAGGATGAATGTGTTAATGATGAGATACATTTTACCATTTGTACGATTTTAACATTTTTAACGCTCTGGATATCTTTTGGTATTTTTAATATTTAGATTGTAATTGATTGATTGTTCTTAGAATACTTTTTATGCCATATTTAGTGGCGAAATAAAGTTATAATGAATGACTGACTGACTGAATCAATGAGTGTGTGATGAAAGATTCCGCTCTTTTCTGGGATAGGCCAGCGTTGGCTCATACTAAATCAGCTAAAAAACTGGTCCTGAATGCAGCTGATCTTTTTCAAGTGAAGGGGAACATAATACAGAAGGCACTCAAAATGATGCTTATATATGCACACACATCCAAGCACATATTTTGATAAATAGCTGCATATATACAGGGTCTCAATTACTTTATTGGAACATATCACTAATGATCTACATCGATAAACTGTTGTTTCTTCAATATATTGCTCTAAAGCCAAACATTCGAACTTCACCTCAATGTCTCACAAACTTTGTTACAAACGACAGACTTCTTCACAGGATGTTTTTCACATAGGTAGAATTTATTTTCAAGTTCAAATGTCGTCATATGCATGTAGATTTAATCGTTATTGTTGTAAATACATGTAAAAAAGGGTTTCAGTGAGTTTTAGTGCCATTGCAGTAACCCGGCTCCTCCAGGAACTGCCCAGTGCTTTTGAAATAAAGACCATGGTAACATTATAAGCCCAACTCTATCCAATAAAGTGCTGTTGGCAATTACTGTGGTATAAGCTGCCATGGTTGTTATTTACTAACTACAAATACTCACATAAATAATATTATTTTTAATTAATCATACATTTTAAATACCGCTTGTTCTACTTAGAAAATACAAGTAACAGGAAAATTGGCGATATTACATTAAATAAATATTTGTTTTTACTTCAACAAATAGACTTGCACTGCAAGAATAGGAGGATCACTCAGACCAGCCGCCTTGCGGATCTTGGTCGAATGAACAATAGCCACACAAAATCAACATGGTACAAAAGGGACAGGATACAGGCATATCCAGGACATACTACCTAAAAGGCTTTAACAAATCTGTCTTGGCTAACGCGCACTGCCACAGAGCACAGGACAATGCATGAGTCCACCATTCAGCAAGGGTGGCTTGACCAGTTGCAGATATCGAGAAGCTATGTCTGAAAGGGCCTGGCCTAGGCAAACCAATGGCTAAAGGGTACTGAAAAAGCACCTCTGTCTTTTGTGTGCTCTCACAATTCACTAAAGATGTCTGTAGCCAGACCTAAAATGGGTGCCTTGTGGCACCTAGTGGCGAACAGGAAGCTAGTCTCTGCAGATGCATCAAGCAGAGACGTGGGCAGACTCGACTGGCCAGGAAGGCCTGGTCTTCTGTTTATAGCTAAATGCCTATAAATTGCTTGTCTCCCAAATTGGACTCTTTTAGAACTTCAAGACCCACTGGGTGGATACGTGCAAAGGTCTGCAATGTCCTTCTGGAGTGAGATTTAAATTTGCAGACTTCTGAGCTTATGTCCCAATTTAAAGAAATGTTTTTAACTAAAGGTCACGTGGATGAGCACCAGAGTCTCTGACGTGTAAAGAGCTTGGCTGAGAGGACAGTAGAAAATGTGCATGTATACATTATTGCCGCATCAGCCTGACTGTTCCTCTCCATGGCAATTCTGTGCATGTTTGTTTGTCACACTCACTATATAACATGTGACTCAATATCACACTTAATGTAACAGTGAACGTCCTATGCAAACTCCTCTCGACTGACCGGTCCCTTTGGTAGGAAAACACATGTGCAGGTGCTCAAGATCAACAACTAGTTCAGGCTTCATCCTTGAGGTCATTGTTGATGTGAGCTCTACATTGTGACAAAATTGCCAATCACAAATTTTCAGTGGCCATATGTGTACATAAAGTTACCACCTAGACACTATAGCGTTGTGTCTGTAGAAATAAGTAAGGAAAATCTTCATAGAAGGTTCTTTCCAAACTTTGCCAGCAGTACTCAGTCCAAGCCCACCTAGAAAGGCTTTGGGCTACGACATCATGGATGCACCAAGAGGTGCCGTGCCGGCTGCAGTTTGGCGTGCAGGCCATATTCCCCGCTGTCTTCACTGTTGCTCTGTTTTCATCGCAGTTGGCTGAAGGACCCCAACATGTATTTTCAGTTCCAGTATCACTGAAGTTTTATGTTAGTGATTCACATCTTTGAGGTGTGGGATCTTTTGAAGAGGAAGGCTGTAGGTCTCCATTAAAATGTCAACTGGGGTGACAAAAATCAAAGTCTAGGGCAACAGCATTAACAGCAGGGTTTAACCTCAGCATCCCGACTGGACGAGCTCCTCTCCAGAGCTCTTGGTCACAGAGAGGGTGGTGAACACCTGAAAATAAAAATAAACACGTTTAGCATACAAATAATACATTTAGAGTATACAGCATCATACAGATAAGTAACAGTTATAACTGTTGTGCACCCAATCAGATAATATATAGTTCCAACCATTCACATCCCTATTGTCAATATTAGCTTATATTATTGTTACTTATACAGATGTTAATACCATGGGGGGCATATTATCAAGGACGGCGTTAAAATTATCGCCGGTTTAGTGGCAGAAAACTGCAGCTAAAGCGCCGATAATGGGCTTGATAATATGCCGCAGAGAATTCCAATAGAAGCCCAGGTTCTGGTGTCCACATTGTCTTCTATTGGAATTCTCCAGGGCATATTATAAAGCCCATTATCGCCGCTTTAGCTGCAGTTTTCTGCCGCTAAACTGGTGATAATTTTAACGCCGTCATTGATAATATGCCCCATAGTTCTTATTTTTATCTCTATTATAAATATTACTAGATTTGACTGATGTTACTAGCATCGTGATACTGATGACGTTCTGTTGCAGTGTTCCATGGAGCAATGGGCAGCTTTAGCACTGCAGCGGGATGCGGGTTGTATAGAACACAAAACAAAATATAGTGCTGATTGGTGCCAATGGCAGTTATTGGACAGTGTTGCAAATTACCAGCTTAATGTCTATCAGATGGATAAAGGCTAAGATCAAAGACTTTCAGGTTCCAAAAAGATCTCTGAAGCAGGAGCAGTAACCTACTGAGCTATTTTAGCATTTACCAGTTACATAATCCAAAATGAAAGCTCGCATGTAGATCTCTGCAACCAATGCATCAAGTGCATCAAATCAATGAGTTATTTTACTGGTAGTCGAACATATCAAAACAGATTAATAATTGGGCACAGACGCCTTCAACCGCTGAGCTATACATTCAATACCCAGATATAATAAAGCAAATAAGAACAGGAGGAAGATGCAAGCTTTTTTTTTTTGCCTGAATTATGAATTTGCAACCTTCATATCATTTGAGTCTGCTATTTGTAATCAATTACCACGGGGGTGGAAGCCCCACCATGCTATCATGGGCACGTTGAACAATGGCGAACCATATATACATATCTGTTGTGTGGTTTTTAACTCAAAGGCAGTGGCCATTGTGATGGTTTAGTGAGAATATTGTGTGTAATACCTCAGCTACAATAGGGAAGCAACTATATTCGGGAGACAGATACCTCAAAGACACGTTTTTAAGAATATTGCTTTAGAATCAAGGTGGTTTTCCACAGCAGTACATCTAACTCAAATAACCCATCTAAATTGTGGCAAATTACCACTGTATTCGACTGTCTTCCAAGAAAGCGATTTGTCCTGAAATGTTAGTATAAAGCTGCCTCTGCAATGAAGATCCAGTAGCGTTCACTCAGCGGCCGCTAAAAATCATTCTTTGGAAACCACTGCGGCGTGCCGTCGGCTTTACTGGTTGAAGCATGGTGCAGTGTGGTGATGGAGTTGCTTACTTGTTAAATATTGCACTATGGCAGCATTTGCTGCAGGATGATTTTCTTTTTCTCTGAGATGCCACACACAAAGTGGCAGGATCTGAAAGGGTGAGTGAACTTGGTGTGGTGATCGACTCACCCAGAAAGCTGGTATGGACGAGGACTGGTGGAAAAACAACAACGTCCTTAACATATTTAAGAACGATAAATGAGCAGCCTGCATGGGATACCGCAGTCTCTCACATTTTTGTCACTTGTTAGTATTTTTATATTGGTTTCACACATTTTTATGTTGAGGCTGTGAGGGTACTCTCATCTAACCAATCAGTCTAGGAGGGAGACCCCTAATGCACTAATTACTTGAATTCAAAGAGTAAATTGATGATTAACCAAGGCAATCGAGAAAATTCTGTCTTAGGGGCAACTGTGAGTACCTCAGGAACTGTCTGGCCATCTTAGTGGGATGATTTCCCTCCAGTTGATGGGTTTTGTAGATAAGATTCTAGTGCCAAGCGCCTCCCCGTGCTGGACTCTAGCTTTCAAAAATAACCCCAGCCACCAACAGTGACTTATTCCCACACCTTCACCATTATTTCCTCGATTTCTTACCACCCACAATGTGACACTAACCACACGCCATGGTGTGGTGTGTATGTAGGAATGCAGCCAAACATTATTCCACTCTACCTTTTAGGTCAAATGATACCGTACAAGCACAGTCAAGCGTCATCTAAGTGTAACTCTTCAAGAATGAAATGTGAGCTCAGAGGGTGCAAGGAGAAAGGCCTTGGCTGAAGGTTTTGACATCTCTGGAGGATCGAAGCAAACGCTGGCAGAAGTGTAGTGTGGGTTAGAGCTTGTGTGATGACAAGGCTATGTGTTACAGAAGAATACTGAGAGCTTGTGGATCAAGGTGGACAGAATTAGAAAAAAAGTTTTAAGCTATTTGTGAGAAGACACATGTAGCGATGAATGCCAATACCCAAGTATTTGTTGGTTTCTGTGAGTACAGCAGTCATCTGCTCAAACAATATTCAGTTTTGACTCTCTAATAAGAATATCATCAAGCTTTTGCCTCCTTACGGGAATAAGTTTGGCAATAATTGTAGGATGTTTTCCAAAGTCAAGTGCCATGCCTTAGGTACATACCTCTGCACAGACTGGGTGGATTCCTATCGTGCTGTCGAGCTGTTCTTTCGTGAGTCCACATTTGATGGCGACTGCAAATCCCTGGGTGATTTCACCAGCATTTGGCCCAAGTACGTGAAATCCTAAAACACGTTCCTAGACAGAGAACAGAAATACATCAGTGATAGGATGAGGTAAGCATCTTAGTTTCAGCATACTAGGCAGGCCACTTGAATTATGCTTCCACTTTTATCCCATATTATTACCGTAGATCAAGGTTGTCCAGTGTCGGTCCAGGAAGACCAGATCCATGCCAGATTTTCAGCATATCTACATTTAAATAAATATAGTTACCTTATAAATTTGGCATGGATCCACCACTCTAGGACCAAAATTGGAGAACCCTTCAGTAGATCATGGGAGTCTTCCAAGACAACACAGGGGCATTGCTTAGCAGTTGATTAGGACACACTCTGTGCTTCACAGGAAGTGCAACTGACAGTGACCTGGAAGCACTGCCCAACACATCACACTGACAAACAAGCCTGAAGGCAAACAGGAAAATCCAGATACAAACATTGGTGGCACTGGCATTGCCAACAAGGGAAATAGCCAGCCTTCCACCCCTCTTCAAGCACCACAGAAAACTGGTTTAAGGACAATTTCATTACAGGAAGGCCCCTGCTCTATTGCATTCTGAAGCCATTATCCCTTACTGTGGACTGTGCTGCAAAAGGCATTTTAATTAGAAATAAAGTGCAAGTACTGTAACGGAGAGTTAGAATCATAAAACATAATTGAGCTTCCGTTTATCTTGAGACTTTTAATAAACTGGCCAGCTCTAAGATTAATGGCCTTCTTTTCATTGAGGGATAAAACGCAGCTGCGGGAAATCACTCACCTGGTCTTTTTTATTGCAGATGACCTTTGCGTAGCACTTATTGTTGTCCCTCGCCGGAACTGTCCACTCCAGCGGCCAAAAATAACTGTGATACACCTGGGATTCAAGAAGAACATTGACATTCATTGGAAAGTGAAGAGCAACTAACTATAGAAGTTGCAAAATTTCATTAACAATATGCTTAGTTAATCCATAGGGTTGCTTGAGCTGGTGCATTTGTGAAAGCCAGCATTCAAAATATACAACACACTGTATGTCGAGAAGAACTGTTAGATCTTGTGCAGGTGCAGAAATATTGGGGAGTGTGGGGATGTTACAAATGTGACGGGTTTGCATTATTACAAGTGCATTATATTCTATGGCACTTGTAATAAGGCAGACAGGATATCCATCACGTTTGTGACAGAGTACCCCCTACGCGAAACTTTAAACTAGGCTCTGAGTCCTACTGATAATAATAACCATCTTAGATAACGCACTCCAAATCATCCACTAGAGCATCGCATTCTTAGGTTAGTCAAGCTATTCCTGCCAGTATATTGGAAGAACAGACACTTTGCATCCCAGAAACATCAGGAAATCTAACAAGTCGAGAACAGAAAAGAGAATTAGGAGGAAACTGAGGAGGTTCTGTCATGAGATCAAAATAGGAGATGAACAAGGAAATGAATTGGAAGATGAGCTGGAAGGTGATTCAAGGGGTGAAACAGGTGGTGAAGAAGGAGGTTTGCAGTGTGGTGAATCAGGCATAAGAAGGTGGGGTGCAATAATGAAAATAGGGAGATAATGAAAACAAACAAGGAAGTGAGTGAGGCAGCGAATAAGGATGTGAGTGGGGAGGTGAGCAAGGAGGTGAACCAGAAGATTAACAAGGAGTAATTTAGTGAAATAACAAGAAGTGAGTATGGAGGTGAGTCAAGATCGGAGCAACGAGATCATGTAGGAGCTAAAAAGCAAGATCAGCTAGAAACTGAACAACGAGATGTGTTATGAGTTGAATAACGAGGTCATTTGGGAGCTGACTTGTAAAGTGAACAAAGATGTGAGTTAGGACGTGAACAAGAAGGCCGGTTATGAAGCGAAGACTTAGGGAATTAGATGGTGATCGTGGAGATACAGCAGGAGGCAAGCCTGGCAATACAGAGGAGGGTAATGACTGAAGACCATGTGTAGGGAGTAAGCTGTAGAATGGCAAAGGAGGAAGGAACTAGAGATGTCAGTGGAGAAGCAGGGTGAAAGAGAACGTTTGGAACAATTATTAAAGAGAAAGCTAAGCGTTTACAGATGCACTGTGATTGAGAAGTACGGAAGTATTTGTCAAGTTATATTGTGAAGTACAGATATGGCCAGGGAGCTGGTGATTTTAACGAGTTGACACTGGAGCTCACAGAGAGGACAAAAGGGCAATGACAAAGAAGGCACTGACTAGTGAGTCAATCATGGACATATGGGGTGTAGAAAGATGGAAAGATGGAGCGACCAGCTGAGAGCACAGAGAGTCTCAAGGCATAAGACATATAAAAGGTGGAAATGGAATGGTAGAAAGATGGAGATGAGAGAGCTCACATGCATGACAAGAAGGGCCAGCGCTGGAATTCAAATGAGCTCTTAACCATAAGGTGATCTCTAGAGTACCACGCCGTGGCACTCGTGGTAAAGTTAAGTATTTTTAAATCAGCGTGTATACATTTATGTACAGTTATGTAATATTTGTCAAGGAACCTTAGTGTTCGTTTTATTATAGAATACCGGACTGCTGTATGCAATGGAGGGGCTATGAAAGGCCAGTTTCAAGTTTTCGTAATTCTGCGGCTACAAACTCATTTCCATGTAAGAGGGAAGGTTGTCCTGTGGTATATTTGTGATCTCTGTGCTGCCTTTTACCACTGGCACTCTGTCTCATACACATAAGAATTACCTCGATGTTGTCTTCCCCGTACTTCTTCAAAGCAGCGTCCTCCGAAAGCCCACATGCGCCATACTCCAGGGGCGTGAAGACAGTGGTAGGAACATTCACGTAATCACACTGTAGAGGGATGGAACCAAAAAAGGTGTTATTGTCAAAGGAGTGTTAAGAGTAGGAACTCTGTGAAACTTCCACGGTCGGCAATGATTCCAGTCTAAGCAAATGTCCTGTTGCTCCAGCATGGTGCATCTAACTTGCTAGATTCCACCGCAGTGTCACAGGATATCTGCTGATATGACGCAACTCTCAGGCTCAGACTCTCACATAAACAGCGCCAGGATCTGGTAACCTTTTCTGAAGCTGAGCTGCCCGGGTCAAGAGGCTCTGACACTCAGACTGGGTCCCCTTTTCCGACATTTGCGGCCTTTCGTCCATCTTACTCTTGAGTATTTTGTGTGTGGTGCTCTTCCCGCAGTGATAGTGGTTCACTGTGCTCCGTGGCCTGTTCCTAGGCCGGGCTTGCCCTGTAGACCAGGCGTGAGTGATGTAAGTGATAAAGGAAGTCAGAGCCCTTACACACGGGTCTGCTCTCTCGTCAGACCGAGGGCACGTGCCGCATCTGGTGGGACCTGCCTCGCGGCAGGGTCGGCGCGGTCACGCGCTGTGCACCCTTTCTCACAAAGCTGCAGTGATAACTGACTGGAAATGATATGTGTCTCTTCGGGCGAGGCTGCATTCAGGCAACCGAGTCTCGTATTCAGTTCCCGCCTGAGAGCGGCGGCGCGGCCGGTCTGCGCGAGCGGCGATGCCTCCATCAGTATTCTGTGCACGGCGCGCGCCTGCGTCAGTACCTTTGATGCTTTCTACTTGAAAGTAGCAAATAATCGCGCCCCGTGACCAGGGCACACTCATCAAACCCAACGTGAACATGAAAGTCCCGTCTGACGGTCCCTGATCTGAAAGGGGGTTATTTTTGATGCAGGGTGTTTCTGTGTCAGACAGACGCCTCTCTTTTATCTCCTGTCACAGATGGGTTTTTTAATAGACGGCAGGCCTGTAACCAAACCGTGATCCCAGCCTCCCAGAGCTGCTTCATTGTCACCTCTGGAGACTAAACACCCCCAGTGGCACACCACCTACAAATGGGAAATGCACCCACAGCGGTATGGGACGGAAAATACACAGGCCCATGAAAAGCAACCCATCAGCCAGTGCATGGAATTCAAAATACAGAGTGGTGTGGCCGCCAAGACCAGTACCACACATGGGTTGGGTCCATTAGGATAGCAAGGGTGCCCTGGGCTTGCGTGCCAGCAAGGCAAGCAGCCCCCATGACTGCAGGACTACTAGTAAAATACAACAATAAACAGGGTTCCGTGGGCTCCTAACATCTGTGGGCCCAGGTGCCACTGCACCTGCTACACCACTGGTAGCTGCATCTGACGAAAGCACCAATGCTTCCATAGCTCGGTTCTCTTATGACTCCATCTGAATATTACAGACTGGGTCAAAGGTGGGGACCACCATGATGGATTGGACGAAGAGTTTGATTTGGTACAGCGCACTCTGCAGAATCATGGCTGATACTCCTTGTATGGACTTGGCATGCATGGGAGACGGATGAGCGAACAAGGCTCGCAGGTATGATCGCAGCAGGTGCGTTGAGCCACCCAGGTATCTTAACATTGCGCTCATACTGTGCACTTACTTCTCCCACTATAAACATATGTGTCCCAGTTCTTCAAGAGCTGAACCTGCAATTTCATACCTTATATCAAAAGCTCCCCCATATTCAACATACAAACATTAGACTTCTCCATACCAAAAGCACATGCAATTTTTCTACTGAATATGAGTCATATACGCCAATACAAGGATCTGAGGCAAGGTCAGTGCCAAGTGGCCATTGTCAAAAGCCTTCGACTCCAATTTTCTAAGTTAACAACACAATCTTTACTGTAACACTTCTTTACAAATATGTGAAATTAGTTTGGCACATTTGGCCACACACCATTGGGTGTGCAGTGCCTTTGAATGTCATAGTTTCCCTTTAAACACAAAAATCCACCCACAGGTTTAACACACCCACAAAACAGCTAGTGGCTGAAAGAACCAAGGGGTGATTAGAAGGAAAACTGCTGCGCTTCTTCCTTATCCTTGGGGCCTCACATTCCATCCATCTCCAAATGGGGGAGAGTGAGGAATAAGGCATGATCATGTGATGTTCTCACACGGAATGGGAAACACAGTTGGTGACACATATGGGGTAATGCTTCAGTTCCATTTCTTTGCTAGATCACACGCTATTTTCTGCAAAAATCTCTTTGTAGTGATCGTACCTTTAAGGTTGATCCTCCATACAGCCTCCGTGCCAGCAGCCGGCCTGCCTGGATGGCCACCGGCGTGAGCTCCAGCTTGTCCTCCAACACATCACCAATGGCATAGATGTATGGCACACTGGTCTGCTCTTCGTCGTTCACAGGGATCTTTCCCGTCCTGCACAAAGTAAAAAAGACAAGTGTGAATGTGATCGAAGTCTAACACAAATATCTCCTAATAAACGCCTTTGCCTTTGCAGTTGGGTACTTCAGTCCAACTTGTTCAAATGAACAAAGACTGCACATCCCAGAATGTAATAGCTTCTAGATTACATTCCAGCCTGTATCGCTGTGTCTCTGAGACAAAGAATCATCCGGTAACACTATTAAGCACTCAGATCACTCAAGCTGTTGCATGGCGGGTGTGAGTATGTCTTACAGTCCAAGACCTCTCTTTCTATTTTGGTCCTTGGAGTATTGCATTTTTCCATGATAAATGCAAGGCTGTGAGTTCAGAATGTAATGAAAAACCCAAGACTAGATGACCTTCTCACAGCTGACATAGCCATCTTGAGAGTGTCAGGTTAAAACCTTGCTTAGAGACAATTCATAGTGTGGGTGCTGTAAAGCCCATAACTAGAAGAACTATGCCGACACACGCAAAGCTAGAAAATCAAGACAGGTCCTTTATGAACACTTAACGGGTCAGAGCCGCACTTTGACACTGGAGACAATCCAGGGCTTTGTCTGGGTGAGACAAAACCAGTCATCCTAGCAGCTACCATATCCCCTCTTTCATGTTCAGTAAAATCCACCGGCAACTCTACCCACACAGGCCAGAAGAAGCATTCCCAAAGAGTACTCGTTGCGAGTGAGATGCTTCAAGTGAGCAGAGGGAGCAGGGGGACAATAGGCGTCCCACCCTGACAGATCAACCACGACAAAAACCTTAAGTATCAGCCACATTTGGGGATTATTATAGCTCATTAATTCAAGGTCCTATTGAGTCCCTGAAAGGGCAAGCACATCCCTCCTTCTTTGAATCTGCCGCAGAAGCACAGCGTGCCACCTTACTTTTCATTGATCTTCACGCCAACGGTGTCTAAACCGATCTTTCTGGTGCAGGCATCCCTTCCAATGGCCAGCAACACCTGCGGAAAGCAGATCTTGTGTTAGTATTACATTAGCAATGCATTGGTCTGAACATCTCATTTATGAAGGGGTTTCTGTAGTGCAAAAGTTGTGTAAGCAGATCTCTGTGCCTGGCAAAAATGTTCATGATGGGAACTCTGACAGTACTCTCATCAATGAACCAGAGCAATTTAACTAGTAAACCATCTAGGTACTGAAACAGTGCTCTCCCAATATATCACATGCGTGAAATTTCATGATTAAAATATCACAAGCACTACATATGTATGTATGTATTTGTATAACGCAAATCTTGCTGAAAGCCTACATTGACCTAACCGCTTCTTGCATGGGAGGCCGCGAGTGAGATTTCACAGTAAACAAAGGAGCAAAGCAGATACGCTCTCTGCAAAACATAGGGTGTAAGGCCAAGTGTGGCGTTGCTGTGGTAAAATAAGTGCATTGCGATGAAGTACTTACCGTGTTGTATTCCTCTGTGATTTCCGTGCCATCTGAGCTTTTTGCTGTAACCTTCAATTTCCCTGGCTCTCCTGGCTCAATTTGTTCAATCTGCAAGAAAAAATGCAAGTGCCATCTTAATCTTTCTGGCCAAAACAAAAAGTGCACTTGTGTTGAATAGGCCTGTTCATTCTATAAACTACAAAAGCAGTATAGACTCATTAATAGCAAGGACAGTATTAGCAATATAAAGATACCATAGGACCTGCCTGCTATGCGCGAGGGGCGCCGCCTGTATGTAATAAACATTCAAATGCAGGCACTGGATGAAATACCTGCTTTACCAATTCTCTCTTCCAGACCCTGTCGAGGACCCTTCAGCTGCGCCACTCCATCGAGTTAAAATACTTGTCAGCATTTCAACAAATGAAAATACATTTTTAACGGTATTTGACTTTTTAATATTATTTTCCACAGTGTATTATAGTGATTAACTGCTTGTCTACAGTATGAAGCACACAAGATTGATTATTATCAATTATTAAATATGTGTCAAAACGGAGAACATTTCTTTCACAGTGTACCTACTGAAGAGTAAATGTGTCTATATTGTATTGTGTAGGTATGTTTTTGTTCCTCTTCTGCTGTGGCAGGCATGTTTTTTGGATCACAGCATCACTGTCTACAGATAAATATTTCGTACATAAACTCGTTGTCAGGGATGCCAGTGCATAGGCAGGCCTCTAAACAGCAGGGTTACATCCCGCCACATTCCACAGGAAGCCTGGAGAGTAGCAATGCGGATTGTCCCTTTACCCACCCATCACTCTCTAACGTCTACCCTGGAAAAACGCCACAGAACAGTTCTCTCTCATGATTTCATTTCACCTGGCTGCTTCTGCAAGATTGCATTGTCCTGGAAATCGCAATACAGTTTTTAATCAGGATCCTGAAGTTTGGGCTTTTTCTATGCACCTTTACTTTTTTCACAAAAAACTCTGTCTACATGGTGTTTATATGACTGTTACTAGACGAAAATTCACAAGCTACATTTTACATTTCATGTACCTTTGTCGGCACGAAGTCTCGTATAAACTTGACACCATGTCCTTCCATGTAGTCACCGATTTTGTTGGCAATTTCTTGGTCAAAGCCTCTCAGCAGAATGGATCGCACCATCACAGTGACATCAAGGCCAATCCCAGCCAGGAATCCTGCACATTCGAGGGCGACGTAGGATGCTCCAATCACCAGGGTCTTCCCAGGGCAGTACGAAAGCGAGAAAAGATCATCGCTGAAAAATTGAAAGAAAATTAAGTGTCTTTATTTGGAAAGAATCAGAGGTAGGGGACATGTTTTTACAACCTGACATAAAATAACTGAGACAGTGGCATCTCCCTCACCAAGAGTATCCTGAACTAAGAGGACCTTATCATATTGTCCGAGGAATTAATTATAGCATCAGGACCTCTGCCGAACAGTCTGTAGTTTACACAACAAAACCCTTGTAAGACCCAAGTTTGTAACTTCATGCTACAAAACATTTGCCATCTAGCAAGCCTGCTTCTAGGGTTACTCATAGGTAAGTAATGTCCTGACCTGTTAACTTCACATTCATCAGTTCACCCAGCCTTGATTCCCCATTCTTCTTCTAAGGTGCCCACAGTTTCCTCTTTTCCTGCTAGCTCCCTAGATGTCCTGTGTAGAACGCGCCCATTTTACTACCTTGGAAGGGACCGCTCTGCAGGCGTTGCCACATCATTCATTCACAATGGCACTGGACCTGAGTGCCAGCTGCATTCCACAGCACCTAGATTGTCACTATAGAAAAACTCCCTTCCCCACAACCTGGCACTTTATTCAGAGAAGGTCTCTAGAGACAAACGAACTCTAAGACAACACAAACATCTTTTCATTGAAATTGTAACTTTCTTCAAGTCCACTTTTATGAAGAGGCTTCATGGGTGACAGTTGCCATCTTATAGATTTTGGGCTGACATGACAGTGTACCTTTCTTTGAGAATGCATACATTGTAATGGCAGTTTAATGCCACCTTCACTCATACTTTTTGGTGCTGCATTTTTTTTATTAATCTTTTAGTTTATTTGCTTACAATACTCTTTGTCAGAAGGATGTACTTTTTGACTGAAGTTATTTTCTCTTTTAAAAAGTAATCTCTTTTCATAAGTAATCTCACAATGTCACAATATTCTGTGTCTCACAAGATGTGTGTTTTCCTTTTGAAACACCACCGGCAGCATTGGCCCATCTCATGGTATGACTGATGTATGAATACAGGACATGTGTCCCACCACAAACATTCTTGGAAGGCTTGGTTTCCTCGCATAGGAGTGAATCTAAAGCTTGACCTTGTACTTCGCCCAAGGGTTATCGTATCATCCTTGGGGCTGTACTCTCAGCATAGTAACAATATTGCTTGGGTGGAAACCACTGTTGTGTACCGATACAGTGATGTGTGATGTCACAGTACTGTACATCCAGGACTATCCAAACAATTAGAAAACTGAAGGCAGTATTGAGCAATGCTGACAGCCTTGAAGTCAACATAACTTGACTTTAAACTGCTTTTATACAGTACAAGACAGTCAGTGTTTAGGTTAAATGTAAAGTTTTCACCATTAGCTAACGTGCCACAAACCTAGTGTAGCTTTGTAACCCTTTGAACAATGAGAGTATGGTTGTCTGTATCAGCCAAAAATGGTACGCCGGCCCAGGTCAGTTTCCTGGGGTCTGTCATTAGTGATTTGAAGCCCTGGAAGTACAGTAACTTTCTACTAGCTGGAGCATCTAAATGTATTAAGAGAACATGTTACAAAGGGGTGAGGGGCTGAGTCATCATTCCTGAAGTCTTCATTTGGATTAATTGAGAAATGCCTCACACTTTGAACCATTAGGAAACTAGTGTGTCCTTCTCAACACAATCAAATGTTCCTAAGTGAAAATACTTTCTTTTTAAGTGTCCTGATTCAACATGCACTTTCAGTGTCAGATGGAAATAACAGGACCTCCTTTCATTCAATATTACCTGGTGATGCAGTACTCCTTGTCGCCTGGAATACCCAGGTACCGCGGCCTTTCACCAGTTGCAACAATGAACCTCTTGGCTGTGTGGAATTTCTCTGTCCCTTTGCTATTTGTTGACTGTAAACAAAGTGACACAAAAAGCAGTTAGATTTGTCGTACCTTTCGACACAAACTCAGAAATGTTTTGTTGTTTTGCAAAGAGCTTACAGAAACGAAGGATCAAGTAAGGTCCTACCTTGATCTTGTGCGACCCAACAAATTCTCCGTAGCCATTCTCGTACTTGACCCTGTTCTCAATGAGGGCCACTCTGTATCCCCAATTCAGAGAGTTGATATAGTTCTTCACCGCGTCAGTCATCATACTCCAGCTGTGCTGTACTGTTGATTGAAACATTGGAACATTGTTAGCGGTGTGGGGGTCCTCTTCAGATTTTGCAGTGCCCACTAGTCTTCATCATTAGTTGGTATACAACAGTGAACAGAATGACATTTTTAAGGCACTAGCTCTGCTGACTATATTATCGAAACATCTGTTTCATAATATGAGGCTGTTTACTGCACCCTTGGAGTTACTAATAACAAGGTTACTAATCGCTCCTTGCTTTGAAGTAATGTTCTTTACATTAAAGTCAATCAATGTTGTGTGGTCCATGTGAGAACCAGAACGGCAGTCTACTCCAGTCTGCTCTTCTTCCCACATGTGATGCAAGTGTATTTCTCATTGGGTCTTCAGGTGAAGTGTTGCCTAGCTAGAGCCCAACGGTGGAAAAGTATATTTCCTACACACCTGGCTCCGCAATATCTCAGTGCTGCATACAAACCTCTCTGCTTTCTCCTTCTAAATCAATTTTTTTTTGTTTCCTCCCAAGGTATCTTCAGACCTCCCATCACCAATGAGCATCTCATGACCACCCTCATGGGTGGTCCATACAATGATAAAGTCAAAGATAATATAATCTATATATGCTGTTCCGATGAATGCCCAAATATCAACTACACTCAAATGAAAGCACTCTGACATCCAGTTGTGCACACCCAGAACCCACTTTTTGTAGGGAAGGGAAAGCGGTGCATGGGTACAGATTGTCATTGTGCAAATTAATGAATGCGGGCGTACAATATATATGCAATGAAATCAAAATTACTAGATATCAACGCCTCCTGTATTTCCTGGTTTGGGGTAATTGAGAAAAAGTGTGTTCTGAACAGGACAAAACCTCTGTCAGGGCAGACATTGTGCACTGGTTGTTGGTTGTTATTGTTATGTGTAAGTGTAAAGCATCACTACACCTGCTAGGGTTTCCTGGTGCTGAGCAGGTGTGTAATTCCACACTTTGAGAGTGATGTAAGAGAATGCCCTTCCTCCAGATCCTGTTCTGTCAATGCAATGGATATAGGAGAGAAGGAGTCCTATAGAGTGGAGGTGTCTGGGTGGATGATGGAAGGAGATGCGACTGTTCAGATGGTGGGGGGGCTACGGTGTAGGCTACGGTGTATAGTGCCCTGAATGTGTGAAGTTCCACATCCCTCCCTGAATGTAGTCCTCACTTTGCTACTACCAGCAGCTTTTCAAGAACTTATTTTTCTGGTACTAGAAAGTGGAAGAGTGGTGTTCCCTTGTGAAGAAGTGTCTACCACCCCACGTACATCGAACCCCACAGGCGATGTCCTCTGGCTTGCATTTACCTTTCTCCTCCACCTGCCAACCATATTTTCGGGAATCTTGTAAGGCTTGTCCCAACAGGGCTGTCTGATGCATCAGTTTTTTGGGAATGCAGCCTACATTCACACATGTTCCTCCCAAGCCTGGAGCAAAAGATAAAGGAATGGTACATTATTTTATCACGTAGCAACAATGTACAAGCTTTAAAAAGGCATAGACTTTGTTCTCGATAAAAGCAAAATGCCTTTGCCTTTCATTTGAATGTTCTACCGATAAGTACTATTTTGCTATTGCAATCAACACTAAACGGCGTGTACCAAATGGATATTTAGATATTCTGCACTTAATGTCTGCAAAATGACCATGCCATGCGCTGAGGTCTGGGTTTGCTTGTTGATTTTGCACAAACATAACAGGTTACTATGGTGCAGCCATCAGATGTAGGAATGATCTTCAGGAAAGCAATACTGTCCAATAAATATACAGCATCTCTCTGATGTATCTCTCTTAGTACACAACGGCTTTATGAACAGCAGCCTGCAGGCTCTCATCACTCTGGAGGGTAACCTGCAGGATACTGGAGTAGTTCAAGTAAACTTACCCCACTTGGTGCCCACAGGAGAAGGTGTGACATAGTCCAGCACCATGACTTTCTGACCATACTGGGCTGCTTCCTGCGGACAGAACGAGATGTAATCAACACCTTAGTACAAGGCATGAGACCTATCTGAGCCATAGACTAGCTGTTCATGATGAGCTTCTTGGCGCTAGCATATGCACATGTGTGCCCCTCTTAGCATGGCTGATGATTATCTGTAGAGTCTGAGGGTCTTCGCCTTGCTCTGACAGACATATAATAACTAAATATTCTACTGCCCATCTCGCCTCTTTTAATGCCATCTTGCATGCAAGCAGTCATGCAAAACTGTTACAAATGCACCTTTTTGCATGTAAAGAAGTACTCGATTTGTCCTTTTCTTACACAGATTCCATTCTTTGTTGTTATTCGCCCTTATTGTTTATCTCACTCATCTGCCTTCCTTTCTTTTCTCTTCATCTCTCTTACATGCAGTTCTCACCTCACTCACGTTTCTCCCTTTATATCTGTCGTCTTTTTCTGGTCTATGTGCTCCTTTCTCTTTCTCTTCCCTAGTTCTTCTACTATAACTCAACTCTTTCTGTTTTCATCTTGCTTCTCTTTCCTCAAACCTCTTTCCCCCCTCTATTCCCCTCGCCTCTTCTTCAGTCGCTGTCTCTCACTTTTTTCTGCCTCTGTTCTATGTACTTTTTGCATCTTTGTAGTTTCCTTCTCTGATTTCTTTCTCTTTTTTCTTTCCATCTTTCTTCTCATTAGTTTTTTCCACCGTCTCTCCTTATCACTCTGTTTCTCGCTCACCCTATTTCACTTTCTTGCCCTTTCTCTGCCTTTCTTTTGCGTACTCACCCTCTCACTCACCTACTCTCACATGCTCTTTCCCTATCTTTAGGGCACTACCTCCTTATCTCAGCTTCTTCCTTCTTTCTCTCTCTCTCTCGCTCTTTCTTCACTCCTAATACCCCTCTCTCTTTTGCTTCTATACTCTTATCTACTCCTTTCCCTCATTACACTTGCGTCTTCTGGCTCAACTCCCCACTCCCTCTTACCTTGGCTGCTGCTAGCCCTCCAGAGCCACCTCCGATGACGATCAGGTCAAAGTCATAGGTGTCTTCTTTGCAGTCATCACCATTCACATTGAACAGCTTTTCGACTTTGCATTCCTGGTCCGCCTGGAATGAGAATCACATTACATTACATTCCATCACAGGCCCAAGTGTCTTCAGACGCACCTGTATGAATGTCATCATCACATTATAGGGTCATTTAAAACCATTTACAAAGCAAATACAATTCTTCTTTCAATACTGAATCCGAAGGTTCATCACTGCAAACTCAATGCATCCAGCCTTCACAGGTGGTAAAATCCTTACCCCAGGAAAAACTGTAAAGAGATCGATCTTCCGCAAAGCAGCACAAAGGAGCACCGATTGTGCGGATACAGTCCCAGCTTCACATAAGACCATACAACAACACACATCACAACACCTTGTCAGTGAAAGTGCTTTACAAAGGCTCTCAGTGATGGTGAATGTTGCGAAAAACTAAAAGTAACTGAGCTCCGGATCCACGTAGCTCGACTTTCATGATCAAACGAGCTTGACCAATGCACTCAATCTTTTAGGGGTACAGCACTTATCTAAGTAGAAAGTGCTGTGGAGTTACAAGAAGTATAAAACAGCTGCTGATTAACCATCGAGGGAGGCGGTGAGCCTCGTTTTAGGCACACACGGAAGTTTGCAATTACTCAGAAGCCCAACCTTCTTGGATCTCTGCCCCTCAGGCAGGCTGTCGAGTCTGCAAGTGCAGACAGGCTCTTCGCAGGAAGAGAAGGCTTCTCCCGGGGACTGGTGGCAGTGTGAGCAATCCACCGTCCCTACCTCCGAGGCAGTGCACCAGCCTCTGGTAGAACAGAGGCGGGTTACTCAGCATGAAGTAACAGGAACTGAGTGAGCAACTCAAGAAGAAGCGAGCGATTGGGGCGCATCCGATTGTTCAGAGGAAGAAGGATCTTAAAATCTCTCTTGATGACCCAAGGGTGGCCTGTTGTTTATTGACTGTTTTGAAAGTTAATATTCCTCCAGCAAAGTGCTGCACAAAAAATGATAAATAGCAGTTCAACATTGTGTCACGATCAATGGCAAATACACAACGTTCATGGGGAGCTGGAGGAGTGGCATGAATAAAGATTGCAGGTCAAAAGCAGGTTTGAAAGATCAGGATGAAGAGTGTCTGCATAGAAGGAAGGCTGATGATCCTGTAGATTACACTGGGAACCTCTCCAGTGCTGCTGAAGGGGCCAATGCTTCCTGTACATGTACAAAGCATTGTTGTGTCCACAAAGCCATATAAAATGGTCTTTCCACTCTGTTTCGCTACCTTTTTAAAAACATTTCTACAAAGCAACGATACGACTCGTTACAATATTACAACTGAGTCCGTGTCGCCGGGGTAGGTATAGCAGAAGCAGTGCAGCCAGAGTGCTGTACCCTGCTTGTGGGAACGAAAGGCTCTTCCTCAGCAACGAACCAGGAAGCCTCTTCGGTGGGCCATCACTGGTCCAAGAATGTAAACCCGTCTTGGTCACCATGAGGTTGATTAAATCTGGAATACAGATATTAAAGGTAACCAGTGGCGTATTGGAAGCTATCACCAAGTCTTTCTTCTCTGCCATCCAACTCCCTCATACCTCTGTGCACTCTACTGTGATTGGACCATGGCTTGTACTCGTGGCTTAAGCTGTGTGGTTCATGAGGGGCGATAGTGCGCTCCGCAGAGCGGAAATAATTACAGATATAAAAGAAAAGTGCAGTGTCTAATTTACAAGATAGAAGCAAGATGTCATGTCATGTCCTTTCATTAAAACAACAGAAGGGCAGAGAAACCTGTGGAAAGTCAAAGAAGTCTATAGTTGGGTGTCGGATGCAAGACAACTCTATCATTATGAACCCAGATTACTGGCTTGAATACAAAAATGGCGGGGAAAGAGTTCCCTGGGGAGAACTGGTGATGGTGTAGGAATCTACTCTCACAATATTGGCAGCTGTCAAACAGGGTTTGGGACCCCAGTCCTCCGCTTCAGGCCATTTGGCAGGTTAGTGACGTAGTTAGACGTATGGCCCTAGTGAATTCCGTGGGTCATCAAGAAGTTCTTGAATTCGGTAGGTCCTCGATATTTTGACACAATATTACACTGACAACATATTTGTTTCCAATATTCTGTCAGTGATCCGGATTTACAAGTGCAATCCTATCAAAACAAATCGAGTAATGCATCTTCCTTTAGCATCTCAGTGAACTTAATTTGTATTTATAATGTGGGTGTAATTAAAGAGTGCATATTAAAGAGCCAAGTATTATTTGTTAGCATCAGCATGAGACATTCATGAGTCCAACTACTCAGAAAGCGTCTCGTCTGCTTCCTAGTGTCTACTAAAAGTGCTGACATGTCAACACCGCCCCATGGAACAGAGGGAGTCAATGTAGCTGCAGAGAAGACCATGTGTAAACAAAGTAGGACCTCGTATAAACTGCGACACAAACACATGGCACCTTGGGTAGCTGGGATGAAGTACTCTATTGGATCTCACACACTCTTAACTCGCTCACTAACTCATTCATGCATTCACTCAAGCAGTCGGGGGATGCTCATGGACTATGCACACTCTTGTCTCGCAGGTTTATACTGATGCCTAGGTCAGTAGTAATAGACCCAGTGTTACAAATCGCGAACGGGTGCTATTGAGCACGTCTTAGCGACTGACAGCTTTAATAAAACTGACTGCCAGACCTCAGTACGCCCTCAGTAAGCAAAATGGACATGGGTCCATAAGGGACTTGAAAGACCAATGGTGCACAGGCAATGATTTTGAGTGTGTCTCAGGATTCCACAGCTGTAATTGTGCTTGACATACAACATGTGTACCGCCTCTAAACAAAAACTCATATGCAGTCTGCCCTAGTGCCACTTCGGTTACAACTTCAGACCCAAAGACTTTCACCAACACTGGCTCATAAGCAAACTATTCATTCAGTTGAAACTACCACCAGTGAGCCAATCTCCGGCCTTCCTCACCCTCTTTTTTATCGTCTTTACAACTGTTTTAGAAATGAAACGTTCCCTCTGGGCATATCTCTATTAACTGTCATACTGTCACCATGTGGCAAGCTTGCCTATAAGGAAATCAGAAGATCTTTGACTTTGAAAGGTCAGAAAGGCCCATGTCAGGAAAGGGTGGGTCAAAGTAGCATCAAGGAGAAATATACAAAGAGGTGAAAACATCACTATAGATTCAATTCACTAACCTGGCGGCCATTGTGGAATGGTAAGAGCAAACGACTCCTCAGCAACATGCCCGACGTGAGACTGACTTGTCCACAGCCCTACCAGACTTCAAGTGGCTGGACCGTCTAATAGCATTTGTCTACGCTGTTCTTTCTGTTGCACCTTCAATACATTATACACGTATACTTGGCACACACCTCTCTTTTACCAAGGAAATGAAGCAATCTCCCGGTTGTCCTTGTGAGAACCCAACACCAATTAACATCTCCCGTGCACAGGCGAATGCCTTCGATGAAGGCGCGACAAGACAAGACAATACACTTCACCCCAGGCTGCTGGCGCCTCATCCCATGGATTAAATAGGTTCCAAGAAAATCAAACCGTCTACTTAGGTTTAACTCCTTCAGCGCTAATACTCCAAAAAGAGTCTTTATTCTTCACACTCCAAAGAAGAGAAGTCATCACCTAGGCTCCAGAGTCTGAGGAGGGTGGGTGAGTGATTGACTCAATCTCATAGGCGTTTTTTTGATCATCTGCTTCCTTAAGGTGTTAGCAAATTCACACAGCAAATATGAAATTACATCTGATCACTGCAAGAGTAGAAATACAAGAAGCAAATTGTGACAGAAAACAAAGCATGTGTTTAAAATCTTCCTTGCGGGAAAAAGGAGGTGGCCCGAATTTCGAAAAGTATAGTTCATGTTAATCCGCCCCCTCGATAGGTTCCTGGGATACCAGGACCATCTGAGTGGAAACATTCTCAATGGACATCCTGATCAAAACACCATCCAAAGAAGTATGAAACGTCGGTGTTCATGCGGTGTCCACGACAATGGAGTTCTACCATCGGTTTCATAATACATAACTGAAGACATACCACCCGAATACCCAGAGTACTTAGGCCAAGGACCAGCCAGCGTTCACCACTATGTCTCTGCTGGTTTTGCTTTCAGATAGTGTGAATAATGAATGCCGGAGCATAGGAGTCTGTGGTTGTGTTTTTTTACTTTAATTAGGTATTTACAAGTGTTCAAAATGAGTACCACTGAAGGTAAAAAGTGAGTGTTTCTTAAGCATCCACCTTTTCTACTTGTACTGTAATTCAGGGCAGAATTCCCATGATGAAAGGCTACCACCTTGCTCCTATAGACCTAAGGTGGGCCACCACATTTTTTGGACAGGTTTGAAGTGGTTGTTAAGAAGGATCAAAGTTAATGGCTTTCTAAGATTACTGAGATCCAAGAGGCATAATGTTCTGGGTAACAGTAACCCTTAACTAGAGTATTGTAATTGGTAATGAACCAGGCTATCATGTCCAAATGATTGTCTAAACGAAATATTGTGTTGTAAATATCGCTTACAAAAATATCGTCCCATTGGAGTTCAGAATAGAAAATCTACACCCAATTTGGCGCTATTTTTTGTAAAACAGTATTTCTGCCAGACTATATTTCTGCTAATGGTATTCTGACATACAACCTCATTGCTATTAGCTTTGGCCAATTTATACATTATTCAAAGAGTTAGAATAGTCATTTCTCAGCCTCCAGCACACCTCTCAATGAACTATGTATGAGTCACCCCCTCATGTAATTTAAAATCACAGCTGTACGCATTAGTTACAAAGGTTATTCCTACAAGCGGGCTTGAAAATGAACCGGCAAAGCAGCAAAAGAGGTCAGTTGAGGTTAAGGATATCTCATAATGGAGTAGTGTTCCTTGCGGAAGAGATGCTCTTACTGCTGCCAGAAGTAAGACCCTACTGGTCACCATTGAAAGGCCGCCCGGCCAATATACTTGTAAGGATTTCATAGTTGGGTCAAGTGAACAGTCTCTTTCTTTTGAGGGTTCGAGGATTGTGTAAGACACAACCTGAACCATAATTATGTAGGACCTCTGAAAAGATGCGCTTCTCAGAGAAGGTCCTATAAAAGAAAAGGAAAGGAGTGGTTGGCAATGGTTTCCAATAGAAAACGTGATTTTTAGGTGCAGGGAGGGATGGCTTTGCAGTGTGCTGCATCAGAATCACCTGGTCATCTATGTAAATGAATAGTTAGCAGTGCTGCAGGAATGGCTATCTTGCACCACCAACTTAACAAAAACTTCCACATCATCTCTTCTTTCCTAGGCGGTGTCACTTTCTCATCTGATCCAAAATACACGAAAATGACGGTGAGCTTGACTGCTCCAGCTATGCCGAATACAAGCTGATTGTAGAATTACAGCAATTCTTTCATTAGTTTCCTTACTCGGCCAATGAGAATGCTTATATCAACATTATAATGGCTTATAAATAATACAAAATTATTGTCATTGCAGGGCGTCTAATTACCATTTCATAAAGGACTGGACGTTAATTAACAGTTTGAAGTGATTAGTCACAAAAGTGAAAGCTGCTCACCTGGTGTGTGCCACAAGTTACACGTGCTTTCAAGAGACAGGTGCTTAGCGTGTTTTAGAAGCAGTTACGACACGTGCCCCAAAACCAGTTTGTCTCTTATTGAATTATTGGCGAAGTATCCAACTTCACTTGGCCAATCCTTAGTTTGTATAAAACAACATAAGTGCCAGGGTCCTCGTCAGGAGGCCACTGCAGCCTGCACCACCCATTGCCACCGATAGCGCTGCCGGTGACAGAACCTACACAACCACTAACTGTCACACTGCTACAAGTGTGACAATTCACACTATTTGAGGCCATCAAAGCTATAAGAATGGATGAAGGACTGGGGCCGCTGGTATTAGTTGTTTATAATGTATACTGAATTGTTGTTCTGCTCATCTCTTAATTACGGAAACAGCACCACCATGTGGCAGCTGTCACGAGTGCAGGCGTGCCGGTGCTGAGCACCGGAAGCCACAGGCTTAAATTAAGCACTGCACTTGGCTCAATCTTTCAACCTCAAGGCAGAAGTCCAGATTTCCTAGGTAGTACCCCAAAATGAGGTTGCCCTGATGCCCTTCGCCACCCCTCCTGCTAATCTGAATCCCCCAGTTCTCTCCCCCCCTTTTCATTCACAGAGTCCTGAGCTGAGTGTAAACTCAGTCAGAGGCCAAAACTGAGACCCACTATGGCCTGTCAGGATGGCTAACCCTTTTATTTACAGCAAAATCCAAACTCCATGCCCTACCCATAAGAAGTGACGCGTTACTTGCAAACACCATTTCATTTACAACACATACGCATGTAGGCACACAGTCAAACTCATGCATTTGGAAAGGCGTTTTATATCAAGCTTATTATTACAGTTTGCAGTTTTGTAGCTCTTTAAATAAATGTTATTACTTCAAATATACCAGCTTCAGTACTAGTTAGATAGCTCAAGTGGAGACAGAGTTTGCTGCAGAGCACGGTGTCTGAATGCCTAATGTTAAATGCTAACAAACAATTCAGTTTGTGCTGTGTGCTATAAAAATGGCGATTATTAGCCTAATTATGTACCTAATCCAGGGGTGTAGGAAGTGTGGGGGACGCTGGGGATTTATCCCACCAGGATTTTGGAGTGAGAGGACACAGGGGACAAGGGTGGGCAGGGTGGGGGGGGCAAAAATAATCAGCCTCCAGCCCTACCGTGCTTGCTGCCTCGGAGCTGAGCTTCACAGTAACAAAAAGTACAATAAAAGCGCTGCCCGCCAGTGCCTGCAGACCTCCTCTGCCAGGTAAGAGATCATTGATGGAGTCTATCCATGCACATTATGACAACATTTGAAGTTTCAACAGAGATAGTGATGCAGTCCCTGTTTAAACGTCATTCGTTCTTCAGTGCATTAAAAGCATGGGACCTGAAAAGCCTGCGAAGTTTAAACAGGGGCTCTTGACCTAAATTCAGCAGGACTCTTTCACGAAGTGTCTGTAAGAGCCTCCTAAACAAGGCCCTTGATATCTGTGGCACTGAATCATATGCCAGGCACCATAGCCAGAGGTGGGGTTGCCTCTGTAAGTTAACCCACTCCCTGAAATACCTCACTTTTGAGTGTCGTGTGCTAGGATCTGCAGGGCTTCTGTCTTGAAGCTTTACCATTTTGTTAACTTTCGCCAGCAGTTTTTTTCATGTTCTTACATTTACTGTTCAGAGATTTCATTTGCTGACTTTGCAATCCGTGATGGGTCATCTGATGGTGACTGCATTTCACGTCAGTCAGAGCACAGCCAGTTTTGACAAGTGCTAGCATACTGTGTTGTGCTAATCGTATGTATGCGTCTGTGTGGACCAGCTTGTAGGTTTTACTACCACCCTGCGGAGCCGTTGACCATGAACAGAGCCAATGGAATAATGTGATTCTGCGGTTGCTGCCTTTTCTGCATAATTATGGATTTTATGCATTTCTCACATAATCCATCATCTGCTCCATAACCTTCAGAGTTTCACAAAAAAAAAAAATTCTAGCTCAAAAAAGTTACTAAAAGTGCAGCAACACGAATTGCCAAGCAGTGGAAAGCCCTTCGTAGAGGTTGACAGCTCACTTTCAGTCGCTAATTTCTGTATTTGTAAAGTGCTATTCTAATGAGGTGAAACCTATGCTCAGACAGTGTTGAGGTTTGTAAAAAATGAAAAACAACGACATTTAATACCATCACAAAATGAGCCGCATTATGTTGCATAATTTGCTTTCTATTGCTGCATAATTTAGTCAAAACTGCCACATAATTGGTCCCCCTGTCCACCACCCCCACCCACACAATCCCAGTGACCGAGACCGTGGGCAATAACTGCATGGGAAGTTCCCAGAGCTGCCCGTGCCCCTCCCAGAAGTTTAGTGTCTCCTACCTCCTGCCCTAGACTGGACATGCATCCCCTGACAGGCAGGGCGTTCGTTTGGTCGTGTCCACTTGCGCACTGAGCATCACTTGCTCACATATGTCTCCAGGAACGGTACGGAGTAAATATACAAATGAAGGCGACACGTCCCCAGACGACTCTGTAATCACAGTGTTCGATAACAATCAGTAAACTGCTTGTATTTGGGTAAATATTCTGGCTGGACTGGAGTGTGATATATGTCAGTACTGAACACAACCACACCCTAAAGCTGCAACGCAACTCACAGGAAACACTCGAGGGAGGACTCACAAGTCAACAAACTTGACGGTGTGAATCAAGAGCCCTTGCAGAGTCCTGTTTCCAAGCAACACTTCGAAAAGGGCCAACGACAGTTTGGTAATGGGAACGGCGGGTCCAATACTACGTCACAGTTTAGAATGTTTATATTCAAATTGGGAGGCAGTTTGAATGGAGGAACTGTGGGAGTAGGTTGTACTGCTCCGGGGCTACAATAAATGACTTACCACAGAATCGCTTTCAAGTCCTTCTTTACAGTAAGGACCCATAAAACCATGGCCACCTGAAACACTTCTTACTGATGACATTACAGCGTGCGCCACATGCTCTAAAATCGGAGCAGTCAAAGAATCAGCCACGTCATCACTTGGCACCAGGTGGCCATGTTTTAGGGATTCCTACAGGGTTCATGACGACATTGCAGTCTATTCAAATAAGAAGGGCTACCATTTTCCAGAGAGATGAGTTCAAAGTTATTCTAGGATCATAAGTGTAAAAGGTGAATATTTTGACTGGCAAAGTACCCTCACCCATTACTCAGCAATGCTAATAACAAATGAAAATAGAAAAACCACATTACTTTCTACTTGTTTTGTATTAACCTCTGAAGGATGAAATGGTGAGGTGGCCCTTCCCCATACCCATACGCTCGACTTGGAAGTAACTATAACTTGCCAGAGAATCAGAAGGCTGTCAAATCTATCATATGGCGGCACAAACTATGGTGGTGCCCATAAGTGGTCATAAGTTGTGGCTAGTCTATTCCTTTCATGCCACAGATAGTTTTTGCTTCTTCTGACTGAGAAGCTCACCAAGTTCTTCACCTTGAAGACAGTAAGGACCAGCCAGAAACAATTCCATTCCTATATTCATCAGCAGTAAGGCACAGACTGACTTGCCTCGTGGTTCTTAAGGGGAGTTAGAAAGCGCAGGTAGACAGGGTGCTCTATACACAAATGTAAATGTAGCTTATTGCCACAGGTTTTACTCCCAAAAGGGACAATTCAGCTTTTCATCTATATGATAAAAATATCATTAAAAAGCCAAGATGCAATTGTGATAGGCGTGATATGGATGGTCGAATACAGCCCCGATTCTCATTGATAAAAACAAGACTATAAAAACCAGGATGCAATGAATGAAATCAACAGTGGACAACATTCCACATCCCAAGGGTATGACGGTAAGTAATAATACTCTCTTTTTTCGTAGTCTTAATATAGCATGCTCTGCTTGGGATCTTTTAAAGAACTGTAATCTGTCAAGAAATATAGACCATCTGCAGGATGAATTCTCAAAAGCATGAACTCAGAGAAGTTGGGCTTACCTTGACGATGGTTTCAAAGCTTCCGATAAATTTCTGGTTCACAAACACAAAGGGTGCTACCGTCACAGCCATGGTTAGTTCATTCAGTACGTCTTGGAGCTTCCGGCCATTCCCTGTGAAATGCAGGTGAACATGATAAGTCTCCCTTTAATACAAATCCACCAGCGCGTCACAGAGAGGTGCGCCCTGGTTTCATCATTCAGCGTGATCACTCCTTTCACTTCCGTATGGCCTACATACTGTACACACCCCCTGCCTGGGGCAACCCCAGCAATTACTCAGAGCAGTTTTGTCGACATGGGAGTGACTAGGCACTTTTTACCTTTGTCTACAGGAAGTTTAGTTACAGCGGACCAACAGGAAAATCACAACGAGAGTTCCTGAATAACCACAAATAAGAATCTGTGGGATAGCATTCATATTTCAGCATATGCTGACAACAGAACTAATAGCTGACACGGATGAAAGAAACCAGTTCTCCAATCACAGTTTTTGCTTACACCGATCCCCTGACCCATTTCTTGCACCACATTGGATCTAATGAATCGACCAATCGTAAAATATCCTTCACCTGTCTTCACTGGGAAAAGTGACATTGAATTCCCACCCGAATCCAAAGAGGAACAGAAGACTGTAATTGGGTCTCTACAAGAGGTGAAGTGTGCAGTTACTCTGGGTCAGAGCACTGAACTCATTTTGCATTTGTTTCCAAAGCAAATTGTATTAATCATTGGTCATTGTAACTTTAGATGTTATTACAAATAATTAAAAAAGTCCTAATCATAAAGCTTGAAAATTAAAAAGAAAGGAAGACAAACAAGCATAATAGAGTACAATAAATGTTGTATCACATACCCCATGAGTTTAAGAATACTATACACAGAATATGAATGGGGAAAGACAATCAGCAGACACCCATAAGGATGAGCTTAAAGATGGACCACAAATCAATGCATTAAAAAAAAAAGCTACATATCGCTATCAAAGATCATATCATCTTGCGCAAAGAGAGAACCTTTTCATTGAATGAAACACCCTTCAGAAACTCTTTCCAATCCTCCAATTAATTTTGTTTTTGCTGCTATCATGGTCCTGGATAAGGAAGCATGTTGTTTTGCAGAAGTTTGAGAAAGCGATAAATTATCATGTTTTTCAGTAGAGTCAAATAACTATATCAAACACGGCTGGGTATATTTACTTTGATTAATTCACAGACAGGAAGGTAACTAAGCAAAAACAATTATTCTCAAACGTGTGAACAGTTAGACGCAGTTTTGCTTATTAAAAAAACTTTAAAATAAGATATAATAAAACTGGAAGGCACCCTGAGACATAGCGAGGTGTGTTTGGTAGTGTCCTCAGTAAGTTAATGATTATTTTATGGTGCTCTGTATAATGCTCATCAAACTTCCTTGCAGTCACTGCGGAGCACCTTCTCATACAAAGGTTATACATTGGGTTAGTGCAATGTGACTGTTCTATTTATTGTATGTATGATAGTGGAGTTTGGAGGTGGATAGTGGAGGTTGAAATATATACAGCTCACAGACCAGGAGCCGATCGTCCCATCATGGCTGTTGGGGAAGAATCTGGGTATGGGAGGATGGTGACTGTGGTGTTCTGCTGGACACGTTCTAGTGTTCCAAGAATGTGCTGTACATATCCCCTATATCCACCCATCACAGGCGTCACCGGTCAGGTGACCCTGCTAATAAAAGGGTCTCTGCACACATACCCTGGGCCAGTTCCAGTTACTGTAATGCTGTGTCATGCTGTGTCATGATTACATCTGCATGTGGGACTAGACCCAAGACCCTTCAGTGATCAGTTCATGGGAGTGAAAGAGGAGAGAAAAAAACTGTATGCTATCGGTTGTAAGTAGCTAGTGTCGACACGAGATCCAAGCAATGACCATCATTCTCCCGATATATAGATTCAATAGCATTTAAACCCTATATCGATATCCCGAGGCTTTTAGGAGAGCGGTGACTGCAACGAAAACCTATCAAGCAAAAAACAGATGAGGTTATGGGCTGCTCATTATCAGCAACTGTGCTTCAGCCTGGTCGATCCTGTGGTGTTTCCTCTGTACTCTGCAGGCTTGTGGTTCATTGGTCCATGCCTGCTGCCAATCAACCTCCTTTTTTCCAGACCAGATGGGAGACACTTGATTTTCTCCTCTCACTTCTGGCTAGGTCCTTTCCCATGCATCTCAGAGTTGCAGAAGGCAAAGTACACTTATAGAAAGAGGAAGCTTAATCTGCAGAAGGAAGTCTGCTATAGTCAGCGCTTAGTGAAATAGGCACAAGAAGTTATTTTGCGAGTCTAAATGACAGTTTAAAACTACACTTCAGGCTGCAATGGCAAGCCTGAGACATGTTTTAGGAAGGTACTTTGGTGGATGCCACAATGAGAGTTGCAGCCCAAAGGTAGCAGTTAATTGATAGATCCCTGGTAAGTGTAGTACCATATATCAGGGACTTATAGGTACATTTAATGTGCCAATCAGGTGGATGCCCATTATATCATGTTTAAAGAAAAGAGAACATAGGCATTACTACTGGATGGCAGGGGTAAAGTGCACAGAGTCATAATGCCAATAAAAACAAGTTCAGCAACAGAAGAAAAACATCTGGGGCTACCCCACGCAAAGGATGGTCATTTCTAACAGCAACAGAGAAATGAGATGTGGAAGTGTCAGAGAAAGAGCTTCCAGGATACTCCATAGCTAATCTCACTTATTGTCACTATACTCAAGAGAAGCAAGCAGAACATTCAGTTGTTCCTTGGTAAGAACCACAGGGAGGGGGAAAAAGTAAAGTCTCAAGAAGCTGGAGCTACATTCCACATACATCAATTCTGCCCCAACTCTGTGTTTTGATCAGGGGTGTAACACATGCCACTGCTGCCCGCGCATGACAGGGCCCAACTCTCCAGGGGGCCCCCAATGCGTCAACAAGACCCCATTCAGCCCAGGGACAATGCATGTCTGTGAGATATGGGAAACTTAGGGGGCACTCATCACATTCTGCAGAGGGTGGGCTCATCATCTTGCTTTAAACTACGGGGTTTTACCACACAAAAAACACCAAAGGGGTCCCACAAAACATCAGTCCATTGTGTGCACCTCTTACAATTAAACTCACTCTAGAGGCTTTGCATTTCTTCAACTAATCCAATTTCCTAAGAATCAACAGGTTCCAACTCCTGGATTTAAAGGTGCACCTCCAAAATGCCATAACTCTATTACTGCATCACGGTATTAACCTACTATTTAGCAACATATAATGAATGGGTGTATGCCACAGTCAAAAATAATGCTGCAAAGTGGTTTGATATGAAATAGGGTCACTACTTCATTTATTGCAGCAAGACTATGCAGAATAAAATGGCCCTTGTGTCCACCAGCCTTCACCTACTACAAGAATAGTAACCACCTTCCGGAAGTGCCTAGTGAGAGTAGAAAAGTCGCACGTACACCTCAATATGACTTTCTTTTATACTAGCTGTCTCCTTAGGCATTCCAGTGATGCTGAATGAAGTAAACAACTCTTCCCCATCACTCAAACTCCTATCTCAGTTAACCAGCATCAGCAATTGCCTTACAGGGAGTGCATGTGCATTGTAGAGAATGAGATAACCAGGTGACTCAGCTTGGACCATAAAGGCTGCAACAAAATGGTAGAATTAACCATTGTAGGAAGGAAAGGTGTGCGGCAGAGCACCCTGTCTTAGGTAGCAAAGCAAAAGACTGAATATGCCGAAGTCTTTTCCCGCAGGATTGAGGGTTTTCTGCTGGAACTTGGGACAGAAAAGGAGATAGCATACCACCTTGAGGGTAAGACAGATGGAGCGGAGCAAGGGCCTTAAAACAGATATATTAAAACATTACACAGAAGCGGGGATACAATAAAAGCATGCTATGCAATGGTATGTGATTAAGTTAGAGTGAAACCTCATCAGTGACACAATATAGGATGAAAATGACTTCAGGAGTTCAACTATCTAGACTTGTTGTTAAGAGAGTTTGTAGTGGGCTAGCCCCACGTGTGCAGGATGACAAGTAGACGCTGTAGACGTGGCCAGGTAGGAGTAGATGTAGTTTATTAAGATCATAGACGTAAAGGTAGTAAATCCAGAACAGGCCTCAGATCAGGCTCCACAATAGGCCCCAGCATAGACCCCAGCATTAGCCCCACCAGGAGCAGCCTCCTAGCTGCTCAGCCCATCTTCCCAACTGTCTCAGTCCCACACAGTATCTAAGCATTCCACCCACACTAACATTCTACGCGGAACACTGACACTGGCTGAGCAGCTAGGTACAGATGAAGGGAACATAATAACATGACCTGAGGATACTACACATCCTCTTCCTTTACACTGAAAATTAATAAAACCTAAAATAAACCCAAACTACTAATAAGCAAACAAATAAATACAGTAATGTACAGAAGATATGAATAGTCCATAAACCCAAGGATGCATGTAGAAATACATCACGAGAGGAAAAACAGACACACTAAGGAGAAAGAAAAGATGCAAGCATAGATCAACACACTAACACCATGCCCTTCCCTTAATACTGAACAAAGAAATTTTTTAGAAGTGAAATAAGAGCTCACATACGACAAATGAATATGATACCCAGAGTAGAATCCTACGGGTATAAATGTCTATGGGTAGAACAACACCCAAGGAAGTACTTCTCACGTGAGAAGACTGTGACGAAAAACTCAAAACACCACCCCTCATGTAAGGGACACTATGGGACTAAAAATACCCACGTGTTTAGGACTAACACCCAAATGTAAATAATACGTCATATGGGACTAAAACCCACTGACTGTGCAGCACGTAAAACCAACATGCAGCACCGTGTGGCATCAAAAGATAGCTACACACACACAAAACAGCAAATACGTAAATGAAAAGACTTAATCCCAACACAAACGTAAAAGGTGGGACTAAAACCCCCTTTAAACTTAGTAAATAGGACTGAGACCCATTACTAATGACATAGGTGGGACTCTCACCCCCTATAAATAGGTAGGACTCTTACCCCCTATAACAGAGTAAATGGGACTGACACCCAAACTCAAATTGACAAAGGTGGGACTAAAACCCCCTGTTAAAAATGGGGCTAAAACCCATTCCCATATAAATTACTGTGAACGTGGGGTGATGGGACTAAAAACCCACTCCCATCCCCAAGGCAGGGATAAATATCTAAAAGGAAATGGGACTAAAACCCACTCCTATCCCTTAGGCAGGCAGGGATAAAACATTTTATATAAGGGTCATGGGACTAAAAACCCATCCCTATCCCTTAAGCAGGGATACGTAAATAAGAGACATGGGACTAGTACCCACTCCCATGCCAACAAAACAAGACTTGTACATAGCGATAAAACAACGTTGGCATACAGCAAATACTTGACACTGAAGAAAGAAATCACACTAATCTGTGAACATAAAACATTTTTGTGATGAATTAATTTTCTTGTGAATTAAAACTTTTCTGCGTTAAATCCATTCACTTGTGAAATAAACGTTTGCGTGCTAATTCTTTAAACTTGCCCTACAACTCATATTTCTAAAGACAAAGGTGTGCCTGTCACCGCGACAGGCGTTCCAAAACAACAATTGATGCATTCACAAACGCAGTTTTGAAACTTCCAATTACTGATGACCCTTTTTTTTTCACCACTGCTACAACCAAAACACAGTTCCTTTAAATACGAAGACCACATTACTCTGCTTGTTCTTATTACGTTGTTCTTCTACTTTTTATTTTCCGTTTGCTGCTGGTTGCACCGATGCGCAAATTCTCCTCAGGTTCACTGAACAAACGCTTGACTTGTATCCACTCGTTGCCGTCTTTTTTTTAAAATTTATTTTATATCGCGCACAAACGTGGTTGGAATATTAAACAATTGTGGTTGGCAGAAACAGCAAACACATCGCTGCCTGGAACGGAAAACACCATGAACCCCAAGATGGTAGCACGCACAAACGACGTATGCCGGGTGGCTCACGGAGCGCTCTCGCCTACAAACGCACGCTCGCAGCTCCGAACACCAGAAGACACCATGCAAGCTTGAAGCTCCAAACACCAAAAGACGTAATGATAGCTTGATGAATGGCTGCGCGCGGCGTTGAATACAGTAAGTAGCGCGAGCCATATTTGAATTTTGAAAGAAACACAACTGTCATTGCAAACAGACCACGCAGCCAACCACAAAGTATTTATATATATTACTCTCAAAATAAAGACCACCACTTAATCTAATTGTAGTTCAGTGTACTGAATTTAAGCTTTCAATGCGCCAGTCGATAATTTAAACGGGAAATAGCACAAGTAATTCCCACACAGGTTCAGCGCCATAACGAGGGAATAATTAAGAAATCCAACATCCTATGTAGAGCAAAGTCTACATCACACTTGTTCACAAGCAGTCACCAATTACCTTGGTACAGAGTCACGGTCTCGCTTGTTGCACCATGTTGCTTTTTTTTTTACTGACTCGATGGTACTGTTTGACAAATCTTCGTGTTAACTCAGGCAGCTATGATGATGAATTGCCAAGAAATGTAGACGCCAAAGATGACAACGCAGCACGCCTGTTACTTGTTGCTCAAAAAAAATTCTTAGTTGTAGCACAATAGACGTTTTTTTTTCCTTGTGGCATATTTTCTTCTCCATAAGTAGACTGGCTTGTAACTATTTTTCCTGATGTGGATGATGTGATGATGACACAGCATGCCTGGGCTGGGCTGTCCGATGTGGTGGACACTGGTGGGGCAGACAGGCATGCTTGACAAATTTCTTTTTCTTCAACATGTTTCTTTTCTCTTCTTTAAATTTCTTGACACTTGTTTCTTGACGCTTGACACTTGTTTCTTTTTTTTAATTTTCCTTGACCTTGGTACTTTTCTACACGTTCTCTTTGTCCACTCCTCTTTCTTGGTTGAGTTCATGTTGCTTTTTGCGTGAGATTTTCTCCAGATCGTCGCCATAAATGTAGTGGGCTAGCCCCACGTGTGCAGGATGACAAGTAGACGCTGTAGACGTGGCCAGGTAGGAGTAGATGTAGTTTATTAAGATCATAGACGTAAAGGTAGTAAATCCAGAACAGGCCTCAGATCAGGCTCCACAATAGGCCCCAGCATAGACCCCAGCATTAGCCCCACCAGGAGCAGCCTCCTAGCTGCTCAGCCCATCTTCCCAACTGTCTCAGTCCCACACAGTATCTAAGCATTCCACCCACACTAACATTCTACGCGGAACACTGACACTGGCTGAGCAGCTAGGTACAGATGAAGGGAACATAATAACATGACCTGAGGATACTACAGAGTTTCAATTTTCAAGAAGGGTCAGTGGAGAGCAGAAATTGTCTTTTGGCTCAAACAGTGTGAACCCACAGCCCCTTCACTCATGCAACTGCCTTCCAATCCTCCTCTTATGGGGGTCTGCGGGCATGCCATGCTATAGGATGCTAAACAGCTCTGCAACTTTGGAAGCAGTGTGGTAAGCTTATGTTTCCAAGTTTCCTACATGGAGACATGTAGCCCTTCTACAGACAGTCTGCGTTTAACATTAAGCTGTAGAGGAGCAAGACCACATTTCTAGTGTGCAAGTTTTGTTTAGCGAAATAAAGCATTGTCCTACTTAGTGCCTCTACCTTGTCATTATGGTTTAGAAAAATATATTTATTTGCACAATGACTTCTTCAAACATTTTTAATTATTTATTTAATTTGTTCTAGCAATTTTATCCAAAGTGCTGTACTAAAAGAGCAGTACAATTGGTGGTAGACATATTCAATCTACAGCCAGGGATAAGAAGTAGATTAGTTAGGCAGTAGATGTTTTTGGGGAGACAGCCCTGAAGGACGGGCCCCAGACTAAACATAGAAGCCAGAAGCGGTTATCTGTGTGGCGCACCCACAACCTAGATAGCGGCAGTGACATCCAGAGGGTAGCTGTGCAAGGCCCAGGGAGTGGGTGGATCTCCATGGGCTGTGGCGCCCAATCAGGCGGACCGAAAAGAGCTGGGTGTAGCTTGCTGGTAGCTGCGGTGATAATCGGGCGCTCTTAGCAGGGGCCCACTCGGAGGAAGTGGACCGGTTGCAGAGGTAGGCTACAGCGTAGTTGCCTTCCTGTGTGGCTGCAAGGTGAGCGCCCCTCTGCAAGGATTTGCTTAGCAAACAGAGGTGATGAGGAGCATGCAGGCCCTGCCAGTACTGAGTAATGCCTGGTTTGAGAAAGATAGACAGGGCAAGGAGGACGAACACTGGCAATGCGAGGAGCCCGGTAGAGTTGCCAGTGGACTGTAGTTCTATGATAAGGTGGCCGGGACCCTTCATAACCTTGTACAACTTTGAAGACCAAAAAAGAGCAGATTACAGAAAAACAAACAGGACTGAGAACTCTTGGCTCTCCCTATGAGACTGTGCCATTGTTGGCAATACACGTATAAAACACAATGTAGGGGCACTTAAATGGTTGATCACTTGTTGGTTTGGATGCTGGGCTGGCGTTTGGTAGAGTGGAGTCAAAGGGACGGTGGTAGTGCTTCCCCGGAGACACAAAAGCAACACCAAAGTGCTGCTCTAGTGGTATTTGGACAAAATATCGATTTAGAAATATCGAGCTACAGAAATATTGAGTTTCAAATATCTTGACACATAAATATCGTGACAAGAATATCGATTTTTGTAGGTAAGTAATATTGTTTTCAAGACTAACTATTGTTAATACTGTTTTCAATAATACAGTGGTAAAATATACAGTTTTCTAATTATCTTTATGTGTTTTAGTTCATATATTAATACTCTTGTGGGCGTAGAAGAGATAGTAAACTCTCCTTTGCCAAATGCGGTGATAGCTAAAAAGAAGACTAGGAAATTAGTGTCTTCTAAAGTTCCTGGTCCCCCTCCAATTAAAAGGAGGAAAAAGGGGGGAGATTCAAGCAGACCTAGGATTAGCCATAGTGACTTTGGGAAAAAAAAAAAAAATAATGCCATTAATTTGGATGCACCTACTCCTAAGGCCAATATGGTAAATACACCTTCCACAAAGGTTGCCTCTAACACAGCTCCAATATCAGTGGAACTGGTCACTACCTTACATAAGGAAACACAGCATACTGACCAGTTGGCAAACATTGAACAGCTTATAAGGTCATTTACTTTACCAATCATTGAGAGGTTAAAGAGGGTTGAGGATAGGCTACGGAATCTAGAGTTGGCAACTTGTAGTAAAGTAGGGCAGGCTAAGGACCGATTGGTTCTAGCCCATCCTCCTGTAGCTATCACGCCTTCGTCTATTCCTGTCTTAAGTGAATGCCCAACTGTAGGTAGTACGACTTCAGATCCCAGGCAACAAAGGCCTATATCTCCCAAACCTGTAAGGCAATCAGTTCCACCTGCTCTCAGCATGACATCTAGGGCCGAAAAAAATCAGGGTGTGGAAAATATGGGTGTCGAGAGGAGTTCTAGTACTGTTAAGGATATAAAATGTAAGGAGCCCCAAGTGGACCTACCTCCAGAATCTGTCCCTTACGTAGTCGTACTTGTGGGCGTTCCTAAACTACCAGAAGTACGCGCTCTTCAAACTCTCCATTGCCGATTTTGGTCAAAGGCTCGCCGTGAGGGGAACGGCATCTTCAGGTGTGATACTACCTTTCCTGCCTCGATCTGGGACGCCGACGGGAGGCTGCTAAACTACATATCCCAGCACCCTCAGCTCCGGGCGCCTGCCGCTGATGTCATCAGGCAGCGCCCGGGCTGTTTAAATAACCCCCAGGCTCCACGCAGCGCGGGACGCGCTCTTCAAACTCTCCATTGCCGATTTTGGTCAAAGGCTCGCCGTGAGGGGAACGGCATCTTCAGGTGTGATACTACCTTTCCTGCCTCGATCTGGGACGCCGACGGGAGGCTGCTAAACTACATATCCCAGCACCCTCAGCTCCGGGCGCCTGCCGCTGATGTCATCAGGCAGCGCCCGGGCTGTTTAAATAACCCCCAGGCTCCACGCAGCGCGGGACGCGCTCTTCAAACTCTCCATTGCCGATTTTGGTCAAAGGCTCGCCGTGAGGGGAACGGCATCTTCAGGTGTGATACTACCTTTCCTGCCTCGATCTGGGACGCCGACGGGAGGCTGCTAAACTACATATCCCAGCACCCTCAGCTCCGGGCGCCTGCCGCTGATGTCATCAGGCAGCGCCCGGGCTGTTTAAATAACCCCCAGGCTCCACGCAGCGCGGGACGCGCTCTTCAAACTCTCCATTGCCGATTTTGGTCAAAGGCTCGCCGTGAGGGGAACGGCATCTTCAGGTGTGATACTACCTTTCCTGCCTCGATCTGGGACGCCGACGGGAGGCTGCTAAACTACATATCCCAGCACCCTCAGCTCCGGGCGCCTGCCGCTGATGTCATCAGGCAGCGCCCGGGCTGTTTAAATAACCCCCAGGCTCCACGCAGCGCGGGACGCGCTCTTCAAACTCTCCATTGCCGATTTTGGTCAAAGGCTCGCCGTGAGGGGAACGGCATCTTCAGGTGTGATACTACCTTTCCTGCCTCGATCTGGGACGCCGACGGGAGGCTGCTAAACTACATATCCCAGCACCCTCAGCTCCGGGCGCCTGCCGCTGATGTCATCAGGCAGCGCCCGGGCTGTTTAAATAACCCCCAGGCTCCACGCAGCGCGGGACGCGCTCTTCAAACTCTCCATTGCCGATTTTGGTCAAAGGCTCGCCGTGAGGGGAACGGCATCTTCAGGTGTGATACTACCTTTCCTGCCTCGATCTGGGACGCCGACGGGAGGCTGCTAAACTACATATCCCAGCACCCTCAGCTCCGGGCGCCTGCCGCTGATGTCATCAGGCAGCGCCCGGGCTGTTTAAATAACCCCCAGGCTCCACGCAGCGCGGGACGCGCTCTTCAAACTCTCCATTGCCGATTTTGGTCAAAGGCTCGCCGTGAGGGGAACGGCATCTTCAGGTGTGATACTACCTTTCCTGCCTCGATCTGGGACGCCGACGGGAGGCTGCTAAACTACATATCCCAGCACCCTCAGCTCCGGGCGCCTGCCGCTGATGTCATCAGGCAGCGCCCGGGCTGTTTAAATAACCCCCAGGCTCCACGCAGCGCGGGACGCGCTCTTCAAACTCTCCATTGCCGATTTTGGTCAAAGGCTCGCAGTGAGGGGAACGGCATCTTCAGGTGTGATACTACCTTTCCTGCCTCGATCTGGGACGCCGACGGGAGGCTGCTAAACTACATATCCCAGCACCCTCAGCTCCGGGCGCCTGCCGCTGATGTCATCAGGCAGCGCCCGGGCTGTTTAAATAACCCCCAGGCTCCACGCAGCGCGGGACGCGCGCGGGCAGCGCCCGGGCGAAGCCCGGGCCAAGGGCGGGCCCGTCCTTGCCCGTCAGAGCCCGGAGGAGTCTGGTCTGGGCCATACCCCTGACAACTGAGGACAGCTAGAGGTCACTCGCCAGGTGAGCACCTCTCACTTTCCATCTTTAACTGTAACTGACATTGTTACCCCCTTGCAGTACTGCCGTACTGCTATTCCAACTTGAGGTTCTGGACCGTGTCCCTTTTCGTTTGGGGCAGATGTGGTGAACTTTCCTCTCGTCTGCGCCGCTAAAGGGATAGACTTGTATCATTTGTTATTGCGGGACTGCGAGGACCAGGGCGCTTTGTTGTGCTTTGTTGTTTGACTGATTTGCTGTACCTGGACCTCTTCCCGACCCCCCCTATCATTTATCCTCCCTATTTTACTCCCTTCCTCTTTTGCGTGTGCGGAACGCGGGCGGGGCATAGCCCGGGCAAAGGGTGGACTCTTTGAGACCCTTGGAGGCCAGAGGAGGCCGGGCGGGGGTTATACTCTGTCCGGTGTGAGGGTCATATACTGTACACCATATCACTTATCAATTATGGCCGAGAGCCACGACATTGTGGCATTGAGTAAGGCAGGGGGTCCCATGAAAGGTACACTAGATCGCTATTTCAGCAAGGTTCCCATAGATGGAGGGAAGGAAGACACTCTAGCTGAGCGACGGGCTGAGCGTCGCCAGTCAGTGGAATATATGAAGAATAGGCCCTTCATAGATTTAATTCAACAAGTTACCTTGCCTGATGCCAGCCCTCTTAATGAAAGTGATGACTTATTGTCTACAGATAGCGTTCCTGTACTCTTGCGGGAGTTATCCCCCCGAAGTCTTCCACCCAACCCGCACGATATTGTCTATACGAACTCTATCTCTACTTACGCTAATTCTCTTGTGGGCGTAGAAGAGATAGTAAACTCTCCTTTGCCAAATGCGGTGATAGCTAAAAAGAAGACTAGGAAATTAGTGTCTTCTAAAGTTCCTGGTCCCCCTCCAATTAAAAGGAGGAAAAAGGGGGGAGATTCAAGCAGACCTAGGATTAGCCATAGTGACTTTGGGAAAAAAAAAAAAAATAATGCCATTAATTTGGATGCACCTACTCCTAAGGCCAATATGGTAAATACACCTTCCACAAAGGTTGCCTCTAACACAGCTCCAATATCAGTGGAATTGGTCTCTACCTTACATAAGGAAACACAGCATACTGACCAGTTGGCAAATATTGAATAGCTTATAAGGTCATTTATTTTACCAATCATTGAGAGGTTAAAGAGGGTTGAGGATAGGCTACGGAATCTAGAGTTGGCAACTTGTAGTAAAGTAGGGCAGGCTAAGGACCGATTGGTTCTAGCCCATCCTCCTGTAGCTATCACGCCTTCGTCTATTCCTGTCTTAAGTGAATGCCCAACTGTAGGTAGCACGACTTCAGATCCCAGGCAACAGAGGCCTATATCTCCCAAACCTGTAAGGCAATCAGTTCCACCTGCTCTCAGCATGACATCTAGGGCCGAAAAAAATCAGGGTGTGGAAAATATGGGTGTCGAGAGGAGTTCTAGTACTGTTAAGGATATAAAATGTAAGGAGCCCCAAGTGGACCTACCTCCAGAATCTGTCCCTTACGTAGTCGTACTTGTGGGCGTTCCTAAACTACCAGAAGGCAAGAGGGAAGGGTTCTATCAACTTAAAAATAAAACAGTATACTGGTTAAGACAGAATCGTCCCCTTCCCTATAACATCAATGGTGAGATCCTCCATGTACGCCGACTCTCTTGGCTAGGAAGTAGGGTGAAGGATATCAAGGGGGACTTAATCGTTATAAATTTTAGAGATCCCAAGGCTGTTAGACACATCCTAAATTGGCCAGCAGGGAACTCTGGCAACTCTATTTTCCCCCTCGAACTTACATATTTCTATCCCAGAACTCAAGGGACCAGAGTTGGGTACCCTGTAGTTTGTGATTTTCCTCAGATTAATCGACGTGCACCTTCTGACGGTGGCTATACATCAATAGAGCTAAACTATATTCCAAAAGCTTGGGATAATGCCCCAAGGTGGGATACCATACCGCCTAGGAATTATGGGAATAGAAGCAGGAGGATGGACCACCCGATGCCATTCACGCTGTTCGAGGCTGCTAATAGATATGAAGCTCTTTCTGGCCTCGACGGATGTGACTGACATACGTGGTCACTGACCAACTCACCCCCTGTTCTTGCCCAATCTAATCCGAATAACATCTTTAGCCCATTGGATATTGACAAACCTGACCCAATTGAACGACCTGTGCAGTGTACGGGGACCAAGATTCTAGAACCCTTTGTGGAATCCCCTCCTATCCCCTTTTCTACTCTTTGCCTCCCCATAAACTCTATACCTGTCAAAGGGGCTGGTGTTGGTTTACCTACGTCGAGCAATTCTAATGGTTCTCGGGACCTGGTATTATCTAAGAATGCTATGGCTGCTGACCATGTCAGAATCCTTTCGTGGAATGTGGCGGGTCTTAAAAATAAACTTCCTATGGCTGAGTGGGGTGCGTTTATTGCCACTTTTGATATCTGTCTGTTCCAGGAAACTTGGCTGCTTAACGAGAGTGTGGTTTTGGGCTTTGCAACATATGATATTTTGGCAAGTATGGGCACTAGGGGTAGACCTTCGGGTGGCCTGTCCATATGGGTTGGTACATGCCTAGGAGCAAAGGCAGTGGAAATTCAAACCAACTCTCGGGATGTACAACTCGTTTTATTGGATCCAATAAATGGCCCTAAAATTGCATTGATAAATGTTTATGCAAGGCCAAACAAGCGGGGCCATGAATCCGAGACCATTGTCGAACTGTCCAAACTTATGCAGTCACTCGACCCCTCCACTGTGATAATACTGGGTGGGGACTTTAATTGTCACTTCGAGCCTCTTTGGGACCCAAATTTAGGAGATGCAGATGAAGTAGATCTATTATGGAATATCCCTGATCCGTTGATGCCGTTGGTTAAAGTCTGGACTCCCCCTGTTTTGCAATTGCAGTCGCTGGCCCTAGCGGCATCATTACGAGCATGCAATGGCAGGGTGAATCCAGACAGACCTGGGAAGGTAACATTTAACCGACCAAATCATACTTCAATAATTGATTATATCTTTCTAGAAGCTAGGTTTTGGGACAGGATTTATAAATTTGAGGTCATCGAGAGGTTTGATAGTGACCACAATGCCTTAGCATTGACCCTTAAACCAGGGAGCTTTGGCCTAAAAAATCCCTCACCGAATGTAAACAAAGTTACTAGTCCATTGATTATCGCAAATTGCAGAAGGAGGGTCAAATGGCCTACATTCCTAACGTCCGACAGTAAACTTGCGGAACTTTACGAGATTATCATACCATTTCTTGAAGAAATGGGGAAAATTGGCCCATCGACCAGCCCAATTGACATACATGGCCAACTGGTTACGGCTCTAAAAGACACATTGTTTCCGGTAAAGAAGGTAACCCAGTTTCAGACCATAACTGCCAGCTGGTTTAAAACGACCTGCCGCATGGCCAAAAAGGCTCTGCTGCTGGCCATTAAAACCAACGACAGAGAAGTCATCAGGGTAAATCGCTCCCTGTATAAAAAAGCAATCAGTGACGCGAAGAAGGAAAGGGAGGTTGTAATGTGGGAAGAACTGGGCTTGGCACTTAGCCGAAATGATGCCAAATCTTTTTGGTCCATTGTAGCAACTGGTGTTGGTGGGCAACACCATGCTCCTACACCTAATATTGCCTCCTCAATATGGGAAAGTCATTTTGGTGACTTATATGGTATGCCCGATCAGGACAGTTTAACTACCTGCACCCCCGAATTCTTACCATTACCCGGTTGCTGTGATTTAGCTGATTGTTTTACTCTGACTGAAGTGGAAACAGCAATAGGAAAGATGCTCCCCAATAAGGCTCCCGGCTTTGATAAATTGCCTGGAGATTTGTTCAGGGCACAACCAAAGATATGGGCCCCTTATCTGGCCACCCTATTTAACTGCATTCTACAGGGGGACAATGTGCCTCCAACGTGGCTTGGAGCTGAAATTGTCCCTATCCTAAAAAAGGGTTGTCCATTGACCCCTTCCAACTACAGGCCCATTAGCCTAATTGATACTTCCCAAAAATTAATGGGGAGGATTCTGCTGGATAGGGTCCTTGAGTGGATTGAAGAGAAAGGGATCCTTTCTACCTTCCAGGCAGGTTTTAGGGCTGGTATTTCTACTGTCGATCAGATTTTTCGCCTGCAGGTCCTGTATTGGAAAACAGCCAAGGTGGAGGGTGGCAGCCTCTACCTTGTGTTTGTGGACCTGCGGGCAGCTTTCGACTTAGTTCCACGAGCTAAATTGTGGCAGGTTCTAGCTGATTTGGGCCTCCCGCCCTATTTGTTAGCAGTCTTATTTAGGCTCCATGAAAATAATTTTGCCCAGGTGAGATGTGGCAAGCATGGTGACCTTACTGATCGATTTCCTGTTCATAAAGGTGTCCGCCAAGGGTGTGTGTTGGATCCCACACTATTTAGCCTTTACATCAATGGTCTTGTTGACCATCTGAATAGTGTGGTAAACAACGATGCCCCAAAACTGGTAACAGGACGAGTGCCCGCTCTAATGTTCGCAGACGACACTCTGTTGTTGTCCAGAACATCATCGGGCATTCAAAACACACTCGATGGTTTTGTAAAGTTCTGTGAGCAGCGGGGATTGGAAATCAACCTGGGGAAAACAAAATTTATGATTTTCAACCCCCCTAACCGGGTACGTCCAAACCCAATTCTATACGGCACTCCCCTTGAAAGGGTTAAAACTTTTGTCTACCTAGGCCTCACTCTGACTGAGAAATTTAACTGGGATAAGCAGATAGCCAAGTCGACGCTTAAGCTTTCCCAGTTGGTGGGGGGTCTCACTAAAGTTTTTAAAAAATCGACCTATAAACCAGTGTCACCCGTTTTGGAGATTTTTTGTCGACAGGCCAGAGCGGCCGTAATTTATGGGGCTGATTTGTGGGGACATAAGCAAACAGAGACCCTTACTAAGGTTGAGCAGTCCTTTTTAAGAACACTTGTAGGGCTCCCCTCTAGTACGCCTCTGACTCCCTTGAAATTTGATTTTGGCCTAGTCTCTATAGATGAGATTGTAAGTGCCAGACCAATCTTGTATTGGAAAAGGTTGTGGTCGGTTCCTGAACTGGCCTCATACAGAGCTGAATTCATTGCGATCTGGCCTCTCCTTAAATCTAAAAAGATTCCCTGGCTCCAACATATCAAAGCTGCCAGTGCCTGTCTAGGACTCCCGGAATTCTGGGATTCCCCAGAAACTTTTTGTACCGGATTAACAAAGAAAGAACTAGCTTCACTGATATGTACACGGAATCTCCAAATACTTTCGAGCTCTATAACAGTGGGTAGATTGACTTCTGAGTTCCTCACAGTTAAACCTGACTTAAAATTTGAGGAATTCATGGATCAAATCGAACCCCCGCTTGCTCGAAAATTATACATCCAGCTTAGACACGGCACTTTACCAGTCAGGTCCTTTTCAGCTAAGTGGCAGACGCAGAATCAGGAAAGTTGTCCCGCATGTAATTACAAATTGGAGACCGTTTCACATGTGTTGTTCTTCTGTCCTGAATACTCTGCAATTAGAAAATGTTGGTTAATTCCCATTTGTAGGAATTTGGGTTTTCGTCATTTTAAGCAGGCTCTTAGGTCCCTAACTTATGATACCCACCCCCCTATTGTATTTGCCGTATCTCGTTATTTATATGGCATGTGGCGCAGGAGACGAATCTTTTTAAACTAATCTCTGTATTTACTTTTCATATGATAACGTCTTGTTTAATTCTTTTTTAAATTGTAAAATTATTTATTGTTTTATTGTACCTGCTGATGTATTTATGCGCACTTTTATGGTCTAATGGCCGAAATAAAGTTATCACTGACTGACTGAATATTATATGTTAAATATTGTTTGTATAATTGTTAACAATATTTTTTAAAAATAGTTTGTAATTTTGAGTGATTTTTCATTTTTAATTTGACTGTTAATAAAAATGTATATTGGAATGTGAATAGTGAATTTGAACCATCCAAAGTCCACCGTTTTCTCTACTGTTGCTGAGACTAGGCTTTATACCATACATAAATAATGAAAATCGATATTTTTTTATTATTTTTAAAAATATTGGTGTCAACGATATGTTTGTTCTGATATGTTTGTACTTACCATTATAAGTATATTTAAACTGCATTTTTGTCATCGATATTTTTGACTCGATATTTGTGTAGCACGATATTTGTCATTCCGATATTCTGTCAGACATCTGCTCTGGCAGCTCCATCAGGGACATTATTATGGGTTATGTGAGAGGGCATCTAGGTCCACCTACTAGATCAAACTGGATCAATAAACAGAGAGCGCTGTGGGGAGAAGCGGCAGAGGAGCATTGAAAAGGATGGCTCCTCATCCCCCTCCTCAAAGCCTTCGTGGACACAGATCCTAGAAGCAACTCAACACTCTAAGCAAGCTGTGGAGCATCAAAAAATAAACTTGATCTCTATAGAGCTCAATTTACTGTGTGTGGACTTATGCAAAGCTAATTAACACTCTCTGCTAACAGAAAAGAGTATCACTGCCTTGACGAAGGAGGCGGAGGGACTTCAGACCATGATATCCATCCTTACTGAAAGGGCAGCATATTTGGAGAAGTGGATTGAAGATGCAGAAAGCAGGTCACACATATGTAACTTACACTTTGTGGGTTTTCCTGAGCTAGCAAAAGTAAACTCCCCAGAGCTTTCTTGGAGGAATGGCCCAGAAACATTATGCATCCAGGCACATTTTTGCCCACTTTTGTCATTGAATGAGCTCAGAAAGCGCTGGTCCTCCAGGATCCTTGCCCGGGAGCACTTATTGCCAGAATCTTTAACTATCGAGGCAGGGATGTCATTCTGTGGTGGGCCAGGAGTAAGTTTGATGGTTCTGTTACTGAAATATTTCGGTATTACAGAAGAAAAGTACAGGCTCAATGGAAATCCTCTCTGGCGGCAAAACAACAACTGCGAAAACCAGACATCTGATATATGCTCCTATACCCTGCTAAACTCAAAGGGATTCATGTGGTGCCTGGACCCATTTTTCCTGTGACTGGAGAAGGTGTGGGATTGGCTTGACATAAGAGCAATTAAATGTACTCTAGTGTAATTATTTTGGATATATGTTCCTCCATATCATATTGTCTTTTGAACTTGACAGCAGGAGGGGCAGGAGTGCATAATACAGATCTGAGCAGTGGCAACTGCAGAAGCCCCAGCAGACTGAATAGTTCAGCAGAAAGAAGACAATGGGGCATGCCAATGGAGAGAATGAGCGCTTGAATTGAGGTACAGTAAGATGGTATGCTGCTGATGGTGGATGAACTGGAGGCAGGTACTAAGAATACTCCCTCATGGCCTACCTATTCATTTTAATCAGAGACTCAATCTCTACTGGGCCATAGATACAACAGTGACACTCAGCCATATAATTCTCATTACTTTTTATTTTTCATTTCTCAGTATATCTCATAAAAAATTTCATATTATTATTTCATTTTTTCATTCCGTTTTTTTCTTTTCGTTTTTTTTTATATACACACAATAACTTTCTTGTCAACTGGAGGCAGGTTCATGGGAGGTGCTTGAGGAGGGGTCACAAGCTGACTCAAAGGCAGACACATTTGATAATGGAAAATGACCACTATTGAAGATGGCCTGGGCTTGACCTGCATGCTGGGGAACGAGGGAGTATGTGGTTGCACCTATGGATAACAGTAACTGCGATATGATGCTACCCTTTTGGGGATGGACATGTTGTGGCAGTTCTCACATGAGTCAGTCAGTTCCCAGGGAGTGAAATTTCTTTGGTGACCTGAGGCTGCACAGTAGAGAGACATGGGTTGACATGGTTTGATTCTTACACAGGAGGGTTGCTAACAAGGCCCACACTGATGAACCACTGACATAATGATCAGTAGTATGCATCTTAATTAACCGCTTGCCTGCTCATGACGAGCCCAGCTCATCATGAGGCACAGTGGAGCTGTGCTCATGACGAGCTGGGCTCGTCATAAGGGCCACGGCCCCGCGATTGATTCCCCGCCTGTGGGGTTGAATTAATCAGTGGACGGGGTCGTGACGGGCTCAGCTCATCATGAGCACAGCTCCACTGTGCCTCATAATGAGCTGGGCTCGTCAGGAGCACCGCGGTGCCGCGCGTGCCCCCCCCCCCCGCGCCTTGGGGTAATTACCCCCACGGCGACGGGGTTAAGGTTCCCTGTTTTCTGTTTTTACTGATTTTTACAGATAAATAAAGACAGAAACCCATTTATTTTCCTGTCTGTATTTAATTGTAAATGTGGATAAAAAACAGAAATTGGGTTGGTTTTGACTGATTCAAAATGTTGTCAATCGTAGCTGCCAAGCGAATAGCTGTGCTGATTAACAAGCATGGGGGTTAAAAATGAAAGGAAATTTAGTAAAGATGCTTAAACAGCAGTCAGCAGTAGATATGAACAAAGTTGATACTGATATGTGTATGTTTCTATATACGTGCATTGATTTATCATATGTGGGTTTTCATATCATTGAAATATCGCAGGCATTTAATTATGAGTGGAAATTTATCAGATAAATACATGTGGAAATATACGAGTTTCAGCTTAATTTTTTCACAAAACCCAAAATAAATATGGATAAATACAGATATAATTAGCAAAAAATAAATATGGATGAATACAGACGGAAAAGTAATTTAAAAAAAAAAACATAAAATTGGGAGCCCTAATTTTCATACATTAGTTAGGGACATTGGGGTGAGCTGTTCTCTTCGACTCAGTGTAGCTTCTGGCTCAATAGCAGGAAGATTGTAATTCGTAAAACCTCCCCAGTATTTGTAAAACTGTAGAATAGGACACAGTTGTTCAGTTTGGAAAATGTTAAGATATATGTGTGTTGATTGGGGGGCGGGGATCGACATTCAGAGTTGATATGGGAAAACATTGTTATTTTGTTGGGGGATGTTTAGCCAGAGGAGGTAGGCTGGGAGAGCAGATGGGTGGTGGAAAGAGGCTATATAGTTGTGTACAAGCCCGTTCATTTGAGCATTGCAGTAGTAGGACCATACTATGATCTCGAGCCACTGAGAGGTGTGATAACGTCACCAAAATCACATACACAAGTGCATATGCATGAAAAATCCTGTGCAATATCCATATTGTGCTGGACCTGATGACCATAGGGAGCAGCAACTATAGGTGTGTAATATGAACATCATTACCGGGAATGTAAAGGGCTTTCACGATTACACCACGAGATACAGGGGCACCCACACCTCAAGAGATAAAGAGTGGGGTTATCATTCCTGCAGGGCTCTAATTTAAGTGATGCTAAGGGGTACAAATTGAGAAAGAAATGGAGATAGGCCATTGCCCCCATATAGTGCAACAGGTAGCTAGAGTGTGCAAAACATTATTGAAAGTGGTCTTATGCACTTTGGTGGCTAAGGCCTTTCATAGACATTAGTAGAAATATCTCCATGAGGCAATGGACACCTTAGAAGATCTATTCCCAGGAGACACCTGTATTACCTTCCAAAAGGCACAATATCAGTTTGGGGTAGGCATGGGCCAAAATTTGCAGTTTGCTAAACTACCCAAGACTATCAGGGAAATACGAACAGGCTTCCCCTGATGTAACGCAAACACTTGAAGTTATGGTGGAAGAGGGGTCTACAGAGAGGGTGGTTTCCTGACTATATGCAGAACTGAAGCAAGACAGGAACCATTGGTCCTAAAAGCAAGTTCGAGATGGGAGGAAGATTCACAAGAACTGCTATCAGATAGGGAGTAGAGAGACACGTGCGCTCAGGTGAGGGACATTTCCAGTAAGGTCAGTTACAAACTGCCACCTTTTCATCTGCTACATCGTACTTATCTGACCCACTTCGCCTTTATCCTCTCAGACCTAACACATGCTCCAGATGTAACACACTGGAGATATGGGTTTCCTACATATGGTCTGGAGTTTTAATGAGGTAGCGTACTATAGGAGGGGGGTTATAGAAAGATTTTGGGTTGTTTTGAGGACCCGACTAGGGCCCTCAATTAAGCAATGCATTCTGGGGCTTGTCCTATTCCCCAAGAATAAAAAGATAAATAAATGTTTTGTATCATTGAGGCTACTATTAGCAAAAAGGCATATAGCCATCTGTTAGCTGGCTGACATTTGATCGTCACTGAAATTATGTTGAGAGATATGGAGGAGTGGGTGCTGGCTGAGAAAAGACGAATGATGGAAGTACGCACAGACGAGAAAGCTGAGGATGACTTTATGATGTGAGCTCGACTTTTATATGATTTGATAAACCCTACATAGGGGGAATCATCCCATAAGGAAGAGATGAAACAACAGAATTCCACTGGAGAACTTACCCTCTGTATAGAAACTCAAAAAGATATTCTGTAACACCTGAAAAGCGTCCCACCAAATGTAATGTGGGTATCTATTGGGGCCTAGCTTTATCTCATAGTCAAGAATTGTATAGACCTTTTAGTTCTCGTCCTGCACTTTCCTGTTTGGGAAATGTATTTGATCACTGTAGCCCTACGAATGCTGCATATGTTTTTTTAGAATCAATGCAATTCATACTGGTGCACCTGCATATGTTTTTCTGTTGGGGCATGTTCTACACCCTCTATTATTGTAATTGTTACTGGAAAGCATGTAAATGAAAAATAAAACCAAAAAAGTAAGAAGGTACAAGAAAGTGATAGCTGTTAAAGACAATACATAGAAAACAACATTTATACCATAAAAAAAGGTAACCAGTACAGTTCTTGCCAAAGCAGAGGAGGGCGATGAACGAAGTACACAAATGATGTGGAAGGGAAAACAGAAGGTGCACGCAAACATTCTGTATAAACTGAGTAGAAATAATGAGTTTGACAAGTGTTGTCAGGCAGGGGGGAGCTGGGAGTCCCATCTCAGGAGCAACTGCAAAGAAGAGCACAAAGGCTGCCCCACTTCACCACCTGTGAACCTGAGTAGGGAAGCCTCTCCCATGGGACAAAGAGCAGGAATAGAGCAGGAAGACCAGTGGAGTCTCCTAATTTCAAAGGGGCCATCTATCGTGTGTCCTAATTTCACCAACTCCCTGTCCGATACATTAAAAGAGATCCCTTGAATGTTCTTGGGAGGAGCCCTGAAATGTAGATTTGTGCTCTGCCTCCAAACCTCCATCTTAGGTAGAAGCAAGGTATGCCTGGCACTATATAGAATCCATGGTGACTGTAGCTACAAACACTCACTGCTCTCCACTCACATCCTTAACATACCAGGAAAGCGCACAAATGCAGCATATTCACACCCGTAGCGCATGCACAAGTAACATCCATACACCAGTGAAAAAACAGCACGAGATGCACCACCCAAAAGGTACAGTATGATTTAAATCAGTCCATATCCTTTGTGTTTTTTCTTTTCAAAACATTCTTCTTTATTTTTCATTTTGTCATATACACATTAAAACATCCAAGACAGCCAAAGCAGCCGACGCGTTTCGTCCACCACGGGACTTCTTCAGGGTTTAACGAGGTAAATATCTCGATTTACGTAAAATAGAATCGTTTATCTGCTAAGTAGCGTCAAAATGTCACATCCTTCCAATATCAATCATATTATAAATTCGTCCAACGATACGAGCAGCAGTATCACTCTCTAAGATGCCCGATTCCGCATCCTTCATATCCAGAAACGCCACTCCTGTCAAGTTGCGACATACACCTCATGGATGGGCAAAGGACCCGGTCATAGGTCACTGGCAGAGATATTTTAAAATATGAGCAAGACCAGTAAGTTGCTCTCCCACACAAGCCACAGGTTAAATGTCCTGGCCTACACTCTAATCTCATCTCAGAATCCTGCCCTGGCTGAGAAACTAGAAATCAGTTCCTTATATAAGGTTGCAGAGCAAGGCCATCTGGTATACCCAGAGCCAGGGAACAATTGCAAATGAGGGCTGGTCATGCACGCAAATCCACACCTTCACACCTAATACTTAGCATTTCAATAAGACAGTCACGCCACATCCACGGCCCAAGAGCACTCACTCCAGGACCTACAGACAACCCTCTTGGTGCCCACTGGCAACCCAATTCTCCACCAACACTCCCCCTCACACCTGGAAGTTAATGGTAATCAATGGTATTTAAGGTTTGTAAAGTTTGTATAAACACCACTACAACACTATTGGGCTAAGGGTGGAGAGGACAAGGGCAGTTGCCTGTTTGAGCCTGTTCGAGACTGGTAAGGACCAGGGCCAGAAATGCTGCCCATGTTCCCATTCAGTAATTCCCAACCCATAACATCCACATCCACAAACATAGTAACACACTGACACCAAATGTACACCACACACAACCCTATGCACAAATCAATATACCAACATACACTACAAAACCAACCAAACCAAATCTATACACCCTTCTATCCCAACTACCACACATACCCACCATCACCTACAAACAATACACAACTCTATCCTATACCACTAACCAATCCACTCATCACTAACACAACATCATTCAACACCATACATAACTACATTCCATCCAGACACACGCTACCTGCTCTAATTACTCCTAACAGACCACCTTTTATCACTAACAAACATATAATCAGCCTTTCATCATTTGTCCAACCAACACCCTCCTCTTCCCTCTCCAATAACACTAACGCACAACACATACACTGCACACCACCACACTTTTTAACTCTTACAACAAATCAGTCTAAGACAAACACTCTTACCTCTACTTTATTCCCTCCTACACACAACATACACTCTGTTCATAAACACATCACCACCCCCTCTACCTTACAACCTCTTCTCACAAACAATACTATGCAACCAAGTCCATTGCATGAAACAAATACACCAGCACCCCTTCTCACTACTCCTCAAAAACAAAATATATCACACACACCAGCACAACAAGATCTTAAAAGCGCAACACCTCATAATACTTACCATCACAAAATACAAACATACACCCACCTTTGAAACCACACAAAGGAACAAACTCCAATGCCAAGCTTTCTCTCTTCCACTACACCCAACACAGATACAGCAACACAGCAACTCACTTCTAACCGCCTCCCATCCATTAGACAATTTAGAACCTTACTACATGACCCATATACTGCACCACCACACTGGACTCATACACCTTCGGCCCTAAACACACGCAAACAATATAAGCAACATGCCACACTGCACAACTTCGCTTCCCCATGTCTACAGCACAACAATGTTACACCACGAAAACAACACAGCACACCAACTCACTCTCAAACACCATCTCCACCACATACACACAGACCCATCAAAATGCCTTCTTAGCATGCTGGATGAGGAACATGATACAGAACAGCTTCACGATTGCTATCCTAATACAGCTAATCCCAGCACTAAAAACACACCTGCTACAAACCCACACAATACTGATCACTCTTCTACAAAACAAAGTCTCACTATCACCAAAGGCCATTCTCTAAACTGTCTACAAATAAACGCTCGATCCCTCTCTAAAAACAAACATCACATCTACGACCTTCTCACAGATACAAAACCAGACACACTATTCATAACTGAATCCTAGTTTCTGGACACCTACTTGGTGGCCAGACTCATTGGGTCCACTACCCACTCCCTGTAGGAAAGTTAAGAATCTGGGCATTGTCATCGATGATAAACTGCTGTTTAAGGACCAAGTTAACTCAGTTATCTCTTCTACCTCTTTTATCCTTAGATCTTGCAGGAAGATACCGCCACTGCTCCCCAAAGAATCACATAGGACGGTTATTTCTGCCCTTGCCCTATCCAGACTCGACTATTGTAATAGCCTTTATCTCACTATTCAGGAAGGACTACAGAAAAAATTGCAGCTATCGCAAAATGCAGCGGCAAGATTGATATCAGGCATTCCGAAATATGCCTCGATCTCGGTTGAGATAAAAAAACTACATTGGCTTCCAATAAACAAGCGAATTCTGTTCAAAGCGCTGTGCATGACACATAGAGCCCTGCATAATAATGGACCCCTCCACCTAATTAGGCTCTTCCAATGGTACTCCCCTGGAAGAACTCTGCGGTCTTCTAAGGCCAAATTGGTAGCAGTTCTCAAAGTAAACAAAGCCAATTGGGGAGGATGCAGCTTCCAGGCAAAAGCTACCAAGGCCTGGAATGCACTGCCGCCTCACCTGAGACACATAACCAACCACTTAGAATTCAGAAAGGCGCTCAAGACCAGCCTTTCTACATCTTAATACCCTAGCCGTTGCCACGAATCAGAATTGTCTTATGTACTACAGCGCCAGGACACCCTCTGGTATTAGCCGCGCTCTATAAAACGGAATAACATAACATAACATGAAACCGTTCCTCTAGGCTATCAAACGATCACCCAAAATCGTATAGGTAAAAAAGGAGGTGGTCTAGATGTTGTGTTCAGGCGATCATTACATATCACTAAAGTTGACAACATCTCCATAAAGAATTGTGAGGCTCTTCTAACAAGATGCAATCCCACAAAGTCTTCCTCCTTTAACGTCCTGCTCCTTTACAGACCTCCACCTAGCAAGGCGACATTCCCAGACACACATCTAGACACAGTTTCAAACCTGATAACAATACACTCCCACCTATGCGTGCTGGGTGACCTCAACATTTGGTTTGACAAACCCAATATGACCCATACAAAAACAATAATCGAACGGAACCTGCATCAGATTGTCCACAAACCCACACACATCGCTGGACATATCCTAGATGTCATTTTGGCAAATACTGAACTAGTTACCTTTCAAACTATAACTCCAGTCACATAGTCAGACCACCACTTGCTTGCTTTCCAACATAAAACAACACTAAGCGACTCACCTAAAACTACCTTACATCCATCCACCTATCGGCCGTGGAACAAACTCAATTTGGAACACTTAGAAACACAACTAACATCCAGTACAAATTTGGAAACAATTAATTCTGTTAAAATCTATAGGAGTGGCTATAGGAATCTTTTGACATCCCGATACCACTCAGTACCACACAACAGAACAAAAGAAAAAAACGCCTTGGAGAAACAGAAATAAAAGACCTAAAACAACAAATTAGAAAGCGGCAACGTACCTGGCTAAAAAGAAAACGCCAAACAAGACAAACTTCACCTACAGAAAATTAACAGATTATACAAATCAGCTATCAAAAAAGCTAAGAAAAGGTACTATTCAGACAGAATTCAAAATGCTAAATGTGCAAATAAAGAATTCTATAAAATACTCAATGAATTTTGCAAACCAAATTGCCTAGAAGGAACTCATCCTGTTACTCAAGATTTCACAGACAAACTGGCAAATCCTTACACGGACAAAGCAGACACATTGGACTCGTACTGAAAACAGAAACAAAGAACCAGCACGAACCCTTGTACAAAATAACAATCCAAGAATACTCTAACCCACCCTCTCCGTTCCTTCCCACACATCTCACACAATGAATTTATGGACCTGGTCAAAGCAAGCAGGTCTTCCGGCAGCCTTTCTGACCCCTGTCCACCACAAAATTTCAAGACAATTCTTTTAACTACCTCTGCTGCCACTCCAGTAAGAAAAATCATCAACGATTCCTTAACTACCGGAATATTTCCAGAAGAACTCAAAAAGTCACACATACGCCCTTTACTGAAGAAAACAAACTTGGACCCGCTGAACCCTGACAACTGCAGACCCATTACAAATGGACCATTCCTGGGCAAACTGATAGAAAGATCAGCGTTTGCCCAGATGTCACAATTCATTGAAGAGAATGACATACTTTAGACTTCCAAACAGGATTCCGTCCCCTGTCCCAGAAGAGGCACTGAATCTGCCCTCCTTACCATCTGGGATGACCTGAAGAATACAGGAGACCGCAACGGGGTTGCTGCACTACTCCTCTTGGACCTCTCGGCTGCCTTTTACATGGTTGACCATGACACTCTGAAACAAAGACTCTATGAAGCCAGCATAGAGGTAACTGCTCTAGACTGGATTGCGTCCTACCTTCGAAACAGAACTAATTGCATCTATTCCCCACCTTTCTCATCCAAACCAAACTCCACAAAAGCAGGGGTCCCTCAAGGCTCTATCATCTCGCCCATGCTTTTCAACATCTACATGAAGTCATTACCGGAACTGATCAATCAATTTCACCTCATGTGCTATAACTATGCAGATGACCACGCAAATACTCCTTCAACTGGAATGCCCCAAAGACATTGGAAAATCCCCAATTTTCAGTTGTCTCAGAGCCGTGGATCAGTGGATGACTTGGAGCCATCTCAAATTGAAGGCTTCCAAAATGGAAATACTCATGTGTGGCGATTGGAAACATTATGACCCGCTTGCCGCCTGGCCTGATGAACTGGGATCACCGCCTAAAGTATCGAAGGAAGTAAGAAACCTCGGAATGACCATAGACTCCAAGCTGTCGATGAATGCCCAAGTGGACAAACTACAAGATCAAGCTTTGTCACTATAAAAACGATGGGACGAATTGTCCCTCATTTGGGATTTCCACACAAAGTCCAAGCTACCATCTCCCTTGTTCAGTCCAAACTCGATTACGCCTCTACCACGGATCACTTTTAATGCCCATGAAAAGACTACAACGGATTCAGAACTCGGCTTCCAGACTACCCTTGCATATCAAACCGCGAGACCATATCTCACCTGCCTTGAAAGCCCTGCATTGGTTACCATTTGCCAGAAGATCCACGTTCAAGCTACTTTGTATCACTCACAAAGCAATACATGGAATGGAACCGCTCTTCATCAGGAATAAAATCATCAAACACGTTCAAACAAGGAACCTCCGCTCTAAAGGGGCATCTCGCCTCAAAATCCCAAGCTACAAGAAAAAAAACATGGGTGGCACCTCCTTCTCTGTTCAAGCAGCCAACCTATGGAACTCTTTAACCCCAACATAAGATCTACCGACAACCACCTTGTCTTCAGAAAACTACTCAAGAATTGGCTCTTCCCCACATGAGCACCATATGCAAACAGAAATTTACAGCATATCCCTCTGTATATAAGCATTTATTTTCACTATAGATATGTACCTATCTTTGTGTATTGCTTTGTATAAACATGTAGAATAATTATATTGTTAAAAAAAATCATCTTTGGTCTACATGTACTTGCTTCCATCGTGCATCTATGTACCTCCATGTACTTGGATCTGTGTGTCTGTTACTTTTCTCCTGAAAAAGCATATCCAATTCACAACTCTATTTCTCATCCTGTACCTCTATCAATATCTCTACATATACTTACCTCCTTCATGCATCTATATACTTTCAATTTACTTATGGATCTATATATTTATCACTTATTTCTAATTTGGCATTTCCAATGCTCTACCCTATTTCTCAGCCTATACTTCTCTCAATATATCTTTTAGCCCAACTTTCTGAGTCATCTCAAACTTCTTTCTACTACTCTTTCCAATGCACTTCCCTATCTCTCACCCTATACATCTCTCAATATATCCTCTACATCCACTCTCTCATTTATCCCAAACCCAATACCACTACTATGGTCCCCAAAATAACCCTTTCTAGACTCTCTCCTACTCTACCCCTCCTTGCATCATCTGACACCTCTTTTACTATAACCCAAAACAAAACTTTCTAAACTCTTCCCTCTGACTCCTCCCCTCCAAAAACCCTTTTTAATCATCCAAAAGCCTCCTCCTACTGCTATGACCTAAAAAAAGGAAAAGAAAAAAATCCTTCTCTCTTGTATCCCTCCACTATCCTTTTCAAGCGTTTCAACACCCCATCAGGGTTACAAGCGCTATATAAATGCAAACCTTTTTCCCTTTTCCACCCCTCCCCAACCCTTCTCAATCCAAATAACTGACTAACATATCCACCACTCAAATTAATTACATGTTTCACCATACTAATTCAACACAAATCCTTATGGGTTCCAGAGTAGCGTGCTACTCATCAAAAAGCGCTTCAAAACCCCATCAGGGGTAGCAAGCGCTATATAAATAGAAACCTCTTTCCCTCTTATATCCCGCCACCTACCCTTCTCTATCCAAATAACTGAATAACATATCCACCACTTAAATTACTGCATATTTCACTATACTAATTTTCAACACTAATCCTTTATGGGTTCCGGAGAAAAGCGCTTCAACACCCATCAGGGGTAACAGGTGCTAAATGAATGCAAACCTTTCTTTCCCTTCTTTCCCTCCGCTATCCTTCTGACTCCAAATAACTTACTAATATCCACCACTCAAATTACTTTCATTTATTTATAAAGTTATATATATAGCGCGAACATGATCCCTAGAGATATCAGAGCGCTTTACAATTGTGGAGAAAGGAAGGTAACGGTTGCATGACACGTGTCAAATAGGAATACAGACATAAACAAATATCAAAATAGAACTCATAGGAAAAGAACGGTTACAAGTACACGGGGTCAGCAAAATATTAAGAAAATAACTGGAATATATTGTGTTGGAAAAGCATCCAGCGTGTGGTTTAAAGGTAAAAGTCCCATGCATTAGAGCAGACGATCCAACAAGGTTTGAAGGTAACCTTGGAGGAGATTCTATGTATTTCTGGTGGGAGAGAGTTCCAGATCTTCGGAGCTGAGCCTGAGAAAGCTCGGTGGCATGTTCTCTTTTTGCGAAAGATCTGAGGTTTCAGGAGGAGAGAGTTGGCACTCCTAGAAGGTCTTCCGCCTCCGGATAGTTCTAGCTTTTGCACTAGATAACTGAGGGTTTTGAAATGGAGGACTTTGTGCGATAGGCAAGCAATCTTTAGCTGTATTCTTGCTTCGTAGGGCAGCCAATTTAGGGATTTCAAGACCGGGGAAATGAGCGCATTTTTTTTGGTACCCGTAACTAGTCTGGCTACCGCATTCAATGTGGCCCTTAATGGGGCCAAGGTGTATTTGGGGAGACCACAGAGCGTAGCACTGCCATAGTCTAACCTTGGCAAAAAAAGCGCTTGGACCACATGTTTGAAGTCAGCTTGTGAGAGGAAAGGTTTGAGATTCCTGAGTATCCTAAACAAGTGGTTAGCTCCCTTGCACACATTGCTAATATGAGCCTTCATGTTCAAGCGCTTGACCAGAGTGATTCCGAGGGATTTAGCTGAGTCGATCATGAGGGGGGGGGGAGAAGTTGAAGGCAGTGAGGTGGTACATCCAGAGGTTTGGCATCAGAGTGTGATTTGAGGGAGAGATGAGAAGGAATTCTGTTTTGGAGGTGTTGAGCAGGAGGTGGTTCACAGTTAACCAGTTTTGAGTAGTCAGTAGGGTAGTGTTGAGTGAGGTGATGTTATCCGGGGAGGAGATTTTCAGGTAGAGTTGGGTGTCATCCGCGTACATGTGGAAGAGAATGTCCATGGAATTTAGTGCATCAGCTAATGGTTCCAAGAACAAGTTGAAGAGTATGGGAGATAGGGCGGACCCTTGGGGGACAGCCAATAGTATTGGAGATGGCTGAGAGAGAGAGTGACTCGCCTTCACTCTTTGGGATCTGTGCTGGAGGAAGGAAGAGAACCATTGCAACACCGAACCAGACAGGCCCATCCTGTGCTCTAGAATGGATAGGAGGTTGTCGTGATTCACAGTGTCAAACGCAGAGGAAAGGTCAAGGAGGATAAGGAGGCACGATTCATTTTGATCAAGCATTTTTAGAATGTCATCCATAACATGAGTGTGAGCCGATTCAATGCTATGCCCGCTATGAAAGCCAGATTGATGTTGGTCCAGGAGATTGAAGTTTTCGTTATGAGCAAAGAGTTAGAGATAGGGCGAAAGTTGTTAAGTCTGCACTGTCCGCGGTAGTTTTTTTAATATGGGTGTTACTTGAGCTGCTTTTAGGCAGTCCGGGATCGTGCCTTGTGACAAAGATGCCTTGACAATCTTTGTCCAGATGGGAGAGACAACATCCTTGATTTCTTTGAAGATGACGGGTGGCAACGGGTCGCTGAAGTGATTAGAAAGGTTGATACTCTGAAGAACCTTTTTAATGTCTCTTTCAGTGAGGGGGGTAAATGTGACCCAGGAGGTGTTGTTCTTGATGCCAAGGCTCCTCGGTTCGATCTTGTCGCGGGGAGTAGACACATTGGATAGCAGTAGAGCCCGCTTGGTATCCAGTTCAATATTGATGAGTCTTGATTTCTCCGTAAAGAAAGCAGCTAGAGCCTTACATGAGGGGGAGCTGACTTCAGAGTCAGGGTGGTTTGATGTTTCCACCAATTGTTGTTTAACCAGTTCAAAAAGTTTATTGCGGCGATTTGCGGCCTGATCAAGTTGGGATCTGAAGTAGTTCACCTTAGCTCTCTTGATTTGCTTGTTAAAGAAGCACCTAACCGTTCTAAGGATTTTTAGTAGGTCCGCGGTTGGTTTGGATCTCCAGGATCGTTCGATAGCCCTAAGGTTGCGACGTTCGGATTTTAAGTTGCAGTTGAACCAAGGTTTGGATGTTTTCGTTGAGGCATTTTTTTTTTGGAGTGGAGTGACAGAATCCATTATACTAGAGATAGTAGAGTTGTAAAAGTCAGTGAGTACATGAACCTCAGACATGTCGACTTGGGAAGAGAGGGCACGTTGCTAGATCAGCTGTGTTGATATCTTTTAGGTCCCTTTTCCAAATCTTCGATTTCGTTGGTTGACCCTTCGTTAGAAACACCACCAAGTTGATATCGAAGAAGATGCTGTGGTGGTCGGACCAATCACCAGGAGTGATGGTATCCATTGTGATGATGTGTGTTCATTAGTGATGATGAGGTCCAGAGTTTCACCTTTATTATGGGTTGGCCGGTCACAATGTTGAATCAGGTTGTGATCACTCAAGAAAGATTTGAGGCATGTTACAGCTTGGTCATTAGGGTTATACCAGTGGAGGTTGAAATCACTGAGGTAGATGTGGGACAGGGCGGAATCAACATTGCCAGAGATAATTTCCATTAGTTGTTCGATGAAAGGGAGATTATCCCCAGGGGGGGTTATAGAATATGTGTAATTTGCACACCTGGTGATTGTTATTGGAGATGTTGAGACAAAGGTATTCGCATGATGATGGCGTAGAAGACTCGGAGAGGGAGACCGCGAGAGTGCTCCGGTGTATACAGGCTAAGCCGCCTCCCAGTTTTAAAGCTCTGTCTAGACATATTATGTTGTGGGTTGGGGGTACTAGGAGGTCTAGGATAGGAGTGGAAGAGGGGTAGAGCCAAGTTTCAGTGAGGATGATGATGTCTATCTCATTGTGTTGGATGAGGTCGAAGATATCAGAGGAGTGTTTGCTGGCTGACCTGCAGTTGAGTAGTATGCATTTAAGTTGTACCAGTGTAAGGGGGGGAGGAGTCTGTATGATGTTCACTCTCATGAGATTGTCGTTGTTTATGACTCTAAGGTTGTGGGGGGTTCTCTGTTCAGGTTTGGGTGAATGGCTTGGATTTGCCCCGTAGGACTCTTGTTGGGGTCTAGGATAAGCGAGTAAGAGTTGAGTAAGTCATCGATATCGTTGAGCTCGAGATGGGCCAACGATCTTCTTGGGCGGAAGGGTGTGTTAGGTAGGGGCACGGTTTTAGAGCTAGAGAGGGGAGAGATTTGGTCAAGGCGAGCTCTGACGCTAGCGCTAGCAGGGGCTCTGGGCCGATACATACAGGAGAGGAGGGAGCTTATCCGGGGGAGATGTTCAGATGAGAGGGCTTTTTGTTCATGAAGTTCGGCGGTGAGAAGGTGCAGCTGGAGGGATAAATCGTCCAGGCGTGCCACGACCAGGTCAAGGTGCTGGGGAAGGGGTAGAAGTTGTGTTGGTAGAATTGGCGGGGAGGAAGAGTCTTGTTGAGTGCCAGATGGATCAGTGGCAGTATTGAGAGGTTCCCGAGGGTGGAGTTGGTCCCGGCGTGCCACCAAGTCGGTGTGCTGGGGAAGGTGTAGAGGTTGTGTGGGGAAAACTGGTGGGGGGGAAGGGTCATGTTGGCTGCCAGATGGGTCAGTGAGAGGTTCCCGAGGGGGGAGTTGGTCACTGAGGATTTGCGGTGTTCCAGGGAGCCTTGATAGAGAAGTTGGTAATGGTGAGAGGGTAACTGGCAGTGCAATGGGTGGAGCATTCGACCCGCCACCCTGCAGGGCCGAGGGTCGATAGGAGGGTGCGGAGGGAGTGTATCAGAAGAAGAACTATGAACAGCACTGTGGGGAAACCTTATGGATGCTAGCGCTAGGTCTTGGCGCAAAGGGTTTGTAATGTTCGCTAATAAGTTTTTAATCTTCATAAAGAGTTTGTCAAACTGTTCTAGATTTCGATCCGTTGCTTGAGTGAGAACGATCCCGTTATTGTAAATGGTAATGGTAAGATCGGCTTTGAAGGTTTGAGAGGAAGTAATGGAAAGACTGAAACCATGAGGTGTTTTCTTTATCTGTTTGACCTGAAATAAGGATATGAGGGTTTTCCTCCATTGGGCTCTTCTGTTCGTGAAAAATATTATGTCATTCAGGATGTTGCCATTGGATAGACAGAAATAGGTGTCAGATATAAGCAGTTCCGGGTGACTTTTGGTTATATTGTTCTTTTCTTAGCTGCCTTTTTAGTAAGGTTAGGAGGATAAGTAATCTTAAAGGCATTGAAGCCAACTTGAGAAAGTGAGCCTTCAATAGGACTGGAAATAGATGTAGCCATGGTGGGTGGAGGGCAGAATGCTAGGAGAGGGTGAGTTCTTGGGTCAGTTCTAGTCACTAATAGGGTAGGTCTATTAAGAATAGTGAACTATTTAAGTAGACAGAACCCAAAAAGTTTTGACCTATGAGCTAGGCCTACTAAAGAATGTGCTATAGTACCATTGTATATTCATATTTCACCATACTAATTCACCACTAATCCTTTATGGGTTTCCGGAGTAGCGTGCTTCAACACCCCATCAGAGGTAACAAGCACTATATAAATACAAACCTCTTTTCCTCTTCTATCCTTCTGCTATCCTTCCGAATCCAAATAACTGACTAACCTATCTACCACTTAAAACTTACTTGCATGTTTCACTACACTAATTCAACACTAATCCTCTATGGTTCCCGGAGTAGCGTGCGACTCGACGAAAAAGAGCTTCGACGCCTCGTCAGGGGTAGTAAGCACTATACAAATGCAATTACAATTCTAATTCTTAGGCACCAATCCTTGCCTGGGTTCATGCTCTCCCATTGTAGGTATATGTGGGGTTGAGACACAGGCAGATGAAGTGGTTCACTCTAAGTCAGGTGAGAAGGGTAAGATTATAATTTAGATGTTCTGGTCACGAAGTCGACAATTTAATCTGAAGACGTCAGCTTCCAAATGAGGCCTAAACATGGCACAATAATTACAAATACATTTTCAACAAATGTATTTTCTTTTTTTAAATATAATTTGTTTATAGGGCTACCATCTCGTCAGTATATTAACCTCCAGCCATATATTTACAGCAAGAACGGTAAAGCTACTGAGGAAATCAGCAAAATAGGCGCTCTCCCCTTGAAAATGTAGACTTATGTTATTTGTGCTCCTCAACCCAAGTCCAAGGATGACGTTAGATCCTTTCTAGGTCTTACAGAGTTTTACTCTAAATATGTACCAAATTTTTCTTGTCGTACTTTCAGCATAAGACAATTGATCAAAAACAAGAGCAAATTTATGTGGTCAAAGGATTGTGAGAGTGAATTTAATGATGTTAAGAAAGCCATTTGTGCTGCAACTGCCCTGTCAGGTTTTGATCCTGCACTCCGGTGCATTATCACTACTGATGCAAGTTCCAAGGGTTTAGGGGCGGTGCTGTCTCAGAAATCCGATAACAGTAAGGAACACATCATTGCACATGCTTCCAGAGCATTAACACCTGCTGAAGAAAAATATTCTACCATAGAAAGGGAAACTTTAGCTTGCGTATGGGCACTTGAGCATTTCAGGGTGTTTGTGTGGGGCAAAGAGTGTTTAATTAGGTCTGACCATAAACCATTGGTACGTCTTTTAACCACAGAAGGCATGCTGAAGGCTTCAGCACGCATAGCCCGGATGTCCATTCGTCTTCAGGATTTTATTTATTCCATCGTTTATGTGCCTGGGAAAGATAATGTAACGGCTGATTTTTTATCAAGAATGCCTTTACCTCTTAAAGAAAGTACACACAATGAGTGGGATGATTACCATATAGCTTTGGTACATGATGAAAATCTTTTACCTATTGACCGAAAGCTTTGGTTTAAGGAATTTGAAAATGATCCTATTCTAAAGAAGGTGGAACAGTATATTTTATCGGGCTGGCCTAATAAAAAGAACATTGATTCTGACCTTAGGAGTTTTTGGGAGGTAAGGAATGAACTTTCCGTGGTAGATAGTGTGCTTAAAAGAGGTGATCGTGCCATTCCTCCGAGCAAATTAAGACAGAATATTGTTTCTAATGGTCACGAGGGGCACTGTGGTATTGTGAGAACCAAGCAGAAAGTGAAGAATAGTTTTTGGTGGCCTGGTATGGATGTCTTCATTGAACGTATTATTAGGAACTGTATCACTTGTGCAAATGCTGATAAGACGTTGGTCACTCTCAAACCTAATTTTAGTGAACATACCATTCCAGATTTTCCGTGGCATACCATTGCCATGGATATTATGGGTCCGGTTGGTCCAAACTCAAAATATGTTCTTGCAACCATTGATGTTTTTTCAAAATGGCCGGTGGTAAAAATTGTTGATAAGGTAGACACGGATTCTGTTTTAGCATTTCTGGATGAAATTTTTACTGAGGAAGGGTTGCCAGTACGGCTAATCACAGACAATGGTGTTCAATTTATGTCTAACAAAGCAAAAGCGTATTTTAGTAGGGTAGGCATTATTCATTGTACCACATCTTTGTACAATCCCAGCGGTAATGGTGTTATTGAGAGGTTTAATAGGGTTCTCAAAAGTGCCATCCAAGTTACGGGCATTGAAAATGATAAGTGGGAACTGCAAATCTTTAAGACCGTATGGATGTATAGGACCTCTGTTAATGCTATGACGGGTTACTCACCGTTTGAAATAATGAGGGGTAGACTCCCTAGAACCAAATGTAATCCGGCATGGTTGGCACCATCTACCATGTCTAGTTTAGATTTTAAGACTGTGAAAGAAAATCTCATAAAAAATCATGTTGTCATTAAAGAACGTTATGACAAGAAAAGAGGGTCAGTACATGATCCGATTGTTGAGGTAGGTATGTTGGTTAAAGTTAAAAAACCTTGGAAGGTTAGGAAAGGTGAAAGCCAATTCATGGGACCTTTTGAGATAAAAGAGGTACTTAAGAATTCTGTGAAACTTACCAATAACAAAGTTTGGAATTTAAGTAGAATTGCTGTTCTAAAAGGGGACAAAAGTGTTTATTTAAATACTGACGATGAAACAAGGTTTATTGACAATTTGGAGGATGAAGATTGTGTCAATAGTCCAATCTGTGATACTGAATTGGGCGATATTCCCTGTGAAAATGAATGTAATGTAGACTATGGGAAACGACAGCGGAAAAAACCTGGGTGGATGGCTGATTTTGTAATTGTAATTGTAATTGTAACTGGGTTTTGTATCGCGCCAACTCACCGACAGGTCTCAAAGCGCTACTGACCAAGTACAGAACAAAGATGGAATGAGGATATATGGGTATCAGGTCTAGCAACCGACTATTGAAGCGGGAATGCGTCTTTGAAGAGTAAGGTAGGGGTGGGCGGAATTTGCGGAATTAACCTTCGCAAATTATCGCGAAAATGTTTAAAATTATCGCAAACAAGCAGAAATATCGCGAAGATGCGGAAGTTTTTTTCCGGCATGTTCGCGAGATTTTCTGCATGGTTGCGGGTCGCCAACGTACCCATGTGGTTGCTTGCGGGCGCGGCCATCTTGTTTTGAGTTGTTCTCGCGGTGCATGATCGCGAGAAGAAAGACGTGATCGCGCGACGCATGACATCACTGCGGGCGCGAACTGTCGCGAGACAGCGCAAATGGCTAAAAACAATACAACATCTCATGGAGAACGCGACCGGATCAAGAAAACTTGTCGGCGAACGCAGGGATTCAGGTAAGGCGATCGCGCGCGCGCGAGAATGTATTATTTTACAGCGCGAGCAAGAAACAAATTATCGCCAAGCTGCGGAAACCGGAATTTTTGACATTTTCGCGCTCTCCGCGGAACGCGAAAATGTCAAATTATCGCAATTTCCGCGAACGGAACGAAATTTTCGCCCAAGCCTAGAGTAAGGTCTTCAAGGACTTCCGAAAGTGGAGAAGGTTGGGCTCTCTACGAAGCACCTCCGGTAGCTTATTCCAAATGATAGGAGCCTGCACTGAGAAGGATCTGCCTCCTTTAGTTGTTAACTTAAAGCGTGCTCGAGACAGTAAAAAAGATCCGGACGATCGCAAGGCGCGTTTAGGTTCGTGGAGTTCGAGCCTTTCTTTTATATAAGCTGGCGCCTGTCCGTGGATTGCTTTGTGGCAGATACACATACTTTTAAACTCCACTCTCTGCACCATGGGCAGCCAATGTAGTCGGTGGAGCAGGGGGGAAGCATGGGTCCTCCTCGGCACTCCAAAGATCAGGCGTGCTGCGTCGTTTAGAATGACCTGAAGACGGTTGATGGAGTTCTTTGGAAGGCCGAGATACAGCGCATTTCCATAGTCTATTCTAGACACTATTGTGGCTGAAACAATGGTTTGCAGCATATTCCTCGAGAGCAGGGGGGCGAGTTTACGTAGTTGCCTGATCAGATTGGTACAGCAGCTAACTACAGCGGATACTTGGTTGGCCATTGAGAGTTCCTGATCGATTTTCATCCCAAGACTCTTGACATTGGGGCATGGTTTTGGAGTAGGTCCTAGTTCTTGTGGCCAGAACAAGTCGCTCCAGGGGGAAACAGAAGTTGAAATGACAAGGACTTCCGTTTTATCCGGATTGATTTTCAGCAAATTGGATGACATCCAATTCACTGTAAATCGTAGGATGTCTTGAGCCACTGATTGTGCTGATGATGTGTTATCGATACTCAGCAATAGCTGAGTGTCGTCGGCATAGTTAAAAACTTTACACTTCATGTTTGCCAGTGACTCTATCAGAGGTTGTAAGTAGAGGTTGAATAGGAGCGGCGAGAGCGCTGACCCCTGCGGGACCCCACAGGCTAACATGCCCACCTCTGACACCTGGTCTGCCAACTGGATCTTCTGCGTTCTTCTTGTTAAGAAGGCTGTGAGCCATTTAAGAGCCTGCCCTCCCATCCCAAACCCAGCCAATCTGTCCAAGAGCAGTGCATGGCTGACAGTATCAAACGCCGCTGAAAGATCTAATAATATCAGCGCGCTTGGCTTTTTACTGTCAGCCATGCATTTTGTTTCTTTTATCAGAAACAGGTTTGTGTATTGAATGTTTTTATTTTTTTATTGTTTATTTAAGGGAGGAAGGTGTGTTATATATGTGTATTTACTTTTCCTGTGTTGTCTCGTGCTTGCATGCACGAGATCGTATCATCTACATGTTATTATACAAACTCTTGGTTCATGGCACGATCACAGTGTTCAGGAATAGAACATGTGATCGGTCCCATGAACCAAGAGGCGACAGTTGTTGGAGGTCTGCTGGAGCTGGAAGACGTGTATCCAGCGGTGCTTCCTTTCTACCACTTCTGGATTAAATCTTGTTTTGAATCTCTTCATGACTCATGGATTGACTTAACAACTTATTACAGCAAATCCAAGAAGAAATCGATTCAGAATTAAGTTAAAGCTGTCTAAACTATTCCCTAATGATTATGGAAACAAACAAAGGCAGAATTGCTATGATTAAAAAAATTACAGAAGATTGCCATAAAATCATATTCAAGTACAAACTCATGACCGTTTTTCAAGTAAAAAACACGAAGAATTGAATGGTATTTTGCTCTCAGAAAGGTGACAACTCTATTTGTTTAAGGGGCCATCCTAATTAAAAAGGTTAAGTTTATGTGAACGACGACTTACATTTTCCTCTTTCACAAAAGTCATATAAAGCCAAAAATAGAAAACAAAGTTGCATTTTGTGCCGAGGAAGGGCACATTTTCTAGGAAAGACCAGTCTTGTGTGAGATATTTGTTGACAATCATCTGTGAATTAATGTGTCGTATCGCCGCCATCTTGTACCTGGCAGCTAACGGCAGGAGTGTGGAGCACCGTTGCCAGACGTGAACTGACACCGCGGCGCTGGCGTGATTCATCGAGCGAACAGCAAACACAATGACGTCAGTCCAGGTGTTGCTTTTCAAAAAGTAATGCCTAGCATTAAAGCAACATCAGCCTCGCCCACAAGGGCAACTTCCGGATCGAGTGAGTCTCGCGGGGAACGGAGTTTCCGCTGTCACTTACGAGAATAGAACCCCTCCCATTTATTTGTAGGTTGCCAAGAAAAGAAGGACTACGCCCAAAATTTCCACTTCGAGACAAGCGTTTATGTCGGAAGAGCTTCCTTATATGTTTATAGATGAGTTAAAAAAGGAAAGTCCCGAACCAGTAGGACTTATTTCGACGGGTGTGTCGCCTTCCTAATATAGCACCAGACGCCGCCCACTCCTTTCAGGCTACATACACTACAAGAGGCTAAGTCAGAAGGTCCGTCACCTACAAGAGTAGGTAACTTTCCAGAAAGGTTTACAACTGTGGCTTCTATTGCGAGTTGCGGTCTGGGCAAACACGAGTTGTCCAATGTTTCCAAAACCAAAATTCCCACATCCGGAAACACCAGCCCAGTTTTACAGGATCTGGAAACATTCTGTAAAATGACAACTGAAGACAGGCAAGTGTTACAATTGTAGTAATAACCCGGCAAAGCTCCCAGCCCATTCAGCTCCACAGAGAGAGCAGTCCTCCCCCAGTGCACACAGAGCCTTCCTGTCCCTTGTCTCCATCACCCAACTTCTTCTTCACACACTAGTCTATGGCTGTCATTACCTCTACATCCCTTGTTCTCGACCCAGTCATAAACACATGAGGTAGTATCCAATCCCACACAGGGCACACAGCAGGAAATGCTTTCTAATCCCACACACCATCCTGCTAAGGACTATTGCTTGCTGCTGGGAGACCTGCCTGCTTGGCTTGATTGGTCTCACTGGTTAGCGGTTGGTTTTCGCTGCTGTGTACTCTGTTTCCAGACTTGGCGGTGGGCTCTCTGAGACCGCGTCTTTTGACGGATCGGTTGTGGGCTGCCCTCCACTGTGGGTGTGCACGCACTCCGGTGCGGCACCGAGTCTGACTGAGGGCTGGGAAGGCCCTAAATCCTGGGATCAATGGGAGCATTTTTTCCGATCGTTGTCGTCTCTCTCTTTCTCGGATGGGCCTCATGGAGCAGAGAGAGAGGAGTGGGGAATGGGAGCATATGTTTTTGTCAGCTGCGTTTTGCTGCCTTGCAGTACCTTACCTGCCTCTGTGCTACTGCTGCATGATAGGCAAGCAGTTAGTAGCGAGTGTGTTGGTGGCCGGCCGGTCCACTCTGGTGCGCACTGATCCTCCCCTGCATTCCTTATGTTTTGGGAGGAGATTGGCAGCATTGTTATAATATTGAGCTGTCAATCGCGTGCTCGGTCAGGTCTGATGTGGTTTACTGCATTTTTTAAGTGGTTCTATATTGGAAGCCTATTTTGGTGGTTCTCATTTCTGTTGGGTTTTCTGTGATAGAGCTCTTGTGGCTTCAATAAGGGGAAACCTGCTGGTGCACGGAGGCATTGTTCCCCGTCCTCATCATCTTCATCCTTCAATGGGGAGTCCTGATTCAGCTTCTCGCTCTAAAAAAAAGAAAGTTTGTGAGGTGGAGCGGCTGGAAAAGATGCTTTTGGAACTTTTGTCTACCTTAAAGGAGTAATAGGCTGGTTCACAGTCAGGAGGTTGGCAGGAACTTTGCTCGGGCATTTCCTTTCCTCAGAGGATGGGACCTTGGTTCGCTGGTTATGTCTGAGTTCCTCTCTCTCCTCCCCTGCTGTCCATTCTTCTGTTCCTTTGTGGGATCTTTTTCTGGTGCTGCATACTCTTCAGTCCTCTCCTTTTGAGCCTTTATCGACTGTGGATGTGAAGTTCTAGTCTTTTTAGTTGACTATCCAGGGGGCTAGCACGTTGACCAGGAGGTTGGGGGACCTTTCCGCTTTGAAGTGCTCCCCTCCCTTTCTGCGGTTCATGGAGGATGCTGTGGTGTTGCGTTTGAATTCTGGGTGTTTCCCTAGGATTCATTCTTCATTTCATACTTCTCAGTAGTTGCTGTTGCCTTCTATCTGTCCTTCTTTTTCTTCTCTTGATGAACATTTGTTGCACACTCTAGACATGAAATGTGCGTTCTCTGTTTGTGTGGACAGGTCTGCTGCTTTTCGTTCCACTGACAGTCTGTGACTTTTGGTCTAGCAGGACATGGAATGGCTGCATCTCAGATGACTCTGGATCGTTGTATTTAGGCCACTATCTCTTTGGCTTTTCATGGCTCTGGCTTGCCATGTTTTTCCAATGTCCAGGCCTGGTCCACTCGAGGTGTCTCGACTTCATGGCTCACTTTTAATTGCATTAATCATCAAGGACCCCCTCACCGCCAAAACCAACCTCCACGAAGGAATGAAAGCCGTCGCTGAGTGGATGAAGAACAGCCGACTGAAGCTAAACTCGGAGAAGACGGAAGTCCTCATCCTCGGCCCCACCCCCTCGGCCTGGGATGACTCCTGGTGGCCGACCGCACTGGGAACAGCTCCAACACCCACCGACCACGCACGCAACCTGGGGTTCATCCTCGACTCTACTCTCTCCATGACAAAGCAGGTCAACGCCGTCTCGTCCTCCTGCTTCAACACCCTCCGCATGCTCCGCAAGATCTACAGGTGGATCCCCACAGAAACAAAAAAACAAGCATTGAAAATGCAATAGGTCTCGCCTTTGATTAAGTTAAAGCCATTTGCTTTGCTAATGGTATTCTATAGCAAAGCAAATGGCTTTAACTTAATCAAAGGCGAGACCTATTGCATTTTCAATGCTTGTTTTTTGTTATGGCTGGAGGGGGTTGTAACAGACAACAGGAGGATGGGGGTGTTGGGAAGGAAGAAGCAGCATGGACAACATCTGGGAAGTCTATGCATGAATTAACTCTTCCAGCCAGGTAAAAAATTACGGCAGTTGTTTCAGGGGCATGATAAATCGGAATGCAGGTTATCCAATGAATGTTTCTAGTTTCCAGTGAGCAGAACAAGACATATGAACCCTGGAAAGGGGTACATGGATAGGGAAGGGATATTTAGGGAAGAAGTCAATAGTAAGACAGCTATGGAAAAGTTATGAACTGGGCCAAAGAGGAGGTCCTGCAAATTATCAGCCTCTGTTCCTACCGAAAGAGGTGGGCAGCATACAGCAGCTATGTTTTCCAATCTATAGTAAATATTTACATTAGGATGTCAGCAGGAGTTCAGTATATAAAAATACCTTAAGAAAAAAAATACAGTAAGGTAACGGAACGGCTTTGCTGTTTCAGTGCTAAATTCTCTTGATCTTGTGCAGATTGTAATGACTCTACTAGCTTGGCTAATGGTTTCTAGGTTTAGTTTTATCGACTTCTAGCAGTGCTTTATATAGTGCAAACATGACCCGAAGGCAGTGGAGCATTTTATATGAGCACCAATTACATTACAGTTGGACACAATTTGTTTTTTAGGTAAGGGGAGATTAAGTGATTTGCCCAGAATCGCAGGATGTTGAGCCTACGTCAAGACTCAAACCTGGTTCCAAAGTCAGGAGCTCTGGCCATAGCGCCACATCCTCTCCATTGCTCTGCTTCTGAGTTCACTGCTTACAGCGTGAAGACACCTGTGTCAGTACATGCATGGAGATGAACCAAACAGAAGTACTAAAGGGAGGTCCGTGGGGTTAGAAAAAGCTTTCATGTGTGCAAAAGAGTCACATTCATTGGTAGTGAATCTCGTAGTGATATGGGATCAAGCAACTAGTGCCAGTGCCGTGCTCAAGGGAGGTGCATGGGCAGCTGCTACACAGTTTGTCAGCTCGAGGCACAAAGTCTACTGAGCACTGCAGACCGCTGGACACCAACGGGGATGTTGTCTATAACGCTTTGCACAACGTTCATGCTTGAAGTTCCAATTAATGTGCAACTGCTGCTTATGTAAATACACCAATGACATGTAACTTCTGCTGCTCCAACAGCAGTGCTGAGTTAATAGAAAACTCACTTCTCCAGTTATGATCTAGAAGGCTGTTTTCTTAATTATTTCACGTTGAGTGTTACACAAAAGGAAGTATAGCCTAGCTGGAATAAAAAAAAAAAAAACAGATAAAGAAGCTCTAGGACATGGCCAGCGCTGATTGCGTCATAGCCCTATTTTTTTTATTATAAGCTATAAATAACAAGCATTGGACGCGCGAGATGCGATGGTGGTGGGGTGGGAGAGAGAAGCGCGAGTTCTGATAAACTGGTGTGAAATAGCAGCAGGGAAGGGGGCGGAGAGGGGCTACGAGGGAGAGCGACGTAAAGCCATATGGCTGCTTTGTGCGCGTGCTGCAGACCTTAATGGTGTAGGAGAGTACTGGTAAAAGCAGGCTGCAGACGGCATGGAAACAGTAGGCTGCGGCGGAGACGTTGTCGACAAAGGCAGCAGGAAGCTTTCTGACAGCCCTGTAAAACTCAGCTGTGAATGTGCAACAGTTGACTTTTAAAGGGCATATGCTGCTGGCCAGTGCCAGGTGCGTGACGTCACTTAGGCTCCCAGTATGAACAAAAGAGGGCTGCTGGAGCATGCGAAGTGAAACTCCTATCGCACATGCTTAAGCGACCCTCTGTAGTGTTTACTAACCCTCTTGTGTTTACTGAGAGCCCACTACAATGTCTGCCTGGCCGCTGGTGGCCCGTGGGCCACACTCGAGTACCAAGGATGCAGATGGTCTTAGAAAATATTCCAGGTCACTAAGGGCAGCCAGTGAAGTTCCACCAGGTTGGAAGTGATTTGGTCATATTTCATTAGACCCTTGATGAGCTGCGCTCAGTTTCATCTTTAGGATTTTTGGGGTCGTGGGCAAGATATATTCTGTGGCTCTTTGTTAGGAGCAACTTTGCAATTAATTAACCAATTTCTGCTAATTTAAGCTCACACGATGCTATACAATTTTAAACTTTCTGACACAGGGTCACTCCAAAACCGCCAAAATATGTTTTTCCAGCGGCCCTAAAAATCTTTACAATGGCCCTGGGTAGAGAGAGAGAGAGAGACGACGTGAGAGGTAGAGGTAGGCAAAAGAAAAGAGAGAGGTTGAGATAACTTGACAGGAGTGAGATATAGACAGGAAGATCAGCTTCCCTGGGGCCCCTTTGAGGGTGGGGACCTTGGGCAATAGGTCACTTTGCCCATGTTTTAAAAGGTCACTGAGAGGGCGTGCTACAGCTTGTAGGATGCCCTTAAGCGAGACCAGTGTGGCTTTTAGAAGGCCTTGTATCACCATCGAGATGTGAGAGTATTAGCGCTTGAAAGGACAGTTCTGATGCTGCTTTCTGGTTGAAATTGATTAACTCTATTTAGTCGAGAGAACTGGTATCAGGCTGTCTTATTTTTCTCTACTAAATACAAAACAAAAATGGAGAGAAAGGGATTTTTACAATGGTAGACCATTGAAGGGGGGCACTCCCAGTCCCCTAGTTACATAATATCAAACAGAATGAGGGAGTACTCACATAAGACAGAGAACTGTCTATAGAGTATAGGCACGTGGAGCAAATGAAGACATTTTTTTTTTCTTAAGAAGACCTCTCACTCACCAACCTAGTTGGTGACATGCTTCATCATTGAGGTCTCACCCAGATAGCCGAGTGCCATCCGGGTGTGCTGCGACACCTGACTACAGTGGAGCTGGTTTTTTTATTAGTGAATAGTGAATTTAGATAAAAATTGGCCGAATTTAACCCAATTGGAAATACTTTATTCTGGGGTAATTTGGACAATGATTAAAAGTAGTGAAGACACCAAGAAAGATTAGATTGACCTCTGGTATCTAATAATAAAAATCAGTGAAAAAAGAAAAATTAAGGTCTACATGTTTCAACCATATTGATGCGATTGCTAAGGTTTTCGTCAGGACCAAAAACATGACCCGGAAGGTGCACACTCGCTAAGGTGTGCCCTGTCCACGGCCAGTAGTAGAAACCTAACCCGTTACTCACGGTTAGGGAACCTTTCTCCAAGTTGTTGAAAGGAAAAATCTGTAAAGAAACAAAAACGAACGCAGGACAAACACATAGTGCATATAATCGTCACTCTGTTTGTAAAGTCAGTGCTCCTACAATTTGCCAAAAAGAGAAGTGTGCGTCACACGGTCGAAAAGCACTTAAGTGAACCTCACCAGTGGTGAGGGTGTGCTCACACAATCACGAACATCTTCAATACAGGCGATCTATAGTCATACATCTTAATCTGTAGTGAACATGGACCATACACATCTAATCCATACCCACTCATACGAGTCTCAAAAGAGTGGGCGTCTATGTACTCTAATAAGAGTACAACCATACTAGTGCACCAGTGTAACCAAGGGGTAAAACGGGAGATATCCCAAAGGCCCTGGTTAGAGTGAACCCACGTGTGACTAAAATATAGTGGTGGGTAAAAAACATACAGCCTCACTCGATGTGGTGGGCATGCCGCTAAAACGAAGTGGAATATCCAAATCGCTTATCCTAGTGAGGAAATTAAAAGTGTAGTGAACCAATCGTCGAACTTTAGGGGAAGGAAGTACGCTTACTTTGAGAGCAATATTAGCGCATCTCATGGGAGACGGGATCACGCGATTTGTAACTTCAAAATCTAGATAAAGACAAAGTTACATTAATCACGTACATACTCTCAGCGATGTTAAGCGGGTTAAAGAAATCACCACGTTACCATAGTACTCACTCAGAACCACAAATCGGTCTGCTTTTACGCCTATTGGTGATCTGCCCAGTCTCCTGGTGGAATACTAGAGACCCCGGTAGGAGCCTCTCTAATGAGAAGGTAGTTCCGGGTCACGTGGGGCGGCGCAGGCGTGCGTGTCACGTGGGCAACGTGAAAAACATAATAAAATGGATGTTCGGGTCAACAAAGCATACAAACAAATGGAACAATAAAGTTACAATAGCTTAGTTATAGGAAAACAGCGAGCAATGTATTTCAGCACAAAGAACACCCTAAAACAGGGAGGCAGTAGGTGAAAAAAGATCACAGTTTGAGCTAAATAGGTTATGAGGGTACACTGACATCTTGGCGAGATATAGAGGTTAGCTTCAAATTAGGAGAAAAACCCCTCCAAGAGACGACAGGAAAAACAAAAGATCACAGCCTGATCACACAAACGTCAATACCTGTACAGTGGGATAGTAAGGGTTATATATTGTACAAATGACAGGACTGAGGGATTCGTTTCAACAATTTGAGAAAACAGCCCTAGACAAAGTGTGGCGTGTGAAAAAAAAAAAGGGGGAGTTCACTATTCGTTCTTGACCATGTTAATCCCTGGCAGGCTCAAGAAACCCTCGTTAAGTGTCTCATTGATTGCTATTATGTACAGATGTTTTTAGCCAGTATTGGGTGTCTTCTAATCTGAAAAAATTATTTTACGCTGCAATGACATACAGTATGAGATAACAATCAGTGATAAAATACTGTACTCCAAACAACAATAGGAGGGTAAGTACGATAGGTCATTGTAATGGAGTAGAAAGCAAATACTTATCTTGGCAACACAGTATTCCAGGGAATGTTCTCAGTAAGGCCAGTGGTATGGGTAGACATCCTATAAACCCACCTTTGTTCTTTTTCGAACAGCCTCTGTTGTATCTTGGCACCAGATTTTACTTGTTCAATGATTGTCCACCGCATATCGTTTGTGGTATGGTTATTTTCAAGGAAGTGTTCTGTTAATTTAGTCGTGACCCTTTTGCATCTGATGTTACTACGATGCTCGCATATTCTCTGCTTTATCTTCCTTGTTGTCATGCCAACATATCTTAGATTGCACGGGCACCTAATCAGGTAGACCACGTTAGTACTGTTACAATTCGTGTGTGTTCTTTGGGTCCAAGTCTTACCTGGTTCAAGATCAAGAGTTTTAGTATTACTAGTCAAATGACAGACACTGCAGTTACCACATACGTAATGGCCTACAATGTCTGGTAGTCCCCAGGCATTCAATACAGTTGATGGATTAGACTTTTCAGTAGTTTTTGGGCGGGTGTTCACCAAAGTATCTTTTAAGCTCCTTGCTTTCTTAAAAGAGAAAAGGGGCTTCTCCCAGTGTAAGTTGCCAGTATTCACGATTGCCCAATGTTTGTTAATAGATTTAGTCATCAAATTAGATGCTGAATTGTCGGTCATAACACAAGTTAAGGGTAGTTCACTTTCTGGGTGATTCTTTTGTTCCAGGAGAATTTCCCTCGGTTGGTTCCTTGCTCGTTTTTGAGAATTTTGGATGATTCTTTTTGGATTACCTCTTTCAGTAAGTTTTAGGGTCAGATCTTTAGCCTGACTTCGATAGTCCATGATCTTACTGCAGTTCCTGCGTAGTCTTAAAAACTGACCATAAGGTAGATTTTCCCTTAGAGCTCTGGGATGAAAACTCTCAAATCTTAACAGATTATTCTTCGCACTTGGTTTGTGGTGAGTTTTCGTTTCCAGAAGGCCATTCTCTTTCATAATGACCACATCAAGGAAGATCATTGTCTTGGGGTCCACATTGTGTGTGAACCTGAGGTTGTTATCACAGGTGTTAATCCAACGTAGGAAGCCATTCAAGGTTTCAATAGGTCCTTGCCAAATGGCAAGGACATCGTCTATATATCTCTTCCAAAAAATGATATGTGACCGAAAAGGGTTTTGATTGGTCAATATGAATTTGGTTTCAAAATCGAACACATAGAGCCCCGCTACACTAGGAGCGAAAGTGCTCCCCATCGAAGTGCCCCCTATCTGTAAGAACAGATTCCCCTCAAATTCAAAAAAGTTCTTCTTTAGGGCTAGTTTGGCACATTCCAGTATAAAACGTTTGGGGGTTCTATATGTCCATGTTGACATGTCAAGGGATTTTTTTCAGAACTTCCAAGGTGTCATCTTGTGGGATGCTCGTATAAAGACTCTCTATGTCTAAGCTAACCAGAATCGTGTCTTCATTCACTGCTAGACCCTCGAGCATTCTCAATAGGCTCTTGGTATCCTGGAGATAAGTGGAAGTCTCCTGTACCAATTCTTTAAAGAAGAAATCACAAAAACGTGAAAGAGGTTCCAAAAGGGATCAGATCCCTGAGACGATAGGTCTCCCAGGTGGTGGAATCTTGTCTTTATGCATCTTAGGGAGGGTATAGAAATATGGGATCCTACCTTCACTATTGGTCAGCAAGGTGGCTTCTTGTCTAGAAATATGACCCATATTTTCTGCATGTTCTATCAAAAGAGTGATTTCTTGTCTCAGATCCTTCGTGGGGTCTAATCGAATAGGTAGGTAATTCCTATTATCAGATAGTAATCTTAAGCATTCAGCTTGATAAGCCTCTTTGTCTTGGACAACAACTCCACCTCCTTTATCTGCCTGCTTAATCACTATGGTATCACAGGATTTTAAATGTTTTAATGCTTGATCTTCTTCTTTACTCATATTGGGAAAAGGTCGCTTTGCAGTGAGTTGTTCAATATCTTTGTAAACAGCTTGCTCAAAAGCTGCCAACTCAACAGGAGTGGCATGTGGAGGAGGAATGAAAGTGGACTTTGTCCGTAGTCCAGTTTCATTATACTCTTCTGTACCGGTTGACCTGTAGTTATTTTCGAAGAAGGCCTTCAATCTCAACTTCCTGAAGAAGGCGGCTAGTTCACAGTGAAGATGGAATTTGTCAAAACGTGAAGTTGGAACAAAACCGAGTCCCTTACTCAGGATCCTTTCTTCCACTGAGGTGAGGGGTCTAGTTGATAGATTCATCACTAGACTCTGCTGGTGCTCGGTCCTGGCTGTGGTGCTTGTGTCTTGCTCCTGGTGTTGTTCCCCACCGGGTCGTCTTCCTCCCAATGCACTTGATTCGTGCCTCTTCTCTTTCCTCTTCCTCTCCTGCCTCTGCCTAAAAAAGGCGGCCTGTAAGTGTTAGGGGGGAATAGAGGTTGCGGAAATGGTGGTTGCCAACCATAAACGGGGTACGGTTGATGTTGATGAGGGTTAAATGCACCCTGAAACCCAGGTGGGATAAAAGGGGCATGTGGATTAAACCCTTGCCAGTTATTCTGGGTTTTATTTCTTCCCCTTTGTCGTCGTCTCCCGCTTCCTGTACTTGAATTGCTACTGCCTGTAGAATCAGTACTTGAGGTATCCAAATCCTGTTCATGTTTTGTGGAAGGAATAAAATCGGGGTCTGAATAAGGATATACCTTTGTATATGAGAAACGTTTGAGGTCTTTTTGGAACTTCTGTACTTTCTGTTGTGTTAGATGGTCTCTGTACTCATTGATTTCTTTGTTAAGTTCATCCAATCGTTTCTTATATCCTGATATTGTAGTTTTTATCTAAGATATGTTGGCATGACAACAAGGAAGATAAAGCAGAGAATATGCGAGCATCGTAGTAACATCAGATGCAAAAGGGTCACGACTAAATTAACAGAACACTTCCTTGAAAATAACCATACCACAAACGATATGCGGTGGACAATCATTGAACAAGTAAAATCTGGTGCCAAGATACAACAGAGGCTGTTCGAAAAAGAACAAAGGTGGGTTTATAGGCTGTCTACCCATACCACCGGCCTTAATGAGAACATTCCCTGGAATACTGTGTTGCCAAGATAAGTATTTGCTTTCTACTCCATTACAATGACCTATCGTACTTACCCTCCTATTGTTGTTTGGAGTACAGTATTTTATCACTGATTGTTATCTCATACTGTATGTCATTGCAGCCTAAAATAATTTTTTCAGATTAGAAGACACCCAATACTGGCTAACATCTGTACATAATAGCAATCAATGAGACACTTAACGAGGGTTTCTTGAGCCTGCCAGGGATTAACATGGTCAAGAACGAATAGTGAACTCCCCCTTTTTTTTTTCACACGCCACACTTTGTCTAGGGCTGTCTTCTCAAATTGTTGAAACGAATCCCTCATTCTTGTCATTTGTACAATATATAACCCTTACTATCCCACTGTACAGGCATTGACGTTTGTGTAATCAGGCTGTGATCTTTTGTTTTTCCTGTCGTCTCTTGGAGGGGTTTTTCTCCTAATTTGAAGCTAACCTCTATATCTCGCCAAGATGTCAGTGTACCCTCATAACCTATTTAGCTCAAACTGTGATCTTTTTTCACCTACTGCCTCCCTGTTTTAGGGTGTTCTTTGTGCTGAAGAAATACATCGCTCGCTGTTTTCCTATAACTAAGCAATTGTAACTTTATTGTTCCATTTGTTTGTATGCTTTGTTGACCCGAACATCCATTTCATTATGTTTTTCACGTTGCCCACGTGACACGCACGCCTGCGCCGCCCCATGTGACCCGGAACTACCTTCTCATTAGAGAGGCTCCTACCGGGGTCTCTAGTATTCCACCGGGAGACTGGGCAGATCACCAATAGGCGTAAAAGCAGACCGATTTGTGGTTCTGAGTGAGTACTATGGTAACGTGGTGATTTCTTTAACCCGCTTAACATCGATGAGAGTATGTACGTGATTAATGTAACTTTGTCTTTATCTAGATTTTACAAATCGCGTGATCCCGTCTCCCATGAGATGCGCTAATTATGCTCTCAAAGTTAGCGTACTTCCTTCCCCTAAAGTTCGACGTTTGGTTCACTACGCTTTTAATTTCCTCACTAGGATAAGCGATTTGGATATTCCACTTCGTTTTAGCGGCATGCCCACCACATCGAGTGAGGCTGTATGTTTTTTACCCACCACTATATTTTAGTCACACGTGGGTTCACTCTAACCAGGGCCTTCGGGATATCTCCCGTTTTACCCCTTGGTTACACTGGTGCACTAGTATGGTTGTACTCTTATTAGAGTACATAGACGCCCACTCTTTTGAGACTCGTATGAGTGGGTATGGATTAGATGTGTATGGTCCATGTTCACTACAGATTAAGATGTATGACTATAGATCGCCTGTATTGAAGATGTTCGTGATTGTGTGAGCACACCCTCACCACTGGTGAGGTTCACTTAAGTGCTTTTTGGCAAATTGTAGGAGCACTGACTTTACGAACAGAGTGACGATTATATGTACTATGTGTTTGTCCTGCGTTCGTTTTTGTTTCTTTACAGATTTTTCCTTTCAACGACTTGGAGAAAGGTTCCCTAACCGTGAGTAACGGGTTAGGTTTCTACTACTGGCCGTGGACAGGGCACACCTTAGTGAGTGTGCACCTTCCGGGTCATGTTTTTGGTCCTGACGAAAACCTTAGCAATCGCATCAATATGGTTGAAACATGTAGACCTTAATTTTTCTTTTTTCACTGATTTTTATTATTAGATACCAGAGGTCAATCTAACCTTCCTTGGTGTCTTCACTACTTCTAATCATTGTCCAAATTACCCCAGAATAAAGTATTTCCAATTGGGTTAAATTCGGCCAATTTTTATCTAAATTCACTATTCACTAATAAAAAAAACCAGCTCCACTGTAGTCAGGTGTCGCAGCACACCCGGATGGCACTCGGCTATCTGGGTGGGACCTCAATGATGAAGCATGTCACCAACTAGGTTGGTGAGTGAGAGGTCTTCTTAAGAATTTTTTTTTTTCTTCATTTGCTCCACGTGCCTATACTCTATAGACAGTTCTCTGTCTTATGTGAGTACTCCCTCATTCTGTTTGATATTATTTTTCTCTACAACATGTTCAATGATGGTTAAGATTTGGTGTCCAGAGTGAATCTGATTGCACTGGAATTGGGACAAAGTAGGAGTTCAAATCTGTTCAGATTCAAGTTGTTGAACCAGATTTGATCTAGTAGTTGCAAGACCAGCAGCCACTACCCTCCACTCCTTCAACAGCTCTGTGCCATAACCCACAACCTGAAGTAACCATTCAGTTCTGAGTGACAATGCAGGTTAAAAAGGAATCTCAAACAATAGAAAAGATGCATACTATACAACTAGTAAGGAAATGCTCTCATAATCACTTAGCTCAATTAACTTAGGTATACGAATGTGCCCATGCCCACACACAGACTGGTTTCCTCTTGGCAGTACCGTCTTTAGTGAATCAACCAAGTGGCGTAACAAATGTTTAAGGGGTCGCCCTGCAATTTACACTGAGGGGCCCCTGGTCCGGATTTTATCAGGAGCGCTCAGACCGGAGTACTGTGCTGAGGGCCCCCCCGCCGCACCGCGGTAGATTCAGGGGCCTGTGTTACTCCTCTGAATCAACCTCCCATCAGGCCTTCAACTGGCAACCAGGCACGCTTGTAGTATATAATATGGTAACACATCATGGGTATGTTAGCCAACACAGGGGAAAGATGGCCTCTACCAGTGCTGAGAGGAAGTACAATCTGTCTACATCACAAGTTATGTGCAGATCAGCTCAGTGCCCCTCTTTTCATAATATGGAATGAAGCCTGCTCGCCATAATGTTGCGCCCTCGCTCACTGGGCTGCAGGAGGTGGGGAAAACAATTATATGTTTATATAAAAAGATATACGATGAGACCACAATAATCCAACAAATGCGTATTTGTAATATTTCACTCTGTCCTAATGCAATGCTATGCAGTTCGTAATGCAAGAATCAGGCATTTCGTGATGTAACAATAATGCAGTTCGTTATGCAACAATCAGGCAGTTTGTAATGCAAAAATAATGCAATGCGTAATGCAACAATCAGGCAGTTCGTAATGCAAAAATAATGCAATGCATTATGCAACAATCAGGCAGTTCGTAAAGCAAAAATAATGCAATGCATGATGCAACAAGCAGGCAGTTTGTTATGCAAAAAGAATGCAATGTGTAATGCAACAATCAGGCAGTTCGTAATGCCAACACTAATGGCTTCCGGGTACTGGGTGGCATGGTCCACCAAGACCAGGGTGAACCTGTTGCCAATGGCTGTCTTGGGATCCAGAGGCCCCACGATGTCAATGCCCACCCTTTCAAAGGGGACTACATGGAAAGGTTGTAGGGGAGCCTTGCACTTCCTTTCATTCTTACCACTTGCCTGGCAAGTCTGACAGGTCCTGCAATGAGTTTCAGAACTCTTGCGCATTTGAGGCCAGTAGAAGTGGGTGACAAGCTTCTCAAAGGTCTTGTCCTGCCCCAAATGTCCTGCTAAAGGTACATCATGAGCCAACCCTAGTAGGAAGGCTCTGAAGCGCTGGGGTACCACCAGCGCACGGGCTGACCCAGGCTCAGCAACCTTAGGCTCGCTATATAGGAGATCATTCTCCCAGTAAATCAAGTGTGACCCGGACGGATCACCGGCTGCCTGGTTTGCTGCCTATTACCGCAAACCTACAAGAGAAGGGCACTGCCTCTGCTCCTCACAGAATTCCTCCCTGGAAGGCCCTCCCTCCTGCTGCCATTCGGTCAGCTCAGGTAGGTCCCCCAGTTCAACTTCTTGCTCCCCCGTAGACTCCAGGGCATCCCCCTCAAGGTTTGCCTCCTCCTGGACCATGGGAACTTTGGGGGCCGGTTTCTTGCGCCCCCTGCCTCTTCTCTTAAAGGCAGGCACCTGGTCCACTGTTTCAGGCTCCAGGTCCTCTGGAACACCTTTACTGGCTGCCATAGACCGAGTGGTCACACAAGCCCACTCAGGCAGACCCAACATCTCCAAATGCGCCTGGCGCTCCACCTCTTTCCAGGGGGAACACTCCAGGTCATTCCCCAGCAGACAGTCTACAGGCATGGACGGGCTTACAACGACCTTCAAAGAACCTGAGATCCCCCCCACTCAAAAGGAACTAGCGCCACCTTGCAGAGGCACACAGAGTTGTCTGCTGCAACTACAGGGTGAAGTACATTGGGAATTACCTGCTCCTCAGACACCCACTGGCACCTAACAGATGTCAAACTGGCTCCTGTGTCCCTCAGAGCCTCCACCCTTCTTCCATTGATGGTCACCCACTGCCTGTACTTCCTAGTATTGTCAGGCAGAGAGGTTTCCTGGACCATCTCTTGATCCCCTAATGAGACCAGGGTCATAACTGCTTGCTCCTCCCCATTCCAAGGACTCAATTCCTCCCCCAACGCTACACTCACCAAACCCGACGTTGGAGCACCAGGGTGCAGGTGGTTTCTTGGGGCATTTAGGGGCAATTTGACCCACTTCCTTACAGAAATACCAAGTAGGAGGACCTCTGTGGTCCCGCTTGCCCTCAGGGGACCAGGGCCTCTTAGCCTTGGGGGACTAAGACCCTCTCACCTGTGAACTACTTTGGGGCCCTTTAGAGAACCCCTTGTGGTTCCCCTTGTTCCCCCACCTTCTGCAGGGGACCCTGTACACCTTTGGTAGTGGTACCTCCAATCCCCTTGTGGACCCTGGTGCTGGTCCAGTGGTCCGCCTCCTCAGCAAGCTTACCGGCTTCAGTCAGCTTACTGTCCAAAAGATGCTGGCGCAGCTCTGGAACACACAGACTACTCAAGTGCTCCCAACTAATTAAATTGCATAAGCCTTTAAAATCAGTTACCTTGCTGCCCTTCATCCAACCATCCAGTGCCCGCATGAACGCATTCACACACTCCACCCAAGTACTGGATTCCTGTTTCTTGTAGTTCCTGAATTTCTGCTGGGACTGTTCAGGAGTGAGCCCATACCTGAGGCATAAAGCCTCCTTCATATTGGCGTAGGTCAGGGTTCTTACCCTCTCTAAAGGCGGTAAAACATCCCTCCCCAAAGCCTCACTGTGTTTCCATAGGCCCGCCCCCCAATGCTTCTCAGGCACCTCATTCATCCTCAGTGCGATCTTATATGCCGTGAACCAGGCATAAATATCATCACCCCTTTGGTAATCTCGCACTAAGTCTTTGGGAATGTACACCTTACCCACTGGCACTGGTTGTGTGCTGCCACCATTTGAACTGAACTCCGCCTGTTTAACCTTCATGTCCAGTTCCCTCATGCTTAACTCATGAGCTAAGAGAATCTTCTTCTCTTACAAGGCGAGAGCATTCCTGCTCTCCTGTGCTCGCTTTTGACTTTCACTCAGCAGCTTCTCTTCTGTTTGAGCCTTAAGTTTCAAAACCTCCAACTCATGCTCTCTGACCCTTTGGTTTTCCTCCAGCTCCTCTGGGAAAAAACTCCTCCCTGAATGGTTACTATCAGCCCCTGAGGCTGGTCCTTCCATTGGCAAATCCTGTGGACCAAATCCATTACCTGGGTCATCCTCATCCACCTCAACATCACCTGTCTCCTGAGCCTCTTTGGCTTCGCACCAGGCCCTCAAGGCCGTCTGCAGCTCCTCCTTCTTGGTGCTACTTTTCATGGGACATCCCAAAGCTCTGCAGAATTGCCTCAATTGATCAACTTTGTAGGTAATCAATCCCTCAATGTTGAACTCTAATTCTGCAGCCTCACTGGCTTCCTGACTCCTTTGAGACATGATGTGTGGCTTAAAGGTCGCTCAAAAATAGAACCAAAAATCAAAACACAATATGTGGTTGCGTCGTGGTCTGTGCTAACTAGTGATGTACACCAATCACTGTGAGTGAATTTACAAATACACGGTCAAATCCCACCGCAGCCACCAAATGTTAGACCAGGGAGTCTCTAGTTGGCTAAGGTAGGTACCTTAGTCCAAATAGAGGCCCTTGCTTCTAAGTCAGAGAGAGGAAGAACACCTTCTCAGATAGCCCCTGCTCACCCCCTTGGTATCTTGGCACGAGCAGCCAAGCTTATCTCCAAGGCAAATGTGTAAAGTATTTGCAATCACGCTCTCAGTAACCCAATGGTAACACCACAAATGGACTCCAAACGAGTTTCATAAAACAATTTATATATTTATTAAAAAAGATATACGATGAGACCACACGATAGAAAATCCAACATATGCGTATTTGTAATATTTCACCCTGCTGGTTATTAGGCCAGCAAGCCCTGCTAAGTTCTTGCAGTATTAATGAGCAATTCTCAATGATCCCAATGCAGTCCTAATGCAATGCTATGCAGTTCGTAATGCAAGAATCAGGCACTTCGTAATGTAAAAATAATGTAGTTCGTTATGCAACAATCAGGCAGTTCGTAATGCAACAATAATGCAATGCGTACTGCAACACTCAAGCAGTTTGTAATGCAAAAATAATGCAATGCATGATGCAACAATCGGGCAGTTCGTATGCAAAACGAATGCAATGCGTAATGCAACAATCAGGCAGTTCGTAATGCCAACAATAATGTACTCCGGCACCGTTCACAGTGCTCCGGACGGACTCTATGCCACTCGTACTGACTCACAGTCAGCTACTGCCAAATTATGCCCCCAACACGGGTGTGGGGCCCGGTACTGCCACTCCTCAGCAAGTACGGGCCACGATTCTAACTTGAACGGAGGCTCACACTGCAAAGATGGGAAAGGCTGAGAGCGCTTCCCTTGGAGACCGCACTCCGCCCCAGGCGGCGACACACGCACACTCACTGAGCGTTACCTGAGGGGTGCGATCTCGCTCTCCTCGCGGTTTGGGCCTCCAGGGCGACTTCGTTGATCTCGGGCAGTGGAACACGGCCCCTCGATGTGATGGTTCAAGGTCTCTCCTTGGTAACTGCAGGCTCAGGCCTGCGACGGTGAACTCCCACAGCTCCTCTGGGGATGCCGGTCCAGGCCGATGGCAATGACGATCGCAACACTTCTGGTCACGCTGTCGATCAACTCAGAGAACACGACTGCTCCGGGACACACAGTCACGGGGCAATTTTCCCACAAAGGTCTCAGGTTGCAACAGGGCACACGCACACAGCGTCGCTGAGACTCTCTTAAGCTCCTGGTGCACACGATCACAAGGCAATCCTCACGAAGGTTTCAGGCTGCAGAAAGCACACGCACACATCGTCGCTGAGACTCACTTGGACTCCGGGTGCACACGATAACAGGGCAATCCTCACGAAGGTCTCAGGCTGCACGAAGCACATGCTCACAGCGTCGCTGAGACTCACTTGGATTCCTGAAGAACATGATCACAGGACAATCCTCACGAAGGTCTCAGGCTGCACAAAGCACACGCACACAGTGTCGCTGAGACTCACTTTGATTCCGGGTTCACACGATAACAGGACAATCCTCACGAAGGTCTCAGGCTGCACAAAGCACATTCACACAGCGTCGCTGAGACACTTCTCGAAACTTTTATGTTCCTGAGATTCCACAACAGGGAGCCAGCTCTCCTTGGGCCTTTGGGGACAAGTTAGTTCAGGACACAGCACACAGCAAAGTCCTTTCAAGCAGGGGGACACTTGGTTAAATCAGCAAACTGCAGGCCAGCCCTAGAACACACAGCAAGGGTTGTTTTATGGCGGCTGCCCAGGCCTCTTCATCTCCAGGGGCTACTCCTCCCTCCTACACTCCAGATACAAGTCAGCCTGTTGCTGTCTCACTTCCTCCCCTGGGTCAAGACATTCACCTGATCCTATCGCTTTCAAATTCAGACAGTCAATCCGCAACCAGGCAGAGACACACAGAATTGTTAGAACAGAAAAAACCAACCACTTCTAAAAGTGTGGTTTCTAACCACACAATGCAAAAAACACCTTCACAAAAAGATGTGTAATTGAATTGTGAGTTCAGGCACACTAAACTTCACCTTTCCATCTTAAGCCTATGGGAAGATAGCTTGGAAACATATTACACAGCCTCCCCATTCTGTCCTATGGGCAAGATGGCCTTGCAACAGTGAAACACGAAATGGAGAGTATTTCACTGTCAAGACATGGTACACACCTTTCACATACACTGCACCCTGCCCAGGGGCACCCTGGGCCTACTATAGGGGTGTCTGATGTGCATAAAAAGGGAAGGGTAAGGCCTGGCAAGTGGGTGCACTGGTCAGGACAACAAGGCAGTTTAACAAACTGTGCGCAGGCACTGCAGTGGCAGGCCTGAGTTCTCTCTTTAGGGCTACTTGTGTGGGTGGCACAATTAGTGCTGCAGGCCCACTAGTATCATTTGCATTACCAGCCCTGGCACACATAGTGCACTTTATAAGGGACTTTACTAGTGAGGCAAACATACCAATCATGGACAACCAATTACCATTACACTTTACACAGGAAGCACTTGCACTTTGACACTGATCAGCCCGGGAGCACTTGCACTTTGACACTGATCAGCAGTGGCAAAGTGCCCAAAGCATCTAAGCCAGTAAAATGAAATCCATCCGGGCATCAAAAATAGAGGAGGTAGAGGCAAAAAGTCAGGGGTAATCACGCCCAGAAATGCCAGGTCTAACAGTTAAGATTTGGTGTCCATAGTGAGTCTGAGTGCGCTTGAATTGGGACAAAGTAGGAGTTCAAATCAGTTCAGATTCAAGTTGTTGAACCAGATTTGATCCAGCAGTTGCAAGACCAGCAGCCACTACCCTCCACTAATTCAACAACTCTGTGCCATAACCCACAACCTGAAGTAACCATTCAGTTCTGAGTGACAATGCAGGTCAAAAAGGAATCTCAAACAATAGAAAAGATGCATACTATACAACTAGTAAAGAAATGCTCTCATGATCAGTTAGCTCAATTAACTTAGGTATACAAACGTGCCCATGCCCACACACAAAATGGTTTCCACTTGGCAGTACCCTCTTTAGTGAATCAACCCAGTGGCATAACAAAAGTTTAAGGGGGCGCCCTGCAATGTACCCTGAGGGGCCCCTGCTCCGGATTTTATGAGGAACGCTCAGACCAGAGTACTGTGCTGAGGGGGCCCCCTGCAGCAGAGAGCCCCCCCGCACCGCGGGGGATGCAGGGGCCTGTGTTACTCCTCTGAATCAACTCCCATCAGGCCTTCAACTGGCAACCAGGCACGCTTGCAGTATATAATATGGTAACACTTCATGGGTATGTTAGCCAACACTGGGGAAAGATAGCCTCTGCCAGTACTCAGAGAAAGTACAATCTTTCTACATCACAAGTTATGTGCAGATCAGCTCAGTGCCCCTCTTTTAATAATATGGAATGAATGAAGCCTGCTCGCCATAATGTTGCGCCCTCTCTCACTGGGCTGGAGGAGGTGGGGAATGCAGCAACTGGTTTAGCCTATGTCGGAGCACCTTCTCAAGTCTGGCACCTGATAATGTAGCATGAGAATGATAAATGTTGGCTCGCTCTTCACTGCAGCGTCTGTGATATGCTGAGAAGGCTTACGGTGATAGTGCAACAATTAAGATACCTATGTTAGCTATGACGTAATTCAAGAAAGAACTACAATCAACCCTCTAGAACACCTCTCACATGGAGCCACTGTCATAAAGTCACTTTTATGTCAAAATGCTAAAGTGGACCATTCATATAATTTAAGACCCTGATGGGGAAATTATTTTATGTGTGAATTTAACCAATTCGCTCCGAGTGATGTCCCTACAGGCATGGTGTCCCTAGGTGTACCTGTCCAGTGAGCCGGGCATCCATCGCTCAGTGTAAATACTCGCCCGTCCAACGCATGCTCCAGCGATTTATGTACCACAAACTGTAAATGACATTCTTAGGTTTCACTACTGCACATGCTAATCAAAATCCATATAATCGCTGTTTAAAAACAAATAATCACTTACAGGTAAAATCTATTTGAACATATGTAAACTGCAGTAAATTCCCTCACCACAACATGTGTTTACTGGCCATGCTTTTCGGACTACAAAAAGCCTTCCTCGGTGAGCAATCAAAGTTCTATCCCAGTAATCTATTAATTCTTCATTACAAAGGACAGCAGTTACTAGCCCGGTTGCAGAACGCTCCTTTCAGTCTCTACCGGATTTATGATGTACATGGATGACTGAAATACAAATCAATGGACAACTCATCATGACTGAGAGCCGGACCCATAGCACACAAGAGTTGTGCAAGGAGGGACACCACTCAGAGTGGTGCATCCACACATCTACATTGGAGCCGCAGACCAGAGGACTTACTTTCAAAGCGTGCTAAATGTAACTACAATATAAACGAAAGAAGGATGTAAGGTATATGTTGACAGGTATGCTCAAAAGTGAACCTAATTTCTCTCTTATTAAAGTTAATATTAGGCCAAATATGTGGAGAGGATTCACAGTGATAAAGACATCATCCCTCTGTGTCTTTGAAAAAGCAAGCAAGAACTCACCGAACTGCAGAGGCACACCTCTAGCTGCACTTTTCTACTTCGGTCAGTCAATCCAGTTGCAGAAACATCAGAACAGCATAAACAGGCGACACACTAAGAGCAGAAGTTATACAAACCCAACTTTATGTACCCCTGAATCTCACTAGCTCAAATAGAACCAAGAGGGGTCCAGAGTTGAAGCGCTGTATCCATGCCAACATGTCATGGTATCCACATACAATGTATTTACATAGAGTGAATCAGAAAAAAACAATGTAAGTACTCAGCGGTGATGCTGAAAATGTAAGATGGATCTTTCTGAATTTAGGGCCACCTGTATCAATGATGGAAATAGCGAGTACCTAATTGCGATTTTCTGTGAATCGCAATTAGGTAATGGCTATTCCTAATGTATGAAACCCCATGAATTTTATTTAGCGATTAAGAGTGGGTCGCAAATCAATCTACCTGATGAATATTAATGAGGTAGGACGCAATTTATGACCCATTGGGTATCGCTAAAATCAAGGGAATGGTGGCCTGCTGGGGTCAGCAGACCACCATATCCGTGATTGCTTTTAAATAAAGCGATTATTTTTTTTTAAAATGCAGCCCGTTTTCCTTAAAGGAAAATGACTTGCATTTAGAAAAGAAAAATGAAAATTTTGCTTTTCATTTTTTAAGAGCATGCAGCGGTCCAATGGACCACTGCCTGCTCTGAAAAAATATTTTCGCTACCTTTACCAAAGGGGAAAGGGTCCCTTGAGGACCCCTTCCCATTTGCGAATGGCGAAAGGACTACTGCCTGCTCTGAAGAACATTTTCACCACCATACCCAAAGGGGAAAGGGTCCCTTGGGGACCCCTTCCCATTTGCGAATGGGGAAAGGACTACTGTCTGCTCTGAAAAAAACATTTTCACTACCATGCCCAAAGGGGAAAGGGTCCCTTGAGGACCCCTTCCCATTTGCGAATGGGTTACCACCTACTTTAAGTAGGTGGTAAAATACAAATGTTTTGCTACTGCATTTTGGTTCCAAAACATTCTTATATACTGCTGCAATTCGTTATAAGGAAAGATCGCCCTAAACATCCCCATTTCTAATACCGAATCAGTATGTATTCGCAATTCCAAACTGCAATTCGGTAACGTTACCAAATTGCAAATTGGAATTCATATCTACCAAGATGCATTTTACCGGTTGCAAATGGCCTGATTCTGTGAATTGGGCCACTTGAGACCAGTAAAATGCATGATACATCTGGCCCATATATTTGACACTCCTGTGCTAGTTCCAGAGAATATAGGCAATGGAGGGCACTTCAGTGAGAAAACCTAAAGAGTGTGAATGGTATGCCCAGATGTGGGTGCCATAGACCGCTGTGCCTAGCATTCCTTGGGGACACAGCGTTGCAGTTTGGACTAGACAGTTCCCCTTGGAGAGCTGTGAGATCAGAATCAGTGGTGGCTGCTCCGCTAAGGCGGAGGAGCGTCGCCCCACTGCTGCAAAGCAGTGAAAGAAAGAACAAATAAAATGATGATAACTCAAGGTTATTATTATTGTATTTGTTCCTGAAGCACAGCTTTGCAGGGCGTGGAGGGCTGCTCTGCTCTCAGAGCAGGGGAGGAGTGGTTTGCCCACTCCAAGTGCCCAATGACTGTTTGGCCGGTCCTCTTGAGCCGGTCTAACTGTCATGCGCCCTTAGCATGTTCTCCATGCAGGCTGCATTACAGCCTGCATGGAGAACATGCCCAGGCCCCCATTTCCTTACTGAGCTCCGATCCACGGCGATCAGACCAATCACAATGCAATGCTGCATTGCAGCGTTGTGATTGGCTTAGGACAGGGAGCCTGTCTGCTTCCTGTTGCGAACCAAAAATATCCAAAGTATCGGAATAAAGAACCTAGCTACAGACAAAGTTTTTCGCTCAGTTTGGAGTAAGGAAAAAACAAGGTATGAAAGGAAAAATGTCCTTTCTTGTGTCCCCTCACTCACCAGGGTTTCCCCACGGGGACATGCTTCATCATAGGGGCCATTCCAACCCGCTGCGGGTTGAGGCGTGCTACGACTTGCGACACTACGTAGGAGCACTGTTTTTGAGTGACTATGTGTAGTGCAGTGATGCGCGTGGAGTGGGTGAGCTAAAAATATCTACCTAGTGGGTAAAATTACTTTAATCGGGCCCCTAGTTGATATATTAAATACGGGGTCGGTCTCTAGGGTACCTGTCTGTAATGAGTCAGGAGTCCCTAGTGGACGTCAAACAGTTTCGCCTAAGAACTTTCCAAAGCGTTTCTAAATTGAAAAAACGTTTAGAAGAATTGAATAAATCCATGACTGATTTCGAAATAACCCTGAAGGATACCAAATATACCAAATTCAAAAAGGATCTGAAATCTTTCTCACACGAAAAAGTTTACCCATATACAAAAGAGGGCCATATCCCATCTGGTAGAAACCCAGGATATAACACGGATAACGATGGATCTGACACTGGCTCAGACCACTCTGATGGAGGCTACAACCACAACAGCAGAAACAGAAACAGATGATCACGTGGAGGACGCTTCAGGAACCGAGGGGTATCTAACTATGGCTGGCCAACATACCAAGGACCACCACCATATGGCGGCCCACCACCTTTCTTTTATGGTTATAGTCCACCCCCCTTCCACCATCAAGCATATCAACAGCAACAACCACAAGGGTACTGGGATCATGCACAACCCAATGAGCAACAAAACCACCCTTCTTTTTTAGGGAGAGGCAAAGGACCCCAAAGAGGAAAAACCAGGAGAAACCAACAAGTGCAATGGGCACAACCCCTGGAATCAGCGAGGGGCCACACCAGGAGCATGGTCCACACACGTCCTAAAGACAATGAAAAATCAGATGGACAAAGAACCTTGCAAGGACTACCCCAAGCACACTACCCATGCAGCAACTGCAGTGTATGTCACCTGACGACTGCAACCAAAAAGGTGACATTCAATAACCAAATGACCTGGGAGTTGCGAAGTTTCACAAATTGCAACACTTCAGGGGTGGTATACCTTATCACCTGCACCTGTAACCTTCACTACGTGGGCATGACCACACGAAAAGTGAGCACCAGGATTGTTGAGCACCGCAGTAATATCAGGTGCAAGCGAGCCACTACACAAATGACGTCACACTACATTGAAAAACAACACACAACCAACGACATGAAATGGGTAGTTCTTGAACACATCAAAAGTAGTGACAATTTAGAGAAAAAAGTACTTGAAAAAGAACAACGTTGGGTTTTCAAACTTCGTACAGACAGCCAAGGCCTAAATGATGGCATACCATGGGGGCATTTTACCAAGTGACAGAAACATCAGCACCCCTATTCATGAGACAGTCCTGAAACAACATAGCCCCTTTTAACACTGACAACGATTTATAACCTGGCAAATCACATTATAATTCTCACAACCAATACACACACCATGTTTGTCTACATGTATGTATTGTATTGTTTTTTTGCCCCCATTATGGTTTATTATTTATTAATGTTTATTATTTATTTTCAGTTAAACCTAAACTTATTAGCTGACAGTTTTTCCTTTTTTTTCTCATTAATAATATAATTTTTAGCTCTTTAATAGTTTTTTAGCACAAGCGTTTTATTTCCCATGTCCCCAGTATTTTTAGTTGTCTCTCCTTTTCATAGTAAAAGCTCGTCACCCCCGCCCCCTTCCAAGACGGCCACCGCCTCAGCCGATCACGGTGGCCATTTTGTGATTGTTTCCGCTCTAGTCATTGCAGCATGACTAGGCGGTAAATTTACCCATAAAGACCTCCTCCGGAGACACACTCGGCAATATGCGGTCTCGAGGAGAGGCGAACCCATCTGAGAGAATTTCCTTTCATGTAAGTATTTTTTCGGATTTACAGGTACAGACCGAGCAGTCGGCGGCAACCATGACGGCTCCCCCGCGTTTTCCCTCCCCTGTCCACCACGAAGCTTTCAACATTGCTTCTTCCCCATTTTTTACCCTCAGCGTTCCAGTACGAACTACTCAGCCCCTCGACGACCATGACGCACAATTTTGCTTCGTAATTAGTATGTCTTTTAGACCTTATATATATTTTTACATGTTTTGTATGTTTTGTACTATGTCAGTAAGAGTCCATGAACTAGTTTCAAGAAAAAAAGCACTTCTAGTATAACCGCGTTTTTTAGACAACACCACGCAAAGAAACCACACGGGGTGTTTACCGATTGTTTATTTTGCTACTTACCAGAACGCATGATCTTTGATTAACACCAAACCAGTTATCCAACCAATCTATCCATCATGTTCATACACAGTGTCACGGGTGAAATCTTGTGTTGCTGTTTGTTGTGTTATCTATATTTTTAACATTTCACGGCGCCACTATTTTGGTATGGCTAAAATTAGAAGAGTGCGCATTTCTTTGTGTCTTACTAACCAAGCATGGCAAAAGCGCACACAATGAATGAGTGAATATGTATACTGCTTTATCAAAACCATTTCACCTACACCAATAGGAATAGGTTATATGTGATAACTCTTCTCTTTTTATTCACAGATACTACTGATTAATATATCGTATGTATTAACCACGCTTGCCTAATAATTGCAGCGCGATCTAATATTCTTTCCTCACTTTAGGTCACTTTAGGAGTGGTACACACAGGGCTGGACCCTGTGTTTGTCCTGATGAAGAGCACTGGGGAAGCTCGAAACTAGTTGACGTCCACTAGGGACTCCTGATTCATTACAGACAGGTACCCTAGAGACTGACCCCGTTTTTAATATATCAACCAGGGGCCCGATTAAAGTAATTTTACCCACTAGTTAGATATTTTTAACTCACCCACTCCACGCACATCACTGCACTACACATAGTCACTCAAAAACAGTGCTCCTACGTAGTGTCGCAAGTCGTAGCACGCCTCAACCCGCAGCGGGTTGGGATGGCCCCTATGATGAAGCATGTCACTGTGGGGAAACCCTGGTGAGTGAGGGGACACAAGAAAGGACATTTTTCCTTCATACCTTGTTTTTTCCTGACTCCAAACTGAGCGAAAAACTTTGTAGCTTGGTTCTTTATTCCGATACTTTGGATATTTTTGGTTCATGATTGATACAGGAGGGTGGACCTAGCTTTTCCCTTCCCTCTTACTCCCCCCCCCCTTTTTTCTGATATTGCTTCCTGTTGCGGCCTCAGAGAGAATGAGACGACGTGGGAGACAGCGGTGAAGAGGTACATTTTTTTCATTTTCTTTTTTTTACATTTCCCTTCTCCTGTCCACACCGCAACCCCCGATCGACACTACCGTTCAGAATATTGTTGTCAGAAAATCATCTGATATAAGTATTGTGCCCTCCTAACTTTCATCTGCAAACACATTGTCCATTAGAGTTAATAATTAAAAATGTACATCCAAAGAGGTGATATTTTTATAAACAATACTCAGAGCACAGTATTTATGTCACAATATTCCTGTACACGATATTCTGACACACTACCCTGGGACCATATGGTTGGCCTCTGTCTATTGTGGCACATTTAACACAAAAATGATAGACTGGAATGCAGCCCAGTGTAATCACCAGTGACTAAGATTAAATGAGTATTCCACTAAACACTTATACAGGTAACCAACCCGCCCAAGCATAGACCTCTGGTCAACATTTAACATCAATTTACAAAGAAGAACTGGACATTTCAACCAGTGGCATCTTACCCTCTTTGTCCAGCTCAACAGAAACATAGGAAATACCAAAAGAATCCAAAAGGTCTTTCACCTGTAAAAAAACACAGTGTACAAACAGTCACCAAAACGCTGATGGTACCACATTTTTTACTTCATATTGTGGTTTTCCATATGATAATCAATAAGTATGTATTTCTAATTAATCATTGACAAAGAACAGCAATACAAAGTATCTTAGTCAAGATCACATTTGTCTGAATTAGAACTACAACTTGACATAAAACTTAAATTGAATAGATATCAGTGATGATAGCAAGTATTGTCCTCAGCATAACAATATAAATACCTGGGGATATCTCAGTTATTTATTCATACACAGAAACATATTGCTATAATTAAATATTTATATCTAATAAAAAGATAGTCATTTAAATGAATGATTTCAATATATTCTAATATGTTTTTCAAACGCATTAGTCTTTCAGATCATTAAAAAGTAAATCTAATAAATCATCAGTTCTGTGCATCCTATGAAATTTAACAACATATAAATAGTTTTAAAATCATATGTTGATAAATTAGCTAACACCAAAGAGGACATTGTTTTAATTTAAAAATCTTCCCTTCTCCTTTACAGAAGGCCCCTGGCTTTCCTGATGCCACCTATAACTTAACCAGTTAGGTGCACACATCCCAGTGGTAGTGAGGCAAGAGAGCCTAGTCAATAAGATACTTGATCAGAGTTTAGAAAGACATTTAGATGATCAGGGAGACAGCAATCACTAATTGTTTATGGGATTGCCAGGATCATTGTGACACTGCCATCCTTGATCTTCTACACTCACTTGCATTCTGGAGACATGGGATAAAATGCATCTGGTAAAGTAAACTGATTCTGCAGCTTTTAACCGGATCCCCAAAGAATAGTGGACCACCCCGAAACTGAAACAGAACAGTTAATACTTGGAGCTTCTATAGTTGCATAAATATAGAGCACCGGATAGTTCTTCGGACACTGCATGAACAAGCTGACTCCCAGCAATAATTTCTTGATTTCCATGCTTGGGAATTCCACCTGTGCATGTGGGGTAATTTATTCTCCGCAGCCCAGTAGTGCATCTTGATTTCCTCCAAAAAGCGAGGAAAGAACTTCATAACTTTGTCCTTATTTTTTGACATTATACATTATGGTTGAGTTGTCTGCCAGGATGAGAAGATTTAGAGAGCACATGTCTGAACAGCTGTAACTATCTCTGCATGCTTCAGCAGTCTGATACAGGACGTTTGATTGCTGGACCCAAAAAGAGAATTAAAGAATTTCTCCCCAATCCATAGGTAAAGGAGTTTTTTATTTTTAAAGGTTTGCGAGTCAACTCTGCAAGTCAATTTATATCACAACTAACAGAATAATACAAGAATGAAATAAAAGTACAAGTATTGAGACCCAGACAGTGAGGTCATCAGCTGATGACAAGAACCAATTGAGCATAGCATATTTTAGTCGTGCAAAGAGAATAGCCTGTTGGAAGATACCAACAATCCCGGGAAGTCTTGTAGGAAACGTGGTATTTTTGGCCTGACAGTGTCTCGCATGTAATTGCCATTAGAAATAAATTATTTAGATCCTTAGACACAGGCTACTTATAGCAGTTCCATATTTTATTTACTTGTTTTTGGTCTAGAGCACTATCATAAAAGTTTACACCAACGTTTACAAAAATACAAGAAGATTTCTGAAACTCTTGCATTGGGTGCATCCATACCCTGAGCCATTAGAAACAAAAGTCAAATAAGTTATATTTTGGAGGAGCTCCCAAGATTCAGCACTTTTTCCATGACGGTTCACTGGCTAACATTATCTCATGGTGAAGCATTCACTAGCAAATGTTCCTAGGGCTCTCCCTAAGGACGGCATCTGCAAATCACTAATGAACATCACACTATCTAACCTACTAGCAAGGTGAATGGGAATACTATAGCAACAGCTCAGCAAACTGATTTATATCAAGGCCCTTGCTTGCAAAAAGTGTCCAGACACTGACTGTTGCCGTTTCTCTGTAGAGGATGCTGAAGCACATATGGTTTGTGTTATTCCTCCTCCTCAAGCCGTAATTCTATGGCATTCACAGTTCCCCTGATGTTTGACTGGGGTTCTCTTTATGGACCTTGTACCCTTAATGATTTTTACCATTACAAAGCGCAAACACTGCAAAGGAAAATATGCTCAAAATACTTACATTGTCCTTGTGATGACCCACAAAATACTATACTACTGAGTGTCGAAACAATTACTATATGAGTGGAATAATGAACTCTTGAGTGGGTCAACAGTTTGTTTGTAAAACTCAAGATGTATAGTTTCCAGACTTTTTGTGTGGTTACACTGACCTCACTGCTTGCTACTTGTTTCATCATCTATGTATCTATTTATTTCTTTAAAAATGTAACCTTCGCTCCACTACTATCCAAGCATTGTATGATCATCAGCTTTCATTGTTTCTACTGTGTGAATGTCATCAATACTTTTCTTTAATCATAGTTCAGCCAAATGTTATTTTCATAACTGAATTGTTATCAGTTGATTTACTATAGAGAGATCAGTGATCTTGACTTATGCAGAAAGCATACCTTTTGACTAATGCTACATACCTATAAGATGTTTTCAGATTTGTAAAGAATTTCCATATGAGACCCTGTTGTTTACTATAGTTTACTAAAGTGTCCTATCAACGTAGAGCGGGTTCATAGACATTACACATTTTTGTCTGTTAAGTGTAGGGTGATTCCAGTTGTGTACCATTGTACTTTGTTTTTGAGGCGTGCAGAGACCATTCCATAGATGCATCTTTGGGGCATGTAAAGGCCCCTAATGGTGGTATAGATTCTGACATGTCATGATTTAAGTTGGAAGGAATGGAGTCTTGGGGATTGATCCCAGTTCCAGTTGCTAGTGTTTTAGCAATGTTTTGACTCATTTGGAGATAGTCTGTTTGGGCAGGCTGAGATTCAGTGGGTAAGTGTGGGGTGGATGGCAGTGGTCCTTTCTGCCATCAGCACTGCACTAGAGGGGGGAGTTCATGGAAGGAGATGTGAGATGTGATGAATACAGAGTCAATCTGTGATTCCACTGTGGCTTTGGAATTTATGACAAACGTGCATTTTACGTTGAAGTTCAATATAAGGGACTGTCTTAATGTGAGTGGTGCCATTAAACTGAAAAATAAATGTGGTCATTTGTTTGGTGTTGAGGAACAGGGGTCCTTTTTCGGCTCTGTTGAGTTGTAGGAAACTGCTAGGCAGCAGTCACTGGCAGTAGGGCAGGCTACCACAGCTAAGCTGGATATTGCCGCCAAGGTAGTGGCACTGTCAAATAAGAGGACTTTTGAAGGGGGCAGGGGTTAGGTAGATATAAAACCGTACTATAAACACCTGACATCGTTGGGGTTTTCCACACAAGACTTGGCAGGAGTATGAGTGTAAGGGGTCAATGTTTGATGAGTTGTAGGATATGGCTATAAAGAAAATGCAAATCATAAATGGAAGGCGTCCAAGGCACTTGCCCGTGAGATGTGCTGGAGAAGGATATTGTGGACTGCAGTGTGATTTCTTCTCTGAGATCTAAAAACACTTGCAGACATATTTGTACTTTTTTCACAGCTTCAAGGGCCTTTCTTCACAGCTTAAAGGGTACTGTCCAAGATTTTGTGCAATACCCTAACTGGAAGCCATTATGCAGCAGATCTAGGAGGCTGTGAATATTGAAGTGATTAAAAAGTTGGGCAAATATATCTTTCTGAAAGATTTTTGAAAATGCAGAGAGGTGGGCAAGAGATTTTCAGTTGCTGGAAATGACTAGGAGTCGGTGGCTTACTTGAGAAGAAGTGTGACAATGATTTATTTGAAGGCAGGGGTAGCGGCAGGACAAAAATGATTAGGTATTCTGCGGATTTTGGTAGGAAGATATTATTCAGGGATGAGTTGCATTGAGTCTTCTGATGAGTTCCTTGCTGATGGATGAAATGAGTGACAGAGATGCTATTATTTTATTTTAGTCCTTTTTGGGGTTTTACTGATTTATTGTCTCGCCATTTCTTGGTGTTATGATTTTGTGATTAAGGGCAGGCGTGAGCCCACGAGTGCCCTCCCTCTCTCCCTTTGTGTGATATAAGGTTGAATACTTTACCATAATATTGTCAGGATTTATCAATTGTTGAGTCTACATAACTGGGTTAGATCCCTGGTGATGACTTTGTGAAGTTCGCAAGACAGTTGATGGTGGTGATGAGTTTGAGGGCCAAGGAGCCTTCTTTGCAGTGAAAGTTGCTTTGTATTTGTAAAGTGAAATACTGAGGGAATCCCAAGTGAGGACATCAGGAACAGGAAGCATGGGATCAGCAGGCAATCTGCCTTACGTGACTCCAAGGGAGCTGTGGTGGTTCGAAAAACCATGTGATTCATGGGTTTGAGGAACATGTTGACAAAAGTTACAATTCTGTTTTCTTTTTATTACTATATATTGTTGCTCTTCCCATTTATCGAACACAAGATATGTGTGTTTGTGGGGTGGCGAAGCTGGTGGTGGGCTTCTTTTCTTTACTACTCTCTGATGTGCATTGCAACGGATGGATGTGCTTCACTGCCTCGGTAGGGACGCCTTTGAGCTTCTGAGAATAGTCATGACTGATGGGGGAGGGGGGTAAAGAGAACACATGAGTTGAGAAGGACAGGAGTTAAGAAGGGCATGAGCCTATGAAAGTAGGATGCATGACTGGATGATTGAAATTAGTACCTTTTTGGTGCTAAATACAAATAGCACAGGAGAGCAGTGGGTTGGCAGTTGTCTGGCACTGGTATTTACCTGCCTTGAGTAGGCAAACGTTCCAGCGCTGTGCCCTTCAATCTGTATCCCCTCACATTGCTTTTATTAACTGAGACGCCGTATTTTCCATTTTTAACTTTTCGGAAATGTGTTTCTCTCAAATCCAAAATGTGGATAACATGTAAAAATTAATAAATAGGCTAAAGTGTGCTCTTAGATGTTGTAGAGCAGGCACTCCTCTACAACATCTAAGAGCAGCATGATATCTACCTCCTGCTCTAGGAGAGGCAGGCACAGCTTTTTCACATATTTTAACGGAGAGGGAAAAGTGCCTGTAAGGGAGAAAAAGGATCTAGAACTGCATGACATTTTTCAAAAACATGCAACAACGAATGTACAATAGGCTATTGGTCCAAATAGCATGTATAAGTATTCCCTTAGAAACGTCCAGAAGTTTCCTTAGCTTCCTGAGTGACCTGAAACGGCCTTATGTCATAGTTTGAGAACAATTTTCTGCAACCTTGAGCCAGCTTTTCCCAAGAGACCAGTGAGGTAGCAAGTGGGGGTGGGGGGAGGCGTGCGCCCCAGGCAGCATGAGTTTTGGGGGCGGCAGCCTCCCCCCGCTCTTACCTGCCATCTCGGGCGGCAATCGCTACCCCCCCCCGCTCTTCAGTCGGACTCCAAGGGGCGGCAAATGCAAGAAATCTCGCCAGCACCCCCCATCCTGCTCTTTGATGTGGCCACAGTGGGAGCCAACATGGGGTCTGCCACGGGCGGCCAAAGGGCTTGCTACTCCACTGCTAGAGACAGTCGCTGTTGTTATCTGTCATCACCAATGCATTTGTCACATTCCACTGGAGGCGCCCAGCCATTAATGACTTCTGTCAAAATTTTGAACAGCAGAAGCAAATACTGCCATCTTTACTCTGTCTGTGGTCCTTGAGTGTATGGTAAGTGGAACTGTTCTCAGGGATCCTGCATGTCCCCTCTGTTCTCATGTTTTTGACATCTGTGGAGAAAGGAGCTCAGGTATTATTGATGCAGCAGATGCAGTGTGGTCCATTGGTATGAGGTGCTCACTGCACCCTAATTGAGGATGTTTTTCAGTGTGCAGCCGGAAGTGAGACCATAATGCGTCCCTACAGCAAGGCTGTTGCTGCACATCACTTTGAGGGGACCCCTTCTCACAAACCCCTAATGGTATGCATTGCCACATCATGGATAAAGAAATATCACGTATTCAATGATCAGCTCCATAAAGTCTGTGCGCCTGGAGGAGTACATCATCTGGCTCCAGAGGCTCCTTCACCAGCCAACCAAGTCACCAGGTAAGGGAACTGCAGGAATCATTCCATCCATGAGAGGTAGACTGAAGAGCCCATCTTTAGAGGTAGCATCTGCCATGATGTGTCTAGAGTGAGCTGGCCAGATTTGTTCAGCCTCTCTCCAAGTGTCTTCTGGTGTAATGTGTAGTGGTTCACGGGTGATAGCGTGAGTCACAGAGTGCCCACTGAACAAGACCTAACAGGGACAGCACTCATAGCCGGTCTTTGGCATGTTATGAAAACCTCTTGCAAGTGTTTGACTCCTCCCCTAATGCTGGAGAGAATAAGAGAGCATGGACAAAGAGCCAGCCTCTGCAGTCCAAACCTGCTCTGGGCTGCTAGATGTGGTAATGCGGGACTCAGCAGTGTAAATTGGAAAGTAGAGCCGTATCAAATTCATGATGGGCTGGAGGCATCTTAAAACCTGGGTTGGCTGTCTGGACGTATTAATCAGTGCTTAATTTGAGACTGTGGTGTCCGGGGCTTGGCACCGGCACTTAATTGTCAACAGCGGGGCTTGTGACAGATTGCCACAAGAGGGCGCTGTCTGAGATAACCACAACAACAGTCAATTATGAATTCAATACACCTAAAAAATACTATTACCTGCCGCCCAAGCCATTTTATAGATCTGGGGGCCTGGAATAGTCCGAATTGTCACACTTACTGGAGTGTGATGGTTAGTAGTTGTGTTGTTACTATCATTGGCAGCGTGGCAGTGGATCAAGCTGCAGTGACCTCCTTACGAGAGCCTCGGAACTTTCCAAATTAAGCACTGCATATCATGTTTTGGTTATTTGGTACCGGGGTGTGGATGTAGGTTATACCTGGTAACAGTGGCACTGGAAGTAGGGGTGCGGTGGTTGCGGCAGCACCCCCAGATAAACTTGAAAGAGTCTGATTGAGAGTAATAAGGAGATCCTTTAACGTGTTTTTCCAGCATCTTTTGAAACGTGGTCAAAGAAAGCATAAACGGCTGCTGTATTCTGTTTTTTCTAATTTGGAGACTTTTATTTACTTTTCAGAATGCAACTTTGTATGTTTTTTTTATTCTGAGACTTCTGTTTATTTTTCTGACTGCAACTTTGTATCTTGACCCTAATAGCACTCTTTCTGTAGTACAGCAGAGTGTGAAAATAGGCAGCTAATCTTATGTTTCTTGAATGTATGTAAATTAAGATAATTGCTTGCTTTCCACTTAAACTTTATAAGTATTTCAAACAAACCATTAGCATTTGGAATCTAATACCGAAGTGTGATAGCAATACGTTTTAGTATATCCAGAAAACCAGCACACAATATTTTTAATATGTGTGATTCAAAAATGTTGAATCGTTCTTATGTTTTAGCTTTAAATTCTAAATATAGCCTTCTTTAGTTTTAAGATTGAGGCACCTGCAAACCTAAAAACCACTGTATTTCGTAATATAGCAGACAAATCATCCGATGTATTATCGGTGTGTAATGACATTTATCGTTCCTCTGTCACGTTTAAATATATAAGGACATCTGATTTTCATATTAGCGATTGCCAGAAAATGAGTTTAATTAAAAACCTGATTATTTATTTCTTTTGAAATCTTTTTACATGCAGTAACAAATGAGTAGTTTATTGCTCGTGGTGTCAGGGTATCTCTGTTTCAGCACCAGCGACAGGGTTAAGTGACTGGACTTCTCTCCTAGCCACCCCTCTGTCCCTCTGGCATTTGAACATGCCCCCGTCCTCTGTACCTAGTCTGTCGTCCGACCATGTCCTCCCAGACACAGAGCAACTCCAGGGAGCCAGTCTAGGCCGTAGTATGTTCTCCACCGTCCTCACACCTTCTGAAAATTCCCAGAATAGCCTGAAGCTTCATAGATGACTCTTTCTCTTTCCATACAATGCAGCATGCCAGCCACCCATTGGTTCTTACTGGGAGGGGTGGGGCTTCCTCCTTTACTTGCTATGTTTCTTTTTGCTATGCTTAAACTCAGCGCACAGAATATGAGCTGTTTTCTGGGGAGGTCTACCAAGCTCGGTATTCACAGAACTAAAAACTGTGGCGTGGTGGGGATGTGAGTTTCCAGGATGTCTGCAAGGTCTGTGTCCACTTCCTTCCAGCATGCCTGTGTGATTGGGTAAGTCCCCATCGTATCTGAGAGGGTCCCTACTGCATCTTCGCAGTGCAGGCGGTTGGGGTTTTGTACCCTACCCATTGTGAACAACCAGGATCTAGTGTAGGAGACCCTGTGGAGGATCTTGAGTTGCATTGGCCACAAACTTGGTTTAACTGCTACTTCTCGGGGTGCATCGGTGCTGCTTCCCAATCTCTGTTCTCCAAAGGGCCCAGGTCCACTTCCCATGTATTCCACAAAGCATGGAGGCTAGCCACCCTATTATTAGTGATAGTTTGATAATGAGATGGCTTTAGAGGACATCCCCTCCAGATGTACCCTACGTTCTACCGGGCTACTGTCGCTCGGCTTGTAAGGCACGGTGCACCTGAATATATCTGAAAAATTGGGAATCATGCAAATCGTATGCTGTCGGCAGGGTACTGAAGGACTTTTTTCCACTTCCTACCTCGTCCCCTCCAGGTCTTCAAGCGTGATATGCCAAACAGGTCCCAAAAGGTCTTTCTTAACATCTTTTGTAACCTTTCTTAAACCTGCTTATTTTGATGTTGTTCTACACCTTCGGTGAAATACAAACATGTCCATTAAAGGCAGCAAAATGATGGTGGTACGTACATAGTCAAAAACGTGCAAAAGCACACAACTGTGTTCCTGTTTTCATGCTGTTTTTTACTAACAATAAAATGCTGCTATGAAAATCAAAAATCAAAATCAGCTAAAGTTTGTTTTTCTCTTTGGGCTTTACCCCACGATTCATCTTAAAGTGGGTGGCCATGGTATGGACTGGGGAAAACGTCAAGCATCCATTTTACTGGCCACAATTTCTGCTCTGTATGATTAAAAACATGTCTGGAAATTACAGGGGGGTGAAGTGTTGATATCACATTTATTCCCATTTCTCCTCCCTGCAATAGAAGAGAAATGTGTGGTAGACTTTTGCTTCTGTCGAAGCATCCAGTAATAACTGTCAGGAGCAATGATTTCTCTAGTTGCTCCCCTAAGTACCACCCACAGAATCTAAACAGCTACACACCTGCCATATAGGCTTGAACTATTTGGAACATTATTGCCATGCTATGCACGTTTGTGTGTTTTCTTTAGTCCTGTGACTTTGAACATTCCTCGTTGTACCACATCCAATCAGTGTATCAGGTGTCACATTATTAACGGACGATGTTAATCATCTTTTGCCTCTCTTTGAAATATTATTCCGTTTGTGCAGCAAGGACATGAGCCCACCGAACTTTTGCACTGTTAATTGTCCCTCAACTTCTCAACTTCTGGCATGACCGATGTCCTTTTTCTATTTCATGTTTACAGGAATTCTTGCTAGGATGTCTGAAATAAATTAACCAATACTACTCACATTGAGGTGCCATTTACGAGTAAATCTGTTCCAATACTTGTTTGTGGTCAATTGAAGAATATATTTAAATCATATTATTTATTAAGCAAGTAGCAGAGTCACATAACACATATTAGGTGATCGCAAGTTTCTAATTTAATTATAAACATATTCAGTGTCGTGACTTATGCAGGCCGGGTGGGACTGGTGACCTATCTGCAAATGCCCTACACCCCTCGTGCTCCATCACCAGCGACAACTACTGCCAGCAAAACCCATCACAGCTCCCTCATCCTGGGCAGAATGACATTGCTCATGTTTATATTTCAAATTCTGTTTATTCTTGCATTCCCTAATAGTATTTTCTTTTTTTCAGGATGGTGTGTTTCTGCAGTTTTTTCATGCAACAGTCATATATACTGCATATTGTGAAAAAATAGCTCCTACGTAGCTGTATGAGTTCAGGTTCTAGGTGGGCCACAATTGAGAGCTGTGGCAAACAGGCCAAACATAGTGACAGTGTTTCGCAGTGTCTGTCAGTGGGTCATAAAGCAGTTTAGAATACTGCACATTGCAAAGAGCAAGTCTCAGTTTGCCAATTGAAATTGTGATTGTATGTGAAAGTGTGGGATGGAGGTACACATTTGTCAAAATATTGCCCGGACAAACGTTCAGGGAAATGCAGCGTGTGCAGATGAGTGGGGGCATTGTGTGCGTGAGATCAGTGAAGTGAAGGAGATGCAAGTAAGTATGTGCAGGTGAGAGTGAAAAGAGGGTGCTGGAGAGGAAAGGGATGACGTGTGAGGTATGCAGATTGGGTGTTTAGAAAGATATGAGGACAAAAAATAGTTTAAATGTCTAACAAAGGGATTGCAGAGGGCCTATAGTGTGATGAGAACAGGAGTGATTGCAACACTCTGAAGACCTTGTACTTCCAGAGACCACAGTCATGCTTGAATTACTTCCCGGTAATGCCATTACTCTGAGTCCTCCTTCCTCACTTTAATTCATTACGCATGAGGCCTCTCTGCTTCCCCCACACCCTATCACACGCCAGTGTCTAAAATAAAAGTCTCTCCTCGCAACACCTCCTGCCAGTAATCAAGCACTCAACCAATGAATGAATCAGTTGTTCATACTGGGAGGGCAGGAGGGACTATGAATTAAAGCGATGGAGTAGGCCTCAGATTAATGCCATTACGGGTAAGTAATTTAAGTATTACCCTTATGTCACTCTCTGTCTTTAATTCATTCTACATATGATGTACCAGGCCCACAAATCGTGGACAACTGACTATGTATGCTGAACAAAAACCTGCTTTATTTGAAACAGAAATCACATCCACGACTATTCCTTTGAAGAGAGTAGAACTCTAGAACCAAAAACATCAGTAATTATATGAACTTATGACAGTCGATAGTGCCTCACAAAGGTAGATAAGTCAGATCATTTTGCCAAGGGAAGCGCGCTACAATTCAGCAACCATAGAAAAAAAAGCTATGGGTCTATCTGCCCTGTATTTGCAATGGACGAGGCTGTCCCACCCCACCATCTCATAGGCTTTACCAGTCAAAGTTCTGAAAGTCGCTGTTTTTTTTTTTTTTTTGCAAAAACAATTTTTATTGCATAAGTCAATTACAATTGCCATCCTCAACGACCAGCATAGTCTTGGTCTTCTCCCAGTAATAAACACCATTGCATAGTACAGTGTAGACCACTTCCAACTACCAATGCACTGCCCCCCAACACTCCCCAATGCAAATACTCCCTCCCCCCACCCACATGTCAGTGTGCCATAACCGCAGGTACCGGGATAAGTCTGTCTCGTAATTAGCCGTGTGAGCGGCCGCGGGCTACTCCCCACCCCCATGGTCAGGCGCCAAGCAGAAAGGAGAAGGGAAGCCCTCCCGCCCTCATGCGTGATCCGTCAGCTGCCTCTCCATTGCTACGCTGCTGCATGCTGCTCCAGTGCTCCAGTGCCCTCCTCCGCTTCTGTGCCCCACCCCCGGAGGTCAACCACTAGTGCTTCCCATGCATGCGCCATGGCTAGCGCCTTCTCATCGTTTCCCCGCAGCGCTAGCTGCAACCTGAGCGTACTCTCGCTGCCCACCCATTTTGTGAAGGTAGCTCTCCACCTCGCAAAGCTGGGACCAGTTCTCGATTTCCAGTGTAGGGTAATTTCTCTTTTAGCCACCACCAGCCCTAAGTCGCAAAACTTACTCGTGACTTTCGTGCGCGGTGCTACTGAAAGTCGCTGTTGAAGGGTTTTCACCCTTCTTACCGGCGCAAAAATTCACAAACAAGGACTTCACTGTCCTAAATGAAAGTACTCTGTCCAGATATAGAAGAAGTGCCTTTCTCACATCTAGCAAATGTAGTTGAGATTCCTCCTCCGTAGATGTAGAAGGATAAAATGATGGCATAATCACCTTCTGCTATTTGTGAAAGGAGGAACTGACTTTTGGAATAGAGGAAGGCACCGGTACCAGAACCACCCTGTCTGAACAATTGTGCAAAAAGGGAACCCACATGACAAAGCCCCTAACTTTCTCAACCGTCTAGCAGATGTGATCGCCACCAGAAAGAAAGTTTTGAAAGTGAGAAATGCAAATCAACAATGTCCAATGGCTCAAATGGAGATTTAGTCAATACTGTCAAAAATAAGGTCAAATCCCAACTAGGAAAAGATCGCAATGTTCTAGAACAGCTATTGGACAAATCATTCATGAGCCTGGAATCAACTCCTCGTCATTGACCAAATTCTCCTAGGGATCCCTGAATGCCTGAATCGTCATCCACTGCACTCAGAGTAGCCTCTGAGAACCCCAATCTTGATCCTTCCTGCAAAACCTCCGTAATCATGATGAAGCTCACAGACCGAGGATTCAAGCCTTTCCTGTCGCGCCATTTTGAAAAAAGACCCTCAGTGCCTGATATATGGCCATTGAGTTGACAATTACCTAGTCGCCTGCAAAGTGACCACCAACTCATCTGGAAGTCCCTGACCTCGCAACCTCCAAACCGTCCAGCGGAGCTTCAGTAATGACTCCATCTGCAATATCGGAAAGTTGAGGGGGGGCGGACTCATAGCAACCTTCATGAACATCAAAAGAGGGAACCAATTGACTGGGGGCCAACGAGGAGCAATCAAAATCACATTTGCTTTCTCTCTCTTCGCTCTCATCAGAAAAGGACTGATTTAGATGAAATAAAGGAAATGCATATAGTAGACCTTTCAGCTACCTGCATGAGAGATCATCCTGCACCCAAGCTTGCTCATCCTTCACCCTTGCACAAAACCTTGGTATTGACTCCTGAGGCAAAAGATCCATCACTGGCATACCCAAATCACCAGAGTGAATACTGATGGATCTATGGAAAACTCCAGAGACGAGGAAATGTCCCCTTTAAAAATATCCACTTTTAAATTGGACACTCCCTGAATAGGCATAGCTTTCAGAGAAATAAAAGAAATCTGTGTGCAATCCTGTTCAATGCCCTGGGCCTTGTCTCTCTTGCTTGTTCACAGAGGCTTTGGTTATAACATTGTGTGTCCGAACCAAGACTGATTTCCCTGTCAGATGAAACTTAAATGACAGGAGAGCTCGCCTCAATGCCTCGAACTTCCACCAGTTCAAAGATTTCAGAGCATCCCAGCGAGACCAGAACCCCTGCACTCACATTGACTCCCCCATACACCCCAACCTGACAGACTTGCATCTGTTGTAATTATTAGGTGTGGTTCTGGATGATTCAGTTGCACTCCCTTCTGTAAATTGTTCATGTCCGTCCGACATACTATATTGTCTTTCACTTGGAGCCCACATGCCAGTGGGTCAAAATCCAGGCAACCAACTTAGAGGCAAGATCTTCCTAAACTCCAAGCTACAACACCACCTTTGGAGCTCTGTGTCATAACAGTTCAAATATATGACTCTGAATTTTGGTAATCCTTTGAGGTGGCAAAAGAACCTTTCATTGTAGAGTAAGAAATCGTGCAACTATAAATGTCAGATCTTGTTTTAGGCTTCAGATTGGATTTTCCCAATTTATGAGAAATCCATGAATTTGTAAAACTCCAACACTATGCTTCTGTGAGGCAACAGCATGCCTTCTGACGAAGCCAAGATCAACCAATTGTCCAGGTAAGGATGGAAAAAAATTCCCTCAAAATGAAGAAGAGCCACGGGTGGTGCTAACACTTTGGTGAAGACCATGAGAAAAGATTTGAGACCAAAGGGAAGAACTCTGACTTGATAGTGATCTTCCCCCAGTGCAAAAAGCAGAACATTTTTGGGGAGTTATTTTATTACAGGCAAATGAAGATAAGCATCATCCAGATCTATCGATGTCAACCAATTCCCTGGAGAGAATTGCTTGCAAAGCCACCCACTTCAGGTCCAGTACTGGCCGGTAATCTCCTGAAGGCTTCTGGACCAAGAAAATGATTGAGTAAATGTCTTCTCCTTTTTCTTTCTGAGGTACTTTTCTCAATTGTCTTTTTCCTGAGCAATGAGTCCACCCCTTCGAGAAGAGCCAGTCATTTGGGACTTGACACAGGAAGATGAGGAACCTTGAACCCTGTACTTGAAGTTTTTGTAGAAAGTCTATTGCATATTCATTGCTGGTTATGCGCAATACCAAGGTGTCCATTACATCTTTTCGCCAGACATTAAGAAAATGATGTAGCCACCCTCCCATTGACACAGTTTTGAGGGAACCATAACTGACAGGATCTTTTCTTTGCTGGACCTTGATTCCACACATTTTTCTTGAGAGAAAAATCTTTTGGCTGCTATCTCTGCTTACGCACAACTGCAGATTTAAAAACTCAGCAAGGAGACAATTTCACTCTTTTATTCTAGAACGTCAGTGAATCAGGCTTCCCTTTATATGGAAGTTTATGTTTTTAATCTTTAAATGTTTTAGAGATCATAGAAATCAACTGCTCTACGAAAAGCATCCTGCCCTGAAATGAAAGTGTGACTAATGCCGTTTTCTCAACAGCCTCATTTTCGATTCCCTCATCCAGAGATTACGTCTGGCCTCAGTCGCAGCTCCAGAGGACATTGTGGTCACTTTGGGAACATCTGAAGAAAAATCAGCCAACAGCCTTGCATGTTGATCCATACCTGCCAACATCTCTGTACATTTCTGACTGCCTTGAATAGCCAACGCCAGCTTATCAAAGTCCTTAATGAGTGGCTGAGCCGTATTGGCCACATATAACTGTCTTTCTACTGCAAATTCCTTTCTTAACTCTGAATCCACTTTTTTATCAGAGGGATCAGAAGGAGCACAACCTCTGAATTAATAGTTATTTTGGTAATTAACAGGGCCAAAATCACATATACTTCGATTGTACGGGAAAGCAATTATCACCTTCCAACATATATAGCTTTTGGAGGAACCACGCACATTGGCTTTATCCACTTCCTTCTATTCTCCCATTGCCATGTCTGTAAATGCTCCAAGAAACGTGATTGCCATAGTGGAAGGTCTGACATATTGTGGAAATATGGCATCTCCTACCTCCGACACTTGCAAGAAAAGCCCAAATTATGCCATACATGACAAAGAGTGTCCCACATTTCCTCTCTCCTGAAATATTTTTCTGATGATGTGTAAGGTTTATCTGAATCCAAAGATGATGAATTCCACTCCTCTCGTCTCTTAGAACTCTTGCCCCTACTTTACCTTTCACCGAGGCTAAAGCCTTTGAGACTGCTTCTTCCATCATGTCCTGCACCTTTGTTTGTGACATGAGAGGAGAATATGAATCTGACTTAATCCCATCCATTGTAGGATGTTTCACCAAAATAGGCCCCTCATTATCATAAGACGAGAAATAAATAACATGCTTTCTTTTAGCTTGTCATTTCTCCGACATACTGTCAGACATCAAAAGCCAGCACCCTTCAGCTCCTTAAAATAGCATTAATCAGGTTCAACAACAACCCAATCGGTCCCATATCCATTCTAGAACACTAATCAAAAAGAGAACCCATTCTTCCATTCACGAAAGGAAGAAATGAACACCACAAAACGGTAGAAACCTGAATTCATTGAGGATCATACCCAGGGCCGGCTCTAGGGCGGTGCGACCGGTGCCACCGCACCGGGTGCTGACTTCACATGGGGGCGCCTGCTTGCTAGTTTATATTGTGCTTAAAAGCACCTGCTGCCGCGTTGCTAGTCTCCAGTAATTTTCAGGCAACAATTAATATGTCAAGAAAACTCCGGCAGTTAATGTTCTTCCAGGCGAGATCAGAGTTTTGTCTAGTAGAAATTTTGACTCGTGGAAATTTTGATTCATGATAAGGTAGCGCAGAGGGTTAATATGCCTGCTGCAAAGAACATGTACCACACAGATCACAAAGTGAATGTAATGTAAACAGTGGGTTACTGCTTTTGTCAGAGACTTCCTTTTGTTAGTTTCAGTTTAAAGTGAGTTATTAACTGTCATCAAAGAACGGCGTGAAGTATTCAAGGTATAGATTAGAGAGTATGGACTTTTTCCCAAGACTTTCATTATTCTAATGCTACAAAAAGGGTTAATTTGGGTATAAATCAGTTCTTGTTATTAAAGAGAGCCCCAATCCATTGTGTTACATTTTAAATTCAGAGTTTGTGCTTCTCCAGACAAAGTACTCATCAACTATACTGCCTACCTGTATGGATAATATGTGAATCCACCCCTTGTTGTCCTCTGTCTTATGTAACATTTCCTATGCACTGATTTACACACCTATGATTGAAAGTCTTTGTGTAATGTGTGTGTTATGTAAAGGACTCTGACACCCTTCACTTTTATGAGTGACGCTATTAAATTAATTAAATGCATCTGAGAGGGAGTGGTTATAGAGACTGTTAAAGGGTGGTAGGGAGGGAATCCGTGGCGGAGGTGGTCATTGGGGGGCGCCAAAACACATTGTCGCACTGGGCGCCACCAGTGCTAAAGCCGGCCCTAATCATACCGTCTTTGCCCAATACCAACCAGCATTGCTGCTGCAGACAGAACACCTTGCAATCCACCTCCTCTGACCATGAAGCAGTACCCTAGCTGCATCAGATCTGCGCAACCCCATCAAAGTGTACTACACTGTTCCTAATGCCTCCTGCTATGTAAATGAGAGGCTACTTAGACAGCATGACTACTGGATTATCCATAGAAGACACTGCCAAAGAAGAAAATCCTCCTCAGCATTGACTTCTGCTGCACTGGTCAGAGAGGCCTGGCCACTGCTGACATCATAAACTAAGGTAAGTAGACAAAAAAAGACAGATGGTGTGGTGGGAGGAGGGAGGGACTTTTTATGTTAGCCGTCGATTGAGTCTAGGTGAAGACAGAGAGGCCTCATGTGTAATGAATTAAAGTGAGGTTGGGATGTAAGGGCAATGTTCAATTCAAAGTCTGCTCAAAAAGTTTCAATTGTTCTCTGTGTGTGGGCATGTGTGTTTGTATGTGTTTGAGGAATTACCACAAAACCTTCCAAAACATTTCTCTTTCTTGCCTAGTTTGTGCATGGCATGATACCCCCCGCCACCCCCACTGACCATGACATGGGTGATGTAATATGTGAGGTCATAAGCAGTGCATTGCGGGGGCGTAAAGTATAGTTATCTCAGGTAACTATAATTGCTAAATTTCACTGGTTTTGTAAAATCTATAACATCCCTGTAACCTTCGGTTTTTTCAGTGAATTTCTAAGGTTTTTTTATTTCTATTTCCTATTATGACCCTGTAACCTTTGGTTTTTTAAGTGGATTTCTAAGGTTTTTAAAATTTAATTTCCTAATTATAATGTTCCTATAACCGTTGGGTTTTTTAAGTGAGTTTCTAAGGTTTTGTAATATTATGTCCTAACTATAATGTCCCTGTAACCTTTGTTTTTTTCTGAATTTTAAGGTTTTTTTATTGTATTTTTGTAACTGTATCCTTTAACCTTAGTAAATGGGTGTGCGTTAGTAGCTTTATGTGTTGTAGAGTAGGTGTGAGTGGCTATATGAGTCTGTGAGTGGGTGTGTGATTGGCTGCATGGTTCTATGAGTGGGTGGGTAGCAGGTTTGTGGTTGCATGACTGGGTGTGTAATGGCTCTATTGGTGAGTGTATATGGGTATGTGAGTGGCTGTATTGGTCTGTGAGTGGCTGTATGAGTGTTTGTAAGTGTGTGAGTGGGTGTGTGAGTGAACTTATGAGTGTATTAGTGGCTGTGTGAGTGCATGTTTGTGGAGCTTGCAAATTGATTTGTACATGTGTTTACTGAGTGGGTCTGTGAGTGGGTGTGTACATGTTTGTCTGGGTCAGTAAGTGTGTGTGAGAGTGTGAAAATAAATGGGTCTGTGAGTAGGCATGAGAGTGTCTGAGTGGGTCTGTGAGTGGGTGTATGAGTGTCTGAGTGGTTCTGTGAGTGGGTGTGTACATGTCTATGAGTGGGTGGTTCAGTGTCTGAATGGGTGTGAGTATATAAGTGAGTCTGTGACTGGGTGTCTCTGTGTCTGATTAGGTCTATGAGTGGTTGTGTGAATGTTTGAGTGGGTCTGTTAGTTGGTGTGTCAGTGTCTAAATGGGTGTGTGAGTGTCTGAGTGGGTATGTGAGTGTCTAAGTGGATCTGTGACTGGGTGTCTCAGTGTCTGAGTGGGGCTGTGAGTGGGTGTGTGAGTGTTTGAGTGTGAGTGTGAGTAGGTGTGTGTGTGTGTGAGTGTCTGAGTGGGTCTGTGAGTGGGTGTGTCAGTGTCCTTTGTGGGTCTGTGAGTCAGTGTGTAAATGTTTGTTTGGGTCAGTAAGTGTGTGTGAGACTGTGTGAATGGGTCTGTGAGTGGGTGTGAGAGTGTCTGAGTGTGTCTGTGAGTAGGTGTGTGAGTGTCTGAGTGGTTCTGTGAGTGTGTGAGTGGGTCTTGAGTGGGTGTGTGAGTGTTTGAGTGGTCTATGAAGGGGTATTTCACAGTCTGAATGGGTCTGTGAGTGAGTGTGTAAGTTCTGAGTGGGTCTGTGTGTGTCTGTGAGTGGGTATCTCAGTGTCTGAATGGGTGTGTGAGTGGGTGTGTGAGTATATAAGTGGGTTTGTGACTGGGTGGCAAAGTGTCTAAATAGGTCTATGATTGGGCATGTGAATGTCTGAGTGGGCCTCTGGGTGGGAATGTGAGTGTCTGAGTAGGTATGTGAGTGGGTGTGTACATGTCTATGAGTGGGTGGTTCAGTGTCTGAATGGGTGTGAGTATATAAGTGAGTCTGTGACTGGGTGTCTCTGTGTCTGATTAGGTCTATGAGTGGTTGTGTGAATGTTTGAGTGGGTCTGTTAGTGGGTGTGTCAGTGCCTAAATGGGTGTGTGAGTGGGTATGTGAGTAGATATGTGAGTGTCTAAGTGGGTCTGTGACTGGGTGTCTCAGTGTCTGAGTGGGGCTGTGAGTGGGTGTGTGAGTGTTTGAGTGTGAGTAGGTGTGTGTGTGTGAGTGTCTGAGTGGGTCTGTGAGTGGGTGTGTCAGTGTCCTTTGTGAGTCTGCGAGTCAGTGTGTAAATGTTTGTCTGGGTCAGTAAGTGTGTGTGAGTCTGTGTGAATGGGTCTGTGAGTGGGTGTGAGAGTGTCTGAGTGTGTCTGTGAGTAGGCATGTGAGTGTCTGAGTGGTTCTGTGAGTGTCTGAGTGGGTCTTGAGTAGGTGTGTAAGTATTTGAGTGGGTCTATGAAGGGGTATTTCACAGTCTTAATGGGTCTGTGAGTGAGTGTGTAAGTGTCTGAGTGGGTCTGTGTGTGTCTGTGAGTGGGTATCTCAGTGTCTGAATGGGTGTGTGAGTGGGTATATGAGTATATAAGTGGGTTTGTGACTGGGTGTCAAAGTGTCTAAATAGGTCTATGATTGGGCATGTGAATGTCTGAGTGGGCCTGTGGGTGGGTATGTGAGTGTCTGAGTAGGTATGTGAGTGGTATGTGAGTGTCTAAGTAGGGCTGTGAGTGTGTGAGTGGGTGTGTGAGTATCTCAATGGGTGTGTGAATGGGAGTGGCAGTGTCTGAGTAGATCTGTGAGTAGGTGTAAGAGTGTCTGAGTGGGCCAGTGAGTAAATGTGTGAGTGTGTCTGTGAGTAGGTGTATGAGCATCTGAGTGGGTCTGTCAATGGGTGTGAGAGTGTCTGAGTGAGTGCCTGAGTGGGTATGTGAGTGAGCGGGTCTGTTGTTGGGTATGTGAGTATCTGGGTGGGTCTGTGAGTGGGTGTGTGAGTGTCTGAGTGGGTCTGTAAGTGGGTGTGAGAGTTTCTGAGTGGGTCTGTCTGGATATGTGAGTGTCTAGTGGGTCTGTGAGTGGGTGTATGAGTGTCTGAGTACAACTGTAAGTGTGTTTTTTCATAACTTTTACAGCCGGACTCACGGATCTGCTGCAACTTTACACAGGGATAGTGCTGAGCATTGCGGCAGCACTGCAAATCCTCGTACACGAAAAATCATTTCAGGGGATTTGCTCGCCCATCAGGGGATCTCATACAGACCCCTATATAGCACCCATGGGGTCAGTGTACCTCTACCCTGACCCCTTCCATTGCATTTGGTCCAAATTTTCTCAGCCCAGGGCCAGTCCCCGATATCTAGAATGGCAGCCACAACTTTCTACTCAGATTCCGGCCAGCATAGGATCCGCGGTGGCTCTGTGTCCCTAGATATACAAATTAGTTTTTCCTTTAATATCTTAAAAACTACTGAATTAATTTACAGCAAATCACATGGACCAAATTTCGCTTTCTACCAAATTTGGTGTAATTCCGTTCAGTAGTTCGGGCTGCAGTTGTGTCTTAAATCTCGATGGAAAGTGATCTTTTTGGAAATGCAAATTTTTTTACCCTCCTTTTTCCTAGCCCACACTTGGCAGATCACCCCAAAACTTTCCATGCGCAACTAAAAACAGGTCACTTTTTTGGGAAAATTTGGTGAAGATTTGTCAAACAGCGCCAAAGTTATAAGCAAACAAAAAAATCCTATGGAATCTAGGTCCTAACTATAACTAACTACTGGCGGCTGGTTACCTGAGCTAACTATAACTAATGACCCCGCAATGCACTGCCTATGACCTCACCTATTACATAATTCATGACATGGTCAGTGACATCACTTTTGACATCTCAAATGGCATCACTAATGACATCATCAAGTAAGTGTCAGTATTTTAAGAGTTTATGGGTGCTAAACATATATACTAATCGTTAGATTAGTATAATAGTTGTACTACTAAAGAGTGGCACTATCTTAGCGGGTGTGTGACTGTATCAGTATGTGACTGCATGCATGAGTGACTGTATGGGTAAGTGAGTTGATATCTGACTAGGTCTGTACGTGTATGAGTGGGAGTGGGTATCTGAGTGGTTGTATGGGTGTGTGAGTGAGTGGGAGTGAATACGATGGTGAGTGAGTGGGTGTGTCAGTGACTGTATGGGTGAGTGAGTGGCTGTATAAGTGACTGCATGGGTGAGTAAATGGGTGTCTGAATGGCTGTATGAGTGAGTGACTGGGTTTGTAAGTGGCTGTATGGGTGAGTGTTTGGTTAGGTGAGTTGGTGTATGAGTGGTTGTACTGCAGAGTGAGTGTCTGTGTGAATGACTGTATGGGTGAAAGAGCAGATATGGGAGTGCTAGTATGCGTATGTGAATGGATATGTAAGTGGTTGTGTGGGTGTGTGAGTGAGTATGTGCGTGCTTGTCTGGGTGAGTGAATAGATGTGTTGAGAGTCTTTAAGGGTGTGTGAGCGGCTGTATAGGTGAATAAGTCTGTTTGTGAGTAGCTGTATGGGTGAGTGAATGGTTGTGTGGGTGGCTGTATAAATGAGTGAGTGGGTGTTTGAGTGTTTCTATGGAGGAGTGAGTGGGTGTGTGAGTACTGGTAAGGGTCTGTGAATGGATATATTAGTGGTTGTGTGGATGTGTGAGTGGGCGTACCAGAGGTTATATGGGAGTGTGAGTGGGTGTGTGAGTGGTTCTGTGGATGATGTCATCAGTGATGTCATTTGAGAAGTTGTCAATAATGTCATCAGTGATGTCACTGATCATGTCATGAGTAATATAATATGTGAGGTCATGAGCAGTGCTTTGCGGGGCATAAATTATAGTTATGCGAGGTAACTAGAAATTCTATGGTTTTGTACGAGTGAAATCTAAGCCTAACTATAACGTCTCTGTAACCTTTGTTTATTTCAGTGAATTTCTAAGGTTTTTTTAGTTCTATTTCCTAACTATAAAGACTCTTAAACCTTTAGTTCTTTAAGTGACTATTTAAGGTTTTTTAAATTCTATTTCCTAACTATAATGTCCCTGTAACCTTTGGTTTTTTAAGAAAAAAAAAATATATATATCCTTTGGTGAAGAAATATATGTGTGTGTGTGTGTTTATATGTCGCTTGACTTTGCTTGCGTCCTACTCAAGGATTGTTAAAAATGTTTAAATAATACACAGAGACTTGGAACCTACTATAGGATATCACTTATACTCACCTTTTTGGACTACTAGCACCATCATGCTCCTAATCATCATCATGCATTGAAATAATGACTGCAATGATGGGAAAAATGAATTACGAAAATACTATATTTTACAAGTATCAGCTTGAATGAAATTTGAAAGTAGTACTCACCATCCTTGTAAAAGTGAAACTATTCAAAACTGTTTGCTGTTTACTGTCGCTTTAATTCAAACTTATGGGCAGTGGTCCTTCTTCAATGTTTTGAGCTACGTTATTTAAAACTAACGAACCCACCTACAGAACATTTGGCATATGATTAAGACTCGTGAGAGTTGAAACGCGTGATGCTTTTTCTGCCTCGGAATGAAGAATGTATTGAGCATTGTTGGTGTGGCCCGTCTCACGTTACTGAGGAGTACGTGTGTGCTTTTGGAATATATATATATATATATATATATATATATATATATATATATATATATATGCTAATTCTAGTCTCTACTTAAAAACTGGACACCAACATTGCGTGGTCAGTTCAACGCACGTATTTATTCTTCGCTGTTTCGCGTTTCGGCAGTTCCTACTGCTGTAGTCACACACTAGGCGCCATTGTTTCCAAGATATAAATGATCAGATGACAGAGACTATGTGGTTTGGCCAAGTCAGAACTGCTGTTGCACTATGGTGATTGCTGCGATATTTTATTGAATTTTTAAACAAAATATATACTACTCTTACCTCACTGCGTATTTTGCACAATCTTGTACCCGCATCCTGGTGTTAGCTCGGCCCCAGGCACCCCGGTCCGTCACGGCAAGTGCCGGTTGAACGGAGGGTGCAGAGGGGGCTAGAGCGAACACACTTCCGGGCTGGGGGCATTACCGGCGCTGAGCGGTCTAGTCGCTCAACGTCCCATACTTATTTTAACCCAATGTCAGGCTGGGTGCGCAGCAGGCGCGCCACCGGCGCGCCGAAGGCGCACCAAAGGCAAGCCCGTCTGCGCCCGTCCGCGCCTCGACCGGGCCCAGGGCCACGACCCCTACTCAAACGGAGTCAGGCCCAGAGAGGATAAGTTACACTAGCCATGAGTTGCTCACACTCAGGTCCAAATCCTGCTGCCATACATTGATGATGATGAAAGAAGTCAAACAATGCCCAAGCTGTCAACTCTCCTTTGAATTCTCACATAGCAGAAGGTCGATTCCACTCCAGAGTCACCCTATCAGGTCAAATGTCAAAATCATTAAGGCTGGGTTAATCAATTCACGGTCCTTAGTCAAGCACAACAAAGAAATGGCCTATTTGATAGAAACTCAAAAACTAGACCTCATCTTCATCACCGAGACCTGGGCTGATGACGCCTCAGATATAGATTTAACACTAGCAATCCCAGAGGGATATTTAATCATCAGGTCGGACAGAAAAGGGAAACGGGGTGGAGGCCTGGCCATTATCTTTAGAAACGAACTAAGGACTAAGGGCTCGGACCAGGGCAGCAACCCAGATTGCGAAACCCTATTCTTTCAGATTAACATTACAAATAACTACATGTTTAAGGGCCTATTGATCTATAGACCACCTAGGGCGCAAACACCATTGACACAACTGCTTAGCCCATTTCTGGAATCCAGTGTGAAAGACTCTGATTTTACCGTTCTGGGCGATTTCAACTTGCATCTTGAGAAGAGTTCAGACACAGACACAGCTACACTGAAAGATGCATTGGCCAACCTAGCCATGGAACAGATTGTAATCAGAACACCTACAAAGCTGGGCACACTCTCGATGGGATTTTCACCTCCAATATTGACATCGAGCTTTTAGAAATCCTACCGATTCCCTGGTCAGACCACAAGGTAATAACATTCACCATAAATGCGAAAAAAGCTCCAATTACACCCACCCCTCCACATAAGAGCGCCTCATATCTCGATTGGGCAAGGATAGATCCCACTAAACTAAAGGAGCAGCTCACACTTACAATTCCTGAGATGGATCCAGACATTAACATTGCTCCAAATCAAATTTCAAGCTGGATAATGTCAGCTGTTAAGGAAGTAGTCCCTCAAAAGAAACCTACTTCTAGGAGGAAAACCCCTTCCCAACCACGGTTCTCTGATTCACTAAAAGCACAAAAGCAATATTGCAGAAAGGTCGAGAGAAGGTGGAGGACCAACTATGATCTACGGTCGAAAGACGAATATAAAACCTCTCTGGCCATTTACAAAAAATTAATAATAGAAGAAAAAAGCAAATATTTTATTTAAAAATAAACGAGGCAAAAAATTCTAGTAAAGAACTCTTTACTACTGTAAAAAAACTGACAAAAATCGACAGCGACAAACAGGCAGTAATTTTGTAATACTCTGGGCCAATTTTTTATAGATAAAGTGACCTCAGTCTATGAGTCCTTCAAACTGACCGACAAGGACTCTCCTATACGGTCATACACAGAACCCAAAGAGGAATCCCGCCCACTAAAGCAGAATCCCTGTTTCCACTTTGCGCCACCTTCAGTGGAACAGATTCTTCAAACAGTTAAGACTACTAAGTCCGGTGGCCTAACGGACCCTTGCCCACCAAAGGTAATGTATCTGTTTCCTGAGCTGGTGAGCGAACAACTAGGAAGGTTATTCTTACAAATAGTAAAATCAGGCCACTTCCCAGATACTTGGAAAATCACCTCTGTGTTGCCACTTCTAAAGTAACCAAATCTGGACCCACAGGAACCCGGGAACTACAGACCTATTGCGAGAATTCCTTTTGCCGCAAAGGTTCTCGAGAAATTATTGAATAAGCAGCTGTCCCCTTTCCTCTTGGATACAAATGTCTTAGACTACTCGCAATTTGGTTTCCGAGAGGGACATGGAACGGAAACAGCGCTACTCACGGCAGTAGAGGAACTCAGGAGTGTTCTGGATGCCGGAGGAAAGGCTGCCTTGATCCTTTTGGATCTCTCGGCGGCCTTCGACACGGTAAACCATGATACACTCCTGATCCGACTAGCTGAAGCCAGAGTTCATATGTCGCCTCAATCACTGCTAGTATCCTATCTGTCTAACAGAACTTTCACAGTGGAGCTAGGAGAAGCGAAATCAAAACCTTTTAACTCTCCGTGTGGGGTACCCCAGGGGTCCTCTTTAAGCCCTACTCTTTTTAATTTGTATGTAGCGCCTTTGGCTGCAATCATTAGGAATTGTGGGTTCTTACCAGTCTCTTACACTGACGACACCCAAATAGTGGTATCGATCGAAAATAATGTCAAAGAGACGGCAGAAAAATTTCAAAACTGCATGATGCCAGTTAATCAATGGATGCAGAGTATTTGTCAAAAGTTAAATGGAGATAAAAGTAGGCCTGGGCTAAAAATCCGTTCCGCTCGCGGAAATTGCGATAATTTGACATTTTCGCGTTCCGCGGAGAGCGCGAAAATGTAAAAATTTCCGCAATCTACATTTTACCAGTAATTTTTTGCTTGCTCGCGCTGTAAAATAATACATTCTTGCGTGCGCGCGATCGCCTTACCTGAATCCCCACGTTTGCCGACAAGTTTTCCCGATCCGGTCGCGTTCTCCACGAGATGTTGGATTGTGGGTAGCCATTTGCGCTGTCTCGCGACAGTTCGCGCCCGCAGTAACATCATTCATCGCGCGATCGCGTCTTTCTTCTCGCGATCATGCACTGCGAGACAAGTGAAAACAAGATGGCCAAGCCCGCGAGCAACCGCATGGGTAAGTTGGCGAGCCGCGACTACGCAGAACATACCGCGAACGGGCGGGAAAAATACTTCCGCATCTTCGCGATATTTCCACGTGTTTGCGGAGATTTTTAACATTTTCGCGATAATTTGCGATAGTGAATTTCGCAAATTCCGCCCACCCCTAGATAAAAGCGAAGTCATGCTGCTAGGGACAGACATGAAAATTTGATCCCCGGAGTGGTGGCCAGACAGTTTAGGCCACTGCCCATCTCCGGTAAACAAAGTGAAAAATCTGGGTGTAATACTGGACAGCAAACTGACATTTGACGCCCAGTCCAACAAACTGGCATCAACCATTTGGTACATCCTGAAAATAATAAGGAAGCTCCTGCCATTTATCCCCCTGGGTTCCCACAAAATGGTGGTAACAGGCCTGGCCTTCTCAAGGCTAGACTATGGGAACGCTCTATATGCTGGGATACAGGCTCAGCACCTAGCAAAATTACAACGCTTGCAAAATGCAGCAGCAAGACTCATACTGGACATCCCCAGGTTTGAGCCGATTGCACACAGACTAAGATCCCTACACTGGCTCCCAATGGAAAAAAGAATAACATTTAAGTCTGTATGTTTGGCCTAAAAGGCCCTGCATGGGAGTGGCTCTCAGTTTTTAAAAACTCATTTACGATTGTATGAGCCATCCAGGAATCTCCGGTCCAGCCAAGCAAAACTTCCTCAGATCCCAAGATACAAACAGGTCAGGTGGGGGGGGAGAAGCTTTCTGTTACATGCAGCAAGGGCCTGGAACCTTCTCCCAATCACAATCAAAAACAGCCCTTCCATGCTGTCATTCAGGAAAGAGGTAAAAACCTGGTTGTTCTCCTCCAGTTAGACCCAAGCCGTGACAAATCCCTGGAATTCTCTGTATCTACCCAGCGCCAAGACGCCCATGGGCAAACGTGTGGTTTATAAATCCTTAAATCAAATCAAATTAAATCAAATAAAAAGCGGATCACGTGATTAAAAACTTAATAGACATTGTAAAAATGCATATGGCATTGAAAATGTAATGACACAAAACTTTTTTCCATTTTTTCTTTTTCAATTTCTCTTTTTGTCTCATTTGTTTCTATTGTTTTTTTATTTTATTTTTTTATCTTTATCTCTGTGTCAAACTTTTGCTATTACTCCATATCACGATTTGGCTCTGATTATAAAGTGCTAGAGCTGTGCAGCATCTCAAAAGTCTATAATGATATATTGCAAATATAAGTTGGAACATTAGTGCAAAGTGCTCATGCATACACAAAAGATTTATATAAATAAATAATACTATTTTCATGGCTCATTAAACTATCATCTATCTATTGCCACGACTTCATAAAGTGGAAGTGCTATGTCAGCATGTTAGAACCTCCTCTAAAATCATAAAAAGCATTTTAAGAACATTGGAACAATTCTGCATGAATTTCAAGTTTGGAGTTTGCAGCTCAGTGCATTTAACATAAGTCCACTCTTCCTTGCCCTGCTCAATCCTCCTGACTCACCCTAAATTCATTTCCCTCGAGCCAGATGATGATTGGATGGAGAAAAGTACAAAAAAAGTTGTCTCGTCGAGTCCCTCCAAAAGAAGTGGAACATGATGACTACTATAGCTATCCTCGTTTCAAAGCCGAGAGAGACAGCCCCTTAACTTAAGATGAGAATAAGGAACAGGTAATGATGGCATGCATTGGTGTTTGTGTTGTTGTTGTTTGTTGTGCATGAAGTGAATTCATTGTGTACTATTATTTAATCTTCACACTAAAAGTGACTCAAGTCAATGGTTCGCTTCTTGTTGTTTAGTAGAGTCGGACAACACTATGATGATGACCACAGTGACATAATATCTTCGCAGTCAGTCAGTAGGATCGGAGATGATTGATGGAATTACTCAGGCCGTTTCATGAGTGGCATAAAAGGTAAACATGTCAACAACAACCACAGCAGACCTACATGTCTGTGTAGTGGTGGAGTCGAGTCACAAGTGTAGTAGTGGTGGTATGACAGCTGTGCATGCCATTGATTTAGTTACTTACTTTGGAAAATGCTATGTTACTGTATATGTGACATGTGTGCTCTGTCTGGCTCAGTCAAAATCTGAGCTAAGTGGAGGTTGGGTGGGCCTGCTCTGTACTGTTGCTTTTGTAGGTTAATGCTGGAAACAGACAACAGAGTAGATATGATTTAGCCATGACCCTCTGAAAGTGTTTTCACTCCTCCGTAATTTATGCTTTTTTTCCTCCTTGATGTTATAAATATATCCCTTTTAGTTTTTCCATCTGCACTTACAGGCCAGTCTTTACCCTGTGCTAAACAGAGAAAAACAACTCACACTCACCTACCAATCCGCATCCGCCAGGCAGGCAGTGGCAACCAGTTTGATGGACGCAGCGTCCATGGAAGGGAGGACCAAGAGGAATGCCGAGATGCAACTCCCCAATTTGACCAGGATAACATACAGTAACACTTTAGTATCAACATTCATCATCTTTTAAATAATTTGTCATTTTTTCTCTTCAATCGTTACTGTGTGTTGTTGTTGTTTGCTCTCTGCTTATAATTGATCCCTACAGCTATTTTTTAATTTTCTTTGCTAGCTTTAAAAAGTAAGCCCGGTACAACAGAAGTAAAAATGTATGTAATTTGGGTCTCTCTAAGGGCAGACAGGCATGGAAAATTGCATAATAATTAATAATATACTGCTGCCCTGTACTGTCTACTAGTCTAGTTAGTAAGTTATACTTATCATGAACCATCAAGTCATCATCATCATCATGTATGCATTCCCTTTTTCTCCCTTAACAGATTTATGGATATGATGTTCGTCTGCCAAGATTGTGTTTTGTTATTTGTCCATGCGTAGTGTTTTTCTTTGTCAAACCTTTCCCCAAACCCCCCTTCCCAAACATTCATCAAACCCCAACCCTCTTCCCCCAGGCTGTGTGATTTCTATTGAGGTTTGACTAAATTAAATGTGCACCAATAACTGATCACACGCTTGCTGGGGCAGATGTGGTGAAAGCAACACTGATTCCATTTCAAGGCAGGGCGAGGATCTTCTTCTGCTTGCCCACCCATGTTCTGTATATTTGCAAGTCAATTTTTTGTCCAAAGGAACCTAATCTATCATAATTAATTGCCGGCATCGATTGGATTCATCATCCTCCTTTTTACAGCACTAAAGGTTACGCTTGTGTCTAGTGACTTGACACAACTACAGTTTGTAACTTGCTGTTGTACTAGGCTATCCCCGCCACCATTATGTTTTATTTTACTTTAGCATTGCTTATCAGCATAATTATGGTTTATTGTTTGGCAGGATTCTTGTGTACAGTACTGTACTTTGTTCTACTACTCCTTCCAGAGTCTCTTTCAGGTAACTGACTGTCTCATTTTCTGTTTTTGCAAATGCTACTGCCAGTGTCTACTACTACCACCACAACCATGGCATCTTGGGAAACCAAACCATCATCACCATGCAGCTATCGCTGTGCCTAAGTTTAAACATCAATCACAGGTAAGAGTAGAAGTTTGGGGGAGGCATAATTAATAATGGAGATTAATTCAATAATTCACCCACCCACACCCTTAAGTCCAATGCAGAATGCATAGACTAGGAGGAGAGATTGACAGTACTAGTAGGACAAGTCACTCAGCGAGAGTACTGCATCCATCTGTTCATATGTAACAAAAAATCTGCAGATTATTTAAATCAAACACTGGCTGTGGCCCTGCAGCAGCAGAGGAAACCGTGTGACGTAAAAGAGTAACCCCCACACAAAACATTTACATCATATGTAAAGTTTAAGTATAAATATAATTGTATCCCCTAACAAAAATAAACTATGTAAAAAGTAATCCCACAACACCTGACCCACCCCTCTCCCTAATCCCAACCAATGTCTAAAAAGAATAGTCCAACCAATGTTCGTTCAAAAATAAAATTGTCCATATAACCCCAACTTTTCCCCAACGTGCGCCCAATGCCCACCCACCAAAAAAAGGAATAAAAAAGGGACAATCCAACGGGATCTCTCTATTGGCGGGATCGCAGTCGCCGGTTAACTGCCAGGAACTCCTGCTTTAGTTACTTTACCTGCTCCTCTTGGCGCGCCATTTGGAGGACCATGCAGTGCTTAAAAGATCGACAATTGCATCCACGGGGGGGGGGGGGCAGCAGTTTTCGATGAAGTGCGGCGGGCGGCTGCCAGACCGCGGCACCGTACCACTGGAGGGGCCTGGCTGGGGCCCAGGGCATTGGAGGAGGCTACAGCTGCTGCCGCATCCTCCTCCTCCTCCGCCAGAACTACCAGCCACCGGTATTCTGAACGGATGGCCTCCATCTTCCGGCACCGGGCCATGGCTGCCAACTCTTTCCTCTTCGGTTTAGATGATTTTGGTTCAGAAGGAGTAGCCATATCAAGAAGGAATAAAAATTGTAACCAATATACTCTTAGCAAAACAGTAGCACTAGCAGGCACAGTACATGACATTTGTGGTATCTATCTTCCCACTTTCTCGGCCTCTAACATTTGTGGGGGTTTCAGGCATTATACTAGCAGTATGGACTCACTTGAGTAGTACACCAGTCTTCTTCTTCTTTCTTGTTTAGCTAAATTAAGTAAGCTTGTTGTAGCCGGCATGCCAGCTCAGTCAGCTTGCTCCCAAGACACATACTCGTCGTGACGCAGACTCACGTTAGTTTTATTAACTACTGTCTGCATGTGGGGAAGCTAACTACTACACAATCATCTTATTTTTCTATTATGGGTGGCACTGGCACATCAAGGGCAACTGCTCAATTTCACTTTCACCCTGCCCTGACTACTATACTACAACAAGGCAGATGATATCTGATCCAAATGATCATTGCTTATATATGGGACGACATGAGGTACTTTGTTTTGATTGATTGTGTAACCATGCAGCCGATAGCCCACCCATGGCAGGTTGACACAGTCAAAAATAAATTAACATAGGTAGGGAGTGGGCCTCGGAGTTGGAGGGAGGCACTTGATAACAACATACATACACAATATATATGCTGTGCTTGCAAACTACTGTGAGTCAAGGGAGTATTCTTAAAATAAACTTCTATTCTTCTTGGCTTTGCTATTCTGGCGCGGTTTCTTTTTCTTTTACAGTCTCTTCAAAGACTCTTCATCCAGTGACAGTCTCCACCTATGCTATCTATGATGAATACCACCCAGGCATCCATCCATTCAAAGTAAACATGTCTATCATTCTTCTTAATCTCTCAACAAACATTTTTTTTAAACCACCACCCATACGTCCTTCCTTTCTTGCTTGCCTTTGAGTTTGACCCATGAAACACCCCGGAGGATTCTTGCTATGCACCCATACAATTTCTCCCACCCACGCAGGCCTCTTTTTTTCACCTTCCACCCATCCTTCAACCACACATGCATCTGATTCCTATCAGCCACCTATGCATGCATCCCACGCATCCTTCTCTGCCAGTCATATATATTACATCTCGCCCATCCTTCCTCCTTCCATCCTTCTTTCCCTTTTTGTTCAACCCATCAATCAAGGTCATCTGATCTGACTCTTAGTCTTCTCGATAAAACTTTCACAGCTGAGTTGAAGTCAGATAGAAGAGGCCATTAGTAACTCAACTACTCCCGTCGCTAATGCTATTGCTCTAATGCTTAGTGAAGGGTGTCTTCTTCAACCTTTGTTCACAACAACTTAGTCTCTCTCAACTTACACAACACCATTGCAGCGAGTGTGTAACTATTGTCAATAAGTAAGGAATATAAGTATGATTCATCACCGCCCGCCACTGCTGTTGGCTCACCCACCCCTGTGGCAGCTGCCGCATCCACTGCTCCCTCCTGGCTGGCGTCACCTGCCCCGCCGCTGGCCCCAGCACTGGTGGTCCTGGTCGGTATGCTTAGAAAGAACATTACACATTTTTTAGATGCCATATATACCTCCCCCAATTTTTCACTGGCAAGATTGAAAAAAAAAGTTAAAATACATACATATACCACATACATCACTACAAATCGGGTACTAGAGTAGACACTACTAGTAGTAGTATGTCCTATCCTATCAAAAATAGTAAAATATCTGGTTGGGCATTTTGTTGGTGGGAATTGTCGAAAAGCCTCTCAAGATTAAGAAGACTAGAAGAGGCCAACCCAAAGTACTGGACTCAGTGGCTAGAGCTATTGGTGAACCTGAGTTTTAATAAAACCATTTAAATAAAGAGTGACCAACTGGGCAAGCTTATCTACTGACAGACTAATAATAGTAATTTTACAGAGAGTTATAGCAGAGGCAGTTAAAAGCAGGGATAAAAAGAATTTAGAAACAGATAGTCTAGATCAAAGAAGATTTGGTAAAAAATAGAATTTGGAAGCGGAAATGATAGTTCGGAAAAATAAGGTGCAGTAAAAGTTAGGGAAATATAATTATTAATATTAACAACAGGAATACTTACTGGGGCCAGCAGTAATGCCCTCAGTAGAGGAGCAGTCCTGGTCCTGGCCCTGGCGTTCTCCAGCTACTTCTGCCGACTCTGACCCCGTTTTCTTGCCTCTGGGTGCTGATCATGTAAGATATAATAAAGAAAGAGACAAACATTGATGATTGGCGTGAAACAAATAAAATATTTTTTCAAACGCTCCAAAAAACATTTTTGGAAACAATTGCAATAAAATTGACCTATCTAATTTGATCGTCTGGTAGTATCGTGGAATTCGCAGACCGTCTCGTTATTATATTTATGATTACTAATCCAGTGTTCCATTCTGATTCCAGAATACTAAGCCTAAATACCACCTGACCTAGCCCACCTATTCAGACGGGCCAATTGTTCACTAAGTCTGCATTTCCATTTAATTTAGTCCTCAAAAATGCATATGATGGAGCAGGTAAAGCAAAATTTTGTATACCTTCTCTTTTTTGCATGAAATTTTAATACGTAATCGTTCTAAATATTAATTTGAACTAATTAGTTTGGAGTGGAAATACTAATCAACCATTTACACCTTAATAAACACGAAATACACGTGGGACTAAAATGCTAACTGCATGGCTAATAATTAAATGATTAACTATGGTACGCAAACTAACTGTAGGATGTGTTGAAATAGAGAATTGCATGATTTATGTTGCTTTTGTGATGGTTTGTGCTGCCAGTGTTACAGAGGGTGAGTATTATTGCTTTAAATGTTGCTACAAGCTAGGAAAATAATAATATATATTGGGATTAGTGTGGGTTTAAACATTAGAATCTTCATTTCCAAATATTAATTACTACTATGTCTGTTTTTGCTTAAGTTGGCATTCGGGCCTACTAGGCCGCAGTACATAAAATGGAGTTTGGAAGTGGCCACCGTCATGTGAGCGCGATGCCTACTGTGCAGACTCGGATGGCTCTGAAGATCTCCAGGTGACCTCTGATGAGAGACGAAATGTTCCTTGTCAAGGATAGGAATGTGGAGGACTGCCAAGACCTAAACTGGTGTGAATGACTGAGAGGACAATGAACAACCTGTATAAGAAGGTTTACATGTTATTACTTCGGAACTTTTGCCTGTGAAACTACGAAAAGAATACAATTGGGAAGATGTCATGCCCAGTCTCATGGGAAACAGGCAAACCTGGGAATATTGAAAAGACTTACAATTTTCGGAGGGCTTAGGCAATCAGAACACTTTCCACCCCTAAATTGTTGCATATTGTCTTAAAAGTAAGGAGAAAAAGAGTATAAAAAGGGGGGGGTTAGAAGTGTAGCGTCGTCGTCATCATCATTATCCTTATTGCTGTTAGGCTGTTGGTGTGGAGAGTCGATTTGCTGGATTGTTGGTTCGTTGGTGCGATTGCTTGGTGCCTTGGCTAAATCGTGGGGATTGCGTCGTGCTGAAGGAGATTTCCTGGACGTACCTGGGTTTTCTTTGATTATAAAAGGACGATTCCATCTGAAGGGATTTGATTTTGATGTAGGTTGACGAGTTCTTCTGGAAATGATCGCCAATATTCAAATTTAGATAAATATAAATGTTATGTCAATTTATGTTCAAGATCAAAGATTGCAAATTGCTCAATAGAAACCTGATTTGAAATGTAATCCTGATTATGCCAGCACAAAGTGAATTAATTAGATACACTGAACATTGATTAATAAGAAATGAGTTTGTGATTCTTTAATAAGGTATTGAAAGTTAATCGAAAGGTTCCGAAGCATTAAATGTGTTTTAGCTGGTTCTAAATCACCATCAACCAGTCCAACTAATTAGTCCATCGACCAAGTGGTGGAGTGCCTTGATGTTAAAGTTAGGATTCTATAGGTCCAGATGTATATAATGTATATAATATAAAGAATTTCTTCCGATAGGTAACAAGGTACCCCCCACATGTCCAGCGCTTCTTTTCTCCCTGTGTGCAGATTCGAGTGAGATGTATGAGTGTTGGTGTTATGGGTCCAACCAATGAATGAATGTATGAATGAGTAAGTGTGATGACGGGTCTGTGACGCAGGGAGGATATGTAAATTTGCCCCTTTCCGCTGGAGCAGTTTTTCTGATAGCAGATTGATGGTTTTATTGCATTGGTTTGGTGATTATTGATTATTGATTTATGTTCTAACACTTTATGTTGAGTCATGTTGTGTTTTATATCGGCAATTGGTTCGAAAACTTCCGGGACATAGGAAGTTGGTTGCCCTGTAGGTACACGGGGAAAACGTGTGGCAAGTGTAGTCGCACAGTGTATTGTCTGGTTGCCCTGTAGGTACACGGGGAAATGTGTGGCAAGTGAAGTCGCACAACGCATTGTCTGGTTTTGAGTTGATGACATCGTTGTGTGTTATCGTTAGGGACATTTCTGTGTAAATGTATGTGAGTGCAATAGCAACAGGTTCTCTCGTGAAACTCTGGCCTTAATTCTCAGGAGCAGTGTAGTCTCCACATGTGTTTTATCCCCAGAGAAACGGTTAGCCTTTTTGCTTGTTAGAAGGGTAAGGTAGAGGGAAGTGCTACTTTATCGGCGAAACTGAATAATTCTGTGGTAGGGTAGAGGTAAGCGCTGCTTACTGGAAATACAGAATTCTTGTGTAAGTGAATAAAACTATCTCTTTGGTTTAGCGAAACCGGCAATGGTTGTGTTTTTATGTTGTTACTAACAGATTTTGATTAAAGAAAACGTAAGAAAAGTTTTCCGATAAAATTTTGTAGAGGAGGGGTCAGCAGAAGCAGGAGTAGCGAGAAAAGCTGACGTCAGAAAGATCGCGATGGGATTGGCCAGCCGTAAAGAGACTAAGCTTTCACGGATTGGTGCGTTGGTGTGAGCCGCGCTAGGAGTGGAGAATTGCCAGTGTGACGTAGACGCCCCGGATTGGTGCGTTAGTGTGAGTCGTGCTGAGATTGGAGAATTACAGGAGGGACGTAGACGCACATGATTGGTGCGTTAGTGTGAGTGGTGCTGGGATTGGAGAGCATACGGAATAGCCACAAGAGAAGTGATTTGAAAAGTATAGTGATTCTGAACTAAGGATAAATAAAAATGATGTATTACGATCCACCTGAGAAAGAGAAAAGGTCATGGTTTGGGAAAATTAAAAGTCTATTAAAAAAGAATAAGCCGATTGTGACTAGGGAAGGACAGATACTTCCTCCACCGAAATCGCCTGCATCTTTTATGGTAGCGAAATATGGGTACCATACATGTGTTTGGCTAGAGAATTGGGCAAAGTATACAAAAGAAGATGGAGTCTTAGCATTTCCAGAAAGTGGTTTGTTTAGTTTAGAGCTGTATTAAGAAATTTAAGAGAAAGAATGATGAGGTTAGAACCGAGACCTAGACCTACTCAGTTCGAGGCTTTGACGGAGTGGGAAGAAGAGATGTATGAAAGGGTACGGCATTGGAGTGGAAGAAGGTATAATTACATGTTTGGTAGACAGTGTGGGCAGGAAAGTCATGAGGATCGAATGAGAAGATGGCAGAATGCAAACATGATTGATGGTATGTTTCCTTTGAGACAAGTGGCAGAAAGTGTACAGAAAAGAGAAACAATACAGGGTCAGAAGGTTATAAGTATGGTGTGAATGAATCAGAGAATGAAGTGCTAGAGAACATGTTTTATAAAAAATCCTCCCCCATATCAACCAAATTCTACGTTGATGACGCCGAGTGCGCCGGTAAAAGAAACCATGCTAAATAAAAATTTTGAGCAAACGCCACCTGATTTAGGGAAAAATAATCCATTTAGGGACTCTGAAATGTCACAACCTGTTAGGACTGGAAATGAAAATTCGGCTGAACTAGCTAGAAATACTCTGGAATTAACTGAGAAAATTAGAGAATTAACTAAAAATATGAAAGCAGTAACTGTACCTGTAACTATAGGGCCAGTAATGCCTGTCTTTGATAAACAGAAAGATATTGAGCATTGTTTAACAGTTCCCTACAATATTAATAAACAAATCGGGACAGAAAGAAGTGGATCAGGAGAAAATGCATGGGGAAAAATGGCAGGAACATCAGGTTTAAGTACTTCTAAAAATCTGACTATAAATCAAAGTCCAGCAGAGAAGACGCTGATGACAACAGAATCGGCACCAGAAACCCCAGAAAGAAATACGGATAGAATAAGAAGCGAGACAATCCCTGTAGGACCCACTTCTGAGGAATTAAGTGATTGGTTAAGGAGTTTACAGCGAAAAGATACAGAACCTCAACCTTTATATGTGGCAAAATTAAAAGTAACATTGGAAGAATTAATAGTAGGGACTATTCCAACTGAAAAATTAAAAGCATATCAGGACGAGGAGCTAATGTTTCTCTGCAAGAGTATAACTTGGAGAGCGAGGAGTTTGCATGAGAAACTTGAAGAGACAGCGAGTGAAATGGGCATTGACTTTGAGAAAATAAGATCATTACAGAAGCCATATAGAGAAGATTTTCTGAAAAAGATATTGAAAATCTGAATACTGCAGGGAGATTGATTCAAATTAAAGAATTGATTGCCTTGTTAAGGAAATGGGCTGATGTAGACAGGTGGAAAAGTAGGTGGTTTGAAAGAGAGAGGATGCGACAGACAAAACTTTTTCGGCATTTCCGGTAAGAGAAAAGGAGCCAGTAGTAACTGAATGTCCCATGAGGGAGAGCCCAGGACGGGGTTATCTGCATGTTCCCTGGATTAGCAAGACATTTTGTCATTTACAAATGATTTCCCAAGGTTAAGAGAAAAACCTGTTGAGTGGTATCGACAGGTGGAAAGAGTTGTTAAATTATCAAAAGTGTTGTGGATAGATTTGAATGGTCTTTTTGATATAATTGTACCTGCAGATGTATGGGCAGAATGTAAAATTACAATAAGTTGGCCAACTCAAGAGTACCCTAGGGATCCCAAGATGGGGGCCCCTGATTCGGAGGTAATGAGGAAATATGAACAGGTAATTACCTTCCTGAAAAATAAAGTGCCACCAAAGGCAACCTATTGGGTAAAAATTGATAGAACTCACCAAGAGGTTAAGGAATCTGTTCATGCCTATTATGAACGGTTACTGTTAGCTTTTAAGCAATACAGTGGGGATGAGAAATTGAGCGAGAAGGAATTGAGTCATTTTGTATATCGATTTGTTTATGGTTTAAGACCTGAGGTAAGCGAAATGATCAAACAGCATACAGTGGATTGGCAAAATAAAAAGATAGATGAAGTGTTATGACATGCAAAATATTTTAGTGAAGAAATCGAAGCAAAACAACGCAAACTGAAAGAGCAGGCAATGTGGGCACAAGTTAAGGTCGCGGAGAGACAAGAGTCCCAGTTGATTGAGCAGGCTAATAGCATGGGCCAAGTTAGACAAAAACCTAATATTAGAAAGGGAAAGGGACAAATCAGCTTAGAGGAAGCAAAAAAGAAATGGGCATGTCATAATTGCGGAAAATTAGGGCATTAGAAATCCGAGTGTAAATTGCCCCCGAGTGCTAATGGAGATAATGCATCATTGAATCCACAGGTGCAGAATGAGGTGAGTTGTCAACCGCCGCAACAGCAGCAGGTTGTTACCCAACAGTGTCAGGTGCCAAAGCCACCTTTTCCACAGAGCGTAAATCCTCAGAGATACAGTAATGAGACAGGATTCTACACCGAGGAACAGGTAACGAAGCTACCGTGTGCTAGTGCTGTTTCGCAGTATTGGCTGCAGCGCGATGAGAGTGAGTCAGAAGAGAATTATTGACGGTGCCTAGGAGAGGAAGAGTAGTGCGTACTTGGCGCAACTCTAGAGGTAGACGAGACAGGACCCTTTGTGGATGGAAAGGTAAATGATGAAAATATTACTTTCCTAGTAGATACTGGTGCTACTGGTTCAACTGTTAGATCAGCTGACGTTAAAAATCTTCCTCTCTCGGGTGACACAATCCAAGTAGTCGGAGTCTCAAATAGACAGATAAAAACATATCTTACTGATCCTGTTAAAGTTAAAATAGGGAAATTCACCGACATGCCCGGTGAATTTGTTAGTGAGAGATTTGTTCTGTAAAATGAACTGTACGATCTTCTGTACCCCTTATGGCATAGCCTTTGAAACTCCAGATGAGGATGTACTGTATAGAATGACAATGGCAAATTTGGAACCCGAAATTACTGAGGCATTTGTTGTATTTGATCCGGAGGAATTGCCTCAGGAATTGAAGAAAACAGTGTAACCCGAGGTATGGGATTTCACAGGAGAAGATATGGGATTGATGAGAAAGGTAGACCCTGTGAAAATAACTGTAAAGGAAGGAGTAAGCTACCCAAATATTCCTCAGTATAAATTGACACCAGAAATAATTGCAGGAGTGACGCCTGTAATAGACAAGATGATTGAACAGGGAATTTTGAGAGAAATAATGAGTAGTCCTTGCAATTCACCAATCATTGGTTTAAAGAAGCCTAACGGAACTTTCAGAATAGTGCAAGATTTAAGAAAAGTGAATAAAATTGTTGTATACTGCTGTCCCATAGTACCGAACCCTTCGGTAATCCTATATCAGATTCCCCATGATGCGGAATGATACACAGTCATTGACCTGTGTCATGCTTTCTTTTCTATTCCATTGCACCCTGATAGCCAACAAATGTTTGCGTTCCGGTTCGGCAAAAGTACTTTGGCATGGTGCCGTATCCCACAGGGGTATACAGAAAGTCCATTGATATTTAATCAGATTCGAAAGAAGTCCTTAGAAGATTTGAAAATGCCCGAAAGTTCAGTACTCGTGCAGTACATCGATGACCTATTGGTGGCATCGAGGACGCGAGAGGCATGTTTTGTGGTCTTAAGGTATCCCCATCAAAATTACAATTTTGTAAAAAGGAGGTACAATACTTAGGTCATAAGATTGAGAAAGGCCTGAGGAAAGTGACTGCAGACAGGATCAGAATAATAAAGGGAATGAGAGCACCAATGACTCAGAGAGAAGGGAGAATGTTTCTTGGAATGGTGGGATATTGTCGCCAGTGGATCAGCAACTTTTCGCTGATTGCAAAACCTTTGGTACGCTTGACAAAAAGTGATGTGAAAGACCCCTTTGAACGGAATAAAGAAGAAATGAGGGCTTTTAGACAACTGAGAGACAGCTTGTGTGAAGCACCAGCTCTTGGAATGCCTGATTACGAAAAGGAATTTGAGCTCTATTGCAGTGAAAGAGATGGATGTGCACTCTCGTTATTAGTACAGAGGCATGGAAAATTAAGACGACCGGTTGCCTACTTTTCAGCTGTACTAGATCCTGTAGCTGTAGCTTTACCTGGTTGCTTGAAAGCAGTAGCTGCTACCTGTAAGAGTTTGGAGCAGAGTGAAGGAATTGTGATGGGATATCCTGTGAGAGTGTTTGTACCCCATGATGTTGCAATTCTTTTGACAAGAAGCAGAACACAATTTATGACGCATAGTCGGCTGACTAAATATGAAAAGGTCATTCTGGGTGCTACAAATGTGAGCCTTGTGAGGTGCCTTAATGTAAATCCATCGACATTGCACCTGATGCTGTGAATGTGGAAGTGAAGGATGACGTGGAGCATGATTGTTTGGAAGTACTTGATTTTTGCACTAAGCCATGTCCGGACATAAAAGATGTGCCTCTGAAAGAAAGTGACTGTGATGTTTGTGGATGGTTCATGTCGGAGAACTGCAGAAGGGATTCTGAGTGCTGCGTATGCAGTATATACTGTAGCGGCTGTGTTGGAAGCGTCTTGCCTGAAAGGAGTAAGGACACCTCAGGTTGCTGAATTGTTTGCACTGACCAGAGCATGCAAGTTGGGAAAGAATCTACGAGTCACTGTGGTTACTGATAGTCAGTATGGGTTTGGAGTGGTGCATGATTTTGGACAAATTTGATCACAACGAGTTTTCTTGACATCAAGTGGAACTCCGATCAGAAATGCTGAAGTGGTTGGGAAATTGCTTGAGGCGATACATCTGCCTAAGCAAATAGCAGTTGTAAAATGCGCAGCCCACTCCAAGGGAACTGACTATGTGTCAGCGGGCAACAAATCTGCGAATGACATAGCGCAGTATTGTGCGCGAAACCAAAACTCCTTGAATAGGAATCGGGAAAAGGAAATTGTCGGGATTCCGTGTTCCAGACCAGTCATACCAATATCCACGGGAGCGAAGAGAATGTCTAACCACTCCCGCAGGGTATATCCACCTCTAGTATCCTACATTCACAGAGGGGGGAATGATATCCTCAGGGAGTGGAGAGACCATAAGAACCACCATGAAGTCAGGGAGCAAGAAGGACCACAGGCAGTGTAAACCTACATGAAAGAAACAGAGGAAATTTAAATCTCAGAAAAAGGAAGGAAACAGATAAGCTTGTAAGTAAGCAGATATACAAGTGTTAAGGCATATGCTTTCCCAAACTCACCATGATACCTTCAGCTGAGAGGCATTAAGCAGGTCTCTCTAATTCGTTGGGGAGCGAGAAGGGAGTACGGAGGACTCGAGGGGAAGTCGTGCTCCTCAACAAGGCTTGTAGAATAAGTCCTCCTTAGTTTGTCTACCCCTGCTTTCTTCTAGCAATCAAGCTATAATGTTCTCGTGGCCCAGAGGATCTTTGATTTGAGAGCACCTGTGCATTTAATTGGAGTTTGTTTCTGAGAACTAAAGGGTGACGCGACTCCACGTTTCCAAAGTACCGAGTACGAACGAGCTCGTCCAACTGAAGAGCTGATCTGCAGATAACACACACTATCCCACTTGGTGATAATGAGCGGGGCTAGCTTCTACCAGAAATGCCCTCTTAGTCAGTGCGAGTCGCCCTAAATAACACAAAATCAACTGTTCGCACTACTTCGTGCTTTTCCATTCTGTCCGTAGGAGCGTGGGGTGAGACGCGAAGAGCCAGACTGCAGCGCGTCCTCGCGTTGCTGGAAGTTGGCCGGGGATGAAACGGGGAAGCCGATGGCAGAGCGTCCTCGCGTTGCAGGGAGTTGGGCGGTGATGAAACGGGAAAGACGATGGCAGCGCGTCCTCGTGTTGCAGGGAGTTGGGCGGTGATGAAACGGGAAAGCCGATGGCCACGTGTCCTCGCGTTGCAGGGAGTTGGGCGGTGAGGGAAAAAGGAGAGGAAGAATGCAGCACATCCTCGCACTGCAGAAGTGTTCGCCAGATCCAGGAAGAGACGGCAATAATAGGAGGGTTCTTTGGGAGAGTAGGAGATTCTCCTATGAAGAGTCCAGGTAGGAAACTTTCAAGTTCGAACAGGTCACAAAGGGGGCGTGGTTCTGCCAATTGAAGTAAGCCAAGCACCTGCTAACGGGCGTTGACTGCCTTTATACCAGAAGTCAGCTGACCGGTATTCAGTGCAGCATGGGAAAGCATACAGGATGATAACCCTCACAATGCATTATGGGAGAGGTAGTTCTGTGAGAGTTGGGAATAGAGAGGGATGAGATACAGGAAACCTGGCGGTTGACAGAAATGAAATCATGTCCCTTACTTTTTACTAACACTGTGACTACTTGGGAGGAGGTGAGGCAGTTACAGGAAGAGGCAGGAGAAGAGGAAAAGAAACAGTGGATAAAATCAGGATGTGCACCACGTGAGGTAGACAAGGTTTGGGTTTATCGTGATGGAAGACCAGTGATGCCTGATTTCATGATCTCTACCATGGCACGGATGTACCATGGACAGGCACATGTAGGTAGGGATGCCATGATTAGATTTTTCAAACAGACCTGGTATAACGCCAAGTTCCGGCTTGTAGCTGAGAACCTGTGTCAAATATGCCTTATATGTCAACAATACAATCCAGGAAGGAAAACAGTGGTGATTTTGGGAACCATAGGACGGGAGGGAGGTCCTTTCACCAGAATGCAGATTGATTTCATTGAAATGCCCCGTGTAATCGCCTAAGATATGTCCTAGTAGTTGTACGTCTGTTTTCACGTTGGGTGGAAGTTTACCCGACTAGAAGGAGTGATGGAGTTACTGTAGCGAAACTCCTATTGAGAGAGTTCATTCCTAGATTTGTTTTCCCAGTAACGATTGAATCAGATAGAGGAAAGCATTTTCAGAACAAAATTATAAAATTAATTTGTGAAGCATTGAATGTACAACAGAAACTACATTGCGCCTCTCGCCCAGAGGCTTCTGCCGTAGTGGAACAAACGAATGGCACCATTAAAAACAGATTGGGAAAAATGTGTTTGGCCACAGGTCTAAAATGGCCAGATGTCTTGCCTCTGGTGCTCATGACTATTAGGTCGATTCCTGATAGGACCACTGGCCTGAGCCCCCATGAAATTGTTATGGGTAGAGCAATGAGACATGTTTTCATTCCTGTCAACAAACTATTGCCTATATCTGATGACTTCGTTTTGGATTATTGCAAGGGGTTGGCTGATTCCTTTCATTCTGTGTTTCATCAGGTTGGACCGGATGCAACCACCCTTGAAAAGAAGCCAGCTCATGATTTGAGTCCTGGAGACTGGGTGCGGATCAAAGTGCATAGAAGGAGAAATTGTCTGGTCCCACGCTAGGGGAAACCACATCAAGTGATTCTGACCACGACGACTGTTGTAAAGTGTGCCAAAGTAAAGAACTGGATTCATGCTAGTCATACTCTTCGAATCCCTAGTCCCATAAATAGACCTGAGGAAGAGTATTTGGAAGAGTCCGATACCAGTTCTGAGTCAGAATCAGAAGAAACAAGAACAAGACAAACTCCAAGAACGGGAGAATCGGAGTTGAGCGAAGTTGCGGAGCCGGATAATATACCATTGAGGAGGCGACTGGAAATTTCCGATACTATCTCCGAATCAGAGACTGAACAGGTGGGAATACAAGAAAGGATAAAAGAAAACATTGAAGAAACTGAACAAGAAATTCTTGATAAAGAAGCACCAAGTGCAAGCACGAGAGAAATTCCGCCTGAGATCATAGAATTAGAAGGTGAGGAATTAGATACAGAGAGTTGCGGAAGATAAGATTGTTGCGGAAGACCCCCGAGGAGGTGTAGGGACAACACACATCCAGGTAGAAGAAGGGACAGTTAGTCAGCAGGAAGATTGCGTGGAAGAAACACAAGGAGGGAAAACCGTAGATTTGAAAATAATAAAAAATGTTTAAAAAAAAAAAAAAAAAAGAGGAGGGAAAACCGTAGATAGTGAACCTGAGGTCTTGAGAGTAAAATCCAAAGAAAGTAAAAGTCAAACCGATACAGAATCTGAAGAAAGTGAAGGAGAAGGCCAAGGAGGACGAATCTTGAGGAAAAGAGCTTGGAAAACAGAGCGAGGTGAGAAGGGGAACAGGTTGAAAAGACCATCGAAAGAGGAAACCTGGCCTAATAAACTTAAAAGATTGAGATACTGACTGACGAGAGTAAGATCTCCTATTGCTGAACAAGTGAATGAAGTGTCTAGTCAAGAGAAATCAGAAGACACTGATCAGGCACACTTGAAAAGAGAAAAGAGAATAAAGAAACCCAACCAGAAGTACAAGTCACCGGAGTGGACGTATGTGGCACTTCCTGATATACAAGAGGAAGCAGACAGCCAAGGTAGTCTAGGAGTGGCTGTACCGGAAGTGGTTGAAGAAGAAGATGATTCTGAAATCCTGAGAGTTATCTTATCTGATATCAGAGAAGAGACGGATGATCAGGAAGTTCTGAACCAAGATTGTGAAATGCGAGACAAAGACAATCAAATGCCGGATTGAAGTGACAAAGAAAGATGCAGAGAATTTAAAATACTGGACAAGACACATAACCGAAAGAACCAAGTAGGCACATAAAGCCTTGAGTTTAGACAAAATTAAGTCGCGAATAAAAGAGGCTAAGCCAAAAGACACTGATCATTTCCGAAATGGCAAACACAGAAGGTAGAAAACCTACATGTGGGTTTTTCCGAAGATGGTGCAGTGTGTTGTTGTTGTACAGGATTACTAATGCTTCTATGGATCATATTAGCAATAACAATTTCGTTTAAAGTGACATTCGAAAGGGTAGAAAACCATACTGAGAACAGGACTAATAGAGAAGAGGTTTACGATACTCATGCGACTAAACTGGTAGATAGAACAGATTTCCATAAGGCTAGATCTATAACTGATTTTTCTAATAATGTTTTTTCAAAGTTACTGTATGAATATGTAAAGACTATGGAAGTTAGATATTGCTATGTTTGTATGCAGTTACCTGCATCGGTGTCAGAGGGTGTCACCTATCATCACCTTACTTTGACATATGGAATAACCTGTAGCATATTAGCAAGCTTGTTCAATAAAATAGAGAAATTAGAATATTATTATACTGATATAGATAATGTTTTCTCGCAGGTACCTGTAGTTCCCGAACTAAATAAGGTGATTTCTGGTAGAACTTAAGGTGAATTTTTCCTAGAAACTAGAGAATTAACTTTAGAAGAAGTGTTTAAGAACAATCTTACTTGTAGTCTGAGAAAAGAAGAGAAGACTTTCTTGGACATGGTAGAAGAGAGGAGAATTAAGATGCAAAGAAAAGTATCTGGGGAAAAGATGGAAACAACATTTTGGGATGCTGAAAGGGAAAACCATTTAAAGGGAGAAACAAATCCTGCAATGGCGTTGTATTGGCCTCAGAGAGGGAAATTGTGCATCAGTAGAGATAACACTGTTTATGATAATTATTTTGTAGGTGCAAGTAAATGCCATGATGTATATAAGATCATGGGAGGATGGGGATTTAAAGGAGGAAATGATCCGGTATTCCCTGTAATATATTACATCTGTGGGAACAGAGCTTATTATAGGTTACCGGACCACTGGTATGGTACATTCTACCTAGGCCTGGTCTTCCCAAAAATATTTCATGTGGGAAGGGGAGAGGACAGTTTGCACGAGATAGGTAGAAGGAGGGAAAGTTGGTCAGAAATTGTAGGGGATATCTTTGGAGCACTGATACCAGCCGTTGGAATATCTCTGAATGCACATAAAATTAGAAAATTGTCTACAGTTGTGGATCGCTTATCGTCAAGCACAGCTGGAGAGTTCTTAATGGTAAATACCGAAATGGTTGCCATGAGAGCCATGTAAATGCAAAATCGACTTGCCCTTGATATTATTTTAGCAAAAGAGGGAGAAGTCTGTGCAATGCTGAAGGTACAACATTGCTGTACTTACATTCCTGACGAGAGCCAAAATGTAAAGAAATATATTAAGAATATAACTGATTTGCATGAGGAAATTGTTCCATTGGAGGTTGAAAGTGTTTGGGAGAAGCTTGCTAAAAGCTTTTCTACTATAAAGGGTTTATTAACAAAATTAGGTGGTTCATTTGTAGGTAAAATACTAATGCCAGTGACTTGTGCTGTAATACTAATACTGATCTTGACATTAGGATGTGTATGTATAAAAAGAAGAAAATTACAAAATAGAATAAAAAGAAAAGTTGCGAAAAGAAAGGAGAAGGAAATGAGAGAAAGAGAAGTAGGAGATATAGAACTAGAAGAATGAAAAGAAAACATGTACAAGAAAACAAGAGAGGATGAGATGGGAGATACTATGATGTAACGTAACCAAGTGTAAGAGAACTGAGTAATCATTTCCGCAAAAATTTATGACATTTAGTGGGATTTGTGGTGATGTTAAAAATCACCAAAGGGGGATTGATGGAGCAGGTAAAGCAAAATTTTGTGTACCTTCTCTATTTTGCATGAAATTTAAACACGTAATCGTTCTAAATATTAATTTGTACTAATTAGTTTGGAGTGGAAATACTAATCAACCATTTACACCTTAATAAATACGAAATACACGTGGGACTAAAATGCTAATTGCATGACTAATAATTAAATGATTAACTATGGTACGCAAACTAACTGTAGGATGTGTTGAAATAGAGAATTGCATGATTTATGTTGCTTTTGTGATGGTTTGTGCTTCCAGTGTTGCAGAATAGTGAGTATTATTGCTTTAAATGTTGCTACAAGCTATGAAAATACTAATATATATTGAGATTAGTGTGGGTTTAAACATTAGAATCTTAATTTCCAAATATTAATTACTGTTATGTTTGTTTTTGCTTAAGTTGGCATTCGGGCCTACAAGGCCGCAGTACATAAAATGGAGTTCGGAAGTGGCCACCGTCATGTGAGCGCGATGCCTACTGCGCAGACTCAGATGGCTCTGAAGATCTCCAGGCGACCTCTGATGAGAGACGAAATGTTCCTTGTCAAGGATAGGAACATGGAGGACTGCCAAGACCTAAACTGGTGTAAATGACTGAGAGGACAATGAACAACCGTATAAGAAGGTTTACATGTTGTTACTTCGGAACTTTTGCCTATGAAACTACGAAAAGAATACAGTTGGGAAGATGTCATGCCCAGTCTCATGGGAAACAGGCAAACCTGGGAATATTGAAAAGACTTACAATTTTCGGAGGGCTTAGCCAATCAGAACACTTTCCACCCCTAAATTGTTGCATATTGTCCTAAAAGTAAGGAGAAAAAGAGTATAAAAAGGGGGGGTTTAGAAGTGTAGCGTCGTCGTGATCATCATTATCCTTATTGCTGTTAGGCTGTTGGTGTGGAGAGTCGATTTGGTGGATTGTTGGTTCGTTGGTGCGATTGCTTGGTCCCTTGGCTAAATCGTGGGGACTGCGTCGTGCTGAAGGAGATTTCCTGGACTTACCTGGGTTTTCTTTGATTATAAAAGGACGATTCCATCTGAAGAGGTTTGATTTTGATGTAGGTTGACAAGTTCTTCTGGAAATGATCGCCAATATTCACATTTAGGTAAATATAAATGTTATGTCAATTTATGTTCAAGATCAAAGATTGGAAATCGCTCAATAGAAACCTGATTATGCCAACACAGAGTGAATTAATTAGATAAACTAAACATTGATTAATAAGAAATTAGTTTGTGATTCTTTAATAAGGTATTGAAAGTTAATCAAAAGGTTCCGAAGCTTTAAATGTGTTTTAGCTGGTTCTAAATCACCATCAACCAGTCCAACTAATTGGTACATCGACCAAGTGGTGAAGTGCCTTGATGTGAAAGTTAGGATTCTATAGGTTCAGATGTATATAATGTATATAATATAAAGAATTTCTTCCGATAGGTAACAAGGTACCCCCCACATGTCCAGCGCTTCTTTTCTCCCTGTGTGCAGATTCGCGTGAGATGTATGAGTGTTGGTGTTATGGGCCCCACCAATGAATAAATGTATGAATGAGTAAGTGTGATGACGGGTCTGTGACGCAGGGAGGATATGTAAATTTGCCCCTTTCCTCTGGAGCACATAGATGGAGGACACATGCATACATTTTTGCATACACCAAATTGTTGGTTGGTTGTTTGCTGCTGATGTTCTGCTAAGCCTATTACTCCCTCACTAAACAAACTACAAAAGGTTCTACTAAGAACTGAAGTAAGCAGCACTCAACAGTAGGTGACATGACGGATGATGCGTCACACAGACAGCTTAAAAATTACCAACTAATACTAAGTAACTAAACTACCTATCCACCACTATCTTAGTGACAGGAGGACAAAGGAAGGACTAGAGTCTCTCTAGCATTACCTAACTTAAGTTCTCTAAAGTAAACTCTTACATAATCAGCCCAAGCGAGCGCTACAAGTAAGATTAGTAGCACTGAGCACCTGTGTCTAGAAAAATAACAATCACAGAAGATTTTGAAACTTAATTTACCTGCAATGTAAGCAGCAGCATTTTTGCTATTAGTAAAAACATTATATTTGCAATAACAGTAACACAGTCTAGAGAACACACATTACTACTAGTATTAGCTACTCACCAAGCTCCATAACCTCGACACCTAGCAGGTCCAGCAGGTCCTCCTCCCGGTCCAAGACATCTGACCACCGGTGGGTCAGCTGGTTATGGGTGCGCCGGACCCTAGAGCAGTAAAACACTGCCCGGCGCACCCTCGCCCACTGGCGGTGACACTCCAGGGTAGCTTAGCCGGAGCCAGGCCTGCCGCCTGCTGCCAAGATCAAGGGGAGGTGGCACTGCACAAAAAAAACAAGGGCGGCCACCTCCGCCTCGCCGAAAGGGACCGGGCCTGCAACCCTGGCGGGTGCAGTCTGCCACAAGGCAGGCGGCTCTTTGGCGCAGGTACCTTGCCCTTGGAGATGGTACCCTTTCCCTTAGCCATGGTTCTGGGGTGGGCGGGGAGCGGAAAAGAAAATTTAGCAGGAAAAAATAAAGTTAGGGGAAGAAGTAGGACTGTAAACAAGGAAGTAATATAAAACAGTAGAAAAGTAACAAAGAAACGCAGTAAAAGTTGAAATAAAATGCAAAATATAGACTTAGGGACAGAGAGGGATAGATAATAAATAAAAAAGTTCAGAAAAACAGGGTAAAAAACAAAGGATTGAAAAGATTGGTGAGGGATTGAAAAACAGGCCCCTGGACCATTCAAAAGATAGGAAAACAAGATGGCTGCGCCCATTGGCGACCGCGTGATGATGTTTTCGCGATATTTCCCCCGAACACAACATTTGCGTTGCCGAACGTCAAAAACATCTTGCAAGCATGATAAACAAGCAACTACGCATGCTCACGTAGCTACGCGTAGCGTCACGGAATTTTTGTGCATCTTCGCGTAGCCTTGCGTAGCGCGGCTACGCGAACTTCGCCCTGGGTTAATCAAGACATAAGACTCCTCCCATGGTATGTCATAAATTCTTCTTAGAAAGTCCTCTGTATCCTGTATCTATTATGGGAGACCACTCATAAATTTCTGCAAAAAGGTGTCAATGTATCAGTAGGTGGTTTCAATTCAACTACCTGTTGCCGAGATGATCGGTCTCCCAGGTGGCATTTCTTGATTCTAATGTATTTTTGGAATCAAGTACAAAGTTGGTGTTGTGGGGGATTCTACATTCAAATATAAGTATTCACTCTGGGACAATAGACCTGTCCCCCTCCACTTGGCTTACTCTTTTTGGAACCCATTTTTAATTTCAACCAAATTAGCTGGTGATACTTTGTGATACCATTTAATGTCCCTCAACTGTGGTTTAGCCTCAATGTTGTACATGTTGAGCGGCCACAGGATGATGTTTCCTCCCATGTCGGACTGACGTACCACAATATCTTTTCTAGCTCTCATCTTATCCACCACTTGATGATATCCAAACTCTTTTCTTCTATTGACATTTCAAAAGTTCTCACTCAACATTACAGATAGTGTCTTTAAATCATTTATAACAAGATCTGAAAATATGTCCATGGAGTCCCTTGGAAGGTTCAGAACAAAGGTCAATTTAGGCTAAAAGGTGTTTTGATGCTGCTATAGTTATCTAGACCCAAAATATCCACAGTTTCTCTGGATGATGTAGGGAGCTGTCTTACCTCATTGTCCCTCTCCAACTGTTCTAAATCATGCAGCAGGTTCAAATCACCTACTACTAAATTCGAAACAGGGATAGTCTCTCCAGAGTGTTCCACATCTTCCTGTTTATTTGTGTTATAAAAAAACATTCTAAACTTCAATTTCCTTACAAATGTATTAAAATCAATCCGCGTTTGTCCATAGTTGAAATTAGTATAAGTACAAAATGAGATTCCCAAAGACAGAATACTTAATTCATCAACTAATAATACTGATATTTACGTTGTCGTGTCTACTTGGTTTTGACCCTTGATCTGAGTTCCATGCCTTCTCCTTCTTTTCTTATGCCTCCTCTGTTGAATTTTCCTTTTCTTGGTGGGCGTGCTACGACATTCATCGTGCGGGCCAAACGTAAAAACGAAGATCTTCTATAACCGAGGGTGGCTCTAGCATTTCTCTACCCTTTGTAGACACTCCATCCTCCTGGTCAGTGTTCAGTTCTGAACTGAATTCCGAGCTGATTTCTGTTGATGTTTGTTTTCCTTGATTTCTTGCTTGTGGAGCAGCATTATTTGACAACTTCTGTCAAAGTAGAGTATCAAAACAGCGTGCAAATGTATAAATATTACCCCTTTGATAGTCCACCCTATCCCTCGTGAACTTTATCGCCTTTTGTTCTCTAATGATTTGCTCACGTTTTTTAAGTTTGGTTTCCAACTCTTTTTCAAAAATTTTAACTGCTTCCAGTTTGGAGAGCTGACTAATCTCTTGTTGGAGTGATCTAGTTTCTTGTAATATTTTCTCTCTGTCCCATTTTACATATTTTATGAGAATCTTCATCATGTTCTGTGATGATTCCACACTGTTGGTGGCCCATTCCTGCAGCATACTGGGGTACGGATTCTCAAGAGTTGGAGCAATCAACACTCTCAGCCCTCGTGGTACTGTCCCCACCTCCAGATATATAAAAAAGAAAAATTACAAAAAGGATGAATAGCTTTACTCTGGCCCCCAACAAAGATAGAAACTGACAGTGTCCCATGTGGGACTGAGACACCGACAAAAAAACAAATAGAACAAGCATTGGCAAAGCCAATAGGTCTCGCCTACCCAATACCAATTGGCTTTGACAGTAAGTTTTAGCCATGTGTACACCAGTGTGGATGCTGTTCAGCATGGCTAAAAGTTAGTGGAATGTCACAGAGTTAGTGACAAATAGTGGAGTGAAGTATCGGAGAGGGGAGTGGAGTGTCATGGAGTGAGGTGGAGAGTGAGAGTAGAGTGGCGTAGAGTGACATAGAGTGGATGGGCGTACAGTAGAGGAGAGTAGAGTAAAGTGACGCAGAGTGGAAGGACATAGAGTGAAGTGACGTAGAGTGGAATGCCATACAATGTCGTAGAGAGTGGAGTTTCTTACAGTGGAGTGGTGTAGAGTAGAGTAGTGGAGTAGTGTGTTGTGGAGTGAAGTGGAGTGAAGTAAAGTGGCATAGAGGAAGCTGAATAGAGTAGAGTGTTGAGGAGTGGTGAAGAGTGGAGTAAAGTTAAAGTGTCGTAAAGTGGCATAGAGTGTTGGAGAGTGGAGTGTTGAAGAGTGGATTGGCGTAGAGTAAAGTGTCATAGAGTGGAGTGACGTAGAGCAGAGTGGCGTAGAGTGGAGTAAAGTGTTGTGGGGTACAGTGAGGTGCAGTGGGGTTGTGTGACATAGACTGGAGTGGCATAGAGTGGTGTGAAGTGTCAGAGTGGAGGGGTGTAGTGTGAAGGGGCATAGAGTGGAGGTGAATAGAGTAGAGTAGGGTGACAGAGAAGATTGGCAACAGCGAATTGGCACAGAGCAGCATACAGCGGAGTGGTTTAGAGTGGACTATTGAAATAGAGTGGACTGGAGTAAAGTAGCATAGAGTGCAGTGGAGTAAAGTGCCATGGAGTGGTGCAGAGTGGGGTAGAACGGCATAGTGTTGAGTAGCATAGGGTGGAGTAGAGTATCGTAGAGTGGAGTGGGGTATGGTGGAGTGGCATAAAGTGGAGTATGCATGGTGTGGTAGTGCACTGTCATTATAGACAACACATTTACAGGTAAAATTACCATTATATTTGCACATACAGTTTTATTTATAAAACTATACAACACACAAACGATAATGTGTGGAAATGGCATCCTTTAGTGTATTGATTTGTTTTGATCGTATTAAAATAGTTGTTTCCACCACACTTCAGAATTACACAAAAAATGTGCTAACCTAATTATGATACATTCGGAAATATTTGCACAATTAATTTACAGGCATTTAAATTTTGGAGTTTTGGGAGTTTTTAGAGGTTTTTGGAGGCCCAGGGCCTCCAAAAACCTTGTGATGTCCCTGGGACCATGATGTCAGTGCACCGCAGAGGTACTGCAATAGCTTGCAACGTGTCATGGTTTAAGAAGTTTCAAGGAAACTCATCAATGGTCTATACGCCATCCCAAGAGCATTACGGTGACTCAGCAGTGTCATCTCAAGTAATCATGAAACCGATGAAAGTTAAACCACCACACTATAATAACAAGCAATAATTCGCAACCCACGAGACTCAAACTAGGTTGGACAGTCACTGCTATGCGCTGAGGCCCGACCTTACCCCGTCGCAGTGACTTTGTAGTTTAACACCTACCTCAATACTCAGGGCTGTTTGATTGCAAGACTTTTTGCATCTGATAATGGCTACAGGGTTTGTTGCTGTCATGTTTGCTCCTGAGACGTGTTTGTTTTAAAGTTCTGGGAAAATGTTGCATATACACACTAAGCCATTTGCAATGCACAACGAGTTGACCCCTGCATGTCCCTGCACATTGGTATCACCCCGTGGCGCATCAGCAAACATCATAAATAAAGTTGGGTCGGGGAAGCAATGCAGTTTTGCATGCCCATGTTAAGCAACCAATTTGCATGGCTAGTCCTTGGGGTCGCGGGGCGCCCAGCCATAAAACATGACAGCTACTGACTTCCGGTATTTTATTTTCCGCTTGGAGCTGGGCTTGATAGCTGCTGGCATTTGGGTGCTGTTGTACAACTGAACATCTCCGTCTCTGGCCTCATTTTAAATTTCATCTATATTGCCATGGCAGCGATTGGAGCTGCGTGTGGGGTAAGGCACACAGAGCATTTTCGGTCATCATTATTGAATGTGGAAGGCTTTGCAAGAATGTTCGATAATTATTAGATAATACAAGTAAATGTTTTTCACATAATTATGGCCTATTTATCTACTTTCTACACACGGAATATGGAAACGCCAAGCAGATGTGGCGGCTGCTGCCCACGTCACAGAGTTTACGGGTCGTTTCATTCCACCATGAAACTCGAACCATGTCCGCACTGCACTTCCGGTGGTAAATAACAAGGTGCACCGATGTCGCACCTTGAAGCCACAAAGGTTCAAACACAAGAAGAACTAGAGAGTATATGCATTCTCGGGTGGGGGTAAGTAGAACATAGCAAAACCAAAGGGGATGATGGACGGAACAGTCCAGCCCAAACTGCCAAGCCATGTTTTCCCTGGACTGGAAACAAGCCTCCTGGGACCGGTGTCTGGCTAATCAGCCGTCATCAGCCAGGCTAGCTTGAATCCAGTGGCAAAGGGAGCAAGGGACCCACGTCTGGGCATACCCTGCCAACTTAGGGCAAACAAAGCAAAACCAAAGGGGATGATGGACGGAGTGTTGAACAATGCAAGCACTCACCCCAAGTCAACTGATCTGGGTTTAATCCATCATCATTCTTTAGCTCACTCCGCCACCCCAGTTCAGACATGGCCATATGCAAATCAGTCTGACCCTGTGCCTCATGGGAACAGTCCAGCCCAAACTGCCAAGCCATGTCTTCCCAGGACCGGAAACAAGCATCCTGGGACCGGTTTCTGGCTAATCAGCCATCATCAGCCAGGCTAGCTCGAATCCAGTGGCAAAGTGAGCAAGGGATCCACGTCTGGGCACACCCTGCCAACTTAGGGCGAACAAAGCAAAAACAAAGGAGATGATGGACGGAGTGTTGAACAATGCAAGCACTCACCCCCAGTCAACTGATCTGGGTTTAATCCATCATCATTCTTTAGCTCACTCTGCCAATTTAGGGCGAATAAAGCAAATCCCTTGCTCACTTTGCAAGTAGAACATATTCAACAAGTAGAGGTGTGAACGTGGCGGAGCAAATAGAAAATCTGACTGCAAGGCCCCTTAATCGTCAAGCCCTGTTAAAAATAATGCAGAGACAAAAACATTTCCAGAGAGAAAGGGGACGGGCGTGAAAAAATGGAATGGTGTCTACTGCAGGACAGTCAGTGTAAGACAATACTGTACCTGCTGTGAACAACAGTGAGACAGTAGAAAGACTCGAAGTGGCCGCAGCAGGACGCCTGCCACATTAGAAGATGGCCGCCTGGTAGGAGCACTCAGAAGGAGCTCCAAGCGCTTGGGATCCCCCTTGTGGGAATATCCCTATCAGCGGCTGCCATCCTGAAGAACCGACTTCGTAAGAGTAACAGGAGTATCTCCATTAATTTGAGATTATCGTATTTTAAACACACAGCCATTCTTACCTAGTCACGGACCCCGGAATCGACGACGGTCGTGACGCCACCCGAGGGGCTGTTCTGGCCATCGATGTGCGTAGGAGAAGACGGAGCCGTATTAGGAACATCCCTGGCCACCGCCACCCTCTCGAGTTTGAGCTGGGACTACCTCGGTAGGGCGACGAGACCAGATTGCTGAGAGCAGACGTCAGCTGCTCCGTGGACTCTCCGGATGACCCGCGGAGCGAAGCAGCAGGACCTTTTTGACCACTGAAGGTGAGGAGCCCCCGTTTCCAGGTGGTGAGCTCCTCTTGCCGGCCCCCGTTGGCCCACAGGTCGACCCCTGTCTCCCGGGGACTACCGCGGGGTGCGATCTCCTGGTTCCCTGTGTTGGCACCCAAGACCTCTTGCCGGCCCCCATCGTCCCGCAGGTCGACCCCTGTCTCCCGGGACTCCCGCGTGGCGCGATCTCCTGGTTCCCTGTGTTGGCACCCAAGACCTGGGAAACCTCGGCCCGCAGAGGCAGGATCTCCACCAGGGCTGCAGCAGCGAGTCTATGAGGACTGGGGGAGGAGGCAGGGTGAGTGCTTTTTCCGGCACTGTGGCGGCGGGCCCCTGTCGCCCCCCTTGAACGAGTCAGCTAGACTGCAGGGCCGCGTTCCACCGGTCCATCGGTCACACAGAAGGCTGGGCGGCGGCAGCCCCTGAGATGCCCCAGAGGGAGGACACTGGCAGATTCCCAAGACTCAGGGCAAAACCCTTTCTCGGCCCCGCCCCCTATGAAGCAACAGTCTCAACAGCACAACATAACGCCGATAGTGCGTTCATTGCTTCGGGTTTTCTCTTTGACGGATGTCGGAAGAAGCAATTGGAACGAATGGTTAATATACATCGCGACCACAACACCTCCTCCAACAAAGGGGGCCTGGATGAAGCCAGTTGCTCATTCTGATATGCCTAAACAAAAATAACGACGGCAGCGTAGACATCTCATTAAGGTAAAGTTACCTTTGGGGCATTTAACGCTATTATCTCGTGTTGTGCACTTTTATGTCCATCACTATACTTTTTAAGATGGCAGCGGCCATAGGTTCTTCTTTCCTAAAATGGCCGAGACCATAAATATCTTTGTCAATTGGCCTACTCCAAGCATCGGCCACCGCTACGTCTGTCTACTCTAACCTCCTCTAACCTCAATCAGTCACCATTGAAACAGGACTATCTTGCCATATCAGTCCCATGGACAGTGAAACTAGACTACACTGGTTTTCCCCTAGAGCCCCTACTACCCTAATGGACAGTGAAATAGGACTACACGGTTGCTCCCACAGTTAATGGAAACAGACAATGGACCACATAATTGGTCAATAAGATCGCTCCCAATGATGCGGCCATCTTAGACTGTCCCCACCCTAGATCTTTGATTATTACTTTTTGTTTTCGAGCGTTATTAAGTGTGTCTTGATGTGTGTGGACTTACTTTTACGGATCAATAGATATATTCACTCACTACTTTTGAGTGCTTGGGGACTTAATCTTATCAACATGGACAACAACAAATCTGTGTTGGAGTGTACTAGAATTGATGACATCTTTATACAGCCTTTGTGCTATATTTTATTGAACCATTACTAGACCTGGACGTCGCCATTTCCAGTTAATATTTGACCTTTCTACTGTTAGCCTTGAGAAAGTCACAGTACGTATTAGTACGGATGAAACACGTGTTGGCTGTTGCGGCTGTTGCAAATTTGGACACAAGTTCGATGAACTATTAAAAAGAATACGTTTTTGAAGATTTGACGTCTATGTGAATCACTTTATGAAAATGTGGAACACTCTGGAATTGTTGAAGGACATTGAGAAAATTACTGGTCCAACTATTGGCTTCAGAACAAGGGTTTGAGATATAACTGTTTATAATTTCAGGATGGGTGTGCGTTATTAGCAGTTTTTTTCACTAGATCTTTGATTAGACTGACCTCTACACCTTCTCACCACAAATCAGAATTTCTGTAAATCCCTCACGTGACATATTACAAGCTGCTCTACTCTGAAGCCCTGGTTCTTTTCCTTTTCCTTCCTCTCTTGTCCCTCACATCCTACTCTGTACCCTGCACCCTGGGCAGCCATCAAGTTACCTGAGTGCCGACCCCCGCTTCCTATTCAGCCCACTTTTACCTAGCCATCTCCTCAGTGGCTATTCTTCTCCCCCCCTTTCCCACCCCTCCAAGCACGCCTTGCCACTTACTGTGCTGTTTTCATCATGGAGCGCATAGGCACACACACCTACAGCATCACTTATCCCCCCAGCCTCACAAAAAAATCAGCCAAATGATTCAAGCAGAACTTTATAAAACCTCACCCCGAAACTCTCTTTGCAGATCCTTATTTCTCACCACACAGCGGGATTACAATCACTGATATCATTTTCCTCACGAAACGAAGAGCCCAATGAAAAAAAGCATTCCTAGCTTCTCTCTCGATCTCTTCCATGAGGAAAACCGCTCATGGTACAGTTTTCGGTATTTCCCCCTCCCAGCTCTTTCATGCGACAGCTACTATCACCATATACAATAATAGAACTATCCTCATCCAAGCCACAGACCATAATTTAAATCTCTTGGACAACATCTTCCCCATCATTAAAAACCTTGTGTCTAAACCCCAATTGGCTACTCAATCCGCTCTCATCGCTAGCACAGAACTGGTAACACCGCCCCCCCCGGCAAAAAGTCTCGCCCCTCTACCACCCTGTCCACTACCGTCCCCCACCCAACTTACCCCTCCCTCCTACACACCGCACATCACCTCATCCATACCACCCTGCACGCCTGACACCCTCGCCCTTCATCTGCCCCGGCCACCGCTGGCATCGGTTTCTTACGGCACTCCCTCCCTGAACACCCCTCCCATCAACACACCCCACAACACTTCACCTAACCCACACACTCTACCGCCCAGCATGACTGAGACAACATACGCTCCTTCCTTAGATTTGGAACCCCCTCTTCTAAAGCCCATAGCTCCTCTCCCCCTAACATCTTACCCCCATAGACACCATCTCTATCGTTAATTCATCCACGCCCCATATTGCTTCTCCTTACCCATATTCCCCACAGCACAGCCACCCCCCCACGTCGGCTGCTGGCACATAACATGACACCCCATCATCTATCTGAAACCATGCTACCCTCAGAGCAAGCCACACTCCCAACTACCATTCCTACTATTCCCACACCCACACAACAGCCAGCCACCCCACAATGCACCCATCTACACTCACGACCCACCCTCCCACACGCACGACAATGCCTCCACCACTATGCATACCTGAACCCGCTCACACACCCAACCTGACCTCAGCGCAGCCATCCACATGCATAACACAGCCACCAACCTCACTCATAACCGCACCAGACCCAAGACTAGATGAAATTATGACCGCACTTCACCAAATTAAAACGGAGCTCCATTATTTTAAGGAAGTGATGTAGAGAAAATCATGGCGTTCTATTCCCTCAAAAACCTCCAAATCAAGCGAGCGCACGTACCACCTATCATCCACCTCTAAAATTACTCCACCCATTTGGAAAACAGTTCCTTCCCACAATACACTAACACGCCCAATGCGTAGCATCAATCTGCTCTCGGAGAGCGATCTCCTCTCTCTTCTACACTCTTACGAACCCTCTCTCTCGAACTCCTTTACGTCCTCTCAGATGACCATCCCGACTATACCCCTCAACCCTTTCAGATCCGTTACCCACAACAATAGAGGAGTACGCGATAACAACCTAAGAAGAGTCCCTCTCACTCAGGACCCCTCCTCTTCCCTCATCTCACCCCGTCTTAAATGCACACTCCTAAACTGTAGATCGGCCTCTAGACACGGAGCTGATATAGCTGACCTCATCATTTCACAGGAGTTAGACCTGATAATACTAACTGAAAACTGGCTAACAGAATCCTCCACCCCACTCATCGACATTCTAGTGCCCCCTGACTATGATATCATTAGATTGGACAGAACGGACAAGATGGGGGGAGGTATAGCCTGTATACATCGTAGCAACATCACTGTAAACAGAGCCATATCGCCTGTATTCCCCTTGTGCGAATACTTATGCCTGGACATTAGCTGCAATGGCAAACCAGTATGCTCACTCCACATCATCCACCAGGAGACAACCTCCTCTTCACTGAACACCTCATGGATATGATTTCAACTAACAACGGGCAGCAAAATACCCAAATTTTCCTTGGCGACTTCAATCTCCATTGGAATGACAACAACGACGCAGTGGTCAATAGCCTCAAAAACTTCCTGGATGATCTAGCCATCACCCAAACCTGCAACAGCCCGACACAGAATAAAGGCTCAACCCTTGATCTTATAATCTCCAAAATTGACGTCATTCAGTTGGAGTCACCCCTGTGACTGGTCGGACCATCATATTATCTCCTTCTTTATCAAGGAAACAATTAAACTCAACTCGGCTCAATCCACAAAACCAAAGATCTGGAAAAGAGACTTAAAAAAACTCAACTCCAACACATTACTCTCTTCCAGCTACAATCTACTTCAACCCCCTGTAGGCACGTCTGACGTCCATGATCTCACCAACCACTACCTCAACTCCATGACCGCGATAATCAACGAGGTAGCCCCCCTGCAACTAAAGAGAGTTTCCACTAAAGACTCTAAGCCCTGGTACAACGGTCTTCTTAACGAGGATAGACGGGCCCTCAGAACCTTGGAACGCAACTGGAGATCAGTCCCATCTGCTAATCACCTCAAGGTATTAAGGAAAAAGAGAAATGCCTACTACAAAAAGATCAAGCACACTAAAGCAGACTTCTTCAGCCACCAATTAGACCAAGCAAGAAATCGTCCCCAAAAACTTTCCGAGTTAATCAAAACTCAATCCAAGGACGCACCTCAACGGCAACAAGACTTAGCTCGCCTACAACCCAACTGTGAAGAATTCTCTACCTTCTTTAATCAGAAGACCGACAACCTTAAAAAAGATCTCCTTAATGACCGATTACTACACACCGCTCCTCATATGAAAACCCCCACCACACTACCAACCGCGCCATTCCAAATCCCCACTAAGTTTGTCCTAAAAAACTATGCAGCCTGGTGTTCCTTTGATACTTACACTGAAGAGGCTTTTGGCAAGATTCTCAATGCCCTGAAACCGGCCAATCACATCAACGACCCTCTCCCTGCAAACGCTGTTAAAGACCTTACACCATGGCTTCTTCCACTCTGGACCAAAATCATTAACAGTTCACTTCAACAAGGCTGCATCCCGGACTCCCTCAAAGTAGGACAGGTTTCACCCATCCTAAAGAAACCTACAGCTGACCCTACGGACCTTAACAACTATCGTCCTATATCCAATATTCCCACTTTGGCCAAACTACTTGGAAAATGTGTACACCGCCAATTGACTAAACATATTGATCACTTTGACCTCCTAAACAAACACCAATCAGGTTTCAGAGCAGACCACAGCACTGAATCAGCCATGACACACATTATTGACGATGCGCTACAAATCCTTGACCAGAACGGATCTTGCCTAATCATCCTTCTTGACCTATCCTCAGCCTTTGATACGGTCAAACACAAGAATCTAATAGAGCTCCTGAACCATAGAATAGGTTTATCAGGGTCAGTATTAAACTGGTTTACCTCTTTCCTCCATAACCGTACACAAAAATTCAAGGTCAACAACACTCTCTCCAAATCCTTACCAGTAACGTTGGGAGTTCCGCAAGGGTCCTCACTATCTCCGACATTGTTTAACCTGTTCATTGGAACCTCTCACCGAAAATCTTCATGCGTCTAATGTACAATTTCATATGTACGCTGACGATACACAACTCTATCTTAAGATCAACACCCTAGAAAACACTAAGTTGCTTAACTCCACACTCAGGAACACCCAGTCCTGGCTAGCAGAAAAACATCTCAAATTGAACGCTCTAAAAACAGAATTCCTCCTCATAGCTCAACCTGCCAAAGTCCCTTTAATGCAAGACTTGATCAAACATTCTTACCGCACTCAACGTTCAACCAACCATTGTGGACTTAGCAAAATCTTTGGGAATTACTCTTGACAGCAACCTCTCTATGCAAAAACACATTAGCAACGCTACAAAGGGAGCTAACTTCCAGATAAACACACTGAGGAAGCTGAAACCCTTCCTGCCAGTCGATGACTTCAAGCTGGCATTACAAGCTCTAGTTATCCCTCGAGTGGAGTACGGAAGTGTCTCTTTATATGGCCTCCCAAAAGTTACAACAGCGCCCCTAAGAGCCTCAATAAACGCTGCAGCAAGACTCATCACTGGATCGAATAGAAGTTCACACATTTCCCCAGACTTAACATCCTTGAACTGGCTACCGCTTGAAGTCATAATTCATCTAAAAATAGCGTGCTTGACGCATAAAGCCCTACATCATAATACACCCAGCTACCTTGCACAGAAACTTACGATCTCTGGTGGTCTAAGATCCTCAAGGAGTGCTGAAAACCTACTACTGAAACCTCAAAGGTTCAACAAGAAGAAAACATATAAACGATCCTTCTCGGGGATGGCGCCCAGAATATGGAACACACTTCCCCCTGAAACCAGACTGAATGCCTCTACCTCATCTTTCATAAAGGAAGTTAAAGAGATTTTCATGGCAAAATTCACCTGAACACAGACTAAATATACACCGAGTTCTACAGCTCCCTCACTATTAAGCCTTACTATGTTAAGGCTCCAACTAAACATCCTATTCACTTTTTCTGCCCTTGACTTGACCTAATGGGGATGTTTCCTGTTATGTACCCTACTGCTGTTTGCACGAAATGTTATGTATACGAGTGTTACCTGCATATATTTGTTTGTATAACTAACAGTTGTTTAATATAAAGCGCTCTGATATCCGCAAGGATCTTGTTCGCGCTCTATGAAACTCTCAAAATAAATAAATAAATTAGTACAGACAATCGTCCTACAAGGATGTGCTTTAGGAGCGCTAATTTAAGGACAGACAGCCTGAACGGCCAAAGCCAAACTGAGGAACAGATGGCCGGGTGGGGGCGGCGCATGGGCGAGCAGACAAGCCTTTAATGGCATCATCAACTGAGCAAAGGGTGGCTACTCACGGGATATAGGTCTGGGCAGAGAAGGCTCAGAGGAGGCCATCCTGGAAGTCTTTTGAGATCTGGTATTTACGTCATCACCTTGGGAACAATGACTCATGAGCTCTCCATCTGAATTTCTCAGTAAAGAAAAGGCTGACCTTAACCAATCACTTAGCAAAGACATTAGTTTATTTTAGGATAATGCACGCATCCTTAAAGGAGAACAAAATGCATTAATGGATACAAAATCAGATAAAAAGGTAAACAATGTTTCAGAGGTAAATAGAAATTGCAACAAACCAAAGACTACGGCAAATCAAAACAGGACGCCTGATATAGTGGAGGGCACCAAGGACAAGTGTAGCCCTAGTAATCTACCAATTCTGGGCCAGCTTCGCAAAAAAAGTAAAACAAGCACGGTTGTGAAAGTGAAAGCGACCGCGCTGGGTTAATTAGTAACCTGATCCAGGAATGCAGCTGGCACACTGCGCGCCGCTGCTCGCTCCCGAGACCCATAGGCCATGGATGTGAAGGTTTATAGAAAAGGCGGGACATGCCCCCCCTTTAGCCATTTGCGTGCTTTCCTTTTTGAAAGCCACACGCAAAGGCCAATGGAATGTGTGGGAGGAGTCCGGCCCACACGGAGAAGTCTATTGGAAGTCTGGTGTGATTCCAAGAGGCCCTCTCCTAGAGCTGCGCTAGGCTCAACCTAAAAAGGGAAGCATAATAAATGAACGTCCGGAGCCGCTCATTTACTATTCACTGCACCCCATAATGCCCTTCATAGGGTCATTTACGTATATTGGGCTGCATGCTGGATCCTCCATATGGGCAGGGGCACCACCAGCATATTTATTTGGTGTTCTGGGGGGCTACAGAGAGTGCAGCAGCCCATCAATACTTAAAAGAAATTAGCCTTATGTTTCCTGGGGTCTACAGGATTTAGCCCCAGGGAAGTGTATTGATATGTATAAGCCTTTCCAGGGCTGAAGCATTTGTTCTTCAGCTTGGGAATGCAGGATTCCTTGTGTTTGTATTTATAGTTGCATTATTTAATGTAAGGTAAGGTAAAACTTTATTGTTCAGTTAATTACAATTTACAATACATCACATACGATCACCAAATGGAACATCATCAACAAAAAACATCATTAAACCGTGTTCAATCAGTTGGAGTCCTCAAGGTTTACAACATTGCACCTCAGGGGAGAAATTTTTTAAACTGAGTTGTATAGCCTATAATAATGGTCTGCAGCTATAAACCACCAACCATGAAATATAATCTGAATATGTTTGCCCAATTTAGTGTTAGAAAATAGCTCCAATATTCAGATGTTACAGAGCATGGACCTTATAGTGCCAGATTAATATAATTTGTATTTAAAATATACCAGCAGGCAACGTTATAACCATGAATGTCAAATGGTCAGAACAAAGTGCTACATGCCTTTAACAAATGACCTATTTCATTTTAAACTATTTTTTTGAGACAACAGTACTATAATAAAAAAACGTGGTAGTTTAGCATGATCAGTCGTTCATAACTGTCTCGTACACGGTTCGGGTAAAAAAAACATTAAAATTCATGGTAATTAAAACCAATTCATATAACAATTTAAATAAGTCCCTGTGCACTACATGAGCCACTGACATTAATCATTATTACTCAAACGTTGCTAATTTAAACTCATTGATACACATAAACGTAAGGAATTTTCCACAAAATATCAAATCATCACCTTGAAGACAGACTTTGACTGCTTGCTGACATGTTTGTATAGTATTTCTTTTTTTAAGAGTGTCTCAGCAGTCCTTTACGCTATACTATTAGTGCTGGGTAGCTACAGACAATATGACAAATGTCTTCCTTAAAATAGTTACAAAGGCAACATGATGTCTCCCCCAAATGGGTGTATTAAAACGAGTTTGCAAATCTCCAAGTCGGAAACTCAGCAGCTTTAGTTTTGGCTTTAGACTGTCCAACCCTCCTAAGTATGGCTGAAATTTTAGGAGACCATATGAACCAATTACCATCAATGCATGGGCTCTTTTAGACAGCGCATTAAGAATGAAATCGTTTTTCATGATCCATTTATAACTCTATGAAATGCAGTTTGAGAAAGTGATGAGGCCAGGAGCTCCTTTGCCTTAAAAGTGGTTAGGGCCAAGTTCAAATATTCATATGCTGTGGACGGTTATGCTTAACATAGATGCATTATATGGTCTGAGGTGTGCAAAAAAATAGACTAAGGCATGTTTAATGTTGTTTTGACAATAAATGCTTTATTGAAGCATTTATTAGCAAAATCAATTGCTTTTTATATATTGACAATAATGTCCATTAAAAAACCCTCGAAATGTTACTGACAAAACGTAAATGTTAAAGTGACAGTTTTAGTTAGAAATTAGTAAGGAATCTATAACAAACTTTGGAAATTCACTGAAAAAGCCAAAGGTTAACATGCCATTATAGTTAGGTGAGAATAACAGTTAACACATAGTGTTGGACTTGGCCCTTTTTCTAGAAATTTTTCGCTTTTCTGGGAAAATAAATGTGTAAATGGAAAGACTGAATGTGTGCAGACTGAGTTTCCCCATTTTAAAAATGTAATTTAAGATGGATGCCAAAGCTGTGTGGTTGCGCCGTTTGACTGAGCTGGGTTGACAGTCTAGGCGTTATTTCCCAGCAGCCCCAGCTTTTGGAGGGAAGCCTGGCACCCAGGGTGCTCAACCCCTCCCCCTAGGCCAGTTAGAGCCAGTTTCCCCAGACGCTTCTAGAAGCTTCTGGCACTGTCTGGAAGGTGGGGTGAGGGGCGTCTAAAGGGAGGAGATGGGTTGCCATGCAGTCAGTCAGAGGGTGGACCTGGGAGAGAGGGGACCTGCTGCCAGGGGTTACCGCCACATAGGCCTGTGTGCTGGGCCCTGAGCCTACCTACCCCCCCCCTACTGTCCACAGGGCGAGGGAAAGATATAGTTGGGGCAACGCAAACCTGGAGAAGCCCTCGCAGGAGTTTAGGCGGTAGGATCAGTCAGGGACCTATGCCTCTGAAGGTGACAGGGTTTAGGCACTGCCCTTTAAGTGAGTGAGGGATCCTGAACTACCCACTGATCTGGCCCGGCGAGAGGAGAATCCAGGGATGACAGGCAGAGACTGAGTAGTCCGTCTGCAGCCCCCAACGCAACTTCCCCCCCCTCAAGAAACCCTCAATCAAGGGGCAGGGACCAGAGAACGCTATCTACAAGCTCCCTGGAAGGAGAGCGCTATTTACAGCTCCCTGGAAGGAGAGCGCTATTTACAAGTCCCTGGAAGGAGAGCGCTATTTACAAGCCCCTGGAAGGAGAGCGCTACTTACAAGCCCCTGGAAGGAGAGCGCTAGGTTTGGTGAGCGCTATCTTGGAAGTGACTGTGCACTGCCCCTAAAGCTGGTGGGACCGCCTAGCGCCTGCAAAGCGCTACACCTCGTGGCCCAAAGGAGGTGAGGAGTGTGTGGCCAGGGAGAGCTGGGCGCTGAAAGACACAGCGGGAGCCTACCCCGTGTGCCAGCCTACTGAGGAGGCCAGCGGGAGCCCACCCCGCGTGATATCGCCGTCGGCGCGAGTGCCAGCTGCCTCGGTGCTTATTCACGACATCGGGAGCCTACCCCGTGTCTGTGCCGCCACGCGGTGTGTGGAGTTAGACCACGGGAGCCTACCCCGTATTGGCGCTGAATTAAGAAACGGGAGCCTACCCCGCATTGCCCCCGCGAAGAGAAACTGACCAAAAATCACCGCCGCCGCCCGGGCGCTGGGGGAAGGAGGTGCCGGGCCTGGGCCGCGCGAGTGCGCGTTGCCCAGCAACCAGGGCGCTGGCCGCGTCGTCGGCCGCGCCCCCATGACGCCAGGAGGCCGCCTAGGAGGAGAGGTCCGGGGAGAGCGGGAGCCTACCCCGCCTCCCCTCTGGCGAAGAGGTGTTCACGTGGCGGTGGGGGCTCCCCGGGAGGAAAGGAGAGCCCCGCGGAAGAAGCCCTGGGTCCCCGGAGGGGGCCCAGGCGAAGACCCGACCGCTGCCTTGGTGGGCGGGGCCCTCGCGAGGTGACGAGAGCCCCGCAAGCACAGCGAGGGAAGAGTCCTGAAGGAGCAGGGGACTGTCGAGGCAACGATCGGTGCCTGTCCCCTGCTGGAGGGAGTCCGGGGGCCCAAGGAGCTCTCCAGCGAACTGGTGAGTGGGGCCTGGGGTTTTGCTCGGTGGGGGTGTGTCGGGGCACATTGCCGGTGCCCGCCCCCAGTGCCCGGACTGGTCCTCCCCGCTGCCCCGTCTGACAGAGGGCAGCGGCAACGAAGCCCAGGAGTTGGAGGAGGGGGGGGGCAATGGGGTACATTGCCGGTGCCCGCCCCTGGTGCCCGGAGCCTGCACAGCTGCCCCACCTGTCAGCGGGCAGCTGCAACGAGCCGGCCTCAGAGCCTGGGAGCCCCTTTCAGGAGCAAAGGCTCCCCTTCACAGCACAGCCATAGACAGGGCCTTTCTAGAAGCGGGGGAGTGGGGGGGCGACGGGGCACATTGTCGGTGCCCGCCCCCCCCCCCCCCCCCCCCCCGTTGCACCAGTGTGACTCTGTCCCACAGCGGGACACGGGAAGAAGGGACCCGGGGAAATATTCCCCAAAGAAGGCTCCAAGCCAGAACCAGAGGTAGCGCTTGGTTCCCTGACATTGGGAAGCGCTGTAGGAGCTTGCAAAGTCTACTGCTCCAAGAGCTTGCTATGCTAATGTTCAGGCCTACCATCACACTAGGATGACCTCAGGTAGTTCATGCCTGCCCTAGGGTGTTTAGACCCCATACTAGAGTGAACTATGCAGATGCGTTTATACCCAGTGATGATGCCAGAAGGTATACGTAATGTATTGATGCCTGTTTTCACGCGCTATGTTTATTTGCCATGCCCTGTTTGAAGCGCTAATAGATTGATAGGCGTAGCCCTATGTTTAGATGCCTGATTTAAAGTGCTAGTCATTTGTTCTGTGCAGCGCTAGTTTCAGAGGCCAGGGTTTGATGTATTGGTGCACTGCCTACCCTAATTTCCTGCCTAAGGGGATGCCCAGGCCGGTCAGGTATATTGTGATGCTGTGAGGTTTCCTTTACAGGTGTGCCGGCCTAATGTTCAACGTAATGCCCTGATGTATTTTATTGCAGGTTGCAGCTAATGGACTTACGCTTAGTATCTGCTAAATCGCAATGATTCCGGCAGGAGCCCGATTGGCCCTGCCCTGTACATAATTCCCCCCTGTAAATTGGACCCAGCGCCAGTTGGCGCAGTATAGAGATTACCTGTCACCTTGTGGTTTTGGACAATACAATAGTTCTTTTACCTAAACTGGTGTAGTGTCTCTTTTTGTAGTGTGCCTTGTGTGTCGCCTGTGTGTACTGCGTGGATGCTTTGCACATTTCCTCCGGAGTTTGGCCCGCCCGCTCTGCACCACGCTACCCGTTTCCAACATTGGTGTTCAGCGGTGGGATAGGACTTGTGTTTGCGCAGTACCGCAGCGACCACGGGTTGCACTGCAAACTGAGGATTGAAGGAATCTCAGGTTGTGGGGAATTATTGTTTTTTTCCTTAATTGTGATTTCCTCCTGGAAGTGTGTTTTTAAATTGTGTCCCCTTGTTGCACTGTGGGTAGTGTGTCCCGGGTGGACCGTGCCAGGATGGGGTCAACCTACGACGAGGATGATCTTATGGAATACACGGAGCAGGAAGTAGTGGATTTCTGCAGGGAGAGAGGGATACCCCCAATAGGCAACATACGCAGGAAGTTATTTCTCTATGAGGCCCTCAAGAGGGGGGAACCCTTAGAGATCGGTGGGGACCTGTCAGATTACCCCTCCGCATATTTAAAGGGTGGATTTAGTGGAGACCCGGAGGAGGACCTCCAGTGTAGGGAGGACTCAGAGAGTGAGGGGGCCCAGTCCATAACCCAGGAGGGGGGTGACACTGACGAGGAGGAGGAAGATGACCGGGGGGAGACGCCAGTAGCGAGTAAGGACACCAGAGTTAGGGAGTCCCACGCTGGGTCCAGTCCCGGGGGCACTGCCCCGTCCCTTTCCCTGTCCCCAGAAGAGTGGGTAGATAGGAGGGAAGAGAGGGAGCATCAGCTGGCGCTGGGAAGGCTCAAGGTGGAGCTAGCGCGGCTGAGTGTGCAGGAGAAGAAGCTAGAGACGGAGAAGGTCCTAGCGCAGGAGAGGATGGCGGAGGCAGAGAGGGCCTTTGCCAGGGAGAGACCAGCTCGGGAGGGTAGGTTGTCCCCTGAGAGTTGTTTTTGTGGTCTGGATTCACCAGTAAGGGTGGGATCCAGTGGTGGCAGCGAGAGTGGATCCAATGTAGGGTGTCCCACTCCCAGAGCCCAGGAGATGGTGCCTGATTCCCAGGAAGAGGGGGACAGGTTAGAGTTCAGGGGCAGGGGAAAACTGTCCCACCAGTCCTGGGGGGAGTTTGCGGAGGTGTGTGGGACTGCATTGGAGGATTGGGTGGTGAGGAGTGCAGTGAATGAGTGGGAAGGGCTGTGCCAGGTACTCATCCGGGAGCACATGCTCAGAAATTGTTCCCCCAGGTTGCGTCACCACCTAGTACAGTGTGGGTTCTCCGACCCCAGGGAGCTTGCACGGGAGGCAGACCTCTGGGTGAGGGCCAGGGTGTCTGAGGAGGCATTGGGGAGTGACCCTGAAGGGGGTGGTGCAGGGATCTTCCAACCCAGCGAGGTGGGAGAGGTGGCAAATAGCCCAGCTAGGTCCCCGGGAAGAGAGTGGGTTGTAGGGCCTCACGACCTATCCATAGGAAGGAGTGAGACGGGGAGGTGTCCCGAGGTGCCCCAACCGCAGTCTCAGGGCCTGGAGAGTTCCGTAAGGGAGCCCCAGGTTGGGAGCCTAGGCTGTCCTGATGTGCCGCCCGCTGAGGGGGAGCCCCTAGTGTCAGGAGGACCCGGGACATCTGTAATCAGAGCTCCTGAGGTTCTGGGGTTGGCCCAGTTGCAGGGTTTAGATCCTGGGCTGGGATGCCAGGTTAAGGGGTTGCCTGACCTGGCGGGTGGGACATCTGTTAACAGTGTCCCCCCAGAATTGACTTCCAGGGGTACTTCTCCAGGTGGGAGGGTGCAGAACTCTGGAAGGGGGTGCAGAGGGAGGAAGGTCTCACCTCGGGCACCGGCTCAGCCACAGGGCTTAGATCCTGGGTTGGGAGGCCAGGGATGGGTACTGCCTGACCTGGCGGGTGGGACATCTGTTAGCAGTGTCCCCCCAGAATTGTCTTCCAGGGGTGCTACTCCCGTTGGGAGGGTGCGGAACTCTGGGAGGGGGTGCAGGGGGAGGGAGGTCTCACCCCTGGCACCGGTGCAGCCTAAGGATTTAGACCCTAGGCTGGGGAACCAGTTGAAGGGTCAAGGCCCTGGACTGGCGAGAGAGTGGTGGTCTGAGGGTGCCTCGCATGGGAGTAGGGTGAGGAACCCCAGAAGGAGAGGTAGGGGGAGGAGAGCCTCGCCCCTGATGGCTGGTCAGCCTGAGGGTGCGGACCCCAGGTGTGAGTACCAGTGGCAGTTCGGAACTGCAAGAAGGAGGAGGAGGAGAGTGGTCAACGGGTACTACGGGCCTGGGGTTACTACCCCCCACTCTGTGAGACCGCAAGGGCCAGAGACATCTGGGTGGCCTAGGGGCCAGTCTTGGCCACAACCAGCTAGGGAACCCCCGGGTGGTGGCTCAGTCGGTCGAGGAAGGTTTGAGAGAGGGAACCTTCGGGTTCCAGAGTGGAGGAGAACCTGCGGGTGCTCCTGCAGTTGCGGGCCTGCGTCCACCTTTTCTCACCCTAAGCAGGGAAGCCCATCAAGGCATTGATCGGTCTACCCTGGCTTTTGGCTGGAAGGGGGTTGTGTTGGACTTGGCCCTTTTTCCAGAAATTTTTCGCTTTTCTGGGAAAATAAATGTGTAAATGGAAAGACTGAATGTGTGCAGACTGAGTTTCCCCATTTTAAAAATGTAATTTAAGATGGATGCCAAAGCTGTGTGGTTGCGCCGTTTGACTGAGCTGGGTTGACAGTCTAGGCGTTATTTCCCAGCAGCCCCAGCTTTTGGAGGGAAGCCTGGCACCCAGGGTGCTCTACCCCTCCCCCTAGGCCAGTTAGAGCCAGTTTCCCCAGACGCTTCTAGAAGCTTCTGGCACTGTCTGGAAGGTGGGGTGAGGGGCGTCTAAAGGGAGGAGCTGGGTTGCCATGCAGTCAGTCAGAGGGTAGACCTGGGAGAGAGGGGACCTGCTGCCAGGGGTTACCGCCACATAGGCCTGTGTGCTGGCCCTGAGCCTACCTACCCCCCCTACTGTCCACAGGGCGAGGGAAAGATATAGTTGGGGCAACGCAAACCTGGAGAAGCCCTCGCAGGAGTTTAGGCGGTAGGATCAGTCAGGGACCTATGCCTCTGAAGGTGACAGGGTTTAGGCACTGCCCTTTAAGTGAGTGAGGGATCCTGAACTACCCACTGATCTGGCCCGGCGAGAGGAGAATCCAGGGATGACAGGCAGAGACTGAGTAGTCCGTCTGCAGCCCCCAACGCAACTCCCCCCCCCTCAAGAAACCCTCAATCAAGGGGCAGGGACCAGAGAACGCTATCTACAAGCTCCCTCGAAGGAGAGCGCTATTTACAGCTCCCTGGAAGGAGAGCGCTATTTACAAGTCCCTGGAAGGAGAGCGCTATTTACAAGCCCCTGGAAGGAGAGCGCTACTTACAAGCCCCTGGAAGGAGAGCGCTAGGTTTGGTGAGCGCTATCTTGGAAGTGACTGTGCACTGCCCCTAAAGCTGGTGGGACCGCCTAGCGCCTGCAAAGCGCTACATCTCGTGGCCCAAAGGAGGTGAGGAGTGTGTGGCCAGGGAGAGCTGGGCGCTGAAAGACACAGCGGGAGCCTACCCCGTGTGCCAGCCTACTGAGGAGGCCAGCGGGAGCCCACCCCGCGTGATATCGCCGTCGGCGCGAGTGCCAGCTGCCTCGGTGCTTATTCACGACATCAGGAGCCTACCCCGTGTGTGTGCCGCCACGCGGTGTGTGGAGTTAGACCACGGGAGCCTACCCCGTATTGGCGCTGAATTAAGAAACGGGAGCCTACCCCGCATTGCCCCCGCGAAGAGAAACTGACCAAAAATCACCGCCGCCGCCCGGGCGCTGGGGGAAGGAGGTGCCGGGCCTGGGCCGCGCGAGTGCGTGTTGCCCAGCAACCAGGGCGCTGGCCGCGTCGTCGGCCGCGCCCCCGTGACGCCAGGAGGCCACCTAGGAGGAGAAGTCCGGGGAGAGCGGGAGCCTACCCCGCCTCCCCTCTGGCGAAGAGGTGTTCACGTGGCGGTGGGGGCTCCCCGGGAGGAAAGGAGAGCCCCGCGGAAGAAGCCCTGGGTCCCCGGAGGGGGCCCGGGCGAAGACCCGACCGCTGTCTTGGTGGGCGGGGCCCTCGCGAGGTGACGAGAGCCCCGCAAGCACAGCGAGGGAAGAGTCCTGAAGGAGCAGGGGACTGCCGAGGCAACGATCGGTGCCTGTCCCCTGCTGGAGGGAGTCCGGGGGCCCAAGGAGCTCTCCAGCGAACTGGTGAGTGGGGCCTGGGGTTTTGCTCGGTGGGGGTGTGTCGGGGCACATTGCCGGTGCCCGCCCCCAGTGCCCGGACTGGTCCTCCCCGCTGCCCCGTCTGACAGAGGGCAGCGGCAACGAAGCCCAGGAGTTGGAGGAGGGGGGGGGGCAACGGGGTACATTGCCGGTGCCCGCCCCTGGTGCCCGGAGCCTGCACAGCTGCCCCACCTGTCAGCGGGCAGCTGCAACGAGCCGGCCTCAGAGCCTGGGAGCCCCTTTCAGGAGCAAAGGCTCCCCTTCACAGCACAGCCATAGACAGGGCCTTTCTAGAAGCGGGGGAGTGAGGGGGCGACGGGGCACATTGTCGGTGCCCGCCCCCCCCCGTTGCACCAGTGTGACTCTGTCCCACAGCGGGACACGGGAAGAAGGGACCCGGGGAAATATTCCCCAAAGAAGGCTCCAAGCCAGAACCAGAGGTAGCGCTTGGTTCCCTGACATTGGGAAGCGCTGTAGGAGCTTGCAAAGTCTACTGCTCCAAGAGCTTGCTATGCTAATGTTCAGGCCTACCATCACACTAGGATGACCTCAGGTAGTTCATGCCTGCCCTAGGGTGTTTAGACCCCATACTAGAGTGAACTATGCAGATGCGTTTATACCCAGTGATGATGCCAGAAGGTATACGTAATGTATTGATGCCTGTTTTCACGCGCTATGTTTATTTGCCATGCCCTGTTTGAAGCGCTAATAGATTGATAGGCGTAGCCCTATGTTTAGATGCCTGATTTAAAGTGCTAGTCATTTGTTCTGTGCAGCGCTAGTTTCAGAGGCCAGGGTTTGATGTATTGGTGCACTGCCTACCCTAATTTCCTGCCTAAGGGGATGCCCAGGCCGGTCAGGTATATTGTGATGCTGTGAGGTTTCCTTTACAGGTGTGCCGGCCTAATGTTCAACGTAATGCCCTGATGTATTTTATTGCAGGTTGCAGCTAATGGACTTACGCTTAGTATCTGCTAAATCGCAATGATTCCGGCAGGGGCCCGATTGGCCCTGCCCTGTACATAATTCCCCCCTGTAAATTGGACCCAGCGCCAGTTGGCGCAGTATAGAGATTACCTGTCACCTTGTGGTTTTGGACAATACAATAGTTCTTTTACCTAAACTGGTGTAGTGTCTCTTTTTGTAGTGTGCCTTGTGTGTCGCCTGTGTGTACTGCGTGGATGCTTTGCACATTTCCTCCGGAGTTTGGCCCGCCCGCTCTGCACCACGCTACCCGTTTCCAACACATACCATTTTAAATTTTAAAAAAAAACTGAAATTCATCAGTTATAGTTATCTTAAGTGACTATAACACACGTCCTAAAGTATATATAATTCACTCCCTCGCCATGCACTGCTAATTACCTCCCATATTACATTACTAATGACATGTTCTATGACATAATTGATAACATCACCGTAACATCTGAAGGTACATCATTGATGACAATCATGCATGGCAAAGGCGGGAATTATAGTAACTTTAGGGCATGAGTTATGGGGGCATATCAGCAAGGCGGCGATAGAAAATTATCGCCGCTTTTGCGGCCGTTTTCGGCCGAAAATCGGCGATAATTTAATCGCCTAAGTAGCAAGTTCACACTAACGCGTGAAACCTTGCAGTAGCGCACGAAATCTTAACGACCAGCTTTGCATCTCTAATGAGATGTAAAGTGGGCATTCCTGACCTAACATGACAGGAGAAATGTCGCTAAGCGACATTTCTCCTATCATCAAGCCCCACGCTATGAAGCATAGCGGCAAGAAAAGTAGTGATAACCCCTGTTATTGCTACTTTCCTTACGCCTGCTTCAGGACTGACTTAGTCATGATATCCTATGGAAGGTGGATATCATGGCTAAGTTTGTGGGGCCCTATCAACAAGCTAACGCCACATTTCGTGAGATTATCGCTGGGTTTCCAGCGATAATCTCACGTTAGGCAGTTAGCGCTAGGATTTTTATCGCTTTTGAGATAAGCGTTGCTAATATCACGCTATCTCAGCAATACAATTCCACGCTAGCCGGCGATAATTATCCTAGCGCTAAGTGCGCTTAGCGATAATTATCGCCGGTTGTTGCTGATATGCCCCATTGTTACTTGAGCTAACTATTACGAGGGAATTTCAGTCATTTTTTTGTTTCAAATGGTATGTTTTAACTGACATTTTCACCTAACTATATTTTTCTAATGTCTAACTGTCACTTTAACCTTTGTTTATTTCAGCGAAAATATATATTTGCTATATACACATATATGACTTCTAAAACTCATTTATAGATCCGTCTGCACCACTTCCAACAGAATTATGCAGGTCTTCTACCTACAATCATGGGGACAATAGCAAGTGAGCTCCCTACTTTTTACCACACCTTCTATGCTTCCTTCAAAGAAGGAGGAATAGATGCATAGTTACACAAGGAAAAGGGTGTCATAGAGAGACAACTCCTTTCCTATGTCCAGTAACCCCTCTCTGCGCTGGTTCTGTTAAGCACAGTGATCTCAGTTTTAAAATGTGCCAAGCTGGTAAGGAGGTTTTTGTAATGAGATGCCCTAATAAACAACCACCAACAAGGCGCCGGGTCAGGCGCTGGCAGATGTTAGCAAAGAACCTGTTTACTTAAAAATTAAAGGCTCATAGGACAATCTGAACCTGTGGTAATACACCACAATTTCCCAATTCTGTCTTTAAAATACATTATTGTTAAGTTTTGAAAGCCGAAACGCAGTTGCTCTCTGCCTCTGGGCTCTGGCTTCGAAGAGTGTACAGATAAGTGACCTTGAGAATCCCTTTTCCCAGCCACTACGGTATTTGGATGTTGTGTCCTGGGGTTCCTCGGGTGACCCCTCTCCTTCTGCATGATTGGGGGATCTCCTTGCAGCACTGGATCTCAACATAGTTTTCATCAATTAAAAGCATACTGCTCAGTCTAGCACGTGGTCTGCTGGTCCATGAGATGGAGTGCTCAACATTGGCAAAGATAACTCTCATTCCATATTACATGGCATTCCAAGTTTGCGCATATTGGCCTTACATTCTTGTATTCATTGTCACCCATCTATGATGGAATTGTGATCTTGTTGTCTTGTTGTGTTTGGCACAATTGGTTCACATGGCTCATTTCAAATATTCTTCCCTCCCCATTTTATCTAATTTGTTTTTATTTTTCTCCTAGGTGCTCTTTCGTGCTCTATTTTCCTGAAAGCTTATTGGATGGTGTAGTGCCACACTGTAGATGTTATCAAATCTAGGTGCTGTTTTTTGGCCATGTTCCTCGAACATACTGTAGCAGATTGGAGTAGGCAAACCTTTTAGAAAAGACAACTACTTTTTGAAGGTGTCTCCACATATGAAGCAGGTCCTGGTATGTGAGGGAGAAGTAGTTCAAAAGAGGGTGGTTGGTCGGGGTAGGAAGGGGGAAGGAGCAAACTATGTGAATCACTGTTCACGCTGCCTCTGTTATGGGTTCTTCTTTTGCATTGTATGTAACTTCTCTGTCTTTTTTGACGCCTAAGTTGTGTGGGCGATATAAGTTTCCATGTATGGCTCAGTGGCTGGTAGGTGGTGGCGATGGCCCCTTCTCAAGAGACAACACCAGAACTGATAAGGACAATGTAGCCGGCTCCTTAGCGGGTGGTGGTTGGCGCATAACCCGACAGCAGGTTATACTCTCTTGACTGCCGGCACGGCTTGCCAATCTGTATATGCTTATGAATCACTGTGTGTAAAGTATGCTGCCGTAACATGTATTCTTTTACCAAAACTACAAACCAATAAAAACAGATTTGCAAAAAAAAAAGAGGGTGGTTGGATCGTGAGGCTGCCCGTCCCTCTTTAGATGGTTGGTGTCATGACCTGGGCACAGGGCACAAGGACCCTGGACCCGACTGGTGGGGAGGGGGGCAAGGAACCGGACACCACTTCCGGTCAAGGGGTGGGGGACGGGCAGAAAGCCAAGACCAGGGCATGAGGCAGGACATGTGGCCTTACGCTGTAAGCAAAGAATAAAGATTCCTGACTCCAGCAACCGACTCCTGTCGTGCTTCACCGATAACGATACGACAACTGGCGACGAAGGAAGGCAGAATCGGCGCGTGTGTCCTGGCGCTCCAGGAGCAAAGGAAGAGAAGCCAGGAGCCCACCCTGGTTCAAGTGCAGCGGTTCAAGGAGCGGAGAAACGGCGCGGGAACCCACCCCGGCCGCAACAACAACAGCGAGTAAAGAAAAGAAAGGAGCAACCCGGCCGTGACTGCAAGCCGGTAAGAATATCAGAAGAAAGCGCATGCGTGAGCAAACAAAAAGAAATCCCGCGCGAGATTTCGCGAGAAGAAGGCGGCCATCCTAGGGTCAAGCGAAAGCGGCCAATAAGCGTCGCAGAAGGCCCAGCGGCCATCTTTGAGTCAGGCGGGAACTCACAAGGTCCCCGCGATCTCGCGAGACTTGAGCGGCCATTTTGAAACCAGGCAAAATCAGCCAATAAGGAGCGAGAAAGGCCCGGCGGCCATTTTAAGGTCAGGAAAGAAAGAAAAATAGAAGATAAAGTGCAAAAAAAAGAGACAATAAGGACGAAAGAAGAAGACAAAGTGCACTAACAAAACAAAGAGACAATAAGAAAGAGAAAAAAAAGAATAAAGCAGTTTAAAGTCAGGAAAGACAGAAAACAAGTAAAAGTGCGGAAACAGCAGAAACAAAGCATAAAGAAGAAGAAAAGCTGCGCAAAACAAAGAGACAATAAAAAAGGAGGTAGGATAAGGAAAGGAAAACACAGAAAAACAAAAAGAAGTGCCACAGGCCCACAATGACTGAACAAGCGAGTGAAAAACCCAGCGCTCAGTACCGTAGACCCCTTCCATTCAACCTATCCAAACCACAAGTAGGCATCAGATGGGAGCGATGGGTTCACAAGTTCGAACGATACATGCGCGCCACAGATGTAGCAGACGCTAAGCAGCTAGATTTATTTTTAAACCTCGTAGGGGATGAAGTAGACGACCTACTAGTCACATTCCCTGATGACCAAACGGCAACATATAAAGGGCTAATAAAGTGCCTCTCAGACGGATTTGATCCGCAAAGAAACATTGATTTTGAAAGATACACCTTCGCACTTGCATTTCAGCACACAGACGAGTCCCTTGACGACTTTGCGACAAGACTGCGCAAATTGGTCACACACTGCGAATTTGACAAGTTCGACAACGAACGAGCAATTCGCCTGCGCATCATTGAGGATGTCGGTCAATGGAATTCCGCACACGAATTCTGAAAGAGCCGACTTCGCTGGAGAAAATTCTAACGATGGCCAGGGCAGAAGCAAGGGCGACGGCGCAAGCAAAGCAGATGGAGCTGGGTAAAGAGAGGCAAATAGAATAAGCAAACCGCATAGTCGGAAGCAGCCGCATGAACAACTAGAAGAAAGAGAAGAATGAGCAACCGCCAAGGAAACAACATGAAAAAACATGCTACAGATGCGGACTTGAGTTCCCACACACCGGCGCGTGCCCGGCATTGGGTCAGACATGCAGAAAGTGCAACAGGAGCAATCATTTTGCAAGCGCGTGTCTGGGCACACAATTCAGAAGTGAGAGAGGACGACCTGGAAGACAACAGATATGCCAGGCACATGGAAACGGCAAACCGCAGCTCGTCAACTGAATCTGATGGAGAAGCGGTACAAGAGAATGTAGGACGACTATACTTGATGTCCGAAGTTGCTTCTGCAGAAGAAGACAAAGGGCGAGAAAGCATCCACCTAATAGAGAAACATCAAGTAAAAAAGACAGCGACGGTGAACATAGATGTGGGACAACACAAAACACGCTTCGTGTTAGACAGCGGCGCCACATGCAACATTATGTGTGTATCAGAATATAAAAAGATGGAAATAAAGCCGGCGCTAGTGCCATCGACGGTTGACGTATTCACGTGGGGATCGAAAAAACCAGTGATCAACATGGGGAAATTTACAAAGACACTGATATAGAAAGACAGATCAAGCAAAGAAGACATACATGTACTGAAGGGTGACATTCCAGCACCATGCTTACTGAGTAACGTCACAGCGCAGATGATGGGCCTCCTCGCAATGACATACCACATGTCAGAGAAGAACAATATCCTGCAAGATTATCCAAGTATCCTACATGGACTAGGGAAACTAAAAGGACGGCAAATAAAACTGCACATCAATGAAGCAGTGAAACCAGTAGCTCAACATCACAGGTGAGTGCCGATACACTTGCAACCACAAATAGAGGAGGAAATACAAGCATTGCTAAGTCAGGATATCATAGAGCCGGCAGACGGACCTCAACGACATGATCAGCTGCCTAACTGGCACATGCCGATTCTGAAAGCTGGACCTGTGCAAAGGATATCATCAGCTAGAGCTTGACCCACAGTCAAGGTACATTACGACATTGTCCACGCACATGGGTCTATTTCGCTACAAGCGGCTGAGTTTTGGCATCTCATCGGCGGCAGAAATATTTCAAGAAACAATACGGCAACTCATAAGGCCGGTAAAAAACAGCCTCAACTACAGTGATGACATTTTGGTATTTGGTTGAACAGATGACGAGAATGACAAAGCATTGCAGGACGTACGCTCCCAACTGAAACAGGCAGGTCTAACGCTGAATGAAGACAAGTGCGAAAAAGGGGAAGCAACAAACTGGTATTCTTCAGACACATCTTCTCTAAAAAAGGGATGCGACAAGATCGCAGCAAAGTGGAGACGCTGGAAAAAGCTAAACCTCCGAGCGACGTTGCAGAAGTGAGGTCATTCTTTGGGCTCGCCAGTTACTGCGCGAGATACATAAAAGACTTTGCCACGGTAAGCACACTGCTGAGAGAGCTAACGAAACAAGGCCAGACATTCATGTGGACAGAAAAATGCAACAAAGCATTTGAGGCCATCAGATGATAGCGGTGGACCATCTTGCGTACTTCGATCTCCTGCTGTGCACAGAATTTATGGTGGACGCCAGCCCGGTGGGGCTAGGAGCGACCCTAGCACAACATAGGCTAGGTAAAGAGTCCCCAAGAAATATAGTGGCATACGCAAGCAAAAGCCTGTCCGAAATTGAGAGGCCATACTCACAGCCGGAAAAATAAAGCCTTGCAGTAGTATGGGCATGTGAACACTATCACATGTTCATATATGGGAAACCATTCACCATTATAACAGATCATCAGGCCCTAGTAACGATCTATGAAAATCCCAACGCAAAAATACCACCTAGAATTGAGAGATGGGGCATAAGGCTGATGGACTACAACTTCAAGATCGTGTACAAACCAGGGAAAGAACACAACTCAGCGGACTACATGTCACAGCACCCTTTGCCCCAGACAAATGAGGCAACATCAATAGCGGAGGAATACCTGAACTTTGTACTAAAACAAAAGACTCCAGCTTCAATAACGGTGGCAGAGTTGGAGCTCGAAACAGAGAGGGACGCCACAATGCAGGCGGTCAAAATGGTAACAAGACAACAGAGAGAGGCATGTCAATAACAATAGCATCATGGAAAATGAAGTGATCAAAGAGGAAATGCTGGCATTCAAAAAGATTCATGAAGAGCTATCAGAGACCAAAAATGGAATAATAATGAGAGGAACAAGAATAGTGATGCCAAGAGCTCTGCGGAGACAGACTGTAAACTTGGCACACGAATCACACAGAGGCATGGTGGCAACAAAGAAACTGCTACGGGAGAAAGTGTGGTTCCCGGGGTTGGACAATATGGTGGAGGCCACCGTCACAAACTGCCAAATGACGGGGCAGCCAGCAAAACCGGAACCGTTACAAATGTCAGAGCTCCTGCGGGCAGTGTGGACCGAACTGGCAGCAGACTTCTACGGGCCTCTGGAAACGGGAAACTACCTGCTCATGATAATTGATGAATTCTCCAGGTTTCCCATCGTGCGACAAGTATCGTCAACATCAGCAAGCGCAACACTGCCTACTCTGGACGATGTATTTGCGGCGTGGGGTTCCCCACAAACACTAAAGACAGACAATGGCCCGCCATTCTCAGGGGAAGAATTTCGAAAATGTATGGACTACTTAGGGATCCATCACAGGAAAATAACGCCTCTGTGGCCACAAGCAATGGCATGGTGGAAAGATTTATGGGGAACATAAAGAAGGCTGTCCAAAGAGCAAAGCTGGCGCAGATATCAATAGGACAGGCTCTGTGTCAAGTACTAAGGGACTATTGGAACACCCCTCACAGCTCCACAGGACGGTGTCTCGCCGAGCTAGTTCTGGGCAGATCAAGCAGGACGAGGCTACCGCAGATGGAAGCAACAACAACGCCAGAGCAGAGCAGGATCGCCATCAAAGACCAAGAGGCCAAAGAGAAAATGAAGGCATATGCCGATACAAGGAGACATGCCACTCCTGCGCACCTCAAGCAAGGGGATACCGTGGTGGTGCGGCAGTAGCAGCTAAGAAAATCGGACAGCCTGTTCTCAAAGGAGCCGTTGACGGTGACCGAGGTAAAGGGGCCCATGATAACAGCATCAGCAGGACGCTACCATATCACACGAAACAGCTCACACTTCAAGGAATTCAAGATCATGGATGAAGACGGAAGAGATGTCGCAACAGGAGACGCAGGCATGAGACAGGATGAGGACGAGCAGATGGACAAAGGAGAAACACGTCAAAGAAGAGAGGGCAAAAGACCAAAGAGACTGATTGAAGAAATGTAAGGAGGACACATTCTCTCTCTCTCTCTCTCTCTCTCTCTCTCTCTCTCTCTCTCTCTCTCTCTCCAACTATTTGGCATCAACAATCTCCCTGTCATTTCTGCAACAAAGGGAGAGATGTCGTGACCTGGGCACAGGGCACTAGGACCCTGAACCCGACTGGTGGGGAGGGGGGCAAGGAACCGGACACCACTTCCGGTCAAGGGGTGGGGGACGGGCAGAAAGCCAAGACCAGGGCATGAGGCAGGACATGTGGCCTTACGCTGTAAGCAAAGATACCTGACTCCAGCAACCGACTCCTGTCGTGCTTCACCGATAACGATACGACAGTTGGTTTGTCTGTTCGAAGGGCGCTGGCCCTCCAACTAAGGTTCGAGGTAGGGCATGATAGAAAGCTTTATTTCTCCAGGTAGGATTAGTGCTCACCTATTAAGCATTTGTATTGATAAAACAGATTTTCAGAGGCACATACAACATCTAAACTAATCTTTAAAACTAGTGTGAAAGAAAAGAAAAACTCTTTTAAGCCCACTAAAGTCTAATACATGTTTAAATGCACAAATATAGCACGTAGCAAACATATTTATAATTTCTACAGATCAGCACTTCACTGCCTGAGATATTGGAACATATAATGCTAAATTCACTTAATTGTTTACTTTTTTTAATAGATTTTCTATAATGCAGTGAGCAGAGGCAAGAGCACAGGGCATAAATGAAACTCAAGATGGCTACTAACGAGCAGATGCCTAGATCTTCTTGTTGGAAGAATGTGAGAAGATATTGGTATAAGGGTACAGCTTTATATAACACAACAATACTCACTTTTTAGATCTCACCTACAGTGAGCCTTGTCTGGTGAGAGCTTATTTCATTACACAGCACACACCACACATAATACACATGAAGATATAGAAAGAGGCATTTAGCCAACCTCTTGCTACTGTGGTTCAGCTAGTTTAAGTTATTTGCTGACAGGGTTGTTCCTCCGCATTGATATCAACTCACAGCATTTTGCAAATGTGGGCTACTTTAAAAAGTGATTCCACACATGCAGTTACATACATTTGTGCTTTAAAAAAAAAATTTGTTGGGCGAGCACTGGACCTCGTGCTCTTTTCATATATTGCAATCCCACCTTCTTCCACCGCTCATCCTCCTCATATTATTTCTCTCCCAATCGTACACGTCTCGCTCTACATTATTTAAAAAGAAAATTGTTCCCAATGGATCGACAGCTTCCAAGGTTTATCAGACCTCTCACCACACAATTAAATACTTCATGCATTTTATCTGTTATTTTTAGGCTACCATTTAGACATGTTGTCAGCCATGTAGGAAAGGTAAAACACAAAACGTTGCTGTGCTTCACAGTGTACACATACACATGTGCTGATGCACAGTATCAATGCAAAGTCTGTCAGTAAACACTCACCTTTTAAAGTTGAAACCTATTGGCATTGCCAGTGTATTGCAGTACACACACATGCACGCACATCTGAAACTATTTGAGCATTATTAAATAATCTTTTCTGGTTTTAGGTCTCACCAAGGCAGTTCTTGTGCTGTCTCTTTAAGACATGCTGTATTCAGGACATGAGCATGAAGCCCCGCCCACTTTCCACCCATCTTTTTAATTAGCTCCTGTCATTGTCCTTTGTAAATGGTGGATTTCATTGGTCAATAGGCTTAGTAGTCCCTCTTTAATACCTCCTTTTCTTTTCTTGTAACCTCTCATGAGGACACCCCCTGTTACATGGAATTTACTCGGTATGGTTTAATTACAGCCTCGGAGCAATATTTTGTTACATGAGTTTCTCCCACAACACTTTTTTTTTATGTACCCAGCGCGGCATGCCTCAGCTGGCATATTGGTATCTGCTCCTTCCTTTTGTTATTTGTGGCACCAAATGCGACCACATGCCTTTTTTCTGCTTATTCGCTTTTGTTAAAATGGCAGCACCTGTACTTTAGCTTTAAACATCTCAAGCTAAAGCGCAGGTGCCACTATTGCTTTTCAATGCAGGGGCTCTCACATTACTGAAAGTCTGAGCCACTGGCGTTGCATTATTAATATTTCTTTACTTTTGAAGCACCCACGCTTTACCTTAATATGTTTAAAGCTAAAGAGCAGTGCCGCCATTGTTAACAAAAGTAAATAAATAGAAAAAAAGCATGCAGCTGCCATTTTTATTCTATTTGGTTTTTTTGTTACAATGGCAGCACCCGCGCTTTAGCACTAAACATCTTAAGTTGAAGCGTGAGTGCTGTGATTGCTTCAAAAGTAAAGAAATAGAAAAAAAATCATGCAACCGCCATCTGTTTTTTATTTGTTTACTTTTGTTACAATTGTGCACCCTCGCTTTAGCTGTAAACCTCTTAAGCTAAAGCACGAGTGCCGTGATTGCCTTGCAGTGCAATAGGTCTCGCATTACTGAAAGTTTGAGCTATTAGCGTTACATTATTATTAGCAACGTCAATAGCTCAAACTTTCAGTAATGCGAGACCTATTGCATTGCAAATGCTTGTTTTGAACTTCTGCTGCAGTCAGTCTGCACAGCTACTGGCCTGGCATTCACTATTGACACCGCAAAGTGTGACAAAGGACGACCTCCTATACTCTTTTTCCATTTCTAAAGTAAATACAGATTTGTCAACAAATTCTTCCCCCTTTCTATTTACGTTTAACCCCTTCCATGCGGGGCGGATTCCCCCGCTGTGCTGAGCGCTGCTTGCGCGGGCGTGGTCATGACGGAACGGTTCCGTCATGAGCACAGCTCAACCGACGCTCATGACGGAACCGTTCCGTCATGAGCGTCGAAGGGGTTAAAAAGAATCAGGACAATGGGAGCACTAGGAACTTCACTCTAATGAGAGCCACTGTGGAAAAGTAGGAAATCAATAGGATACTGTACCTTTTTGCAACGGTTGCAGGTTGTTTTACTAAAGATAACGACATTGTTTGTATCAATATAGTTAAGCACTGTTAATTTCACGTCGATATTTTCTTTTGTAGTTGCGCCATTTCTTCTGGGGGAAATGTTTTTCATTTTCGCTGCTTCTTTAGTCACGTTGTAAAGGTCACCTTCGCCTTTCAAGAACAAAAAACACAATCATTAATTCAATACAGCAATGTATTCATTTTGTTGGCTACAATGTATTCTAGTCATGAAACAAAATAACTCAGAAAGCATAAAGACTTTGGATTCAACATGCAACAGTTTCAGGTTTGGTCCTTTCATTCGCCATTACGAATTGGATCCACAATAAAGTGTAGGTCATAAAACACCAACAATGCTCGACCAGATACAACTCAGCAAGTGTGAACATTTATGCAAAAGCTTATGAACAAGAGCACACCAGGACCGAGTAATGGCTTAGGTGGGACTTCAGGTGCAGAGAGGGACTGGCATAACAACGACAGCAACAACAAATGTGAACATCCTCTCACGCCCTTAGAGGCGGAGAGTCAAAGAGAACCAGATCGTTGTGGGTTTGCAATCTGAGGTCGAGCTGGAGGCATTCCAGTGGTAGGGTGACCAGAAGGAAATTATAAGACTCTCAGTTGGCACAGGGGTGGTAAAGGAAGATCTAATGATAAAGGATCTAGGACCAGAAGGTGCACCTGGAGGTATAGTAAGAGCAATGCCTTTGGTAAAGGTACAGAATAAAACATTTACAGTAACGCTGACATTTCATAGATTCTTTTTATTTTTTACTTGATGGTTTTATGAGTTAAATACTTACTGCTGACAACTGAGGGGGCTAAGAGCGAACAACACACCTCGGAGAAGAACAGTAGAGGGACGGAACCCCTGAGGAGATTGCCCCCAGGCCTCTGGCTCAATGGAAATTGCCTACCCTGCTGTCTTTTCCTCTATTATGTAAACTGCTCTTGGACCCACACTGCCCGCTCACTGGTAAATGTGCACCCACTGTGTTGTTATTGTAAAATGAAAAATAAAGGTGATTAATAAAAACACTCACTGCTGACATATGTGCTTTAGGCCTTCCCTGGGTTAAAGAAAGTGCCATTGATATATGTAACTATGTATGTGATATTTGCAAGGCGCGAACCTAAACAGGTAGTGGAGCGCTGTACAGGGTCAAAAGCAAACATACAGTTAACGAGTGATAGCAGACGTAGCTGAGTTCTAGGCACAGAAGTATACTGTTACTGCTTTGTGATGGTAGAGACTTCTTCAAAGATATGCATCTTCAATTATTTCCTAAATTGGAACAGCTTTTTTTAGCTATCCTGATGACTACAGGGATACTGTTCCTATGTGCACAGATGTCCCTTGCTCACTTTGTCACTGGATTCAAGCTAGCCTAGTGGATGAGGGGTGTTACCCCGAAATCGGTCCCAGGTTGCTTGTTTCCGGTTCAGGGAAGACCTGGCTTGGCAGTTCGGGCTCGACTGTTCCCATGAGGCACAGGGTCAAGACTGATTTGCATATAGCTGGGTCTGAACTGAGGTGGCGAAGTGAGCTAAAGAACGATGATGGATTCAACCAGATCTGTGACTGGGGGCGAGTGTCTGAAAAGTTTCAGCACTCCGCCCATCATCTCCTTGTGTTTGCTTCATAGATGTAAAAGTCCTGCTGCCATTTTTGTTTGCTTTTTTACATTTCTTAGTCTCCAACATGATGGTGTCCTGCCAGATAAGCAGAGGTTCTTGTCACAATGGCTTTGTATATGATGTTTTTGAAGATGGTGCCGACCAGCTAGGGGACCCTCTAGAGCTCCATCAGGATCATGGTGATGTGATCATATTTCTTGAGACCTAGATGAGACATGCTGCAGCATGCTGATGCTCATAAGAGAGTCAAAAGTGGAGTCATAGAGGTCATGGAGTTACCATTCTGTTGTGGCAATAGTTCTGATGTCGCTTTCTGAAAGAAATCGTTTCACTTTCTTTGGAAGAGAGAGCTGTTACTAAGGCTTTGCAGCGAAGATATCCACAACTCTGTAGATGTTAGCACCTTTATTCACTTGAACAGCTTTGGTCAAAGGAAGAAAGTTCCCACATACCCTCCGGCCACAGCCCCTTTCACAGCTGCTCCAAGAATTACAGCACCAGATACATCAAGCCTACAGAACCCAAAATACTACACATTCTATAAAGAAAACAGAAAATCTATAATGAGTAACTAACTCCACTACACTCATACCCCTTTGTTCGAAGAAACACAAAAAGATATAACAGTAAAAAAAGAAACAAGTAGACATTACAAGGAAGAAGGAATGAGGAGGGAACATTATTCACACAATAGATAGGCATTAAGTACAACCATAAACCTCAAAATTCTTTGGCATCTTCGTGCTTCTAACAAAAGGGGATTCTCGTGAAAGTCCCTTGAACAAAGTTTACAGCCTGTCGATTGGCTCAGGGACATGAGAAAAATGTTGCTGGCAGCAATTACAGGACTCGGCAGGGCTGAAGTTAGAAAGAAAACACATATATGTAATATAAATGTATATATATATTCACTGAAAAAACCATAGGTTTCAGGGGCGTTATAGTTAGCTGGACTTTTCCCTCGTACAAAACCATAGAAATTCCCCCGTTATAGTTAGTTCAGCTAACTATAACTCGCGCGCCCGCAATGCACTGCTGATGACGTCACATATTACATCACTCATGACATGGTCAGTGACATCACTCATGACATCACTGATGACATCATCCATTGAATGTGTGTTTGTCTGAAAATTACATATGTTTTATATATGTATATCTCAAGGTCGATGGAAGAATAAATGGGTATATAAGTGTCTATATGGATGATTTGTTTTTGAAAAATTGATTGTATAACTGATTACGTGTATCTTAGTGAATACATGGCTTAGTGAGTAATGTTTAAATATGTAAATATCTGTATCAGTCTCTCACTTTGTGTATAAGTGGCTGCATGGGTTGGTGAGTAGCTACATGAGTGTCTATATAGGCTATTAGTTGTTTTTTTGTGTATCAGTATAAGTGTCTGATGTCTGTATGGTTCGGTGGGGGAATTACGTAGTGCATAGGTGCACGAATGAGTGACTCACTGTTTGTATGTGTTGAAGACAGCATGTGTGCAGGACTGTATGGGTGGATGAGTGTGTGCATGGATGTGTTAGTGAGTGAATGACTGTCTCAATAGTGTATCTATGAGTAACTACATATGTTTTAAACTAGTATATGTGACTATTGGTGTATATAAGTGAGTATATGTGAGAGTGAGAGATTGAAAGAGTTCCTGTATGAATAAGTATGTGTTTCTATAAGTGATTGTTAAAAAGACTAAGTATGTGTAAGTTTCTGTAGAAGTAAGTGTGGTGGTGTGTGTATAACTGTATATGCAGGTAAACGGATGTTTGATTCTTTATTAGCATGAGTGACTATGTGTGTGAGTAACTTTATGGATGAGTGGCGTTGTGTAACAGGATGTATAGGTGTATGAGTACATATGATGAGTGAGTACATGTATGAGTGACTGTACAGGACTGTTGGTGAATGAGTGGATGTGGATGTGGATCTTACAATTACTGAATAGGTTGTTGTAACTGGTATTGGTATGTCCATTGTTTTGAAAATTTTAATTTCTATTTTTGAATGTGTGTATCAAAGGATATATTAGGGGGAGAGGAGGTCTGTCACTCTATCACAAGGATGATGTCATCAGTGATGTCATCAGTGATGTCATGAGTGATGTCACTGACCATGTCATGAGTGATGTAATATGTGACGTCATCAGCAGTGCATTGCGGGCGCGCGAGTTATAGTTAGCTGAACTAACTATAACGGGGGAATTTCTATGGTTTTGTACGAGTGAAAAGTCCAGCTAACTATAACGCCCCTGAAACCTATGGTTTTTTCAGTGAATTTCTAAGGTTTTTTAAATGCTAATTCCTAGCTATAACGTGCCTGAAACCTATGTTTTTTTCAGTGAATTTCAAAGGTTTTTTAAATGCTAATTTCTAGCTATGCCTACAGAGATAGGACATGTGAAGAAAGAAGGAAAAACGCACAGAAAGAAAAAAAAGAAATGCAGAAAGAAGCAACAGAAGTCCTCAAAGACGAAGAAAAGTGCAGGAAGAAGTATAACGTGCAGAAAGAACAAACAGAAGAGCAGAAACAAGCCTTGTTGCAAAATCATCCTGTACCCTCAACTTTTTCAGACGGATACTGGTGGTAACTGAGTCTGACTAACCAGTCCTAGAGCCAGTGCTATGTTAAAAGACACTCAGAGTACAGTGAAAACACCTACATACACTAGGGCACACTATGTGTTGGGGTCCCCCTGTGATTAGCATGACCTCCTCTGTAAGCCCCTAGTATATAATAGGGCAGGGGATTAAAACTACCTCTTAAAACGCACCACAGGGCGTGTTTGAACACGTCACCTCATGCCCCGTCCCCTCCCTTCCCCACTGTGTAAACACGCCCTGTAGCCGTTTTAAGTTGGGAGATTAAGTCCCCTTGAATCCTGAGGGTCCCTAGGGTCCAACTGGACCACTAGGTACCTCCAGTAAGCGCCACAGAGCTGCGTTGCAGAGAGGTGTAAAAAGTGGCACGGCCTGCACCACCTCTCTGCAACGCAGAGCAGTGGTGCTTACTGGAAGCACCTGGTTGGCTAGTTGGACCCCAGGGTCCCTCAGGATTGAAAGGGAATTATTTCCCCAACTTAAAAACGCGCCACAGGGCCTGTGGGCGTTCTGAGTTGAGAGATTAAGTCCCCTTGAATCCTAAGGGTCCCTAGGGTCAAACTAGCCCACTAGGTACCTCCAGTAAGCGCCACAGAGCTGCGTTGCATGGAGGTGTAAAAAGGGGCGTGGCCTCAGAACACCTGTCTGCAACGCAGCTCCCTGGCGCATACTGGAGATACCTGTTGGGCTAGTTGGCCCTCAGGGACCCTCAGTATTGAAGGGGAATTAATTCCTCAACTTAAAACTGGCCAGGGGGCGCGTTTGCAGAGTGCTGCAAGGAGGGGGCGTGGCCTCCGGCGCGATGCCGGTCTTTTATTTATTTATTTTTAAGAAGGAGGGCTGTGTGGCCCCCTTTCTTTTTCTAATTTATTAGCCCTGGGGACCCCATCCCCCAGGGCCTGCACCCTAATTTTTTTTGTTGAAAAAAATTAATTTGGCCCTCCCAAGGCCTTAATCGGCCCCGGGGACCCCAACCCCCAGGTCATGGCCTTTTTTTAATTTTTTTATTCTTTAGGAGGGGGGCTGTGTTGGCCCCCTCCTCAGGCCACTTATGGCCTTTGTTTTTTATTTTTAAAAAAAATATATATATTTATAGAAACACCTAGGACATGCTGGACAAACCGTATGTACCTATCACCATGACGATTTGCGTGATATTCATTAAAAGGCGACTATGCATACAATGAATCCACGTAGAATGTATTCACACAGCTAGTGAAGCTCTGACATGTCTGACACCCTACCGTGCCTAATCCCGGCGCCCCCGCTGGTGGGTACTCTCCAAGTAGACACCCTTGTCGTTTATTTATACAAACATGGGTAGCTATTGACGGGCACATTTAATACACATGCACACCAAGCCATTCAAAGGGGATTCGACAAAAATTCGACAAAACTATGCAAGAAACCCCCTCACGGTTAATAAAACACACATCCACCGCCGGATGTGTAATACTTTTTATTTTACTCTCTGGAAAGGAGACAAACCTCACTTGAGTCACAGCGTGCTCCTGGCTGAGCCCAATGCTGTGTTACACCCACCAGTGCCCGCCGAGTGCCACACACCTCTGTGTTGTATTCCACCAGCTAGTGCGTATGCTATGACACTCTCTAGCCCATGTGCACTGTAACACCAACCCGTGAATATGTCATGCCACACTTGCCTTCGCACGGGTTATATTGCCCCATCTAACGTGCCTTCCTCGATGCCTATGTTATAAAGCACAGCGCTATGCCATACGTATTACAATCTGGGATCCATATCTTTGTCACAGTGCATATGCAATGTTACACTACCCAGCACATATTTTATATTACAACTTTAGAGACTACTTAGGTTACACAACACTGCCCTGTGCATATTACACTCCAAGGCGCTTATCACATAGCAAGCGCTAGTGCCTGTGCTATCTCGTGCTCTCCAATGAATCTGTCATTGCGCACAATGTATTGCATATTATATTTCACGCCCCGGTTCATCTTATATCACACTTTTTGGTGCATAGTTTATACCAGATACTATATCTAGTTTTCATTTTCAATCGTGCTCTCAGGACTATGTTCTATATAACACTGCGTCCACCTACCCTTTTCACGGGCATTACATTTTGCGATGGGGGGTGGAGGGTCAGGGGATGTTTCTGCCAAGTGAGCCCAGAATCACAGTCACAAACGTCCTCTTCTTCCTGAATAAAAGTGAGATTATGCTGCATACTTGTTCATATTTTAAGTAGTTCGCACAGACACACATTTTAAAAACAATAAAGTTCCTAATACCCACCTTCTATGAACAGTTAGCTTGCTGCCCCATCCACCTCCTCCCTATCCTCTGTTGTCTGAATCCATGGACTAGCCTCCTCCCTCCTGCCATGCATGGTCTGATGTGCTGCCACTGCCCTGCATTTAGCATGATGTACCAGTCCACTCATCCTGCCCTCCATTGCCCAATTCTATGGCCCATCATTGACCTCCTGCTTAGCCTCTGTGCTTTGCTTGCTGCCCCTATTCTCCTTCCCCCTCCCCTCCGATGTCTTTGTGCTTGCCCCTTCTCCATCCTTTTTGACCACCATGTTCCATGGACCTGCCACTCCTATCTACTCTGAGTGTTCTGTTGAGCTGCCACTCCCCTACCACCTGCCTAGCATTGTCAGATGACTGTAACCTGTCCCTGCCACCTCCACATGCCATGCCCCTATCCCCTTCCTCCTGTCCTCCATTGTCCATTTTACTGCCAAACCCTTCTGCCCTCCCTGGTCTGTTGTGCTGCAACTGCTCCTCCTGCCTGCCCCGCGTGGTCTGTTGTGAGGCCCCTTCCCCTGAACTCTCTTGTCTGTGCCCAGGTCCTGACCCTCCCTTCTATCCTCCATGGTCCTTTGTGCATGCCCCTGCACCCTCCTTCTTGCCCATCATAGCCATTGTGCTGCCACTAACCCTCCCGCTTGCCATGCATGGTCTTCTGTGCTGCCATGGCCCCTCCCACCTTCCCTGTGTAGTCGGCTAGCTGCTCCTGACCCCCTCCCACCTTCCCTCCATGGTCTGTGTGTATGCCATCATAGTCTCACTGTTGCTCTCCATGGTGTGTCTTGTTTCTAGTGCCCATCCTGCCTGATCTCCATGGTAATCTTGCTGCTCCTGCCCTGCCCCCTTGCCCCCAGCCCTCGGTTTCCATGTGCAGACCCCTATTCCCTCCCTCCTGGCTTGTCGGTTCCATTGTAATGCCCATGATCCGTCCCTCCTGCCCTTTATGGTCTGTTATGCTGCAGCTTTCTCTCCTGTCTGTCCATTATGGTCAGCTAGCTACCATTGCCTCTTTCCCCTCTGTTGTCCATGTGCATGGTCCTGTCCCCTCCCTATTGCTTTCTATGGATTGTTGTGCTGCACTCCTGTCCCGCATGCCCTGTGTGGTGTATTGTGCTGCTGCAAACCCTGATGCCTGCCCTGTAGGGTCAGTTTGGTGCACCTCTCAATGTCCCTCCTGTCCTCTGTTATCCGAGTCCATATCCCTACCCCAATTCCTCCTGCCTACCATGATCCAATGTACCATACTTGCGAACATTTTGAACTTGGTAAGAGGGAGATTTTGAAATAAAACTGGGGTATTGATTTTCCCCTTTGAGTTACATTGAAAAAGAGAAGATTGTAGACAGGAAACAGATCAAGAAAAGCCCATTTGACCTTAAAAACATTGGACGTTTCCTGGCTGAAACGGGTCTGTTGGCATGTATGGTTGTATAACCACTGCCTCTTTTCCTTCTGCCCACAATGGTCTATTATATTGCCACAGCCTCTCTTGCCAGTCCTGTATTGTTTGTTTGTTGCCCCTGCCCCCCTTTCCACTGCCCTCCATAGTCTGTTGTGCTGCCACTGCCCTTCCTGCCTGCCTAGTGTGGTCAAATTGTTGCCTCTGCACTCTCCTACCTGCCTTCAATTTTCAGAGTCCGTGCCCCTGGCCTCTGCCTCTCAACAGTATCCCAATGAACAACTAGATTGCTAACATTCTATATTTATTACAAAAGTGTGGAATGCCTGACGTCATCTTGATGTAATCAAAACTGTAATGCCTAGAGCATTTCCTTTAGAAATTACATATATGAGAGGGTCTTATTTGCATCAAAATTATGGTTAGTGCTCTAAAAAACTAAAACGAGGACATATTTTCTGAGTTTTCAAATAGCGACAAAGAACTTTTAAATTATTTGTAATCTTAGTTTTTTTATCCAGTTGACCACTTGATTAAATGTTGCATCCAAGGGGAGAGGGTGTGGTGTTACTTCCAGAGCTGCAGACTTTGCAACTGGAGAACCAGGTTGGAGTTTCTGCTTCAGCTCAACATTCTGTGATTCTGGTCAAATCACTTAATCTCCCCATGTCTACAACCAAAATGAATTTGATCTTGTGTGATGTAACCAATGTTCATGTAAAGCACTCCAATACCTGACAAGTCTGCACTATATAAAACTGCAAATACACAAAAAATAAGTGGTTTGCACACTTCTGTCATTGGGCTACATTTGGGCTACATCTGGGTGATATTTGGGCTACATTTGGGCTCTTTTGTCTCGGGTGGCCATTTTAGGAGATTTATTTGTTATGAAGTTTCCTAATTTCCTCATTTACTGCAGTCTCCTCAGTAGGAAATGCTTTCCGTTTTTTACTTTGATTCCATCAAGAAGGTATTCAGATATGTCACACATTTGCCATAAATTCTGAATGTTAGCACTCTAGTTGCTCATTAGATCACTGTTGTAGAGCTACTGCTCACCACAAAAGTCTGCTGCTGGTATTAAAATGGCATGTTTCAGTCTGCATGTCAGAATGTTTTTATGAAATAAAAGAGGATTTCAGAAGTCAAAATGTGCCCTAGTTTTTCTTTCTGCAGCACTAATCATGATTTATATGGCAAAGTGAACCCCCTCATTTTGTTCCTTTGTAAATTAAATGTTTTTAAGTGTTACCACTTTATTCCAATCAAGATGGCTTCAGGTGTGCCATACTTTTGTCATAAGTAAGACTGTTAGCGCTCTAGTTGTTCTTAAGAACACTCTGGGACATTCTGTCATTGGGCTATACTTGGGCTACATCTGGGTGATATTTGGGCTACATTTGGGCTCTTTTGTCTCTGGTGGCCATCTTGGGAGATTTATTTGTTATGAAGTTTCCTAATTTCCTTTTTTACTGCAGTCTCCTCAGTAGGAAATACTTTCAGTTTTTTACTTTGATTCCATCAAGAAGGCATTCAGATGTGTCACACATTTTCCATACATTCTGAATGTTAGCACTCTAGTTGCTCATTAGATCACTGTAGTAAAGCTACTGCTCACCAGGCAAGTCTGCTGCTGGTATTCAAAGTGCATGTTTCAGTCTGCATGTCAGAATGTTTTTATGAAATAAAAGAGGATTTCAGAAGTCAAAATGTGCCCTAGTTTTTCTTTCTGCAGCACTAATCATAATTTATATGGCAAAATGAACCCCCTCATTTTGTTCCTTTGTAAATTAAATGTTTTAAGTGTTACCACTTTATTCCATTCAAGATGGCTTCAGGTGTGCCATACTTTTGTCATAAGTAAGACTGTTAGCGCTCTAGTTATTCTTTAGAGCACTCTGGGAAGCTGCAGTAGAACACAAAGGAAACAACTGACAGTCGCTGCCCTTGTTGGATGTACATGTTTAACTGAGAATGTCAGACTTCATTCTTACATGACTGAGAAAGATAATGTGAATTTACAGAAAATATGCTCTCAGTTTAGCTTATAGATCACCTTCCAAACCTCTGTGGGAAAAGTATGAGAAAATAGTTTTCTCTCAAACATAGTTCGTGATATCACAGCAGAAGGCTTTTTCACATGGTAAAATCCCCTTAGAACACACCACAATTCCTAAAATGAGTATGGTACCATCAACAAATGATTTATAATGTAACTAAAGTCTTAAAACCTTCTATTAACTGCAATGCTTTTTAATGAGGTGCTATCATGTATATTGGTCCCAAGATGGCTGCCAACACTTCTTGGATGAAGTACTGACAGCCAATCAGATCTCACGATGAGATGTGTGGTTAGGCTCCGCCCAGATATGTATGTGATTTTACTTTAGATTTTCTCAGGAACTACTGAACAGATTGACTGTCATGTCCTCCGTGGCGACCACTGCACACTCCCTGCAAGGACGACAGTACCGCGCGTGGTGGACGAGAGCCGCGCTCCATCTCCGCGAGATGCGTGAGATCTAGAGGGGCTCTCTGGTGCACTACGATTCCCGGCCTCCTTAACTGCACGCATGCGCAGGAGACAACGCTGCGCGGATCCGCCCGGCTACGTAAGTCGAGGAAGCAGAAGGAATGGCGCAGATTATTTCGTGTCGAGCTGCCGAAGGAGGAGGACGTTCCAACGGCCTTGCTGATTCCGTGTTGGCTTTGGTGGGGTAAGGGTGTCGGTGACACCGCCAAGAGTCATATCATTGTAATTCTCAGTATTCCGGCATTGTGACTCACGCCGCTAGTGCTGCCTTTGAATCTATGCCATAGCGGACCTGAGTGACACCGCCAAGAGTCATATCATTGTAATTCCCAGTATTTCGGTGTTGTGAATCACGCCGCTAGTGCTGTCTTTGAATCTATGCCATAGCGGACCTGAGTGACACCGCCAAGAGTCATTACTTGCACATTCTCGTCTTACGGCCCTGTTGGATAACAGCGCCGGATAGTATCCATTGCTGACACATACATTGATGCTATACCTCATGTATGGCAACGAAAGCGCCTTGGTATAACCTAGACTTTAACTCGAGGAACCAGTACCAGGTGGTATATCACCATTCTACGATTTCCTGCAACGTGTCTGCCAGACATCAGTTCTCCATCTTAATGGTTTAATTTCTGTGTGTATTGTTTCGTCATAGCAGGGGATGTAAGAGAGGTGCTGAACATATTGTGTAATTCCTTCTTCCCTTGTGAGGCCCACAGTCGCACTGGTTATGGTGGGTAAGAGGCACATGTTCTGTGATTATGTGGCAACAGTATAGAGGAAGATCATTGCTGATAATGTTTATGTAATCCACAGTTCTCTGCTGTGTATCACGTACAGGTGATACGAACAATCAGACAAGCATCCCATATATCTTAGAGGGTCAGATGATGAAACAATCGTCCTTCTAGTTGTAGATGCTATCCTAGAGTTCTTTGTTTTCTTTACAAGTATACATGTAGACATATATGTATCGTTGTGTACTTCCTGGAAGGAGGGAGCTAACGTATTGAGGTGCAGTGGGTGAAGTGTGTCTTAATCATCGTTTTTCTCCACAGATCTCCCTCCCTGCTGTTCCCTTCCTTTCCTTCCCCCGATTGACCCCCTCTAATGTCCGTGCTTTTACAGCATTTCGGAAATTGATGTTGTCAATAGGTGGACCCCAATTGAGCAACGAACCGATCCTGAGAGGCCTCCGAGGGACCGTGACATTGACACCATATATGCAAAAGGCACATGCCTGACCTGAGGACTACCTCTTTGCCAAATTTCAAGTAATTCTGTTCAGCCGTTCGGGCTGTACCTTGGACTAAAGATCCCTATGGAAAATTGCATGGGGAAAACACGTTTTGGGACCCCCCCTTTTTCTCAGCCCCCGCTTGACGAATCCCCCCGAGACTTTCAGGGTAGGAGCGGAGCGGAGCGCCCCACCTATTTTGAAAATTTCGCGAGGATTCGTCAAACGGTGCCAAAGTTATTCCAAATAGAATGTTGCGGATTTCCTATGGAAACACGGTCCTAACTATAACTTTCTACTGGCGACCGCCAGTAGATAATATATATATATATATCTATATATATATATATATAGATATATATATATATATCTATATATACATATATATACATATATATATAGAGAGAGAGAGAGAGAGAGAGAGAGAGAGAAAGAGAGAGAGAGAGAGAGAGAGAGAGAGAGAGAGAGGGGTGTCCAGGTAGGGATACCCCTCTGCCCCTCCCTCCCCACGGCCCGGGGGGTGGTTAGAATCCAGCCAAATTTAAAAAACTGCAGCTTTTGCTGCGATCCTATAGGATCGTGCTTAAAAAAAAAAGTGGCCAGTTTTTAACTATATGATGAGGGGGATGTGTGTAGGGCCTCCCTCCCAAGCCCAATTTGGGCCCCGGGGACCCAATCCCCTCGGGGCTCAGTATTTTGAAGGAGAGGAAATGGCAATGCCTCCTCCCTGAGCATCAGGAGGCCCTGGGGATCCCATCTCCCAACCCCTCCCTGAACCTGTAATGGTCTTGAGGACGTCAGTGACTTTTCCCAGGGACGACTTCAGGACACTGTAGTTTACCAGCCCCCACCACCGTGGTAAGGAAAACGTGTTTGCTCCTGTCTGGAGAGAACATGTTTAAATCTCCTCCCAAACGAGAGCAAACACAAAGCCTGCTCACAGCTGGCAGGAGATTTAAAGATGCTCCCGCCATCTAGGAGCAGACGTGTGTTCTGTTTCCCTGCCCGCACGTATGCAGGCAGGGAAAAGTAAACCATATTCCTACCATCCAGAGGAAGAAAGCGGAAAAAGCTGCTCCCTCTGGGTGGGAGCAATATCAGCTCCTCCACTATGCGGGGAGTTGGAGTGGGCCCTGGGGCTTTTCCCGCAGCCTCTAACATGTGGTGTGTTGATGCTCTGGGGATGGGGTCTCCTGGGTCTAATGAGGCTCGTGGTGGGGGGCTGCACATCCCCTTCACCTTAGATTCTGGCCCCAGGGTTGGTGTCCCCGGGGCCCAAGAAGACTTGGGGAGGGAGAGCAGCATGCCCCCCTCCCCTGTTTAATTGTATTTGGCCCTGGGGATGAGATACCTCGGGCTTCCTAAGGCTTGTGACGAGGTGCCACATGGCCTCCCCCTCCTCTTTTTAAAGGAACTCTTCCCCTGGGAATGGGGTCCCGAGGCCAGTTAAGGTTCTGGGAGGGCAGCTGCATGCCCTCCTCCCCCCAAATATATATGTTTTGGCCACGGGGTATGGGGTCCATCAAAGGCTGTGCACGGGATAGGGTGGTTTTTCCACAGGACCTGGCGTAAGGCCAAGCCCTGTGGCCAACCCCAACTGCGCTGAGCAAAAGGTCATGCGCAGCATGTGATTAGCTGCTGGCAGGGAGTTGGATGCAGGGTCTGGCTGCAAGCCGGGCCCTGCAGCCAACCTCATCCCACGAATGTCCAAAGGCTGTGCACGGTGTGGGTTTGGCTGCCTCCAGGTGGGTTGACAAACAGGACCTGGCCGTTGCCCCGTGTGCAACCGCCTGCTGTGCATGGCCGAAGGCACTATGCATTGAGGGGTTGGCCACGGCCTGGCCACAGGCCAGAAGGGCAATTCTCTGCTGTGCACAGTTGAAGGCCGTGCGCAGCTTTGGGGTATTGGTTTTATTCATGATAATAAAATATTACTTTCTGTTTTTTAAAAAAACACTCAAAATTCACTGAAAAAAACAAAGGTTAAAGTGATGTTATAGTTAGGTGAATATCTCAGTGTCCACATTAACGTTTTAAACAAAAAAAAAGACGGAAATTCAGCAGTTGTAGTTAGCAGAGCTAACCATAACTTGCGCCCCTGCCATGCACTGCTTTTGACTTCACACATTACATTACTCATGACATGTTCTGTGAATTCATTTATGACATCACTGATGACATCATCCAAGCTTCTTTTATACACATTGCTCTAGAAACTGATATGGCATTAGAGCTATGAAATGTAATGTAAAACAGCTCAAAATAACACAACGCATCATGAGACGGAAATGTTTTACCTACTGTTCCCCTTCGGGTATATTAAGCATTTCCATAAGGCTATAATTTTGCATAAAATAATGGCGAGAGTGGAAGCGATTTGTCAGACATATTATTGGGCATGTGGGGACCCCACGTTTGCAAATATTTTGTTTGTGCATAGTTACTTGATGGTGAAAGATCAAAAGCTCAGTGCCGCTACTGCAACCCAGGGAGGGCGGACGGTGTGGGTCCTGCTGCCGGGAGAAGGAGGGAGGGCCTGAATACCACGGGACCCACTTCCAAGTGAGTGCTGCCTTGTAAACAGACTTGTGGATGTGGTATAAGCACGGTGTGTGTGAATTAATAAGGGTGGACCATGGGGGATGGCGGTAGAGGAGAGATGGGGTGATGATGATTAGGGTAGCCTTCTGCTAGGGGTTACTGGTGAAGAAGAAGGGGGACGCCAGAGCGAAGCTGACACATGGATAGGAATGTGTTGTCTTTTAGTTTCCTATTCAGTAGGACAGTTTGTTTATTTGTCACTATCCTGTTTGGCAACAGAAACACTGTTCATACTGGGCAGCTGTGAGTAGGGGGGTTGTGATAGACAGACTGGAACATTAAGAGTGGCATGTGACAAACACTGCGGGACTTTAGACAGTACTGTCTGTGTCAAACACAGTGTAGAAATTTGGGTCAGTTTTGCGCTTCAGCATAGACAGGATACCGAGGCATGTCAGAGAAGTTGTACCAGCCTGCTTACCTCTGACCCGCCCTGGCCCCGCTATTAATCTCTGCAGCACCCAAGTTGTAAGCTGCAAGGACACAGACTGCTGTAGGCCACCCCTTCCCAGAGAGAGGACTTGCACAGAGGTGGTCTTTGACCGAAAATTTGGAAACAGGGCAAAATACATTACATGGCCATGATTGCTGACCTTCACAGCTTTTTTTCTGGATTTTTCCCTATTTTTGAGCTATTTACTTTAAAATGGTGTGATTTATTTATTTTATCCTTCCCAAAAATAAATCATTTCAGTTCCAAATTAAGCCTACTTTCCCGTTTTAGTGTTTGCCGCTGTCAAACATGTCTGGGAGGGAGGTAGAGCTAGAGAGACCCCTTGTCCTGTGCAGGAAACTGATTGGTGGTGTTTGGCGCATTGAGGCAGCCACAACCTTGTGTAGGAGAGAGAGAAGACACCGTTTTGGATGCAGAGGAAAAGAACACAAACCTTAAAATGTGAGCAGAAAGAGGCACACGCTAACATGTAAACCTGCCTGTGTTTTGCTGCCACCTCATAGGTGCTCAGTTTCACAGCCCCCATGAGTTAGAGGTTCTTTAACCCTGTCTCCCCAGGTCGGCTTCTTAGAAACCGTTTATCTCTGCCAGGGGAGTTTTACACTGATATCCTGCCTTTAAAAACTTTAAAAATGCCCATATCTAAAAACACCAGGAAGGAGACAGCTCCCTTTCCTGATAGGGAAAGGGAAATTTCAATATGTTTGCATTTCAAATGTCTTCCAGGCTGCGCTTCAGACACAGCCTTTGTGTAGTGATGCCTCTTATAGGAGAACTGCCTCCAGCCTGGAGCACCCACAGCAGAGGCACAAAGAGGTGTAAGGGCTCTTCGCTGGAGGGTGATTATGGGCCTCACCTAAAGGGTCCCCTCCAACCTGCAGCTCCACCCCTACTCACCTATAGCATCTACGAAACAAGCAGAGCTTCAGGAAGTCTAATCAGCAGCCAATTACTAACACAAATGTTATTTGAAATGTTAAATGGATCCCTTTCACCATCCCATTGATCACACCAGTGTTTGCATCCCCTATCCTCCAGCCCCTAGAATGCAGGTAATACACTTCCACTGTCTGAGAAGCTGTCCTCATCTTCCATCTGGTGCCAATGCAAATTAGAGGCATTTAAATGTATCTCACTCTGCTGTATAATTAAAACTCTGAGTCAAATCTGAGGATGAACACCAGAACCTCTTTTTAATGTGTATATTATATCCCATTGTATTTTCTCGACATATGCATCCAGCCATTATTTTTCACTTTCAACCCTTGAACTGATCAACTGAGTTAGCTGGATGGGTGGTCTGGCAATAGCCTAGCAGCAGAGAGATGGTTTACCTGCTTCTAATGCCTATTAAAATGATCTCAATATAGCACAATCTTCCCAAATAAATAATGTTTATTCTACATCCTTGCATCCTCAAACTGTATGCCATCTCAAAAATATTCACTACATTCCTTAAATCCGGCATTAAAAAACTGTCCTTAATTAAAACGTCTGTTTCTTGCCTCTTCTTTTTCTTCTCTCTTCAAATGCCCCTTTTCTTCCCTTCCATCCTCTGCATGCCTCCTCTCTCTAAACAATCTGTATTCCTTCCGCTGAAAGTCATACCTATGCAACCTAACAATACCTAATCTCATCTAACTCCTGTTTTAATCCCACCATGTGCTTGAGCCCTCCCCCCCTCCCCCCAACTAATGTTTTCAGCCAATCTCTAATATTTTAGTCTAGCGTAAAAAAAGCCGAAATGACTGCATGGAATTGTATGCTTTGAGTGCACAAGACTAATCCCAATAACTAACAGTAACCAAAACCACTGATCTAACCACTAACCTTGGGTTCTGGAGCAGCGTGCTGCCCACCATACAGCGCTTCGATGCGTTGTCAACGGTAGTAAGCGCTGCAATTACAATTACAATACTAAGGATCCCAGCACTCATGGGAACAGCGCAAGAGCCAAGTAGTTGAGTGCCTTCATTCTAAAGGAAGACTTTACAGAGTATTTTGTAATTATTCACATGTATTTTTTTTTTAATTGATAGGTGTCCCATAAATGCTATAATTAGCAAAGCGGCAGCTGGTTTAGGACCTGGCTGACTCTAAAGCCTGTATTCAGGTATTTTATGTTTGTTTCTACTATAGGTGATATTGTAATGTTTTCACACTTACTATATCTAAAACTTTATTTTACAGTGCAATTACTGGGCTGGTCCTATTCTGCATTCCGTGAGTAACAATACTGGGCAGTTGTTTTTGGCACCACTTACAGTCATATTTGGAGCTACAGACACTGTGCCAGTGACTCAATCCTCGTACTTAGGGACAGAAAGTGGTTTATCTGTTGCTAGCTAGCCACATTTCCAAATTTGGTCTTATTCTTTCTTTTTCTCTTTTTCAAGTACTTAGGTGCCGCATTAGTAACTAGCAATAAGCAATGGTGATGAAATATCCTACAAGGTTGAAACGTTAACAGTATAACAATTGATCAAAGTACCTTGTCTAATTCTAGAAGACTGCGCTGTGTGTTCACATGTGTGGACCCATAATCTCTATTCTGACCAAAGTCAGTGGTTTGTACATATATACAACAAGCACTTATCGTTGAAATCTGCCACTGTGAGAGCACTGTGGGCTCCGAGCAATTCATTCAGCACTAGTTATAATATAAGTATGTGCTATTTAAATAAATACTTTTGTATTGGCTGGTTTTGCTTTATAGAATCATTTGCAAAGGTAACTGAATGACTGATAATGTTCCTAAATGTACACTAAAGTGAATCATTGTCATTTCTAAATAAAAGGTTTGAAATAACTGCAGTAGGATTACATACAACATATCAGTAAGAACAATAAGGACATACATCGTTGTATCTCAGGTGCACACGTGGAATTTCTAGAGCTGAAGAACTATTCACAAAATGACCAATTACACAGACTAACAACTTCCTGCAACACAATTTTGCATCCTCCGTTGTCACACCCAAAGCAAGATCTCAAATATTCCTAAAGTCGAGTTTCTCCAGCTATAAGAAATGATATTGATGGCATCACTGATAACAGACTGTGATCCAAACAAGAAGCTATTCCTAGGACATAGTATCAAACATAGTACTGTGGACACAGTTCTTTCCAAGGTGAGATGACTATTCTGGGTCCCACTCTTAGCTCAGCAACCCCACAAAACAGAAGGTTATTGCCTTTCTGACCACATTCCACTAGGGGCACACCTCCCAGAGGAAAGCCCTCCTAAAAAATAACAGTTTCTGTGAAATAGGTCAAATCTTAGCAAATCTTACATCTTCTCAGCTGTATTGCAAGAGCGTCCTGGTATAGTTTCAATCAGAACCTCAAATCTACCCAACTCATTGCGGGTGCTGGGGTCTTGGCGGATACCTGTAGGGTCCGGCTGGAGACCGCTCCTGTACCAGGAGTCTTCCCTGCATGACGGAGGGACGTTCACAAGTTTCAGAGGTACTGGGGATGGATGAATGGTGCAGCCAGAAGATGCTCCTCATGCCCAGCGCACCACTGTAGTTACTCCCCAGGAAACTCGAGGTTTGTGCCACCCTCCCCAATCTACACTAAACTTGGAGCGATGTATAGGCCCCAAGGAGCATGTCAAGATTAGTGCAGATCGGTCACGTGGTTTAAACGTCACACCAGGTGGGATGAACTCTTGGTTCAGTTGCCTTGGGATTACATATCGGAAATTTTGCTCCACACGTAACTCCAAAAACTGCTTAAAGGATGTGCACCAATTTTTATGGCGCAGCAGCGTTTCGAGCAGTCATTGTTTTTTTCTTTCTTAGGTGAAAATCCATTCCGCTGTTTTGACGGCATAAGGCAAAAGGTGAGAGCCCAGAATGTACGTGAAACTATGGCTAGTTTGGAAAACGTTTGCCAATGCCAAGCTTGAGTGGACCTATTGGACTCCATTCCGCGTGCACAACACTCACAAGTGCTCTCCTCCCAGTGTTCACAAACACTGGGAGCAGAACAATAAAAATACAAATAATCAGGGCTTTAAGTGGGATGAAAAAGCTAGAGGGTCTGTCAAAGAGGCGGGGCCGATGTAATTAGGGCGTGGCTTGAAAGGTAATCTAAAAACCTGTGCTTAGCATAGCGTGCTGCCCGACTGGTAATTTGCTGCTTCTGTCATTGAATCCAGATATATAATACAAGTGGCAATACACCTACACCAAGTCAGGACTATTGGCTTTGCCAGTGGTTGTTAGTTGCATAAGATAAATAAGCAACAACTTCAGCTTCGTTGTATATAACATTGTAAAGGCTTCAATTCTGAAATTATGCGACTGAAAGAACTATAACAAGTCTTTTTGACGTTACCTGAGAGGCACTGAAGGGTGGTGCTGCAGCAGAGTTAAGATCTTTTTTTCAGCCTGAGGGTGAGGGCAAAAATGAAGAGCCCGATAGTGACCAGTCTCAGCACCTGCTTTTACGAACTGCCAGTGCTGAGCACCGGCAGGACCCGGCCCATTTAAAGCCCTGCAAATAATAGAAAACCAGAAGTAGCATGGATCGGGAGACCCCATGCTGCATTATTATTCTTAAATATGCGGCTAAGGCCTGTGAATGACTCACGTGTCCAGCAGCCGGGGGAGCTCAGTTACTTCCGGTGCCCGTGCCTTGGCTAAGGGTTGGGGAGAAGAGAATAGACGCCAGGCCTTCCCATTCGTCCAAGGGTGAGAGAGCAGTACACAATGATAATAGGGAGGGTTTGTTGTTCCCCAGTGTGTGCATTCTTACCGCCAACACTGCTGAAGTGCAAGGGGAATAAACTTTCAAACCCACTTACCTTGTCCCAGGAGAGGGGTGAACCGCCCCTACTCTCATCTTGCAGAACGGCCAGGGGGAGGGGGCTTTAAACAAGAAAACATCTGCTCTTCGAACCCCCCCTTTAGCCCTAAACCGCCTATCTCCAGGCTGAGGGGAACACTTAGAATACTTAAAAGTGGTTGTTGTTACCTTCTCCGCTTCTATGCCCTGCGGCAATGTACACAGAGGAGAGAGTCAGCTTGCAGACGCTCCTCATCTCTGCTCCCACACTGGAATGGGGAGCAGTGGATGACAAAGAAAGACCCCACCGGCTTCCTAGCTCGTTTTTGCAAGGCACCGAGGGACTCGAGAAGAGGGGATCTTGCAGAGGCATTCTTCATGGGGGCTGTTGGGACGGGAATGCCACGGTGAGCAACTGACATGGGTGCAAAATTCAGGATGGTTGGTGTGAAAATTCAGGACAAAGGGTCAAAATTCAGGACAAAAATTCAGGATTGAAGGTCAAAATTTAGGACAAAATTCTGGGACAAAGGGTACGTTTTACAGACAAATCAGAAGAGGACAATAGTATATGAGTAAGTAAATTGACAACTGTTAAAAATGGGATTTCTTGTTGGCTAGGGCAAGCGCCTAAGCCAGGCAGAAACCACCACTCTAGTCAGGGCAAGGGAGTTACACGCTGAAGATAACCCCTGCTCACCCCCTTGGTAGCTTGGCAGAGCAGTCAGGCTTATACCAGAGGCAATATGTAAAGCGTTTGCGCAACACACTCACACAACAGCGACACACTAGGCACACAACAAAAGAAGCTCCACACAAGGTTATATCAAAAATAGCCTTTGTATTACTCATAAAACACATTAGAATGCAATCACATATATACACTGTGCCACCTGGCACTAGGTATGACTTTACAGGGGATTATATACACGACAGGGCCAATCGGGCCACTGTCATCACCATCATAATTCACAGTTAGTGAAAACAACCAGTAACTACTGGTAAGGGTACCCCTAGCACAACCACCTTAGGCATAAACCTTCAGTAGCAGTGCAAATATTGTAATCACCATCATCACAGGATGACCTAGTCTGGCATATTAGGCACACATCCCCACAATAGCCTAAAACATTACGCATACATATGTTGGGCAAACATCCTAATAGTCAGTGCACCCTGGTAGGAAGCATTAGGCGTAAAGCCCCATCATTAGGGCACAGTAATCACTGATAAGGTGCACACATCACCTAATTGTCTTACGCCCAACCAAAACATAGCGGCAAACCTAAGGCCGACTGGCTTTACCCTCTGGGGCCCGTCCTGGGTGTCCCCGCAATGCCCTTGTCCAAAAGTCAGGGCTCTCCCAACTGCTGGTCCCTGCTCGAGGTTTCCACTAGCCACCTGGCTTCAGTTGCAGCCAGAACAATGCCCCCAACAGGCCCGTAATGCAATGGGGGGGGCGAGGGTGCAAATCACCCTTGTCTATCCTTTGGAAAATGCCTCCTACGTTGCAGCTGCCCGCAACCCTGCGGCACATCTGTGACAATGCTGGCACAAACAGTGTGCCCTGCAGGCCCTACTCACCGGGGCCTCTCCAGTCTTCGTGGGCACATTCTTGCGGGGCCTGTGAAGTTCTGGATTCACCCCCATGCCTCTGGCAGCTCTCGCTGGCAGCCAAATCTCACTCGCTGTAGAAATGGGGCGAGCTGGCCTCTACAGACCTCGTCTTCTTCATAGGACTCTGCCCACAACCAGGCACAGCTCCTGCCTGGCTTCCTCTCCCGGAGAGAAGCTCCACCCACAGTCATGCTGGCTTTGTCTGACTTCCTGTTAACTTCTGGCAGCAACAACCTCCACACCCGCCGTAGGGGTGGAGGACTGAGCCCAGTCCTCGGGCTCCAGAGACAACGCGCCCTCCACTCTTCTGTGACTAACCTTTGGCGGCCCCCCAGCTGAGGAGAGGCCGCGAGGCTTGATTTCCTCTTGGTAGGGGCCCCGCCCACAACCAGGCTCAGTCTGGCTCCAGCCTGCTTTCTCCCTCTGGCTCTTCACGGCGTGACAGGCCCGTTCTCTGCACGGCTGGAGCCTACCCTCAAGGCTCAGGGAGATAGTAGAATCAGCGCGCTCCACACACTGTGTTGAGCAGGTACCCACACCTTTGGGCAGATCTGTTTTCCAGCACGGCCAAAACATGCTTGGATCAAAAATAAGAATCAAGCACTCCGCCTGCACTCAGCCCCAGGACTCTTCAAAAGTGGAGCGTCCCACCAGAGTCCAGAGCACTTCACCACCCGCTGGAGGCAGAGTCTTCTTCCAGTTCAATCAGCCCAGGCAGGCCAGCACACCGGGGCTTTTCAGCCGGGCAGCAGCTTCGCTGCCATGAGTAGGGAGCCCCAGATGGCGGTTCCTCCTGGGCCCAGTAGTTCCAAAGTAAGCACCAACAGCACACAATTTACATGGGGTCACAGCCCCAATATTTATATCCCCTAAAGTCTTTGTTCTGCCCTGGTACAGAGCACTGGACCTAGTCCAAACCAGTTCTTAGGGCACTTAACAAGTGCACAACAGTCCCCATTGTCAGTGTCGGCTCTGGCCCCAGACACACTACAGGGGGGCAGAGCCAGCATTGTGGAAGGCAGGCACAGTCCTATTCAGGGTCAGGTACTACTACTTCCACTACTCCAAATGCAGATTGGCCTATTCAGCCTAGCGCTGACTCACCCAGCCCCTCTGGAGCCACTGCACCTCCCCAGCCCCTGTCACTCCAGAGCCAGACATTCAATACACAACAGCCAGGCACAAAGACACATAGCACACAGAAATGCCTACTTCTAAAAGTGGCATTTCTAAAATAGTGCTAATAAATCTGCGAACACCATTGGGTAACATTTATTACCACTATTCCAAACATACCAAACTTGATCACTCTACTTCTCTCACACCAGGAATTACTACTGAAACACATATCAGGGAATCCCCAATGCATTCCTATGAGAGGGCAGCCTCATAGTAGTGAGAAACCAAAATGGCTGTTTGTCTATACCAGGACATGCCACACAGTTAAGGCACATGTCCTACCTTTTACCTATAGCGCACCCTGCCCATAGGGCTAGCTAGGGCCTACCTTAGGGGTGACTGACATGTAGTAAAAGGGGAGTCACAGACGTGCACCCACTTTATGTGCCATGTCACAGCGGAAGTAAACTGCAAGCGGAGGCCCTGCAATGGCACAGGCCTGAAACAGGTTTAGAAGGCTACTTTGGTGGGTGGCTCAAGCAGCGCTGCGAGCCCACCAGTAGCATTTAATTTACTGGCCCTGGGTATATGAGATTCCACTTTACAAGGGACTGATAGGTAAATTAAATATGCCAAACAGGTGTAGACCAATCTTACCAAGTTTACCATAGAGAGCACATGCACTTTACACTGGACAGCAGTGATAAAGTGCCCAGAGTCCTAAAAACACCAACACTAGGTCAGAAAAAATACCAGGAGGAAGGCAAAAAGTTCAGGGATGACCCTGCAAAAAGGGCCAAGTTCAACAACAACCAAAATAAGTACAAGTCAAAAAAGGTTTATATTAGGTTGAGACCATCGTGCACTTCACGTTTTTCAGTATGCACACAGTTTTGCGCAACTGAGCAACTGTGCAGGTCTTTTTGTGGTATTTCATTTGATCATAATCTATTTTATATCATTCTCTTCTCTCTATTCTTTAAATTCATATTTCATTATCTTTTCATAGTTCCCTATTTCATATTCCCATTCATTTTTTTGTTACTTTTTTTCATTTGATCATCCTCTTGTCCTTCCTTTATTGTTAAATCTGTCTTATATCTCATACTCAGTTTCTTCCTGCGTTTTCTCACTCCATTTGTGTCATATGTCTTTTTGATTTACCATTTTAATAATTTATCTTCCTGTCGCCACTTTTGCCAACTTAGGCATCCTTTGGGCCCCTCTCCACGGCTGCATCACTGTGATTATTCTTGTTCTGTTTATTAGGTTCTTATCCTGTCTTGTGCTGACCTGCGAGCCACAGATTAAAGTTAAGAAGGGCGATGAAACGCTTTTCTCTGACGCAGCACCCCTTCTCCCCCCACCAGCCACCACCACTTACCACTTAGTGGGTGCTTCAATACACCCTTGGCCCATTGTCATTCTTTATGTGATAATCATCCACAGTCAGAATGACAATGGGCCTGTCCACAGATTGAGCGAGGTGGGGGAGGGGCTGTTGCAGCTTCTAGAGTTCGAAAGAGAAGTGAGAGCTGGCTGATTGTCACAGGGGAACAGCATAGCTTGCTGCAATCCCAAAATTACGTACAAAAGGCGTCCATAACAGGAATGATGACGGACAAGACAGCAAAATGACAGACAGTCCATGAAATTTATGGACGGTTGGTTACCCTAGGGAATGCCCAGTATTTGGTTTTACAGATGTGCACCAAGCCCTGAGTAACTCAGTTGTAGTTTTCACTGAAATAATGATCTTGTGTGTCCAGTGTGCATGACAACCAGTAGGGCACACTGGTTCCTGGTCTTTGTGAGAGGTCCTGAGATATCACTTTAAGACCTTCTACTGATATAGTGCTCTTTAGGGATGTTTTTTTAATTACCATCAGCATCCACGCCATATGTGATATTCCTTGAGACTATTCCATCTCTGCATCAAACACAAACGGAAAGGTGGCGAGAACTAAGAAATAAAGTAATACATAGGTTGAAGAGATACTCATATAGCGAGCATGATTTGTTTAAGAAAATTACCATGATTAGGAAAGTGGCTTGGGTGGGTTCGAGGCCCAAAAAGTGCCTGAGCGATTGCATGATAGTAAACTTGAAAAACACCTTTATTGTCAGGAGCCTTTAACATACATCTAGACAAGTTCCAGTGCAAGAAGGCACCATAGGGGCCCTTCCCTAGGTGTCTTTTATAGGCCGTATGATTGTATAACAGAGAAATAGAGCTCTAGGGCTGGAAACTAGTGCATTGCCACTGGTGTACAATATAAGAACTAGAAATGTGTCCTCTCCACTTAAGTTTTGGAACAGGTTGATTCACGTTCACACTCTGTGAGGCTGATATACTCCCTTTCAACATCGGGTCAAACTTACCCGCAGTGCAACTCTAGTTCACTGCACATCCAGTTACCTCCTATTTCTGGGAATAGTTTAAAGCAATAAGACTTTCAGAGGCACTATTATTCAAATAGCACCTGTAACATTGTAGGTATTTCTACTAAAATAGATAATCCAGACTGGGTCGAAATTATTCGTTTTTTTTATATTATCTGCTGCCAGGAAACTCGGGCAGTTGATCCTTTCGTTATACATGGGTGCCTCTCATTGTGCAGTCCAACCGAATGATCATAACCAGGGAGAGGGAGGGGGATTGCATATTTTAATATTGATCAATAGCTCAATCAGTAAAATGCAGATTATGGCTCCCACTACATATTGTCACTTGTTGAACATCAGTTTTTTTCATGTGAAAAATATTTTACTGATTAATCTATATTATAATAACTTTGACCCCAGAAGTAATCCAAAAATAATAAATGAACTAGAATGTGATCTCTATAGGTTTATCTCAAACAGAAAGATAGCGGTTGATATTATTTGGACAGGCGATTTTACAGTATCCCTGTGCACACAGCCAGAAGCTGAAGTCTGCGGAATGGTAGATGTCAATGGGCATGGCACAATGCACGTTAGTCATCACCGATATGGTGAGGCCCTTAACCACTTGCTGGTGAAGTCTAATCTTTTACTTGTCTCTGGAGCACATCCAGGAGTTTCTACCCTATTTTACAGGTGGGGTCTCCTGCACCACTACTGATTATAAATTATTGTCATGAGATCTCTTGATTATTTGATTTTAATATTGTTGCAAATTGCTGTAGTGAACACAACACACTTTCTGTTACGTTGAATTTGGGACTGGACACAGGAGCAGGGGAGTTTTACCAACTCCTTTATCCTTCTCAAAGAATAAAGGCGTTTTGGTCAGATAGAGTAAACTAGACCCAAATTATTTACGACAGGTCTAATACAGGGAAATGTGAGGTCTTGTGAGATTTGCTTACATCATAGTGCAGAACTGCCTAAGATAATTGATTCTTATACTGCACTCAATGAATCTTTAAACAATTTGACGATTTCGAATAGAGTTTCAAGTAAGACGAAGTCACATAGATGGCTTGTTCAATCGCCCATAGAAAATTATTATCAGCTTTAAAAAAGAAACCCTAAATCCATTTGGAAGTTCAGGAATGTAGGAAAGAATATAAGGATGTGACAGCCCTTACGAAGAGTGATATTACAAATCATGCTAGGGGGAGCTTATTGCTGCAGGTCAATTAATGGATAGCGGAAGGTTTTGGAAGGTCATCAATCACCCTTTAATTAGCCAAATGCCCTGAAAGTGGAAACTTTGATTCCAGATGAAAGATAGTACAAACCACTTTAGTCAGCTCTATTCCCACATTCAGGGAGGTAATAATAGAATGGTTGTGGAGAATGACACAAAAGAAATTGGATATGGGTATTTCAGTCCACCTTTTGAGGTTTTTGAGGCAGTTTTAGCTATAAAGGATAGACCGGGTGTAAAGGCCCCAGGCCCAGATGGGATCCTCGTAGATCTATTTAAAAACAATACGGCCCTCTGGGGTCCATTAAAAATGAATGTATTAAGGGCTGTGTGAGAAGTTGGCCTGGCATATGATGTCTCCTAGTTATAGGGACACCTTGCACCAGTCCAATTCGACTCTTATTGATGATAGGTTTAAGACAACCTTTAAAGAAAGCTATCCTAGTGGTAGCTGTGGAAAGCAGCCTTCAGGCTAAGTCTTGAAGGAGTGTTAAGCTTATTGTTTTACCATAATAACCTCTAGAATAACCAAATGAAAGAGTAGCCCACACAGGTATATATATAAAATATATGTATTTATTCTAGACAGAATCCCACAGTCTCTTTATGAAGCTGTGGCAAAGTTACAATATTAAACAGGCATTGATAGACATAATAAATAGCACTATTAACATTGGGCCCCAGGGGGGGACCAAACCATATACTAGAAAAATGGTATAAGAACCACGACAATTCTACAGGCAATGCCTAGGGCATTCAGGATCGCTGGCCCCTTAAGAATCCACCCCAGGTTATGAGGAAGGGGACCCACGGGAGGCGCGTGCAGTGCAAGTAGCTGCTATCGAGATCTCTATTACAGCCTATGGAGAATGTCGCGGTTGGAAATAAACAGTTTAAAAATACTTCTAGCAGGAGTACAACGTTAAAACTTCAGACTTAAGCTTTTGAAGAGCCCACTACCCCGAGAGTACCGAGGTACCACTGTTACCTGCCCCAGGGAAGCCGGGTGCATAGGTTGTTTCTGCTGTCGGGTCGCGGGCTGATTTTCAATGGGAAAATAGTCCAAAGTTCTGCTAGCCAAAAGCGTCGATGATGCCGTGACGATCAAAGATGTGAAGATTGTAGAGAAGAACCTGAAAGCAGAGGGGACAGAGTCTGGGTCACGGCAAAGGGACCAGGAGGCTCAAAGCAAAGAGCCCTTCGATGTCGGGTGCTTCAGGTGGAAAGTGGTGTAGCTTGGATCTGCAGCCACGGGCTCAGGAAGGTTTCAAGGAAGGCCAGCTTCAGGAGGGCAACTGTCCCACGTCAGATGAGGGTCGCTGCGGTGTTAGTGTCCGGATTGGATTCACTAAGCCTTGGCAACCGCAACCCACTAAGAATAAACAAATCTGCTACAGTGCAGACCCACGAGGTCTGGGAGAGGTCTCCTTCAAGGAGACTGTAGAGCAGGCCTGGAGCAACCAGGGGAACTCTTTATTGTAAAGATAGACCTCCGCTAGGGCCCTCAAGTCAAGAGACATGGGACCGCGGGAGGTGGCAATTTGGAGTGTGTAAAAGGGCACCCACGGGCCACCGGAGGGGGCTAGGGCGCTGGTCTTTGGCACAATTGCTGTAGAGTGGTTGGCTCATAAATGGGCCAAAGCACAAATTCCCCACTGGTCAGGGTCGTGTGCTACGCAAGAGGTGGCTGATGTCCTGGGGTATTGGGGATCTCGGCACCCACGTGGTCCACGGTGCCCAAACTCATTGAGCACACTCACTGGCCTCTGGGAAGCACTGGAAACCCACCTCAAGGTTTCTGGAAGTCGTCGAAGTTCGTGAGAGCAGCGAAGTTCCAACCGGGTCACTTGCAGTGTTTCAGGTGCCTGCCAAGCAGGGGGATAACTCCTTTATCCCAAGGGAGATTTCTTCTGTCAGCTGGACAGCAGCAAGTCGAAGGTCAAGACTGTAAAGTTCAAGATTAATCTGAGGCTCTGGGGCCACGTTATTCACCTTTATCCCCAAGATTAGGGGAGTGTCCAGAGTAGCGTCCACCAATGGTAGGTGAGGCGGGAAAGGGTGGCTACACCCTCTCCCCTTTGTGTGTTTCCCGCCTGGGCGAGGGGCAGGATGCCCCTGAACCGGTTCCAAGCGGTGTATGCAGAATGAGGCTTCTGCAGCTGCCTACGTGCAACTCTGAAAGGACTTTTGGTGCACCCACCCTGTTCCAATCCACATTATCCTGTCTGGGGAGATGCTAGCACCTCCCTGCTACAGGAGCCCTATTGTCCAGCTGGCGAGGCTGGAGTTTTCCCCAGCAACAGCCAGCCAGGGTCGTGTAGGTGGCGGGTAGTAGCCATTTTGTACTGCTTGTGCACTTTTAAATTGGTGTCTAAATTCTGCCGCTTTTCCCATATCGCCCCTCTAACAGGGGGGAATCGTACCCTCATGCCCATGGCTGGACTGGGGGTATGATTCCTACATGTTTGACACCAAACACGATATGGTTCTGTGTAGCCATTCTCAAGTTATCGAGTTATCGCGATAGACTTATAATGCGGTTAAGAGTATATGGAATGGCTACACTACAAACAACCCAGCAATGATTTTACGAAGGTTGCAGAGAGGCCCTACTCATGTAGGGGTCCCCCCTCACACATACCTCAGCACCCTGCCTTGTAGGATTACCAAGGCCTGCTATAGGGGTGACCTATGAGAGTATATGTGTTGTAATGGGGTGGGATATAGGATACCTATATCCCTGTAAGGGGTGCTAGCACCACCTTACCCAGACTACAGTAGTGGTCTGGTGGTGTCAGTTTGTATGGCTCTCCCAGGGTGGCACAATAAGTGCTGCAGCCCTGGTAGGCCTACTGAGGGACCCATGCCCTGGGTACCTAGGGTACCATCTACAAGGGACTGTCAGGGCATCCTCAGCATCCAATTGGGTTGTACCTAGGGTACTCACATCGTTTAACAGAGGAAGCAGATAGGCTGGGGTCCTGGATAGCAGGGCCACAGCCGGGCTAGAGTCATAAAACAGCAAAAACATCAGCAAAAAGTTGGGGGCAACTATGCAGTTGATGCCACTCTCCTACATAACCCCCCTCACCCCCCAAACGCAGGGACATTAAACTAACCTTGACCAGTTGAGTCTTCATGTTCTAAGTGTAAATATCTGGAGAGGCCATCTGCATTGGCATGGTTGCTCCCAGGTCTATGTTCAACTGTATAGTCCATCCCCTGTAGGGAAATGGAACACCTGAGTAGTTGGGGGTTTTCACCCTTCATCTGTTTTAGCCATAGGAGGGGCTTATGGTCTGTTTGAACAATGAAGTGAGTGCCAAACAAGTATGGCCTCAGCTTCTTCAAGGCCCAGACCACAGCAAAGGCCTCCCTCTCTATAGCTGACCAACGTTTCTCTCTGGGGGTCAACCTTCTGCTAATAACAGCTACTGGTTGATCCTGGCCCCCCTCATTCAGTTGTGATAACACAGCACCTACCCCCACCTCTGAAGCATCAGTTTGAACTATGAATTCTTTGGAGTAGTTGGGGCTTTGAAGCACTGGAGCAGAGCACATTGCATGTTTTAGGTCATCAAAAGCTTTCTGACAGCTGACAGTCCACTGAACCTTTTTGTGCATCCTCTTAGAGGTGAGGTCATTCAAGGGGGTCACAATGGATCCATATCCCTTTACAAACCTCCTATAATAACCAGTCAGGCCCAAGAAAGCTCGAACCTGAGTCTGGGTGGTTGGAGCAACCCAGTCCATTATGGTCTGAATTTTGCTCTGAAGTGGTTGAACATGGCCTCCACCTACAAGGTGACCCAGGTACACAACCTGACTCTGCCCTATCTGGCACTTAGTAGCCTTGATAGTGAGCCCAGCCTTTTGCAGGGCTTCCAAAACTTTCCTCAGGTGGATCAGGTGATCCTCCCAGGTGGAGCTAAAGACAGCAATATCATCTAGATATGCTGCACTAAAGTCTTCCAGGCCTGAGAGGACTTGGTTCACCAACCTTTGAAAAGTGGCAGGTGCATTTTTCAAACCAAAGTCATCACAATAAATTGATAATGCCCACTAGGGGTAGAAAATGCTGTTTTGGCTTTTGCAGACTCGGCTAACCTTATCTGCCAGTAGCCAGCTGTCAGATCAAATGTGCTCAGATATTTGGCTGAGGCCAATCTATATATGAGCTCATCTGCTCTGGGAATTGGATGAGCATCAGTCTTAGTGACTGCATTGAGTCCCCTGTAGTCGACACAGAACCTCAGCTCTCTCTTACCACCCTGGGTGTGAGGTTTTGGTACTAGGACTACTGGGCTAGCCCAAGGGCTATCTGAGGGCTCAATCACTCCCAACTCCAACATCTTTTGGACTTCTGTCCTTATGCAGTCCCTGACATGATCAGGTTGCCTGTAGATTTTATTCTTGACAGGCAGACTGTCCCCAGTGTCCACTTCATGAGTGCACCAGGTGGTCTGACTTGGAGTCAGAGAAAACATATGTCTATAAGACTGAAGAACTTGTCTACAGTCAGCTTGCTGCTGGTCAGTGAGGCTGCCTGCCAAGGCTACTCCATCAACTGACCCATTGTCAGGGTTCTGAGAGAGCAGGTCTGGGAGAGGGTCACTCTCTTCCTCCTGTCCCTCATCTGTTGCCATGAGCAAGCCCATGTCAGCCCTGTCCACATATGCTTTCAACCTATTAACATGAAGTACCCTGAGGGGACTTCTGGGAGTGCCAAGGTCTACCACATAGGTAACCTCTCCCTTTTTCTCCAAAATGGTATGGGGTCCACTCCACTAATCTTGGAGAGCTGCTGGGGCCACTGGCTCCAACACCCATACCTTCTGCCCTGGCTGGTACACCACCACGACAGCCTTTTGGTCATGCCAGGCTTTCTGTAATTCCTGACTTGCCTCCAGGTTTTAAGTTGCCTTCTTCATGTACTCAGCCATCCTGGAGCGGAGACCAAGTACATAGTCCACAATATCCTGTTTAGGGGGTTTGAGAGGTTGCTCCCATCCCTCCTTTACTAGACAAAGTGGCCCTCTAACAGGATGGCCAAACAAAAGTTCAAAGGGGCTATAACCAACCCCCTTTTGTGGCACCTCTCTGTATGCAAAGAGAAGGCAGGGCAGAAGAACATCCCATTTTCGCCTAAGCTTTTCTGGGAGCCCTTTGATCATACCCTTTAAGGTCTTGTTGAATCTTTCAACAAGACCATTGCATTGTGGGTGGTAAGGGGTGGTGAACTTATAGTTAACCCCACACTCCTTCCACATTGCCTTCAGGTAACTACTCATAAAGTTTGTACCTCTGTCAGACAATACCTCCTTAGGAAACCCCACTCTGGAAAAGACTCCCAGGAGGGCCCTTGCCACCACAGGTGCTGTGATGGTCCTAAGGGGAATAGCTTCTGGGTATCTAGTGGCATGATCCACTACCACTAGAATGAACCTGTGCCCAGATGCTGTTGGTGGGTCTAGGGGACCAACAATGTCAATCCCCACCCGCTCAAAGGGCACTCCCACCACAGGTAATGGTATCAGGGGGGCCTTTGTGGATTTACCTGCCTTGCCACTTGCTTGGCAGGTAATGCAAGAGCTGCAAAAGCTCTTACAGTCTTCACTCATCTGGGGCCAATGAAAGTGAGGGACAATTCTGTCCCAAGTCTTGTTTTGGCCCAGGTGTCCTGCTAAGGGAATATCATGGGCCAGTGTGAGCAGGAAGCCCCTAAACTTTTGAGGTATGACCAACCTCCTGGCTGCACCAGGCTTGGGGTCTCGACTCTCGGAGTAAAGGAGCCCTTCATCCCAATAAATCTTATGGGTCCCACTGGCATTCCCTGCAGCCTCAGCAGCAGCTTGCTGTCTGAGGGGTTCAAGAGTGGGGTAGCTCTGCTGCTCCAGGCTCAAGACTGCCCTAGAAGGTCCCCCTGCCCCCAAGAACTCAACCTGATCAGGTTCCAGTTCCTCTGGGGCAGTTCCTTCTTCAGGAGCTATATCCTCTCCTGCTAAAAGAGTTTCTACAGACTGTTCCTGGGGGAAGGCTCTGCCTTACCCCTGCTACTCCTCCTCTTGGAAGGTCCTTGGTCCATTCTTCCAGGATCCAAGGCCTGTTCAGTTCCTGTCAGCTTTGCTTTTGACCTTGTCAGGGCAAACACTTCTGCTGGTATACCCAACATTGCTGCATGGGTAGTTAGCTCCACCTCAGCCCATGCTGAGGTCTCCAAATCATTCCCTAGTAAACATTCAACAGGTAGGTCTGCACTCACCACAACTTTCTTGAGGCCAGTTACCCCTCCCCAGGAGAAGTTCACAACTGCTAGAGCATGGTCTGTACTAACGTTGCTTGCATTGGTCACTTGGTAAATTTCACCAAGTATGATCTGGTTAGGGTCTACAAGGTCCTTAGTCACCATGGTGACACTGGCCCCTGTATCCCTGTAAGCTAGTGACTCCCTTCCATTAATTTTTGGCTGTTGTCTGTATTTGCCCAGACCACTGGGGCTCACAAACAGGGACAGGTCCCCATCACAAACTAGAACAGCCTGAGTAGGAGTTCTGACTAGGCCAGAGTCCTCTCCAGATCCCAGGGTCAACACTACTATGCCCTTGTTCTGTGTACCACCACCTATGGTTGCACTAGGGGGAGCAGCTGCCTTAGGGGCAGGTGGAGTGGTACTTGTGGAGTCTTTGGCCTTATTACAATCTGAAGTCCAATGGGTCTTCTGCTTACAGAACTTACACCATGGCTTCCTTGGTTGTTTAGCTTTATTAGCTTGGGTCTTTTCAGATGCAGATTTTTGGGGGCCTGGTGAAGACTGCTGGTCTTTTCCCTTCTCCCCACCCTTCTCAGAGCTTTTGGCATCTTCCTTTTTAGTTGCACCCCCCAAGGGCTGGACCTTCTGCTTAATCCTGGTTCTGACCCATTTGTCTGCCTTCTTTCCCAATTCTTGGGGAGAGGTCAGATCAGAGTCTACCAGGTGCTGATGTAAAAGCTGGTTCTGACAATTATTAAGAATATGCTCCCTCATTATGAGATTATACAATCCTTGGTAATCATTCACCTTACTGCCAGTTAACCAACCTTCCAGTGCCTTGGTAGCACAATCAACAAAATCTACCCAATCCTGATTCTGTGCTTTTTGGGTATCTCTGTACTTAAGTCTGTATTGATCAGTGGTTAAGCCAAACTCATCTATTAAAGCATCTCTCAGGATATAATAATCATCAGCATCCTCTTCTCTAACAGAGAGGAGCTTGTCTCTACCTTTGTCTGCAAAGGAGAGTCACAGGATTGCTGCCCACTGCTCTACTGGGACCCTCTGTACTTTACAGGCCCTCTCAAGAGCAGATATCCATTTGTGGATGTCATCCCCTGTATGATAGGGGGGCACAATATTGTGGAGGTTCCTATTGTCAGGGACTTTCTCTCTAACTCTAGGGGTTTCATTACTGCCACCAGGGATCTCTAGACCCCACTTTCTTGAAGCTCTCTGAAGCTCCAGGGACTCCCTGTCTAATGCTAACTGCTCTTTCCTTAGTTGTAGCTTTGCCTGCTCAAACTGGAGCAATCTGCATTTCCTCTCTTGGGAGGATTCTCTCCTCCGAGGAGAGGCAGAGGTCCTTTTGGATCTCCTAGAATGGCTGGACCCCACTGAGGGGGACCTGTTTCTTCTGGGATCCACCACTCTCCCTTTAGGGATGGAGGGAGTGCCTCCTGGGCCATCACCTCCATGTTGTGAGTGGTCTGGTTCTTCCAGGTCAGGATCTTCATCCTCTTCCTGGTCCTCATCAGAGTCCTCTCTTGGAGGGTCCTCTTCTGATGGATGCCCACCCAACCTGTCTACCCCACCAGACCCTAAAGTCTGCATAAAGTCATCTATGAGCAGGATTTCCCTGAGACGTTGGGTATTGGCACCTTTGTTTGTCTTAAGTTTCCTAAGGGTGCACATCTCCCTAAGATCAGCAAAGGAGACATGATCATACTGGTCGACTGGGACCCTTTGGGGTCCTTCCAGAGCCTTATGGGCACCTGAACCTAAAGACATTTCTAGTGTAGTGATAGTGGTGTATCTACCTACACTAAGTGTGGCCTACTGAACCTTTTCTTGAGTTGTAGTCAAGGTGTGCTAAACCCTCTACACACAACTCCTAAGTTCAGTAGAACTTATTGTATTCTAAGCTTGAATTTATATGTACCTTTGGTACCTAGTGGCTTTCACTTTAGAAATTCAATTTGTTATCTGGTAAAACAATGGCAAGCTTGAATCCAACCGCTGCACACCAATGTGAGAAGTTGGCCTGGCATATGCTGTCTCCTAGTTATAGGGACACCTTGCACCAGTCCAATTCGACTCTTATTGATGATAGGTTTAAGACAACCTTTAAAGAAAGCTATCCTAGTGGTAGCTGTGGAGAGCAGCCTTCAGGCTAAGTCTTGAAGGAGTGTTAAGCTTATTGTTTTACCATAATAACCTCTTGAATAACCAAATGAAAGAGTAGCCCTCACAGGTATATATATAAAATATATGTATTTATTCTAGACAGAATCCCACAGTCTCTTTATGAAGCTGTGGCAAAGTTACAATATCAAACAAGCATTGATAGACACAATAAATAGCACTATTAACATTGGGCCCCAGGGGGGGACCAAACCATATACTAAAAAAATGGTATAAGAACCACAACAATTCTACAGGCAATGCCTAGGGCATTCAGGATCGCTGGCCCCTTAAGAATCCACCCCAGGTTATGAGGAAGGGGACCCACGGGAGGCGCGTGCAGTGCAAGTAGCTGCTATCGGGATCTCTATTACAGCCTATGGAGAATGTCGCCGTTGGAAATAAACAGTTTAAAAATACTTCTAGCGGTCGCAACTCAGGCCTGGTCATCAACTGGGCGAAATCCTGTGTCTATGTGCTCTCCGGGGAGGCCCCGGTCTTGCCACGGGACTGTCCGATCCAGATTGCCTCCCAGGGTTTCCGGTACCTGGGTATATATATCACTCTTGACCCGGAGGCCCGCTATGAGCGGAACTTGCTGCCCCCCCTCCAGCGTCTGAGGGAGGACGTGGTGCGCTGGCGGCGTCTGCCGCTCTCGCCGCTCGGCCGAGCGGCCTTATTTAAAATGATGTCCCTGCCGCGCTTCCTCTACGCCCTCCAGAATACCATGGACCTGGTCCCGGCACGCTACTTTCGCGAGGTGGAGGGCCTCCAGCGGCGCCTGTTCTGGGACGGGAGGCCGCGTATTGCTCTGGCTAAATTGACGCTCCCGTGGTACGATGGAGGGGTCGCCCTCCCGGACATCAAACGGTATTACTGGGCCTCCCAACTAGCTGCAATTAATCATGGCCTTTACGGGCCCGCCTTGAACCCGGCATTTGAGATGGACAGGGCGCTTCTGCCCGGTGGCGATTATAATCGAGCGCTCTACTCTGGCGCGCCCGACTCCCGTTTGACGGGACCGACGCGTGTCATGGTGCGTGTCTGGCACGCGGCTAATGCAGCTATGGGGTGGAAGGACCGTTTGACCCGAGCGTCTCCGCTGTATGCATCTGAGAGGTTGGGCTCCCTGTGGACGTCGAAGGGCTTCGAGAAGTGGGACACGATCGGAATCAGCACGGTGGGAGATCTCTGGACGAGGGGGGGATTCAAAACTTTTGAGACGCTGCAGGCGGAGTTTCAGCTGCAGGGCAGTGAGTACTTTCGGTACCTACAGGTCCGCCATGCGCTGGGCTCCGTCTTCCCGGATGTTGCATCCATTCCGGAGTCTTCCCCCCTGGAGGACAGAGTGCTAGATGGCCATGTCCCGGACAGCACGATCTCCCTCATATACAAAAAATTGATTAACGATAGATCGTGTCTGCTGACTAGTCTCCGCGAGGCTTGGGTTGCCGACGGGCTGGAGCTGGACGACGAGGATTGGATCTCCGCGGTGGCCTCTCCGAAAGAGGTGGCCATCCCGGCTCGCCTTCGTTTCGTCCAGCTCAAGATCCTTCACCGGGTCTACGTGACGGGGCCAAGGCTTTTACGTATGGGTTTTGCCGGTGATGGAATGTGTAAGCGTGGCTGTGGTGCGTTGGCGACTTTCATGCATATACTGTGGGAGTGCCCGAAGGTGGAGCGATTCTGGCGTGGTGTGCATGAGGTTCTACGAATGGTTACGCGTGTCGCGCTGCTGCCTGAAGCGAGGAGATGCTTGCTGAATGTCTGGGAACCAAATGACTACTCGGTCCCGCAGGCGCGGTGGGTGACTTTGGGATACATGATAGCCAAGCGTGATATTGCCCAATTGTGGGGATCCCAGAGGCCCCCTGCGGTGTCGGCCTGGAAAGAGCATATGGATTGGTGTATGTTTCGTGAAAAGGTGGTGTATGTGGCGAGGGGTAAGCCTGGGGCGTGGATGAAACTCTGGGGCCCCTGGAACGCCTACCGCGGGGGTATTTGTGAGCCGCCGCTGCTACCGGCGGCCTCGCCGGCTCCGTCTCCCTAGATGGCGCCCCTCCCTTGGCCGCGGGCGCGCGGTCCCCCAGTCCCTGATCTACTCCCGTCCCCCTCTTCAGAATTTTGCTGCTGGTTTGGATCCCCCACTTATGGAGCACGTGTTGTCACTTTGGATCGAGGGTTGCCTTGCGGTTGTGGTTTGTTTACGTTGTTTTGCTTTAAGAAAATGGAACCGTACTGTGGGCATGGAGCTGTGAGGCCTGCACCATTGATCACTCCTGTCTTCCTACTGTGCACCGCTGAGAAAGTTTTTTGCTGTATGTATGTAATATGCTTTTGATGCTCTAGCGGCCGGCCGTGTGGTTGTAGGCCCATACCTGTAACTTCTATAAACTGCAATAAACGGTTTCAAAAAAAAAAAAAAAAAAAAAAAAAAAATACTTCTAGCAGGAGTACAAAGTTAAAACTTCAGACTTAAGCTTTTGAAGAGCCCACTACCCCGAGAGTACCGAGGTACCACTGTTACCTGCCCCAGGTAAGCCGGGTGCATAGGTCGTTTCTGCTGTCGGGTCGCGGGCTGATTTTCAATGGGAAAATAGTCAAAAGTTCTGCTAGCTTCTTAGTGGCGAGGTCCCACCGATCCCTAGAACATGTTCGATACAGGTTGCCCAGCAGGGCTTTGTGTATTTGGGGATTTTTATATCCATGAATCCTGCTGTGCGCTATGAGAGGAATCTGCTCCCCCCCTTGGCACGCTTGAGGCGAGATGTTGAAGGTTGGCGGAGGCTGCCGCTCTACCTTGTTGGGCGTGCGGCCCTGTTCAAAATGATGTCTCTTCCCCGCTTCCTCTACGCCCTCCAGAACACCTTGGACTGGGTACCGGCCAAATACTTTCGGGAGGTCGAAGGCCTCCAACGGACGTTGCTGTGGGATGGGCGGCCGCGAATAGCTATTTCAAAGTTGACGCTCCCATGGTACGATGGGGGCATTGCGCTCCCGGACATCCGACGGTACTATTGGGCCACGCAGCTGAGCGCGATCAACCATGGGTTTTATGGCCCTGCCCTCAGCCCTGGGTATGCCATGGATAGGTGGCTGCTGCGCGGCGGCAACTACTACAGGGCGTTGTATTCGCGGTCCTTAGACTCGTCCCTCACGGGGCCCACAGGTGTGGCGGTGCGCGTATGGAAGATGGCGACCGACTCGCTGGGCTGGAAGGATAGGCTAACCCTCGCTACCCCATTGTTTGAATCGGAAAGATTGGGAAGACTCTGGCATACGAAGGGCTTTGATAAGTGGGATCTGATAGGTATATCCAAGGTGGGAGATGTGCTGCATAAGGGGAGGGTGAAGTCCTTCGAGGAGTTGCAGACTGAGTTTGAGCTAGGGCCCTCAGAGTATTTTAGGTATATCCAGCTGCGTCACGCCCTCCGATCAGTCCTCGTGGAGGGTGAGAAGGTGCCGGAGTCCTCTCCCCTTGAGGACCGAGTCCTTGATGGTCATATGCCCGAGAGCACGATTTCGCTCATATATAAGAAGTTGATAAACGTCCGGGCAGACTTGCTATTGGGGCTGAGAGAACAGTGGACCAGGGATGGCCTTGAGTTGGATAATGAGGACTGGCAGTCAGCGGTTTCTTCGCCTAAGGAGGTTGCGATCCCGTCGCGTCTGAGGCTGGTGCAGCTTAAAATACTGCACCGGGTGTATGTGACGGGGCCAAGGCTGGTCCACATGGGATTCTCGGAGGACGGCCTGTGCAGAAGGGGATGTGGTATGGTGGGTACTTTCCTCCACATCATTTGGGAATGTGGTGTCATTGTGGAGTTCTGGAGGAGAGTCCATGCAGTTATGGGGGAGGTGACGGGCATTGTGGTACAGCCGGAGGCGCGGTGCTGCCTCCTGAACGTCTGGGGGCCCACTGACCTCGATGAGGCGCAGACCCAATGGGTGACTCTGGGTAACATGGTAGCTAAAAGGGATATCGCGCGATTATGGGGCTCCTCGGGACCCCCTACACTGACCGCGTGGAAGGAGAACATGGATTGGAGCATGTTTAGGGAGAAGACGGTCTACTGCTCTAGAGGTCGCCCCCGGAAGTGGCATGCCATCTGGGGGCGGTGGAACCAATACAGGGGGGGAATATGTCTTTCCCCGGAACTGGAACCTCCCGAGGAACAGCTTTCCCCCTGACCTACTTTCCAGCACATTTTGGTTTTAGTAACCGTTCTGGGCCTCTGCTGTTCCCCTTCTTCCTCCGCACACAGTCTTATACTTAGTAGATGAGTGGGGTCCGGCCTCCCCTGGGGGCTTTCGCCATGGGCTTTCAATGTTCTGCCTTGCTGGGGTTTGTTGTGTGTTTTTTCTGTGTTTATTTAAAATTGGACCTTTGCATTACTCTTTGAACTGTATTGGGGACACATCACTGTATCTAACTTGCAATGCTGCCGAACCTTCGGGCTGTCGGCTGAATAGCTGTGTCCTGAATTTCGAAATAAAGGTTTTCAAAAAAAAAAAAAAAAAGTTCTGCTAGCCAAAAGCGTTGATGATGCCGTGAAGATCAAAGATGTGAAGATTGTAGAGAAGAACCTGAAAGCAGAGGGGACAGAGTCTGGGTCACGGCAAAGTGACCAGGAGGCTCAAAGCAAAGAGCCCTTCGATGGCGGGTGCTTCAGGTGGAAAGTGGTGTAGCTTGTATCTGCAGCCACGGGCTCAGGAAGGCTTCAAGGAAGGCCAGCTTCAGGAGGGAGACTGTCCCACATTGGATGAGGGTTGCTGCGGTGTTAGTGTCCGGATTGGATCCACTAAGCCTTGGCAACCGCAACCCACAAAGAATAAACAAATCTGCTACAGTGCAGACCCACGAGGTCTGGGAGAGGTCTCCTTCAAGGAGACTGTAGAGCAAGCCTGGAGCAACCAGGGGAACTCTTGATTGTAAAGATAGACCTCCGCTAGGGCCCACAAGTCGAGAGACAAGGGACCGCGGGAGGCGGCAATTTGGAGTGCGTAAAAGGGCACCCACGGGCCACCGGAGGGGGCTAGGGTGCTGGTCTTTGGCACAATTGCTATAGAGTGGTTGGCTCGTAAATGGGCCAAAGCACAACTTCCCCACTGGTCAGGGTCGTGTGCTACGCAAGAGGTGGCTGGTGTCCTGGGGTATTGGGGATCTCGGCACCCACGCGGTCCACGGTGCCCAAACTCGTTGAGCACACTCACTGGCCTCTGGGATGCGCTGGAAACCCACCTCAAGGTTTCTGGAAGTCGTCGAAGTTCGTGAGAGCAGCGAAGTTCCAACCGGGTCACTTGCAGTGTTTCAGGTGCCTGCCAAGCAGGGGGATAACTCCTTTATCCCAAGGGAGATTTCTTCCGTCAGCTGGGCAGCAGCAAGTTGAAGGTCAAGATTGTAAAGTTCAAGATTAATCTGAGGCTCTGGGGCCACGTTATTCACCTTTATCCCCAAGATTAGGGGAGTGTCCAGAGTAGCGTCCACCAATGGTAGGTGAGGCGGGAAAGGGTGGCTACACCCTCTCCCCTTTGTGTGTTTCCCACCTGGGTGAGGGGCAGGATGCCCCTGAACCGGTTCCAAACGGTGTATGCAGAATGAGGCTTATGCAGCTGCCTACGTGCAACTCTGAAGGGACTTTTGGTGCACCCACCCTGTTCCAATCCACATTATCCTGTCTGGGGAGATGCTAGCACCTCCCTGCCACAGGAGCCCTATTGTCCAGCTGGCGAGGCTGGGGTTTTCCCCAGCAACAGCCAGCCAGGGTCGTGTAGGTGGCGGGTAGTAGCCATTTTGTACTGCTTGTGCACTTTTAAATTGGTGTCTAAATTCTGCCGCTTTTCCCATATCGCCCCTCTAACAGGGGGGAATCGTACCCTCATGCCCATGGCTGGACTGGGGGTATGATTCCTACATGTTTGACACCAAACACGATATGGTTCTGTGTAGCCATTCTCAAGTTATCGCGTTATCGCAATAGACTTATAAAGCGGTTAAGAGTATATGTATGGCTACACTACAAACAACCCAGCAATGATTTTGTGAAGGTTGCAGAGAGGCCCTTCTCATGTAGGGGTCCCCCCTCACACATACCTCAGCACCCTGCCTTGTAGGATTACCAAGGCCTGCTATAGAGGTGACCTATGAGAGTATATGTGTTGTAATGGGGTGGGATATAGGATACCTATATCCCTGTAAGGGGTGCTAGCACCACCTTACCCAGACTACAGTAGTGGTCTGGTGGTGTCAGTTTGTATGGCTCTCCCAGGGTGGCACAATAAGTGCTGCAGCCCTGGTAGGCCTACTGAGGGACCCATGCCCTGGGCACCTAGGGTACCATCTACAAGGGACTGTCAGGGCATCCTCAGCATCCAATTGGGTTGTACCTAGGGTACTCATATCATTTAACAGAGGAAGCAGATAGGCTGGGGTCCGGGATAGCAGGGCCACAGCCAGGCTAGAGTCATAAAACAGTAAAAACATCAGCAAAAAGTTGGGGGCAACTATGCAGTCGATGCCACTCTCCTACAGGCTGCTACTAAGTGCCACTAATGGCCAAATGGCTGGTGGCCACAGTTGTACCTATATTTAAAAAGGTTGACAGGAATAATCCTTGCTTTTATCACCTAATATCTTTGTTGAACCCTACAATAGACTCTACAGTAGAGTCCTTTTGGTCAGACTAAAATCATGGGCCGAACAGACTGCAGTTCTATCAGATGTCCAGTACGGTTTTCACCATGGTTTTGGGATGCTAGAACAATCCCTAAATTTGTATTTGTTAACTGCAAAATATACTAAGGCCAAGGGAATCAACATACATTTGGCATTTATGGATTACAGTGCATTTGAGACAGTTAATCATTCAAAGCTCTGGTTCATTATGACTGAGATGGGAGTGAAGGATTCTTTACTGAAAAATGTGCAAAAGGATGCTTCAGTGAGAGTTCACTTTGGCCCAAACGGGGAATGTACCGAATCAATTAAATGAACTAGAGGCTTCCATCAGGGCTGGGTTTTGGCATCTTTTTTATTTACACTCTATAATAATGCACTGGCGGATCACTTAGTTAAGTAGGAAAAGGACCTTCCTCTTTTGGGCTAGCGGACAATCCCTGTGTTGTTATATACGGATAGCGCACTTCTGCTGTACAGAACTGCAAAGGGTCTCCAGGCCTTTTAAAAATTATTTTACTTCTTTTTTGAATGAATTGGATCTTAATACCAACCTTACAAAGAGGTTTACCATGATTTGTGGTCCAAAAAATGCAAAAACTTGCTTATATGTATAGATGATTCTGTTGTGGGAGGGGGTAATACCTTTACATACTTAGGTATTCCCTTCCATTCCTCACTTGCTTGTGCCCATTTGATTAAAATCAGATCTCAGCAATTCTCTAGATCTTTAGAGGAGATTTTTAGATTTGCACAAAAATGTGGCCACTAACCTTTTCAAGAAATGCTCGCCTTATACAGGAGTGAATGTTTGTCCCTCGCCACATATAGAGCTGCCCTGTGGGGCTCTAAACAGGCAGACCAACTGCAGAAAGTTGAGAATAACTTTCTACAGAGACTGCTGGTGGTCCCACAAGGCTGTTCGACTTATATATGCCACAGCGAGTTAGTATTATCATTTGTTACAGACCAAATAAAGACCTCTCCGCTTCTACTGTGGGTTTCTGTGTGGTGGAGTCAGGAGCTGAGCCTTACAGAACAGATTATATAAGACTGTGAAACTGTTGACAAGGGTAAGGATTTTCCCTGGCACGCTTATTTAAAAAAATGCTTTTCATTTGCTGCGGTTCCCAGAGCATTTTAGTAACCTAGAAGGGGTTAAGCCAATGAGTAAGGCCATGGTAAAGCAACTATATAGTGCAAATCTCAAGGACACCAGGCTAGCAAAGGAATTCTTTAAGTCCTCAGGCTAGTTCAATTTTGATTTACTGACACTGAGGGGTACAGATGGCAAAGGATTAATGTTATTCTGTGGCAGCAATTATTACCGAATAATTCTGGATTTACCACACTTGTCAAATAAGGTTCCACCTGATATGCAGAGTTCACCCAAAAATATTTCTGGCTAAAATGGATGAAAATAATACATCCCGGTAATATGCTACATACTTTACATTTTGTGCCACCTAATGTATATAAACTTGACATATAATTTGGTCCTGCGTGCCGTATCATCCTAGGAGCACTGATAATGGTAAAACTCTGCAGAGTCAGTGAGGTCTGTGATTAGGATGATGAATTCCAAATTTTACAGAGAACCTTAAAATGATTTCCATATTTTATGGTTCTCCAAGAAATATGTTTTTTATATGAGTGCATTTGGTGCAATAAAAGCCCCTAAACAACTTTAGTTGTTACTGAGCAGTTATAGTAAGGTTAGGATTTTCGTAGGAAGAATGTTTGCTTTTTAGTTTTGCTAATACATTTGGCACCACTGGAGGAACCTGCACTACACTTTAAAAAAAATAAATGTTCACCAGTCAAAGCGCCTTCATGTAAAGTTCTGTGTCAAGCGGGGCCCAAGAAAAAGAGGGGTCCCAAAGGTGCAGTTTCCCATGTTAATTCCCATGGGAAACTTTGCTCTCCGATACAGAAAGAAATAGATAAACAAAATTACCCCAAAATTGGTGAGTTGGTGTAAATCCATTCCGCCACATTTAAGAAATTAGCATTTATAGAGGGGCTAGAGTTGGATATGAAGAAGTTAAAAAGTTAAGCATATCTGGGCCATTGGTTTCAAGATATGTTCTTACTGGCCAATTGAAAATTGACAAGTCAGTCTTTATTGACTGGCCACAGCATGAGCAATATGGAGAGGTAGCCATTACAGGACTCGGGACATGGCCCCGCGTCCTGAAAATTAATTATTAAAAATCTATAAGGGGTTAGGATGAGCACACCCTGACCCCCAGGGACATGTGGTGCAGTTTCAAGGAGTCCTCCACATAAATGGCTAGTCACAACATGAACAACATGTTTTGGCAGCCATTTGAGTATTCGTAGAAGGGTCCACATAGAAATGCATTGTAGGGCATGCCAGGTTTTAAAGGTCACCAAAAGTAAATCTTATTAAGGGTGGTAACAGATTTTACTTACAATATAAATTACTTGTTGGTGATGTAATACACATTTTAGGAATTCTAGTGATTTCTCAGAAGAGTTTACCCTGTGAAAAATGCTGACCCTCTATAAGGGTATGAAGAACTATGTTTGAGAGAAAACTGTTTTCTCCCGTGATCATCTCATAGAGGTTATGGGAGGTGCTCCAGAAACTAAAATGAGAGCACATTTTCTATAAATTTACATTATCTTCCTTATCCATGTGAGAAATTAGTGTGAAATTCTCAGTGAAACCTATATTTCTGAAAGCAGCAGCAGCCTGTCACTTGATACCCCAATGTTCTACTGTAGCTTCACCACAGTAATTCTAATTCTTATTCTGTGGGGGATTTTTTGGGGTGTCCTGGTGCCCTCCTGGGACACTCAGATCTTTGTTGGTGTTTACGTAAGTAGCCACAGGGTCCCTGCAGCCCAGTCGGCTACCTGCAAGAGGCCCCATGGGCTGCACAGGAGTTGTCAACTCTTTTTTCTTTACAACACTGGGGTTCTCATGTGCCCACCCATGGCAGGGCACCCCATGAAATTTGTTACATGGACGTACGCCGGGGGAGCCCCAAGACTTTCCTGCCAGCACCCATGCCGGGTGCTGCATGAGCCGGCATTGCTCCCACCTGTCAGAAACAGCTGTTCTTTTGCTCCAACCGGGAGGGAGCACATTATGCTTCCCTGCCAATGAAACAATGGTGTCGCAGGGGTTAGGGTCCCCAGACTCTGTCCAAGCATTGCCCCTGGGATGGAGTCCCCGGGGCCATACAATGGCTCAGGGAGGGGAGCCACGCAACCCCTTCGCTTTAATTTAGATATTGTCCCCAGAGGATGGGATCGCATCCCTTCTCACCTTTAATCTTTCATTTAGATATAGACTCTGGTGGATGGGTCCCTGGGGCCACAAGGAGGCTCAGGGAGGGGGGGCAACCTTTCCCTCCTATTTAATAAAGATATCGGCTCCAGGGGAAGAGTAGGGTGCCACATGCCCTCCTCCACTATAATATGAAATGCACCATTCCCTCAGGCCCTTGCTCACCTCAGGGATTTTTCTTTTTAAGCACAAATTCACAGTAAATGTATGTTTTAATGTTTTTTTCGTCTCAGGTGGGCCTTTTGGGATCCCCCCACCAGGCCTAGGGGGTAACAGTGGACAAAGTGTGGGGGGGGTCTGAGAGGCAACACATGCCCATACTTTTTTAATTTTAGGAAAACAGTTCCCCTTCTTTTTGTCAGAAGCCAACCGTCCAAGGACGACAGCTGAACTGCTTCAGCTGAAGTGTCATTCAGGGAACCTCCTGTGCTGTGAAACCAAGGGAGGAGCAAACAGCTAAACAAGCCTTTTTGCCAGGGTGCCAGCTTGCCTGAAAGAAGTGTAAATGTGCACGACTGGTCAATCTGCAAATTTAAAGGGCACTTGGAAGCCGGTATTGGCTTTAATTGATGGAATCACTTGACGCTTCCTGATGACACACATTTATTCTTTTTGAGAGGTATTGTAAGGGACCTACCAGCTAAGATGTGATGTGTGTGCTTTTAAAAGACAGAGATATTTTAAAAATGCACTACATATATCCTGCAAAAAATCTATATTTTGGTAGCACTTTTTATCTTAAACCTATTTGCACATTCTTTAGAAGCCTATCTTATACTATGTGTAATACAAGTATAAAATATTGACTTACATGTTCACAGTGCTTTCTGTCACAGACTGAGACCTTGTAGCACTAAACATACACAAGTCATTATTCTCCACTGCACCAACCATGATTTATGGCTGTGCATTAACTAATAGACCTTTTAAAATTCACAGTAGTGCATTTCCCACTGATTAACATATTATTTTTTTATTTAAGCTGTGTGTTATTTTGTTTGTAGTCACCAGAAGGTGTACGACCGAAAAACGTTATAGAATATTTACTTTTTTAGCCACACCCATGCACCTACTCACCCCCACCTCCCAGTGTGCAGCTATGTTTATTAAACCTTTTTTAAGGCTATGGAACAACGTCCCTGAATTTTAAATGGCTGCCACTTCATATTTGTTGACGTGGTTACATCCAATCAGATCCTTCTTAAGATCTGTCAACTTCACAGATCGTCTGTGGCATGAAATATACAAAGTTTTAGCCTTAATTTCTCAAACAGTACTGAACAGAATTACACCAAATCTAAGAAAAGACTCTTTCTGGACCAAGATCTATCTTTCAGCCAAATTTGGTGGAATTCCGTTCAGCCATTTTGGCTGTGGTTGTGTTTAGTTTTTCTATTGAAAGTGAATGGGGAAAACATGTTTTGGGGCCCCCAACCCCACTTCTGTTGGCCCTCACTTGACAGATAACCCTGAAACTTCCCAAAAAGGAGCTGAGGTGGAAGAATGTGGGGGCATATCAGCAACAACCGGCGATAATTATCGCTAAGCGCACTTAGCGCTAGGATAATTATCGCCGGCTATCGCTGGTTGATATCGCCGAGATAGCGTGCTATCAGCAACGTGTATCTCGATTGCGATAAATAAACCAGCGATAGTTGAAAAAAGGTGCGATTATCGCTGGAAATCCTGTGATAAACGCACAGGGACAGGGGTTACCTTGTTGAAAGGGCTGGGTGGTCTCAGCCCTATAATCCACCACCCATTGGCTAACATTGTTTAGTCAAAGGAAGAGCAGGCGTAAAGAAACCTGCGATGAGCGCGATTAGTGCTCCTTTTATCATCGCTGCACAGGTTAGCGTGCAGGTTGATAATAGGAGTAATGTCACTTAGCGACATTTTCCTAGAAATATCTCTGTGTTACGTACACTTTGCATCTCATTAGCGATGCAAAGCTGGGCGTTGTTGTAACGGGCGCTTAGTCAGCAAAACACGCAACAGCGTGTCTTTGCTGATATGGCGATTAATTTATCGCCGCTTTTCGCCCAAAAACGGACGCAAAAGCAGCGATAATTTCATAGCGCCGCCTTGATGATATGCCCCGTGGTTTTGGGGAAAGTTTTGTGAAGTTTTGTCAAATGGCACCAAAGTTATATGCAAACCAAAGACTGAGGGGCTTATTTACAATCCCCTTGCACCGCCGGTGCTTCACATTTAATACAGGAAAAAGTGACGCACCCGGGGCACAAGGGGCTTGTAAATAAGCCCCTGAGTTTCTTGTGGAAATGTGGCCCTAACCATAACTACCCAGTGGCAACCGGCACTGGGTGATGTGTATATATATGTGTAAGTGTGTGTGTGTTGATAGATAGACAGACAGACAGACAGACACAATGCTGAACACGAGATACAGCTTAGTGTAAGCTCAGACTTAGATCAGCCATGGCTATGTAACTACTCTGCAGTTATAGATCGTGTGCCATGCATTCACAAGTCTATAAGAATCCTTCGGCTCATTTACATACCCAATCAATAATCACCCTCCAGTAATCATTCAGTCGGGGCAGAGGGTGTGGGGGCTTTAACGCTCCAGAGATGTCAGTGACATCTTGCGTATTGTTCTAATTCTTAGGGAAACAGCAATTAGGGGTATTGGTAGCGGCGTGACACTGACGGGTTCTGGTTACTGTCACACACACAGAGGTGCTTTACCTGCTCTGCAGTTCTGGACGCCTTTGACCTGGTTCTGGTCGAGCAGCACCGCCTTGCCTTTCCTCACAGAGTTGCCCATGCCGCTGCTCCGAGGTCATGCTCCCCCTGGTGTCCTGCACCCCGAGCGCCTTCGAGCCTCAGCCCTTCCTTCAAATGTTCGTCGTACGCTGGACCCACGCGTAAGACATACTGTTTTTTTGTAAGCGTCCCAAGTTTTCTTTCCTAGTATCGTTGACTGGAACCTGCACGCCAACTGGTAAATCTGGCAGAAAGGCTTATTTATTTTTTTCTTGAAAAACATGCAATTTCTGTTCAAAAATTGCAATCAAAGCAAGTTAATTATCTATGCTTCCAAACAATCCTAAAAAGGCAACAGTCGCAGACAGCTGTCGTTCTGGGGTAAAGCTTCAATGTCATTTATTGTTGGTCTCTGAAGAGCTGCTCTTGAGTTTCCGAGCACTTAGCAACCGAACACATTGATGTCAGATCTCCCGTGACATGATATGACTAGGCGTTTCTTCTCAGTAGCCTTGTTATCTTGTGTGTGCTGCCATCTGCTGGAGCAGATATAATAACTCAGGGCTTGTCTACATAATCTTTCTCACACCTCACACCTCGGAGGGTTTTCCTAATGTATCTATCTGTCTGTGTGCCTGGCAAACGTTATGTTAAGGATCGTAATGTATCTGTGTGCCTGGCAAACGTTATGTTAAGGATCGTAATGTATCTGTGTGCCTGGCAAACGTTATGTTAAGGATCGTAACGCACACATTTAAAATCCCAGATTTTGAGTCGCACCTTACTGATTGCCCAAGATTCCAATATTTCTACTTCCAATATATTGATCAAATTTAGCTTAACTAGATACAGTGTTCACTTGTCTCGCGGTGGCACATCTTCGAACATCTGACCCTCAATATTCAAACTTTTGTCCTTATTAGGGACACTCCTTTTATAGCGCTTCTCTCCAAGGGCGTCGCCTGAAAGCTAATTTAGAACAAGATGTTTGAAATAGAAACATTAGACACCTGAAGACGAGCAATACTCCCCCTTTCAAAGGGACTGAATTCCATGTCAGAATGTATAAAATCTAGGTGTGAACATACCCTTTGGGTACGATAATGCATGTACCACTCTTGTCATTGTTATTGTATGTACAACTGAAACAACAATAACGTTGTTAAAAAAAAGGCACTAAATTCCATTGGTATATGAGTTAACTTGGCATAACACATAGAAGGACTAAAGCCGTGTGACCCCGGGCAAACGGGGCGGCTGAGAGGTTGAGGCCAACGATTAAAATAACAACTCAGCAGCTGATGCATTTTTCCGTGACCCAAGTCTTGTACCAAGTTCTCAAAATAGCCACCGGCCCCTTCAAGGAAGTGACCCCCTGTCTCTGTATTTAAAAGTATCATGCATAAACGTGTACATTTAACGTTTCCTGCTTCATCTCTTTAGTTACCCCCCAAGTTTCTTTTTAGCCAAGAAAATTATGAAATACGTGTCTTATACTTTCAGATTCTCCAGGGCCAGTTTCCGAGGGACTCCTAGATACTCGAAGAAATGCACGGTGGGTGGGAGTCCATGCACCTGCTCTGTGGAATTGTCCTCCACATTACCTGAGAAAAGAAGCAGAGTAAAAAAACATTCCAATCAAAATTCCAAAACCTGGCTGCTTAGAGAATGATTCTCTCTTCCCCCTTCAGTTTTATAGCGCCAAGAAGTCACCGGTGAACATGCGCTATCAATTATTAATAGAGAATGATTCTCTCTTCTCCATTCAGTTTTTTATAGCGCCAAGAAGCCACCGGTGAACATGCGCTATCAATTATTAATAGAGAATGATTCTCTCTTCTCCCTTCAGTTTTTTATAGCGCCAAGAAGCCACCGTTGAACATGCGCTATCAATAATTAATAGAGAATGATTCTCTCTTCTCCATTCAGTTTTTTAAACCGCCAAGAAGCCACTGGTGAACAGGCGCTATCAATTATTATTACCATAACATAACAGAAACGGTGGGGGCAATAGTGAAGCATTTACTTGTAAGATAGAATTCTTTTTTTGGTGAGGCAGTTACCATCTTTGGTGCATCTGCATGTATTTAATGAAGGTATTTAATGAAATGATGGCGAAATTTAATGGGTATTTCCAAAAGATATGATTGAAGATTACTTTTGTGCCAGTTATAGACAAAAAAAGAGGCGAGCCCGTTAATGTGAGAAAAGAACCGAAAATAAAACTAAGCGTCTCGTGCAAAGAGATGACTATAGCAGTGGATATTGCTAGTGAAGTCATTGAAAGTTTAGCGTCTATTTATAATTGTGAGAGTCTGAGTGCAATGCTGTTGTGGATTCTCACCCTCTATGGACATTGAGGAGTTAGTCCACCCGCTGAGGCACCCTGCAGCGTTCCACCTTTCACTTATACTGAGCTAATCCCCAGCTCAAGCGTCAGCCAAAGTTACTTCTGATGACTTTGTTTGTGGTGGTATATGAGATTCTTCATTTTAGAAAAATGCGTTGGGATTAGCATCAGTGTCTCTTGTCTCCTAAAGGGTAATGGACCATCATATAAAGACATCAAAAGAGAAGTAAAATGTTTTAAAGATGATATTCTTATATTTACTGAAGATGAAAATGTGCACTTAGAGTGCTTGAGGGTATCGCCTTAATGTCACGAACACTCAAGAAGGCATGACTACAACAGTGCCACTAGTACATGCACAGAGGTGTGCTTCAAGGCCAGGCAGCAAGGGAACATGGTTACCATGTTGTGAGCTGTGTGCATGTTATGTGACGTTTATGGAGCCCTTAGCGGGTACAATGAAACCTCTTATTAGATTGCTAAAGGGTGCTGGCTAGGAATGGGCTTCGGAACAAGACTAAGGTAGCTGATTTGCAAAGAACTTGTGAGATAACAGGGGATGCAAGTGACTATGGATTGGGAGTTGCACTGTCCAATGCTTGCAGCAAGGAAGGAGATGTTCTTTATGGCTTCTCTACTCCTTCACAGCCGATGAAGGAAATGAGCCATCCCATGGAGGGGGCAGGCATGGCATAACATTGAAGAGTAGTAATTGTGAATAAGTCGGATGTTTTTGGCCTGGTGGTTCTGGGGGACATTACAGACGACTCGAGCTTCACTCTCTTTGTTTATTTGGATATCACTCAGTAACCCCCAGTGGGGGGCAGGCTGGTGGTTCAGGGTTACCCATCTACAACTGTATATGTGCTTGCATGCTTTAACATGGAGGATATTCCAGTGCCAACCAGAGCTGCGGCACTTTTTGGTGTCATCATCGAATGCGAGGCGGGTGCTGTCTGGATGTTTGAATGCATGCGATTTAAGACAAAATCAAAATAATTGTGGTTTAGAGTTGTCTCTGTGGAGGGTTAGAGGTCAGGAGTTGTGTTTCTTCAGTTTTCATGAGCATGCCTTTGTACAAACAGCCCCTGGAAGCTTTTACTTTTAGAGCATACCCCGTGTCTTTCTCAGGTGTTTCCTGAGAGAGGTCCCAGGCTCAAGATAACAAAGGTTGTATCAGTAGAGCTGAACCTTTACTTCAGTGGGGCACTGTGGGCTCAGAGGAGGCTTCTGTTGCCATTAAGCATAGTAGAACCATCATCAGGATGCTATTTATTGGCATTGTGGGAAGGGTGTCATTGCTGCATGTTGACAGGGACTACACAGGTAAGAATATATCAGTAAGTGCACTGTATGTCTGTGAGATCAGCAGTACACTGATAACCTTGGGGAAGTAATTAAAGGGTAAATGCTGATTATAGAAGAAAAGATACACACAGTAGTAGTGATATCAAAAAAAGAAATCAGTGAAGTCTGATGGGACATTTGACGAGGTTACGAACAGAATGTGTTGCATAAAGAGTCTTACTCAGATCCTCATACCGCATTACAATAAGAAATCCATAGGAGGTTTACGTTCTTGGTACGAGCGCCTAGCTCTGGGACTCTTTGCCAGCCAAGATCTAGAAGTACCCAGGAACAATTAAAGAGAGGTAAAAACATGGTTGTGCCCAACATAATTACACAACCCGCTTACCCTCGGTTAGAACCTTAAAGATAATCTCCCTTATCAATTTAAGTACAGTTTAAAGGCATGGAACACTCCCAACCAGAAGGCCAAGCTAAAAAGACAGACACAGGCACATCACCAAAATTGGAGACCTCTGCCCAACACAGCCTCATATTGACCGCGACATACAGATGTGATGTAATAATAACCACACCATCCCAACCATAACATATGCTTCTCCACTCCATATCAGCAGTATCCACTGCATCTCAGCACCTGGAGATTGCCCTCACTTCTACCTATAACCACAAGATGGAGGACACTAACTCTAGTGTTTCTGATGATCCCACCAGTCTCAATCTTATTTAATCTGTTTCACCATATGATATCATTTAACAATTCCCTACAGGCATGTAATGTTTGAAATTACCTGTGAAACTACTAGTGACTGGATGGCACAGCTAGAGGCTATACCAGCCCCCATAACTAACCATTCAGTACTCCCAGACAGGCCTTCGAAGGCCAGACAGATCAGACATTCATTGTGTGGCCACCGCAGAATCGTAACAAAGTCCCCCTTGGAGGTACGGAATAGTCAAATACTACGAACGCCAATAACCTAATATGGCAAATTGATGATTAATATTCACCTTATCTTGGCAAATATCCTTATTTGAAGTCTTATTAAGGCAACCATGTAAAGAATGTGTTATGATTTATGGATAATAGTGTAATCCAACAAAGGAAATATAGCCAACAGTCCCAATTGTTCACCAGTTCAAACCAAGGTATTGACTAATTCTTTGTTAATCTCATCGAGACTTCTAGCCGCAGATTTCTTACCTTAGAATTATCCCCAGCCATCAGACTGCATACGGACATTTTTCATGATCAGTACCCCTGTGTGCCAGTAGGTGACGTCGTCTGTGCTGAAGTGATGTGCACAGTGCCTATATAGGTGCTACCCCAGTGCACAGATGTCAGTTTCTTTTTGTGACTTTTCACAGCAGGAACTCGGAGCCACAAAGAACACTGACTGCTGGTGAGTGAAACTTGTACCCTGAAAATGGGATATCCCTGTACCTACAAATCTGTTCGCAGAGCGAGGAGGATGGCACTGATGGGTGGGTTGGTAAGGAATATGCAGCTAAAGTCGCTACCAGATAAGGCGTTAACAAAGGTAAGTAACTTCTTTGTTAGGAACTCAGGGAAAAAATGGGAACAGGAAAAAGACACCAGAGACACTGGTTAAGAATGGCGCTCACAGCAGCCTAGGATCATCCCAGAACCACTGCTCGGATATCGCAAGGACATACTATGACCCGCTCCAGTCCAACCAGATATATGGGAATGTGTAGGTTAAGGGCCTCCAATCCCTACTCAGCCAATTAACTGTCGAAATTTGTTCTAAACCTCATGTCACGGGTATGGTACTTATGTGCATTTAATATAGGAAGGGCCCTCATTCACAGTTAACTATCAGATTATAGTGATAAGATGCAACTACCAAGTTTATAAAGACAATAATTGTCATAAAAGTCCTTGAATACAGAAGTTAAGGTAAACACAGGTCATTGAAAACATACACTTGAATATTTAAAGAATTATTTTGTTGTTATTTAACACATGTTGCAATAAATATCTTTGTTGGAGATAGATTGAAGTTCTGTTGTTTTTTCTTCCAACACATTTCGTCCCACGCAGGCCTGGGGCTTTTTCAAGGCTGTTGGTAGTACGTAAAATTTAAAAACAAAGTTGCAAATTCATACAGCAAGCTCATTGTGTGGGTAAAGCACACAGTGGGCCACAGCAAACGTGATGAGTTCACCAACATGATCTAGTATGGGATATGTGAGAAGTGAAGGAATGGGAATGTTTGGAAATGTACTCTAAATGGATTAATCAAGATGTGGATGATCTATAATTATGGGTAAAAAGTCTAAATCAAGCCCTTGGTGAAGAGTTACAATTTATTGTGCTTTTTAGTTGGATAGTTGCCAAAACATTGTACAGGCCAAAATTGTCAGATGTGGTCATCCTCATTGAATGAATGCATCTCAGGACTGCATATATGCATAAACCAAAGTGATATTTAAGAGGTGTTTGGTTTTGGCTGGTTCACATAACAGAACCAATAGGAAGGTCTTGAAGCAGAATTACACAGCAGGAGGTTTGGGTATGCCTGGCTTTGAGTGTAGTTACTCAGTGACCCATCTGGAGTATGTGGTGGGCTGGATGTAATAAGGGTTGAGGCTCGAAAAACAATTATTTGTTCGACACGGTAGTCTCCCAGGGGTCCACCCATGCTGTTTAAAATTTATGTTGCACCACTGGTAAGGGTAATCAGATCATATGGGTTTGACGTAATCTCGTATGCAGATGATACCCAGTTGGTAATAACCATGGGACCTAATCCAGCAGACACCAAAATAAGATTAATAAACTGCATGAATCACATCACCAACTGGATACAGACAATTTTCCTTCAACTTAACGCAAGCCAGATTGAGGTGATATTATACGGGAAAGCGCAGGAATTCTGGTCCGACGATTGGTGGCCGACGAATCTCGGCCCATGCCTCTACCCAAAAACAACAGTACGGAATCTTGGCATTATAATTGATAACAAACTATCTATGAAGGGCCAGTTAAACCATACTTTTATGGGAACTTTATGAAAAATCTTCCAATGGACTCCATTTGAGCCTAGAAAATCCCTAATACAGGCGTTCATAATCAGTCGCCTTAACTATGGAAATACCTTAATGGCGTCCATGAATGAAGAACTATGTATCAGGCTTCAGGTGGTGCAAAATACCACAGCACGATTGCTACTACACCTTCCAACTCGATCTCCATCCGCCCCATTTTAAAAACTCTACACTGGTTACCAATAAGGAAACAAACACGTTTCAAGTTTATCTGCCTTACACACAAAACTCTACATGGAAACGGGCCACAGTAAGTTTTGAGAAAACTTAATTGGTATGCACCAATAAGGAATCTCCAATCAGGAGGAAAACATCTATTGATCCCCCACAGGGCCAGAACTGTTAGAAATAGTGGTAAATTATTTTCCTACCTAGCCTCTCAATTGTGGAACAAGCTCCCTATACACATTTAGGTCATTACAGACCATAGATTATTCAAAAAAAGGCTAAAAACCTGGATTTTTTAGTATCCCTAATCTGTGGTTCATATCTGCCGACGCTTTTGCTACAGCACCATGAGACCCCAACAGGGTGATATGTCTGCGCTCAATAAAAGTCAATAATAACAAGCATTGGCATAGCCAATAGGTCTCGCCTTTGGGACCTTATAAGTATTTAGTTATGCAGCACAATATCATTGGTACAACAGCATCAACTGTTGCATGGCTAAACACTTATAAGGTCCCAAAGGCGAGACCTATTGGCTATGCCAATGCTTGTTTTGTTATGGGGGCATAAATAACAGGAGTGTGAGGGTCAGTCAGTTAGACAGTTAGTGAGAGTGAGTGAGAGAGTCAGTCAGTGAGAGAGAGTCAGTCAGTGAGAGGGTGAGAGAGTCAGTTAGTCAGTTAGTGAGAGTGAGAGAATCAGTCAGTGAGAGAGTGAGAGTCAGTCAGTCAGTGAGAGAGTGAGAGTCAGTGAGAGAGTGAGAGACAGTGAGAGAGTAAGAGTCAGTGAGAGAGTGAGAGAGTCAGTCAGTGAGAGTGAGAGTCAGTCAGTGAGAGTCAGTGGGAGTGAATGAGAGTGAGAGAGTGAGTCAGTTAGTCAGTGAGTGGAAGAGAGTGAGTCAGTGGGATGGTCAGTGAGTGAGAGTGAGTCAGTCTTCTAGTGAGAGTCAGTCAGTATTTTAGTGAGAGTCAGTCAGTCAGTTAGAGAGAGTCAGTCAGTGAGAGAGAGTCAGTCAGTGAGAGAGAGTCAATCAGTCAGTGAAAGTGAGTGAGTCAGTCAGTGAGAGAGAGTTGGAGAGTCAGTCAGTGAGAGAGTCTGTCAGTGAGAGTGAGTGAGTCAGTCAGTCATTGAGAGTGAGTCAGTAAGAGAGAGTGAGTGAGTCTGTCAGTGAGAGTCTGTCAGTGAAAGTGAGTCAGTGAGAGAGAGCCAGTGAGAGTGAGTCAGTGAGAGTGAGTCGATCAGAGTGAGTGAGTCAGTCAGTGAGAGAGAGTGAGTCAGCCAGTGAGAGTGAGAGTCTGTCAGTGAGAGAGAGTGGGTCAGTCAGTCAGTGAGAGAGAGTGAGAGAGTCAGTGAAAGTCTGTCAGTGAGAGTGAGTGAGTCAGTGAGAGTGAGTCGGTCAGTGAGATCGAGTCAGTCAGTGAGTGAGAGTGAGTCTGTCAGTCAGTGAGAGTGAGTGAGTCAGTCAGTGAGAGAGAGTGCTTAGCCATGCAACAGTTAATGTTTTTGCACCAAGGATATCGTGCTGCATAACTAATCACTTATAAGGTCCCAAAGGCGAGACCTATTGGCTAAGCCAATGCTTGTTTAGGACTTGTGCCCTGGAGGTACAACATACACAATATATGGTTGCGTACAATTCACTTTATGCATTCACATCTTTCTAATCATACAACTCTGGTTAAGGTTGATCAATTAGAATTCGGGAATCCTGTATAATGGTATAAATTTTTAATGACATATGCACCTATTGTTACCCAATTTTCATTTTTTTTCTCATTGTATTGTTAGTTATCCATTTTTTCTTTTTAGTCCGTGAGAAAATGAAGTTGCAACTGTTATATGTCCACAGTTATTTAAACGTTAAGTGTACCCGCCTATTCTTTGTCTGTAGAGTTTAAGCGGATTACACAGCCATATAAAAAGGAAGAAAATTAAGTCACTGGACACTGAGCGAGGACTGTGCTGGGCTCAAATGGGATGACTAGGTTTCTTGGGTGACCAAGATGTTGATCCGAGAGACTTTGCACCAGCGACAGATTCTCAGATTTTTCCTTGAGGCGGCCAGTAACCATTTGATGGCTTATCTATTGGTAACAGTGGTTGACTTGACTCCAGCTTCTCAAAGTCTCTTCAAATTATCTAGTGCTAGTAAATGAATCTTCTCTGCCCCAACCTCCTAGAAAGAGACAGTGTCAAACCCAACTTATAGCAAGACTTAACATCCACAAAGCTTTTATACGTGTAACATAATAAGAAAGGTACTGTATAATATATAAGTTACTATCCAATAAATAAATCAGTCTAAGACTTATCAAGCTAGGTTACTTTTACAGACTCACAGATGTAAAAATAATAATAACAACAACAATAATAATAAAAATAACAACACCACTTCCAATAATAACAACAACAATAATAATAAAACTAATAAGAACAACAACAATAATAATAAAAATAACAACCACAATAAAAATAATAACAACAATAAAAATAAAAATAACACCAATAATAACAATAATAAAATAATAATAACAACAACGCCAATAACAATAATAATAGAAATAATAATAGCAACACCACCAAAAATATTAATAATGTAATATCCAGGGGGAGGAGCCAAGATGGCGACCGGGATGGCAGCGTAGGCTCCCGGCTCCGTGAACCTCCGCACCCCGCACAGATATCCTGCACGAGATCCTTAGCCTGCGCTATCTACCCTTGTTGGTGAACGCGAGCGGCAACCGGCCGTGTGACCCCGAAGTTTCTGGCAGCGGTACCGCCGGAGAAATGTCCGTCTGAAGTTTGCGGCCTGTGCAGCCCCGGAGCCGGGACCTCGAGTGAACGCCGTGGCCGGGCGGTAGTGCAACAACAACGGCCTTTGGTGACTGGGTGGGGTCGGACTGCCGGAGTGGTGCGAATGTCGGACTGCGCTTTGCCGTGGTCGCTCCTACTACTAAGCGTAGCTGAACGAATGCGTGCCTGAGGCGGCAACTCCAAGGCTCTCCGGTGATTGCTTCAGCCTTCGCCGGTGAGCTGCCCGGACGACGCCCGTACCTTGTCCCGATTCTTGCGGGCTGCTCCCGGATTTTCGCGGGCGCTGGTCCGTGGTGGGGACGACTGTGGCCCGTGACCACACACCGGACACATTGTTTACCTGCCCTCGGAACCCAGTTACCAGTGCCATGGAACCCGAGGCGCTTGTGTCTGAGCCCCGGTCCCTATCTGGGATGGACCTACCCAGCGGCCATTTTGGTATGCCAGAGTCCACCATCCTGCACACCGGGTTGCAGCGGGATTGGGAGGGGGCGACTCTGAGGAGCGTAGCGGAGCGAGCGCCGGGAGCTGTGCTGGGGTACGGTGACCTTCTCGAGGCTCTCGGTGCTCTTCACTCCACCCTGATTCACGGAGCCTGGGTGTTGGGGAGCAAGCTCGATGGAGTGACATCAGCGTCGGAACAGTTGCCGCCTGCCTATCCCCAGGTGCATTGGGACTTCTCACGCCGCGCACGGGGGGACAGTGTCGTGGCCGCCCCTGTGAATAGTGCACGCCTGGACTCTCCGGACAGTATATTAAAGTGCGATCAGCTGGCTGTGGATTTGGTCTGTTCCGGAGGTTTCGGACCTGAGTGGGGGGTGGTGGCCTTGTCCCGTGCGCGGTCTCCGACGACCCAGGCAACGTCCAAGCAACGGTCGCCCGCCCTGGCTGATTCCGCCTTCCTGGGCCTGGTGTGCAGGGTCAATCCTGGCTCGGCATCGGGAAAGACGATCCTCCCTAGAGCTGACTGTGTCGATCTTCAGAGCCCTCTACCCTACCTGTGTGTGTCGCTTCCTGAGTTTTATTGGACACTTCTCTTCCTGGTAACATTGGACATGGCACTGGGACGAGGGGTATGCGTGGGTGGGTTTGCAAAGAGTGGCCAAGGATGATGCTGACCCTTCCGAGGTGGTCACCTACTAGGCGGGCGGGCTCGGGAGTTGTGTGCTCTCACGGCATAACTGTTAGTGTACCAAGTGTGTAATGCTCCTTACTTCACTTTGACAGGGTCGATTTCGTGTTCTGTATTGTATGCTTTGCGGGAAAACGTATGGTGCGGGAGGGAAAAGCCGGGGGCGTGTTTTACAGGCCCTCCTCCAGTTTATTAATACTCTCTCTACCCCCCCGTCTGGTGGGGGCTCTTTTCCTACTCTTTTCTCTGTTTCTTCTATATTTCGGGTCTGGTTCCGGGGCGACAGGCACACTGCTGGGGGGAGGGGCCGTACTCATCTGCAGAGGTGCAGGGTGGGGGGTTGGGGGGGGGATCCTTTAGTCTTTCACCTTCTTTTTCTATGGCCTCCTTTTCTTCTCTTATTCTTCTTTGTCTTTTTCTGGGATCAGCATGGTAGTACTCCTTTGTTGTTAATCGCTGCTGTTTCCGGAGTGCCATAATTTCCGTGGAGTTTCCTGGGTCTTGGGGCAGGGGGTTGCAGGCGCAAATGGCCGTGTCATTCCTCCACATCCTGAACTTCCTGTTTCAGCGCCATTGCTTAGATAGACTGCTGTGTATTGTTTATGTTCATCGTTCTGCCTGCCATTTTTCGCTGCTGGGAAACTGTTTGGCACCTGATCCTTCCATCCTTTTCTATCATAAAATGTAAACCTTTATTATCCTGGTCTCCTACTTGGGCTGTTCAGAGACTGAGATTATGCTAGCGTCGAGAATTTGCTCCCCGAGGTACTGACTGTGATAGACTTGCTTTCTGTTATTCTGATTGTTTAGCGGCCGGCCCCGGGGGTTGTAGGCCCATACGTGTAATTGATTGAAATGTCAATAAAGGTTTTAAAAAAAAAAAAATAAATAAATAAAAAAAAAAAAATAATGTAATATCCAATAATGGAATGGTCTTTAGCCACGTAAATGTTGAGTGTTAATATTACACAGCTCAACGCATTCATTTAATTGGTCTGGAAAGGATAAACGGATACGTTAACCTTGTCAAAATACCAGGGCCTCTGGGTGATATTTGACTCACTAATCAAAAAGTTACCTCTGGCCATCACTAAAATCAGAAAAAAGTGGCGTGAGAAAGAAGGGTAATAAATGAAAACACAGCAAAATAACAGCTTGTGTTGCCGAAATCCGCTGTCACGCTTGTCATCACCTGTTCTTCTGGTGCTGGAATCAAATGACAATAAAATTCAAATACATCATTATTATCACAAAATGGCGTCTTTGCGATCTTGGCACAAGTACAGATGTTTTATGACACAAGCACATCAGTGTTGGAAGGTGCAGCCGCCACCACAGCGGGCCCATAATTGAACTCCGTGGAGCTTTGCAACAAGTGGTGTAAATAATGATGCGCAGCAGCGCAGGTGTGACTGAGGCGCGTCAGGGCGCATGGCGCGGAGGACTCGGTCACAGCAAGTCTAAGCAAACTAGGCACATCTGTTGATTGACTTTAATATCTGAAAATATTCCATTCCAAAAGCAATGCTCAGCCATAAAGTTAAAGCCAACGCCATTGATGAATAGTGCAGGCGTGCTGTGAAACAGAAAGTCCCGAGCTGGGAGGTGCATTCAGCTACCCTATTTTTTCACTTTTACATACCTCATTTGCACTTTCATTACCCAGGCCTTGGTCCCCAGAGACATGGCATGATGGCGTTTTTGGAAATGAGCCGAAAATGCTCCAGGCTCCTGCTGAGACAGAGTGCAGCAAGTAACCTCTAGCTTCAAGCAAATAACGCACTCCTGCCTGGTTGTGCGGTGTCTGCATAGTTGGCGGCAGAGAATGACATGGAAGATGTTTCCTTAAGTATGGTGTTCAAGGCTGTAATCAGGCAATGCTCAAAGGTTCTTTCACTCAAATGCATGAAAAAGCGCCTTGTTTCCCCATCGTGAACATATGCCGACATTTTGTGTAGATGGAGCCCTGTTGTTTTATCCTTTTATGTGCATCTATCTGATAAATCTACCGTGGTACTGGCAGGGACACTATAATAATGCAGTAATTGAGGACCACGTAATGCAGCAGCATCGGCTAAATTATGTGGCAAGTATAGTCAAATTATATGGCACAGCCTATGACAGTAATATTTGCCTCTTTTGTCATGTTAACACTTTCATACTGTCTTGAAAAGAGTTTCCCCTGATTGGTAGCAGTTTAAGTGGAATACAGACGTCAGCAACTGGAAGGTGACCAGCTAACCTTTGGAAGGGTCTGCCATGCATTTGCAACAAGCATTGGCCTCACGGCCGTGAAAGCGACGTGGCCGCACGGCCGTCAATGTGAAAGTGATTGCAGGCTGTAAGGGTGCCCGCGAGCGATGACCTTAATGAGCCATGACGAGAGAGGAAAGCCAGATGGCGCCTCTGCTCATAACTGTGCGCGTAACTGCACGCTCTAGGCCACACAAATCTGTGGTCGGCTTTTTAAAGCCCACTCATTAAATGTCTCGTCAGAGCAGCGCATGCGCAGGCTCAGGTGAGATCTAAAAAATATATATATATAATTATTAGAGTATATGCGTGACAATACACTAGTGGAGGAAATGCTGTATGGTTTCACCATGAGACGGGACTCGTTCCCACAATTGGTCCAGCTCACCTAGAATCTGTGGAGATGGGGTGGCACTAGAAGTTCAAGTACTACAGTTTGCTATGAAAGCATCTCCTTGGAGTATTCCATATTTCAGGACAACTTACGGGATATTGACATATAACGATCGATAAGGGGAAACTGCAAAATGATGGGTGTCATTTCATTAATCAGCGCTTTAGGTCACTTCACGGCACCAATACAGTTTCTGATGTACCAACAGATCAGTTCGTACAACAATAAAGACGGAAAATTGCAATAAGAAACAAGTGGGTCACATTTACAGCACCTGGATACTAACAGCTTCAGTGGGATGAAGGCAGTTGCGGCTGGCATGATGTGCGGGTGGGGGACGGGGTTGCACGGGGAGGGGGTCGTACTGGTGAGGGGTTGGTTTAATTTTAAATTAAAAAACAAAAAGTTAACTTACCTTCGCTGGCCAGGTGCTGCGTCGTCCTGCGTCGTCTCTGCTCCACACAGGAAGCAGGCAGCCTCCCCCTCTCCCCTAAGCCAATCACAATGGCAGCGGTGTGATTGATTGGGACGCCGACCACACAAGCGTCTATGGGAAGGCCATTTCTCCATGTAGGCTGCATGCAGCCTACATGAAGAAAAGGGAGCGTGTGTATGACTGGTTTGGTCAGCCCTGGAGCCGACCAAACAGTCAGTGCCCCGAGAGTGGGCAAACCACTCCTCTCCTGCCTTGGAGCAGGACCGCCCACCCGCCCGCCCACAACCAAACCCAACCCTTCTGCTTTCTCGCAGTGCAAGAAGCAGAAAAATAAAATGGTATTTGTAATACCATTTTATGTTTCTGCTTCTCGCACTGCGAGAAAGCAGTGGGGCGACGCTCCTCCGCCCACATGGAGGCGCCGCCCCCGGATGAAGGGCTGGATTTCTGGGTGTAAACAAGAACATATCTGAACTGCATAGAGCAGATACGGAATTAAAGACGTATGCATTCAAAATAAATGGGAGGAAGATTGTGTTAGGGTAATGGAGCAGGATATAATTACAACTCAGAAAGTATCCTCCATTGCTGGATTTAAATTGAGACAATGCAAGACATGACTTAAAAAGATCAACAGGGATGATAAATACCCCAATGCCGCCTAACAAGAGAGGAACTTTTTACCACATAATTGAAGTCCCAGAGTGATGGCGTTTTGGACAGTCATTGTGGGCCTGAAAGCATTTAAGGTGCCACGATCTAGGCCTACATCCGAACTCCAAGGGCGCAAGATGAAGTCTGAATTCAATTTTGCTAGTTTTGCTCCTTGTAAAAAGACGTATCGCCATTAAATGGCTTGTGAAGGAGCAGCCCACGATAGAGCAGTTGTTAAATGACGTAGAGTAATGTTTGGAGGCAGAGGGCATGTATTTGAAACACATGAGAAAGGAATGATGTGACCAGCGGTTGTTAATTCTTTCCTTTTGCCACCTGATTTGAGACCTCACTGATTGTCTTGGTGCGCATGAATATTTGCCGAACTCCCTCCTATCATGAACTTCATGGCCGTGCTACAGAAAGTATGGGCTATGTAACGCCACTGCAATTGTACCCACAATAATTCTACTGTTTGACCTTATGTTACTTCTGTTTCATACTACTGACGATTTTATTGTATCCCTGAAGCCAAATGATGTCATTGCCTGTTTTGGTGCATTTAGAAGAAAATGTGAAATGTTTATGAAAACATAGTTGGACAGTCAGTGACACCAGGTAGGAAGCACTGAGAGATTAGGTAGGCAGTAGTACTAGTCATGCGTAGGTAGTTGGGAGTAACAGCAGACAGTAATGTACACAAAGGTTAGTGCATGCAGACCTGGAGCAGGGTGGCAGTGATCTGGTGCCAAAGGGTGTGTTGAAACATAGAACTGTGTGTGGTTCAGTAGAGAGTAGTACTGTGTCTGGAGCTGGAATGGGAGGCCATGCTATTGTGTGAAAGGAAAGTGTGTCATCAAAAGTCCGAAGTCTGTTATAGCATTGAATGGTTCCTCATTTCAAAGGTGAGTAACATTATTTTTTTTTATGCATTGATAGATTTCTGTAACGTGCGTTTTGAGTAGTTGGTAGTTGTATACATGTATGTTTGTCAGCTTGTGTGTTTGCATATCAGGAATGGAGATTTTCATTTAGAGTGAGTGTTGACTGAGCATGTGACACCATGTGGAAGGGAGCTGGCGTTCAAGGTCTAGGTTTTATTGCTTTGAAAGCTGATGGAAGAGCTTGGAAGTAATAGCTGAGTTCAGTCCGTTGTGCCTATAAAAGTACCTTACCACATTGCTGTGAAGTACAAACTCACAACGTAAGAGGTGTGTTAGACATGGGTCCAGAGGAATGCAGGTGATGGGTGGGGGGTCCTGCCTGGGAGCGTGGGAGCAGCGGGGGCAAAGCAGGGGGAATGCCACCATAAAGGACTGACCATGTTGGTGCATTAGGTTCTTGCCCAAGTGCAGATCTGTTTTGTAAGCCTGAGATAACATACCTGGTGCCTCAAGTGTGATCACCGTGGAGAACAGTAGGATGTTGAAACAGGCACCTTGGGATTAGTGAAGCCAGAGCAGTGGGAACAAAACATCCACCCTAAAAGAGAAATGAGACCAATGGCCTCCAAACACATGCTGAATCCTTGGAGAGGGACAGTAACAAAAAGAAAGCCTTAGCACAAGTTCCTTCATACATCAAGGTCACACAGTAAAGAGCTTTGGCTGATGGGCCTTCTGGAACAATTGATCTGGCGGGTCAGTACACTCTGGTGGAAACCAGTGTAGGGACCTTGTCTCTGGAAATGGTTTGACCAGTGTGTGTCCATCACTGCATCAGGTTGTTCACCATTAACCTATAAAGAAACTCCCATGCCCCCTTCATATGTCCTGAGATCTTTTCGGTGTAGGATGTTATTTTTTTCTACAGCACAACAAAATGTAAATGTCTGTAAATTAACTGTGCAGATATTTCAGAATATATCATAATTAGGAAAGGACAAATGAAGCACATTTTTTTGAAATTTTACAGTGCAGTGGAAACACATTTTAATATGATCAAAGCAAATGAATACACTAGGTGATGGCATTTCCTCACATTATTGTTTGTGCTTCTGCGCTGTTTACTTTTATCAGTAAAAGTGTATGTCTGTGCAAACATAATAAACATTTCAATTGAAGATGTATTGTCTGTAATGGCACTGTGCTATCACATCATGAATACTCAATTTGATGCTACTGTACTGTACTCTGCACCACTCCATACTACTGTACTCTACGCCTTTGTACTCTACTCTGCACCACTCTACTCTATGCCAATGCACTCTATGCCACTCTATTATGCACCACTGTACTCTTCGCCACTGCACTCTACATCACTCCAGTCTCGGTCACTCCACTCTACTCTGTACCACCCCACTCTACTCCACTGCACTGTATGGCACTCTGCTCTACAACACTGCACTCTAGGCCACTGCATTCTACTCTGCATCACCCGACACGCCTCTACTGCACTCTAGGCCAATGCACTCTACACCCCTTCACTCTACGGCTCTCTACTCTGCATCACTCCACTCTACACCATTGCATTCTACGCCACAGTGCTCTATGCCACTCTACTCTGCAGCACTCCACTCTATGCTACTGCCCTCTACTCTGCACCACTCTACTCTACCCTGTACCACTCCACTATATACCACTCCACTATACGCCACTCCACTCTACGACACCCATATCCACAATACTGCATTCTCCTCCAGTGAACTCTATGCCATTCTACTCTGCACCACTGCACTCTAAGCTGCACCACACTACACCACTCTACTGCACTCTACGCCAATGCACTGTGTTTGGAAAATGGCCCTCTCTGAAGGGTCACCCCAAACCTTTTGCCTTCCTCCTTTCTCCTTTTATGAACTTGTTTTTGTTGGCCGTTGAACTCTGAGTACTTTACCACTGCTGACCAGTGTTAAAGTGCATGTGCTTCTCCCCTAAATATAGTAACATTGGTGCATTCACAATTGGTATATTTAATTTACTTGTAAGTGCCTTGTAAAGTGGTATACCATATACCTAGGGACTGTAAATTAAATTCTACTAATGGACCTGCCGCACCGATTGTGCCACTCACACAAGTCGCCCTTTAAACATGTCTCAGGCGCACCACGGCAAAGCGTGTGTGTGTAATTTTACTACCACTTCGACTTGCCATTTAAGACTCTTTGCCAAGCCACAAATTTCCCTTTTATTACACATAAGTCACCCCTAAAGTAGGTCCATGGTGCCCATGGTGAGGATGCTGTGTAAGTAAAAGGTGTACTTTTAGGTCCTGGGAGTGAAATACACCTAAATTCAGTTTTTCACTACTGTGAGGCCTACTCTTCATATAGGTTAACATTGGAAATTCCTTAATACCCTTTTAATTATTGATTAGAAAGGAGTAGCTGTATCATGTTTTATATCTTTGGAATGGTAATGATAAATTATCTTTATTGGTAAAGTTGGATTTAACATTACTATTTTAGAAATGCCACTTTTAGAAAGTGGACATTTCTCTGCTCTTACAGCTCTGTGTGCCTGCCGCCTGTCTCCTGTACACGTCTGGGGTAGGTGACAGCTACATTTTGTGCATTCCCTCTAGACAGCCACAAACACAGGAAGGTTAGGTGTGCTTGAGTAGCCATCTGCATTCAGATGGCTCTTCCTAGGCAGGAATGGTGGGAGGAGCTGACACTTACACCTGAATAGGAGGTGTCCTGTCCTGACACAAAGAGCTAAGTACCCTCTACGGCTAGTCTTGAGCCAGGGCTGGAAAGAAAGGGCTTCTGTGCACTTCAAAGACCATTTGAAGTCACCCCCACTGCAAAGACACAACTGGGTATATGTGCTGGGTCTCTGACCCCACCAAATCAGACACTTCTGAACCTGTAAGAAACCCCTTTCAGAAGAACTGCTGTGTTGCTACAAGGACTGTCATTCTGCAGGACTACTGTTCTGGAAGTACCTGTCTTTCTCCTGTGCCTGCCCTACCTAGGATTGGGGTTCCTATTTGGACAGGGTGCATACTTCTGCTAACCAGACACCCTATTCCTAACACACTGTATGCCACTACTCTCTATGTCACTCTACTCTGCATCACTCTATGCCACTGCACTATACACCACTGCCCTCTACGCCAATCCATTCTGAGCCACTTTAATGTACTCTGCACCACTGCACTATACGCCACACTACTCTACACCACAGCAGTCTACCCTGCACCACTCCACTCCACTTCACTCTACTCTGAATTCATCTACTTTACAACACTGAACTCTACACATGTCACTCTACTTCACTCTGTGCCACTCCACTCTACGCAACTGCACTCTATGCCCCTGCAATCTACGCAGCGGCCCTGCACTCTACACCACTCTACTCTACTCTGCCATCTACTCTATGCCACTGCACTCTACACCACTCTACTTGAAACCACTGCACTATATGTGAATGCACTCTACACCACTTTACACAAAACCAATGCACTCTACACCACTGCACTCTATGTGAATGCACTTTACACCACTTTACTCAAAACCAATGCACTCTACTCCACTGCAATCTATGCCAATCTACTCTGCACCACTGCACTCTACGCCACTATACTCACTCTGCAAAACTCAACTCTATGCCACTGCACTCCACACTACTCTATTCTACTCTGCACCAGTGTTCTCTACGCCACTGCTCTCTATGCCACTCTACTCTTCTCTACTTTGTACCACTCTACTCTACGCCTCAGCACTCTGCACCAATACACTCTATGCCTCTCTACTCTACACTACTGCACTCTGTGACACTCTACTCTGCAACACTGCACTCTCCACCACTGAATTCTAAGCCGCTATACTCTGCACCACTCTACTCTTCTCCTCACCACTTTACTCTACGTCACTCTACGCCAATGCACTCTATGTCACCATACTCTATGCCACTCTACTCTGCATCACCCCACTCTACGCCACTGCACTCTACACCAGTCCACTCTACACCATTCTAATATACTCTGCATCACTCCACTCTATGCCACTTTACTCTATGCCAATCCACTCAACGCCACTCCACTCTACCCTGTACCACTCCATGCTACGCCACTCTATTCTACAAAACTGCAATCTACACTACTGCAATCTATGCCGCGCTACTCCCCGCTCCCCTCTGTACTCTAATCTGCACCACTCTATTCAACCCCGTTGCACTCTACACCACTTTACTCTAAACTACTGTACTCAATGCCAATGCGCTCTACACCACTTTATTTAAAACCAATGCACTCTGCGTCAATCTACTCTGCACCACTGGACTCTATGCCACTTTACTCTACTCTATAACACTCTACTCTACGCTACACTACTCTACACCCTTGCACTTAACGTCACTGCACTCTACCCCACTCTGTTCTACTCTTTACTACTGTACTCTATGCCCCTGCTCTCTACGCCACTCTACTCTATGCTACACCACTCTATCCTATGCCACTGTACACTACTCCAATGTATACTATACCATTGTACTCTACAACATTCTTCTCTGCACCACTGCACTGTATGCCTCTGCACTCTATACCACTCTACTCTATGCCACTGCACTCTACGCCACTCTACTGTACACCACAGCACCCTGCGCCACTCTACACCTCTGTACTCTACCCTGCACCACTCCACTCTACTCTGAAACAATCTGTGCTACGCCACTGAACCCTTCACCACTCTACTCTACTCTTAACCACTCCTCTATATGCCAATGCACTCCACGCCAGTGCATTCTATGCCACTCCACTCCAAACCACTACACTCTACATCACTACACTCTACACCACGTTACTCAAAACCAATGCACTCTACGCCACTGCACTCTACGCCAATTGAATCTGCATAACTGTACTCTATGCCACTTCACTCTAGGTCATTCCACTCTACTCTATGGCACTTTACCCTACGACACTCCACTCTGACACTCTACTCCATTGAACTTGACTCCACTCTATAAGACTCCACTCTATGCAACTCTACGACACTCTACTCCACTCTGCAATATTCTACGCAACTCCTTCCAAGTCACTCCATGCCCTTTACTCTGCTCTATTTTACGACACACTAGTCCACTGTACACCGCTCTACTCTATGTCACTCTATGCCACTCCAATCTTTGCCATTACTCTCTACTACGCTACTTGTTACTTACTAAGACTCAGCAAATATCTTGTACTTGGACCACAGTGCTGCATCACCTTTTAATTTGCTCTTTCCTGGTACGGCTCAGAGTCTTGCCTTGAACGGAATGCTGTGTGAGTCTCAATGCACCAATTCACTGCAACTGTAAAGGGAAGTATTTGATAGCTTGTTTCATTGCTATAGATTTCTCTCTATTCCTCATTCTCTCAGTAGAACCTGCTGCAGAAAGGGTGTGGGGTGTTGGGGGGTCAGGGAGCAGAGGGGGGAGGGAATTGAAAATAAACTTTAAAATACACTTACCTGGATGCGGCTGGCTGCCGCCTCTCCTCCGTCCTCTCAGTCCTCTTCCTGGCTTCTGTAGAAGCAGGAAGCACCCAGGCTCCCCTGAGCCAATCACAACACTGTAATGCAGCATTGTGATTGGTCTGAGTGCCGTGGTTCGGTGCTCAGACAGGGAATGGTACCCTGGCCATGTTCTCCACCCAGGCTGTGATGCTGTAATGCAGCCTGGGTGGAGAACATGCAAAGTGCGTATGACATTTTGGCCGGCCCGAGACAGCCGGCCAAAATGTAATGTGACTAAGAAGTGCCAAAAACTCCTCCCCTTGTCTCTCAACAGCCCAGCCCCACTCCGCCCCAACCAACTTCTTAGTAACTGACACACTAGACGGAAATGAGCCTCTCATCCAAAACTGGGTTGGACGTGGATGTTTATGATTTGCTGAAGCCTTGACTGCAGGGTCACGTGGAAGTGCCTGCACTACTCCAGTACTGCTGTTGCTGCAGTGAGCAACACTATTTGTTTGGACTGAGAGTGCAGCTTGCCTAGGCATTCGTGGGTTTTCACATCCTTTTCTATTTGAGGCAGAAACGCACCTATCTCTCAGGGGCTGGTCTTCAGCATGCCATCCTTGATGTCATGGAATTGACTCATGCATTAAATACCAAACCCAATCACTGTTTTTTATGAGTTCTCTCAGTTACCATGGCAAGTTAGGGATAAATCCCCTCAGACGTGGGCCATGCTAGCACCCGCATGTACTTCAATGCATCCTGTGGGGGCTTCGTGATTTTGATAATCCACATTTGTAGGATCGACATTTACACCTGGTGCTGAGAACATATAGCCAAACAACTCCAACTTGTTCTTGAGGAGTTTGCATTTTTTCTTGTGATAAGCAAGGTGGTGTCATGTTTAATGACACCACCTGAGGGAGATTTGCCAGCTCTTTGCTTATTGCAATCTAACAGACTCCTCATGCCGATAACATCTCAATGCTCCCTCTTTCGTAACTTCACAACCCAGCATAAACTAAGAAGGGGGTGATGTAGAAGGAGCATTTTGCAGCTTAATTGGATATATTTAATGCCAATGTTGGGTTTGTAGAACCATTTGTCCCCATTAAGATCACTCAGTAGTTCCTCAACTGTTGAGCTGGTGGGTTTCCCTTCCTGTGGAGAAATTGGGTAGGCACATGTCAAGTGTCATCTTAAAGATTTTGGGGGCCCCAGGCAAGAACAATTTGGAGGGCCCCTATTTACCAATTTGCTGCATCTTCAAGCCCTATGTTGCCTAACAATATTGAGTTGTACTTTGAATGTTCAGATACAGAAATACACAGACGTGAGCTACACAGAAAAATACTTTCCCAGGAGGCCTCCTTGGAAGGTGGGGGACCTGGGCAATTGTCCACTTTTCCCATGCATTAAAAAGCCTCTGCACATGTCCAGCGCAACCTGTGCAGGTTGTCCTCTAATTATTGTAATCTCTGTACTTAGTTACCTATGCTTTCTAAGCCTCCTGGGGTATAGTCCATCAATCAGGACTCTCCAGCTATCTCTGTCCTGGGCTTTTCTTTCAATCTGACTCCAGGTGTAACCCACCTCCTTGCTATCAGCTTTGAGGCCTCAGCACCAGGTGTTTCTCAGCCTTCCTCTTTTCTTTTTCCCTTGAGGGTTCCAGGTCAGGGCTTGCCTGGTGATCTTTGATGTGGGCTTGCAGAGGATGTGACCTATCCAGCCCCAGCATCATTTCATGATTTCTTCATGAGCAGGGAGTTTGAAAGTCTGGAGTTTTTCTTCAGCCAGGTGTTGCTGAAGGTCTGGGCTTTGTTGGTGGAGGTCACTGTTGTCCTCCAAGTTTCTGCCTGATACAGAAGGACTGATTTTACATTAAGACTGATCTTGGTTTGTAGCGTTAGGTCCTTAGAGCTCCAAATCTTCTTTAGCTGTATGAAAGCAGCCCTTGCTTTGCAGATTCTTGCCTTGACATTAGCGTCTGTGCCGCCCTGCTTGTCTATGAAACTGCTCAGGTAGGTGAAGGCCTCAACCATTTCCAGTGCATCACCTGCAAGCGTGACTGATATTGTGCTGGCTGTGTTAGCCTTCGGGATCTTGGTTTTTCTCTGTACTTCAAAAATCTGTCTGTGTACACAAGTAATTCACACAAGTACTTCCTCTTCCAGACCTCATTTTCTTTTTAAAATGGTTTCAACAGTACATTTTCCTACTCACTAAAAATGCATAGCTTACAGAAATAGTTCTGAAATGGGGCTCATGAAGCAATCCTATTGTCAGACCCCATTTAGATGGCCAAAGCCAGGCAGATGATAGTGAGTCAGTGCCGTGGTTGAGATCATTTGCCTCTGCTGTCCAGGGGTCCATCCTACTACGGCGCTGCAAACTGGTCCATGTACTCTCTTTCTGCACTTCATTTTGAGGGTAGCAAGAGTGAGCAGTCAAAGGCTTCTCAGAACTCAACAATCAAGGAACAGACACCATAATTTACGGTCCAGACAGTGCTTGCCTTAATAAAAAGAGAAGTATTTTAATCTTTACAGCAGAACGTAGTACTACACACAGTAATTGGGGTTCAGTAAATGGATCAATGATCCTGTCTATGTGTTCTAGTTTAGTGTCCCATCATCTCTAAAGTTCTGCTCTTGGTTCCTATGATGCCCCAATATTGGTGGAACCAAAGGGAATAGCAGATCTTAGGCAACAAGTGGCACAGGTTTAAGTTCACCACGTAACCACCATGTTAGGGAACTCATGGATCAGTTCTTTTGATCTTGAGCAGAAAGATTCCACACTAGCAACATACCTTCCATACCACCAGCCTTATCTTTACAGTTCAAGATAGAGTCTATAAATGTTTTGTTTCCAGGCCCATGTCACAGGTGACACAGCTGGGGTGGCTTTAGATTGGGCTTGTCAGGTTTGAGCTAGCGCATCTTCAAAAGTGGCGCAGGACAAGAGGTAGCGTCCTCAATCTTCATTCAAGCCACTTGGACAAAGAGTGCAGCAGGCCTGGTGACTGTCTTCTGGAGTTGCAGCCTCCTGGATGTGAGGCAGGTCTTTTGCTGTGGCAGCAACACTCTTTGCCGGGTACGCTGCACATCAGGCAGCAGCAGTACAACTTCCTCAACATATACTGCAATGGTGCCCAGCAACAGGCTGTTGGTTGGGTTTACTGATTTCTTCAAACAGTTCACCAGATGACTGCGCAGGAAGACTCGATGACCCCATATGTCTTAAGACAGTGCCAGATCTGAAGTCAGCTCTTCTGAATGTGTGCCGCATGCCAAGAACACCGCTGGGCCTCTTTTCCTGGACAGTCTCTCCTCCAAGGCAAGAGCTTTTCCTTACCTCTCTAAGCAGGCAGGCAGACTTCAGAGCACTAGGAAGACCCACAGTTTCTCCAGCAAGTTGTGCACTCTTCAGGTGATGTTCCCTCACTTCTGGGGGACTGACTATCATTTAGGCACAAGGCCTGGTCTGACTATAGCTCTTTAAGTGCTCTGCACAGTATTCCCTTTTTAGGTCCCATGCGCTGATCTGGCGAGACTTATTGGGAGGGCTCCAAAAAGTGCTACCAGGCCAGCCTAGAGCTACAGTGCATGTGTGCGGGCGCACGCGCCGCGCTTTACCGGGATTACTTTCACTTTCGCGACCGCATGGCCGCTTTGATGTTTGATCGTGATCGCGATTACTTTCACTTTCGCGGCCGCAGGGCCGCTTTGATGTTTGATCGTGATCGCGATCACTTTCACTTTCACTTTCGCAGCCGCATGGCCGCTTTGCATAGCCAATAGGTCTCGCTTTTGGGACCTTATAAGTATTTAGTTATGCGACTGTTGCATGGCTAAACACTTATAAGGTCCCAAAGGCGAGACCTATTGGCTATGCCAATGCTTGTTTGGTCTGTAAAGGAGCTTGGACCTGGGACAAAGTACAGTGATTTGTATCCCACCCTCATACTGACTTTCCAGACATGGGTTTTGGATCCGCTACCTGAGCAGACCGACCTCCCCCCCACCCCCCCCCCCCCCCCCCACCCCCCGAGTTTTTCACCATTTTGTTTTTACCGCAAAATTGGCTAAGGTGCACGTTGTGTGCAATTTAAAGCCCGGGTGTCATGAGAACAACAAAAGTGTTGGTTCCTTGATTTATCTACTGTTTTATTGCCTCCTGGTTCTGAGTGCAGCCTCCTATGTAGTTCTGTCGTGCGATGGAACGGCAGCAGAGTGGCATGTCTTTTTGCTGCTTCCCCCCTCCCTAGAGGTGCTCTAACTAATGCAACATGGCCTCCTCCTTCTCCCTGTTACTGGAGTTACTTCAAAGAGTGGGAGGAGTGTGAAAGCCAGCCCTGTACCAACATTTTCTTGAGAATTTCAAGAAGACAAACACAAGCTTTTCACCTGTAGTGAGCTCTGTTATATTTATCTTTTTTTCCTACTCCTCGCTTCGCCCATCCCTCTGTCGGCTCGAGGAGCAGTAACAAAAGGTCTGATAGAGCAGAATTAACTACAGGTGAAACGCTCATGCCGTCAGGAAATCAAACTAGCACCGACCTGGACTGTTGCTGATCCTGTAGGGTGAGATGATTCTCTATTGACCAAAACATTGACTCTAGGCTTCTTCTTCTTTCCTCAAGCCCCTCCCCCCCACCAGCCAGCCCCACTCCGCCTTGATGTTTCTGCTCTTCCTTTGATGCTGAACTCAATGTGATGTAATATATTGTCTTTATCTATCGTATTGTTGTAAAGCGATTCTGGTCACTGCAGTATTGGAGACCCAAATCCCTATCAATTGTTTCTCATGTAAAGCCTGCTGACGTCTATCTTAGGCACGGCTGCTCTATCCTAAAATTGTGAAATCATTAAATGCGAACAGTGCTTCACTGCTTAATACTGTCATTCTGGGGGCTTTTACGTGCTATCTGATGGTGATAAATGTATATTTCGGAAGGATGAAAAGCTGATTGGCCGTAGAGGTATTTTAACCCCTGACCTGCAGATTAGGTCAGATGACAGCATCAAACACTTGGAAGGCGGGCTGCTCCACCGTGCACCTGGCCATTTGGGGGCATGGCTAGTTACCTGTTAGCCCAGCTTTGGTGGTTTCTGCCTGCCCTTCGCTCCATGCTCTGGAACTTGCTTAACCCCTTCAGCGTGGCGCGGATTACTGCGCTGTGCTGAAGGTTCCGTGCACGGGCAGGGCAATGACGGAGCAGTTCCGTCATGCGCACAGCGCGACCGACGCGCATGACGGAACCGCTCCGTCAAACGCATCGAAGGGGTTAAGAGGCTATTTTCGTGCTCTCTGCTACTGGTGGAGATTTTCCTTCCTCAGGCCTGTGCAAGTCACTTGGCCCTGTGATGTCACGTACTACCCCTGCTCTAATGAGAGTCCTCTACCACCTGCTGTTTGATCCCTGAGTGGGTGTGACTTTTCCCTACTGTCTGCTGTGTCTTCTGCTGCACGGAAGGGGGTGTGCAGTGCGGCTCCTCGCACCTGCGGGCAAAAGCTCAACTCCCTGCCCAAGTTGTGTGCTCTCCACCTGGTGGTTTAACCTGCACTGTTTCTTCTTCTCGCTCATTTACTACCAGGCTGCATAGGATGGCTTCAGTACCAGTGCTTGAAACATTCATCGTGGAGCCCCCCTCCACCTCCTCCGTCTGTGAAGGCTGTGCGATGGAAGGACTGGCCGGAGACGCTTCATAACTACTTTGCTGCGGTGGCTTTAGATGATGAAAGACATCGCTCCATGCTGTTACATTTAGGGGTGCTACCATTGAGAAGCTGGTCCAGTCTGTGGTGGAGGTCGGCCTGCCATTCACATATGCTGCTCTGAAGTGAGCCCTCACTGCGCATCTTGAACCGCTGGAGAATCCTGACTATGAGCAGTTCCTTCAACGCCAGGCCAGGCAGCTTCCAGAAGAGTCCATGGACACTTTTTATGCTTGACTAAAAGAACTTGTGAGTACCAGTATCATTGGCCGACACTAATGATGAGATTCGAGCCCAGTTCATACAGGGTTGCCTATCTGTCAAACTGAGGGGTGATATTCTGCAGGTCCCAGGTATGTCCCTGGTTGATATGCTTATGATAGGACAATCAAAGGAACTTTCTAAAATGCGTGCTGCGCCCATGGAAGAGGCGCTGCAACAACCAGTAAAGACAGAGCCTGTCAATGCGGTGGCGGCCATGGGTGCAGAAAAGAAGTCCTGTTCCAAGGTGTGTTACACATGTGGTGGACCCTATTTTCATCAGCAGTCCCGCCCTTCCCAAGGGAAGAGATGTTCTGTCTGCGACAAACTAAATCATCTTGCCAAGGCTCTTCCACATCCCAAAAGGACAAGAAACCTAAGTTAGTCAATGTCATGCAGACGCCTGTGATTCACGATGATGAGGAGGATATGAATGATGACGACGTGTAGGGAGCGGTACCTGTCATGCATGCCATGCTGCCTGGAGAACAACCAGATGGTGCATCCTGAAGTGCACAGTCCTCCTGTCGGGCCACCACATCCTGGCCCTAAACGACTTGGGAGCTTTAATACACATTCATGCACAGTCTTTACTGAACACTCTCCCATTACAGCCTGTCCTGCACTCTATTGCCACCCAAGTGTTTGCCTATGGGTCTTCAACGATGTAGGAGGCTGTGGAGAGCAGCCTTCAGGCTTGGTCCAGAAGGAGTGTTAAGCAGCTTGTTTTACCAGATCTAATCATGTGGTGTAGGTTAAATGAAAAAGAACCACACAGTGTAGTTATAAAAATATGTCTATTTATTACACAACACTCACTAACACTTTGGTATATCTCCTTCCTGAATATATCAACACAAATACACAACAATACTTCAATTGTAAACAGGTAAGTAAGCACAATACACAAACAATATACTAAGAAAGTGGAATGCCAACTGCCACCAAAGTTGTGTCTTGGACAAGGAGACTCAGAAGAGCTGGGGACACCAGGCAATACCCAAGGTAAGTACCCAGTAACCCCACGGAGACTGTGTGCAGGGTGGAAATACAGCTGCGTACTTAATAGAAGTCAACGGGAAAGTCGCAGTTGCAGTTTTGGAGAAGAAGGATTCTTCCCAGTGGACCCTGAAGAAACCCTGTGGAAGACAGAAGGTTGGAGGGTCACCCCACCCGTGGATACCCCAGGAACCAGGATACCTACACCAGGGAGTCAGTGCATAGGTGCGAAGTTATGTCAGAAACCGCAGTAGACCACAATGGAGGATTTCAGTAGAGATGCCACTAGCGAAGACTGTGCAAGAGTCCGGTGGAATCTAAGGGTGGATTCTTCCAGAGAAGAACCTGCAAGCAGAGGGGAGAGAGTCTACACCACTAGGAGGTGACCAGGAGGCACGGAAGAGCAATGACCACCGATGATGGAAGATGAAGGAGTAATGATAATGACCTTGTTGCTGCAGTTGTGAGGACCAGGCGATGATAAGGAAGACGAGGAGCCATTCAAGAGCTGTCCCATGTCGGAAGTCACTAACCAGGGGGTAGGTGTCTGGTAGGAGCACCAACAAGCCTTGGCAACAGCAACCAACGTGGAAAACGATGAAGGAGCAATCTGAGGACCAGCAAGGTCCAAGGGACTCACCAAGTGCAGGTGAATCAGAACAGGCCCGAGCATGCAGGGGAGCCCACTGAAGCAAGAGAAGACACTCGAGAGGACCCATAGGCCAAAGGCACAGGAGTGACAAGAGGACCTCGAACAGCTCAGCAAAGATGAAGGCCGCCGGTGCAGAGGATATGGTGAGAACGAAGATCTTGACAGGAAGAGATGCTGGAGGCTAGTGCTTCTTGTAGCCCAAAGATCTCTGGAGTGCAGAGCCAAAAAGCCTTGGCCACAGCAAGTCGATGCAGTGCACTGGAGTTTAGTCCCAGTGGTTCTGACAAGGGATACTGGCCTCAAAATTGCAGCAATGACAGGTCAGGCCTCGAGGGAGTTGCAGAACCACTGGCTGTGTTGCTGAGCCTTTTCGAAGTCCGTGGGACGTCAGGAGCAGCAAACTGGTCAGCTTCGCTGCGGTGTCTGCAGTTGCAGGGGAGTGACTCCGTCACTCTAAGGAAGATTGCTTTGGGTGTCCTTGATGCCCATAGGTCTGTTGAAATCCTGGATGAAGCACAGACACAGATGACGAAGAAGGCTTGCAGAACAGTGATACCAGGAGCAGCGGGAGTCTTCCTTGATGCAGTCTCGGTTACAGGCGAAGTCCAAGTGTCCAGACGGTCGAAGGGTTACATGGTTTCAGGCTTGAGTCTTGTCCCACAACGAATCTGAGGATCCACCCACAGGTAAGCCCTTTTATACCCTAAGAAAGGGGTTAGGATGAATGAGATGCAAGGTCCCTCCCAGAGGAGGGGCTGGACAGAGGGGAGGATACTCCCATGTCCTTTGTCCAGTTTAATGCCAGAGCGGGAGCCAAGGGCTTCCAGGACTGGTTCTTATTAGAGTATGCAAGGAGGGCTCCAAACCTGCCCTTCAAAGCAGCCTGGTGGAGCTGGTAAGCGTCCCTACCCCAGCCCAACATACTAAGTCCTGTATGGGAGGTGGTCACACCTCCCTGTGACAGGAAACCTATTGTTCTACCTTCCCCTGCTCAAGCTCAGCTCAGCAGCAGGAGGGCAGAATCATGTCTGTGGTTGGCAGCAGCCCTAGCTTGCTAGCAGACCCTGAAAGGCTGTTACCGGGAATACTGGGGGCTTCCCGGAAGAGCCCCCCAGTGCATGGAATCATACCTCCAACACCAGTAATGGTGTTGGGGTATGATTCTAACATGTTTGACACCAAATATGCCCAGGTTTGGCACAGCCACAATATTGTTAGCCATTGTGTAATGACGCATGGTCATTATATGTATCAAAATGTCTGACCACACTTCAAAGCCTGGAGAATCGACTCCGAGGTTTGTAGGGAGTGTCCTGCTCATGCAGGACACCCTCACACTTATAACCCAGCACCCTGCATTCAGGATTAAAAGGCCTTTCTTAGGGGTGACGTATAGGTTTTAAGTGTAGTAACCTCAGATATAAGGAAACCTATATCTGTCGTAAGTGGCGCTAGCACCAGCTTACACAGGCTGCAATGGCTGGCCTGTAGTCACAGTTTGACTAGTCTTTCATTAGTGGCATAATACATGCTTCAGCCCATGGTAGGCCCCAGGTGTACCTATGCCCTGGGTACCTTAGTACCATATACTAGGAACTTACAAGGGTACACCAGTAGGCAATTTTGGAGGTACAGAAGTACTTACCATGTCAAATTTAGGGAGGGAGCACAGTGGCTGGGGTCCTGATTAGCAGGATTCCAGCCAGACTAGTCAAAAAAGCATACTTACACCAGCAAAAAGTGGAGGTAACCATGAAAGTAGATCTTACTTTCCTATAAACACTACTCTCACTGGCATGGGTCTTTATGAGAAGATTTCCCATGACTTCCATTCGACATGTGCCAAGGTATACGTCACCAACAATGACTGCGGATGCTGCTGAGCTGCCAGATGGAGGAACAACTTAATCTAGTTTTGTTTGCTTTCAGTGTACACCTAGGGAGTGTGGACGATCTGTTGGCTGAATTCTCACAGTTATTCCAAGGCATTGGGTGCCTAAAGGACCGTCTCGTCTACCTCCACAGAGACGACTTGATCCAGCACGTCGCTCTGCGACATCGTTGAGTGGCTTTCCATCTGAGCCGGAAGGTAGAAGAGAAAATGAGAAAATTGGAGAAGGCGAATATCATTGAGTGTGTGGAAGATCTTATACCTTGGGTCTCCCCAATTGTGGAAGCTCACAAACCTAAACAGTCTGGTGAAGTCAGGATTTGCGTGGGCATGCATCTACCCAACAAGGCCATGAGGCATGAACGTCACCTGATGCCCAACGTGTATGATATTGTGGCAGAAGTGAGCGGCTCAAGATGGATCTCCGAGCAGAATACCATCAACTGCTACGGGCTCTGGGGTCAAGGGACACCACTACTTTCTCCACACATGTTGGCCTGCAGAGGTACAAACGCCTCAGTTTTGGGGTTTGAAGTACAGCTGAAATTTTTCAAGATACCATCAGGAGTATGTTGGCTAGCATTGAAGGGGTCATTAACATCAGCGATGGCATCCTGGTGCATCCCCCGACCATCGAACAACATCTTGATAGGCTGAGGGCCACATTCACACAATTGCAGGACAGTGGTCTCACCCTACATCATGAGAAGTGTGCATTCTTCCAAAAAGAGATAGCCTTCTTTGGATATTGTTTCTCTGAAAGTGGAGACATGCAGGATCTCGCAAAAGTTCAAGACATCCAATCAGCCCCGGGGCCCACTAACGTTCCAGGAGTCCACAGTTTCTTGGGATGGTCACGTACTGTGGCAGATTCATTCGAAATTTGACAACTCTCAGAGCCCCACTCCGAGAACTGACCAAAGCGCATGCAGTCTGGGAGTGGGGGCCTACCCAAGAGGAGGTGTTTTAAGCGACCAAACAAGCTCTATCAATACAAACCAAGCTGGTCTATTTTGACCCGATCCACCAAGACTATGCAGTTTATTTGAAGGAAATAGGGGAAAGTGTGTATAGGTACAGTTTTGCTAGAGTGGGAAAGTGCTCCTAAACGGGTGTCATGCTTCATCATTGGGCTAGCTCCTCATCGGGCCGGCGCTGCAATGCCCAAAGGACACCCGCGAGGGGGTTCTTTGCTGGAGATCTTTTAACGGGTTGCCGTTTGATGGCGTGGGGGTGGGGGTGTATGGGCTAGTGGTGTAGATTGGTGGTGGTAAATGTGAAAGAGCAAAAAGTGTATTAAAATAGAACAAATGAGAAACAAGGTCAAGAAATTTTAAGGAATGAGCTCACTTGTCTAGTTAGAATGGTGGTTCACTGGCTAGTCCTAATAATTTATACAGTGCAACGTGTAGCAGACAATTTGATCATAAAGGTTACCATAGCTAAAGGTGCTTTGAAATCAAGCATCCTGATCTCAGCCTACAAGACCAAACTGGCAGAGAATATCAGTAAAGTCACTGAACATAAAGACTATCTAATGAAACAAAAGATCACAAAACTTCAAAAAGATATAATAACATTTGACAAGGAGAAAATCTACCCATGCATGAGGGAAGACTACCAGACCATAGCAGATGATACATTGTCAGCAAGAGCCAGTCATCACAAAAAAGAAGTTTTTCGGCAGCCACATCAGCACTGATAACTGGGGAAGCAATGCCGGCAGACGGGGTCCACCACCTACCATGTTCGGTTAAGGCATGACGCCCTTCCAAAGCCCACCTATGTGGCAGTACCCGATGTTTCCACAGGGCCCACAACAACCTGTTTCCCATTCCTTCAACCCCATTTTTTGAGGCAGAGGTTGGGGCAGAGGGAGAGGAAGAAGAAGAGGGAGTCAACAAAAAAAGAGTTGAATGGCAGGAACCACCGCCCCCACCTATGCAACTCAGAAGCCACTCAGGCAAGAAAAACTGAAAGTGAATCTATCATCCAGAGAGCTCACAGAAATAGAGACAAAATCCTTACAGAAGGGATTAGGGTTTGTGCCAACACCCAAGGCAGACAAATTTCAGACTAATTGTGAACTTCCCAATTTGTTCCGCAAAATACACCTCAAGGCGGTTTTTTTTCAGATAAACCTGATCAGATAAACCTGATCAGAAACAAACAGATTCAGGACTACGCAATCCCTCCATATTTACTCCTACTTCCAGTATGATACCTAATGAACTCCTGACGTTCGAACAGGCGGTCCTTAATGAAGTAGGAAAAACTACAAACCTGAAGGTTTTCAGAACATGTCCAACAGTGAGTTTGAGGCAGTAAGAGCCTTGGCAAATGACTCTAGTATTACCATCAAACAGACAGACAAAGGCGGGGCAACAGTCATCATGTTCACCACTGATTATGAAACTGAATGCCTCCGCCAACTGGCGGATCAGAAATATTACTCCCTGATCAGCCAAGATCCTACTGACTGCCTCAGCACTCAAAAGGCCTCGATGGTCTCAGCAGCTGAAACCCAGGCGTGGATTTCTATAAATGAGGCAAACGTCTTGGTGAATACTCAAACTAGAATCCCCTATTTTTGCACACTGCCCAAAATCCACAAGGGAAATCTTTCCCCTCCTGGCAGACCTATAGTCTCAGTAATAAGTTCCTTGCTTGACCACTTTCTACAACCATTGGTCAAACAGACACCTTCCTATTTACAAGACACCAGGGATGTCCTGAATCTTATTGAAGTGACCAATGACACGCATTAAATCAACTTCTTGGTAACTTTACATGTAGAAGGACTCTACACAAATATCCCCCAGTCATCCACCCTGGAGGTTATCAAAAGGATTCTGCTCTATACCAAATGGGAATCACCCACTCCAATTAGTTTTATTATGGAAGGTGCATCATAGCTCTAACTGAAATGTTCTTCCAGTACGGTGACCAACTCTTCCTTCAGACCCAGGGTACTTCCATGGGGAGTACCTTTGCGCCGAGCTTGGCATGCCTGTATGTGGATAATTTTGAGAAAGATTAAATTGTGTGTTCCACTATCCCTTGCAGTGAAAATATTCTCATCTGTCATCGTTACATCGATGATGTGTTGGTTTTTTTGAAAGGGGAAAAAACCACTTGTGTAGCCTTCTGTGACTGGATCAATACTTTGAACCCTTACTTACATTTCTCTTGAAACATTTCCGATAAGAACTTCCCCTTTTTAGACCTCATGATTCACCAGAGCGATGGTAAACTACACATCACTACATATAGAAAGACAACAGATAGCAATAGTCTGCTTCTGTATGGGAGTCATCTTCCCAAAGCGTTGTGCGATAACCTGCCCTTTGGGCAACTCTTATGATTACTTTGCAACTTCAGTAAGACCCAGGATAATGACACACACTCAGAACAACTAGCAGTCAACCTAGCGGTACACTAGTACCCCGAAACTGCATGAAAACTGTACAAAAATGTGCAAAAAGCAATAACAGGGCAGCCTTATTGGATTCACACACTAGACCCAAAACAGATATATTAACAGGTATGACTACCTTTACACCAGAGTCTAATGTACTTCAGAAAATCATCAAAAAACACTCAGACATTTTACAAACAGGTGATCTGTCACTACCACCTCCCAGGTTCAACTTTAAACGAACGGCCAACCTAAAAGAAATGTTGATCCATATCAGACCACGTAAACATACAAAACCTACACAAAGGCCCCTATGGGATCTTCCTACTGTGGTAGGACATTTTCCTTGTGAAACATGTACAGTATGTACATACACTGACATCACAAAATAAATTTAACTGAGCATAACAAACAAATGGGAGCAAAGAACACTCATACATTTCAATACTAAGAACTGCATCTATATGATTACGTGTCCATGCCATATAAGATATATAGGCATAATGACAGTCAAAATACTAATTATGGAACACCGACGTAATATACTCAGTAAAACATCTAGCCCAAAGATGAGTACACACTATCTCACTATAGGCCACTCTCCAAATGACATCCGTTGGACATTATTGGAGGCACACCCACACATGAACAAAGAAAATTGTTAAAAAAAGAACGGAATTGGATTTTCGGCCTGTCCACACACATCAATGGCCTCAATGATGAAATTCTATGGAGTGAATTAAACTACTAGCACTCCTAGATCCATTTTAGGATAGGAAGGTTTCAGGTATGCTTTTATTCTACTAGTTGCCCCCTTCCTGCCGTCCCTTTGGCAATTCCATCAATGGCCATTCGCCTTCTATACATTCGTGGAAAAGGCTGTATATTGGCTCATTTATATTTGTGCCTTAATAATAAACATAGCCTATACCTGGCTAAAAATTACTAAACACTTCCTCTTTGGCCGAGGATGGTGAAATCAGCCTGATTTTATAAAATAATTTAAAAATAATTTCAAAAGGCCAGCTGTCTCCCCTGTAATACAAACGTGTTTTCTCATCTCCCGTCATTTTCAGTTAATACTATCCAGCGTGCGGTAGAAGTCAATCTAATTTCTTCTGGGAGGGGTTGGAAGCCGTCAGTCACCCTGAATGTTCAGTTTTCCGCTGATGCTTCTGCACTAATAATGCCCCTCGATTTGCCATGAGTGAGTCACTGAAGGTGGGCCCGAGAAGGATACACCAGCTGAAAAACATTGACACCACTGACGTCATTGGCTGGTGCCATAACAAAGGGCTCCTTCTACAATACTAGCTTTGATACTCAAGATAAGCTTGCAGTTTATCTAACCACTGACAATCAGTCTTGACCTTGCTCCTCATGGGAACAGTACAGCCCTAACAGCCAAGCTAGGTCCTCCCTGAACTGGAACACAAGCAACCCAGGACCGCTTTCACCCTAGTTAATGGCTTATCAGCCAAGTACAGCTTAATTCCAGTGACACCATCACCTTTTGTGTGTTTCATGTACCACCCTAAGTAGCATGGGTATGCCCAGACATGGGTCTCATGCTCACTGTGTCACTGGGCACTGGGCCAAACTGTTCCCAAGAGGAGCAAGTGTTAATATTGATAAATGCGATGTCTATGTACACCATGATATATGTACGTATCACAACGAACTCGCATCTCCGTTGTTAAATACCCCCGATATGACCTCCCCCTCAACACGAATCATAAATACATGGTCAGGCAGGCCTTGCAACATAGGCCTGAAGCAACTGATTTATAGATCACAGGTGGGGAAGAAGTGACCCTTAGTCAAACGCGCAAACAGGAAAACCTGGATCGATCCCACAGATAGGCAGCGACACCACAATGGTCTCAGGAGATTGGCCCCAATAAAACACATTTGGCCGGGGGGGGTGCGTGTTCCCTAAAACGCCATAAAATCAGATGCCACACTAAGTTAGGAACACACAGCTAATCAGAACACAGCATGTACATTACACGCAGTGATCACGCTCTCCTTATGCCAGACATCTGGACCCAGATTGTGTCCAAGCAAGGTCAAGGCCCACCTGCACTTCTTATCAATCAATCAATCAATCAATCAATCAGGATTTATAAAGTGCGGCTAATCACCCAATAGAGTATCCAGGTGCTTGCAGGTCCCAGAGGCTTATTTCAACAGCCAGGTCTTGAGAGCCATTCGGAATTCCGGAAGTGATGTGATGGTCCGTAGGTGTGTGGGGAGGCTGTTCCAGGTCTTTGCTGTGATGTGGGAGAAGGCGCATCCTCCACTTCTGCTTCGGTAGATGCGGGGAGTATGGGCAAGTGAAAGGGGGGTGTACCATACTCTTCTTGACAGTTGGTGGAAGTTCAGACAGTTGTTAATGTAGGCGGGTCCTTGGTTGTGTGGAGCCTTGTGTGCGTGGGCCAGCCGCTTGAATTGGCATCTCTTCTGTACTAGAAGTCAGTGGAGTTTTCTGAGGTGGGGTGTGATGTCAGTCCATCAGGGAAGGCAGAGGATGAGTCTGGCTGCGGTGTTATGTATGGTCTGAAGTCTCTGTAAGAGGTGTGTGTGTTGATTCCTATGTAGAGGGCATTGCTGTAGTCTAGTTGGCTGCTGATGAGAACTTGTGTTATGGTGCGTCTCGTGAGTAGGGGTAGCCACTTGAAGATCTTACATACCATGTGCCGACTGAAGAAGCAGGCGGAGGAGACGGCATTGATCTGTGATTTCATGGTGAGCTTGTCAATGATGATTCCGAGGATTTTGGCATAGTTGGAGGGTGTGGGTGCGCTCCATGTGTTGCCGTTGTTGCCAGAGGTCAGAACTTCCATCTTGTCTGTGTTAAGCTGCAGGCAGTTGTTCTTCATCCAGTCTCGGATGTTTGTCATGCATCTGTGAAAGTTGGTTCTGGTTGTGGTGGGGCCGTTGTTGAGTGAGAGGTGGAGTTGGGTGTCGTCTGAATAGGAAATTATGTTGAGACCATGGGATCTGACAATGTTGGCCAGCAGGTTTGTATTTGTGTTGAAGAGTGTGGGGCTGAGGGAAGAGCCCTGCGGGACACTGCAGGTGAATTCCTTGGGTTCAGAGGTGAAAGGTGGGTAGGTGGATCCTCTGGGTTCTTCCGGTGAGGAATGAGGTGATCCATCGGAGCACATCTCCTTGGATGCCGATGTGGTGTAGTCTTTTGATCAGTGAGTGGTGGGTTATTGTGTCAAAGGCTGACGAAAGGTCGAGGAGGATCAAAGCTGCTGTTTCTCCTCGATCAAGGAGGGTTTGGATGTTGTCAGTGCCTGCAATCAGGACGGTTTTGGTGCTGTGCTTGCTGTGGAAGCCAGATTGGGACACATTGAGTTGCTGGTTCTGCTCCAGGTGTATCATGAGTTAATTGTTGATGATATTTTCCAGTACCTTTGCTGGAAATGGGAGTAGGGAGATTGGCCAGTAGTTTTTGAGTTCAGTGGGTTCGGTGTGGGTTTTTTGCTTAGTGGTCTGACTTCGGTGTGTTTCCAGGCATGGGAAAATGTTGCAGTGGTGATAGAGGTGTTGAGTAGAGTGGTGAGACGATATTTTCCTTTCCAAGGTTGAAGATGGGTTTGCGGGAGCTCCAGAGTGGATGGATTTCATGGTGGGGTGGTGTCCTGGGTGGGGAGAATGGCCCAAGTGATCAGTGCATGATTCGTGTTGTTACGGTGGTGGCATATCAGTCGAGGAAGTCCGTAGATGTGGGTTGGGGTTCGAAGTTTCTGTATATGGTTGCGATCTTGTCATGGAAGAAGTGGGCAAGGTTGTCGCACAGCCCCTGTAAGGGGGTGATGTTGTTTTTGCTGGCAGCCGGGTTGGAGGATTCCTTGCCATTTTGAAAAGATCCTTGGTGATGTTGGCATTGGTGAGTGCAGCAAGTGCTGTCTTCTTTGTTACCCTCAGCAGGCGGTGGTAGAAGTTGAGGGAGGTCTTGAAGGCTGCCCTGTCAGAGGTGTCCTTGCTGGAGCGCGATCTCATCTCCAACAATTTACTGTCTCGTTTCCTGTCTCGTTCTTGGATGTACCATCTGGCATTTTTGGAGGATTTTGTCTAGATGTTGCCCTTGATGGGGACAATGCTGTCTCCCCAATTGGTGATCCAGGCGTTGAATTTTTTTCACTTCCTGTTCAAGGTTGGTGGCAGTAGCAGGGTCTCTGAGATTTAGTTCCACCTTTGGTGGGGGTCGTTGGTCATCTTGTGGGTGGCTGTGTGGGGGATGGAGATGCTGAAGTGGATGATAGAGTGATCAGTCCATTTGAGTTCTGTGACATGGTTGCTGGTGGTGAAAACTGGGACCAGTGTGTGTCCTGCGGTGTGTGTAGGGTGGTGGACTATCTGGGTCAATCCGAGGCTGCTCATACTGTGGAGGAAGTGTGCGGTGTTTTTGTCATTAGGGTTTTCAATGTGGAAACTTAGGCAACCGAGAAAGATGTAGTCCTTAGAGTCTACGGCTAGGGGTGCAATGAAGCCTGCGATGGTGTTGAAGAAGCTGGGGAGTGGGCCTGGTGGGTCGGTATGAGAGGGTACCTCTGATGGTTGTCTTGTAATCTATGTGGAGCTTGAAGTTGGGATGTCCCATGAGGATGGTGGTGTTGTCGGTGGTGGTGGTAAACTGTATGGTCCTCTCTGTTTCTGGATAGTGGGTCTGCAGCGGTCCGGAGTCTGGATAGAGTCACACGTTACTCTGAGAAGCGCAAAAAATAATAATCAAATGAGAAAAATGGATCCCGCATAGCTGCATATATTATCCATATAACTATTGTAACGCTAAATAAAACGAAGGAAATCAAAGAAAACATAAGAGAACATATAAGTTGAAGCGCAAACAACAAATGGACACTTATTGACCAATGGGAAATATCTGATGGACATATGGGCCTGCCATTGAGTAAAGGAAACCAGCCAGATACAGTCTAATTGATCCCCCATTCAACCTCCGTTGCATTTATTTAAATAAAGCAAGCGGTCCTGAAGAAGGTGGATCGAATTATAGGTATCCACTGAAACGTGCGTCGGCCTGATCCTTTTCCAGCTGGCAGCATAACCATGGATATAAAGAAGAATTTTCACCATGGGTTTTCTGTTGAAAGCCATTTTTAAGCTGGAAAATAATGAATGTGATGTGATGTGTGTATTAGAATGTCTGGTATGTAGTGACTGTATGTGAGGTTAGTATAAATGTGATAATGGTAAGGGGACAAATTTAATATTGTTATATTGTATGTATTTTTTGCACAATTATGCCACATTTGCACATTTCATAGCACCGTATCAATGATGCATTATTTATGATTTGTACTGTACATAGTGACACAGAGAAAATTATGGTGGTTTTTATTACCATTTCAAAAAAATGCATTAAAAAAAAAGATGATAGAAATAATTGATAAGAGAAAATAATAAATAAAAAATGAATTGATGTATTTTTGCAGATTGTTTTTGATATTTCAAAGCAAAGGGGTAGCCCAATACAGCTTATTATAGCCAATGTATAGTTAGAGTTGGTCGAGTGAGAGGTGCATGTACATATAGGTACACTGCATGGTCTCTTTGTGTATGATGGCTGTTCCTCCTCCTGGCTTGTTAGTGCAGTCCTTGTGAGTAATTTTATATCCATCGGGGATCGCTGTGGAAGTATCTAGGACGAATGTGGGTTGGAGCCAGGTCTCATTGACAAAGACGATGTTGGGTGCCAGGCTGGCGATGAGGTTCCATAATACAGTGGAATGCCTGCATAGTGAGCATATGTTGAGAAGGGTGCATGAAAGTTAGTGTCTTTGTTCAGTTGGTGTCTGTGGTGTGTTCGGGGTGTTGCTGGTTGGCGGGCTGGTGTATGTGTGCAGTGACAGTTGAAGTTGCAGTGGGTGCAGGTAAAAGGTCCTAACGTGGAGCATGGGTCGGTGCTGTGGCAGTGTTTGTTGCAGTGTCTGGGTTTGAGGGTGAGGAGCTCTGAGAGGATGTATCTTCAGGGGGCAGGAGGGCCAATGATCAAGAAACTGGGTGCTCTCCAGGTGCTGATGGGCGCAGACAGACTTGTCTTTGGCACGCCTTCAGCGTGCCAGCTGTGCACCCACTGTGCGCTATAGCACTACGGCCTGCATTAAGTAGGTCCTGGGGTAGGCGGGCTTCGGTTGTCAGGAGGAATGGTGAGTGGCAAAACCCAGTTGGGAAAACCTCCGCAGGAAAATCCGTGCAGCTGTGGTGTCACTGGATCAGTCTGGTACAAGCAGTAACTGGAGGCCTCAGGCAAGTGCAAGGTATGTGTCCAGGTGCCTACGCCCCAGATTTATGGCCCTGTGACTATGCCCGGATTCTTTCTCCAAAGGAATGTATAAATCTTTTTATGATACTTCATGTAATGTATAAAATGACTACCAAAACCAATGTGCTTTGAGACAGTCTTAAGACCCCGACTCTGTTGCCTGTTCTCCAGGCCGCAGGGTTTAATTAAACAAATGGTTCTTGTTTTGCCAAACACCTCTTGTCTTTAATTTTTTCAAGGTCAATTTATATTCGAGCTACATTTTGGCAAGCAAGATAGGAGAGATTGGTTCTTCGAGCCCGACTGCAGCCGAAGGGAAAGGCCCAGCTCGTACGGATTCACTTCTGTGCAACAAGAACATTGAGGAGATGCCGCAATTGATTGGAATTTCTGCTTAATTTGTAAGGCAGAGGTCTGTCCTGAAGCTGCCGTCAGTGAGTAAGAGACTACATCTGTTCCTTAGTCCCAGTATTTGATGTAATGCAAACTAGGAAAGATGAGGGTTGTTTGTCGCTTGGACCACTGGGCGTTACACAGAGGGTGTGCTTGTCTCTGGGTGTGATACAGGGACTGCTTCGACCACTGGGCGAGACAAAGAGGGTGTGCCTGTCTCTGGGTGTGACTCAGAGACCGCTTGGACTACTGGGCGAAACACAAAGGGTACACTTGATCTCTAGGTGTGATACAGGTGTGGAGCCTCACTGCTTGGTCCAGTGGGCATGACACAGAAGGTAGGCTTAGGCTCTGGGTGTGATATAGAGCCAGCATCTCAATCTTATTTTTTAGTCTAAAGGAGTTTTCTCAGTGCTGTCTATTTATTAACACTGGTAGTATCTGAAAAAAGTGAGAGGTGCCATTCGCTTGGCCCACTGAGCATGGCATAGCCGGTACTCATGACCCTTGGGTGTGATTTAGAGTGTAATTCGGCCGTTAGGGAAAAATTTGGACCTTGGAGAGGAAGGGGCAGCTTGTGCTTGCCCAAGAGGACTAATCCCTTGTACATATTTTCACCACGATCAGAGTAGTATTTAAGTTTGTTTAAAAGACTCATTACATTAAAAGTGTACGAATCCTCAAAAAAGTTCTCAACCCATCATGGAGTCACCTTTAAACCAAATGCAAGCTAGATTCCCAATGCAGGCTAAAAAGTTGAATACATTTTGTCCTGAATGGCACTAACACACTAAGAGGAATACGTCCCCCTGGCCAAAAGGTGGAACCTTCGACACCAATATAATGGAACAAACAGGGACACATATTCAGACCAAATATGTAGGAAAGAAGAAGGCTAAAAGAGAGGCACTGTTACAACAATGGGCCATCTTCGATGTGGCCCAGACCTACAATTCTGCCACAGAGTCCACAGCAAGGGGTCCACACCAACCCCACCATACACAGACACAAAGGTGCTCTCTCTGATGCCTGCCATCCAAGCCATTCCTGCACTTGGTTACACCAATCCACTGGTCGAGGGGACCGAAGGCCCCCCACCACCGGCCTGCAAACCACTAGATGTAGGGCAGGGAGATTGCCACATTGGCAAACCAAGACAAATCTGGCCTCATCCCAGTTCGGTGCCAGGATCCCCCGAAGTTTGCTCCCCCGGTGTTAGAGCTGGCAACTTTTTGCTTGTCCCCTGTCTTTTGTTTTCAGGCCTCCTGTTTTCAATGGTATGTTGGACTTTGTTGCGCCTCTGTGCACTTTCTTACTGCTGTTAAGGGTTACAGTGCAAGTGCACCTACTGTAAATTGTGTTTATAGATTGGTGTTTCCATGTTTGGCTTATTTGATTTACTACTAAGTCCCTAGTATACTGCACTGTTTGTGCCCAGGGCCTGCAAATCAAATGCTGCTAGTGGGCCTGCAGCACTGATTGTGCCACCCTCACAACCAGCCTTTCAAAGATGTCTCTGACCTGCTACTCCAGTATCTGCACGCAGTTTTTACTGCCATGTCGACCTGGCAGGTGCCCCTACTTGCCAAGCCCTAACCCTCCCTTTTCTCACATGTAAGACACCCCTCAGGTAGGCCCAAGGTACTCCCCTGGGCCGGGTGCAGTGTATATGAAAGGTAGGACATGTCCTGGTGTGTGTGACATATACTGATAGTGAAATACTGCCAATTTTGTGTTTCACTATTGCAAGACTATCTGTCCCATAGGCAAACATAAGGGTAGCTTTATAACATCTTACAAGCCTAACTTTCCATTGGGACAAGATAGAGAAATAGAGTTTAGTATACCTGAACTCAGGATTTAAAAATACATATTTTAGTAAAGATTAGTTTTATATTATGTGTTTGAAAATGCCACTTTTAGAAAGTGGGTGTTTTCTTGCCTAACCATTCTGTTTGCCTCTGCTGGTATGTGTATTGACTACCTGGTTTTGGAGTGACAGGGCTGGGGATGTGCATTCCCTGTACACAGCCACAAGAGGGGTTGAGGTGTATCCTGCCTTTCCCGGTGACTCATAGTTGGGCTGAATAGGCCTGGTCTGCATTTAGAGTGGTGGGAGGAGTTTTCACTAGAACCTGACTAGGCAGTCTCTCCTCTTCACAATGCTGTCTCCACCTCCTGTAATGAAGCTGGGCCAGAGAGGGCAGATCTGGTTTGGACTGGGCTCAGAGACCCTTGCTACAAAGGGACCAAAGGTTAAATGTGGTATATATATTGGCGCCCTGACCTGAGGACTTTAGAACTCTTTTGTACCAAGGAACCTGCCAAGAAGAAGAGCTGGAGAAGCTGTGAGGAGGGACTACTACTTTGCTGTGTGCTTTGTTGTGTTGGCCTGCAGTAGCTGCTTCTGTCTTGGGCAGAGAAAGTACTAGACTGAACTTCTGCAATCTTCTTTCTGAGTGTCTCCAAGCACTTGAAGTAGAGCTTGCCCCGTGTTCAAGAAGTCTCAGGAACAGCAAAGACTTCGCCTTTCTCTTGGTACCGCCCTCAGGACTGCCTGTCTCAGTTGCCACAGAGGGAAACCGCAACCCAACGCCGTCACCGAGACCGCCAGTGGTTCCGTAACCTGGAGGCACCACAGAGGGCTTTGCACCGAAACCCTGGTCTCACAGACAACTACGTCTGCCGCTGCTTGCACTGCACCGCACTCCACACTGCCTCGCTTCACTCTGCCTCCTTGGCCTCACCGTCGATGACATCGCCGCCGCGGTCTGCACCATGGTCTGGGGGCACAGCTCGTAAACCACACAAAGCACTGCCCGTCCCATACCACAGCCTCGGCCCACTGACACCAGCCCATTGCTTGCACCGTGACCATCAAAATCGTGACGAGCACTGCCCAACTTCACACCGCAGCCCTGGTCTCACTGGCGCCACTGGACGACCTCCTCCGTGCCACTGCCTGCACCGTGACCTGAGGGCACCGCACCTCACCGCTTCACACCGCATCCTCGATGCTCACTACCGCCGGCCCCCACTGCCGCGGTCAGCCAAAGCAAAAGATACTGTTTAAAGGGTCTTCTGATACCACAGCCGGGCCGCACCGCTGCAGTCAGCCGGAACCATGAGATTTGCTGATCCACACGGCTGTGGTAGCCCCGAAAAGAGCTATCCACTCCAAGGAGCTGTTTTTAAAGTCTGTGTTTTTACTTTATGAGTATTTCTGAATAACTGTATATTGGATTTTTATCGTTTTGGTCTTGTTTTACACGGATACATTTTGGGTATTTTTCTAAACTGGTGTGGTGTCCTTTTATAGTGTTTTCACTGTATTACTGTATGTTATGTGTCAATGCTTTACACACTGTCGTGCCAAGCTACCAAGGGGTTGAGCAGGGGTTATTTTGGAAGTGTATCCCCCTTATCCTGACTAGGAAGAAGGGTCCCTACTTGGACAGGGTAAGAAACCCATTTCTAACACCCATCCACCGTATGCAACCCACCAAGCTCCAGCAGCGCTAGGAGCCTGCACTCCAACCTGTCCGGTAGAGCGCTCTAACAAACTGGGAGGTTCATAGCTATACTTGAAAGTGATACCACCAGTGGGAGGAGGAAAGAGGTTCCAGCCCCTGACATTGAGGGAGGTGCCACAGGGAATACTTCCCCAGGGTATGCCCAGGCAGTGGAAGAAATTACAGGAAGTGAGCTGCATGACAGGTTCCTACCAAGGAGAACCACACGCAGCACTGAGCCAAGGAGGCAGCCTTGGTGGGAGTTAGAGGAGAGGCGCTTGTTGAGAGTGGAGAGAGAGAGAGTTCTCGTCTGGGAGGTGCAAAGGGAGAACAGAACCACGCACCCTCCCCCAGAGGAGAGCGGAGCTAACCCCTGCGCCCCACACGGAGAGGAGCCCAAGGAAGACCCTGAAGGAAGGCCCCTATCGAGAACACAAACACCATTAGATCGGTAGAATAGGAGAGGGGCTGACCAAGAAATAAGAGATCAGGGTAGCCTAGCTCAAACTCAGTTAAGACAGAAGAGAAGAAAAATTGCACCCCCCAAATGTACCAGTCAAACAAATTGACCCCTAGAAAGACAGTGTTGAGAGAAGAAGGTGAGGTCTTTGCAGGACCATTCTGCCACCTGCTGGTCCACTAGGCAAAAAGCGAGACCCGTTAGACCTTGGCTGGAGTAGGGATCTTTCGAACCAGAGGACATGGCCATCGCGGAAGACTGCATCCAGTACGCTCTGGGAGATCCCAGGTGGAACTTCCCCTACATGAAGGAATGCCTGAGAAGATGGGAGCGCTACTTTCGAGGAAAACCAGCATAGCTGCGCCAAGCCAAAATATGTCAGTTGTTACAGTAGAGCACGGCAGGGACCATATATGTGACATGGGCCCAGATGGACACAGAAGGGCTTAGCGCCAATTGCCCCCATTGATGGACGTGGCAGTAAAATGCATCTCCTGTTTTGAGAAAAACACAGCTGGGATAAACCTAGCAATAGGGGATGTCAAGAGTCTGCTCAGCAGCCTCGTTGGAGAGCAGACCAACACAGTGTTTTCCCAAACCCACATCCCAGCAGTCACACTGACCAAAACTGACCATGGCGGGCCAAATTCAATTCATTCAGACACCAAATCTGCCCAGACGTAGGAGGATTGATGGTAGAAAGCATGAAACCTGGGGAAACTGACCCACTTACTAGACAGAATGAGGAAACGGTGGGGTCAAGAGACAGGACAGCCACGGACCAACACAGGGACTACCCACTGAAATACAGAGGGGGCTGGACAGCGCAGATTAGATACCAAACCTTGGCAGGAAATGCAGGCCCGCATATTCCATTACTAAAGGAAGAAACAAGAAAAGGACAGGGGAAAACAGGAGCAGACCCAAAGATACACCACTAAGATGGTCCAACAGATGTTGAAAAAGACCGCCCTAGAGGGGGCGCGCAGGCCACAAATGTGCAAATAGCACCAGTCTTGAAGGGCACTCTGCAGCTGCATCCTAGAGGGTTTCCACCCAGTCCTAGTGGAAGAGGTCAGGGAGGCTGGCAGAAGCCAGACCTCAGAGAATGCTACTACTGTCACTAAATGAGCCACATAGCCGACCGATGCCACCTGAAAGCTTATCATGAGCAATGATTGTGAGAAAGTGCCATCTTTCTTGCATGGTATGCCCCCCTTTTTGCTGAATTGCTGAATGTACTTTGACTGAGTGTGCCCTGGACTCCTGCCATTCAGGTGCCCAGGGCCTATGTTCCTTCCCTAAAAACCTCAAACCCAAATTGCCAAGCCCTGGCCACATGTCAGCCCCTGGTAAATGGTACCCTAGGTACCCAGGGCCTTGTGACTAGGGAAGGCCCCTAAGGGCTGCAGCACTTATTGTGCCACCCTTAGAGGCCCTGTACCCTAACACACACACACTGCCCTGGCAGGCTGAGTGTCTGGGTACAAGACAAGACAAAGAGTCGACATGGTACACATCCCTGTGTGCCATGCCCACCACCTACACTGCCCTGGCAAACATCAGCCACCCCTCTAACTGGGTGCCCTATGCCAGTGGTGTGGGCACAGGAGCATGAGCCCTGTGCCCCTACAGTACCCAGGTCCATTCCTGGGCACTGTAAGTGCAGTGCTGCCATTTAAGAGTACATGGTGCTGAGAGCTCGTCAAACACGAACTCCACAGCACCATAATGGCAACACTGAAGACTGAGAAGTTTGGTATCAAACTTCTCAGCACATTAAACCCGCACTGATGCCAGTGTGGGATTTAATGTACCAAGTACCCCAGAGGGCATCTTAGAGATGCCCCCTGAAACCTAACCTACAATCCACGTCTGGTCTGGGAAGCTGCCTAGGCTGCCACACAGCAGACATGTTGCTGGACCCCTGGGTAGGAGAGCCCCCGCTCTCCTGGGCCTGCAACAATGCACATCCTGGACGAGGTGCTAGGTCTCCTCCCCCAGGATGGACAGGGGGAAGCTTCAAAGGCATGCCGCCTCTGTGAGCTTCTCCAGGCCACTTGCTACCCCCACTCTGGCGGGAAGCCTGGCCGGAAACCCCAAATAAGGACAGGGGAAGTGCCAGCCTGCCAGCCCCGCCCCTCAGGTGGGGGAGGCGAGGTGAAGCACATCTCCAGGCGCTCGCCATCTTGAAGATGGGAGACCCTGTCCAATCTGGACTAGGCTACTGCCCCCCTCCCACAGGAGAGTGGCAGGATAGGGGGTGTACCCACCCCAAGGCAGGGACCCATTGGTCCCTGCCCTTTACCTACCTGTAACGCCCCTAAATCTAGTATTTAGGGGCACCCTGAACCTTCCTTCCTTAGATTCCAGATTCTGAAAAACTAAGAAGAGCAAGAAGAAAGAAGACCTGCCGTGCAGCTGCTAAGAAGAGGAAGACACCAACTGCTTTGGCCCCAGCCCTACCCGCCTGTCGACCCTCGAACCTGCTCCTGCTCCATCCTGGCACCTCTTGTGGCCAGCAACTTCACAAACCCCTAAGGACCTGGCTACCTTTTGGCTCTAAGCACCTGGGACTCCCATGAGCAGAGGCTCTGCTCAAAACCAGCTTCTAACCCCTGGCATCAGCCCGGAACTGCGAACCTTGCACACTCCGGCACCCGCCAAGCCTGGCCTGTGCCGGAGTGAACAAAGACCCAGAGGATGTCCCCCTGGCGACTGTGACCCCGCATCCGGCACCCAAGGACTCACCTCGACACTCCTGACGATGCCTGCAGCCTCAGAACCAGGTACCCCCCCAACCGCGATCAACAGAGGGTAAGATTTCCCGACACCAAAAGGCACCCCTGCACCCGGAGCCTGCGGCCCCCTGTGCCCAACTCCTGGGTACCTACCTATCCTCCAACTACCCAACTTACCTCTCGAAGTGGTGGTGGCACCTGAAGAATCTTCTTCCCCGAGCTTGCAGCCTTTTTCCAACCAGGAGCTTTCCCGTTGAAATCCATTGAGCGCCCAAAGGCTCAAAAGCACCCTGCACTCAGCCGCCCGAGTAGCCCTGGCAGTGTAACCTCTACACCTATCTACTTCCCCATTTGCCCTGAGCAAGTGACCAGGAGCCCAGCTCCCACAGCCGCGTGGCCTGCTAGTCAGCAGCCACCCACCAAGGCCCCCCTGCCTCCCATAGGATAACATTGGGTCTAACTCACTCCGCACGCGGCTGCCCCTGTGCCGCTGAGGGTGTAACAACTGTACTTACCTGACCCTGGGAGACCCCTGAGTCTGTGCCCAGAACCTTAACTCTGCCAGTCGAGTACTTACCCAAAAGCCGATAACCCAATTTTCCTCCATAGGGTAACATTGACTGGTTTCTTCTGAAATTTCTTCGAAGTGTGGAGTTTCTAAAACTTAAAATATTCACCAAAAATCAACCGAGTAACGAAAACAAAATACTCACCTGCTATTAGGAGAGATCCCAGTGCTGGATCTTGGTGCCCAGCACTGACCCTGAAAAATATTCACAACCGTACTTACCAGTAACCCAATTTTCTTCCATAGGAAATCATTGACTGTTTTTCTGTGAAATTTCTTCTGTGTCGATTTTTGCAAACTTCAAATATTCTTTAAAAATCGTACCAACTGTAAAAACGTAATTACTTACCTGTTTTAGATAGAGGTCCCAGTACTGAGTCTAGGAACCCAGTACTGGATTACAAAAGTAACGAGAACATACTTACTTGCAACTTGAATTTTCTCCCATAGGGAATCATTGACTGTTTTTCTATGAAATTTCTTCTAAGTGTCAACTTTTAAAATAGCAAAATATTGCCTAAAAATCACAACAGTAACTAAGTTGACTTTTATCACTTGTTTCTAAGAATTGTCCCAGGACTGAATCTAGGATCCAGTCCTGGAGTTACAAAAGTAATCCTGAAAGTAATCTATTGCAAATAACTTAAAACTTCCATTGGACTCAATGCATTATTGTGTTTGAAATTGTGTTGCCTACTGCAACAACCTGTATTCAGTATTTACAAAAGCCAATTGCATATTGCAAGAGTATTTACCTAAAGCCTCTCATTCTGAGAAAGTATATTTTAATACCTATTGTTGGTTCTAAAATAAAACAAACATTTTTTTTATATAAACCATTGGCCTAGAGTTCAGTTATTGAGTGTGTGAGACCATTTGCTGACTGAGTGTGTACAACAAATGCTTTACACTGTCCTCTGATACTGCCTTACTGCTCAAGCAAACTACCACTTTAGAGAGTAAGGTTATATCTAACTTTAGCCTCTGCCAAACCACTGTGGACTCTGTGCACACTGTACCTATTTGGGAACAGTATATACAGAGCCACTTTCTCACAATGAACAATAGCCCTGGGCCAGTCCCCGCATAATCCCCATCCACAAAACCAAGCCCAGACCAACCCGAGCGCACAGCACATTCAGCAACAAGGAAATCAGTCAGCAAACACACCACCGCAACAAGGACCAAGTGGCTTTCCAAACACATGGCAACTGCAGCAGGCAGGGAACCCAACCCAGCAAGCACCAGGTCCCAGTCATGGCAGAGATGGGTGACCGTCTGGGGAGGCAATGCCTTCAAGCAATCGCTCAATCCAAGTAAGCAGTAGATCCAAACCCCCAATATAACACATGTACTTCATACCCACTTTAGAAAACTCGCCACAACAATAGAGACTAGCAACACACCATACGAGAAAACTCATGCCTTTACTTTTGTTCAGGAAAACCTCAGGGCTGCTGTATGTTCAGTCGATCAGGAATCTGTGCTAAAATCTGCCATCTTGGGTGCCTGCAGGGGCTTAGGCCCCACTCTGCTGCTAGTCCCCCAGGGTGGGGTTGGCTGGCCACACACCGGGGGAATGGCAGTCTGATGAGGGGGCAGGGCGGCCCCCGACCTGTGCTGAAAAACAGGCACCCAGGTCCCTTCACCCATATCACTAGGGCGCGACCCAGATTGAAAAGACCCAATTCTCCAACATTTTTAGGCCTCAAGCTAGTAAAGACCCCCTTTCTGTACCAAAATGAAGCAACACTCCGATGCTGGAAGCCAGGTTGTTCATGCACTTGGGTTGTTGAGATGACTCATTGAGCTCTGTAGACCAAGCACAATTTGGCACGAAGTCAATAGTGAAATTCACCAGGGCAATCAGCCATCTCAGCTCGTTAATCGCAGCATGACAAGTCCCAGTTGCGCACCGGACTCCATTCGTAAGCAAGACATTTTGCCTCCTCCTCTCACCTAAAACTTTTAAACATCCAAAGTCTGCTCATTGGATCATGTCCCTCCAAAACAGTAGTATGTCACCGAGCAGGAAGTCCATTTCCTACCAAGGGCAGCAGGACCAAAGCATCCTGGATTAGAGGCGGAGGGGCACCGGGAGGGAAAGGGGTTTCTGTAGAAGACCATCGCAGCCCCCACACAAGATGCACGGATACGCTCACCACCACACCCAGCCTGTCGAAACAAATAACACTAAGGGGGCCCATTAGTATGTCGTGCGGATCGCCACCGCCTGCATGGCGGTGGCAATCCGCCCCGACATTTCCTCCCGCCATGCTAATGACCCTCTAGGCCTAATGAACATTGTACATGTAAGCAATAGGCCCAATTCCAACTATTGCCACACCCGAATCAAACGGGGGCCGCAGAGCAGCTTCTCAACCCCCACTGGTATGCCACAATAAACTCAAAACTACATGAGACTTTAGGGAGGTGCCCAACGACCTGCAAGCTGCAGACACCAATTTTTCACGGCGTGTGCACCGAGAGGACGCGAAGGTATAAGTGCTTTTCTTCTTCCGCTGGTCTGGACCTGTGTGCCGCCAACGCTGACATACGGAGTAGGAGAACAAGAGTTCCGAAGGTAGCGGAGCCTCCTGCTGGAGCCTGCATGCCCGCGCTCCGCTTTTGATGGTCCTCCTTGGCATTCAGTCCACCGGTATCCAGTGTAGAATTTAGGATTTTTTCGGCATCCCTAGAGGTTGTGGATTCCCTTGTTTGGTTGGCCTGACTTTGGTTTGAGACACATTCTGTGCTCCGTCTTTCATTCTGTCCTGAAGAGGCCTATAAGCCAAAGGCCGAAACGCACCAACACCTTGTTTATGAAGTTTCTGGAAGGCTTGGATAACATCATGTATTAAATACACTGTATGTAGCTCCAATATCAACGATTTTTACTCTGCATATACATACGGACCCCAGTTAGAGCGAATGTGCAGAAATTCCATGCACAGCCCCAACAAGTATATGTGTGGGGTGAACAGTCAAAATCTCAAATTTAAAATATCGATATGGCAAAATATCGAGTTTTAAATATCGAGTGGACATAATATCGACTTACAAGAATATAGTGGTGCAGAATATCGAAATGCAGGTAAGAAATATCGTTTTTTATAAAATCGAAGTTAGTAATATCGACAGGCATAATCAATGTTCCCTCTAATTTTTTTCCTCAGCGTGCGGCAGTATAAGGTCTCTGTGCGCTGCAGCCAAGGCTATGTGCGCCAAGAACCCAACCGCATGTGTGGGTGCAGCGCTAGTTATCAGTGCAAATATCACTCAAACATTTTCATAATAAAGTGAAAAGACCGTTATTTCTCCACATACAGCACCACATTAAGGGTCTTAAGGCAGGTTTGCAACATACAATAAACATAAAAAGGATACAGTATTCAAAAGCATATTCTCCATTGAAGGTCTTTTAATGTAGCAACGTGACCCTTAATATCACTTGTCAAATGTGAATGCTACATCCCTAAGAGGTGTCTGTGTTATTCAAGATAGCACTACAATGGAATCTGTAAAAATGCATTGTTGTGTCCTATCCTTAGCCAACCACAGAAAATTCCTTATATGCATTTTATCTCCTGCCGCATTTCTTGTATGCCTTTTGCAGCCCTGCCAAGTACCATCCATCCGGCTTAGACTAATGCATTTTAGTGAGGTGGTCTGCATCCCTGCACTAAAATGCATTAATCACATTTTTGTAGCGCCTTGACAACACCTGCATGCTGTGAGGGAGAAGCTTGGCTGCAGCTGCAAAATGCATGTCATGCAGTAGATAACCTTGCTATATTCAAGCTGCCAGTTTGTGGTCTCATTGTGCAACATACTTTTGATCATCTGGATATTCATCTACTACTGACACTACTAGACCAGCAGGCATAATCGGAAACAATTAAACAAATGGTAGCTGTATCTAACCACTAGCATATTTCTGTCTTTTTCTAAATCGCACAGAGAACATACTGGCTGTTGGATTGCAGAAAATGCTGCTCAAATTAAGCTCTGGGGTGACATTCGAAAATAAATGAAGTGTTGCTGTAGAGAAAGTAAAATGGCTTCTATGCAGCGGCGACGTTGAGACGCTAATCTCTTTCTGTTCTGAACGTGTGAGTGGCCGGGCCTGGCTGCTGACTTGGAGGACACTTGCGCCTGTCCAAAAGGGTAGCTAGTGCCCTGGTAGTGATGCACCCCTGGAGGCATCATGCAGCAAACACGTGAGAGGTAGCACTGCAAAAGAGGGACCCCACTGCTGTGCGGGAAGTAGTGGCCTGTCGCTTGGGGGTGCTCAGTGAGTGAAGGGGCCCAGGTCCACTGGGGCCTCCCCGCCTCTGCTCTTGGTGTGAGTTCGAATGGAAGGGCCCATCAAACATTCCACTCACCTCCTGGGTGCAGTACCTAAAACCAGCTTAGTTGTCTGCTCATTTCAGCAACGCTGTTGCCGGGAACACTCAGCTGCGGTGCTCCAGTATGTTTGGGGACAATTTGAGTAGGCCATTGTCTGAACCACCTGGGGAACTTGCAGTCTTAGGAATGAGCAATTGCCAAATAGCCTCTTTGTGAGAAAGCAACAAGGAGCCCAGGACTATTTTTCCACAGGAGGAAGAAAAACACACAAGGAAGAGAGCAAGAGAAGCACGGAGGAGGGAGCGTTTAAAGGTGGGAGAAACACAGGAGGGAGAAAGCAGCATGGAGCAGTTGGGATGGCAGAGAAAAGCACAAGAGGGACAGACAGCATCACTGAGAGCAGGGGTGTTTTGCAGATGGAGAAACACACAGAGAGGAAAGCAACATGGAGCAGGGAAGCATACAAGGGAAAGAGCAACACGGAGTGCATTGGGTAGTGCCTTGGTGACTGCTTCAAAATGTGCTTTTAAGTGTTATTATTAGATCTAGCACACCGCAGTGGTGCAGGTCTAACTACCTCATACCTTGATTTTGCTCGCGAGAAAGTGTCACTCATAGTCATTGAAATGGCACTCATAATACACTGAAATTAAGAAACCTTGGTAGCTATGCATTTGTTAATAGAGCGTGGCAGATTGTGTGCCTTTTTCAAAGTTTTTATGTTAATTTAAGCGCCTTTCTTGCCTATATACAGCGCCTGCAATTATCTTGAATGCTTTCAAAAAGGCACCTAATCTACACCGCTCTATCAATAGGTTGACCATACGTCACAGATTTGCTGGGATAGTCACGGTTTTTCACCACCTGCCCTGGTAGTTTTCAGTAAATTTGGCTCATGTCCTGGTTTTCAGGGCGGGTTGACTAAAAACAGTGGGAGGCACCTTTTTATGTTTTTCAAAGCAGTGATAGCTAGCAGCTGTTATAAAAAAAATCAATTTAATTAACTGGCATGATAGTGGCTTTAAAATCTTTATTTTATCAATGTTTTTACTGCCTCTTCTGTAATTCTCTGCTGATGAGCGATGTTATTCTGTGTGCTCCATTTAAGTAAAAATTGAAGCCAACTCTGCCAAGTACCACGCATCAGGCATTAGACTAATGCATTTCAGTGTGGTGGTCCGCATCACCGAACTGAAATGCGAAGTCAATCATTTATAAAGCCTCCTCCGATGTCAAACCCAGTGCCAGATGGTAATTAGAACCACTAACAGAAAGCTGGCAGCGCCCGGTCAGCCCTGCTTGCGCAGACTTGGGGGTTGGCTCAGCTAGGTTTGGGCTGGCTTCAGGGGCTACAATTTAACAACTTCACCCGTAGTGGGCTGGCGCCGCATTGAGCTTCTCTGACCTCACGTGACAAAGCAGGCAAATCATTGTCTGCATGATTTACTCTTGGCCCAATGTCGGATAGATTGAGTCTGACTACACTACTAGCTATAGGCGCCCTATCACATTTTCTTTTTTTTGTTCTTTACTGAGTTTTCTGTAGCGCAAACTTAACCCAAAGGTATCGGGTATCAGAGCACTTTACACAAGTACTAGTTGCGTTACTTGTGGACACATTAATTTTTTTGTTAGGCGCGGGGAGATTAAGTGAATTGCCGAGAATCACAGGATTTTTTGCGTCCTTGCTGAGAATTGAACCTGGTTCCACAGATTTGAGGTTGTCAACCCTTGCCGTTAGGTCAACTCCTCACCTGCGGTGCGAGCGTACATCATGACAGTCAGTTTACATATGGCAGTAGGCACCGCGCAGTGTTGTGCCGATCCGAGGGGCCCTAATGTGCCTATGGCCACCCGCGACCCGACCCAGACTGCGGCTGCCGCGGGAGTGGTGCTACTTCATGTTTAGCAGATAGTCTGCATGAGTCGTCACGTCCTGGACCATGGCATCTGCCCGCAGTCTGGCCCATGCAGGGGGAGTTGTTGCGGCGGTCTGCTGGCATCTTCAAAAGTCACAGGTGAGACCCCGAGGTGCAACTAGCCTTGAGTCAAGTATGTTGATAGTAAACCCTGCCAACCCATACGCATATCAGACATGGTGTTGAAGCGACCTAAGGACGTCGGCCATAACGCAGGCTGTGCACACCGAGGACCGTGCTAAATCTATCCCAGCACTGTGGCATTTAAATAAAGAAAGCGCATTTATGAATGCTACTTCCTGTACAGCCTGCCATGCCAGTCACTTGCAGGCCCTTGGTAGACTGTGCTGGAAACTGTGAAAGTGCGGTGCAGCCCCGGATGGCGATATGAAATAATTTAATTAAAATCTTACCTGCTCATTTCCTCAGTCCCCTGCAGCCTGACAGACAAGTTAATTTTGCCAAATGTTGTTCAGTTGTTGACTGAACATCCGTTCACCACATGTCTTTTTTCAATTGCGTGACACAGTTACAGTGTACTGGCACCAAGGTCACCATCACGGCCCGGGAGACAGCGAGCTGAGACTTAGAGCTACCCTGTGCAGTTTACGTTAGGACTCGGATTCAGTGCAGCCCCTAGGACATACAGGCAGCAGCCCCTCTCTGCTGACACAGACCAAAGGCTGCATGTAATACCAATAACGGAGCACCGTACAATCTGAGGTCAGTCCTGAGAGTCGGCCTCTATCCTGCAATAATCAGCAAAGCAATGCCAATGACCCTTAGCCCCATCTCAATATGGCCCGAGTCTTGCTTGGAGCAGGTGAGCTGAACACTGCGGATGTGAATGGGGTAAAGATGGACTGCAAAGGAGCAGGTTGGTTCTGGTGGATATGAATGGAGTTAGTTCTAATGGCTGTGTGGTATTTGAATGCACGGAGTGGGGCAGGTTGGTTCATATTGGGAATAGCGGTCTAGTGTACTTGAGTACAACCAGACTGATTTTGCTCTCAAGTAAGTGTCACTCATAGTTATTGAAATGTCACTCATAATTGCACTGTAATTTTTTTAATGTCACACATCGCAATCTGAAACCTTGACAGCTATGTGCTGTCCCTTTTCTGTTTGTATGAAATGTCCCGCTTTTTGGCTTTAAAATTCTGGTCACCCTATCTCCCAACAAAAGGCACATAGCAAGCCTAACAGCACGACGTGTGCTTTCACAATCCCTAATATACATTATGGATTGTAAAAGCACACGTCGTGCTGTTAGGCTTGTTGCATGCCTTTTGTTAATAGAGTGAGGCAGATTGCGTGCCTTTCTGAAAGTTTTCATATTAATTGCAGGGCCCGGCCTGCTTACACACGGGGCTGCACTTAGCATGAATACTTTAAAAAAGGCACACAAACTGCTGCGCTCTGTTAAGAAAAACCACGCCGTAAGCCCAACAGCACCAGGTGTGCTTTCACAATCACTAATACATATTAGTGATTGTGTAAGCACACGTTGTGCTGTTAGGTGCTGTTAGGCTTGTTACATGCCTTTTCATAGCTGTCAAGGTCTCAGATTGCTTATGTGTGACATATTCATAATTTAAGTGTTATTATGAGTGACATTCAACGACTCTGAGTGACACTTTCTGGAGAGCAAAATCAAGCAATGAGGACGAGTGAAACATATATAGATTTATATATATATATATGTATATATATATAGATTTATATATATATATAGATTTATATATATATTCACTGAAAAAACCATAGGTTTCAGGGGCGTTATAGTTAGCTGGACATTTCCCTCGTACAAAACCCTAGAAATTCCCCTGTTATAGGTAGTTCAGCTAACTATAACTCACGCCCCCGCTATGCACTGCTGATGACGTCACATATTACATCACTCATGACATGATCAGTGACATCACTGATGACATCACTGATGACATCTCAAATGACATCACTGATGACATCATCCATTGAGTATGTGTTTCTGAACAGTTTTAATATGTTTAATATATATAGGGAAAGGCCTGTTGAAAAATAAGTGGGTGTACAAGTGTGTGAATGGATGATTTTCTAGGTGCGTAACTGACTCTATAAGTGAGTCATTAAATGTATCTTACTGCAGACTAGTGACTAAACTGTGTGAATGTCTGTATGTGTCTGTGTGTTGGTGTATAAGTGGCTGCATGGTTTTGTGAATGGCTATATGAGTGTCTATATGGGTTATTGATTGGTTGTCTGAGTATCTGTATGGGTGCCTGAGTGTTTGTGTGAGTAGGATGTGTGTGACTCTGTGACTAGATGTGTGAGTGGGTGATACAGTGGGTGCATGGTTTTAAGAGTGCATCTGTGATAAACTGTATGGTTGGGTGAGTGTATGTATGGGTGTGTTAGTGATTGAATGTATATCTCAGTTGTACATGTGTCAGTAACTACATATGTGAAACGCAGTGTATATGTGTGTAAGAGTATATAACTATCTATATGTGAGAGTGTGTGATTTTGGGAGTGGCTGTATGCACCATAGTGCATGGATATCTGTGTCATGTGCTGTTTGTTTTTCTGCAGGAAGACACAGAATGTGTTAGTATTTTTATGAGTAAGTGAACTTGAGTGTGTTTAACTGTATAGGTGAGTAAATTGGACTGTGATTAATAATTTGCATGACTGACTAGATGTGTCAGTACCTCAATGGATGATTGGCGGTGTGTGAGTGTCTATATAGGTGTATACATGCACAGAGTGACTGTAAGTATGAGTGACTGTACAGGTGAGTGAGTGGACATGTATGTAGACCTAAAAGTCAATGAGTGGGTGTGTAGTTATTGGTATTGGAGTATCTATGGTTGACAAAATGGCCGTTTGAAATTTTGAGTCGGTGTATCAAAGGTTATATTAGGGTGTGAGAAGATGCACTAATTTATTTATTTATTTATTTTATTTCGCGATTTTTATTGCGCAAACAAATACCCGAAGGTGTCTCGGCGCATGTGACAAAAACGAGAGACCAAGCTATCACATGGATGACGTCATCAGTGATGGCATCACTGATGTCATTTGAGATGTCATCAGTGATGTCATCAGTGATGTCACTGACCATGTCATGAGTGATGTAATATGTGACGTCATCAGCAGTGCATTGCGGGGGCGCGAGTTATAGTTAGCTGAACTAACTTTAACAGGGGAATTTCTAGAGTTTTGTACGAGGGAAATGTCCAGCTAACTATAACGCCCCTGAAACCTATGGTTTTTTCAGTGAATTTCTAAGGTTTTTTAAATGCCAATTCCTAACTATAACGTGCCTGAAACCTATGTTTTTTTCAGTGAATTTCAAAGGTTTTTTAAATGCCAATTCCTAACTATAACGTGCATGAAACCTATGTTTTTTTCAGTGAATTTCAAAGGTTTTTTAAATGCTAATTCCTATCTATAACTTATCTCTAAAGATATCATGAAAAGCATTCTTTTTAAAAGTAGGGTGCACATTAGTTTGGTGGAAAAGCATCTTTGTGATTGGTTAAGAAAAAGCAGTTTCAACGTGGAGTACATATCATAGGATAAAATTTGCTCAGCTCAACCACACCTGCTACTTGCATTTGGAAGGCACTGTTCGAACTTAAAACAACCGTGAACTTTTAACCTGCACGTGTCGTTAACTGTTCAAGAAAATGTTGCAAAAAAATATCGTTAAGTTTTAAAAAATTGATGAACTTTTAATCTGCACGTGTTGTAGAATGTTCTAGAAAGTGTGTTGATAGAATACGTTGCACTTCTGACTTCTATGTGTTGTTGAATATTAAAAAAACGGTTCATATGGAAAATTAAAAAGAAACCAATGGAGAAGTTTTGAAACCTAAAAGAATCAAGGAACTATTCTAATGTATTCTTTACATGTATTTATGTGTGCAGCAATAAAAGTATAGACACAACAGCACTAGGAAGAGGAAGAAGCAGGGAGTGGGGGGAGGGGGGAGATGGGCAGAATGGCACACATGCACAATTAAGTACAATACACATATAGACTAACAATGGCCAAAATGAAACACACCAACAAGGAGCACAAGTCACACAACCCGCCAACATCACACCACTGAACGAGCATAGAAGTGAAAACCACGCTGCATTCATACAGGATGTGTACAAAGGCCAGTCGTTGGTGTTGTGGGATGTCTGCGACCGTGGTCATCATGGATGAGATGCCCAACATGTGACACATGGTCGAGTTCACTATGTGTTATGTTGCCAAATGGCTGCTCCTCCCTCCCACGAGCCCCCACACTTTTGTACGGTGCGCTGTTGTATCTCGTGCACTCGTACGGCACACCATTGTAATGCCTATTTGCGCATGTCCTGCTACATTCCAACTACACCATCACAGTGCCGTTTGGAGGTGGTGCATGCCACTTTACAACATCGACTGCTGCGGCTCTTGTACCAGGCCACACCAGAACACAGAGACACACTTACCGCACTTCCTGTACACGGACATGTCCGAGACACCCCGTTCCCCTTGCTGGATAGGCACACCCCTGCACTGACCTGTGAACCCCAGACCAGCACACGCCAGTTGTGCATGCAGGAGGATGCATGCGTAGCTACACGTCCAGGCTCACTGCCAACGCTGAGGTGACAGCACACTGTGATGTTGCAGGGCTCGTGCCTATCATGCTAAGACAATGACCACAGGGACACACTTACTAAGATGTGGGTGTGGGGGGCATTGGCGGTTCTGGAGTTGTTGAGATGAGTCTTCTGGCCCTCATGGTCATCCCTGTATCATGCTCATTGACTCTATGGCACCTGTGGGTGTTCTGGTGTGGCTCTTGGCTGTGTTTCCTTTCATTGTGCAGGTAGTTGTCCTGCTTAACACCAGCAGAAAGCAGATGTAAAATCCCTGGTGCTAACGTGTCTTATCGCCGGAATTTGTTTCGCATTGCAATTGGTGTGAAAGTTGTGATGTGATTTTTTTCGTGTGCAGAACAATATACGAACTGAGCATTGTATCTCATCAAGATCCAGCACCTGACGCACTATTCCCAATCAATATAAATACAATGAGATTTCTTCATAGATTTTGTGTGTACACTGTAAGTGCAGCCAATACCTCAGTGCAATTCAATACAGGATTTTAGTATTTAGAATAAATTGGAAAGGTGCACCTCGTGTCTTTTTGCACGAGAACGGCTAGTCTCCATTTCATTATCAGCACTTTAACAGAAGTAAAGTTGAGATAAATCTAACACACTATTCAGAAGTTGGTGCAAACTGCAGATATCACCAGTATTCCAGCGATAAGTGCCCCAAAATTTAACACCATGGTGGACTCCATCAAATAACAGTAATAAGAACAAGAAAGAGTCACACAGCAGTTAAGAGAACAGCCAAAAACGTTATAAAATTTTTTTTCAAACTTTATTTTTTATAATCATAAATATGTAAACAATAAACTATTTTCAAACTTTATTTTTTTATTAACATATATATGAACGATAAACTAATAAACTAAATGTAATAACAATAATACAAAACAACAAGGCGGAACACTCCTGTGGGGACCATGGATGTCGACGACAGACATGAAAAATCAGAAAGATTGTTAAAAAAACAACAACATGGTATTCTCAACAAAATACCACAAGAAACAAATCACAGATATATAAAATGCATACAGCTAACAACATTTTATAAGTTTAACTTACAAAAACTGTAAATGTTGCCGCTTTAAAATATTTACCGAATCTGAGGGACATTTTTTGCCGAAGGCACCACGCCCACAACGTTTTTCTTCAGTGGTGAGGAAATTTTTTACTTTTCCCAAGGGGCAACCAAAGACCAATGCCACCTTGATCACGTGCAAGATTTGCAAAAGAGTTCTCTCACGAGGGGATCCTAACAAGAAATACTCGTACGGCACGGCAAGTATGATAAAACACTTAAGGACCCTTCATCCGAACAATCTTGCACGAGAAGAGTGCAAACAGATGAGAAACACTCCTATTCTGTATCTGTAAAAAAGAATCACAAATAAATGTATATTAATAACTTTCAAAATTATACTATTTCATTACTGTACAAACACATTTTATATAAATACTGACTAAGAAACTATGTCCCTGAACCACAAGTGTGACGATGGTTAAAACACTACATGCATAGTGCATACTACTTTGAAGCAGTTCATGCCCTAAAGCCTACCTCACTAAAACTCTACATGCTAACTGACTAAATGATTAAAGTACTATAAGGAGACACACTGGGTGAGTAACAGGGTGTTTGCTAGAAGAGTATGAATACTAACTAGGGAATTGAAGGTGTGAAACACAACTGTGTAGGTGATTAGAGGACTGCATCCATACTGCATAGGCATTTAAAGCAGTCCATGTGCTAAGGTCTGGCTCACTGCATGACTACTTAGGTACTGACTGAATGATTAGAGTACAGCAAGGAGAGTGCCTAGGTGAATTTATAAGTGCTAGGCTTTTCGCACAGGGAATGGATTAGTACTTGGTACTGAATGGGTCACTAGAGGAGTGCAAAGGCAGTGACAAGTGCTGGACTGTATTGATACTGACTAGGAAATTGAAAGTGTGAAAGACAAGTATCTAGGTGGTTAGAAGACTGCATGCATAGTGCATAGGGGTTTGAAGCAGTCCATGTGCTAAAGCCTGGCTCAGTGCATGAATACTTAGGCACTGAGTGAATGATAAGAGTACTGCAAAGATAGTATCTTGGTGAATTTATAAGTGTTTGGGTTTTAGCACAGTGAATGGATTAGTACATGCTGTTGAATGGGTCACTAGAGGACTGCAAAGGGAGTGACAGGGTGTTTCCTGGAAGTGTATGGATACTGACTAGGGAATTGAAGGTGTGAAAGACAATTGTGTAGGTGGTTAGAGGACTGCATATATAGTGGATAGGGGTTTGAAGCAGTCCATATACTCAGGCCTGGGTCACTGGATGAGTACTTGGGTACTGACTGAATGATTAGAGTACTGCAAGGAGTGTGCCTGGGTGAATTTATAAGTGGTTGGATTTTGGCGCAGTGAATGGATTAGTAAATGATGCTGAATGGGTCACTAGAGGAGTGCAACGGGAGTGACAGGGTATTTGCTGGAAGTGAATGGATACTGACTGGGGAATTGAAGGTGTGTAGGGCAAGTGTGTAGGTGGTTAGAGGACTGCATGCATAGTGGATAGGGGTTTGAAGAAGTCCATGTGCTAAGACCTGGCTCAGTGCATGAATACTTAGGCAGTGACTGAATCATTAGAGTACTGGAAAGAGAGTGTCTTGGTGAATATATAAGTGTTTGGGTTTTGGCACAGTGAATGGATTAGTACATGCTGTTGAATGGGTCTCTAGAGGACTGCAAAGGAAGTGACAGGGTGTTTCCTGGAAGTGTATGGATACTGACTAGGGAATTGAAGGTGTAAAAGACAAGTATATAGTATGTTAGAACACTACATGCATACTGCATAGACATTTGAAGCAATCTATTTGGTACTTAGAAACTGACTAAATAATCAGACTACTTCTAGGACAGTGCTTAGGTAAAACTTTTAAATTTTCAGTTCTGCCACAGTGAACAGAATAGTACATGGTACTGCACCTTAGTGTCAAACCCTGACTCATTTTATCAATGCATAAGCAAAGACTACCTTCTAATGCTACTAAAACTTGACAACATGACAGGTTTTAAAAGAGTTATCTGCTAAACAAAATACACGATGTTACCAAATGCTTCCCTCACAGTGCTTCCCAAAAACCATTCACTACTGTGGAAGTGGTAAGGGAACTGCACACAATCTTCATATTTCAGGACTGCACTTTTATGTCAAAGCCTGACTCATTTAATCAAAGCATAAGCAAAGACTGGCTTCTAATGCTACTAAAACTTGACAAAATGACCGGTTTTAAAACAGTTATCTGTCAGTAAATACACGGTGTTACCAAATGCTTCTCTCACAATCCTTACCCAAATGCACACAGACTCACAGTGTGATTTTAGACAAGCAACACTATCCTAGGAGTTTACCAAAACTCATTCACTAGTCTGGAAGAGTTAATGGTACTGCACATACATATTTAAGTACAGCACATCAGTGTCAAAGCATGACTCATTTAATCAACGCATAAGCAAAAACTGGGTTCTAATGCTACTAAAACTTCACAACATGACAGGTTTTAAAACAGTTATCTGTCAGCAAATACATGATATTACCAAATGCTTCTCTCACAGTGATCCCAAATACACACTAACTCACAGTGTGATTAAAGACAAGCACCACTATCCCTAGGAGTTTACCAAAACTCATTCACTACAGTGCAAGTGGTAAGGGAACTGCACACAATCTACATATTTCACGACTGCAATTTACTGTCAATGCCTGACTCATTTAATGAAAGCATAAGCCATAACTGTCTTCTAATGCTACTAAAACTTCACAACATGACAGGTTTTAAAACAGTTATCTGTCAGCAAATACACAATGTTACCAAATGCTTCTCTCACAGTGGTTCCCAAATGCACACAGACTCACTGTGTGATTCTAGACAAACAACAGTATCCCTTGCACTATACCAAAACACATTTCTTCATCTAGAAGTAGTACTACATTTTCGAAACATTATAGAAACATAACATAACTCATTTCACAAATTCATAAACAATGACTGGTTTCTAATTCTACCAAAACATAAAAACAACACAGTTATCTGTCTCAAACACATGAAAAACACAAATGCTTATCACAGAATGGTTTCTACATGCACACACACTGTCAATAAGATTGTAGAGAAAAAAAGTACTCCCTACACTTTAGCAGGAGAAATACATTAGTCTGATAAAAATCAAAATAGTCTACATACATCCCCTCACAATTAAATAACTCATCTTTCAAGTTCTTTTGTAGATTAAGAAGTATATCAGTCACTCACCATATTTTCTTTTACAGAATCTCTGCACTGTGCACCTCTCAGCAAAAGCAAAGAATGGAAAAGTTTCCTTTTCATTTTCCACACATATACATGTAAACATCAAATCACAATCCTTCACACATAAACTCAAAAGCAAACACACATTTCTATTGGTTAAACATTTCAACCCTTTCCAACTGAAATACATTTCAACCCTTCCCCCAGTCTGCCTTCTGCCTGTTACCATAGAAACAGCTCATGGAACACTGCACTGAGCTCATAGGTCACAAGTTCAGCACACAATGTTACTAAACAAGACAGCAGGTGTGCTTGGCTTTTCAACATATCAGCTTATCATATATAATGTTCCTTACACTCTGTTTTTGTTAACCAATAAGAATCATACCTTTAAAAAACAGAAATATACACCCTACCTTTCAGTGTAGAAAGTAGTCATACAACCAATTATTTCTTGTCTTTTTTCAAAAAACATTGCCGTGGATCCGCGCACCCAACGCGTGAGAATCCGTGCACCCATCGCGATAGGATGCGCGCACCATGCGCACATTTTGACGTTTTTTTCTTTTTTAAAAAGGGGGCCCCAGGGGGTCCTTCTGGGACCCCCTAAGCACCTCTAGAGAGTCAGAGTATTTCTACTCTGCCCCCCTTATATGTTTTACACACTTATTCCCCTTGCTTCTTCAGCCTCGCTTCTACCGAGGCAGAAAATGGCCGCCAACAGTTCCTGGTTTCGAATGTAGAGAGACACTCGACAGCCAATTAGCATTCAGCGCGCGATCGGGAGGGTGCGCGCTCAGTTCGGGGAGAGTGCGCTTACGGTGCGTGTACGGTCCGCGGATCATCCGCGGCCATGGATATTTATGTACTTTTAACTCTATTTTTCTCAGGAACTACTGAACGGATTCACACCATATATGCAAAAGGCACGAGTCCGAACTGAGGACTACCTCTTTGCCAAATTTGGTGTCATTCCATTCAGCGGTTCAGGTTGTAGCTGCGACAACAGATCCTATGAGAAATTGCATGGGGAAAACGCGTTTTGGGACCCCCCTTTTTTCTCAGCCCCCGCTCGGTGAATTACCACAAAACTTTCAGGGTAGGAGCGGAGCTGGCCAAAAGTTTGGAAAATTTCGCAAGGATTCCTCAACCGGCGCCAGACTTATTGGGAATAGAATGTTGTGGATTTCCTATGGAAAATAGGTCCTAACTATAACTACCTACTGGCGACTGCCAGTAGGTAATATATATGTATGTACGTATATATATAAATATATGTATGTATGTATATATATATATTTATATTATATATATATATATATATTCACTGAAAAAAACATAGGTTTCAGGCACGTTATAGTTAGGAATTAGCATTCATAAAACCTTAGAAATTCACTGAAAAAACCATAGGTTTCAGGGGCGTTATAGTTAGCTGGACTTTTCACTCATACAAAACCATTGAAATTCCCCCGTGTTAGTTTAGCTAACTATAACTCGCGCGCCCGCAATGCACTGCTGATGACGTCACATATTACATCACTCATGACATGGTCAGAGACATCACTCATGACATCACTGATGACATCTCAAATGACATCACTGATGACATCACTGATGACATCATCCAGTGAATGTGTGTTTTTCTGAAAATTACATATGTTTGATATATGTATATCTCAAGGTCGATGGAAGAATAAATGGGTATATAAGTGTCTAAATGAATGATTTGTTTTTGAAAAATTGATTGTATAACTGACTGATTAAGTGTATCTTAGTGAGTACATGGCTTAGTGAGTAATGTTTAAATATGTAAATATTTGTATCAGTCTCTCACTTTGTGTATAAGTGGCTGCATTGGTTGGTGAGTAGCTACATGAGTGTCTATATAGGTTATTAGTTGGTGTTTTGAGTATCAGTATGAGTGTCTGAGTGTCTGTATGGTTCGGTGGGGGTATTACGTAGTGCATAGGTGCATGAATGAGTGACTCACTGTTTGTATGTGTTGAAGACAGCATGTGTGCAGGACTGTATGGGTGGATGAGTGTGTGCATGGGTGTGTTAGTGAGTGAATGACTGTCTCAATAGTATCTTTATGAGTAACTACATATGTTTTAAACTAGTATATGTGACTATTGGTGTATATAAGTGAGTATATGTGAGAGTGAGAGATTGGAAGAGTTCCTGTATGAATAAGTATGTGTTTCTATAAGTGATTGTTTAAAAGACTAAGTATGTGTAAGTTTCTGTAGAAGTAAGTGTGGTGGTGTGTGTATAACTGTATATGCAAGTAAATGGATGTTTGATTCTTTATTAGCATGAGTGACTATGTGTGTGAGTAACTCTATGGATGAGTGGCACTGTGTAACAGGATAAATAGGTGTATGAGTACATATGATGAGTGAGTACATGTATGAGTGACTGTATAGGACTGTTGGTGAATGAGTGGATGTGTATGTGGATCTTAGAATTACTGAATAGGTTGTTGTAACTGGTATTGGTATGTCCATTGTTTTGAAATTTTCAGTTTCTATTTTTGAATGTGTGTATCAAAGGTTATATTAGGTGGAGAGGAGGTCTGCCTCTCTATCACAAGGATGATGTCATCAGTGATGTCATCAGTGATGTTATTTGAGATGTCATCAGTGATGTCATCAGTGATGTCACTGACCATGTCATGAGTGATGTAATATGTGACGTCATCAGCAGTGCATTGCGGGCGCGTGAGTTATAGTTAGCTGAACTAACTATAACGGGGGAATTTCAATGGTTTTGTATGAGTGAAAAGTCTAGCTAACTATAACGCCCCTGAAACCTATGGTTTTTTCAGTGAATTTCTAAGGTTTTTTGAATGCTAATTCCTAACTATAACATGCCTGAAACCTATGTTTTTTTCAGTGAATTTCAAAGGTTTTTTAAATGCTAATTTCTAACTATGCCTACAGAGATAGGACATGTGAAGAAAGAAGAAAAAACGCACAGAAAGAAAAAAAAGAAATGCAGAAAGAAGCAACAGAAGTCCTCAAAGACGAAGAAAAGTACAGGAAGAAGGATAACGTGCAGAAAGAACAAACAGAAGAGCAGAAAGAAGCCTTGTTGCAAAATCATCCTGTATCCTCAACTTTTTCAGACAGATACTGGTGGTAACTGAGTCTGACTAACCAGTCCTAGAGCCAGTGCTATGTTAAAAGACACTCAAAATACAGTGAAAACACCTACATACACTAGGGAACACCATGCGTTGGGGTCCCCCTGGGATTAGCATAACCTCCTCTGTAAGCCCCTAGTATATATTAGGGCAGGTGATTAAAACTACCTCTTAAAACGTGCCACAGGGCGTGTTTGCACAAGTCACCTCAGGCCCGTCACCTCCCTTCCCCACTGTGTAAACACGCCCTGTGGCCGTTTTCAGTTGGGAGATTAAGTCCCCTTGAATCCTGAGGGTCCCTAGGGTCCAACTAGACCACTAGGTACCTCCAGTAAGTGCCACAGAGCTGCGTTGCACAGAGATGTAAAAAGGGGCACGCCTAGACCACCTCTCTGCAATGCAGCGCAGTGGCGCTTACTGGAAGCACCTGGTGGGCTAGTTGGCCCCCAGGGTTCCTCAGGATTGAAGGGGAATTATTTCCCCAACTTAAAACGCACCACAGGGCGTGTTTGCACACGCTAACTCAGGCTCCGTCCCCTCCCTTCATTACTGTGTAAACACGCCCTGCGGGCGTTTTTAGTTGGGAGATTAAGTTCATTTGAATCCTGAGGGTCCCTAGGGTCCAACTAGCCCACTAGGTACATCCAGTAAGCGCCATTGCAGAGAGGTGTAAAAAGGGGCATGGCCTGCACCACCTCTCTGCAACGCAGAGCAGTGGCGCTTACTGGAAGCACATGGTGGGCTAGTTGGCCCCCAGGGTCCCTCAGGATTGAAAGGGAATTATTTCCCCAACTTAAAACGCGCCACAGGGCGTATTTGCACACGTCACCTCATGCCCCGTCCCCTCCCTTCACCACTGTGTAAACGCGCCCTGTGGCCGTTCTAAGTTGAGAGATTAAGTCCCCTTGAATCCTAAGGGTCCCTAGGGTCAAACTAGCCCACTAGGTACCCCCAGTAAGCACCACAGAGCTGCGTTGCATAGAGGTGTAAAAAGGAGCGTGGCCTCAGAACACCTGTCTGCAACGCAGCTCCCTGGCGCATACTGGAGATACCTGTTGGGCTAGTTGGCCCTCAGGGACCCTCAGTATTGAAGGGGAATTAATTCCCCAACTTACAACTGGCCAGGGGGTGCGTTTGCAGAGTGCTGCAAGGAGGGGGCGTGGCCTCCAGCGCGATGCCTGTCTTTTATTTATTTTATTAAGAAGGAGGGCTGTGTGCCCCTCCTTCTTTTTCTAATTTATTGGCCCTGGGGACCCCATCCCCCAGGGCCTGCACCCTAATTTTTTTTGTTAAAAAAAAAAATGGAAGAGGGCCGCGTGGCCCCCCCTCCCAAGGCCTTAATCGGCCCCGGGGATCCCAACCACCGGGTCATGGCCTTTTTATTTTATTTTTATTCTCTAGGAGGGAGGCTGCGTTACCCCCCTCCTCAGGCCACTTATGGCCCCGGGGACCCCATCCCCAGGGGCCGGCCTTTGTTTTTTATTATTTAAAAAAAATATATATTTATAGAAACACCTAGGACATGCTGGACAAACCGTGTGTACCTATCACCATGACGATTTGCGTGATATTCATTAAAAGGCGACTATGCATACAATGAATCCACGTGGAATGTATTTACACCGCTAGTGAAGCTCTGACGTGTCTGACGCCCTACCGTGCCTAATCCCGGCACCCCCGCCGGTGGGTATTCTCCAAGTAGACACCCTTGTCATTTATTTATACAAACATGGGTAGCTATTGACGGGCACATTTAATACACACGCACACCAAGCCATTCAAAGGGGATTCGACAAAAATTCGACCAAACTATGCAAGAAACCCCCCTCACGGTTAATAAAACACACATCCACCGCCGGATGTGTAATACTTTTTATTTTACTCTCTGGAAAGGAGACGAACCTCACTTGAGAGTCATAGCGTTCTCCTGGCTGAGCCCAATGCTGTGTTACACCCACCAGTGCCCGCCGAGTGCCACACACCTCTGTGTTGTATTCCACCAGCTAGTGCGTATGCTATGACACTGTCTAGCCCATGTGCACTGTAACACCACCCCGTGAATATGTCATGCCACACTTGCCTTCGCACGGGTTATATTGCCCCATCTAACGTGCCTTCATCGATGCCTATGTTATAACGCACAGCGCTATGCCATACATATTACAATCTGGGATCCATATCTTTGTCACAGTGCATATGCAACGTTACACTCCCCAGCACATATTTTATATTACAACTTTAGAGACTAGTTAGGTTACACAACACTGCCCTGTGCATATTACACTCCAAGGCGCATATCGCATAGCACGCGCTAGTGCCTGTGCTATCTCGCGCTCTCCAATGACTTTGTAATTGCGCACAATGTATTGCATATTATATTTCACGCCCGGTTCATCTTATATCACACTTTTTGGTGCATAGTTTACACCATATACTATATCTAGTTTTCATTTTCAATCGTGCTCTCAGGACTATGTTCTATATAACACTGCGTCCACCTACCCTTTTCACGGGCATTACATTTTGCGATGGGGGGTGGAGGGTCAGGGGATGTTTCTGCCAAGTGAGCCCGGAGTCACAGTCACAAACGTCCTCTTCTTCCTGAATAAAAGTGAGATTATGCTGCATACTTGTTCATATTTTAAGTAGTTCACACAGACACACATTTTAAAAACAATAAAGTTCCTAATACCCACCTTCTATGAACAGTTAGCTTGCTGCCCCATCCACCTCCTCCCTATCCTCTGTTGTCTGAATCCATGGACTAGCCTCCTCCCTCCTGCCATGCATGGTCTGATGTGCTGCCACTGCCCTGCATTTAGCATGATGTACCAGTCCACTCATCCTGCCCTCCATTGCCCAATTCTATGGCCTATCATTGACCTCCTGCTTAGCCTCTGTGCTTTGCTTGCTGCCCCTATTCTCCTTCCCCCTGCCCTCCGATGTCTTTGTGCTTGCCCCTTCTCCATCCTTTTTGACCACCATGTTCCATGGACCTGCCACTCCTATCTACTCTGAGTGTTCTGTTGAGCTGCCACTCCCCTACCACCTGCCTAGCATTGTCAGATGACTGTAACCTGTCCCTGCCACCTCCACCCTGCCTGTCCACATGCCAAGCCCCTATCCCCTTCCTCCTGTCCTCCATTGTCCATTTTACTGCCACACCCTTCTGCCCTCCCTGGTCTGTTGTGCTGCAACTGCTCCTCCTGCCTGCCCCGTGTGGTCTGTTGTGAGGCCCCATCCCCTGAACTCTCTTGTCTGTGCCCAGGTCCTGACCCTCCCTTCTATCCTCCATTGTCCTTTGTGCATGCCCCTGCACCCTCCTTCTTGCCCATCATAGCCATTGTGCTGCCACCAACCCTCCCGCTTGCCATGCATGGTCTTCTGTGCTGCCATGGCCCCTCCCACCTTCCCTGTGTGGTCAGCTAGCTGCTCCTGACCCCCTCCCACCTTCCCTCCATGGTCTGTGTGTATGCCATCATAGTCTCACTGTTGCTCTCCATGGTGTGTCTTGTTTCTAGTGCCCATCCTGCCTGATCTCCATGGTCATCTTGCTGCTCCTGCCCTGCCCCCATGCCCCCAGCCCTCTGTTTCCATGTGCAGACCCCTATTCCCTCCCTCCTGGCTTGTCGGTTCCATTGTAATGCCCATGATCCGTCCCTCCTGCCCTTTATGGTCTGTTATGCTGCAGCTTTCTCTCCTGTCTGTCCATTATGGTCAGCTAGCTACCATTGCCTCTTTCCCCTCTGTTGTCCATGTGCATGGTCCTGTCCCCTCCCTATTGCTTTCTATGGATTGTTGTGCTGCACTCCTGTCCCGCATGCCCTGTGTGGTGTATTGTGCTGCTGCAAACCCTGATGCCTGCCCTGTAGGGTCAGTTTGGTGCACCTCTCAATGTCCCTCCTGTCCTCTGTTATCCGAGTCCATATCCCTACCCCAATTCCTCCTGCCTACCATGATCCAATGTACCATACTTGCGAACATTTTGAACTTGGTAAGATGGAGATTTTGAAATAAAACTGGGGTATTGATTTTCCCCTTTGAGTTACATTGAAAAAGAGAAGATTGTAGACAGGAAACAGATCAAGTAAAGCCCATTTGACCTTAAAAACATTGGACGTTTCCTGGCTGAAACGGGTCTGTTGGCATGTATGGTTGTATGACCACTGCCTCTTTTCCTTCTGCCCACAATGGTCTATTATATTGCCACAGCCTCTCTTGCCAGTCCTGTATTGTTGGTTTGTTGCCCCTGCCCCCCTTTCCACTGCCCTCCATAGTCTGTTGTGCTGCCACTGCCCTTCCTGCCTGCCTAGTTTGGTCAAATTGTTGCCTCTGCACTCTCCTACCTGCCTTCAATTTTCAGAGTCCGTGCCCCTGGCCTCTGCCTCTCAACAGTATCCCAATGAACAACTAGATTGCTAACATTCTATATTTATTACAAAAGTGTGGAATGCCTGACGTCATCTTGATGTAATCAAAACTGTAATGCCTAGAGCATTTCCTTTAGAAATTACATATATGAGAGGGTCTTATTTGCATCAAAATTATGGTTAGTGCTCTAAAAAACTAAAATGAGGACATATTTTCTGAGTTTTCAAATAGCGACAAAGAACGTTTAAATTATTTGTAATCTTTATGTTTTTTTATCCAGTTGACCACTTGATTAAATGTTGCACTTAGGGGAGAGGATGTGGTGTTACTTCCAGAGCTGCAGACTTTGCAACTGGGGAACCAGGTTGGAGTTTCTGCTTCAGCTCAACATTCTGGGATTCTGGTCAAATCACTTAATCTCCCCATGTCTACAACCAAAATGAATTTGATCTTGTGTGATGTAACCAATGCTCATGTAAAGCACTCCAGTACCAGACAAGTCGGCACTATATAAAACTGCAAATACACAAAAAATAAGTGTTTTGCACACTTCTGTCATTGGGCTACATGTGGGCTACATCTGGGTGATATTTGTGCTGCATTTGGGCTCTTTTGTCTCTGGTGGCCATCTTGGGAGATGTATTTGTTATGAAGTTTCCTAATTTCTTCATTTACTGCAGTCTCCTCAGTAGGAAATGCTTTCAGTTTTTTACTTTGATTCCATCAAGAAGGTATTCAGATATGTCACACATTTGCCAGAAATTCTGAATGTTAGCACTCTGGTTGCTCATTAGATCACTGTAGTAAAGCTACTGCTAACCACGGAAGTCTGCTGCTGGTATTAAAAGTGCATGTTTCAGTCTGCATATCAGAATTTTTTAATGAAATAGAAGAGGATTTGAGAAGTCACTCAAAATGTGCCCTAATTTTTCTTTCTTCAGCACTAATCATAATTTCTATGGCAAAATGAACCCCCTCATTGTGTTCCTTTTTAAATTAAATGTTTTAAGTGTTACCAGTTTATTCCAATCAAGATGGCTTCATGTGTGCCATACTTTTGTCATAAGTAAGACTGTTAGCGCTCTAGGTGTTTGTTAGAACACTCTGGGACATTCTGTCATTGGGCTATACTTGAGCTACATCTGGGTGATATTTGGGCTACATTTGTGCTCTTTTGTCTCTGGTGGCCATTTTGGGAGACTTATTTGTTATGAAGTTTCCTAATTTCCTCATTGACTACAGTCTCCTCAGTAGGAAATACTTCAGTTTTTTACTTTGGTTTCATCAAGAAGGCATTCAGATGTGTCACACATTTGCCATAAATTCAGAATGTTAGCACTCCAGTTGCTTATTAGATCACTGTAGTAAAGCTACTGCTCACCAGGGAAGTCTGCTGCTGGTATTGAAAGTGCATGTTTCAGTCTGCATGTCAGAATTTTTTAATTAAATAGAAGAGGATGTGAGAAGTCACTCAAAATGTGCCCTAATTTTTCTTTCTGCAGCACTAATCATACTTTCTATGGCAAAATGAACCCCCTCATTTTGTTCCTTTTTAAATTAAATGTTTTAAGAGTTACCACTTTATTCCAATCAAGATGGCTTCAGGTGTGCCATACGTTTGTCATAAGTAGGACTGTTAGCGCTCTAGTTGTTCTTTGGAACACTCTGGGAAGCTGCAGTAGAACACAAAGGAATCAACTGACAGTCTCTGCCCTTGTTGGATGTACATGTTTTACTGAGAATGTCAGACTTCATTCTCACATGACTGAGAAAGATAACGTGAATTTACAGAAAATATGCTCTCAGTTTAGCTTATAGATCACCTTCCAAACCTCTGTGGAAAAAGCATGAGAAAATTGTTTTCTCTCAAACATGATTCATGATATCACAGCAGAAGGCTTTTTCATGTGGTAAAATCACCTTAGAACACACCACAATTCCTAAAATGAGTATGGTACCATCAACAAATGATTTATAATGTAACTAAAGTCTTAAAACCTTCTATTAACTGCAATGCTTTTTAATGAGGTGCTATCATGTATATTGGTCCCAAGATGGCTGCCAACACTTCTTGGATGAAGTGCTGACAGCCAATCAGATCTCACGATGAGATGTGTGGTTAGCCTCCGCCCAGATATATATGTGAATTTACTTTTGATTTTCTCAGGAACTACTGAACGGATTTACACCATTTAAGCAAAAGGCACGAGTCTGAACTGAGGACTACCTCTTTGCCAAATTTGGTGTAATTCCGTTCAGCAGTTCGGGCTGTAGCTATGTCAACAGATCCTATGGGAAAATGCATGGGGAAAACGTGTTTGGGGACCCCCCTTTTTTCTCGGCCCCCGCTTGAAGAATCACTGTGAAATTTTCAGGATAGGAGCGGACCGGAGCTGGCCAAAAGTTTGGAAACTTTCGCGAGGATTCGTCAATCGGCGCTAACATTATTCCAAATAGAATGTTGCGGATTTCCTATGGAAAATAGGTCCTAACTATAACTACCTACTGGCCACTGCCAGTAGGTAATATATATATATGTATATAAAGAAAAACACACATTTGAGCAACTAGAAACTATAAGAAGATCCTAAAACTGCTGGAGAGCACCAGAAATGGAAGGGCACTAACCTAGTAAAAAGAGGAGGCTCACAGATAATCCTCATAAAATACCGTTTTGTGAATATGCATGGTTCGTGTTCTGCATGAAAAAAGTCCCGGACTCAGTTTGAAATGTAAATTAAGAAAAGCATGTCTCATTAACTGTGACTGGAATTTCTGGCCTAATGGGTTTAAGCACATGTGGCAAAGAATAAGATGAACTTCAGAGTGCAGAGCCTTTAGTGTAAACAGAGAGTGCATGAATGCCGAGCGTTATTACAAGTGAAACGGTTGTTTGTCATGTCGAGCTGAGGAAGTACAGAAACACACCTTTTCTCCAAACTGTCTGTTTTGCATTCAATGGACAGCAAGCATTTTTAGCATTAGGAAATCTTAAACACACAAACTCAAACATTAGAAACACGCGCTTCACTTATTTTATAGTGGAAAACCATAACCCCTGAATATTTAGGTGCCGATTCCGATCCGGTAAAAATATTTCCCGTACGACTCGTATCCGTATTTTTTTATGTACGAGTCGTACAAGTCCCGTACAAACGGCGAAGTACAATTCGTACTGTCAAATTACATACGAATTGCCTCGGGAAAAGTCTACGAGATGTCCCCGGACAGATTTACGTACGAGTCGTAAAACTGAAGTCCGAGCGCACAAGTCCGATCCGTACCGGTGTTCCGAATCCCCAAGCGTATGGAAAACGTCCAGTACGGAGCGAACTTTGTATGACCACTACCCCGGTACACTTGGGCACGGGGTACGCATCGTACGGACCCCCCACCCCACCCGCGCATGTATGCGCCATACCCCAGCACCCGCGTATGTATGTGCTGGACCCTCCCACCTCAGCACCCGCGCCTGTACGCGCCGTACCCCAGCACCCGCGTATGTACGGGTTGTACCCCCCCACCCCAGCACCCACGCATGTACACCCCGTACCCCCCACCCCAGCACCCGCGCATGTACGTGCCATACCCCAGCACCTGCGTATGGTCGTGCCGTACTCCCCACCCCAGCACACGCGTATGTAAGCACCGTACCCCCCACCCCAGCCCCGTACTCGGATGCACCGTACCCCAACACTGTACCCCAGCATCCCCCCATGTACGCGCCGTACCCCAGCACACATGTATGTAAGCGCCGTACCCCCCACCCCAGCCCCGTACTCGGACGCACCGTACCCCGACACCGTAACCCAGCATCCCCCCATGTATGCGCCGTACCCCAGCACACACGTATGTAAGCACCGTACCCCCCACCACAGCACCCACGTACGTACGCCCTGTACACCCCACCCCAGCCCTGTACTTGGACACACCGTACCCCAACACCGTACCCCAGCATCGCGTATGTATGAGTCGTACAACACCATTGCACATGTGAACACTGAACAACAACATAGCCATGGACGCACCTTACCTACGCAAAAAAGACTCGTACTGAACCAGGACACTGTAAAACAGCACAAGGACCATCAATTAGACTCGCACAACACCACAAACACGTCTACAGGACAAAAAACAACTAAAAGACTGACCTGGCACATCCAAACAGTCAAACAGAGGGCCAAATCACAACCACCTCTTATAACACACCCACCAAAATTTCAAATACAGCCACACCCACAAATGGACCAATAAAAAGGGCCCACAAACACAAACCATGAGCCTTTGCAACAGACTCACTGCTGACAGACATCACATACAAACAACTGCACCCATACACCTTAACTCACACACCTTCACACAACCTCCTTCACACAGACACCCTCTACACATACACACACACCTACACATTCACACCCACACACCCACAACCATCCACACCCACACCCCACACCATGCCCACAGACAAGAATCCAAAGTTCACAACGGAGGAGCTGGACATCCTTGTCAACGAAATCATCAGAGTCGAGCCACAGCTGTTTGGAACATTGGTCAGACATACCAGCATATCCCAAAAAACTAACCTGTGGCAGAAGATCGTCGATCGGGTGAATGCTGTTGCACCCATCAGAAGGACCAGGAATGAATGTCAAGCCAGGTGGTACGATCTGCGCAGGGCAGTCAAGCGCAAAATGAACAAGGAATACGCACAGAGTAACATCACAGGAGGTGGGCTGCCCCGCAGACCGGTACATTACCATCCCTGGGAGGAGAAGGTGATGGCCCTGCTTCCGCCGGTGGGAGTACACGGAGTCGAAGGAGTCCGAGAGCCTGGTGAGAACACAAACAACTTACGTAACATGGGGGGAATGGCATCCATACCCCAACTACAACAAATGCACTCACCTACCCCCAAGCCCTCACCTGACACAACTATACTCTAAACAACGCTCAGGCCACTAACATGAGTATGCCCCATTTACAAAGCAAGGCCATGCCATGTCCAAGCCTACACAAACCACAAACCCAAGACAGGATGTCCGAGATTCTGGGAGGGTGGGGATCACTAAACATATAGTACAACTCAGAAACAGACACCAATGCCCTCAGCCCATATGGCCCAGGTACATACCCATGCACCATGCGCAATGCACAGGGACTGCCAAAGTACTGACAAGGTAGCTGACACTTGGCCCTGCTGTAGGCAGCACAAGGCCCTCCTGTGACAACTGCAAAATCTAACACAAACACAACCAGCTCAGATAACTAGGACAGGAACTCACACTTACTGACATGGCAGCATGCGCCATGGGGGGACAGATACATCACCTGGGAGACCAACAGCAAAATCACACTACACCCACCAGCAGGCACCGTCAATCAATCAACAATCGATCTGGGTACTTGGAAGGCGCGCTACTTACCTGTGAGGGTCTCAAGGCGCTGAGGGGGGGGGGGGGTTACAATACTGTTCGAAGACACAGGTCTTGAGGAGACAACAGAAGGCAAGTAGGTCTTGGGTCAGTCGTAGGTGGGTTGGGAGGGTGTTCAAGCTCCTTGCGGCGAGGTAGGAGAAGGATCTGCTGCAGGCGGGCGTACGTTGGATGCAGGGGACAGCTGCGAGGGCGAGGATGCCGGAGCGGAGCTTGCGGGTGGGGGTGTAGAAGCTGAGTCTGATGTGCAGGAAGGCATGTCCATGGGTGTGGAGTGCCTTGTGTGCGTGGCTGAGGAGCCTACAGGTGATCCTCTTGTCGATGTGGACCCAGTGCAGGTCTCTCAGGAGGGGGGTGATCTGGCTGTGGCAGGGGGCGTTGACGATCACTTGTGCCGAGGCGTTGCAGAAGCGTAGTATCTGCCGTTGGTGTGTGGATGGGAGTCCTGCGTAGAGTGCAGTGGCGTAGTCCAGTCAGCTGCTGACGAGGGCCTGTGTCACTGTTCTACTTGTTTAAGTCGGGATCCACCAGTAAATCCGGCGGAGCGTGTGTAGGGTGTCGTAGCAGGAGGAGGAGACGCCGTTGACCTGCTTGGACATGGAGAGGGAGGATGCGAGGATCAATCCTAGGTTGCGTGCGTGTTTGGTGGGTGTCCGTGATGTCCCCAGAGCAATTGGCCACCAGGAGTCGTCCCAGGCCAAGTGTGTGGTTCCCAGGATGAGGACCTCCATCTTGTCCGAGTTCAGTGTCAGATGGCCACTCCGCATCCAGTCGTCTATGGCCCTCAGACCCTCGTGGATGTGTGTCTTGGCGGTGTGAGGGTCCTTGGTGAGGGAGAGGATGTGCTGGGTGTCGTCGGCGTAGGAGATGTCTTAGAGGTTGTGGTGGCGGGCCACTTGAGTGAGGGGGCCATGTGGATGTTGAACAGCGTCGGGCTGAGTGATGATCACTCACCCCTCACACAAGCACACACCCCCGGGGCAGCCAAGGGAGTCACACACTCTCACAATGGACATGTGACACAACAAGATCAAGCCTCAGCCAAAAAAAGCATCCAAGGCCAAATGCGACATGGCAAAGACCCTGGATAACCTTTCAATCAGTCTCCTGCAACATACCCATCCACAAGTGAACATTGATGTGAATGCTAGGCACATACAACTACCTGGAGGAACTGTGGCAACCTGAACATGTATGAAACATGGATGTCGCATGAAAATGCATTAAAATTGTCTCCCTCTCACACACAGGGCAACGTCATGGATCTCCCCCCAACACTGGGGGGGAACAATCACAGGCCCAGGCTGTCAGGAACACGCATTGCCACACCACAACTCATAGGTACCTTCCGCGCTACCGCGTTCTTCGCTCAGGAGACTACAAGTCCCATGAGCCTTTGCACTTCCGGCATGCGCGAGCAGACGCGGAAGGCTTAATAGAGCACTTCCGCGCTGGCGTCTCTGCCGATTATCCTGGAAGCCTTGAGGGAGCAGCGCGTCTTGGTTGCGGTCCTCATTTAGTTGGAGAAAGTCCGTTACGTCAGGAGACGGAGCGGCGCTAAGAATCCTATCCTGACTTTGTTCCTTGATCAGCGGTAACGATAGCGGGTGGAGGTGCACGCTCAATAGAGTGATCCTGTTTGGTGAGACGTGTGGCTGTTGCGGTAAGGGTGCAGTGCACCACTCTGTATCGTACCTCCACTGCAGCCTGATTTGTCGACGAATACCCGATAAAGACTGCCTGAGTACTTGGGGAGGTGAACATTGCCTCCTGGGCTCTACATTGATCTTACACACCTGGTGTTCCTCCTCGTTGGAGAGCCACACGTTTGTAGGCTCATGCGAGTGGTAGGAATACCGGTGCATGAGAACCTTTCATGGCTAGGGCATTAATGCCCCTATTGGGATTGCGGTGAGACCATGTGGAGCTTAACACGGAACATTTGTTCTACCCGCAGTTCTCTCACGTGTGTGAGTGGATTTGTTTTGGTTCATTTATTCTTGGCCTCACGCGAAGAACTTGGTTCGCACATAAACTATTCTCCTTCTGTTTTCCTATTTGGGGATTGTGGTTGAGTCCCAGCGCATTCATACGTCCTCTGAGAAGTGATCAGCATTGCCATTTTAGGTACGTGTGGAGAAGAAGCGGAATGCCTGCCTAGTGAGAATTACATGAGTGTAGGATTGGTGTGTTTAATATTTGTCATTTGTTTTATAGTGGAACATATATTTTCTTGATCCAAACCAGCCTTGTCCCAAGGACCCTCGAGTTTGAGGGTGAATCGGCCAAAGGTCACAAGTGATTGTGCATCATTATTTTCTTTACAGGTAGATAAGTGTTAGAAGCGAACCCCTTCCATACGGCTTCGGAGGGTATAGTGGTGGGAGGAGGCAGAGTGTTTCTAACGTGCTGTTCTTGTCTCATTACAGATCTCCTTCCCTGCTGTCCCCACCCTTTCCTTCCCTCGCTCGATCACTTCAATGATCTGCGCTATAATAGCCATCAGACTTGGAGCTATCGAGAGGTGGACCATAACGAGCATCGGTCCGATCCTGAGGAGCTGAGGAACCCGACAGAATAATCGGCCCACGGATTCGCTCCTCCTGATCGGATCCTCTACTCTAGTATGGCTACCCTTGAGGATATGGTGGCCGCCTTACAATTAGTACAGCAGGAACTGGCGGGCTCCAGATTAGAAACAGCCACTTTACAGGCCAAGGTAGACCGTTTACAAAGCAACCCGTTTGATGCAGGGGGGTTTTCAGGATCTCATCCACAACCCATTATGGTAGAAGTTCCCACGCCTATACCCCTAGCACCCCCAGAAAGGTATTATGGCGACGCTAATAAAATCCAGGTGTTCCTGACACAAGTTATGCTACATTTTAACTGTAAGGCTAAGGCTTTCGCTACGAATCAAGCCAGGGTAGCATTCCTCATATCTTACTTAGCAGGGGACGCAGTTCTATGGGCGGTTCCCTTAGTTCAGAGAGATGACCCACTCCTGTATGATTGGGATGGTTTCAGAGAAGAGTTTGAGAACATCTTCGACCGCCGGTCTCATACCCTATCGGCCGACCGAGAACTATTGGAATTGAGGCAGGGAAGTGAGGAACTGGTGGTTTACCTTACTACATTCCGGCTTCTGGTTGCAGAAACCAACTGGCCCGAGGAGAAACAATTCGCGATCTATTATCAGGGGTTAAGAGATGAATTGAAGGACATCATTGCACAGATCGATCCCCAACCAACCTCTTGTAAGGAACTGATCAACCTCACCCTACGACTAGAACACCGGTTAGGTGATAGGAAAAGCGACACCCGGAGAAAGGAACGAGTTCCCCTGCGTTACGACAGAGTCCGTACAAGAGAGTCGCCAACAACTCCTGTCGAACCCATGGAGATAGGAGCAGTAAGAGCTCCGCTGACCAGTGAAGAGAAAAATACGAGAAGGAAGAACGGACTATGCCTCTATTGTGGTAAAAGAGGACATTTTGTTAGAGATTGTCTTCAAAGACCTCAGACCACCCGGGGCGCCGTGGGAAAGGAGGCCAACACTTTCCCCAAAAAGGAGTCGGAAAACTAGATCGCTCGAGACAGCAAGGAGGGGAACCCTCGAGCGCTACCTATGTGCCCTCTTTAAATGCGGCGGACATAAATCGATTCTTTTATATCACCATAGAAATCCAGAGCGGTGAAGAGTGGAAAGAGGCTCAAGCACTAGTGGATTCCGGTGCCACAGGCACGTTCATGGATGAGGCAGTAGCCACACAACTGGGGGTAAGTCTCATGAAGAAAGCAATACCCGAAGCAGTGGTAGCAGTTGATGGACGGGTGCTTGAATCAGGTCTGATATGCTTTGTAGCTAATAAGGTGGAGGTCAGATGTACTCCCAGCCATGAAGAAACCCTAGACTTTAACATCATCCGGTCCCCCCAACATGGTATTATCTTGGGACTCCCCTGGCTCCAAAAGCATGATCCACATATCAAGTGGAAAACGAAAACTATCCACTTCAACTCAGAGTATTGTAACCAACATTGCTTTAGGCCTTCGTCTACACCCTCACAAGCCCTCTCTTCTCAGCAGTGGATCGCGACGGCGGCAGAAAAAGACATCATCTTACCAGCTCGTTATGAAGGATTCCGCGACGTCTTCAACGACATCCAAGCAGAAACTCTGCCGCCACACAGACAATATGATTGTCAGATAGATCTGGTAACTGGGGCCGTGGTACCTTGCGGTCGTATTTATGCTCTCATGGAAAAGGAGAATGAGCATCTACGACAATACTTGGACAAATATTTGGAGTTGGGTTTTATCCGTCCGTCCAAATCACCCACTGCATCGCCCCTGTTTTTCATTCCGAAAGCCAATGGAGAGCTTCGCGCATGCATCGATTACAGGGCACTGAATGACATCACGGTTAAGAATCGTTACCCACTTCCATTAATTCCAGTGCTATTGGAACAAGTAAAGTCCGCCAAAATCTACACCAAATTAGACCTCAAAGGAGCTTGCGAGGATGCGAGCTGGAGATGAATGGAAGACCGCCTTCAAAACAAGATATGGACTCTACGAATACCTAGTGATGCCATTCGGCCTATGCAACGCCCCTGCGGCATTTCAGTTTTTTTTTAACGAGTTGTTACGTGAATTCATGGACAAATTCGTAGTCGTCTACATAGACGATATTCTAGTATATTCATCGTCTGAAAAACAACATATCCAACACGTGAGCTCGGTGTTACAGGCTCTACGCCTGAACAACTTATATTGTAAACTCAGCAAATGCGAGTTTCATGTGGATGTTTTGGAATTCTTGGGCGTAATGCTTACTCCCAGAGGGCAGGTGATGGCAGAAAGAAAGGTGCAAGCGGTCAAAGACTGGCCTGAACCACAGAATGTTCGCGACGTGCAATGTTTTTTGGGCTTCGCTAATTTCTACAGGCGCTTCATCCATCATTTTTCCAAAACCGTGACTCCCATTACCAAGTTGCTCAGAAAAGGGACTGCCTTTCAATGGTCCACAGAAGCCCAACGGGCCTTTGATGACTTAAACAAACGCCTTTATTACGGCCCCCATTTTGGCACACCCCAACCCGGAAAGACCGTACATCGTGGAGGCCGATGCCTCGGAGGCTGTCATAGGAGCCGTTTTGTCACAAAGAAACGATACTACGGGACAAATGCATCCCATTGCGTTTGTGTCCCAAAAGTTAAATGAGGCTGAAAGAAACTACACCATCGCAGAGAAAGAGCTGCTGGCGATCAAAACAGCATTTACCGAATGAAGACACTTCTTGTTAGGAGCCAAAGAAAAAGTAACCGTATATACCGACCACAGGAACTTGCAGTTCATGCGCTCTGCTAGACATCTAACACCCAGACAACTAAGGTGGATGCTCTTTTTTGAAGAATTCGACTTCGTGGTCACATTTAGACCCGGGAAAGACAATAAAAAAGCAGATGCTCTTACCAGACAGGAATCTCTTCGTGAAGAAGAAGAATCCATAGAACATGCCATCATACCCCCTCATAAGGTAGTTTGTGCTATGCAAACGGATGATTTTCTGCATAAAGTCGCAAAAGGAAGCCAAACCTGTAAATGGAGATCATGGGTCCGGAACCACCCCGAGTGGAAAGAAAAACAAGGCCTGTTCATGTATAACCGAATGATTTTAATACCATCCAAAACCCTACAGAAACAGGTATTCCAATGGTGCCATGACATACCTAGTGCTCGGCACAACGGTGTGGTCAAAACTCTGGATCGCATTAAGAGACAGTTCTGGTGGCCCAGTGTTCGTAAAGATGTAACGCTATGGATAAGAAAATGTGAGACATGTGCCCGCATGAAGACTGAACACCTGAAACCGCAGGGGTTGCTTCAACCCTTACCAACACCCACAGTTCCATGGAAAAATATTTCTATTGACTTCATCACAGGACTACCCAAAGACCAAGGTTGCGACACTATCATGGTCGTAGTCGACTATCTCACAAAACTGGGACATTTTGTTGCCTGTAAGCAAATCCCCACAGCAGGGCAACTAGCCAAACTATTATTGACACATGTTGTACGTCTACACGGACTGCCACATCGCATAGTGTCCGATAGGGGAACACAATTCACTGCCAGATTCTGGAAAGTATGGTGTGCGGCCCTACACGTTCAAGTAGCATTGTCCACAAGTTTCCACCCCCAGACAGACGGGCAGACAGAAAGGGTTAACCAAACCCTCAAACAATACCTAAGGTGTTATGTAGACTCTACAACAGAGGCTTGGGTGGATCACTTATGGGTAGCCGAAGTAGCTTATAATAGCGCCCTACATAGCTCCACAAAAACAACCCCTTTCTACAACACGTATGGCTTCCACCCTAGGTCCCTTCCCTTTCTTCACCCCGAAGTGGGAAATGACCTTCCTGAGGTACTAGACAGAGTTAAACACATACAGAGGACTCTAAGAAAATCTCAAACCCACTTACAAAAGGCAAAAGAACAATACCAAAGAGAAGCCGACAAACATCGTCGGGTAGGTTCCCAGTATAAACGAGGTGATATGGTATGGTTGTCCACAAAGAATAGTCACTTCAAAAAAAGATCCCTTTTCAACCCTAAATATATTGGGCCCTATAAGATCATAAAAATTCTGAGTCCCGTAACGGTGAAACTCGCTTTACCCTTGTCCTTACACATCCATCCAGTGTTTCATGTATCCCTTCTCAAGCCGTCTGTCACCCCAATAAAAAAGAAGCCAAGTCCCATATGGGTAAACAGGGAACAGGAATACGAGATAGCAAAGATATTGGACTCTAAGACAAGAGGAAGGAAAAAATGGTATCTAATAGCCTGGAAGGGGTATGGACCGGAAGACAATTCCTGGGAACCTGCTACGGCCATACACGCACCCCGTTTGCTCCGCGCCTTCCACAAACAAAACTCCCGTTAAAGAAGCGGCCTAAGAGGGGTGTACTGTCAGGAACACGCATTGCCACACCACAACTCATAGGTACCTTCCGTGCTACCACGTTCTTCGCTCGGGAGACTACAAGTCCCATGAGCCTTTGCACTTCCGGCATGCGCGCGCAGACGCGGAAGGCTTAATAGAGCACTTCCGCGCTGGCGTCTCTGCCGATTATCCTGGAAGCCTTGAGGGAGCAGCGCGTCTTGGTTGCGGTCCTCATTTCGTTGGAGAAAGTCCGTTACGTCAGGAGACGGAGCGGCGCTAAGAATCCTATCCTGACTTTGTTCCTTGATCAGCGGTAACGATAGCGGGTGGAGGTGCACGCTCAATAGAGTGATCCTGTTTGGTGAGACGTGTGGCTGTTGCGGTAAGGGTGCAGTGCACCACTCTGTATGCTACCTCCACTGCAGCCTGATTTGTCGACGAATACCCGATAAAGACTGCCTGAGTACTTGGGGAGGTGAACAGTGCCTCCTGGGCTCTACATTGATCTTTACACACCTGGTGTTCCTCCTCGTTGGAGAGCCACACGTTTGTAGGCTCATGCGAGTGGTAGGAATACCGGTGCATGAGAACCTTTCATGGCTAGGGCATTAATGCCCCTATTGGGATTGCGGTGAGACCGTGTGGAGCTTAACACGGAACATTTGTTCTACCCGCAGTTCTCTCACGTGTGTGAGTGGATTTGTTTTGTTTCATTTATTCTTGGCCTCATGCGAAGAACTTGGTTCGCACATAAACTATTCTCCTTCTGTTTTCCTATCTGGGGATTGTGGTTGAGTCCCAGCGCATTCATACGTCCTCTGAGAGGTGATCAGCATTGCCATTTTAGGTACGTGTGGAATGCCTGCCTAGTGAGAATTACATGAGTGTAAGATTGGTGTGTTTAATATTTGTCATTTATTTTATAGTGGAACATATATTTTCTTGATCCAAACCAGCCTTGTCCCAAGGACCCTCGAGTTTGAGGGTGAATCGGCCAAAAGGTCACAAGTGATTGTGCATCATTATTTTCTTTACAGGTAGATAAGTGTTAGAAGCGAACCCCTTCCATACGGCTTCGGAGGGTATAGTGGTGGGAGGAGGCAGAGTGTTTCTAACGTGCTGTTCTTGTCTCATTACAGGTCTCCTTCCCTGCTGTCCCCACCCTTTCCTTCCCTCGCTCGATCACTTCAATGATCTGCGCTTTAATAGCCATCAGACTTGGAGCTATCGAGAGGTGGACCATAACGAGCATCGGTCCGATCCTGAGGAGCTGAGGAACCCGACACAGGCTCGGGAGGAAGATGATCCCACCGGCAGCGACGACTCTCAGCACTCTGTGGATGACCCCAACCAACCTGGACCCTCTGGTGCCCCAGCCCCTGCAGCACCTGCGTCAGGTACATCTGTGCCAACCACCACCCCCATTCTTGCCACATCCCAGGAGACACCCAGGAGCCCTGCCCGCACAGAACAACTGAGCCAGTCTGACCTGGAGGGACAAGGTTCTCCGGCCACCCAGGAGGAGGCAGACAACCCTGCAAATGCCAGCCCTGAGGGGTCCGGTAGACCCGATGTGCCCACAACGGCAGGCCAGGCTCGTGTGGGCAGGGGTGGTGGGAGTGGAGGCAGGCGGAGGCGCGAACCTGACCAGCCAGCTGAGGGAACCAGTATGTCACACATACGCCACATCTTGGAGACATACCGGCGTGACACCAGGGGCATAAGTCAGGTAGTGGGGACCCTCAACGAGATTAAGAACCAGCAGGCCGAGCAACACGCCAGTCAACAACAACACCAAGGACGGATGGAGGCAAGACTGGGTGAGCTCCTGGCGGTGCAAACGGACATAAGCCATTCACTCCGTCGGATCGCCGACAACATGGGCAACCCTTCCTGTGCCACCAGGCGAAGGCCAGCACCAGCCACAGGGAGGGAGGAGGAGGAGGATTCATCCGACGGAGCGTCCCAAGCATCGTCAAGGCCTGCATCTGAGGGTCCCTGAGGAAGGTGGGTCGTCCACGGAAAAGACCGTGAGAGGCAGCGGACCATCCACATCTCCCAGGTCACCTGGCCTGGCACCTGGCCCTCTGGCGCAACAGCAGCACCTCATCCAATGACATTCTCTGCCACATGGACTTGCTGGTCACAGTCTGACCAATGATGACCAACACTGTGGTCTGGACTCTGATGACTCCAACTGTCAAGGATGCCATCTCCCCCTGTGAACTTTGGATTCCATGCACACTGTATAGCACCTATTTGTCCACACTAAACAGGCCCCCCACCGAGAATAAATCTCTTTTTCTACAATTACATGTTGCATTCATTTTGCATGAGTACGCAACCTACGTGTGGGTAAATGTCAAACTATGCATGAGTGTTGAACTAACTCCAGCCATCCATACCCTGGAATCTGAGTCTAGGACAGGACACACATGGGTCACAATGTATCATACTATACAGACATGGAGCACAATACTCACCTGTGATGGCCTCAAGATGCTGAGGGGGGGCATGCATTACTGTGTGGACAGACCAATTTGGAAGAGTATCCTGAAGGCGTAGAGGTCATGGCTCATGTGGATGTTGCCGGGGAGGGAGTAGCAGGTATGTCTTGCCAGGTGGGAGAACTATGTCCTGCATGCTGGAGTACGGTGGATGTGAAGAATGGTGGCCAGGGCAAGGTTGGATGCACTGAGTTGGCACAACGGGGTCTCGGATGACAGACGGCCAAGGTTGGTGTGGGGTCTGGGGTTGTGTCCTGCCTCCTGAGTGTGGGTGAGGAGTCCGAAGGTCATCCTGCAGCACACAGTGATAAATTGCAGCTATCGCTGGTGGACGGTGATGTGGCTGGGGCGCATGATGTTGAAGCTGAGGTGTGCACATGCAGCCTGGAAGTGGACTGGTTTCCCGGGTGTTAGGATGTACTTGCTCCGTAGAGGGCGGTGCAGTAGTTGACACGGCTGGTGTTGTGCTCCTGGGGCATGGTCTGTCTTTCCCTGGAGTGGATCTATCTGTGGATCATGTGCATCATGCAGAGGGTGTTGCACCCTGAGGTACAGATGCTGGTGATTAGCATGGTAAATGTGAGTTACAATTCCATGATGCACACCATCTTGTGTGCGTGGCCACTGGGTGCATGTGCAGGGCTCTTGCGGGTGGGACACAAGCAGTTGACCCACCTGTAAGGGGACAATCCTCAAATGATTACCTCAGTCCTGTACAAGTTCAGCCTCAGGTGGCTGATGTTCAGCCATCCATCAATGGATCTCATGCCTTCTTTAATGTTGGAACTGCCAATGGCTGCGTCTTTGGTGAGGGTGAGGAGCACTTGGCTGTCAATGGCATACAAGCTGATGAACAGGTGCTGTGTGCATGTGATGCCGGTGAGGGGGACCTGGACACATTGAGGATTGACACGCTGAGAGATGATACCTGGGCCATGTGCCAGATTATGCCACTATACTCCATGCTGAAGGCATGAGTCCCACTCCCATGGCCTTGCTGGTGTACGGAGCCGGTGGGGAGTAGGAGGGACATTACCTGGTTGCTGTGACAGGGCCTGGAAGGCGGGGCAGCGCTGTGTAGGCAGTTGGAGTTGCACAATCATCATGCAAATGTGTTGTGTGTGCGTCTAGGGTATGGCTGAGAGCAGGTGGTAACTCCTTGGATGGACAATGCTTGGAGGGTGGCTGCAACATCAGACTGTAGTGGGATGTGGGTCATGTAAGGACATGAGGTTCGTGCAATGTGCACGTTGCATGTGCTGACAGTCCAGCCTTTGGCACCGCTTGGGCGCAACAGTGGCACAGACAAGCTGATGCCAGACAAATGAATGGGTGGAGGGAGGAAGGGAGGAGCATCTTTGAGGTGTGTGTGTTGCCGAATCTGTAAACTCTCTGTGCCCTCGCTGCAGGGGCTGCAGCAGCAAGCGGCATGACATGGAAACTATGCCACTAGTTGCACACAAAGACAAGGATGTCAGAAAGGACTACTGCAACAGGCGTATGTAAAGGAGGAGTGTCCGCTTTCCCATGGCACACCCAGAGACAATTGATGCACAATCACCAAAGATGACTGACACCGGATCATTAAACTGAAGGACGAGCTGCGCACAGGATACACACCCTCAGCAGGTGTTGACGGTCTGTTGTGGCAACCAACATGCCCAAATACATACACAACCATGGACATCATGCACAATGGATATTCTAATCCCTGAAGAACTGCATGCATGTTGATAAACTACACATAGACTCATATGCCCAATCTTTGACAACTATGCCAGAGATGCCGCATGCAAAGTGGCAAGAGACCAGCATTGACCGAGATGAGGCACCTTGGAGGGTGAGGTACACCTTTATTACTCAGGTTCACACCTAGGGAAATGCATCAATAGGAACAGACTCACAGGTCATTTGGCAGAACATGTGGGACCTACACCGGACACCCCCTTCACAACACAGATGCTGTAAATCCATTGAACTGGCACACAAGTGAAGTGTGTGAGCCAAACACCCCCTGCTGCACACGGAGGGGCTTCAATTCCCCATTTATCCTCTAATGGGGATGTCCCACACTATGTCCACCCATAGCATCCCGTATGTTTCAGAGGGAAGTTGTACACACATTGATGCCTTCATCAGAATCCACTGTCCCATCACAGATGACTGCTACGAAGGGTGACTATCAATACATGGGAGTCATGCAACATGTCATGTGCCCCATGGTGAGTCGACATGTATGTATAGTAACACAACATGCACAGGAGCAGTGCCCACACATTACAAACACCTACCAACACCAAAATGCCGTGCAGCAATCCTTAACCAAATAGACTTTTCACCATGTCCGTGCATGGGACGCTGATTCAGCACACGTTGCAATACTCATGAGGAATAGCGGGAGCCCAACGATGACACGAGCAGACAGCATGCCAAACAACCTGGGGATGACAGACACACAAGAAGTCAGGGAAGACATTGTCATCCGCATGCATGGTAATTTACTCTACAGGAATAAGTCTGTCACCATGCTATATTACAATTGAGTGTCTAAGCTAAAATGTGTGGAAGGACATCATCACTCGAGTGACACATCTGAACACACATCTAAGTCACTTAGCATACAGTCAGCTGGACACACACATTGCAACACATGCCACACAAGGCTCCAGCCGTGCACACTCAGACCCATGGACTCACCATTATGAGAAGAAGTTTCGTATGAGCTGACTCTGGATGTCGTCGTCCTCCTCCTCCTCATCGTCACTTGCCTCGTGACCAAGCCCTTCATCCTCCCGGGTGGATGTTCCTTCTCATCCGGATCCAGGATGAGTGGCACAGCCTTCTCCACTGCCATGTTGTGCAGCATGCAGCACACGAGGAAGATCTTGCAGGCCTTCATCGGCGTATATGAGAGGGACCCGCCTGTCTTGTGACGGCACCGGAATCTGCTCTTCAGGAGGCCAAACGTCCTCTCAATCACTCGCCTGGTCTGCCCATGTGCGTTGTTGTAACGGTGATCTGCAGCTGTTCTGGGGTTGCGGAGGGGTGTCATCAGCCATGGCATGTTGTGATAGCCAGAGTCCCCTACATGGAAACATCATGTAAAGAAGTGGGTCAGGAGATGCCGTAAGATACTAAAATAGCGCAAAATAGAGGACAAACAGAGTATACCCACCAACAAGACATGCTCATTCGTTGTGCAGCCCCAGCATCATTTCTGGCACCCTGCTACGCCTCATGATGTAGGCATTGTGTGCTGACCCTGTAAAACGTGCACAGACATGGGAAATCAGCATGTTAGCAAGACACACCACAAGGGCATTTATAGAGTGGTAATGTTTACGGTTGCGATAGGCCACCTCCTGTGCCTGTGGTGGTACCAAAGCCACATGTGTCCCATCAATAGACCCTATGACATGGAGCATCCCTCCCAGGGCATAGAACTCACCCTTGACACCTGTCAACTGCTCACGAGTTGGAAAATGGATGAATTCATCCAGGTGCTCCAACATGGCTTCTAAAAAATCATGCAGGACACGGCTGAACATGGTCTGTGACATGCCACCCACATCAGCTATGATGAATTGAAACGTACCGGTGGCAAAAAAATGTAGGGCTGCCATCACCTTCATCTTGGGGGTCAGCGCAGTAGGATACCTGTGTCACGGTTGGAGGTGTTGTTCAAGCTTTGCTGTCAAGTTCTCAAACAACTGTTGCGAGAAGCGGTAACGTCTTATGCAGTCACGTTCCCTCATGGCAGCCAAGTCTGGCATTGGTCGGGGGAGAGGCGGTGCCCTGCAGATAATTGGGACGAAGAACGAAGAGTGAGTACCTAACAACATCAATGTCAATGAACTGAGCACATGCTCAACTGCTACTACACATCTGCTAAATACAGAGTTGGGTCTGTGCTATACATTCAGGACACGTATGCCAGCCAGGTGATACTCCTACGACAAGCCAGCTACCCCCGTTGATAGTCACGTTCTACATGACATGGCCCAAAACCAGCTGTGGGCCAGTGTAAGTGAACAGCCAGAGACATCACAGGAGTGACATACATCCACATATCTGCATTTTAAGGATGTTATCTCATACAGACTGCTGGCGTCAATCTAGACGCACAGGTCACATGTCATTGGAAATGTACAGATCATACACATAGCGATGAAGGGGTACACGTGAAAAACGAAAACACAGACATGGATACGCCGCAGATATGTCCTCATATCATAAAATCATCTTTGAAGCATCCAGACACACGTAACGTGTGAATCCACATGTGGCATGGTGTGCGTATATGTGTGCCATGCCCATCTACACACAGACACATGTTGGATTCAGCAACAGCAGATGCAGTTGACGGAACAACACCAGCAAGCTCATGGGAACACATGACACACACAGGACATGTTCACATCGGGGCACGCTGTTACTTAGATGTCAGGTGTTAGTGTCCCTGTCCCTGGCATCAGGGGACATTTGCGGGTGTTGGTGACTGTGCCATACCAGTGATGCAGTGCTTGGCACGTTTGTACTACATGCACACATGTGCATTGTGGGAAGGGGAAGTGTGCCACATACTGCCCCATCACACATGACATCACACATCTATTGTGCTAAAACATGAGGAGACATGTGCCGCATCACTGCCTGACACACCTAGGCCTTGCACATGTAGGACTGCAATGACTATGACTTGATGTACAGCCGTGCACGAGTCTGATACCTCCATTCCATTCGTGTGCACCTCCTATCACCTGTGTAAGCTGTGAAGCGCACCGTACACACGCTCTGAGGGCATGTGAACGGTCCGTATCATCACATTGTTGTTCCCGCCGGAGTACGGGTGTGTGTACGGACCGTACACACGTACGTGTACGACCAGTGTGTACACGTACGTGGACTACCAGTGTGTACACGTACATGGACTACCAGTGAGTACACGTTGGTGTACACACTGGTCGTACACGTACGTGTACACACTGGTAGTACACATATGTGTACACACTGGTCATACACGTATGTGTACACACTGGTCGTACACGTACGTGGACTACCAGTGTGTACACGTACGTGGACTACCACTGTGTACACCAACGTGTACACACTGGTAGTCCACGTAAGTGTACACACTGGTAGTCCACGTACGTGTACGACCAGTGTGTACACGTACGTGGACGACCAGTGTGTACACGTTGGTGTACACACTGGTCGTACACGTATGTGTACACACTGGTCATACGCGTACGTGTACACACTGGTAGTCCACGTACGTGTTCGACCAGTGTGTACACGTACGTGGACTACCAGTGTGTACACGTTGGTGTACACACTGGTCGTACACGTACGTGTACACACTGGTCGTACACGTACGTGGACTACCAATGTGTACACGTACGTGGACTACCAGTGTGTACATGTACGTGTACGGCCAGTGTGTACACCAACGTGTACACACTGGTAGTCCACGTATGTGTACGATCAGTGTGTACACGTTGGTGTACACACTGGTCGTACACGTACGTGGCAAACACAATGTGCAACTGGTGCGGTAGGAGTACGTGTGAAACGCACCGTACCTGTGTGTGGATAGCTAAATTACATAGGGACACATGAGGGACAAGTATTAGGGCCTAAATGCATGCTGGTTGTCATGGATACCGATTTTCAAGTTCAAATTTTCAACCATGTGGCCTGGAATAGGCAGTTGGCAACTAAATACAATGTTGCAAAATGGTTGTTGACTTCACATCATGCTCAAATTTTGAACCATGCAAAGGCCCTCACTGGGGTATGTTTAAAGGGATTGGAGGAAACGTAGGATGCAAATGAGACTGACCAATCACTCTGTACTCCTGTAAATTAAACAGCCCAGCAAGGCAGATATAAGTCAGCCAGAACCCATGAGAGGGCACTTGCCTGCACTAACTTACACTCGACACCACTGCTGCTGCTTGTGATTCCTCTGGCACCATGTCAGGGACTGTGGAGAGGGCCCAGCCTTTCAGCTATGAGGAGAATGAGGCATTGCTTGATGTAATCCTCCCACAGTACCCCAACCTGTATGGGAGACCAGGGGAGCAGGTGAGTGCTGACTCCACTAGCTTTTACTGTGCCCCTTTTTTGTGACTGTCACTTCTGGCATTGTGTCCAAGTGTGACAGACATGCAATGTTGTTTAGCGTGGTTCCCAGGGGGGGGGGGAATGGCTTATGTCTCCCATGCAGAGCATGATGTAGTTCCTGTCTGCACTCCTCACTTGCATTGTGCTTACTGTGACATTCACTGCATAGTGCATGGCACATTTAGCCTGCCCAATCCTTATGCCGATTTTTGTCCTATTGTCCAGAGGTGATTCCCTGGCCCCCCCAGTGTGACAGGTGACTGTACCCACAGATGTGTGTGAGTTGCGTGGAGCTGTGGTGAGAGTGTCCAAATGATGTGCACGCCCCCTGGACATTGATGTGTGTGAATGTTCCTTGTCATGTGGGAGAGTGTCTATGTGGAGTGTTGCACCCCAGCTGCATGGAGGAGGCAACAGCTGCACCCATCTGATGTGAGAAGTAAGCCGTGCAGAGTGTCTGACTTGCTGAGCTAGCACCACACCTGTGACACCCCACAGGCAAGTGGCACATGTGCAGAGTGAGGTTTGTATCCGCTGTTGCCAATGGGAGGTGATTGATCTGTGCCTGTGTGTGTCTGTGTACTCTGCTGAGGTTGCGTCAGTGGCCTGGGGCATGTGACTGCTTGGAGGTGCTGTCCATCAGCCTGGTGTTGCATGTGATGCACAGTGTGTGCCATGATCATGGAGTGTGTTGCACCCCTCATGCCACCTGTGTACTTTCAATGCCATGTAGTGCATTGGGGCTTCCACATAGGCTAATGTCCCTATGAGAAAGGTGCAATTGGTTGCCAGCATAATATGCCTTGTTCTACATATCAAAGATGTTCAAATGTGTGTCTCTGTGACATGGAGCAGGTGTAGTGATGTTGTCTCACTTTGTCATCCTCACAGGTAACCGCCTACGCCAAGGGGGAGATATGGAAGCATCCCGTTAGGGCCGTGAGATCTGTGGAGGGTCGCAGTCGGCGCCTCGCCCAGGTGAGGAAACGCTGGCAGGACATCCGGTGCTGGACCCGGAGGATCGGCGGGGGCCGACGACTGACCCAACAGATGAAGCGTGTCCTGGCGATGGTCTTCCCTGACTTGGATAGGCGGTTACAGGAGTTGCAGCAGCAGGAAGGGGGTAGGTACATGTGTGTTTGTTGTGTGTCACCAGCTTTTGGAAGTGCTCAGTTGCCTGGATACACAGCGAGGGTTAATTTGTGCAGTGCATATCCTGTTCCCCAAAGTCAAACGGTGCTGTTCCTCCTCCCTTCCCCTAAATGACATGTGTTCCCTGGTCTGTGTGTAATCACTATTGCACATGGTCATCTAGGCTGCCAGTTCATCCAAGTGCACATTGCTTTCTGCATCATATGGGGGGGGGGGGGGGGTCTGAGACATGTGTTGTTACCTTGCCTGTGCCCTGTCCTGTACAGTCATTTGGGTGTCCATGTTAGTTGGCACTGATGCTGAGTCTCAACATAGGAGTGTGAGCTTTCAAATGAACAGACTTGCAGCATGCATTAACAATGTTGTGGCCTCAGACATTATGTGCATGAGTGGGAGATATGCATAGTGCAGGGACGGTAGCTCAGGTTACAGTCAGATAATTCCAGGACAATGGAGCAGTGTTCCCACTACAGTCCCCTAAGACACCCTTGCCTCGGAATCATGTGTGTCATCCAACACTGTGCCCATTCTCTGTGTGTTCAGCATAGTTTGGCCTCTGTGGCATAGTTCCCTGCCCTCATTTGTATTTATCTGAAGTGTGCTACATGTGCCCATTGTACAGGCTGACCCCATTTTGCTTGTGCATCCTCACACTGGGCAGTGCCTGTGTGTCTATGTACAACTATCTGTTGATGGTTGTTGGTCACAAATATGTGTTGGCAGCCTCACGAGGTGATGTGGAGTACATTTAGGAATTCTTGATGCACATTGGAGTAAACCCAGATTAAGAGGTGTCACTTCTTGATCTGTCTCAATCACATTGTCTCAGGTATGGGGGTTTTGTGCGGGCAAGGCCTACATGTCCAAACCTTATGTCTCCTTGCCGGGTCTGACCTGTGTGTGATAATTGTCTGGACAGACACTCAACATGCAGTGACCCAGTCATGTTTTGCTGGGTTTAATGTTTGTGCTTTGCAGCATGTGTCAAAAATGGAAATACGTGGCTCATGCTCATCCATTTTTGCCACCAGTGTGTGGGCGAGATGCTACGTAGTTTGGTCTGTGTGTGCTGACATCTGTGTGGACATTCTTTCTTGCCATGAGGGTGTCTCCTCAGTGCAGGTGCTCCTTATCCCGACACATTGCAGGCCCATTAGCTAATGCATTGTCCTGTGTTTGGACATGTGTGCCACTCCACATGACAGGCAGTGGGTCAGATGTGTTGGCAACTGTGTCATCATGGTACGGATGGCCATGTGACAGGTGGCATGATTCAAGTTTTCAGTCAATAAGCATTGTACCTTGGCACTCACTACACTTGTCAACATGTCTCCATTTTTCCTATGCTTCTTTTTGCTAGTTGGTTGTGAAGGACAATAATGTGCCTGCATGACAGATGTCTCCCAGGGAAGTGCAAAAGAAAGTACTTTTACACTTTCCGTGGACACGCAGGCACATTTCACTGGAAGGCACAGTTTGATTACCACTTGTTTTCTGAATATACATATCCATGTTCACACAGTGTGTTTGCATGTGTGTAAGTCCTTGGTTGTTGCTGATACAAACTTACGAGTGTCAAGTCATCCAAACCACCGTGGTGCCATGTATATGTACTTACTGATACCCCATTTCTTATTTACAGTGGCTTTTTAGAATTCGGCTGCCAGCTCATACAATGGCTGTGTAAATGTATTTTTGTGTGCACATCATTGTGTGACTTCTGTCATACAGGCAGATGTGTCTTCTGTTCACAAAGTGGCACATTCACACATTCTAAACACGTACATTGTGTAAAGTGTTGTGAGTCCCAAAGGATTGCAATGTTTTTGGCTATGGTTTCCTAAGTATTCACAGGTCTCAGAGTGTGGGGACACCTTCAGTATTGAGGTGTGCACTGGGGTGCACCAATACTGTTTCGTTCACAGTGAACAAGAGGTGGCATGGATTCATATTCTTGCTGTGCTCAACTGTCCCCAGACACTAGCTTCTCAGTATAATTCGATATCAAGTTATTTGCTGCTGTGTCATGATCTCCATTGTTTCCAAGTGTCATGGTGGGTCAACCAACTGGGGAGTGCAGGGTTACATGTGTGCGGACTATTCTAGATGTTACTCATTATGCATTTCCTGATATGCACTGTGACATTTTTATTGGGACTCATGTGTCTGTTGTATACAGGTGACTGATTTTTTTCTGTCTCTTCACCTTGCCCACAGCATCATCGGAGGACACCGAGGGAGACACCTGCACGGAAGTGGAGGAGGGCTCTAGCACCGCTGCCACCACTGCTGCGGAGTCTGCGGGAGCAAGTGGCATGGAGGGCGAGGGGAGTCAGGCGGAGGACCTGTCTAGTGACAACACTGACTATGACGCAGACGGGTCCGATGCTGAACTCCTCCAGGGGGCAGAGGCTGCTACGACACCTGGCAGCAGCACTACATCTGTCACCGCCCCCTCCATTCCCATCACCGACCTCCCAGTTGCTCCGGTCCCTTCTGTCCGTGCTAGGCAACACCGTGTCTCCTTCGTGCCAGGCACCGCACCCCCTGCCCCTGTCCCCCCTGCTGCCCTCACTGCAGAGTCTGTGGACATTCTGCGGCAGTTGCAGGTTGGACAGACATCGCTGCTGAATGTCTTCCATGGCCACACCCGAATGATGACACAGATTGTGTCGTACATGGAGGGCTTGTCATCAGCGATGTCTGACCAACGGATGTTGCTGAGGTCCATGGACTCTTCACTGACGGCAGCAGTGAGTCTCCTGCAGCGCTTCGTCCCCCCCTACCCCTGCACCATCCACACTTCCCACTTCCATACCTGTCCCAAGCACACACAGGCATTCACAAGCACGCACCCCAGCAGACACAGGCAGCACACCACCACGTAAGGGCAAGTGCACTCCTCCTGGCACGCACACTCAGGGGGATGAGGGCACACCCACTGGGTCTGGGGCACACAGGCATACACGCAGCCACAGTACGAGGCCGCATGGCGCAATAACCAGTCCCTCCAAAGGCACTGCCCTTGGCTCCCCTACCACACATCCAGAGAAAGAGGCCTACTTGGCTGTGCTGGGCCTCAGCCCCTCTGTCTCTCCAGCCCGCAAACGGGAACGCACTCCACGGGTAGGGGAGTTGAGTCTACCCCCTTTCCCCCCCTCCCCCAGTAGCGCTGCACCCCATCACTCCGACCCCCCCCTCCTTTGAGGCTGTGTTGTCTTCGGGTGAAGGGGAGACGCTTGACGACCTGGCAGCAGTGTGCAGCGCCGAGCTGACCTCCACCTTTGGTGCTACCCCACCCCCTGAGGTGGAGGCGTCCGTCCCTGTACCCACCACACCTACCCTTACACCTCCTGTCCCTGCGGTGCCTGGTCCTTCCCCACATGATGCCCCCCCGTGTCGAGGAACCTGAGGGTTCTAATGTGCAGGCAAGCTAGGGGAGACGCGTGGCCATGTGTCCCCCCCAAGGACTTCAGATCTGGACTGGCCATGTGCCTTTGTTAATAGTGTCGTTAACTACTTTTTCATTTAATGCTGAATAAAGCATTTTCTTTTCAGTTTGAACACGTTTGCATTTCAGGTATTGATGTGGCTGCTGATGGTCCCGGAGTTAGGGTGGTGGTAATGTGTTATGTGTCAGGAAAAAGTTGTAGTCTGATGCTAATGGGGTGGACATCACAATGTCTCTGCAAAGTATATTTGGTCGTGTGTGCTATTTGTGTTTGGAGACATTGTCCCAAGGACTGTTCCTTCCTCTATGGCACCTGACATCTACCCTGCAGGGAGTTGCCCTTTTGTTGTGCTGACCTGTGTCTACATTTCCTTTGTTGGTGACGGATCCCTTCAACTATGGCCATGCCTGCTCAGCAATGTCTCCGGCTGCATCGTCTGTGCCATCCTTGCTAGTCACTGTACTTGTGTATTGAGTATGCTGTCATGCCTTAATGGCGACAATCAGCATTTTCCACACTATGCATGTGTGTTATCCCAGCCTAGCACACATTTGGTACTTGTTCTGCAGGGTATTTGAGCACCTGACTGACAATTGTGGGCATTGTATCTGTGGGAAGTCCACCCTATTCCTTCCATGAGAGGCAACATCTTGGTGGCTGTCCCGGCACCTGTTCATTCCTATCAGTCCTGGGATGTGCGGGACAGTGTGTGTTCCCTTTGGCTCTCTTAGTGTAGTGGCAATTGACATGAGTATACAGTCTTGTGGCATGATCTCTCTGTGTGTATTGTGCTGCATCTGCCAGGGATGGGTATGCATGTGTCATTTGTCCTCACACCCACATGTGTTGTGTCATGCAGTGGGGGAAGGACATCCATCCTCATGGGATGGATGTCCTTCCCCCTGTCAGTGATGTGTTGTTATGGCACTATCAACATAGTCGAAAATTAGGGATGCGTACATACACCCATGGAGTTGTGCTCATCTGATCATAATGTATACACACCCATGGCTCTGTCCACTGCTGGGAGTGATAGGCACCCACGCCCATGTCTCTGTCCACTGCTGGGAGTCCTCTGCACCCACCCCTCACATGTCTCTGTCCACTGTTGGGAGTGATAGGCACCCACCCCTCACATGTCTCTGTCCACTGCTGGGAGTGATAGGCACCCACCCCTGACATGTCTATGTCCACTGCTGGGAGTGATAGGCACCCACCCCTCACATGTCTATGTCCACTGCTGTTATTCCTCTGCATCCACCCCTCAGATGTCTCTGTCCACTGCTGGGAGTCCTCTACCCCCACCCCTCACATGTCTCTGTCCACTGCTGGGAGTCCTCTGCACCCACCCTTCACATGTCTCTGTCCACTGCTGGGAGTCCTCTGCACCCACCCCTCACATGTCTCTGTCCACTGCTGGGAGTGATAGGCACCCACCCCTCACATGTCTCTGTCCACTGCTGGGAGTGATAGGCACCCACCCCTCACATGTCTCTGTCCACTGCTGGTATTCCTCTGCACCCACCCCTCACATGTCTCTGTCCACTGCTGGGAGTCCTCTGCACCCACCCCTCACATGTCTCTGTCCACTGCTGGGAGTCCTCTGCACCCACCCCTCACATGTCTCTGCCCACTGCTGGGAGTAATAGGCACCCACCCCTCACATGTCTCTGTCCACTGCTGGTATTCCTCTGCACCCACCCCTCACATGTTTCTGTCCACTGCTGGGAGTCCTCTACACCCACCCCTCACATGTCTCTGTCCACTGCTGGGAGTCCTCTGCACCCACCCCTCACATGTCTCTGTCCACTGCTGGGAGTCCTCTGCACCCACCCCTCACATGTCTCTGTCTACTGCTGGGAGTCCTCTGCACCCACCCCTCACATGTCTCTGTCCACTGCTGGGAGTGATAGGCATCCACCCCTCACATGTCTCGGTCCACTGCTGGGAGTGATAGGCACCCACCCATCACATGTCTATGTCCACTGCTGTTATTCCTCTGCATCCACCCCTCACATGTCTCTGTCCACTGCTGGGAGTCCTCTGCCCCCACCCCTCACATGTCTCTGTCCACTGCTGGGAGTCCTCTTCACCCACCCTTCACATGTCTCTGTCCACTGCTGGGAGTCCTCTGCACCCACCCCTCACATGTCTCTGTCCACTGCTGGGAGTGATAGGCACCCACCCCTCACATGTCTCTGTCCACTGCTGGGAGTGATAGGCACCCACCCCTCACATGTCTCTGTCCACTGCTGGTATTCCTCTGCACCCACCCCTCACATGTCTCTGTCCACTGCTGGGAGTCCTCTGCACCCACCCCTCACATGTCTCTGTCCACTGCTGGGAGTCCTCTGCACCCACCCCTCACATGTCTCTGCCCACTGCTGGGAGTGGTAGGCACCCACCCCTCACATGTCTCTGTCCACTGCTGGTATTCCTCGGCACCCACCCCTCACATGTTTCTGTCCACTGCTGGGAGTCCTCTACACCCACCCCTCACATGTCTCTGTCCACTGCTGGGAGTCCTCTGCACCCACCCCTCACATGTCTCTGTCCACTGCTGGGAGTCCTCTGCACCCACCCCTCACATGTCTCTGTCCACTGCTGGGAGTCCTCTGCACCCACCCCTCACATGTCTCTGTCCACTTCTGGGAGTGATAGGCACCCACCCCTCATATGTCTGTCCACTTCTGGGAGTGATAGGCACCCACACCTCATATGTCTCTGTCCACTGCTGGTATTCCTCTGCACCCACCCCTCACATGTCTCTGTCCACTGCTGGGAGTCCTCTGCACCCACCCCTCACATGTCTCTGTCCACTGCTGGGAGTCCTCTGCACCCACCCATCACATGTGTCTGTCCACTGCTGGGAGTGATAGGCACCCACCCCTCATATGTCTGCCCACTGCTGGGAGTCCTCTGCACCCACCCCTCACATGTCTCTGTCTACTGCTGGTATTCCTCTGCACCCACCCCTCACATGTCTCTTTCCACTGCTGGGAGTCCTCTGCACCCACCCCTCACATGTCTCTGTCCACTGCTGGGAGTGATAGGCACCCACCCCTCACATGTCTCTGTCCACTGCTGGTATTCCTCTGCACCCACCCCCATATGTCTGTCCACTGCTGGTAGTGATAGGCATCCACCCCTCACATGTCTCGGTCCACTGCTGGGAGTGATAGGCACCCACCCATCACATGTCTATGTCCACTGCTGTTATTCCTCTGCATCCACCCCTCACATGTCTCTGTCCACTGCTGGGAGTCCTCTGCCCCCACCCCTCACATGTCTCTGTCCACTGCTGGGAGTCCTCTGCACCCACCCTTCACATGTCTCTGTCCACTGCTGGGAGTCCTCTGCACCCACCCCTCACATGTCTCTGTCCACTGCTGGGAGTGATAGGCACCCACCCCTCACATGTCTCTGTCCACTGCTGGGAGTGATAGGCACCCACCCCTCACATGTCTCTGTCCACTGCTGGTATTCCTCTGCACCCACCCCTCACATGTCTCTGTCCACTGCTGGGAGTCCTCTGCACCCACCCCTCACATGTCTATGTCCACTGCTGGGAGTCCTCTGCACCCACCCCTCACATGTCTCTGCCCACTGCTGGGAGTGGTAGGCACCCACCCCTCACATGTCTCTGTCCACTGCTGGTATTCCTCGGCACCCACCCCTCACATGTTTCTGTCCACTGCTGGGAGTCCTCTACACCCACCCCTCACATGTCTCTGTCCACTGCTGGGAGTCCTCTGCACCCACCCCTCACATGTCTCTGTCCACTGCTGGGAGTCCTCTGCACCCACCCTTCACATGTCTCTGTCCACTGCTGGGAGTCCTCTGCACCCACCCCTCACATGTCTCTGTCCACTGCTGGGAGTGATAGGCACCCACCCCTCACATGTCTCTGTCCACTGCTGGGAGTGATAGGCACCCACCCCTCACATGTCTCTGTCCACTGCTGGTATTCCTCTGCACCCACCCCTCACATGTCTCTGTCCACTGCTGGGAGTCCTCTGCACCCACCCCTCACATGTCTCTGTCCACTGCTGGGAGTCCTCTGCACCCACCCCTCACATGTCTCTGCCCACTGCTGGGAGTGGTAGGCACCCACCCCTCACATGTCTCTGTCCACTGCTGGTATTCCTCGGCACCCACCCCTCACATGTTTCTGTCCACTGCTGGGAGTCCTCTACACCCACCCCTCACATGTCTCTGTCCACTGCTGGGAGTCCTCTGCACCCACCCCTCACATGTCTCTGTCCACTGCTGGGAGTCATCTGCACCCACCCCTCACATGTCTCTGTCCACTGCTGGGAGTCCTCTGCACCCACCCCTCACATGTCTCTGTCCACTTCTGGGAGTGATAGGCACCCACCCCTCATATGTCTGTCCACTTCTGGGAGTGATAGGCACCCACACCTCATATGTCTCTGTCCACTGCTGGTATTCCTCTGCACCCACCCCTCACATGTCTCTGTCCACTGCTGGGAGTCCTCTGCACCCACCCCTCACATGTCTCTGTCCACTGCTGGGAGTCCTCTGCACCCACCCATCACATGTGTCTGTCCACTGCTGGGAGTGATAGGCACCCACCCCTCATATGTCTGCCCACTGCTGGGAGTCCTCTGCACCCACCCCTCACATGTCTCTGTCTACTGCTGGTATTCCTCTGCACTCACCCCTCACATGTCTCTTTCCACTGCTGGGAGTCCTCTGCACCCACCCCTCACATGTCTCTGTCCACTGCTGGGAGTGATAGGCACCCACCCCTCACATGTCTCTGTCCACTGCTGGTATTCCTCTGCACCCACCCCCATATGTCTGTCCACTGCTGGTAGTGATGGGCACCCATCCCTCACATGTCTCGGTCCACTGCTGGGAGTGATAGGCACCCACCCCCATGTCTCTGTCCACTGCTGGGAGTCCTCTGCATCCACCCCTCACATGTCTGTCCACTGCTGGTAGTGATATGCACCCACCCCTCACATGTCTATGTCCACTGCTGGGACTCCTTGGCAGACACCCACCCACCCACCGGCACCCTTGGTGCTGTACACTGCTGTCCTGGCCATGTACACACCCCAATATACTGGTTATATGCTGCACCAGGCCCTAAGCCAACATTCGTGGCGTGTGTACACCTTGTATCACTAATGTACTGGTGCCCTAGAGGTACGGGTGATGCGGTCCGTACCACCGCATTCATCGGTTGGGTACGGTCCGTACCACGCGTACCCCTACATCACCACTACAATGGTGGTACGCGCCATACCCACGCCCTGAGTGCGTGGGTACGGGCCGTACCACCATTGGAGTGGTGATGTAGGTGTACGCGCCGTACCCACGCCCTCAGAGCGTGGGTACAGCCCGTACCACGTGTACCCCTACATCACCATTCCAATGGTGGTAAGGCCCGTACCCACGTATTCAGGGCGTGGGTACGGCGTGTACCCCTACATCACCACTCCAATGGTGGTACGGGCCGTACCCACGCTCTGAGGGCGTGGGTACGGCGCGTACCCCTACATCACCACTACAATGGTGGTACGGGCCGTACCCCTGCTCTGAGGGCGTAGATACGGCCCGTACCACCACTGGAGTGGTGATGTAGGGGTATGCGTGGTAAGGGCCGTACCCACGCTCTGAGGGCGTGGTTACGGCCCGTACCACCATTGGAGTGGTGATGTAGGTGTACGCGCCGTACCCACGCCCTCAGAGCATGGATATGGGCAGATATGGCCAGTACCACGCGTACCCCTACATCACCACTCCCATGGTGGTACGGGCCGTACCCACGCCCTCAGAGCGTGGGTACGGCTCGTACCACCATTGTAGTGGTGATGTAGGGGTACGCGCCATACGCACGTCCTCAGAGCGTGGGTACGGCCCGTACTACCATTGGAGTGGTGATGTAGGGGTACGCACCGTACCCATGCCCTGAGTGCGTGGGTACGGGCCGTACCACCATTGGAGTGGTGATGTAGGGGTACGCGTGGTACGGGCCGTACCCACGCTCTGAGGGCGTGGGTACGGCGCGTACACCTACATCACCACTCCAATGGTGGTACGGGCCGTAACCACGCCCTGAGTGCGTGGGTACGGCCCGTACCACCATTGGAGTGGTGTTGTAGGGGTACCCGTGGTACGGGCCGTACCCACGCTCTGAGGGCGTGGTTGCGGCCCGTACCACCATTGTAGTAGTGACGGGTACGCGTACGCGGGGATTGGTGGACACGCCCCCTGAAGTGACCAGACCCTGGAGGTAATGTATGGACAGTATATGGTATTTTACAAATTTGGTGGAGGTTATGTTTCCTGGCCCTCGCCCCCCTTTGCCCCTGGGTGTTGTGCTGACCTTCTGCGGCATGCGCGGCGGTTTCGGTGCACCAGGTCGTAGGCTAGGAGGGCCGGGATGACACATAGGATGGGGTCCATGGCTGTCCGTCGCGTCCCGCAGCTCATTCTTCGCGTCGTCCTCAATTTCACGGGAGTTTTTGGCTGCCGTAAAAAATGATCCGTGCGGAGTGACGTAGGCATGAATCGTACTTGCTGGTCCGTAGAACGCTGCCTGACTCCATCCAGACGTCACGTACGCGATATCCCGGATCGGAATTGTGGGTATTTTTTCGTCGCACGTAGTTTTTTACGATTCGTACGGAAATGGTATTTCTGTACGAATCGTACTTGCTGGTTTGTAAGGTGCATTTCCCGGGTACGAGTCGTACGGAGAATACGCTCCGTACGACCATTCGTACCCGGGTTTTACAGGATCGGAATCGGCACCTTAGTGTCCAGTGGCTATGGTCTGCTCAGTCTGTTAGGGTTAAAGGAAATCCGACGGTGGTCCAGTAACTGTTTGACCGCCGATTTCCCCCAGTTAACAATGTAATTTAAGAAAGCACTCCAAAATGAGTGTTGCTTAACAACAAATTGATTACTCAGTCAGTGAAAAACGGGTTCTGGAGGCCGAGAGTTACCATACACAGTGTAATTACAGGGCTTTCCTGGTACTGACAGTACAGTCAGCTCAGCTCAGCCCAGTCCACTATTACTACATAACTTGCAGGCTCAGCTTCGTAGCTAAAGGTTAATGGATTATTAATGTTCTATTAAGATCAACATCATGTTACAGCTAGTAGTAGTCATGAATTCTATTTGAGTGGCCGACGACTCTGGTCTCTTCTTGCAGCACAGCACGGCACTGGACGCCTTCAGATCTTTTAAGATCTGATCGTGATGATCCCAGCTACTGATTGGATTAACACTGCCCTGGGACAGGAGTGTAGGGCTGGAGGGGTGGGGGAGTCTAGGGGTGCTGGGCACTTCTAGGGGCTAGAAGGGTGTTTAGTATCACCTGAGTTCCATGCCAGTAGAGACTGCACCACGCCAACTGTACGTGTGTAGTGCACTAACTGTGTTCAGTAACACATGCAAGTCACACGCCCATCCATGTTGGAGGACAATTCAGCCCCCCACTCTTCCTGTGCTCGCGCCCTGAAGCGGACTGCTTGGGCGTTTTACAACAAGTCTATAAAGAAACTGGGAGGTCCGGGCACTTGATCACCACTTACGGTTGAGAGACCTCACACCCGTCCTCCTTACACCCCTCCTATCAGGCAGCCCTTCTGCCACCACCCCCTACGATGCGATACTCTCAAAAAACTCCCACAGGGGTCAAAGGTTCCCTAACCCAGGTGGGGGAGGGGCACATTCAGCCCCAGTCAATGAATATCTCTGTGAGGCTTTTGTTAACATTGCAAAGCAGATTGCATGCCTTTTTGACAGTGTTCATGTTACTGCTGCTCCCGACATGCTTACTCACGGGGCTGCACTTAGCATGAAAACTTTCAAAAAGGCACGCAAACTGCTGCGCTTTGTTAAGAAAAGGCACGCAGCAAGCCCAACAGCACCACGTGTGCTTTCACAATCACTAATGTATGTTAATGATTATGAAAGTACACGTTGTGCTTTTGGGCTTGCTGCATGACTTTTCTTAAGACAGCGCAGAGGGGGGCAGATTGTCTGCTTTCCTTCAAGTTTTCATGTTAATCGCAGCGCCCATCATGCTTCGACACGGCGCTGCGATTAACATGAATACTTGCCTCTCGTGGTGTGTGCGCGCTTCAAAGAGGACACTGCGCGCCAGGATTCAAATAGGTGCGCGCGTGCACATGCGCGCAGCTTAAATGGAACACTGGTCATAATATAGTTGTTAAAAATATCGATTTTATTTAGTATTTTATGTGTTAGTATATGTGTTAAACTTATGTATTATTTTTGTAATGTATGTTTGAATTTTTTTAAAGTAATGAATTTTATGTTAATTAATTTTTGCATAATTTAATTTCGTAGTGGGTTTATAGGGGAATAGGGCGGGAAGTAATTTAATTATGATATATTTTTAAAGAATTATTTAGAATTAATTAATTATATGTTAATTACTTTTTGCGTAGTTTAATTCTGTAGCGGGTTGTGGGTTTATAGGGGAATAGGGTGGGAAGTAGTTTAATTGAAATAATTAATTATTTTGTTAATTAATTATTTCGTATTTAATCATTTGCATTGTTAATTAAGTTAATTGAATTATTATTAATTAATTATAAATTGAATAATAACTATTAATAATTAATTGGTAATTATGTTACTTGTGTTAATTTTTTATTAATTAGTAATTAATTAGATATTAATTAATAATAATTAATTTGTAAATATGTTAATTGTGTACTTTTTAAGGAGTGGGTTGAGGGTTGATAGGGGAGTAGGGTAGGAAGTCATTTAGTTTTAATGTCATTTTTATTATTTTTATATTATATTTATTAAATGTTATTTTATAGTGTTAATTGTGTGAATTAATTTAAATTTGATGGTTATTAATTTTATTGTTAATTGTTATTAGTTCATTAAATAATAGTTAAATAATGTTGTTAATTTATTAATAGTTTTCAATATTGTAGGTGACGTTTAAAGGGGAAAATAGTGGGAGGTAAATTGATTTTGAAAAAATAATTACTTGTTAATTAATGTTAATTATATTGCAGGAGTGGGAATACTAAATTATTCTCCTACACTATCCAACACTTTCCCTACATTTACACTTGAGGGAGTGGGAATAGTACATTATTCCCACCCGCTATCCAACACTTTTCCTACTGTTGCACTCACTGGCGTGGGAATAGTAATTTTTACCCACCCGCTATCCAACACTTTCCCTACTGTTGCACTCACTGGAGTGGGAATAGTAATTTTCACCCTCCCGCTATCCAACACTTTCCCTACTGTTGCACTCACTGGAGTGGAAATAGTAATTTTTACTCTCCCGCTATCCAACACTTCCCCTACTGTTACACTTGGTGGAGTGGGAATAGTACATTATTCCCACCCGCTATCCAACACTTTCCCTACTGTTGCACTCACTGGAGTGGGAATAGTAATTTTTATCCTCCCGCTATCCAACACTTTCCCTACTTTTGCACTCACTGGAGTGGGAATAGTAATTTTACCCACCCACTATCCAACACTTTCTCTACTGTTCCACTCGCTGGAGTGGGACTAGTAATTTTTATCCACACGCTATCCAACACTTTCCCTACTGTACAAATCGCTGGAGTGGGAATAGTACTTTTATCCCCTACGCTATGCAACGTTTTCAGTATTGTTATATTTATTGTAGTGTAAAATATAATTTTTTTAAAAAAATATTTATTTTAATGTTTTAACTTATTATATATAATTTATTTATATATATATATTATAGCTTTTATATATATATGTAATTATTTTTAATTATGTTTTTAACATTTTATAATTAAAAATATTCATTATTTTTAAATATTATTAAGTAAATATATATAAAAAGAAAATGCATGTTTATTTATTTTTTGACATTACATGTATTATTTATTCATTTTAACGTTTTTTTCATTATTTTTAATTATGTTTTACTTAATTATATGTATTATTTAATTAATTTTATATTACTTTTAAGACATTTAAAAAAGTCAATATTTTAGCAAACTATATTATTAACAACTGTATTTATGATTCGATAAATTTGTACTTACCTGTTTGTAGATAGGAAATCGATATTCTGTCACTCGATATTTTTACCTCGATATTGTGGCAGCTCGATATTCCTCTCTATATTCTGTCAGTGATCCTATGTGTGGAAGATAGGAGTGCTTTTTATAGGGATATAATTTGGTTTTGTATGACTTTGATTGTAATGTTCTGCACTATTTTATAAAGTTTTTGTATATAGGAGGAATTGAATGTTTTATGTACCACACCTTACAGTAGCTCTCTTTCGATATAGATAAAATGTGAATGCTTGCAGGGATTCAATAAAAGAAGAATCACAGATTTTTTTAGTTGTATCTACATTAAATTTATGTAATCATTAGATTGAGTAATGTTTGTATCCTTTCCTGCTTCTCAGTCATATTTTTTTCAGTCAACAACCTGCTACAAGCAGGCCAAAAAGTAGCTCAAAAACGAACCTTCCAGAAAAAAATAATTGCCATAACACCCAACGCTATTACAGAAAACGACGTTGCATGCCGCATGCAGGGACCAGATGGGCATACACATTCCAATTACCCACAACTTCCAAATTGCTACACACCCCATCCCTTTCATGGCGCATCAGACATGTGCAGGTCAAAAGGTACCATTACCATCAATAAAACTACACACACACACACACGTTAGGGTATTGGAGAGCTGACAACGCCCATAAAATGATAGGTAAAAAGAGTAATCCACACACCCACGAAGATCACCCCACTTAAACATTCACCCTGTCATGGAGAGGGGGAGGACCAAAATGACCCACAAAAATAAAACTCAGGGGATCCATGACTAAATGTTCACTGTCTCCTAAAAATATCTCCCTAACCGGTGCCACTTTACAGTACCCCACTAAAATGTTGTGCAAAATGGATGTACTGAATATTCCCCAAAAAGGACAGGCACAGGAATTTCCGAGACCAACTAATGATGTATATTTTTCTAAAAGCTAACCTACAACCCACAGCTCTTATCCAACACATCTGCAATCGAACCTCACGTGCACCACCTGTACTGTGGCCCACCACCTCTTCAGCAGCAGTATCCGAAGTCCCAACGAAGCCCAAAATTTCAAGCCAAAAAGACCACGGACTCGTTTTTCACCGACAATTTTTTGATAACAGACTCTTTACACTATGCCAAGCAAAGACACCCAGTATGCCAGAAAGCTGCATATGACCTCTCCAGACATCATTCCAAAACCTACAATATTCTAAAAGTTATGTATTATTGCATCTTTGTATATCATCTGCTTAGCATAGGTGTTTCTGCACCCAACCGCAGTGAGAAATTTACCTAGTTACATGGAGCCTACCTCGACATTTCTGGAGCACTTGCGTGAGGACCTCACTTACACTTACACTGAACCAAATGCTACTATTCCAGTTTCGTATTTCATAGATTAGGGCCTAGATACAAGCCAGTAGAGTTGAACCCCATTGAGTAGTGGTAAACATCACCCAGTATGAAACCAACCCCACAGCATTACACCTATTCACTGAGCCTATCGACATTCAAACTGAGTTACTGTTGCGCCGGCCGGTCCTCAGGAGCGGGTTGATGATTGAGGGGTCCACCTCTTGATCTAACCAAGCCTGATTGCCGTAACGGCACAGGTCAGCGGAAGGATCAAGCGAGGGAAGGAAAGGTAGGGAACGCCAGGGAAGGAGATCTGTAAAGAGAAAGAACAGAACACACAACAATAAGGATCCCCCCGAACATATGCAAGAATCAATACTGTTTCTTGGACCTGATATCTCCCCTAGCCCCTATACCTGTAAAGGAAAATAACATCCATTCTTATCATGGCGATGGTAACGTAAGGTTGAGGGTTGGTTGAGAGGTGGGCGGACTTTGCTTGTGGTGGGGAGGGTTTTTCCTCCACTTGACTCCACCGTGCCTCACAGGGGTAGAGCGTAGCCCTCTACCACTCGTGATAACCCCTGTTAAGATAGAGTCATAGAATACACCAGTTAGACAATACGACAAGGTACTGCGTCAATCACTGTATGCCCCATCAAGCATTCACCACACTCTCCCCTTCGTGTGCAATCGACACTGATAGCGTAAAGTTTTTGTATAGCATTTCATGCAGACAAGGTATGGCCCTGCGCCAATGAGCTTCCTTGGTCTGTGCTCTCCGGTCGCACTGGACCGTGCAATAGTGATAAGGTCTGTTTCAGGCTATGCGCCCCCACCCCGCCGGCCGACAAAGCAGGCCGAACACATCCAAGGTGAGAGGCTCGCTCTCCCCGCCTGCCGACAAACGCAGGCCGAGCAATTCCGCAAGGTTCTTTCGCTAGCCTCCGTATGAGCGCCCGCTCGTTTACGGAGGTTCCAATGACAGGTGGTGCAAGCACCCTTACCATACTCTAGGCAATGGACCGGAAACAAGGATCGGACGAAGAAGACGTCTCCATGAAGGAATTTCCGACATCGGGAGGCCGGTGACTTCCTGCTTTATGCGTCTGGGGCGCTTAGTCTCGCGAGACGCGCTAAGCCCCATGGGAAATGTAGTTCGGGCGGCGCTGTGAGCGCACAACGTAGTTTCGCTGCCAGCGCTCGCCAGGGGGGGGGTCATGACAGTACATCCCTCCCGCACCGAGAGCGCACCTAAGGGCCGGGTTTTGACGGATGTGCGCGATGAAAGGCCGCCACCAACCGCGGAGCATGAATGCCCAGCGCAGGTTACCATGAATTTTCCTCCGGACCGTAACCCTTCCATGCCACCAAATACCACACCTTCCCGCGGCGTACTTTCGAGTCCAACACCCTCAGGACTTCGTATTCCAGTTCACTCTCCACCAGAACAGGCGGAGGCGGCCTCCGGAGTACTGCAGTAGATGGCTTCAAGAGGGAAACGTGAAACACCGGATGGATGCGCATGTGCGCCGGCAGTCTTAGTTTCACTGCCACCGGGCTGATCCTTTTCACGATCCTGTACGGCCCAATGTATCTGGGGTTAAACACGCTACGTCTTTGAAAGTGGATGTTCCTTGTGGACAACCATACGTTATCCCCGGTACTATACAAGGGCCCTTGCCGACGGTGTTTGTCAGCTGCTGCCTTGTAGCGTTCCTTCACGGCTCGAAGATGCACCTGTGCCTGAGTCAAAGTCTCCTTTATATGTGCCACCCATGCGGCCACTTCCGGCAGGGCGTGCTGCATCCCCGGAGTAACGAAAGGGAGAAAACGCGGATGGTGGCCATAGTTACAATAGAAGGGGGAAGCTCCAGTGGAGCTATGCTTGGCGTTGTTATAGGCTATCTCCGCCAACCATAGCTGTTCCACCCACTTGTTCGAACTGACGTCCACGTAACAGCGGAGATATTGCTTGAGAGATTAATTCAGACGCTCCGTCTGACCGTCAGTTTGTGGGTGGAAGCTGGTGGACAAGGCTGTGCTGATATGCAGGGCAGAGCACCACGTCTTCCAAAACTGCGCCGTAAATTGCGACCCCCTGTCCGACACAATCACGCTAGGCAGTCCGTGCAATTGTACCACGTTTTCCAACAGTAATCCTGCCAACTGGCCCGCCGTGGGCACCTGTTTACAGGCTATGAAGTGCCCCATCTTTGTTAAAAAGTCGATAACCACCATTATGGTCATGCACCCCTGATCCAAGGGTAACCCGACTATGAAATCCACTGAAATGCGGTCCCATGGCTTTGTAGGCGTGGGTAGCGGCTGTAGCAACCCCTGCGGGCTTCTATGGTCTGTTTTCATGGCGGCGCATGTAGCACAGGAGGACACCCACGTCTGTACATCCTCTCTTATCGAGGGCCACCAACTGTCGCAAGATGTGGTCTCTGGTTTTGTCCACCCCAAGGTGCCCCGCACTGGGGGACGTGTGACACCACTGGAATACTTGCTTTCTCAACCGTACCGAAGGAAGCAACAGACGGTTATTACGTATGGGGAACCCCCCATGGAGATGCCATACTGGATGGAAGCTAAGCCAGGTCCTCCATTTGGCAGAAGCCACTCCCCTTTGGACCCCGAGAAGGAAGGTGTCCGGTTGTATGGCTCCTATCACCTGTCCCCGGGCAATGATGCTATCCACAGGAGCCCCCTCCGGTCTCACAGGGGACGTTTGCCGTGTGAGGGCATCCGCCTTCCGGTTCTCGGCTCCTGGCCAGTAGGTGATGATGAAATTGAAGCCGGCAAAAAACAACGTCCAACGGAGCTGCCGGGGAGTCAGATGTCTAGCGGCAGCCATGAACTGTAAGTTCCGGTGGTCGGTATAGACCGTCACCACGTGTCTGGCTCCCATAAGGAAATGTCTCCACTCCCCGAAGGCCACCTTGATGGCCAGGAGCTCCTTTTCGGCTATCGGATAATTCCTCTCCGCAACATTCAGCTTCTTGGACATGTAAGCCACCGGGTGAAGTTGCCCTGTGGTGGCATGTCTCTGTGACAAGACGGCGCCCACCGCGTCGTCAGAGGCGTCAGCCTCCACCACGTATGGTTTGTCAGGGTCTGGGTGCGACAGGACGGGAGCCAAAACGAAGGCTGTTTTTAAGGCCTCAAAAGCCCTGTGGGCAGCCTCATCCCACACAAATCGCTGAGATTTCCTCAACAACTGAGTGAGAGGGGCCACCAGCTTGGAGAATTGATGGATAAATCTCCGATAAAAGTTGGCGAAGCCAATGAAACACTGAACGTCACGTACATTCCGAGGAGGCGGCCACTCCCTCACAGCTGCGACTTTTCGTTCAGCCATCTCCTGGCCGGCGGGACTCAGCATAACCCCCGGGAACTCCACTGTCCGAAACGTGGAAATCGCATTTGCTTAGTTTACAGAAGAGGTTATGCTCCTGTAAGATTCCGAGCACTGTCTTTACGTGTTGTACGTGGGAGACATCATCGTTGGAGTACACCAGAATGTCATCAATATACACCACAACGTAGTGGTCCAAAATATGCCGCAAAACGTCATTGAGGAAATATTGGAATGCCGCCGGGGCGTTACACAGCCCGAACGGCATTACCAAATATTCAAATAGCCCGTAGCGGGTCTTTAAGGCGGTCTTCCACTCGTCTCCGTGTCTCATGCGGATCAAGTGATAAGCCCCCTTGAGGTCTAGTTTGGTGAATATTGTTGCCTTTTTGACTTGTTCCAACAGTACGCTTATTAGAGGCAGCGGGTACCGATTCTTTACGGTAATAGCGTTCAACGCCCTGTAGTCCACACAGACCCGTAACTCGCCGTTGGCCTTCGGGATAAAAAAGAGTGGGGAAGCTGCCGGGGATTTGGACGTGCGAATAAAGCCCAATTCCAGGAGTTTGTCCAGATAGTCGCGTAGATGTTGGGTTCCGTCAGGGCGTAGATACGACCTGTAGGAACCACAGCCCCAGGAACCAGGTCTATTTGACAGTCGTATAGTCTGTGTGGCGGTAACGCCTCGGCCTGGACTTCACTAAACACTCTTTGGTACTGCTGATAGACCTCGGGTAACAGAACGTTCTTTTCGGCGGCGGTGGCGATCACGGAACTCTGGGCTAACGCCAGGGCGGGTTCCACCGGTTCGTCAAGGCAATGCTTCAAACAATACAAGGATGACATATGTACCGTTTTGTCCACCCAATCTATCACCGGATTGTGTCGCTGTAACCAGGGCAACCCAAATATAATCTCGTATTGTGGGGCTTGTATGATGCTAAAGATCACCTGTTCTTTATGGGAGTCCCCGTAGAAGACCTCAAGGCTTTCCGTGTTATACCCCACCGGCCCAGTACTCAATTGTCGGCCGTCCATGGCGTATACCACCTCAGGCTTGTCCTTAGGCACTAATCGAATACCTGTCCTTTGTGCCACCCCTAAGTCCATAAACATGCCCGTAGCCCCAGAGTCCACCATGGCTGACATTCGGATTCTCTCTGAAGCTATGCTCAAATCCACCTGAATCAACAAATGCCCCCTGGCTACCGTCTCTTCTCCAGCCACAGAAGGGATAAACGCTGGACTCCAAGAAACCCCTTCATCTTTCTTTAAGCCCGCTAGTTTTCCGTCTGCGCTCGCGGTGGCTAAGCGAGGGTTGCGAAAACGGCTTGGTTTAGGCTTCACGGGACACTCTCTAACGAAGTGCCCTCGTTTGCCGCAATAGAGACAAAGACACTGCTTGCGGCGAGTCTCTTTTTCGGTGAAGGTCAACGCAGTTCTTACCGCCCCAATGTCCATAGGCTCACTGGAAGAAGAAGGACTAATATGCGTGGCCTTTTGTTTCTCCGGCGGGTGCGGGTATCTATCCTTCCGTCCTCCTTTCCTTTCGCTCAGCCGATGGTCCAACCTAAGCACCAAACTGATCAGGTCCTCACATGAGGAAGGCTGTGGGTCGATCTGGGCTACTACATCCTTAAGGTCTTCCCGCAACCCCTGATGAAATAGGGCCGCCTGTTTGCTTTCTGGCCACTTGGTTTCGGCCACCAGCCGTCGAAAAGAATTCAGATAGACGACCAGTTCCTTATCCCCCTGTCTGAGCTCAAGCAACTCCCTGTCTGCGGTATAGGAGTCCGCTCTCCTATCAAACACTCTTAGGAACTCTGCCATGAAGGCTTCCCAATCGTGCAACAGCGGATCGTCACGACTCACTAGCGGTACTGCCCATTGAGCCGCGTCCCCCACTAAATAGGAGATCAAAAACGCCACCTTGTCCTGGTTCGTGGGAAAGGACTTGGGCTTGCATGCGAAGTGAAGCCTCACTTGCGTGAGGAATACCTGTACGGTGTCTGGACCCCCATGATACCTTTCCGGAGAGGCTAGCGGGATGGATATGGGCATTTCTACCACTACAGAAGCGGCCGGCCCTGCCACCGGGCCTACGGTAAACGGGTTTCATTGAATGCTATCCATCCTTGCTCGTAAATCAGCGGTCTCTTGTCGTGAGGCCGCTAGTTCACCCTGCATGGTAGCCAATACGGCTAACACGTCTTAAAGAGTGGCCATCCTCCAAATCAACCCGACCGGGAGGACCGCAATTCGTGGGTCGGAAATTCTGTTGCGCCGGTCCTCAGGAGCGGGTTGATGATTGAGGGGTCCACCTCTTGATCTAACCAAGCCTGATTGCCGTAACGGCACAGGTCAGCGGAAGGATCAAGCGAGGGAAGGAAAGGTAGGGAACGCCAGGGAGGGAGATCTGTAAAGAGAAAGAACAGAAAACACAACAATAAGGATCACCCCGAACATATGCAAGAATCAATACTGTTTCCTGTACCTGATATCTCCCCTAGCCCCTATACCTGTAAAGGAAAATAACATCCATTCTTATCATGGCGATGGTAACGTAAGGTTGAGGGTTGGTTGAGAGGTGGGCGGACTTTGCTTGTGGTGGGGAGGGTTTTTCCTCCACTTGACTCCACCGTGCCTCACAGGGGTAGAGCGTAGCCCTCTACCACTCGTGATAACCCCTGTTAAGATAGAGTCATAGAATACACCAGTTAGACAATACGACAAGGTACTGCGTCAATCACTGTATGCCTCATCAAGCATTCACCACACTCTCCCCTTCGTGTGCAATCGACACTGATAGCGTAAAGTTTTTGTATAGCATTTCATGCAGACAAGGTATGGCCCTGCGCCAATGAGCTTCCTTGGTCTGTGCTCTCCGGTCGCACTGGACCGTGCAATAGTGATAAGGTCTGTTTCAGGCTATGCGCCCCCACCCCGCCGGCCGACAAAGCAGGCCGAACACATCCAACGTGAAAGGCTCGCTCTCCCCGCCTGCCGACAAATGCAGGCCGAGCAATTCCGCAAGGTTCTTTCGCTAACCTCCGTATGAGCGCCCGCTCGTCTACGGAGGTTCCAATGACAGGTGGTGCAAGCACCCTTACCGTACTCTAGGCAATGGACCGGAAACAAGGATCGGACGAAGAAGACGTCTCCATGAAGGAATTTCCGACATCGGGAGGCCGGTGACTTCCTGCTTTATGCGTCTGGGGCGCTTAGTCTCGCGAGACGCGCTAAGCCCCATGGGAAATGTAGTTCGGGTGGCGCTGTGAGCGCACAACGTAGTTTCGCTGCCAGCGCTCGCCAGGGGGGGGTCATGACAGTTACACAGGATGTGCATGCTGGGGCAATATAGGGGCGAACACTGTTTGGCCCTGAGATGTTCCAGGGAAGAGGTTCTCGGAGGTAGCAAGACCACCGCACCAGTGCACAAACATGTCTACTCCCACCTCTTTCTGTGGTCCCATGGTGGCCCTTAGCGTATCTGGGTAGGTATTCTTTCATAACAAATGGACTCCTAACATGAAGTTCCAGTGCAAGGCCATTCACCTTGATGATAAAAGGGGAAATTAGTCTATAAGGGAAGGTTTGAATGCCATCATAGATATCCCATTTCAGGAATTCTGGGAAACTGAGATAGATAGGTACACATGGCTAGAAGTGAGGGGGCAACCCCCAATTGTATGGAAACGTACACTGTACTCTTTATGTTTCAGAGGCAAAGGAACAATCCTGCTTGGTACAAACAAGAATTGTGAAGCAATACTGCACATAGCAGATATGCAATGGGATACCTCTGTGTTGATGGATACTTATTGGCAGTGTGGCGAGTTTGCCTACACGCAGCTCATTCCCAGATGATGGGACCTCTGCGCCCTCATAACCATACACATCCCGAACCTGGTCATCCCTTGAGAAGATCTGTCCAATCGATCAATCAGGGGTTTGTGAAGCACAGCTACTCACCCATTAGCGTGTCAAGGCGCAGGGAAGGGGGGGTGGGCTCCGTTGGGGTTATCTCAAGAGCCAGGTCTTGAGGTCCTCAATGAACTGGAGCAGTGTAGGGCTTTGCCGGAGGTGGAGGGGGAGGTCGTTCCAGGTCTTGGCTGTGAGGTAGGAGAAGGACCTTCCACCTGCTCCGATCCTTTAGAAGTGTGGGACGGTGGCCAGGGAGAGTTTGGCTGATCGTTGGTTTCTCTTGGGGGCTTGGAAGGAGAGACGGTTGTTGAGGTATTCTGGTCCGATGTTGTGGAGGGCCTGGTCTGCGTGCTTGAACAGTTTGAATGTTATTCTTCTTTTGATGGGGAGCCAGTGGAGATCGCAGAGGTGTTGGGTTATGTGGTTGTGCCGCTGGGATGTCAAGGCTCAGTCCGGCTGCGGCGTTCTGAATGGTCTGGAGCTTGCGGAGGAGTTTTTTGTTGATTCCAGAGTAAAGGATGTTGCCTTAGTCCAGTCTGCTGGTGATGAGGGTGTGTGTGACCGTATTTCTGGATTTGGGGGGATCCATTTGAATGGTTTTTGGAGTATGCGGAGAGTGTTGAAGCAGGCTGAGGATACGGCTGAGTTGTTCCAACATCCACTACAGAACAAAACAACTCTATTGCATCAGGCTTGAGAAAAAGGGCCTGATGATTACTTTGACTGGGCTGAGTACAAGAACATTCCCGAAAAATTCAGACTATTTTCTGATGCTCAAGTAAATGCAGGGGGGGTCCATACCCTTCTTTACCTTGTAAACAAAGGTGAATGCCCGCTGGTTACAAATAACCAGGTGGGAAATGCTGAAGATGATCAACGATATTGAATTTGACCTAAACGCTATCAAGGAAGAACTAAGAGCCATCTGCCTTATGGTGATGAAACATCGGTATGTGTTGGACTTGATGACCGTGATGGAGGGTGGGGTGTGTGCCAAGATTGGTGTGTTTTGCTGTACTTTTATCCCTGGAAACGACATAGAAAATGGGACATTGGCTCTTGCCATCCAAGCATTGCATCTTCTACAAGCTGACATGAGAGAGGAGGGAGGTGCCCCTGAGCAGAACTGGTTTATAGACTTATTTTCCTGGTTTTCCCAGTGGGTGACCAAATTGTGCCTGTCATTGCTTCTCATTTCTCTTTTTGTGCTGTTTTTGTGTGGCTTCCTACAAGTGGGGGTTTCCTGTTGTAAAAACCCAGTACTCAAGTTAGGTAGAATGTACGTAGCTAGGGAGTTAGTAATAGACACAACAGATACACAGCAAACCTCGAATAATGTGACTGCCAGAAAGCATTGGCTAAATGATGATGTTGAAACTTCAACTAGAGGGAGTGTAGGAAAGTGCCCCTTTTTTACATGGTTACCCCCCCCCACCACCACTTATTGCCTGACATTTCATGCAACCTGACTTGTTGTGCCCTGGGTCCCTGCCAATCAGGTACCCAGGGCCTGTGTTCTTTCCCAAGACTGTACCTTTGTATCCACAACTGGCACAACCCTGGCAACAGGTAAGCCCCTGGTAAAAGGTACCATGGTTACCAAGGGCACGGTGACCAGGGAAGGCCTCTAAGGGCTGCAGAACCTAAAGTGCCACCCTTAGAGGCCCTGCACCTTAACACACACAGACTGCCACAGCAGGTTGCGTGTTTTGGTGAAGAGTCGACATGAAATACAATTTCTCTCAACAAACAGCATTAGTGTGTCTGTTAATATAGTGTTAATGCAAAATATTCCAAATAAAAAAGGGTTCCATCTCAACACTGGTGCACATGTCATCTCTATGCTCAACTAACACAAGGGATGTTATTTGGCACGTCTCAGCAAGAATACAACAGAACCCTTGTGAACATCTTTAAAACCGTTAAAGCCACCAACCTCATGCCTAACTCAGAGAAATTGAGTTTTGTCAGACTTCGCGCCAATTCTGAGGACACGTATTTGAGCGAGGGCATGAGAGATGATCCAGATAATGTAAAGACCCTTGATTTACGGAGCTTCTAGGTGTGGTAGGGGCCTGCAAACATGTATTTTGTTCTTGTATGGTAAGTCTTTTATAGGTGTGACTGATCATGAGGCCTATATTATAACTTTCGGCCACTCCAATTCAAAGATGTCCCCCCGAATTCAGAGTTGGAGTGTGCTCCTCCAGAACTACTAATTTCGCACTGTGCATAAATCTGGGAAAGACCTAAACGTAAATGATTTCTTCAACCGCTTACCTCTGCCATAAAACATGGCAACACTGAAGGCTACAGAGATCACCAAGAGGTTCATCTTTGACATGTAAGCCACCGGGTGAAGTTGCCCTGTGGTGGCATGTCTCTGTGACAAGACGGCGCCCACCGCGTCGTCAGAGGCGTCAGCCTCCACCACGTATGGTTTGTCAGGGTCTGGGTGCGACAGGACGGGAGCCGAAACGAAGGCTGTTTTTAAGGCCTCAAAAGCCCTGTGGGCAGCCTCATCCCACACAAATCGCTGAGATTTCCTCAACAACTGAGTGAGAGGGGCCACCAGCTTGGAGAATTGATGGATAAATCTCCGATAAAAGTTGGCGAAGCCAATGAAACACTGAACGTCACGTACATTCCGAGGAGGCGGCCACTCCCTCACAGCTGCGACTTTTCGTTCAGCCATCTCCTGGCCGGCGGGACTCAGCATAACCCCCGGGAACTCCACTGTCCGAAACGTGGAAATCGCATTTGCTTAGTTTACAGAAGAGGTTATGCTCCTGTAAGATTCCGAGCACTGTCTTTACGTGTTGTACGTGGGAGACATCATCGTTGGAGTACACCAGAATGTCATCAATATACACCACAACGTAGTGGTCCAAAATGTGCCGCAAAACGTCATTGAGGAAATATTGGAATGCCGCCGGGGCGTTACACAGCCCGAACGGCATTACCAAATATTCAAATAGCACGTAGCGGGTCTTTAAGGTGGTCTTCCACTCGTCTCCGTGTCTCATGCGGACCAAGTGATAAGCCCCCTTGAGGTCTAGTTTGGTGAATATTGTTGCCTTTTTGACTTGTTCCAACAGTACGCTTATTAGAGGCAGCGGGTACCGATTCTTTACGGTAATAGCGTTCAACGCCCTGTAGTCCACACAGGCCCGTAACTCGCCGTTGGCCTTTGGGATAAAAAAGAGTGGGGAAGCTGCCGGGGATTTGGACGTGCGAATAAAGCCCAATTCCAGGAGTTTGTCCAGATAGTCGCGTAGATGTTGGGTTCCGTCAGGGCGTAGATACGACCTGTAGGAACCACAGCCCCAGGAACCAGGTCTATTTGACAGTCGTATAGTCTGTGTGGCGGTAACGCCTCGGCCTGGACTTCACTAAACACTCTTTGGTACTGCTGATAGACCTCGGGTAACAGAACGTTCTTTTCGGCGGCGGTGGCGATCACGGAACTCTGGGCTAACGCCAGGGCGGGTTCCACCGGTTCGTCAAGGCAATGCTTCAAACAATACAAGGATGACATATGTACCGTTTTGTCCACCCAATCTATCACCGGATTGTGTCGCTGTAACCAGGGCAACCCAAATATAATCTCGTATTGTGGGGCTTGTATGATGCTAAAGATCACCTGTTCTTTATGGGAGTCCCCGTAGAAGACCTCAAGGCTTTCCGTGTTATACCCCACCGGCCCAGTACTCAATTGTCGGCCGTCCATGGCGTATACCACCTCAGGCTTGTCCTTAGGCACTAATCGAATACCTGTCCTTTGTGCCACCCCTAAGTCCATAAACATGCCCGTAGCCCCAGAGTCCACCATGGCTGACATTCGGATTCTCTCTGAAGCTATGCTCAAATCCACCTGAATCAACAAATGCCCCCTGGCTACCGTCTCTTCTCCAGCCACAGAAGGGATAAACGCTGGACTCCAAGAAACCCCTTCATCTTTCTTTAAGCCCGCTAGTTTTCCGTCATCGCTTCTGCGCTCGCGGTGGCTAAGAGAGGGTTGCGAAAACGGCTTGGTTTAGGCTTCACGGGACACTCTCTAACGAAGTGCCCTCGTTTGCCGCAATAGAGACAAAGACACTGCTTGCGGCGAGTCTCTTTTTCGGTGAAGGTCAACGCAGTTCTTACCGCCCCAATGTCCATAGGCTCACTGGAAGAAGAAGGACTAATATGCGTGGCCTTTTGTTTCTCCGGCGGGTGCGGGTATCTATCCTTCTGTCCTCCTTTCCTTTCGCTCAGCCGATGGTCCAACCTAAGCACCAAACTGATCAGGTCCTCACATGAGGAAGGCTGTGGGTCTATCTGGGCTACTACATCCTTAAGGTCTTCCCGCAACCCCTGATGAAATAGGGCCGCCTGTTTGCTTTCTGGCCACTTGGTTTCGGCCACCAGCCGTCGAAAAGAATTCAGATAGACGACCAGTTCCTTATCCCCCTGTCTGAGCTCAAGCAACTCCCTGTCTGCGGTATAGGAGTCCGCTCTCCTATCAAACACTCTTAGGAACTCTGCCATGAAGGCTTCCCAATCGTGCAACAGCGGATCGTCACGACTCACTAGCGGTACTGCCCATTGAGCCGCGTCCCCCACTAAATAGGAGATCAAAAACGCCACCTTGTCCTGGTTCGTGGGAAAGGACTTGGGCTTGCATGCGAAGTGAAGCCTCACTTGCGTGAGGAATACCTGTACGGTGTCTGGACCCCCATGATACCTTTCCGGAGAGGCTAGCGGGATGGATACGGGCATTTCTACCACTACAGAAGCGGCCGGCCCTGCCACCGGGCCTACGGTAAACGGGTTTCATTGAATGCTATCCATCCTTGCTCGTAAATCAGCGGTCTCTTGTCGTGAGGCCGCTAGTTCACCCTGCATGGTAGCCAATACGGCTAACACGTCTTAAAGAGTGGCCATCCTCCAAATCAACCCGACCGGGAGGACCGCAATTCGTGGGTCGGAAATTCTGTTGCGCCGGCCGGTCCTCAGGAGCGGGTTGATGATTGAGGGGTCCACCTCTTGATCTAACCAAGCCTGATTGCCGTAACGGCACAGGTCAGCGGAAGGATCAAGCGAGGGAAGGAAAGGTAGGGAACGCCAGGGAGGGAGATCTGTAAAGAGAAAGAACAGAAAACACAACAATAAGGATCACCCCGAACATATGCAAGAATCAATACTGTTTCCTGTACCTGATATCTCCCCTAGCCCCTATACCTGTAAAGGAAAATAACATCCATTCTTATCATGGCGATGGTAACGTAAGGTTGAGGGTTGGTTGAGAGGTGGGCGGACTTTGCTTGTGGTGGGGAGGGTTTTTCCTCCACTTGACTCCACCGTGCCTCACAGGGGTAGAGCGTAGCCCTCTACCACTCGTGATAACCCCTGTTAAGATAGAGTCATAGAATACACCAGTTAGACAATACGACAAGGTACTGCGTCAATCACTGTATGCCCCATCAAGCATTCACCACACTCTCCCCTTCGTGTGCAATCGACACTGATAGCGTAAAGTTTTTGTATAGCATTTCATGCAGACAAGGTATGGCCCTGCGCCAATGAGCTTCCTTGGTCTGTGCTCTCCGGTCGCACTGGACCGTGCAATAGTGATAAGGTCTGTTTCAGGCTATGCGCCCCCACCCCGCCGGCCGACAAAGCAGGCCGAACACATCCAACGTGAAAGGCTCGCTCTCCCCGCCTGCCGACAAATGCAGGCCGAGCAATTCCGCAAGGTTCTTTCACTAACCTCCGTATGAGCGCCCGCTCGTCTACGGAGGTTCCAATGACAGGTGGTGCAAGCACCCTTACCGTACTCTAGGCAATGGACCGGAAACAAGGATCGGACGAAGAAGACGTCTCCATGAAGGAATTTCCGACATCGGGAGGCCGGTGACTTCCTGCTTTATGCGTCTGGGGCGCTTAGTCTCGCGAGACGCGCTAAGCCCCATGGGAAATGTAGTTCGGGCGGCGCTGTGAGCGCACAACGTAGTTTCGCTGCCAGCGCTCGCCAGGGGGGCTCATGACAGTTACACAGGATGTGCATGCTGGGGCAATATAGGGGCGAACACTGTTTGGCCCTGAGATGTTCCAGGGAAGAGGTTCTCGGAGGTAGCAAGACCACCGCACCAGTGCACAAACATGTCTACTCCCACCTCTTTCTGTGGTCCCATGGTGGCCCTTAGCGTATCTGGGTAGGTATTCTTTCATAACAAATGGACTCCTAACATGAAGTTCCAGTGCAAGGCCATTCACCTTGATGATAAAAGGGGAAATTAGTCTATAAGGGAAGGTTTTCTGGGAAACTGAGATAGATAGGTACACATGGCTAGAAGTGAGGGGGCAACCCCCAATTGTATGGAAACGTACACTGTACTCTTTATGTTTCAGAGGCAAAGGAACAATCCTGCTTGGTACAAACAAGAATTGTGAAGCAATACTGCACATAGCAGATATGCAATGGGATACCTCTGTGTTGATGGATACTTATTGGCAGTGTGGTGAGTTTGCCTACACGCAGCTCATTCCCAGATGATGGGACCTCTGCGCCCTCATAACCATACACATCCCGAACCTGGTCATCCCTTGAGAAGATCTGTCCAATCGATCAATCAGGGGTTTGTGAAGCACAGCTACTCACCCATTAGCGTGTCAAGGCGCAGGGAAGGGGGGGTGGGCTCCGTTGGGGTTATCTCAAGAGCCAGGTCTTGAGGTCCTCCATGAACTGGAGCAGTGTAGGGCTTTGCCGGAGGTGGAGGGGGAGGTCGTTCCAGGTCTTGGCTGTGAGGTAGGAGAAGGACCTTCCACCTGCTCCGATCCTTTAGAAGTGTGGGACGGTGGCCAGGGAGAGTTTGGCTGATCGTTGGTTTCTCTTGGGGGCTTGGAAGGAGAGACGGTTGTTGAGGTATTCTGGTCCGATGTTGTGGAGGGCCTGGTCTGCGTGCTTGAACAGTTTGAATGTTATTCTTCTTTTGATGGGGAGCCAGTGGAGATCGCAGAGGTGTTGGGTTATGTGGTTGTGCCGCTGGGATGTCAAGGCTCAGTCCGGCTGCGGCGTTCTGAATGGTCTGGAGCTTGCGGAGGAGTTTTTTGTGTATTCCAGAGTAAAGGATGTTGCCTTAGTCCAGTCTGCTGGTGATGAGGGTGTGTGTGACAGTCTTTCTGGATTTGGAGGGATCCATTTGAATGGTTTTTGGAGTATGCGGAGAGTGTTGAAGCAGGCTGAGGATACGGCTGAGTTGTTCCAACATCCACTACAGAACAAAACAACTCTATTGCATCAGGCTTGAGAAAAAGGGCCTGATGATTACTTTGACTGGGCTGAGTACAAGGACATTCCCGAAAAATTCAGACTATTTTCTGATGCTCAAGTAAATGCAGGGGGGGTCCATACCCTTCTTTACCTTGTAAACAAAGGTGAATGCCCGCTGGTTACAAATAACCAGGTGGGAAATGCTGAAGATGATCAACGATATTGAATTTGACCTAAACGCTATCAAGGAAGAACTAAGAGCCATCTGCCTTATGGTGATGAAACATCGGTATGTGTTGGACTTGATGACCGTGATGGAGGGTGGGGTGTGTGCCAAGATTGGTGTGTTTTGCTGTACTTTTATCCCTGGAAACGACATAGAAAATGGGACATTGGCTCTTGCCATCCAAGCATTGCATCTTCTACAAGCTGACATGAGAGAGGAGGGAGGTGCCCCTGAGCAGAACTGGTTTATAGACTTATTTTCCTGGTTTTCCCAGTGGGTGACCAAATTGTGCCTGTCATTGCTTCTCATTTCTCTTTTTGTGGTGTTTTTGTGTGGCTTCCTACAAGTGGGGGTTTCCTGTTGTAAAAACCCAGTACTCAAGTTAGGTAGAATGTACGTAGCTAGGGAGTTAGTAATAGACACAACAGATACACAGCAAACCTCGAATAATGTGACTGTCAGAAAGCATTGGCTAAATGATGATGTTGAAACTTCAACTAGAGGGAGTGTAGGAAAGTGCCCCTTTTTACATGGTTACCCCCCCCCACCACCACTTATTGCCTGACATTTCATGCAACCTGACTTGTTGTGCCCTGGGTCCCTGCCAATCAGGTACCCAGGGCCTGTGTTCTTTCCCAAGACTGTACCTTTGTATCCACAACTGGCACAACCCTGGCAACAGGTAAGCCCCTGGTAAAAGGTACCATGGTTACCAAGGGCACGGTGACCAGGGAAGGCCTCTAAGGGCTGCAGAACCTAAAGTGCCACCCTTAGAGGCCCTGCACCTTAACACACACAGACTGCCACAGCAGGTTGCGTGTTTTGGTGAAGAGTCGACATGAAATACAATTTCTCTCAACAAACAGCATTAGTGTGTCTGTTAATATAGTGTTAATGCAAAATATTCCAAATAAAAAAGGGTTCCATCTCAACACTGGTGCACATGTCATCTCTATGCTCAACTAACACAAGGGATGTTATTTGGCACGTCTCAGCAAGAATACAACAGAACCCTTGTGAACATCTTTAAAACCGTTAAAGCCACCAACCTCATGCCTAACTCAGAGAAATTGAGTTTTGTCAGACTTCGCGCCAATTCTGAGGACACGTATTTGAGCGAGGGCATGAGAGATGATCCAGATAATGTAAAGACCCTTGATTTACGGAGCTTCTAGGTGTGGTAGGGGCCTGCAAACATGTATTTTGTTCTTGTATGGTAAGTCTTTTATAGGTGTGACTGATCATGAGGCCTATATTATAACTTTCGGCCACTCCAATTCAAAGATGTCCCCCCGAATTCAGAGTTGGGGTGTGCTCCTCCAGAACTACTAATTTCGCACTGTGCATAAATCTGGGAAAGACCTAAACGTAAATGATTTCTTCAACCGCTTACCTCTGCCATAAAACATGGCAACACTGAAGGCTACAGAGATCACCAAGAGGTTCATCTTTGACATGATATGGCAGACACTGAAAAGCTTTCACAACACTCTTTGCAGCATTGCAGACAAAACACTGGCTGAAGTGATATTCAGGAGAAATGTAAAAACATATTTACACAGAACGTGTCCGGGCTGTCATGCAGCCACTCAGCAGTTTGCCATGGTGAATTATTCCTTGCAGCACCAGGGGCCGTAATATACAAAGTGCTCAGTGGGTGCAACGGACGTGTGTGCCTGCATTTTGTGCCCCTGGGAAACGTTGGTATTACAGAAGGGGTCACAGAGGCTAATGAGGTCCCTTCTGCAATAGCGGCCCTATGCAAAGGAGAGAAGACTTTTTCTTTAAGGCCACAGCATGTTACAGACGCGGGGACAAAGACAAAGAAGCTGTCAGAAAGTGCACAGTCAGTGCACCACATAAAGGTGGTGCACAGTCAGTGCACCAGGGTACAGTGGTCCCAGGGACCGCCTAGACATCCCCTTGCAAATGGAGGCTGTTGACCATTGCACCCGCCTGCAGCAGAATACCTACCCTTTGAAATGCATGCCAGTTTGCCACTTGCAGTGAAAGGCAAATGGACACTCTGAACAGTGCATTAACCATTACAGGTGGCACTGTCCTAGCCTATGCCTAGCGCACCTTGTTATCCGTGCAACGCGGCACAGACAATGGCATAGTGTCCTATGCATAATAGGGACCCTGGTCAGCATCCATGTAATGCTTTGTGACATTTGTTCCTTCTGCTATCATTTTCATCCAGGCTAGAAGTAATAACAGAAGCACTTAGTTCATTGAACATTGGGAGTGGCCAAAAAACAAAAGCATCATATATGCATAATGTTGTCCACCATGCGCCCAGCAATGTTGTTTGAAGGACTAACAATTCATGCCACAACTACGGACCCAATACACATTTCAGTTGCTGAACTGATTGTTTCTGGCGATGGAAGAACCTAGAGAGGGTAAAGATGATGAACAGATGGTGCGACATTTACAAACTGAGATCCTTTTGCAACATGCATGATGCCAACTCCCCTGATTTAGGTGGATCCCTCACAATTTGTAAATTAAAATTGCTTTATTTTAGCATTCTTCCACTTAAAACTTTCTCTTTTTCAATGTACGCTAACCAAAAAATAAATGTATAATTCTCCTTCTCACGTGTCTCCAAATTTTGGTCTGCTTGATAATGCCACGCCTCTGTGAAAGGAGGCACCTGCAGTGGCATTTATCAGACTGTGGCTGTGAATTCCACAGTCTGGTTAAATATTCATAGTCCAGCCATAAAACACTCTGGTGACTCATCAGCAGTATGAGGCGCTATATCAATGCAATTTCAGTACACAAGGCTTTAAGTGGGCCGGGTCTGGCTGGGTCTTACACCTCGCAGTAATTAAAAACAACATTGAAACAGGATCCTATTGGGCTCTATATTCCGGTCCTTAACTGGCAAGAAGACTTAAGGATTTTCAACAAAGTTTACAAAAACCCTTTAGGTATTCCATATCAGTGCTGTAATCCCTGTTTACATTTCATGTTTTACTTCATCTTGTGTTTATTAATAGTATTTGCTTTATTCAAGATACTGTAGGTTTTTTTAATGCAACATATGTCTCATGCATGGTGTAGATGTTGAACAAATACCTCCGCCTGTCAAGGTGACTTTAGATTGTGGCTGGGTGTTTATGACTGCCCATTATTGAGAGTGGAGTCTGAAGATAGGGCGAGATTCTCACAGTGCCGGTCAGTGGGTCATAGAGATTTGCAGAATGCTATACATCTAATCCTTGGCCTCTCTGCAGAGCACAGAGAGCGATAGTAGCACAAGTACGAGTGGTAAATTACGGGAATGTGTGAGATACGCCGATTGAGAATTTGAGATAGATATGTGAAGAAAAACAGCCAATGTGTCTAACAGAGACTGCAGAGTAAAGTGGTGTGACCACTGCTTTAAATGGACAGGTACTGTCCGGTACTGACTACCGGCACTTCTTTAATTTGAAAGGGAGAGTACCTGCAATTCTTAGCATAGGCACAATACCTTTAATGGGAGAGTACAGGCACTTCTCAAGAGCAAATAGGTACTGTTGTTAGTGAGTACCAGCATGTTTATATTTCCATTTAAAGCACTGGGTGCGACAGGGGAAATGGATGAGCCTGACATACTTCGAGGACCACTACCCATTCCACAGACTTTAGTAATGTTTAATTCACAGTCTCAAATTTAAAACATTCACAATGTTAGTTATTCACAAAAAAAGATGTGTTGTTCGGTGTTGTAAAATAAGCCCCTGCGGTGCGGGGGGGCTAGAAAAAGTAGTAGGTGGTAGGCCGGGGAGAGGGGGGATCCATGTACCTTGCAGGGGGACCTGCTCAAGTTTCGTTAAACCACTGTTGTTGTTATTCATTTATCTGTCATTACATGGGAAAGAAATGCTAGTTGTGCCCCTTTTAAATACCCCCAACCTTTTCATACCACTTAAAGCCTAGCCATACATATTCTGGCATTGAGCGTCCAATTCTGTCCAGTGCACGTAATTGTGCTACGCCCGCAGTAGGAAAAAGAGAAATCCAACTTTTATCGATAGGATTCCCGGGTGCACTCCTAAGAGACTTTCACGTGGATCGTGGATGTGAATAAGATGTAAGGCGGCTGCTTAGAAACAGCCTGAAGCGTTGTTTATGGACTGGGGGCCAGCAGCAGAACAAAAGCCCCTAAAGGAGTCGGATTGCTGGGTGAGGAGCGCCGCGAACAACGCAGGAGCCACGCACTGGGAGTTCTCCTCGGCATCACTCACAGCGGGTGAGGTGGAACCACAGGGCGGTGATTTAGAGAGCGAGTGGCATAGAGGGACCATAGCAGGTGCCGTTTCAAACGGTTAAATTGCAGATTTGGCGGCATAACGGACCCGCGCCTGGCGGTGCCTGACTCTAAAATGGCAGCCGCACCTCTCCGCATTAAGGTCTGAGATCAATCGCAGGGGTCGTGGCAGCTGAGAACTGGCCAGCTGGGGTGATCCTGGGATTCCACACAAGCAGTGTCTTGCCCTGGGAGGAAAAATGCGGCAGAGTTAACACCCAGCATCCTGGCTGTGCTAGATGGGAGCTACCAAGATGGCCGGGGCCTCACCGCGGGTGCTTGAGCCAGGCGGGAGACCTGACTTCATGGCACAGTTCCGCCTGCCCTTGAGCGCCCTCCTTTTTCCACAAGATGGAGCCCAGCATGACCTCAAGATCAGCCCGAGGATCCAGCATGCTGCTTCCCCCACCACCATCCGGCCTTCTAACCCTATGGACATCTCCAACTCGGGGATCCCTCCAGACCCAAGACCACCACCCTTGAGTGCAACATCACCTGAACACCTGGCTGAACGATGGCAAGAATTTCCTGCTCTGTAAATATGTAATATATAATTGCCCAAGCCTAATCGCTGTTAAAATGCAATCCTGAGTGAATTTGCAATTTGTATATATATTTATCTCTAACCACTAGTATACATAGTAGACCTTTGTACTTACTACCATTCCTATGTGATTTTAGAGTTTATCTGTTTGTATCTCTTCCTTGAGTGACTTTACAACTTGTACATTTGCAATGTTTCCCTCCTTTCGCTCCACTTATACATTTGCAATTTTTTTCCTGTTTATATCTCTTATGTAACCAGGGCTTTAAGTGGGCCGGGTCTCACCGGTGCTGAGCACCGGCAGTTTTTTAAAGGGGGGCTCGAAACGGGTCTCTAACAGGCTCTCTTTTGCACCCTGGCACAGGCATTCCGGTTTTTTTCCGGACTGCAGTTACAGCAAGCGCATTGATGTGCGCATGCTCACACTGCTCACTTCTCACTAGTGGAGAAGTCATGGCATCAGGTGAGCAATGTAGGGGAAGGGAAATCCTTAAAGAGTCATTTTCTCCCAGGATTTCCCTTCTCTTTTTGAAACTCAGGAGCAGCAAAATTGTCATGGTGTCAGCAGGGCTTTAAATGGAAGCTTTTTCAGTATTATATACAAGCCATCGTTGCTGCCTATTTACCAAATGCAACTAACAACCATTGACAAAGCCAAAAGTCCTGAGTTGTTGTAGGTATGATGTTACTAGTTGTATCATATATATGGGTGCAATGACAGAAACAGCAAAATGCAAGTCGGACCGCACACTATGCGTAGCACGCCCTTAAATACACTGGCCACGCCCCTTTGAAACACCCCCCCCCCCCCGTTTTTCATCCCACTTAAAACCCTGTATGTAACTCATGTAATCCAAAGCCCTTATGTAACCCAACTGTTTCTTTTGTAAAGCGCTCTGACACCTTCGGGAAATGTTCGCGCTATATAAAATCGCATTAAATAAATAAATAAATTCCATTCCACTGTTAGGACCAAAAACTTGGAGCAGCCGAGGTGCACATTGGGCTGCCTGCGCCCTGCGCTCAAGACGAGACTATCTCGACCTCAGCACTGAGAGTCTACCGACCACGGCTCGCAGTTTAAGCCTAGTGCCAGATCGCGGAGGGAGGAGCGTCTCACTGAAGGAACAGCGTGCCAGTCTGCGTGCGCGGCGGGAGGAGCGGCGGCATCCGGAAGAGCTGCTCCGCGCTGGGACTGGTTCCTTCGCAGCCATTTTCTGTCCAACCAAACAGCCGATCTGAGGAGCGAACCAACCAGGGCCGCAGCGGAGGTTTGTGCCTGGCTTCGGCCAATGACTGCCGGCCGGGCCCGCGCGCTCGGCTGAAGTGTCCGTCTGTGGTGATTGTGTCTGTGTGTGAGTGAGGTGTGCTGTCTGTTTGTGCTGTGAGAGCAGGAAGTGGGTAGGTTTTCGTTTGTATCAATGTCCACCAGCCCTCTCCAGGCGCCGGGCAGGCTTTGTGGTTTGAGGTCCGCATCGCTGTCTTCTCCGTGTAGGTCTTTGTGAGGCCGCTGGAACAGATGAGGCGGGCCCAGGCGTCTGCTGAGAGGGCTACTTGCCTTTCTCACACAAAGGAAAGGTTGCCGTCCTTTCGTGTTAGCTCGAGGAAGTAGGGAGCATAGCGCTGCACACTCGCCGGCCGACTGTAAAAGCAGGACATCTCGGCGATCACGGGTGCTCCATTTTGTGAGGGAAACGCGAGGATTTCGTGGCACCACTGACTGTGGGGGCGTGCAGCTCATAAACGCCTGATTGTTATAGGGAAGTAAATAACATATGTCCGATGAGGCCCATTAGGCTGACTCCCCTCCCCCGTATGCGGCCCGAATGTGTAAAACCCTGGCCGGGAAAGTAGCCGAGCGCAGGCCTCGCGAGGACCTGTAGTGTAGTGTTGTGTAGGATTGCATTAATCGTGTATCGAATGGGAGAACCTGCATAACAGCTCGGTAAACGTGACCCCCGGAGGCTCAAGAAGAGCGTTTTTGACCCCCAGTGGGGGAAGGGTGGTACGAACGACGCAAGCCCCAGGCGACTCCGTTGCACACTGGTGTGGCTGATCTCCCTGGCTCGAATGGCTTACTCGTGTGCATGTCTTAGCCCACGAGCAGTTTTATGTTACTCACAAGGTTATCGTTTCCCAACTCCTTTCAAAACGAGTTCAAGATCCCCGTTATTGGTTTAGTTTTCCTGTAGCAAGCAACTCCTCGGTTTATGTTACAACTGACTCCCCTGGTTGCTGCCTTGTAAACTATGTACCAAGTGTTCAGCTTTCTTGTTGTGGTAGTGGGTCAGCACCATCTACTCTGCCAAATCACCCTTTTCGGGTTACACGCCAGCAAACCCAGTGTTTAACATCGCCTCGGGTGACTGAGAACGCGTACTTGGGCTTACCACCTGTTATCTGTCAGTCACTGTTATTTTAGGACGAAGAGATATTCTTATGCCTCGATGCTAGGAATGGGTTGTAGATCATCAGATTCGCATTCAAATTGCCACTGTTGCTGGAGCATTCGTAGTGATGGAGAAATTGGCTGTATGCCTAAGCATATCAAATAATGGTGTGGTACTGCAGACTGTTCGTGGAAAACTGGTTGTTTTCATGACAGGTTATCACCCAGAGAAGACACGACGTATAAAGTACACGCGGGAACCACTACTTTGGGGCAGGTGCATGTACATTTTTTTTTTGTAGTGCTGCAGCACCCATAAGGTGTTGCTGCGCTTAACACAAATCAAACTAGTTTCTATTGAGAGTTCCGAGATGAATGGATGAAAGGAAACTACGGCGGCAAATGCATTTATGAATATGGCCAGTAGTACTACAAGAGTACTATTACTTGCCTTTGTGAATTGGCTCTGAAACGCCAAACTCCCTATTAGCGAAAGTTCAAAGAATGCACAGGCCTTTCCATTTGTACTAAATATTATAAATGTTCTCTGAATATTAATTTTATGTGTTTTGGAGCGAAGTCACAAGGGGATAAAAGTATGCAAGAGTACTTAAGAAGTACCACTTTACAAACGCCAAAATTCTTTTGTGAATAGGCTCCTAAGTTTGAAATATTAAAAACTGTTGTACGGCTGTACAATTGTACAAAGCTGAGCTGAGGGCGCATACAGTTAAAGGCCAAATACGTTTTTTCCAACAGATTCATGAAGGAAAGGCTGGTTTGCTTATTTTCTCAGCTTGGAAAAAAGTGAGTTCCAAAAGCTGCTTACCTTACAATTAAAAGATTGTTTACAAGAGAAGGCTCGAATTTAGGAGGTTACAGGTGTAGTGTGTATTGCCCTTAAGACTCGCTGCCCGCCACAGGTAGAATTTGGTTGGGTATAGTGAATTTCGTAAATGGTGCACTGTTTTGGTTTACTAAATTTAGATGCAAATCTATACATGTTGATATATTTGTATGGCGTAAGCTACGTTTGTGTTTGGGACACAATAATATGGATTGTCTTGTCACAGTAGCGTGTTGAGGAATATATGTGATGGCTCAGTGGACAAGTGCACCTGCTGCACAGATGCATGCTAACCTGGAAGTCAGATAAAAATACCAAAAAGCTTTTCTTTTTTAGAGTTCCTAAACGAATACAAATTAATTGGATTTTGGTAATAAATGCTAATTGGAGTGCAATAAAAAGTTTGAAAATGCAAGTGTGATTTGCTATTTTATGTTTGCTACAGTATTTGAGGAGGGATCTTGGAAACACCCCAGCAAAATTAAATGCAAGATCTTGACTCAGAAGTTGAAAATAAGCATACATGGAATATAATTGGTCTTAATTGATTTGATCATATGTATTACAATTCATATAAATTGGTTAAATTAATTATATTTTTCTTTTTTAATGTGGGCAGACTACAGACATGTCTTTTCTGAAGCTTTTGCATGGCTGCTACCTGTATGGAATGAGAATAGTCGTGTTTGACTTGTACTCTGGTTATCATCCCTGGTGGTCTAATTGAAGTTACTCATTTTGTATGTGTACACCGGAATGCTCAGCAATAAGACATCCTTGGGGTCACAGTAGGAGCAATCTGGTATATGGTTCTTGCTGGACATTTTATTTATTCCAACTTGTGTTTTCCTCTACCTTATTGCAACTTGTGTTTTACTGTACCTTTTATGTTCCATAAATTTACCTTAAAACTGAATTTTAAAGACTAAAATATGTAGCAGGTTATGTGCAAACATTTGTTTTAACCTTTTTCCCCTTAATTCTTTTTATGTAAGGCTTTTATGAAAAACATTGGAATTGGTCTAATCCTTTCATTTTCCTGCCAGTTGAAATGAACTTTTTGGTCCACAAATTGGTTGGTGTGTGTGTGAAAGCACACACATTTTTCACTGAAAAACCCAAATTTGTTAAAAACAGTTAGGATTCTGGCTCAAACGAGTAAAAGCACAGTCTTGCCAGTTATGGTCCCCGCACCATAACACACTGGGTCTGCCGTGTTATTGTCCTGTTAACTGTTCTTGTGTATTTTTGCTATAGGCTTATGTGTTTTTTTGCATTATGGGCTCAATGAGTGAATTCGAAGTCACTGTTTTCTGCACCACTCTATGACCCTGCACTCTGGCACTTTACTCTGCATGACTGCACTCTTCTCTGCACCCCTCAACTCTACGTCTCACTACTGCATTCTACACCTCAGCACTCTACCTTGCACCCCTCAACTCTACGCCACTTCTCTCTACACCTCTTCACTCTGTGCCACTCCATGCCATTGCACCCTACTATTCTATTCTGTACCGCTCTCCTCTATGCCACTGAACGCTAACTCTACATTACTGCACTCTACGCCAATGCGTTCTGTACCACTTTACTCAAAACCAATGCACTCTAAGCCAATCTGCTCTGCAGCACTGTACTTTACGCCGCTTCACTCTGGGTCATTCTACTCCTCTCTGTGACGCTCTACTCCACTAAACGTTTCTCCACCGTCCACTCCACGCAATTCTATGACACTACTCCACTCCATAACGCTCGCAACTTCCTCTATGCCACACTAATCCACTCTATGACAACCTTCTCTGCTGTCCTTCATGCTACTCTATAACACTATGCATCACCCTGTATGCTACTCCACTCGCCACCACTCCACATCACTCTTTGCCGCTCCACTTTACAACACTCTACTCAACTCTGACATTGTGCTCTACTCTACACACTCAACTCTACGCCCTTCTACTCTACAGCACTCTACTCCCGTCACACTACTCCATGACGCTCCACTTCATGCAACTCTATTGTACACCACTCCATAACCGTTTATGCCAGTCTCCTTTCCCCTACTAACTTTTAGCCTTTTAAAGTTGAATTTATCTGGAAGGATGCAAACTGTCAATATGCGCTCATGGTGAGTCGAAAGAAGCAACATTTATTTGCTCAAGCCCCGGGGGTGGAAATATACAGAGTGCATTCTGTTAAATGTTTCAGCTTGCTTGAGTTGCGCAGCGTCTTTTATACCTTTCAAAACTCATTGGATTGCATTCAGAATGCCAAACTTTTCGGATGTGCGAGGCTGCCATGTATACTTTAACCCCTTCAGTGCCCCTGACGAGCTGGACTCGTCATGGGCTGCGGTGGAGCTGTGCCCATTATGAGTCCAGCTCGTCATGAACTCCGCCCGCTAATGCAAGGCGCGGCACTGGGCGGGGAAAGGGGCGGGCATGCAAGGGGTTAAGCAAAAAGATAAGCCTGTCAGAAAATTGAGTTTACAGTGAAAACATTCAGAGGGCCTGTGCCGGCCGGTGCTCATCTCTTGTCTCCACTTTAAGATCTTTTTGGCTGTGCTTTTACATATTTGCAGGAGCTGATTATAAACACATAACACCTTTTATGAAATCTAAAAGCATTGCTTTTACGCCAGAGCAGTTTGGCAGGACGTCCATGGTAAACAAAACATTATTCTTTTCAGTTTACTCGTTGGTTCGAGGTCCCCGATGGTACATGGCTGAGATGAGGCAACTTTTACGTGGCTGTGCTTCCACTCCTGCATCTTACAATTGATTAGCGAGAAATGAAAGCTTCATGTTTATCTCAAATAATCGCTCCCATCCAAAAACATGAGCATGTTGCAGGAACCATTCTAGAAGCATATTTCTAAATGGAGTTTATATTGCACAATGGTTCAGCTCTGTATAGCCTTTCTTTCTCGCTTTCACAATCCTCCTTTTGGACCCATGTTCATATATATACGGCTATTCAATCTATATATTACACAGTCCTTCAATTACAGCATTTTGCATTGTCATGGCATTGGTCATGGCAATGTTAACTGGTTTGGGCTGGGAGGGGGCACACAGACTTTAAACATGTGCTCATCAAAGAAGAAAGACACTACACAGCAGCAAAATAATAATAGGCCTGCTGTCACTATTAGTATCCATTTAAAAATGGACCAACCCTACAGACTAGTGTGTAATTTTTATTTGTGGACATGCTCTTTGGGATGGTGTCGGATACGGGAAAATATTATTTCAAGATAACAAGAACCTACCCAATCAGGGGGCAGCCGCTTATAGGCCCTTAATCCGCATATTCAATGTTTCATCTCCCGCATACAAAGGTATGCTAAGCCAGAAAGCATTGGAAAGTGTAATGTTGCATTCACTATATCCTTCCTGGATTCGTGTTCTATTGGCATGTATGCAAAGTGCTCCAGTAGTGTTAGCTGGCAACCTAAGATATGGAGTATACGTGCCCTTTACATGTGACGCATTCTGCCGCAGAAGGAAATCCCTAGATTTTCATGATATGGTGGTAAGGTCAGCATAGACGCGTAGTCTGTATCTTGCTCTTCTTCCTCTAGTGGCCTCTGTAAGTGACTCTTAGATCCTGGTGAAATTATCTGTGTTCTAAATCTCTTTTGCAGCTCAACCTGCTCTTTTCTTGGGGCACAGGTAATAACCATGGCATATGTAATAATACATGAATTATCGTATGAAAAAGGCAGGTGTAAATAGGGCACTTATTTTCTACAGTGGCTGGCATTTTTAAACATATCCACCAGTCTGACACATTCATTTCTCTGATAGGCGTTCATGGTCTGCATAGCTACGTTTTCATGGTATTCTTTTGAGTAATGCTCATGCAAATCTGTACCGTTTTCGCCAGTCTCAAGGCTCTCCACAGGCCAAAAACACTTTCACTGATATAAATGACCATGAAGGCTAATTCAGTTATCAAAGCAAAAACCAGCGAAATGCAGAACACCTGCCCCCCCCCACCCCTCCTTCTCCCAGTTAATTCTTTCTTTGTAGCCAAAACAGTCTTTGTTCTTGGCCCTGTTTCATATCCCATTTTGAGCTCCAGGTGACACAAACTTGACCTACGGGCGCAATATAAGTGTCTTTAGCTGGCTGGTGGATTGTGATAAAGCAGTTCCTAGGCAAAAGTGTCCCTTGCTGGAAGCTCTAGCAGCTCAAGTGCTCACAAATCCTACTTGAGAAATCGCTCTCAGTTTAGATACCACACCGTTGATTAGAATGTCAAGATTCACTTTTTGCAATTTTTACTTTGGGTCTGGTATATTTACATGTGTACTGCGGTCAGGGTTAATCCCAAATGCGCTCACTATTTTGTCCAGTTCTTGTTTATTATTTTATTCGACCTCTAATCTGGCAGTGTTAATTGTAGACCAGGTATGCACCTACCTGTTACATGAGTAAAGAGTTAGCTGTCCGGGCTGAGTGAGGGCAACAGTTGATGGATCTGTTAGTTCTCTTGTAAACAACTCCAGTATTTCATCCAGGTCTCTCAGACTCTTTTCTTCTGTGATCACAGTTTGTATGGTGCTGTCTGGTTGCTCAGTAGCTGTGGGTGTTGTTGAGATCCTTCCGCTGTGGTTGTCAAAGAGAGCGGCAGCCTCACTGGTTCCCTCTTCAGATGAGACGCGTGCATCCAGTTCTTGTTGTTCGTGCATTTAACAGACATTTGTGTAGCCAACAAGACCTGCTCGGGGCCCTTCCACCAAGGCTGGAGACAGTTGGACCTCTGGAAGCTGTGGATCAGGACCCAGTCACCTGGCTTGAAGTGGCGCCCTCTACCTTGCAGGAGCTCTGGCAAAGCCTCCTTCACTTGCTTGTTAATAGAAGCAAGACGCTTAGTCTGAAGAGCATGTGGCCTAATGGGTAGAGCAGTAGACCTCGAAGCTGGGGAACCGGGTTTGAGTTTCGACAGGGACACTTCACATCCTGTGATTCTGGGCAAATCACTCAATTTCCCCGTGCCTAATAAAATGAGTGTGTCTGTCTCTAACACAACTGATGCTCATGTAAAGTGCTCTAATTACTTCAGGTCGAGTTTGCACTATATAAAACTTAAAAAAAAAAAGTAGAACAATAGTCTCTCAATTCATTTGACATGGCAGATGTAATTCTTTTTTCTGGCACTACCCAGGCTGCCATTGGCCGTCCTTTCACTATTTTGTGAGGGCTCAACTTCGTTTTTGCATCAGGAGTATTTCTCATGCTCAATGTCAATTCTGTTTCTGCACACATTTTTCCAATCTTATTTACAAGCACACTAGTCTTCCTTTCCAGCGCACCCACTGCATCTGGGTGGTAGACACTGAAACTTTTGATTTATTCCTTGAGCCTTACACACAAGTTCCATCAGTGCGTTAGAGAAGTGGCCTCCTTTGTTAGAGCAAATGACCTTTGGGAGGCCAAATCGTGGTAGAAGTTCTTTCACCAAGCATTTAGCTGTTGAAACTTCATCATTACTTTTTACTGGGTATCCCTCTACCCAGTACATACAGACCACCATCAATACGCATCTATATTTGTTAGTGGGGTGTATTTCAATGTAATCAATCTGGAGAGCTTCAAAGGCCATTGTCGGTTACACGAAGTGTCCTTTAGGTACTGGAGCTTGTTTCCCAGCATTATGCTGAGCGCACTCTCGGGGGTGTGGACATTTTACAAAAATCTACTTGGCTAATGGGCAAAATGTTACAGAAATCTACTTGTCCTGTTAAGATATCTGCTTGCCCCACCTATTCCATAAATTACTGAGGTGGGTCTGCACGGAGGGAACCTGCAAGGCAATCAGTGCAACATACTGTGCAATATATACTTCAAATGCAAGTCCAATTATGCAGTGCATGGTCATACACCCTTAAATTCAACTGGCTGGATGTACAGCAGGTGTGCAGATGTGTCAGTGTGCACTGCACTCAATTATTAACCAGTATGCATGTGACAAATTTAGAGAAATAGTACCTAAAGGCAGAGTGCAGGCTGGTAATTGACTACATTTCTTATAGCGTATTTGGCATAGAATAGACTATGCCGGAATATGAACCTGTGGGGCAAAAGGGTGTTCTCCATCCTAGGGCCAAATCATAGCTGTCCAGTTTAAAAAATACTCATGTGATCATGCTCTGATAAACGTGTGGATGGGAAGAACCACTTTTTGGCAGAGCTTATGAACTGTTCATGGGGCAGCAAAAATCACATAGCAGAGGTGTTTAGTTCACTGAAGCAATATCCACAAGTACGGATACACAAGAGAAAGTAATGGGAAGTTCAATCAATTTCTCCTTTTACACTCCTGGGCAGGTGTGGTGTGATTATATTATTGTGCACTCACTGCTACATCTCCACATTCTTCTACCACACAGAGCCTATGCAACACTGGCAGTAGCAGTAAGGGGTTCTCTAGTGCACAGTACTGTTTATTAATGGCACCAGCAGAGTAAGCTTCTTTAACATGAAGGGGTGCAGATCAGCAATAGATGTGCAAGTTTGTCTCACTGAGATTTGTAAAGTACTCAATTTTTTCTTTAAAATCCAAGTTCTCTGCCACTTGTCTCTCTCCTTCCAAAGTCCCAGCCCCCCACTGCCCACCAAAATGTGTGCGTTATCTTCTGGGAAATCCTGTAATTCTGTTGCAGGAAGCTGATATACGAGTATTGGGAAGCCTGGTGAAAGATCCGGTTTTAACGTTGCAGCAACTTGTACAATCAGTGTCTTTATTTCAGAAGCTGAGCATCCTGAGGGTCCAAGGGATGATACTTGGATATTTGAAAATGGACACATGCATAAAGAAGGCACAAAGACAGGCACACAGGAAAAACACCCATTGGCAAATCATGTAGGGAAAGAAAAAAAAAACTTTGTCTACACAGGACGAATATTCACACAGGCGGAAGAGTCACTTTTCCTTAGCATTGGCATGGGCTTGTTTTTACAGCTGACATAACTGTGCAACAAAAATGCAACACTACAGCGGTTGCATAAAATTCTGAGGTAGGAACATTGTATATTTTCACCCAGTTGTGAATAGAACATGATTGTGAGACCTACAAATTTATATTTTGATAATTTTCGCTTTATATTGAGCTCGCTTCTGCAATTTTTGCCATTTTATATCGTTCATGCAAATAAAATATGGTCCTCCTCTGGTGACAGGTCCTGTGTGATTTATATATAAAGCCACTCTGAGATTCTACAGCTGTGGCGTTTACCACATAATTTGCCATATATTCCAACACATGCTGCCTAAACTGCATATTTTAACAAAAAAATATTGATACTAGCTCAAATAGATCAAGTTACTAAAAAGGGGGTAACATGTCCTGCCACACAGTGAAAAGCCCATCACAAGTAGTGACTGGTCTCTTTTACATTGCTGTATTTGGATCTTAATCTGAAAGTAATGAGGCAAAACATTTATACAGTGTTAACGTGTACAGGTGTCAAAATAATGAAGTACAGGTGTCAAAATAATGAAGTAATACTATCAACGAAAATGTACTGCATTATGCTACATAATTTTTCATTTTTGTGGCCACATAACCTAGTCAACCCTGCTGCGTAATTTAGACCTTCCCTGCCGCATTAATTAGACCGTCCCTGCTGCTTCATTACAGCGGCTTTGCTTTTTTAGCACAAACTGCCAGAGAAGTATGCATGGTGAGGGCGGTTTACAGTAGGTACAGGAGACGATAAATACAATCAAATAAAGGTACAGGCTAACAGAAATGAGCCCTAAATGTGGAGAAAAACCAGTTTCTTGACAGGATTACGCCTATAAAATTTGACATGGACGTGAGCCTTTTCCTCTGCAGCAGTGGCAAAATTGAAAGATAAAGTGTGGGCACTGATTAAGCGAGGGGGAGGTAACGGAATAAGGAAAAGTAAAAAAAGACTGTGGGGGAGGGTATTGGTAAAGGAGATCTCATCTTGGGCAAAAAAGGTGGACATTGCAACGTTTCAGACGCCAAGAGAGGCCCACATCTCAGTGAACAGTGTGAAATACGCTACACACATAGCATTGCCTGGATCACGAAGATACTTTCTGCCTTCTGCATTATGTGGTGTTTCCTTTATTCAACTTTAGCTTTATTTATTTAACACCAGGAAAACAATGCAATTTAAAAAATAAATTCTAATAACAGCGCACACATAATCTTGCAAGGCTGCATTTTCTGTAAGCCAGCCAGGTGGTATTATCGTTTGCTCCGTGCCCCCAAATGCGACCTCGTCCATAAAAGCAGAGACAAAGTAAAGGTCAATATCTCTCTATAGTAAACTACCTTTCATCGTGTTTTCACGCTGTACTTGTTCCATTGCTAGATTGCAAAAGGAGAGGTTCCCTCCTTATTGTAAATTGTTAACATGCCACACATATAACCCTTCCCCCCACGCTCACAGTTAACATTATTTTCTTTAAGCTCGGACCGCTGCAAAACCCATTACCAGACGGGCTCACCTGCTGGGGAGGCATACAGTGAGACGCCGACTTGTTGCTCCCGATTCCAGGAAGTGCGCAGCAGCGCACCAAAAATGAATGACTTGCCTTGGACGGATCCCACTGGACAAGGCGATCGAGCCACGCAGCAATCAGCGGCGGAGAGACTACTCTGCCCACAGCGCATGGACCTGGCAGTGGAAAAAGTGTTTCCTGCCTCGGGGCCTGCCCTTGCACGTTCGGCAGCTGGGTTCCAAGAGCAAGTGGGCTGCACCTGGAAGGAATCCGCGCTGACGTTTAGCGCAAGTCTCCCCCAGCTAATCACTGGCTAGATATTGCCCAATCATGGGCTTCCAGCCAGTCAATGGCCTCCAAAAGCTTTTTGACTGCATTTCCAATTGGCTGTGAGCCCCAGAGTGCCCACAGCTCAAATATTTTTAGTGATTTAATGTCTACTTGTCCGTCTGACAAAATAGACAATAAATCTGCTTGCCCATTATAAAAATCTACTTGGTTCGGGCGTCGGGCGATACGATTTCCCCACCCCTGATTATCTACACAGCTGTGGCAAATGTTTGTAGCATATTTTCTCATGATGTTGACCCAAAACATAGTCATACAGTTTACTAGTCCATTCCTACCATTATATGCAGGCCTGTGCATTGTCATAATCATTGGGTAGAGATACTTATCCGGTCTTGTCCATCCAGCACCCATTTGAATGTGTGTCTGTCACAGACCATTATTTTTGTTCTTCCTCATTGGTATCCTTTTGCGTATCTGTTCGATTGGTACCTGTGTCACTAGCATGAGGCTGGAAGTGTATTTTGCCGTTACTTTAGCCACCTTATCTGCAAAAATATTCATCTGTACCGCTTAATCTATTATTTTCTTGTGTGCTTTGTAATTAAGTCCCTTCCATAGTCTGCCGAAATAATGGGCAACACTAAATGCATACTGGCTGTCTTTGTAAATATTAACCGTTCTTCCTGTGGCTAATTCACATGCCCTAGTTAACGCAATAAGTTCGGCGGCTTTTCCTGATTGTTCTGCAGCTTTCAACCACAGTGTGCAAGGTTGTTACCACATATGCTGCAGTTCTCGTGCCATTCTCTATTCTCACACATGAACTATCCATCCACAGTTCCCCTTCAGCATCATGAAATGGTGTATCATGCATATCTGTCCTGCCTCTTGTCTGCTCCTCTGTCTTGTAGATACAGTCGTGATCATCAAAGTTCTGGTGTGCACTCTCAACATGAGGTAGGAGTGTTGCTAGGTTCAAAACATTACATCTGTGTATGTGCACGTGGGTAAAACAGACATACCTCATAATGTGTCAAACTAGCTTTCCTGAGGTGCTGTGTGCATGTTTTATTCAATATCAAATCCACAGAGTGTGGGACATGCAGGTGAACAGTGTGCCCCATTATCAAACTTTCTGCCTGTTTCAGTGAGACTGCTGCCGCCACAACAGCTCTATGGCAACTCAGCAATGCTTTGACTACGAGTGTGGCAGAGAAATAAATGCATGGCCGTTTGTAATCGCCATGCTGCAGGCGCACACCCTTCAGATTCATGAACGAACAAATGAAAATCTTGAAAATAGTCTGGTAGCCCCAAAGCAGTAGAGTCGCAAAGAGCTTGACTAATATCAAGAAAGCTATGTTCATGTGCTGACGCCCAAATGAGCGGCTCAGGAGTGTCCTTGCGGGTTAAAGTCAATAATGAAAAATCAGGGATCCAATGGCGGCAGTTGCTAGCCATTCCCAAAACATTATGCACCTGTTTTTAGGTCTCGCCTGACCCAGCGCATGCGCTGGTCTGGCGAGACTTATTGAGAGGGCTCCAGAAAGGGTTACCAGGCCAGCCTAGAGCTACAGTGCATGTGCGCGGGCGCGCGCGCCGCGCTTTATCGTGATTACTTTCACTTTCGCGGCCGCTTTGATGTTTGATCGTAATCACTTTCACGGCCGCTTTGCATAGCCAATAGGTCTCGCTTTTGGGACCTTATAAGTATTTCGTTATGCAACTGTTGCATGGCTAAACACTTGTCCCAAAGGCGAGACCTATTGGCTATGCCAATGCTTGTTGTGTTCTTGAAGGCGGTACAGCCGAAATTGATTTTATGCGATCTGTACCCAATTGTCTCAGCTCTTTCGACAAGAGGTGTTCTAGATAGGAAACTTCTTGTTATATTGTCTCTTATCGGGAGACACCTTGTGCCCCGTGGCAGCCAAAAAGTTCAGCAAATTTACAGTATCTGTTATGCACTGTTCTTCACCAGTGCTTGCCAATAAGTCATCAGTGTACTGAATTAATGTTGTTGTTTGACATCGAAAAGCATCCAATTCCTTTTTCAGTGACTGATTGTATATTTAAGGTCTCTCCCAATACCCTTATGGTGCCCTTTGTAAACAAAAACTATGACCAGCTACTGAGAAAGAAAATGCTGTCCTTATACAGAGGGATAGGGAAAAAAGCATTCTTCAGATCAGTCAGAGAAAGGTTTACCATGTCAGGGACCAGAGTGGATAGCATAGTCACTATTTTGGGCACTACAGGAAATTGCGATACCACTATTTTATTAATCTCACGAAGATCAACTATGAACCTATATCGATATGGTGGCAAAGAGAAACATTGCTAAAATGTGGGGTATACCACAGATACCTACAGTTAGGGAATGGGAGCAAGAGCTGGACTGGTGCTGCGCTGCAGAGAAGGTAATCTATCAGGGGAGGGGATGTTCTGGTAAATGAGATAACGTTTGGGGGAGCTGGGCGAAATACTGGGGAATAGCAATATATTCCCTTTTTAACATCTGTGTGGCCCCTTTGGCCAAACTCATTAGATCGTTTGGGGTCTCTGCACTTACCTATGCAGATGACACCCAATTAGTGATCTCTGTATCATCTAATATTTCAGAGACAGCAAAGCGTTTTTACAACTAAATGCAGGAGATCAGAAAATGGATGGCCCAAAACTGCGTAAAGTTGAACTCTGGCAAGATGGAGGTACTGCACTTTTGGAAGGATACTTTCTTTTAGTCCCAAGACTGGTGGCCACCTGAACTTGGACAACTTCCGTCACCAGTCACAAAGGTAAAAAATCTTGGAGTTATCTTTGACAACCATCTGACCTTCGAAGGGCATGTGAATACAATCACGCCTGCCTTCTTTTTTTACTATGAAACTCTTACAGAAGATCTTTCCTTTCATTCCGAAGGACCTGCAAAAAACTGTAATTTCTGTTCTGATACTTTCGAAAATTGACTATGTAACTGCTCTTTTTGTAAATAGAAGGAAAAAAAGTCTAAATAAGCTGTAGGTCCTACAGAACTCAGCCGCTTGCCTGTTGCTAGGCATACACAAAAGAGAATCTGTCTCAGCTGCCCTTCCGCTTCTCCATTGGTTACCTATTGAGAAGCGTATACAGTTTATGGCCCAGTGCATTGCTTTCAGGACTCTTCATGCGAAGGCCCACAAGTTTTTAAGCATTGCTTTCGTTGGTATTTTCTGCCACGATCCCTTCGCTCAGAAACAGCATGCAATATCATTGTTCCTAGAGTAAAATGGGGCGGGAGAATTTCTATTGGTAGCCCCTCCTGTCTCTGGAACAGCCTCCCTTTATTCCTGGAAATGGAAACCGACCTATGCTTTAGGAAAAAACAAAAAACCTGGCTTTTCAATCTTTAGGAGTCAATAAACTATGGCCAGGCTCATAACCTGGTACTGCCCAGTTTGCAAGCTTGCGCGCCTAGACATCTTAGGGTAGTAGTGTGCATTTATTATAAATTTTCATTTCATAAGGCGAACTGCCGACCACGGGAGACGGGGGTGGAACAGGGTGAGAAAGACACAGAATAGTGACGTGGAATCAGCAGCTATTCATACTTAAGGAATGGGTAATCTCGAATGGGCCAAATGTTATGCACTAAGGGATATGGTGGGTGGGGAGAACTTCACTTAACTGTTTTTGTGTTGTAGTGCTTGCCAAACAAAAAAAAAGAATACAAAAAATAACCATGAACCTATATGATAGGGGCCCATCTTTGTCACTTTTGACCTCTTTAGAACTGGAAGTATAGGACTATTACATGGGCTTCATGATACTTCTTTTACTATTCCTTCTTGTAATAAATCATTGACTACCTCTTACAAGCCCTGCTGCAATCCATGTGTTGAAATTATGGATTAGGGTACACGTGGCAATGGGATTTATGGGCGCACAACTGTCTGTACGGGGTCAATATTCATTTTCCCTTCATAATTTTGATATTTTGCCCGTATTCTATTTTCTATTAACTGCTGAATATGTGCTGGAATTGTATCTTTGCGTGCTCTGATAATGTTCATAGAAGCAATTTGAGGGGAGCTGTCATCTATCTCAAGATACATCCCATCCGGTGTGCACTGAATTGTGGCATATCATTTTTTTAGGAAATCCAGTCCTAGCAAATTATAAGCACGTTTCAGAAACCAGAAAAGAATGCGCATCTGTAAAAAGGGCCTATAGAATACTTATGTGGGGCTGACATAGGACTTGTTACTAACAGATTGGTAAATCCCACAGATGTCTTCTTGTATCCAGAGAGAGGGGTCTGTGGGAGTGTGTTTTTGGTCAGAGATGAGCTGGATGCACCAGTATCTAAGAGAAACTTTACCGGTTCACCGTCTACCCCTGCTTGTACATTTGGACACCTGTCATCCACTGGGATGACAGCCCACTGTACCATTTCTCTCGGGCACCCCTATTGTCCTACAAAGGTACTGAGATCTATGAGGTGGTGGTCTGCTTCGTCCTCCTAGCCTGCCAGCGTCATCTGTCTCTGCTCTGCGTTCCTATTAAAGTAATTATTAACCATTTGTGTAGCCTAGTTTTGTGTATTCTGGCTTTTCTGATCTGCCCTATTCATTGATCCTCTTCCTGTCCCTCTATCCCTTTGTCTGGGTGGGTGATGACAATACCGGGCCCAATGGTCGTGTCCACAACAGTTGTAACAAGTCTGTTGTTGCTGTGTAGATGCAGTATTAAATGTTCTTGGTAGCACATATGATTGCGCAGGGGAAGTCTAGGTGGCCCTCCTCTACCTCGACCCCTGCCTCGTTGTCCTCTAGGTGCACTAAAAGCCCGAGCTTGTTGCATGAGCACCTTTTTGTTTTTAAGTCTTTGTGCTTTTTATCTTTAATATCTTCCTCTTTTAACTGTAAATCTTCATAATATCGAGCGAGCTGTATCAGCTCAGGTATTTGTGGGAACATGTAAGATTGTACTGATAGCGTCTTTAATGTTTTTCTGCTGGTTATTTATGAAGTGGGACCTTCAAGCGTGTTGGGTGCCATCACTGGAGGGCTCTAAACCGCCGGATGCAGAGAAATCCTTTTGTATCCTGGAGACTAAAGCTGCAACCTTTTCTCCCTGTCTTGCTTGCAATTATTTATTTTATTATGATTTATCTGTCTTTGTGATAATATTTTATCTTTTTTCTTTCGCAGTTTGTCCAGCAATTGCAGCATCTCACCTGTTATGCTGTCCTTAGGAGTTCTCTTTTTATTTTCTTCTATTTTGCTCACTCTATCTTCAGTTCTGCATCAGATTAAGGATGTCATCTGGCAGAATAATGGAAATCTGGTCTATGTCCTCTGACGTTAGGTGACCTATCTATAATGTAATGTTAGTTTGCCTGTACCACTCCTTCCTATCCTGTCTAATGTCATGGTATTGAACAGCAAATCTGTGCAATTCAGCATGTGTCCAAGGGACTTGCACCCTCATTATTTTATGGTCCTCATCATAACACAGTACCTCCCTCAAAGGTAAAATTCTGTTCACATTTTGTTTTCCTACAGTGCCCTTTTCTCCTTCTGCACTGCGCTTTTTAAAATTTCACTCTGCATTCATCTTGCCAGTTCTGCTTTCCTCTTTTTATGTATTTCCTGGCATCGTTCATCCTTCATTCTTTCTTGCAATACTCCACGCATGCACTTTATTTGCAAATGAGTCTGCAACTCATTTTGGTCCTTTTACATTGCATTGCAACTACCACCTTGAATCTTTAACATTCACCTATACCTTTATAGACCGTAATCGCCTTTTTCTCTCTCAGCAGCTCTCCGAATTTCAGTGCCAACATAACATATATTCCCTACTAGCTTTACATGAAAACATATAACATCTGCAGCGTCCTTGAATGATTCTCTGTCTTTAAGCTCTACATTATGAAATGATTGAACTCACCTGCATATAATCTTTGCCAACACCACTCATTAGGATAAAGAATACATCAATTGCTCTATCTCAGTGGAGTACTCTTATTTTGTAAGCTCGTAAAAGATCATGCTGCATTTTATGCAAGATGATGCCTTTATAATGCCACTTCAATATAAAAAGGAGTTTACCACCAACTTTAGCAACACTTATATGTAAATGCCACATAAAACCCACAGGAAGTAGTATCGTTCCTTTGATGTTATCTTCTTTTATTATGAAGTTTGAAAAACACTGTCAGCTACTCTTCTTTAGAAAAAGAGATAAGAATCTGGTTACACAATCCAGATTGAAACATTTGCAAACGTGAATGATACCAAACCTCGATTGCTCTAATGAAAATTGCTTCTTAAATTGATAGGCTAAACTACGGTAGAGCTCTAATAACATAAGGACTATTTTCAGTGACAATATCTCAAAGCCAAAACATTGGTTTTACATTTGTGCAGGTTCAAATCTTTACCTAGGAAAAAAAATACTGATAGCTACCCTTCTGTTCTACTTTAAAAAGTAGTTTTCGATTCATCTCCTATCCCCAACATACTTAACACGGTTATGCTCTTTTTTTACCATCTGCTCTGGAAAAGCTTTAAAATAGAATAGTGCCTTAAAGATATGAGGCATCTCCTGGGATAGTCACCAGTATGAAGGATCACGCACTCCCAAGTGTTAAAATTTTTTCATGAAATAGTACTCAGTTTAAAGCGTGCCTGAAGGGTATACTCTGATCATTGAGTGAAGACCTATAAATAAGAAATAGCGTTCCCATCTGGGGTTTGTTCCCTTCAGCACAGTCAATATCCCTCTCTTCTGAGGGAACTTAATCAAAATAGCTCAAATGTTCATCAAACTTGAGTAGCAATATTTTATTTTTCAATGTTGGTATTTTATTTACATCATTCCACCATGTTTGGAAATGTACTAATTTCTATCACATTTCTCATCAACAATGAAAATCGTGTTTTATATCCTCCCGTCCCAATGCTTTTCGGGCTAGGGTAACCCTTCCTCAAGGGATAGTAACTCTAGATTTCTTTTTTTTTATACAAAAGAGGAAATAACACCAATCGACTATATCATCAAAAATCAAACTTGTCCAGCAAATACAGCCAAAAGTAACATGCTCATATCAAATAACCAAGTGAGAGTGATTCAGAACGATACCACATCCTTTCAGAAAACTGCCAATAATGATTGAATGATGCCAACATGCTTATAACAAATAGCTCAAAATAATACACGTAGTCTCGATGTTACAGCCCGAAACACTCGTCTCCAAATATGAAGGGAAAGTCTTGTCAATTCTAGTGCACAAACACTGCGTGAAATTAAGTTGCCCCGCATAGTGTCCATCCAAGTTTAAAGGAAAGAAATTCACGTGAAAGTTATAAAGATCAAAGTTCCACGCGAAACAGTGTCCATGCGTAACGAGGTAGCCCCGCATAGCGTCCATCCAAATTGGTTGCATGCCATTATAGCTGGAAGGCTCAGTTTTTCACAATGCACATTGCAAATAAGTATGCGGTTTGGGTTTAACTTTGATCTTTCTAACGTTCACATGTATTTCTTTCATTTTCACTGCGCACTTTCACTCCGCTATAATGGCATGCAACCAATTCGGATGGACACTATGTGGGGCTACATTGTTTCGCATTGACTCTGTTTCTCGTTTAGCTTTGATCTTTCTAACTTTCACGTGAATTTCTTTCATTTTCACCGTGCACTTTCACTCGGTTATAAAGGCAAGCTATTAATCCGGATGGACACTATGCAGGGCAACTTGGTTTCATACAGTGCTTAATTTGTAAAATACTAAGTGCCAGGGCTCTGACCAGGAGGCCACTGCAGCTTGCACCACCCATCGCCCTTGTCATCGCTGCCAAAACAACTACTAACTCTCTCTCTCTCTCTCGCACGTAAATGCGACAGTTCAGATTATTCCAGGTCCCCAAAGCTAAAGGAATGGCTGGAGAGGAATGTTATCAATTTTTTAATGTATATTGGATTCCTAAACCACTGTTGTTCTGCTCATCTCTAAATTAGATGAGCAGTGCCACCATGTGGTAGACTGTTCAAAGTATGGTGTTGACAATTGGGTGCTGGTGCCGAGCACCGCAAACCAATTAAGTGCTGGTGCTGAGCATTGGAAAGCACCGTCCCAAATTAAGCAGCAGTGTTTGTGCACTAGAATTGACAAGGCTTTCACTTCATATTTGGAGACGAGTGGTAGGGGCTGTAACATCGAGTCTATGTGTATTATAATAATAATAAGGGAGTTTTATAAAGCGCTTGGTTACGCTCAGATGGCGTGTCCCCACGCTAAAACAGAGGAACTCCCGCAGACTAGAACGTAAAGTCTGCACAGGTTACCGAGTATATAAGTATGTTTTTAGCTTCCTCCTGAAGCTAGGTTCAGATGACTCCAGACGGAGGTCTAAAGGTAGGGCATTCCAGCTCTTTGCCGCCAGGTAGCGGAAAGATCTACCTCCCATGCGAGCCCGCCTTATCCTCGGGACCTTTAAAAGGCCGCCATGGGAGGAGCGAAGGGCGCGCGTGGGAACGTACCTGGTACTCAGGTTCTGGAGCGGTGTTGCTGCCTTCCCAGTAAGGATGCGGTGGCAGGTACAGAGGGCCTTAAACTCGACCCTACTCCTCACTGGCAACCAGTGAAGAGTCCGAAGGGCAGTTTTTGAGGCCGATCTTTTGGGAAATTTTAGAATGAGGCGGGCTGCCGCATTCTGCAACACCTGAAGGCGATTTATTGCCTTATTGGTTGCTCCCAGGTACAGCAAGTTGCCATAGTCCAGGCGTGATGTGACGAGGGCGTGCACCAGCGTTCTACGGGCTGACGTAGGAAGGAGATCCAAGACCTTCCGTAGACTTTTCAGGACGCTGAAGCAGACACCCACTACACGTCCTATCTGAGATCCAAAGGACAGGTCGGCATCAAGCCAAACTCCAAGGTTCCGAACTTCTTGACAGGGTGTTGGAACCTCACCTAAGCATGGAGGCCACCACGCCGACGACCAGACAGATGGGTTCCCCCCCACTACGAGCACCTCGGTCTTGCTGCCATTTAGTTTAAGGCAGTTGGTGGACATCCAGGCTGCAAGGTCTTGCATGCAGGCTCTGAAACTGTCCACCGCAAGACCGGGCGCTCGCGAGAGGGAGATAACCAGCTGCGTGTCGTCGGCGTAGGACACTATGTGCAGACCATGGCCCTCAGCAATGGGGGCCACTGGGGAGACATATAGATTAAATAGGGTGGGGCTCAGGGACGATCCCTGGGGTACGCCCTGGCCCAATCCAATATCTCTGGAATAACATTCGCCCTGGCGGACCTGAAAGCTTCTCCCCGTCAGGAAGGACTGGATCCATGCGAGTGCAGCTCCAGATATCCCTCCACTATTCAGACACTGTAGCAAGGTGGTATGAGCTACAGTGTCGAATGCTGCACTCAGGTCCTATAGGATGAGGGCCATAGTATGACCCTCATCCACCCCCTGGCGTAGGGTCTCCACAGCCATCAGAAGCGCTGATTCTGTTGAGTGGCGGGGACGGAAACCGAACTGGGTATTGTGTAGTAGGGCAACCTCTTCCACGAAATCCATCAGTTGTAGGTTTAAGTTTTTTCCGCCACTTTGGCCAGGTAGGGCAGAAGGGAGATCGGCCGGAGGTTCTCTAGCTTCTCAAAGCTGATGTTAGATTTCTTCCTGAGAGGTAGAACCACCGCCTGTTTCCAGTCTTTGGGCACGGTCTTAGTGGTAAAAGACACATCCAGTAGGTGTCTAATGTATGGTTCTAGCACCGGTAAGCTATCCGCTAGCCGTTTCGGCGTGGTGGGATCCCGCGGGGAACCCGACTTGACGGATCTGCAGATTTTTAATAGGTCCTCTGGGGGCGGGGTGACAAAGTTGGTCAATATATGTCTGTCCCCCCATTCCCTCGGGCTTTCCGCAAATTCAGTCCCAGCAATGCGATGACTAGGAAATGCCGAGTAAATTTTGGCTATCTTTTCGGCGAAGAAGTCCGCGATCCTGTCACAGGGTTCCACCGAGCAGTCATCTGGAGCAATGGCTGGTTTCCCACTCGAGAGGGTTTTGTAGAGCAAGAAAAGCTTCTTCATCGAGTTACCAGCTTCACTAATTCTAATAGTGTAATATGCTGCTTTGGACTTCCTGATTAGCCCGTGATAAATTCGCCTCTCAATTAGGTAGGCCTCCCTAGTTGCCTAAGAAGGAGCCCCCCACCACTGTCTTTCGACTCGCTTCAATGCTGTTTTCGTGACTCGTAGTTCATCACTGAACCACGGGGCAGTTTTTTGAAAGTGGCCACCCGATTTGGCGCGCGAAAGGGGGGCTGTACAATCAAGCGCCTCGTTGATACGCTTACATAGATTGGTATTAGCCGTATCCGCATCATCTTCCCCAGGGCTTCCTCCTTTAGTCAATGCCGCACAGAATTTAGCCTGGGAAAAGGTAGCCCATCTCCGCCTAGGATGGTACAATATTACTGGCTCCGGAGATCTTACCCCGGGAATTCGTATGGAGAATGGTATCAGATGGTGATCCGACCAAGGGATGGGAATGGGGTCATGGCTTCTACTTCCCCCCCCCCCCCAATTGACGAATATGGGGTCAAGTAAGTGTCCCAACTGGTGAGTGGGACCACTTACTATTTGATTCAATTGGAGGGCTCCCAGCGCCTGGCAAAAGTCCCTGCTAACGTTGTCTGTGGGGTTGTTCAAATGTAAATTAAGATCCCCCAGTACCAGGAATTTGTCTTTGCGTAGCGCAGCCTCCATTATGCCTTCAACCAGACTCTCCCCAAACCTGGTTATAGGGCCTGGGGGTCTATAAATTAACATGCCCTTGCCCTTCAATTAGTTTGAGCTATTTGTTATAAGCATGTTGGCATTATTCGATCATTATTGGCAGTTTTCTGAAAGGATGTGGTATAGTTTTGAATCACTCTCAGTTGGTTATTAGATATAAACATGTTACTTTTGGCTGTATTTGCTGGACACGTCTTTGATTTCTGATGATGTAGTCGACTGGTGTTATTTTCTCATGTGTATTCATTTTTTTTTTCTAGAATTACTAACCCCTGACGAAGGGCTACCCTAGCCCGAAATGCATTGGAATGGGAGGGTATAAAACACGATTTTCATTGTTGATGAGAAATGTGATCGAAATTAGTACATTTCCAAACATGGTGGAATGATGAAACAATTGAAAAATAAAATTGCTACTCAAGTTTGATGAACGTTGTGGTTATTTTGATTAAGTTCCCTCAGTAGAGAGGGATAGTGGCTGTGCTGAAGGCGTCCGATGGGGAACGCTATTTCTTATCTCCTGGTATTCGCCATTAGCCATAGTAATTATCATAGTTCAAAGGTGTGATAGAAATCTTGCAACTCTTTAGTCTGCCTAAAAGGCAGGTTTCCACCTTGAGTTATATTTCTGTGGCATTGTCTAGCCTAGTGATGTACCACTTTGAGTTTACCTCTTGTTTGCTCTCATCATTCTTTAAATGTTTTCCAGCTGTTCTTCTATTTAACCCTGCTGTTCCACACCCATATTCTTTTCTACACAACATTTGTCCATGCCCACCACTCTCAATCTCTGGACAAAAGCCCTTTAAGAGGCCCACTAAAGTCTACCTTCTGAGTCTGAAGTTATTTCTAATTATTGGCTCTATCTAGTGAGGCAAGGCTCAATACAGACACCAATCCTGATTGGAATGGACCAAACTTCTGTTGTCATCCTGTGTACATTATCACTTATTTTCTCTACTTCTTTTCACGGTTGATTAATCTTTTCCAGTGGCAGTGATGCAGTTTTGTGTTAATGCCCACATTTTCAGTATCTATATAGATTGTTAAAAGTGCTTACTAAAATAAACAAATACTCCTGTGTTATGGTGACAAGACTTTTAAAAATGCACAGCTGCCCCATCATTGGCACTTCCCAGTGCTCCACCTTTAATTTTAGGGTATCACAATGGAAATTAAACAGAGATGATGAAAAGCATTTCAAGAACCAGGTAAAAGAACTAGGTTGCAAATAGCCAGGTTTTGAGCTGTTTACTAAAACTAAGATGGTTCTCCGTATTCCTTAGATATGGAATCAAACTATTCCAAAGGGCAGGGGCTAGGGTCTGAAAAGAGAAGCCTCCTGATCTTTGTTTTAAACCTTGGAATAACCGCCAGATTTAAGATGGCCAAATGGAAGGATTTTGTGGGTAAGTACGGTTGCATAAGTACAGTGAGAATGGGGCTCCTAACGCATTTACGATCTTATGTGCTGTACTTAAAATTTTAAACTGAATGCCTCTCTCAATGGGCAACTAATGGAGTTTCTTCAGGAGTTCAGAGATGGAACACAATTTTCGGAGAGAAAACCGAATCTAGTAGCAGCTTTTTGGACCGACTGTAGCTTCTTAACTGATTTATTGGCGAATAGATACAAGATGTTATAATAACACATACCTGACCGGATTAGGGATTGAATAATCAACTGCCAAAGTTGAGGTTCAAAGAATCCAATAATTGGTTTGAGTGATCTCAGAAGGCCAAAGCAAGTACCACAAGCTTTTTGTCTTGGGCCTCAAAATAAAGAGTACCATCTATCCAAAAATTAAAACATTTTCATGGATGATTTGAGTTGCGGGGATGGACCAAGTCCTTCCAGCCACCAGTGATCACCCCTCTGGCTGGGGTATGCTTCCCAAGCAGAAGGATCTCAATTTTATTGGTGTTTAGCTTTAAGCAGCTATTTTTCCATCCACCTGGCCACAGCAAGCATGCATTCCTGGAAGATGGCTGGATATGTCTTCTGTTGCATCTGCATAAATAGTAACAATAACTTGTGTATCATCTGCATATGAAAATAGGGAGACCCCGAAGGACGTAACAACCTCTGCCAATGGCCTGACATAAATATTAATGAGCATTAGTGATGCATTAGGTCTCGTATTTCCGAGAGTTTAAGCTATTTGCATTGTAAATGAAAATGCCTTTTATCTGTTTTGATAATTAACACATATATAAAAGGCATTGTCATTTACAATGCCAATAGCTCAAACTCTTGTAAATGCGAGACCTATTTCATTTCAAATAAGCGGCTGCCATTGTCCCGGACTGCTTGGAAAGTGAAAGCGCACATGGGGTGCTGAATGGTGTAGGAAAGCATGTCGTGCCTGCAGTAGGAGAAACTCATTATAGAAAATAGTCCTTGCACACTAAATAAAACATAGCGTGTAACAACAGAAATAAAAGGGCCAGTCCTCATGCGAGGTTACAAATGAAGACAAGGCAGTACTAAGGAGAGACTAACAAGCCTATTAACGAATCAGAAGGCAGCATTTACAAAGAACATTGACACAAGCCAATAACAAATATGGGCGGAGAGGAGGCGGGGCTTCAAGTCTATACTTGAATACACCATGCCTCGCAGAGCACTGCATGCACTGCCCAGGCTCGACCTAAAAAGGGTGGAACTCAACGAAGAGTTCTTTAGAACACCATGTTCCACTGGTCTCTGTGAGGAAGAGGAGGGCAGGGAAATTACTTGATAAGAGCGGTCGTTAATGAAGGAGGCAAACATGTCAAGGCTTCACCTCGTGTCCCTATATCATGGAGGCATCCAAGAAGCATCTTATGCAGTACTGTGTCGAAGGCCACACCCAGGTCTAAGAGAATAAGGGCCAATGAGCCACCTTGGTCTGCTGCTCTACTGAGCGCCTCTTTCACCGTTAGAAGAGCTGATTCCGTACTGTGGGAGGATCTGAAGCTATTTTGGGATGTATCCAAAATTTTGTTAGCCTCTAGAAACCTAGTCAAAAGACTATTTATGTGCTTTTTCACTACTTTGGCTAAGAAAGGAAGCAGTGAGATGGGGTGTTCATTTTCAGGTTTGGCCGTGTCGATATATATTTTCTTCAAAAGAGGAATTACTTTTGCATGCCTCCATGTCCCTGGTACTGTGACCGAGGACAAGTAAAGGTTAGGCAACCTCTGAAAAAAGGATGATGAATTCATGAAATTTTAAGACTGTTTCATGTTTGAGTGGGTCATCCGGACAACCCAATTTCACTTGTTTGCATAGGGCAGTTAGAGAGGCTAAGTCAAGTAATGCTAGTTCCTTCAATTCTGCCTCTTGCCGAAGCTCACCTATCCTCAGCTTTAGATTGGACATTTGTCAAAAAATGGGAATATATACCATTAATCTTTTCGACAAAAAAGTCAGCTCATTTCTTACAGTGATCAGTTGATTATACGAGGCTAAGTTGGGCATTAGCTGATGGTGGTCAAATTGTTGGTGTGCTAGCTTATGAAACCGACTCAGGTTGGGTGAATTGGATGGATTTAATTAAAGTAACCTCTGCATATTTTTATGCTGAACCAGGGTCTTTAAATTTGCCCTAGCATAAAATGGGAACACTGTCACCTCTAAATTTACAAATGTAGAAAGCCTTCTTTTTTTGCTTTTTCTTAAGGAGCTCAGCATTTCACTTACATGAATAATACACTATTCACCTGTGCAACCAGTATCAATGTTGTGTGTGTATTACCGAACAAATAACCGTAAACGCTTGTAAACGTCAGTGTTACGGGAGCTATTAATTATGATAGTTTCACATGTGCTAACCATCTTACTAACAGAGTGGTGTTTTTTCATCCCGCATTAATGAGCAATGCCAAAAACCGCCGTGCACACCTGACTGTTGCAGATGGGATTTTTGACTGGGCCAAGATACTGTGAAACATTCTTACTTCAGGTGCCCATCAGTGAGTTTTAATTCACAATGCAAGCTCAACCAGTCATTGGCCTATCTGCAGAGCGCATAACAATGATCACCCTTCTGCCTCTTGTAATTTTGGGAACGTACGTGAAGGAGGAATGCAGCCGTCTAAATTCTGACAGGGTTTAAGTAAATAAAATTGAAGGGCTTACTGTTGAATGGGTGTGTTGTGAGAAGAAGTGAATAAGACACATGGAAGTACATGCGGGAGAAAGCGAAAAGAGGATGCTGAAGAGGAACGAGATAATATGCAGATGGAGGGTTTTCAGAAGAATGTTGAGAGAAAAATAGTGTGTGTTTTAACAGAAAAGACTGCAAAGGAAAGTGGTGTGAATGGAGGAACCTTAGTAATGTTTAACTTGGTCTCCAATTTTCAGAATTGAAACAAATTAAATTCTAATTATTCACAACATCGTTTACCGTATTAAGCTAACAAGCATTGGCAAAGTCAATAGATCTGGCCTGTTTTAAGTGTATGTCCATTGTTGTGTTATATGTCTGGATGAAACAATGGAAAGCTCAGAGAAGCACTAAAATAATGGTTAAGTGGCATGCTACGTGAGAATCAGAATTTTAGTTTACATATTTTAAGCCACGCCATTAGTTACGTAGTCATGCGCCTCATGGATAAGATTCCCAGTTAGGCATCTTAGGCCACGCTGCCCCCAAACTTTTTTCATCCCACTTACCTATGCACTGGCCTCCTACATCGCATGCACAGTAGTCTGCTTTGTCTATGCAGTGCTTGTGCATTCAGACTTGGGAGCGTTGTTAACACCTTTTTGCAAGCCATTCTGCTATTGTCTGCCGGGAACGAGAATTTGGAATTTGCACCCTTAAATTCTGTCAGACCTGCTGAACGTCTGTCTGCTGTGCGTTGCTGCTTCCTGCTCATGCATGAAGTGTTTCATGTGATCCTGTTTAGGTCGAGCCTACAGCAGCGCATGCGCTGTTGCTTGATCTTTTGTAAGTGGGATTTTAAAAGTGCTTCCCACCGTCTGGCCTAATGCTTGAGTACACGCGCGCGTGAACGTGCACAGCTGCCAGCTTTCTGATTACTTTCACTTGGAGCGCTGCTGCGTGCGCACCACTTGTGTTCTTAAACCGTAACGGCACAAACCATTGAGATTTCCCCACATCAAATCCCTACAGGCGAATTGTACTTGTTTGTGAATTTGTACAAAAAAGATCCTCTTAAAACATTTTATATTCTTACAGTAAAGGATACACTGATATTTATATAATAAAAGAGGAAATATTAAGGTACTGTATTTGACTCATTCATGTCTTATTTCGCTATTTGAATTGTTGGTTTAATCTAAATGGATAGAGCCTACCAAATATTTGGAACTATTCTTTAGGGTGGAGAAGCTGTTGGACTGTCTCGTCCTTGAATTGCGCTGCGTGCAGTAGAACTTGGCCCCATGGCATATTATCCCTTAAAAATGCGATGCTAAGTACTGGTAGTTTAACATTGGCTGTGGCCGTCATGTGGACTTAAAACTCCAAGACATCAGCTTGCGCACCTCACCTTAAAAACAAGCATTGGCAAAGCCAGCCCATCTGGCTTTGCTGTCAGCCTCTCTGCGTTGTCAGTCCTTTTTTTTTTTAAGGCAAAGTGAAAGACCAAAATACAGTCACCTATGGTGAAGGTAGCTGTGATATGTGAAATGCATTGTTCGTGAGGGGATAAAAAGCCCCGGGTTGACGCGTCTTCCTTGCTTGGTCATGCAGAGTTAGAATAGTGTGATGGAGGGGTGGTCTTTTTAGCATTCCTGTCTGAGCTGCTTTACCTGCTTGTGTATTTACTACAGCAAGGCTGTGCTGCAACCAAACCCATTATGAGGCTCAATCTTACAAAACTTTCAAAAACTATTTTCCGAGCTTGGGATGTACGTGTATACTAGTTTGGGAAGATCCCCAGCCTTAGTCATACATCATAGCAAATCGTAAAATAAACCCGTATTTGCACGCCCGTAATAAAACGCACATTTGCCCTACTCACAAATAATGTTACTTTTCTTAAACCTCTTAAATCTACACCAAAAGCACGGAGGACATTCTATGGTCCTACGTAACGTTGGGAATTAAAATCTGTTGGCTATGTATTTTCATTTTATAACGTGGAGCACTAGGGGTTAAAGGAAAATGCTATTGGCTACCTTCACTGTAAGTGAATGTCAATGCTTGTGTTGTCGTGCATTCCAAGTGAAAGATCAGTCTTTCAATTGGACTGCGTGACAAAACAAGCATTGACAAAGTAAAGAGGCTTACAACCAATACCAGATCGATTGACCTTGTCAATACTTGTTTTTAAGTGAGGTGTGTTGGCGGCTATCCTGGAGACCGAATAAATGCACCTCAAAACGCATTTTATCCACATCACATCCCATGTGAAAATGCTAGTAATCTGAATACATTGAGGGGAATATTCATTCAGCTGAGCATATCAGAGCAAGTTGCACGCCCACCTTCCTTCCATTGAACCTGCTAGCCACATAAATATTACAAAACTATGACCCCGTTTTGTGTAACAGCAGTAGCATGGTGATAAATGTATTCGCCCCCATAGCTGTCTAGTGTTGTGAGATTTTTAAATTAGCTACTTGATAAGGTAACCAATTGTGGATAAATAAGTAGGCGATACTTCATATGCTGTAAGGCGATATGCCCTCTCCTTTGTGTTTCAGCTGTTTAAGATGTATTAATCATGGACGTACATGGGGCGATTTAGGAGGTCAGGGAGCCTAATTCAGGAGTGCAGTGGAACTTTTCACGTTTTCCAATTCTTTCTGTCCTGTAAGCGCAACTGTATTTTTCTGTGCTTCTACCCGAAATCCTTGTAGCTAAGCTGCCAGTGTCCCTTATTCTCGCTGTCTCTGTCCCAAGGACCTCACGACTATTTCATTTCTTCTGTGCTGTTTTTGAAGTTAATAAGACGTTATTAATCTTCATCCTGATTGATTCACGACGTTCAGCGACTTCCTGAGACATTAGAACCGCAGAGGCGGATTTAAAAAGCTACCTATGATTCTACCTTAGAGGTTCTGCTTAAATTTACGGACTGCTAATTTATCAATTACATGTCATTAGTACAACTCCATGTCATCTGGTGGTTACTGTGTTCATTTCCATGGCGACGAGCTGGGGGTTGGGACCTACTGGTACACATGCAGGGAATTAGGAGCTGGAGGCAGTGCAGACGACAAGACCTTCCTTGAGGCATTTTGCAGGACATGTACAGTTAAAATTAGACAACACAGGGGTGAGCTTTGTGACGGTTTGTAAACTTGCTTTCTAGCTATGGCACCCCAGACATCCTTACGTCAGTCATACCTCTCTAGTCCTCATCGTGATATTCAGTCAACAGGTTGTAATTTCAGCTTAGACTACCCAGTGGTTAGTCAAGGTGCCTCCTAGGTGGGTTATAATGCAATCCACAATTTTAATGCCATAAATCAGGTTTACATTTAATTTACCAAAGGCCCACCTCATGACTGACTGGGTCTTTACTGTGGCTGCAGCCAGGCACTGGAATATTCTGCCATTTTCTGTCCTCTCTTAGTCTAGATAGCCTGATGTCATTTCGTAAAATGTTAAAAAGCTGACACCAGTGCCAAGAAACCCTATTATGGTGACCGCTGCGCTCTACAAAATATAACAAGCATTGGCATAGCCAATAGGTCCGCTTTTGGGACCTTAGAAGTATTTAGTTATGCAGCACAATATCCTTGGTGCAACAACATCGACTGTTGCATGGCTAAACACTTATAAGGTCCCAAAGGCGAGACCTATTGGCTATGCCAATGCTTGTTTTAATAGTCTTGACTCTCCAAAGCATTGGCAAAGTGAATAGGTATGGCTTTAACGTGAAAACACAGGCATACTCACATGCTATGTGCAAATGTTAGAATATTAAAGACGGACCTTTTGGATTGTGCCATTTTTGGTGTCCTGAGAGTGATGTGGTGTTTGTGCCTCGAACTAAATGATATTTTGGTGTTTGTGGGTACACTACTGTTTATTGTGCTTTTATGTAAGCTTTCACTGCTATGCCTGTGGTCTACTTGTGGCGTGTGTAGAAATATAGCTTGCAGTGCTGCTGCAAGTACATTTATTTTGCTGTATTGCTTTCTGTATGCTGCACGTAAGAGATAAATAATTTATTGTGTGACGATTCACTGTATATTTAGTTGTAAAACAGTCCCTCACTGTCTGCAATGCAAGCACTCCATAGTAGGTGGAATGATGCATCAAACAGCCAATTACACGAGGTGAGAGAGATATACTCTTCATAGGGGAGCCAAAGCTCACTCTGTGTATGCGTTTGAGAATTTGTAACAATTGGTTTTGCAGACAGCTATGCTGTCTAGGTAGTCCTAAAAAGCTTTAGGTATTCCATTTCCCCCTGACAAAGGTAAAATGAAATACAAGGAGATAGATGATGGACGGAGTGCTGAAACTTTTTTGTGTGTGCTTTGTTTGCCCTACGTTTGCAGGGTATGCCCAGGTGTTTTACTCACATTGCCACTGGGTTCAAGCCAGCCTGGCTTATGAGGGATGTTACCTTGAAACCAGTCCAGGATGCTTGTTTCCGGTACAGGGAAGACCTGGCTTGGCAGTTCAGGCTGGATTGTTCCCATGAGGAGCAGGGTCAAGACTGATTTGCATATGCCTGGGTCTGTACTGGGGTGGCGAAGTGAGCTTAAAAACGATGATGGATTCAGCTCAATTCTGTGACTGGGGGGTGAGTGTCTGAAAGGTTTCAGTACTCCGTCCATCATCCCTTGTGTTTGGATGGTTAAATTGCAGCATGCATCGACCATTTTTCTTGATAAAACCTTGGGGGTAATCATTTGCCCCATTTTGATATTGGTATGTCTTTAGTAACTCTTCCTGTTAAATAGCATGTGCATAAACTTTAAATATATTTTGCTTCTTTGATAAGCTGAACACAGAGCTGAAATATTTGTGTAAATTTAGAAGGATGATACATTTGGTGAGACTAATCGTTTCCAGTAATATACCACATGCTCCTTTTTGTATTCTGTCAGTTAGAAATTGAGTTTCTGGTGGTCAGGGTATGCACCCTGTACAAGTAGGAACCACCACTCTGGTCAGGGTAAGCTAGATACACACTGAAGATAACCTGTGCTCAACCTCTGGTAACTTGGTACAGAGCAGTCAGGCTTATCAACGTGTAAAGTATTTGTGCAGCACACACATACACTGTAACACAATGAAAACACAACAAAAAAATACACTCATGGTTAGAAAATAGACCAGGATTTTATGAGCAAATCGAGACCAAAATTACAACCATCCAATAAGTAGAACCTGAGTTATGAATTTTTAAAGAGTAAATCAAAATATAGTGCTTAGTCATAAATCTGGTCAGCTCAAATGGTGAAAATCCAAAGTTCCGGCCGACTGCGATGGAAGGCAGGCTGAGTACAGGACTTTAGCAGGTCCCACTGAAAAAGTACCTGGGATGGAGAAAGCGTCAACGTCGTAGACTTGATGCGAGGAGGTGAGGCATTGATTCCGATCTGCACAGGCAATTAAGGCTTCATCGACGGGCCCCTTTACGATGCCGACAATTCGTGGCCGTCGAGCCGCGTAATCTGTCGAAGCAATGTTGTCTAGCAGAAGTCACGCCGAAGGACGATGCATTGGTTCCGATCAGTGCAAAGTCGTTAATGCGTTTTGATGGCTCAGCACAGTAGAAACCACGTTTCATTGGCCCAGGACTGGATTGGCTTCTTGGCAGGCAAGACTCACAGATGGCAGAGTCCAGGTGCTGTTGCAGGTTTGAAGGAAGTATCTGATGCCCATGAGACTTCAGAACAGGGGGCAAGCCCTTGTAGTCAAACTGGGTTTATGTGAGATGGGTCCAGTTCTTGTCTTCAGCAGTGCAGCACAGTAAAGCAGAAAGCAGTTCTTCCACAGCAGCAGTCCAGCAGAGTGGCATTCCTTGTAGCACAGCAGTTTTTACTCCTGGCAGAGTTCTTCTCAGGTCCAGTCGTGTACTGTCTTGGTTGGGTCAGAGCCCCAGTACTTATTCCCAGTTGTGCCTTTGAAGTGGGGGTGACTTCAAAGAAGGCACTTTAAAGTGCACACAGGCCTTTTCTTTCCCAGCCCTGGCTCCAGACCATCAATAGGGAGTAATCAGCCCTTTGTGTGCGAAACAGGACACACCCTATTTCGGTATGTCAGCTCCTCCATCCCTTCCTGCTCAGGAAGATCTATCAGAATGCAGATGATTTCTCTGTCACACCAACCCTTCCTGTGTTTGTAGCTCTCTAGAGGGAATGCACAAAGTATAGCTGTCACCTACCCAAGACGTGTATAGGAAACACTAAAAGTGTCCTTTCTACAAAAGTAATGTTAAATCCAGTCTTACCAGTAAAGAGAATTTATCATTACCACTTCAAAGAAGTAGGCCTCACAGTAGTGAAAAATAAATGTAGGTGTTTTTCATTACTAGGACATGCAAAACGTAGCAGCACATGCCCTAACTTTTACTTACACAGCACCCTGCCCTATGGGTTACCTAGGCCATCCTACCTTAGGGATGACCTATGTGTAATAAAAGGGGAGTTTAAGGCTTGCCAAGTAGTTTTAAATGCTACGTCGAAGTGGCAGTAAACTGCACATGCAGGCCCTGGAAAAGCAGGCCTGTGACAGTTTTGAATGGTTACTTGTTTCGGTGGGACAATCAGTGCTGCGTAGCATCTAATTTACATGCCCTGGGTATTTGGTATACCACTTTACAAGGGACTTAAAAGTAAATGAAATATGCCAATTGTGTATACACCAATGTTACCATTTTTAGGGGAGATGCACATGCGCTTTAGTACTGGTCAGCAGTGGTAAAGTGCTTCGAGTCCTAAGGCTAACAAAGAATGTGCAAAAAGAGGAGGTAAGCAGGCAAAAAGTTTGATGGAAGACCACCCTAAGGATGACAGGTCCAACACTTTGTATCCCCAGTCACTGTATGTCTGAGCTGCTGTTTGTAATGCTGATAATGAATAATGTAATAGAATGTTGGTGTGTGGTATTGAGTGGAAGCTAGGAGATGATTACAGTTGAAAGGAGAATGGATCCTTGACAGGACCTGCCTGCTGTTGCTGTAACCCACGGGCCTAAAATAAAACCAGGAACTTACTTTATATTTGAGTAGCTTAAGACTCTTGTATGAAGACCCTCCCATCTAACTTCAGCATTTTGGCGACAAGTTATTAAGGACTTGCGTAAAAAAATGGAGCAAGACTCTAGTCGTAGTTGGGAGCAATTACCTGTACTGGAGTAGGCCTATAGTGAGAAATGATGGCCTGTGACAATGGAGGACTAGTTTGTGTTGATGCTTACTGACAAGTGCTGTCAATTGAAACTGCTGGAAAGGAGCCCTGTGAAGAGGGTGTGCACGAACATGGATCCAGAGGAGGGGAGCTATAAAATGAAGTGATGTGTAAGGACAATACTATGGAGACAGTTTTACAAGGACAGTACAGTGGAGACTGTGGAAGAGGCAGACAATCTCCTTTACAGTAAACATAACTGAAGTGACTCATGGAGCTTCAGGCAGTAATACCTTAAACTGTGATACAAGGAGAAGCATTGGTGAGTGTGCAGTATGATTTCTCAATTAAGCGGACTGTGACACAGCCTTTGGAGGGTCTTGAGTACCCATTTGGTGTTAGTGTACTGTAACGGTTGAACATCGCTCCATTTAATATAAGCATCACATGTGCTGTGCTCATGTTACTTTATAGCTTATCATTGCTCTGTTGTGAGGCACATGCTCATCCTAAATCCCGGAGTAGTGTGCACCACGTGACAAGCTAGAACCGTAGTGGTTTATGAGACCAACCGAATTAAAGCAGTAGACCCCACGCTCTCTAAGAGCGTTGGCCGAAGGCATTCTGAATATTTTTATGGCATCCAGCGTGACTAGAGAAGATAGCACGGCTCCTGCTAGTGCTGTGGTCAAGGTGATGAACAGAGGTCTTGTGATAATGTGCAGTACCAGGTAAATGGTGAATTTACTCTCTGGTCCTAGTCAATCAGCGCTGGAAGAAGAGGGTGTAGTGTTTGGAGGCATTGCAGTGCAACTTGCTTGTGAGAGCGCCTCATCAATGTCTTGGATTCCAGATCCGGGTGACAAAGTAGAGGTGCTGGTTGTGTAGACTTTGACATCATGAAGGAGGGTTCTAAGCTAGTGTTTGAGACCAGTCTGGAAACTTTGGAAAAAACTACTCTCCTGGTTAATTTGGAAATAAATGTAGGGCTGTCTTCAAGGACATAAGAGTTCAATACGAGACCATGTTGTTCAAGGGTATACTGAGTCCTGAAGAGACTGGAAGTAGAAACATCACCTGCCTTACCTTTGTCTAATTGCAATGTTAAAATATGACATTGTTCATTAATCAGTAGGGTTATTTTGATTGAAGGAGTTTATATTATTCTTTGTACTTCTGCTAAGAAATGTGCCTTGCTTCCTTGTAACTGAGGTTTATACAATTTAGGAACAGTTTGATTAGGAGTTCTTGGATATTAACATGTCACTTGTACATCTTCTTGATAATAAATGTCTTGTGTTAGTAAGGTTTCAGTTGATTTCTGTTTGGCAAATGGAGATTTGTTATTGATTGGTGCGCTGAATCCTTAATACCACAAGACAGATGAGGAAATTAAAATTCTCCACCTGTAGGTTGTTTTTGGAGCACTGTGCAAATATTTACTTTCCTCTCTAAATGGAGTCTAGTTAGCAGTTTGTGTAAGAGGATGTAGTACCTATCTGCGTGTTGTTGTCTAGATACTTGCCTTTGCATGTGTCACAGATTTAGGAAAAGAGTAGTACTCTGTCATGAGAGATACAAGTGTTAAACAGATGTGTGTCGGCGTGAGCTGGGAAAAGAGCAGTACCCTGGCACTAGACGTTGTATGGCAGAGAACCCCATGGTATGCAAAGTTGGGGAAGCTAGTACCCTGTCGTAAGAAGTTGCATGGGGAGTACTCGTGGTGTGTACACTTGGGGAATAGTAGTACCCTGGCTTGAAGTTGTGTTGGTGGTGTACCCCAGGGGTTGTATGTGGGAGAAAAGAAGTACCATGTCACAAGAGATTGCAAGGCGAGGTACCCCATGAAGTGGAAATGTATAAGTGTACCCTTTGGTGATGTGGGTGATAGCCACAAGTTTCTCCTGAGTGTGCTCTGGTTCCACTCATTCCTGTGTACCAATGGGAAGATTTGTCAGGAGTTTAGTGACGGAAGCTAGGTATGTTTGTCTTGTGCTTTTGATTTAGTTTGCGTACAATGGAGTTGGTCGGTGTTGTGTTTGAATGGTTGTGTTTGGTTTAGTTGGAGTTTGTTGTAGGTGAGTACTTCTGCTGACGTGGTCTGGTGTTAGTGGTTGTATTGCTGGACTGCTCCAGTGTTTAATTTGTGTGTTGTCAATAACTGTTCAGTATGCATGAATGAAACACTATTATCTTTGTGTTTGGAACATGTCTTGCTTTTTCTGGTGCAGTTGTCAGAGAGTGTGCTACTGCATGCAGATAAGTGCTTTCTTCGCCATGGCACTGTCATGTTGGTTTGGCCCACTTGTGTGACTGGTTTTGGGATGTGTTTGAGTGCTGGGCTTTACTTATGTCTGTGAATGTGTGGTGTAGCATGTTGTCCTTGTGGGGATGTGTGCAGCTTGTGGAAGATGGAGAAGGTGTGAGAGTTTGTTTTGCTGTGTAGCTTAGTTTTGTGATGTGACTACCTGGAGACATTGTGCGCAAGTGCAGTTGTGGTGTCAGGATCCAAAGAAAGACTCCCAAGTACTGACCTCACAGGGTGTATAATCCATTAAAGAAAATGGTTCCAGCCCAAAGGAAAAACTGAGTCACCCAGTTGGAGAACCAAATAACACCTAAGAAAATCTACCCACACTAGCTGTTCTCACCATTGCCCAAGAGTAGAATGGGAAGGATGCGCTGTTCTTGAAGTGGCGCACTTCAACGAGGAGATTCACCTTAACGAGTGTTCCGTCCTGAAAGGTAGATATGGGTAGTAGCTTCGCAGGAACAGGCATCGTAATTAGAAATTGTTGCGTGCACTCCTTCCCCCTTATTGTAGTAGTGTTCGAGGGCAGAGTCAGTGAGACAAAGCGTAGTGTCTCTTCTCCGCTCTGTCATTTGCGAGAAGAAAGGGCTTTCGTCTGCGTCGCCTCTAAAGGGAAAAAACAAGCTTAAATCGTGAGTCAATTAGAGTAATTCCATTACATTGATTTACGGCCTGTAGCCTTTCTCAAAATGCTTGGTGTAGTATTCAATAAAAGACGTCTTCGATGAAGAGAAATGTATTCTTTAACAACTCTACAAGGAGAGCAAGGAAAACATTCAGGAGAAAAGAGAACAGAAGAAAAGACTTGGTAGTAAAATTGAAAACCTACCTGATTGGACTTCTTCCTGAATAGTCATTCTTCCTAGTCGGACTTCGTTGGGAATATAGCAGGAGTCTAGGAAGTATTCTCTGTTAAAAAACAATATTTGTTAACGGTGTTCTCAAATGCACATATACAAGTAGATGGTAATAGTTATTGTTTGATATTATGAACATTGAGTACATGAAAAAGTGAGAACTACAAGGAAAAGACTAAAAGAAAGATACCGTGATGTGATTTACATATAAAATAGAAGCTATCGCCTTAGTCATTTTGGGTATGTAGAGTTGTAATTAATGAAACCATATACACAAAGTTTACTGGCTAATTAAAACAGGAGAACTGAGAGTAATAAGTTATCTATCTCTTACAGTTTCCAGTCTCTCTGCAATTGTATATATACATAAAGACAGAAGCATTGATTATACCAGGGCAAGAGAAGAAACCAGGAGACCAGAGAAGGCAGTCTCTTCTTTTCTCCCCATCGGCTTTCCCCCTTGGAGCATTTGACTTTCAGTTAACCTTAGAGAGCGGGAAGGGTTATCTTTTGTTCCTTGAATGTGTATACTTAAGGATGACCGGAAAGCCATTTGTAAAAGGAAACCTGTGGATTCTTTGCCCTGGCTGTTGTTTTACGGGGTACCCGTGACTACATCTCCTGTGTGCATACATTTTGTATGGTGTCATTTTGAGTGTGTAGACATTTGGTGAAGGGCCTCTTGTCAGAGGAAGTTGCAAGGCATGCATGCCATAGACCATTGTGAAATGGTAGTCACAACCTAGTTGTTATCCCTTTTCTTTGTTTGATATGAGGTGTGAAAAGCCTCACGTTTTGACGCGTGGCAGAGGTTCTGTAACTATTTGTGTGTTTGCTTGGGTATTTGACAGGTTGTAATTGGATGAATGTGTAAGCTGAACATGTTGGAAATTGAGTGATTGTAAAAAATTGTCCTATTACTTTATATGCTAGGGAATGGCTGTTCATTATTTTGTCCTTTAGAAGGAAAGGAGATGTGTTGTATGCTGTGTGTCCCTACTCTATGTGCCTAGAATGCCAAGCGTGAATGTTGTAATAGAATGTTGGTATGTGGAGTGTAAGCTAGGAGATATTTAGAGTATGGAACCTTGACAGGTCCTACCTGATGTTGCAGTAACAGAAGAACCTAACATGACTAAGAACTTACCTCTTACGTGAGTGGTTCCAGCTATTTGAAATGAGCATTTGTGACACATGTCTTAACATGATTAACAAGTGTTTGTGCTCTATACTTCCAACTTCTTGGAAAAAACATTGAAATTGAGTAGGGCATAAATGACTTGAGTACTCTTCTGGGAATCACCTATGCCAATTAAAATTACAACCTTTTGTTACAGCACCACGATGAAAAATTTAATCTAAGAACATTTTTGATTGAGCCTTCTAACTGCAGATTCTTCACTTTTTGATATTTCCCAGACGTCTAACTGGATCCGAAACCTTTAGAGCAGTATCTCTGTGTGCGGGTAGCTGGTGCTGTGCAGCGCCACACAGATGCAGGAGTTGGCCCATATAGGAGCCATACCTGCATGCTGTCAGTCTAAGACACCAGGTGCAAATTTGGAGCTACCGCTCATCTCTTAGAAAGTTTTATGGCAAAATTTCAGTATGCAATGGAAAAATCACCTCCTAAGATGATGGGATTCAAACCCTGTAATGATAGTAAGCAAATGTCTGTGACAGAGTCTTATCAGGTTTGTCTGTGGTCAAGCCACGACTGTAAAGCCTGCAGTGACTGTGCATTGAAGAATCGAAAGGCCAGATGGGACCTTGAGGTGAAGCTCTACATCGGTAGACCCCACGCTGTAAGCGGTTTAAGTCCAAGGGTTGGTCTTGGTCCCGTTTCTGGTCTAGGAGCCACAGGTGTCGATCATCTTTGCACTCCTACTCTTCGGGTAAATCAAATAAGAATCACAAAATATCCAAATGGGGCTAGGCCCCTTCCCGCCACTCTCAAAATCCTGAGTCGGTGTGCGGACGGTCCCATGTCTCTCAAAGTCGCTCGATGTCTGAGCCCATCTCTCAACTTCTTCCAGCACGACCCGAATTTCCGGAGTTCTCTGTGACATGAGTCAGATCCAAGAGTTCTACGAGGCCATGCTCCGACTCTTTAGATCCCCTTTGACTCCCTCTGGTGCTCCTTTGAGCCCCATGGAGCTGCAAGCCTTTCGTCTGGGTTACTGCTGGTGAGTATGCTTGTGGCACCAATTGAACCCTGCAAACCCATCACCGGGCCACCTCCGAAGCTCATAGCGACTACCCCTTCAGCTCCACAACCCACGCTGGTTCCCAGGACATGGATGCCGATGCAGACTTCATTAATGTCTAAGAAGGAGGTGTCCATTGTGCTCTCCAACTCCAATTCGATGCTGCTACGATCAAAACCGTGCTTGGTTACCATCGAACTACAACCTGCTCTGATTGACATCCTGCCCCCACAAGTTAGATCCCACCCATTATATTCCTTGTTTGGAGCAAATTCTGACACACATTTTGATGCAGGTGATCGAATTGGCCAACCTTACCGTGAAGACAGGTGGTTTGATGACGAGCAGGACCCTTGTGGCCTCGACTCCTCTTCTGACTCCTGCCTACTCACACCCCAGGTCCTGCCACTGAAGAAAGAGCTTCCTTTGTGGTAGTCATGCGGAGGGCAGCTGAAGTGCTCCACCTTAACTCCACATCTTATAGGTCAAAATCAATGTTTTCATCTAAGTTTTCCAGCTGGGGCACCTATTATCTTTTAGCATGGGCCTCACTGATAGTCTCTTAAGGGTCTGAGCCAAACATTGCTCTGGCCCCCTCATAAACTGCCAATTGCACGAAGCCACCAGCCCCAGCGACCCTGCATTTCTGTCTCACCACCCCTCTCCCGCGAGCTTAGTGGTTAAGGCATCGACTAGCTAGACTAATCTAAACCTTTTCTTACTACTCCCATTGATAGTGAGTACAAAATGGTAGAAACCTTTGAAAAGAGGGTATTTTTTTCCACCAGTGTAGCTCTCAGGTCCGTCAATGCCAGTTGCCTGCAAGGCCACTATTCCCATGCTCTTTGGGATTTGGTAGCTAAATACGTCTCCGGTGCCCCGAAAGACTCCCAAACGACCCCTGAACTGTCCTCACCCAAGCTATACAGGACAAAATCATATTTTTTTGTGGCCTAGGCCCCATTGAGCAAGCCATTGGCGTCGGTGTCGCCATGCCTAGCTATGATCGACAGGTATTTCAGCCAATGCCCATTTGGCCCTTATGGACACGACATTTGACGGGATTCACCTTTTTGGGGACAGGGCAGGTTCCGCTGTGGAGTGGTTCAAAGTGTGAAGAGCCACAGCACGCTCCTCTGGCTTATCTGCCCGCCTTATCGGCTGCATCAACCCTATTGTTCATTTTGCAGTTTCGCAGAGGCACCCCAATTAGACAGCCACTACAACCTCAGCAGGGTTCCCATCTTGTTCGCGGTCACATGGCACCCACCTACGACGTGGTCAGGGTCAATGAGCCAATCAGACCACTCTGATGAACACTCCTTCACCCCCCTCTTCCAGCTGCAGCTGCCATGCCCCTTTAGTGTGCCCTTACTGGAGCACAGCCTCTAGGTTGGAGGCAGGATCCACTGATTCTTGCCGGGCTGGCAGGTTATAATATTGGACAGGTGGGTCCTGCAAACTATTAAGAAGGGTTATGCCCTACCCCTCCTGCCCACCCTGCCCCACTTTCCACTATCCCCAATGACTCACTGAGGACCATCTGTCCTCGGGCGCTCCTCAGGTGTGTATCTTATGTACACTTATTTGTAGCCCTGAAGAAGTCCTTAGGGAGGAAACGCGTTGGCTACGGTTGTTTTAAGAAGAATTTGAATAAAGAAAATTGGAACAAGACCTGCTGAATGGATTTGAAACTTTTTTTTATGTAATACTATATTTGATGGACATTAATTGGAGTGCTGGATCATATTGTATTTCTGGTAGACTCTGTCTAGTCGCAGATTACTCACCTATCCTCCAATCCTCCCCAGTCTGTGACTGGGCTCTATCTATTAATAAGATGCAAAGTCTAGGAATCTGCACTCTGTCTACCGATTTGCTTTTGGGGCTCTGTGTCTGTGGGCATGGTCAGTCTTAAAAACAACTGACACCAGCGTGCCGGAGTTGCACCTAAATAGGCCGCCATGTAATTTCCGGAGCAGAATGACATTCAGGCAGAGCTGGAAAGCGCCACCATCCAGCAGCACACACAAGTACTGCTGAAAAGTTTCAAGTTACAATCTGACACCTTGAAAGTATTCAAAAGCCGATCTACAGCTCGATAGTATCTACCAGAAAAAGTGTCACCAAAGGTAATTAACTTGTTCAATACATCTAGAAGGCAGACTTCGCTATGGGTCAGCGAAGCATTGTACAAAAGACATAATAAAACTTGGACTGTAACTTAAGAATAGCTTGAAGATAGGTGATAGGGATATATGTTGGTATCCAGACATTACACGGAGGTCTTTCAGAATAGGAGTTAGAATTTAGAAATAATTAGGGCCAGGCAGAATTATTAATTCTACCGGCGTAATTGGAGGAATTTGGTAATACCACGTTACTCTTGGAACTCTGAATTACTTATACATTTCACCATTCCGCCGGCGCAGTATATTTGTTTTTAAACAGACCTGGAAGAGGGAGCAGTCCCTCTGTTTAAAATTTACTGCAGATTAAAGTTTAATCTGCAGTGATTTTTAAACCGAGGGGACTGCTCCCTCTTGTGGCCCAGTTTAGAAACCACTGCAGATGAACACTTCCCAGCACCCTTACATACTCTGCCGTAATTATTGCAGAATATGTAAGAGCGCCAGGGGGTATGCACTGCAGAGTGATATGCAGTGGTTTCTAAACTTTAGAAACCTCTCCACTACCACTCAGCAGTGGCGCCTTGCGTACTCTGCAGTAGTTCCTGCAGAGTATGTAAGGGTACCGATTGGCGCCTGGCCGAACAATTTTCTTAGTGCAAAATGTATCCTCGCATCCATTTTTGGAGAAAACGCCAAATGCCCACTCCGACTCTTCGTGGAATTCTGTGGAATTGTAATGTAATTCCGCGTAATTATACAGAATCAAATTCCGCCCTCCCCAAGGAAAATACATACCATTCCAAATCAAATGGTCCTTGCAAGTCTCCTTGGCGTTCCGTGACCTACTTAATACATTCGACCTGTAGCCTAGTTTCTCTGAATGGTCACCGAGTTGGACATTGAGCCATATATGAAATGCATGATTTATAATTCGCTGATATATCATATCGCCTAATACATAAAGGGCATGTTGTGAATCTGCAAGAATCATTCTCTGATATCAGAGTGCCTTCCCATTCCCATAAACTGTGTCTGCTATTGTCAGGACAACAATCTGTTTTTAACAGCTGCCATTGATAGGCTTGTGTATGTACACAGATAGACCCCCCTTGCCTATGCTTACCTCACTATGCTCTTTATTTCCTGCCGAGCAGAGCGGGCTGGAACTTGTCTCTCACGCTTAGCGTTTATAAATTGCTGTTTCTTTAGTTCCTTTCATTTACGTACTACCATTTCTGCTGATTTCTCATTTTTCTCGTTACCTTCCGCACATAGGCGATATGGCTCAGCTTGTACTACCTGAATTGGAGAAATATGTTGTGCCCTTTTAAGTCATAGGTGTCCAAAAGTGGGTCCGTGCAGATTTTCAATATTTACTCACCAGATACATTTGCATTTTTTAAGTAAATGTTTTATTTTGTATTGTCTAATACTGTGTGTATTCAAATACAGTGAACAATACATAACAATTTAAAAGCACAGTGAAATGAAAATCTGCCATGAAATCACTTTTCTTTGAAATTCACAGCCGCAGCTTCTAAAATCCATGTAAGATACACATGATAAATTAGCATTAAATGAATCTTTAATGGAAATTATTTGTATAGCTGCTTGTCATCCTGAAATTCTGGCATCAATCTGGCATGTCTGGGCCTATGTTAGACACAACGGTTTAAGGAGAACAGCAACTGTTTGTGTGCAACTTTTGCAACACTGCTAGGGGTCTCCACGGTGGGATGAATCGCCTGGTGAGAGGAGGGTTGAAGAAGATTGAGGTGGTGTTTGGACACAGATCGTGGAGTCTCCTGGGATGCGACAGTAAAAATAAAACTGAGTTATAACATGTTAGGACAGAGCCTATTATGAAAACGATGAAGCAGTGTTTTATTTTTTTTAAAGCAAACATCAGCAATTTTATGAGCACAGTATTAGGGACGGTTAAACCTGGCTGTTTCTGCATGCTCCTCAAACGTTTTGCCTTCCAACTCCTACATTTTGCTACATTCGTTTTCGTTGGCTTTAGGATTCTATGCAAGTGCTTGTGCTCTCTCCTTAAAACATGGTTATGTTAAGTTATAGAAACTTGATATAGTGCTGCGACTCACCCCCGAGAGGGCATCTCGGCGCTAGGGTAACAGACCAGTCTGGGAGCATCCATTAGAACCGCCAAGTCTTTAACTGTCTTGTAAACCCTGAAAACTCAGTGCATGCCCTGATATAAAGGGGGAGCTTATTCCAGTGATGGGGAGCGAAATAAGAAAAGGACCGACCGCTGTATGTTACTACGGGGGTGGAGGAGAAGCTGGCTTCCTGATCTGAGATTTCTTGGGGGGAGATAAGGAACCAGTTTATCCCACAGATATTCAAGCCCTTTGCTTGCCCAAGCTTTATAGGTCATAGAAGTTTAAAAATTGCTCTTTTCTTTACAGTTAGCCAGTGAAGAGCCTTGAGCAAGGGGACTGAAGGTGTGCGCTGTGGCTGTTTGTTAACCAGTTGGGCAGCAGTATTTTGTACCACCTGAAATTTCGACTGGAGGGATTTGTTGGATGCTGTGAGTAGTGTATTTCCATAGTCCAGGTGACTGATTATGAGCGCCTGGACGAGGGTCTTCTGGGAGGTCAGGGGGAGCCACTGGAATACATTCTTAAGGAGGTCCATTACCCCAAAGCACAGGTCGCAGGTAGCTATCACCTGAACTTTCATTAATAATTTGTTTTCTATCAGCATACCTAAATTTCTTACTGTGCTTTTAGGAGCGGGAGCTGTGCCGAGCTCGGGAGGCCACCAATCAGTTGTCCAAAGGGACTGCGCTTTTCAAAAAATACAATCTCACTCTTGTCCCCATTTAACTGAAAGCAATTCAGGGACATCCATGTTGCAATTTTTCGTATACATTCAGTAAAACGTTGTTTAACATTTTCTATGTCTTGCCCAAAAGAGATGACCAGTTGTGTGTCGTCAGCATATGAAAGTATTTCAAAGTCACAGGACTTAGCCAACTAAGCAAGGGGCGAGATGTAGATATTAAAATGTGTGAGGCTTAGGGCTGAGGCACTCCCCTGCCCAAGGACAGAGTCTTAGATTGGAAAGGGCCAAGATTCATTTTTTGAGTCCTGTCTTTGAGAAAGTCTGTTAGCCAATTCAGTGTAAAACATTGGCTTATACTTAATTGGCATATTTAATTTCCTTGTAAGTTCCTAGTAAAGTGACACAACATGTGCCCAAGGCCTTTAAATGAAATGCTACTAGTTGGCCTGCAGCACTAATTGTGTCACCCACTTAAGTAGCCCTTTAAACATGGCTTAGGCCTGCCATTGCAGAGCCAGTGTGTGCAGTTTTAACCTGCCACGTCGACCTGGCAAAGTAAACCTTTTCAATACACAAAAGAGTAGTAGTTGCACACCATTATTTGTCCATTTTTCTTATTTCTCAATTTATTCCTGTTTGCGTGCAGACTGGGTTAAACGGGCCGCGCTTCCTTGCACGTGCGTAAACTAGAATGACAGTTTGCAGCTACACTGTGCTGCAAGCCCAATCGCACAGCTTTAAAGAGTCAACGTACAACTTTTTTTTAACACGTTGAAAATGAAAAAGTTGTAAGTTGACTCTTTAAAGCTGTGCGATTGGGCTTGCAGCACAGTGTAGCTGCAAACTGTCATTCTAGTTTACGCACGTGCAAGGAGGCGAGGCCTCAAAAGCAATTTCAAAAACAAAGGTACCCAAGCACACGCAGAAATAAAGTTTACATAGATTATTACGTCAAGTAAAACATGTAACACAATAAGTGAATCTCCGTTTCTTTCTTGTAACTTTCTTCAATTTAATATTCTTGTTCTCATAGTAATTTCGCAGTCTTCACAGTGGTTTCCAAGCCAACACGTGTTTCGTCACCTCTAGTATTATTGTACATGCGACTTGTTCACGGCTAGGTACAAATTGATATGGTAATTGACATTAGTCCAACTGTTAACTCAAGAAGTTGCATACATTTGTTGACACTTTAAACAAATGTGCTCCCAGGGTAGGTGTCAGAATTATGGTTTTTCCTCGTGGGAGGTGGTATCACAAGGCTATAGTGTATTTAGCATGCACCGTGAGGTCAGGTGAATACTAGCCTTATTACATCAGTTTGTGACCAACCAGATACATATAGCTCTAGCGTGAGGGTGACATATTGTGAAGTTTCACATATGTGATATACATCCTTTTCATGTGCTGTCTACTGAGTGAGCCATGCGGTATGCAGAGTCAAAAACCCGAATAGGTGGTATAAGGGCAGATGCCAGTCATATAGCTAAATACACTATAGCCTTGTGATACCACCTCCCACGAGGAAAAACCATAATTCTGTGTCAACAAATGTATGCAACTTCTTGAGTTAACAGTTGGACTAATGTCAATTACCATATCAATTTGTACCTAGCCGTGAACAAGTCGCATGTACAATAATACTGGAGGCGATGAAACACGTGTTGGCTTGGAAACCACTGTGAAGACTGCGAAATTACTATGAGAACAAGAATATTAAATTGAAGAAAGTTACAAGAAAGAAACGGAGATTCACTTATTGTGTTACATGTTTTACTTGACGTAATAATCTATGTAAACTTTATTTCTGCGTGTGCTTGGGTACCTTTTTTCTTGACTTTTGTGGCTCTGGCCACAATCCTTTAGGGAGGCTAGTGGTTCTCCCCTACCCTTGAGCACCGCCACTGATTTGGAACGTCACTAATACCAGGTGTACTCACTACAAGCGCCTAGTCTCTATTAAAAATACCACTGCCTAGCTCAAAACCTCAAAAGCAATTTGCTGATACATTATTATACAAAAAAGATAGATGGGTTGGCAACACGATTTTGGTTTCACAATTTGGTTTTTATTGTAAGGTTTTATGATATGGTTGTTTTCGTTGTAAAGACTTGTGGGAGATGGAGTCATTGAGGTTATGAGGGAGGAACCTGGCTTTGATGTCAAGAGCGAATCAGATCTCGCGATGTTCAGTTGGAAGTAATTCCAATTTGATTGAACCACCGCTATTGGTTGAATTAGCATCGAGGAAATGTTTAAACTGCACACACAGGAGAAGTCTGGGTTTAATGGCAGACATTAAAAAAGGAGAGCACCGAGCAGTTAGAACGACATTTGATTTACAAGCAGGTAACCCTTTTTTAACCAGAAACGGAATTGAGAGAGGTCACGATGTTAATTTGTAACAGTTTGCAGCAGGGGCTAGAGTTAATTTCAGCATAGGGTAATGTAGGTTAATGTAGAGAACACCAGGCAAGTCGCGTGTTTATTTAGCAATGCGGGTAGAATGGCAGGTCGAGCATCGAGGATGGAGTGGGGGAGGTCTCCGCTTGCGGTAAACTCTTGCGATGTTAGAACATTCTGAAAGCATTTCTTGTTTTTTTGTTTTTTCATTTTTGAAACTATTTAGTGGGAATTGGGTAGTGTCATATTCAACATATCGATTGTATCATGGTCGAATGTATTCATGTCAAATCACGATAGCGTTGAAATACAGAAGATTAACGGGTTTATGTTAATTTCATATTCAAACAGCTCCCCCTGACGAAGGGCATAAAAGTAGCCCGAAATGCATTGGGAATGAGATTTGAAGCTGCAAACATGAATTAAAGTCCCTACGTGATATGGTAAGAGGCCTGGATTGGCACAACTGCCTCATGTGAAGCAAATGGGCTTTTGGACAGTGTTATCGTGATTAAGAAAGTTAAGTTGGATACGAATAAACACGTTGAAAATGAAAAAGTTGTAAGTTGACTCTTTAAAGTAAACCTTTTGCCAGGCGCAAACCTTCCTTCGTAAGGCATATAAATCACCCCTAAGGTAGGCCCTAGACAGCCCTAAAGGCAGGGTGCTGTGTATTTAAAAAGTTGGACATGTACTTGTAGGTTTTACATGTGCTGGTAGTGAGAAACTCTTATTCGTTTTTTCATTACTGCAAGGCCTATCTCTTCAATAGGATAACATTGAAGTTGCCTTATTACATTTTGTAAGTGTAATTCCCAACTGGGAAGAAATAACCAGTTTGTTTGGTGTCTCTGGAATCCTAATTTAAAATCCTAACTTATGGAGAAGTCTGATTTTAAATTACAGTTCTGAAAATGCCACTTTTAGAAAGTTAGTAAAGTGGTGTTTGTTGGTTGAGATGCACTTGTGTGTCATCCAGTATGACCATAACAAATTTGGACAATTAAATATGAACGTAATAATCTTAGTATGCATTCTGTGAGAGGTTCCACCCCAACCCTCTAACATATAAATCACTAATGACTAGAACCCCTGGTCTAGACACCATGTGCGCTACTGTGTCCCCCTGAGGACTATGGTAGAGGCCCGAAATGCATTGGGATTAAAATGATTCATCACTCTTCTTGAAAATGTAAGAAGCATCTTTCAGTTGGACGACTTACTAATTTCTGCATTGTCTTCTTTTTATAATTTTGTAACAGACTATATATTCATTCCAATTTAATATCACATGTTTTGGAAACATAATTTGGCTGTTTACTTCAAGTTAAACATTTTTTTTGTTTTGTTACTAATGGGTAAGGGAGTTACATTGGATAACGAACCCCTAAGTGGGACACATTAGTGCACATGGTGTCTAGACCAGCGGTTCTAGTCATTAGTGACTTTTAGAAAGTTGCCATTTTCTTGCCTTAGCAATTTGCTTCCTGCAGCCTATCCCTGGTCACATGACTGGGTGTAGTTGGCAGTCGGGCTTTGTGTATACCTCTTAGACAGCCACACACAATGGGAGGTTAGATGTGACTAGATGGGATATCACTGGTAGGATGGGCGGGAGCAGCTGGACCTGGCACTTACACTTGAATAGGCTGTGTCTTGTCTCCACACAAAAAGCTTGTTAGAAATGGGGGTCTCTAGTTGGCAGCGGTAGGTACCTTTGTCCAAATAGGGACCTTTGCTTCTAGTCAGGGTAAGGGGAATATACACTTTAGATAACCCCTGCTCACCCAATGGGTAGCTAGGCATGAGCAGACAGACTTATCCCAAAGGTAATGTGTAAAGTATTTGTACTCAAAACACACAGTAATACAGTGATAGCACCACAAATGGACACCACACCAGTTTAGAAAAATAAAGTATCTTTATCTAAACTCAACAAGGCCAAAACGGAAAAAATCCAACATACATGTATTAATAATATGACTTTTAAAGGTTTAAAAAAACTTAGTCCATAAACAACTATGGTTGCGTGATTTCTCTCAAAGTACCTGTAGTTGCGACAAAATTCACAAGGCCGAACAGCTGCAGAGTGTGAACTGGGAAGTGTTGAAAAACAGAGATGCGTCAGTTGCTGAGACCCTGGGGAGGCGATGCAACAGTTCTGCTGTACGCAGGAGAAGTGATGCGTCGAATCCGGTCTGTCGGGGGAAGTGACACGTTGATTCTGAGAAGGTTCTGGTCCGCGGGTGATGCGTCTGGAAAACTTGCAACACTGGTATGATGTGTGGAAAACCGGGATGCGGCGATCAATGCGGCGGCATCGAGCGGCGCTGCGTCTGTTCTTGCAGCGGCAACAGGCATAGCGTCTGTTTTGGCTGCGCCGCGTTGATGCGTGGCGATTCTTCTCACACCACGGTACTGCGTCGGGAATAATGCCTGCAAGAAGAGCGATGCATCGATTTTCTTGCAGTTACGTACTTCCAAGAGCAGGAACAACCTCCAGAGACCCAACACAGGCACCTATTGGCAGGTCCGAACACCCAGCAAGGAAGTTCAGGGGAGCTGGGGGTGAAGTCCTTGTGTCCCTGAGACTTCGGAACAGAAGGCAAGCTCTACCCAAGCCCTTTGAGATCTTCCTTAAGAAGGGGGACACAGCACAAAGTAAAGTCCTTCTCCTTTCCTTGACAGAAAAAGCTACTGCAGGCCAGCCCCAGACAGCACACAGAATGGGAGCAGTGCTCATCCTCAAGTTTCTCCAATTCTTCTCCTTGATCCAGAAGTAGTCTAAATTTATGGGGTTGTAGGCCTAACACTTGTACCCCAAAATGTCTTTGTTCTTTTGTGCAAGGGTCTCTGTGCCCAGTCAAAACCAGATCTGGTGCAGTATGACCACAGTGGGTGGAGACAGAATTGTGCAAGGGAGACTATTCCTTATTCAGGTGCAAGGAAATCTCCTCCCACTTCTCTAAATAGAACCAAGCCCCATTCAGCTCAGCTATCAGTCATCCAGAAAGTGCCAGACTTACCTCAAACCCCCAGTGGCTGTCTACAGTGAATGCACATCCCCAGCCCCTATCACTCCAAAACCAATCGGTCAATACGTAAACAGGCAGATGCACACAGAATGGTTAAACAAGAACATGCCTACTTTCTAAAAGTAAAAACAAATACGTAGCACAATGCACTCCTTCCCTTAAGTTTAATCCTTATGTAGAAACTGCTTTCTGTTGGTGCGTGTGTTAACGGGTGCTGGGATCCGTCCCAAATCCCAGCTCGTCATATTATCACCATAAGGGCTCACAACTAGTGAGCCCACCTGTCGCACTGCGAAAAGAGGAATATTTCCTTTCGTTAGGCCACTTCCTCCTAAGTTCTACCATATTTCAACCATTGTATACCAATCCTTTGTTCTAATCCTTATTTCAGCAATCTTTTTGCTCAATTGCATCACTCCGGAGACAGTTAGATTGTTCCTTAGGTCTTTATTCAAAATTTCAAATGCCTCCTGTGTGCCCGTCAAGGCCTTCACCAGTGACATGTAAAGGAACTATCGTATTACAGGAAGAGCTCATTTCATTACACCCAATGCATTTCGAGTAACGAGACTCTTCGTCAGGGGTCACACAAAACAAATTAAATTAAAAAAGACAGCTCAATAGACTGCTCAATAGTAACTTGCAGTAAACCAAAAATAACTTAAACACCCCCAATACCTCCTCCCTCAAATACCCCCCTGCTAACACACAGTGAATTAACTCAAAACGAATCCTGTCCTCTGCTTGCTCAACCCCACCTAACTAAAAAATATATAATTCAATATCCCACCACAAAACCACGCTTATGCCCCAAAAATACCACTTCTAAAAGTGCCATTTTCAAACACACAATTTAAAAACCATCTTTACTAAAAGATGTCAGTAAATTCTGAGTTCAGAGAGCCTAAACTTTATTTCTCCATCTTGTCCCAATGGGAAGTTATACCTGTACAATGTTAAAAAACATTTCCTATTCTATCCTATAGGGCAAGATAGCCTTTCAATAGTGAAAAACGAAATTGGCAGTATTTAACTATCAGGACATGTCACACACACCAGTACATGCCCTGCCTTTCACATACACTGCACCCTGCCCAGGGGGGTACCTTGGACCTACCATAGGGGTGTCTTACATGTAAGAAAAGGGAAGGTCAGGGCCTGGCAAGTGGGTGCACTTGCCAAGTCGACATGGAAGTTCAAAACTGCGCGCAGACATTGTAGTGGCAGCTCTGAGATATCTTTTCAGGGCTACTTATGTGGGTGGCACAATCAGTGTTGCAGGCCCACTAGCGGTATTTCATTAACAGGCACTGGCCCACTTTAGTACACTGTCCTAGGGATTTAGACAGTATATCAAATATGCCAATCAGGTAGAAATAATTGTAACAACAATTTATACAGGGAGTGGGGGGCGCTAGGTGGCGCACATCCAAGATGGCCGCACACCTGTGAGGCTCTGGAAGCTTAGTGATCCTATCCGCCAATTATCCTCCCGTCTACCGCCAATTTTCACGCTATGCCACTGGCTATAAGCTCCTTGTACCTGTTGGAACGCCCGTGACACAAATCGCGGTTCTCCGAGCCTCGGAGACTGTCCGGAACGATCTCCTGAACTGTGCCGCTCTGTGGAAGCATTACACTGGACGACCTGGTCGGCTGCCGCTGCCACCCGAATCTCGGGGATTCCACGTGTCTGCAGGCCTCTATTTCATCAAGACCGATCCCGGCATGACTGAACTTGTGAGGAAAGACTCCCTATCGCTCCCTACTACCTCGGGACTGCCGCTGTATTGAGCGGGGACTCACTGCTACTTGTGTGGGAGCTACGCGGCGGCGGACTGCTTGTTTCCGGTGAGAGCGCGCCATTTCTTTATCTTCTCCCGCCGTCTAGCGTGCTGCCGCCGGCGTTGGCTCGGATGTCCTCTCCAAGGTGGATGTTCCTCCCTGTGCCCTCCTAGGACTCCAGTACACCGGCACGGCTCTGCTACCCCTGGGGGCATTCACAAGCGATCACCCAGGCTGCGAGACAGCTGCTGAGACGCGTGCTGTCAGCTCTGCCCGGCCGCTGCTGCCGTTACCACCCCGGGGGCTTTCACACGGCTGCGGGCCCTGCCGGTGCCGGGTCCGCTATCTCTCTGATTTCATAAGTGCCGACTACCATCCCCTCACGCCCGCCTTCAACGGAGTTTCTGACGAGACGGCTGGGACTTTTGGCCGCTACCTGCGTGAGTGGGGAGGTTGTGGACTCGCCACACATTGTGAAGCCTTTTTCTTTTTGACTGGTGTGGTCGCATCTCTGAACTCTTCCCTTTAGGCCGCGACTTCGCAAAAATGGCACTTACTCGGGCGGGCCTGATCTGTAGGCTTGTGAGGCCCCCACTGTCTGCTGGAACATACCGAAGGGCCAAAACTGGCTCTACATCATTGTGGGCGAAGACATACACTGGGACTGTTGTGCTCCATATTACTGCTGGGATGGCGCCATTTTGATGAGATAAAAAGCCGCTGCACGTTGGATTGATCGTTGCTGACTTGCTGCATTTCAGTTTTTGGCGAATTTCTCCTTTTGGCATTCGGCAGCCCTACCCGCCTGCCTACACACTTGTGCGCCACACATCGCCATAGCTTCTGCCGGCGCTGACGTCCGGGACACTAGAGAGATGGGGCCGTTAGCCGTCCACAGAGGGCTGCCTCACCCCTGGTCGGCATCCTCAGAGACCTCTACTGATTGTACACCGCTACAGGAGCTAGTGCACACTAGAATTATTGCCCAACGTACTACAGTGCTGAAGGCGTCATTTGCATCGGAATGAACAGGTGGTGCATTGTTATCTGACTCCTGCTACCCTGCTGCTTTACACAGCTGGCACGCACCACCTTTTGCATTTGGCGGCCCTACCCATCTATCTCCGCATCTGAGAGCCGCACACCGTCATAGCCTCTACTGACACTGCCGCCTGGGGGTCTGGGGAGGAGACCTCGGACGTGTCATCATCACCTGCCTCACATGCCTGGGGACGCTCTCCACAAAGAATCTATTTGCTCCCAGTCCGTGCCCTAGCCCTTCTGCCTGGGCAGACATATCTTGTGGATCGCCTACACACCTGTAACGTTGTGGTAACTGTTCACCCAGCAGGAAGAGGGGGAAACCTGATGGGCGACAACCCAGACTCACCTAAGAAAATAAGAAGGCTTCCACCAGATCCACCTCTGCAGACTCCGGGTAAGGCGGTGCGGAGCAGATCCCGGCGCCCTCGTCTTCCTCTGGAGATGACGTCAAGATATTGCTTCTGGCAGTTCAGCACAGCCTCTCCGGGAAAATGGATACTATGAATACCCGATTAGATTTCCTGGTTCAGAAAGTTGATAAGCACGATGGTCAGTTGAAAGAAGCCGAGCTTCGAATCTCTGAGACTGAAGATGCCACCTCGCAGATGCAACAACAGATGTCGCAAATGGATAAACTTCTAAAAATAATTGCGGCCAAGAATGAAGACATCGAAGCGAGGAGCCGCCGGAACAACATTCGCCTCATAGGTATCCCTGAGAGCACGAACACGGGGCACATGGAGGACTATGTTGAACGCCTCTTAACTACTACCTTTGGCGCTGACTCCTTTTCGCCATACCTGGTGGTGGAGCATGCCCATCGCTCCCTTGGCCCCCGCCCGCCACAAGGACTCCCAGGCCCATCATAGCTCGGCTTTTGAATCATCATGACCGCGATGCAGCATTAAAAAAAGGCCAGAGAACAGAAGCCGCTCCAATATGATGGCACCACTTTCAGCATATATCCAGATTTTACTATAGCGGTGCAGGAGGCACGCCGCAAATTCCTCCCTGTTAAACAAAAACTGTGCAAAGCCAATATAGAATATGCCCTCATGTACCCTGCACACCTACGGATAATGAGTCATGGTAAACATATCTTCTACACGAATCCACAGCAGGCGGAGGACTTTCTGAAGGTCAACCAGAGGCGTTCCCCGAGGTGGGAGGGCGTTACCCGGTCCCCTTCTCCATACTTTGACTGACTAGCAGCTTCATAGACATGGACTGCATTGACCCGGGGAATACCCTCTTGCCCTCGCATGTTTCACTATGGAGTTTCCCGTTGGAGGCAGAGAACGTCGCCTTGACTTCTACGTTGCTGGGGGCCGGGTTCGCCCCCACGCTGAGACTCCCACTCCACAAGATGGTCACGGACAGATAAGCGCCCTGCTGGGCTTTGACTGCTTCAAGTGGCTTCTTATCCAATATATGTTGTTCTCCTTTTAGTTCTTAGGTAGATTGGTACTATGCACCACCAGGCACCAAGCAGGACATGCCACGTGGTCCCGATTAGATTATTGGATTTGCTCACGTGGAGTGGCCCCCTGGCTTCACTCCGTCAAGCACTTTGATCGCACGTACTCGGATCATGCACCGGTCTACCTAGAATTAATTCTCCCTAACTCAATTGACACCCCACGCTGCTGAAGACGGGTGCCTGAGGCGCTGTTAGATACAGTTTTTCAAACCAAACTCGGGGAAGAGATTGCGGATTTCTTTGCCAGGAATAGAGGCTCTGTTGATCACATGGGCACGTTATGGGAGGCCTTTAAGGTCACTGTCTGAGGCATAGGTATATCCAAAAGTTTTGGGGTACTCCGTGACATAAGACGAAACTTGCACCGTTTGGAGACTGAAATCAAACAGCTAGAAGCTGACATGTGGTCAGCTACTTCGGGTGCCCAGTTGGCTGCGCTCCGTGAAAAAATCATGGATTATACTGTTACAGCAGACCATGAAGTGAAATTTAGAGGCAAATACTTTATTGCTCGACGCTATGGGGAGGGTGAAAGATCTGGCCGTGCATTGGCAAGCACTATTAAACAACCACGCTTCTCCAACTACGTGTTGGATGTGATTGACAATGCAGGGACACGCCATAGAGAGAGTCTCGAAATTCTAAACACATTTGTCTCTTATTATGCGGATCTCTATAGCTCAAAATGCACCCTTCCCCAGACTTTACTCCCTATTTAGAAGACATAGCTCTTGGGTGGCTAGGTGACTCGCAGCGCAAATTTCTGGCAGCTTCATTCGAAGATGATGAGCTGAGGGAAGCAATCAATTCAATTCAAATATCTTTATTCGGGTATTTGAAAATAACCATAAAAGATACACATCTTAAAATTGACATTCTTTTGTTTAAAAATCACAATCAAATATACAGAATAACCCTAAAAATCAATAGTACATAAAAAACCCCAAAATACGAGGTCATTAAAAAAACAGGACAATCAAAGGCTATAATTCATTATCTATAATCTACTCGTAACAGTTGATAATGGCTATGTCTGGCGGAAGCTTTTAAAATCATATAAACAAGGGAGCAATCCTACAAGTTAGTTCTCACCTCTAGTTTTTCTTAGTCTAACTGCCAATCGCAGAAAGTGCACAGTGCTAAATAATACAAATGGGTCAGCGGAGAGTTTAAGAAATAAGAGGGCCACTTTAGCCTGTCTAATTTTCGAGCGTTTCAAGATGTTTTTTAGAAACCGCTTTCTTGGGAGAGCATAAAAAGGACATATAAGAACAAAATGCATGGTGTCTTGCGGAGATCGTTGATCGCAGCCGCAACACCCTTTTTTACTAACATCACTCACGTAACCAGCTGGAACTGATAATATGTGGTGCAAGAGATTTAATCTGAATCTTGTTATCAGGAATCTATCCTGTCTGTTATGTATATTGGACAGGTAAAATTCCATACCCACACAGGTTTTTAAAAGCTGGTGTTCTTTTACAGTACATTTCCGCCCTTCCCTTACCTCTCTAACACTAGCTGAGTGGCGTGAGAAGTCTGCCTTTATGACACCCTTATCTCTATTAACTATTGTAGAAGGATTATCAAAAAGATTAGCATGGCCCAAACTAGTTAATGTATCCTTTACGTATTTGAGCCAGGATATTTGCATCCCCTTATCCCTATTCATACAGTCCTCCAAGATTTGTCTGCTAAGGCTTGCCTCGGGGTTTGTCCAGATTTTAATCCAACAAATGACGGGTTTGAGGCATGCCCTTTCGCTGATATAAGAAATCCCCAGCTCTTCGTGGACTATAAAAGAGGGAATGCTTTGAGGGACTTGCAAAAGTCTCCTTAGGAACTTATCTTCCTCCAGCTGAATTTTTCTATCATTTATAAAGCCCCACACCTCACTTCCGTACAGGGTTTTAGCACAACAGATGAGATTGTATAATTGTACTATTTCGTTGGGTGACCAACAACCCAATCTGCGTGCATAGTTCATGATTGACCCCTCCACACCAAGTTGTTGGGTACATTTATGACTTACAAGGGGTTTAAAATTTAAGTCTTTGTCAAAAACCATACCCACGTAGTTAAATTGTTTTACCTTCTCCAATTTGTGAGTGCCTATGGTAAAAACACAATTCTTGTGTGGGGTTTTACCCACTTCCATGATAAAGGATTTTGTGAGGTTAGGGACCAGATCAAGGTCTGCCATGAAGCTAACAAATCCCCCAATGAGGGCCTGTAAGCTTCTTCCAGTGCGCGCCAGGAGGACCGCGTCATCTGCGTATAGGAGGACGGGTATTCCTCTTCTCCCAATGTAGGGACAGTCTGCCTCCAGGGCTCCGAGCGCCTTATCTAATCCATTAATATAAAGCGTAAACAGGAAGGGCGCCAGGATACATCCTTGCCTCACCCCACCCTTACACTGAAAATCCTCTGTGACGTCACCCTCATTTGTATATCTGACCCGTGCCGTGGTGTTTTGGTGGAGCATACGCAGAGCGTGGATCAGACCTGAATCCATGCCCATGGCACTCAGGATTTCCCACAGCCTTCTTCTGTTTACACAGTCGAAGGCCGCAGAGAGATCCATGAATGCAAGATACATTGTCCCCTCCCTGGCCACAGTATACTTTGCCACCAGATGGTAAAGATTGAGGCATTGATCAGTTGTGGAGCGCCCCTTTCGAAAGCCATACTGGACGTCCGTGATAATGTTATTTTCGTCAGCCCATGTCATTAGACGGTTTAAAATGACTCTTCCCAAGACTTTCGCCGTTACATCTATTAGGGATATTGGGCGGTAACATTGTGGGTCATTTTTATTACCCTTCTTGAATATGGGCACAATAACGGCCGTAAACCAAGATCTTGGCATGCCCACTTCAATAGCTGTATTATAGACCCTGGTTAAAATGGGGGCCCAAAGGTCTGTCTGGCTTTTAAATAAATCCGGGGGTATCCCGTCTGGTCCTGGCGCCTTCCTCATTACTAGACCTTCTATTCCTAGTTGAACCTCATCCACTGTAATAGGTGTCCAGGCACAACTGGGACATCCAATGACTAATGCAGACTGCGTCTCCGGTGCCCCACGATTATACAAACTGGTGAAATGTGCTTCCCACGCCTCTGGTAAGATATGAGACGCCATTTGCGGTTTATCTTGGGGTTGAAAACATGGGGCGTTTATTATCCTCCAGAAGCTGCTCATGTCTCTAAGCTCGGCAGCCTCTCTTAAGGATTCCCAAGCTTCAATTTGTAAGGCTGTTTTCCTCAACTTGGTCGCCTTTTTATAACGACTCCTGCATGCGGCTATGTATCCTTTGTCCTTGGGGACCTTAGTTAGTGCCAACTTCAAGTCCCTATGGGCCTTTGAACAGTTCTTATCGAACCACCTGGGACAAAAGTCAGTCTTAGGCTTGAGTTTACTTCTTAAGAGACTATTGATGTGCTGAGCAGTGCCCTCAAATGCTACGATTAATTCAGTCCCCTCTACCTTAGGATCTAGGCACCTCCAGGTATGATTCTCGGCATTGTCGAGGAGAGCTCTATGGAGTTCGACACCATCAATGTTACTCCATTTAATTCTTCTCCCCTGATCCCTGGCCTTGTATTCACCCACAGTAGGAATTTCCGCCCCCTTGGTACCAAGTGTGTCCGCTAATGACAAAATCAAGGGGTTATGGTCACTGAACACGCTTGGCATTATCTCAAAATGGGCTACCCTACTTTCTAACACGGTAGATATAAAAATATAATCTATAATTGAATCCCTTCCTCTTGCCTTAAAGGTCGGGATCAATACATTAGGTGTCCCATGCCCAATCATGTCCATCGTGTGGGTTAAAGCAAACTTACATAGAATTCTGCTTAGTGCCAGGCCCTCTCTAGAGTGATCCGGATGCCAGCCCTTAATAGAGGGACAGGCATCCCACGTACCACCTTTCCATTTCAGGTGTGAGCACTGATGGCAATTAAAATCCCCCATAAGAATTAACTGAGAGCCTGCATCCCTTGAGTCGTTTAAGCTAGTCAGCCTCTCTTCCAGCTCAACCAGGTTTAGCATAGATTGACCTGCATTATAAAAATTTATAAAAATAATCTTCGATCCCTTAGAATTAAGTCTCACTCCCTGTAGGCAACTTGAATCCCACCCCAGATCTACCCACCTCCCGTTCAATGCCAGTGCCACATACATAATTAACCCCCCCATGGCGCGACCCATAGTTGATTTCCTGGCTGCAACAAAGAATGATTTAAAACCTTCAACAAATGAGGCATTATTACTTGTTTCCCAAGTCTCCTGGAGGCAAATAACATGATATTTTTTAATAAAATCTTGCCAGTCCGGGTTTTGAATCTTAGATGCCAGTCCAGCGGTATTCCAGGAGATCAACCTCAATTCATTATGGTTTGGATCTAGTCCTTTGAGTGCTCTGGGCAGGTTCCTTGGGGTAGTGCCCCTGTTTAAACGATTAGCTGGAGGGGTTCTGATTTCCACTTCTCTTCCCAACACGCCTGCAAATCCAACTGCTAGGTCTAGATCGGGAGCCCCCGAGACCAAATCAGGCACCACTAAGGGTAGTGTTTCTACATGGTTGCTATAGGTGTCTGAGTCTATCTCGTACTCCCCATTCCCTGGTGACGGTAGTCAATCTTGCTCATCCAGGGCAGACAGACTTGTAAGTGGGGCAAATCTGTTCATTAGAGGGCCATGAGCCTCCTCCCCTCTTACCAGGGCTGCCCCTGGCCCCTGCCAATTCGTACCCTTGACCGAGGCTTTGTTTCTATAAAAGAAGTGTAGGGGTAACATCCTAATACAGGACCCAGTGCCTCCATCCTCATGCCGATTGTCCAACAGTTCTCTGACTAACTCAGGGTACCTAAAGTTAACGATCACACAGTCACCCGCAAATTTTTTCCCGGACTTTCCAATCCAAGCTACCCTCCTAGCCATAAGGATGTGCCTGTGCTGCAAGCTCCTGGCAGGTGTATTACTAAGTAACCAGTGTGCAGCTTTGTTAATCAGAGCGTTGGTCGTTTCTTCTCTATCGTTATTGAGACCAGGCACTCCTACCAACACAATCGAATATGGGCTAGAAGCGGGTGGCAAATCCAGGATCTGGAGATCTGGGGTGCTCTGAACGCAAGCATTCATGGTGGTTTTTTCCATGATGGCTTGCTCGTTTGGTCCCCGGCAAACCTCGTTAGGAGTGATCCGTGTGATATCCTGGACCATACCACCAATGGGTCTATTACTTATATTCCCCTGGTCCAGAGGTGTTTTCCTATGAGCTCTATCCTCGGGGTCGGGGTTCGTTACAAACTTTTCCCCACTATCAGCCACTACTGGGTCTAGGTGTTGAGCTGGGAGCTGTTCCATTTTTCCCCCAAAAGCTATAGTAATATCCTGCAGCTCCCCCACCCTGTTTATATTCTGACAGTCTGGGCATGCTATGTTCTCGGGATTTATATTCCCTCCTTTGCTAGACTTGGTTTGCCCTCTGCGGCCAGGCTTGCTGGAGCGATTAGCGGCGCAACTTCCGCCACTCTCTGATTGCCCTGTCACAAGTTGAGATCTTTTGGAGCGCGTGATTACTTCGCTAATAGGTGGCTGTGTAGGGTCAGGATTAGGCGTTAGAGGTTGTACGCTAGTCGCCCCCCTTAGTGTTTCATCCCCCATGGTAATATTCTCATTTACCAACTGAATGTTGTTGCTAGTGGGCATTGGCTTTGGCCTACCTATATTACCGAGATCTGTTGTTAGTTGGCCTGCTGAGTCTGAGACCCCCTGAGAACTTCCGTCTGCTGCTATCGATGTATCAGAGGATTGAGGCTGAGATGGCTGTACTTGCGTCAATTGAGACGGGCAGGTTCCTCCGCCAGGTGTAGGGCAAAGGGCTATGTTGCCCAATGAGGACCGTTTATTAGCTATTAAAGAGTCCAGCGAGAGCCGTTTCTCCGTCAGCAGGATCTCGTGGGCTAGGAGTGTCTCCGCGCGTGTAATAAAGGCATCCAGTGTTCCTCTTACCCCTCCCTCTGCCCTTATATGCTGAGTCTTAGGCTTGACCATGATATGATATGATTAGCTCTACACCACTTGTTTATTCTCGTGCCTTGGTGGGGAAGATTGTGTCTTTTATGTCTTAGGGGTGTACGGTTTCACGACAATCCCTCTCCTGTTGTCCACCTGACACCTATCAGTACCACATACAGGCAAGGCGGTATAAGCAAACAAAATACCTCAACAGGATACGAGGATATCGGGAATCAGTGGGCATAGCCGGGTTGACTTCAGTACGGGATACTTATAGCTCACCAGCAAGGGACCGGGCCCAGCCCTGCCTCCTCCTGCCCCGGACGGCCACAGACGGTCCCGCCCTTGTCCCGGGCTTCTCCCGGCGCCGCCCGCGTGCGTCCCGGGACGTGGAGGGAGGCTCGCGCTTTTCAGTGCCTCCTGGCGCGACGGAGCGGAAGTGCCCCAGTGGCGCTTGGGAGGCTGGGGAATGTAGGCCTGTAGTCCTGCAATGCCGTGAATGGCAGACGGCAGCAGCAAGGCTGACAGCGTGAGTGAGGTAGAACGCTGCTAGCGGGTCCCAAAGTAAGTGCTTTCTCCTCCGCCTCCTCTCTCGACTGCTTTCAGAGTCCCCCCAGTTATTATAAAAATATAAATATCTTTATATAGCTTGGATCAGATCAAAACGTTAGCAAAAGGCACATACATATAAGTAAAGTTACTTCCAAAATCACTGGCCCTTTTGTGATGTTGTTTGACTTATTCACAGTTCTCTCAGTAAAAACCATCTTTGTATGCTTTTTCTTTGAATGTTCCTGATCAAGTTCTCATAAAAATAAGCTCCCAGATTTATGTATTCTTTGGTAAGAATATAAAATTGCAGGTTTCTGTTTTCCTTTTTCTTTACCCAGGTTCACTAGGGCAAGACAGTTCAGAATTGGGTGCCCAAATGGGGTATCTCCACACTCTTCACATCGGCACCGACTGACACTGCCCTGCGCCCTTCAAGACTGTCCAACCACTGACTCTATGGCCCGCGCCGGTGAAACTATGCCCACCAAATGTGTGAAGTGACAGAAGCTCAAGAACCAGCCGGGCCCAATACCGCAGCTCTCCCGATGAGCCGGTGCGGACCGTGCTAATCTCTTGTTTAATGTGGACACAGTCTCAGGCAAATTGAATTCCCGCTCTGTCCCTGGCAGCCCAGATGACTCCTAACACACTCCCAGCAACGTGCAGCAGTGCGGCAGGGATCGGTTACCTAGGGCCGGCCTCGCGCTGATACTGGCTCCTTCGCTCTCAGCTCTCCGCAGTTACCAGGGCCCCAGATGGCCTCTTTCCAGCTCTCCCTTCGCTCTCAGCTCTCCGTAGTTACCAGGGCCTCGGACGACCTCTTTCGAGCTCTCCCTTCTCCTCTCGCAATCATGCAGATGAAATCGGGGAAGGCACCAGGATCTGATGGCCTTCCCATCGAATTTTATAAGACCTACATTGACCAGTTGCTCCCAGTACTGAAATAGGTATTTCTCAAAGCCTGGAAGGCACGCATCCTCCCTGCCTCGATGAGGGAAGCACTAATCACGTCCTAATTAAAACCAGGTAAACTCACAGACCGCTGTGAGTCCTACAGGCCTCTCTCTCTCATAAACACTGATGCAAAAATACTTGCGAAATTAATAGCGAACCGCCTCAGCCTCCTGATGGATAAATTGGACCAAGCAGGGTTTATTCCCGGAAGGGCGACATCACATATCCTCAGGACACTGTTTTCCATCTTGCAAGCGGTAGATCCCAAGCTCGCACTGGTAGCTGTATTTCTGGAAGCCTCTAAGGCTTTTGATTCGGTGGAGTGGGACGATCTGTTCACTATTTTACAAAACATGGGGCTCCCTGCGAGCTTTTTATTCCGGATCAGACTCCTTTACACTTCACCAACGGCGAAAGTCTTGATCAACGGACACACGTCACCCCCTAGCTCTCTCTCGCAGCACTCGACAGGGTTGTCCGCTTTCCCCTATCCTCTTCACCTTAGTAATGGAACCACTAGCAGCCAAGAATAGGCAGCACTATAGCCACGTAGGCCTGCGATGTCTCCTTCGTCCAATTCTAATTTCTCTATACGTGGATAATGTCACCCTCTACATCAAAGACCCCCACCAGAATCTGAACCCACTATTGCGCAAATTTGTTAAATTTGGCGGTCAATCAGGTATTCATAACAACTGGTTCAAATCACAGATTTTCCTGCTGACCAGCTCTGCCACACCTGTCATGTATGGACCCCCCCCACCCCGGTAACCTGTGCCCGATACCCCCTGACACCCCGCATATACTGGCACTTGTCCTGGTGACTCTATGAACTGCCTCCTTACTTTTCCATATGCCTCCTTACTGGCCCTGGCAATGTGTATCTGTTTCCATTGATTGCTGTCATTTTTTCCTCTTATTTCTGGTGTCTTTTGATTTGTGATATTGTATTACTGTCCGTGATACGGCTGTATACCTGCTGAGACCTTAATTGTATGTCATTGTTGAACATGTCAATAAAAATAAATAAATAAAAAGAAAAAACTATTTAACAAAAAAAACAGAACAATATATACAGGGAGCACTTGCACGTTGACACCGATCAGCAGCGGCAAAGTGTCCAAAGCATCTAAGCCAGCAAAAAGGAAATCGAGCACAACATCAGAAATACAGGAGGTAGAGGCAAAAAGTCAGGGAAACCACGCCAAAGATGCCAGATCTCACAGGGCTGCATACCCCATGTAGTTAGCCTGGAGCCAGGGCGGGTAAGGCAGGTTATCTGCTCAATTCAAAGGCATGGTTCTAGAAGCTTGACCCACTTCAAAGTTACAACTGTGTATAAAGCAAGGACCTTAGACACCACCACTTCATTACATGTATGGACCTGTGGATACTCTGCCAGGAGGGGCGACTGCTGTACTGCTACAAGGACTCCCTGACACTGACTGCTGCTCAACAGGAACTGCTGCCCTCTTGCTTGGGGAAGAAGAACTGGACCTGCAACTTCATCTTGAACCTAGGACCCAGGAGTTACTCAAAGGGCTAGTCTGCTGGCCTCCTAATTTGTGGCCCAAGGACATAAAAGTATCCCCAACAGCTCCTAGGCCTGACTTTCACGAGTTCCTTACCCCCAAGTGGTGGCTCCCAGGTCCTGGACCCTTGGTGTGGCTCTCATGCTCTTGAAATCATGTTTTTGTGTTCTACGCAACTGTAAGCGGACCCGTTCACACAGGAACTATGATGCTGCTTGTACCAAAATTCATTGTGGTCCTCCAGCTCATCTCTTTGCACAATAAGCAGCAATTGCTTGTGGAGGACTGCCACTGCGAAGCTCCAGCCAACTCGTCCGCGACGCCCGGTCTGCTCTTGACACCGACCACCTCCTGCAATGCTGTCCTTGCTTCCTGCAACCCTCTTCAACAAGAACGGGACTCTTGGCACAAAACTTGAGATGGTAAAATTTCACCGGGACTAATCTGGGACTCTATCTGGCCCGTGCTTAATTGCAGTCAGTCTGAACGTTTGACTTTGATCCGGCCACAGTTGGCACTTTATGCTTTTAGGTGCGATTTTTTTTCAGTTTATTATTTAAAAAATATCATAACTCTAGTTCTACCGATTTGTGTCGTTTTGGTCTTGTTATATTTATATAATTTAGTTCAATTTTTCTAAACTGTTGTGGGATCTCATTGTGGGATGTTTTCACTGATTTACTGTTTGAAGTGTATAACAAATACTTAACGCATTGCCTCTAAATTAAGTGCAGCTGCTCTGTGCCAAGCTACGAGGGGGTTGAGCACAGGCTAATTTGTGCCTTTCAGTGACTAGAATTGTGGTTGCTGCTTGACTATGGCTAACACCCCAGTCAACCAGTAACCACAGCGACTTCACAGACTGACACATTTCTTTTTTGTCATTATACATTATAACAAAAAGTGCAATTTTCTACTTTGCTGGCGTACATAGTTACTTGCTATCATCCTCGCAAAGCATTTCAGTGAGCTGTATGCTGTTCTCCCTTTCCAGCATACACCATTTTTAAGGGGCTGGGTTGACCTCCAGATGCATCCAAGTTTTGTTCCATGGGTGTTGCTTTGTTTTAGAGCTCACTCGGGAGGTTATTCTTGCTCTGGACAGGTGTAAGTCTAGCTAAACCTAGGGCTAATGGGACTGCACAAAAGCCTGGTCTTCATCTTCTTGCATAATTTAAGAAGTAAGGAGGAAGCTCTTATGTGTAGTGGTAGGTTGTTCCACCCTTTAGAAGCGATGTAGGAAAATACTGGACCACCAGATCTAGTTTTTCATATGTGTGGGATGTGTGCAAATAGAGGAGTCCAAATAAAAAGATGCATCTGGGAGGTTTGAGAAAGCAGATGCAGTTGTTGCGGTATGGTGGGCCATTGCTACATGGTGCCTTGAAATTGTGGGTGAGGAGTTTAAATTGTGTTAATTTGTGTATGGAGAGCCAGTGTAGCTCCTTCAGGTGTGGTGTAATGTGAGGGCAGCATGGGAGGGTGAGTGATTCTTGCCACCAAGTTCTGAATAGTCTGCAGCCTTAGGGTGATTGTTTTTTGTTTATTCCAGCATAGAGGGTGTTCCCATAGTCAAGCTTGCTTGTGATGAGGTCATGTTTGGCGTTTTATTCTGTTGATAACTAGGTGTCATTTGAAAATCTTCTGCTGCATCTTCAGGGTATGGAAGCATGAGGTAACAGCATTGACTTGGGTGTTCGTGTTGAGTTTGCTTTCGATGACAATCCTGAGTTCTTGGTTTGGGGGTGGGTGTAGGTCCTAGCTCTGTTGGCCACCAAGAATAGCCCTACAGTGGAGTGCTCTTCCAGAAGATCACAGATTAGGTCATGTTGGTGTTCAGCTTAAGACATTTGGTGAGCTTAAGACATTTAGTCTTCATGGGAGTCTTGTAAGTGAGAGAAAGAATAAGTTGTGTGTCGTAGGAGTGGACATTAATGTCATGAGAGCGGATGATGCTGGTCGGATTCAGGGAAGATACTTGTGGAACTCCACAGATTAGGTTGCAGTGTACAGTGGCTGGCTAACTGACTAGGGCCTTTCAGTCAGGAAGGAGTAGATCCATCGGAGTGCATGGTCTTGGATTCCGATGTTGTGTGGGCGTTTGATGGGGTGGGAGACCTTGTCAAACGCTGCGGAGAGACCCAGGAGAATGAGGGCCGCCATGTCTCCTTTGTCCAGAGACATGCAGAGGTAATCCGTGGTGGGGATAAGAACGGTTTCAGTGCTGTGGTTGGGTCTGAAACCAGACCGAGTAGTGTCAAGGAGTTGGTGCTCGTTGAGGTATTCAGTGAGGAGTTGGTTGATGATTTTCATTAAGACCTTGACTGGTAATAGTAGCAGGCAGATGAGTCTGTAGTTGGCAGGTGCTGAAAATTCCACAGAGGGTTACTTCAGCAATGGAGAATGATTGTGTTTCCTAGTGACAGGGAAGGTCGCAAGAAGAGGTGGAAGCATTCAGAATGGGTTTGAACAGGTACATGGACTTCATGGTGGCTATTTCTTCTGGATGATGATGGTTAGCATTGGTTATTTGGATAAGATCGGGAGGCGTTTGGCGATATGGGTCAGCCTGGTTGTGGGTTGATAGTTGCTGTAAATAGCAGTGATTTCGTTGATGAAGAATAGAGATTGTTGCAGAGTTCCTGTGAGGGGTGTTCAAGTTGTCTCTGCATGAATGTTGAAATCTGTCAACACTTGAGATGGCGCCTTCCAGTATTGATGTTTTGCACACTTGTTTGTTCGAATTTCATTTCGCCGAGGACTTATGTCCCTCCTAGTTGTCTGAATCCTGAAGAGGGATCCTCTGAAGCCACCAATCTCTGTGTATGAGTTCATGTATCCTGCACTGCTATTACTTGCAATGTTTGACCCCCTTAACTGGAGCGAAGGTGGCTTCAGTACTCAAGGTGTTATGTGAATCAGGAATATGTGTGGGGTTTCACAAGTGTTGCTTACTTCACATGCAGATTCTGCACTCTCAGTATGACTTCTAGGAGCTAAGCACTATTTGGGCAAGTAGTCTTTTGGAATTAAATTGCTAAAAGACTTTTGTTGCCTGTTATCTTTTTCCTCCCAAAATAAGTTTTTTCACTGAAATCTACATGCTTGTTGATTAAGAGCTAGCACAGAGGCATAGGACAACATTACGTTTATGGTGGCGCAGTAAGTCCTAGAAGCAAATGTTGTGTATTTACAAAGCCTTACCACAAACCTCTTGGTGATCTATCTGAACATTAACCTTATTGGCCCTGTTCATGCTACCAAATCATTTGGCTATTCCATTTCATTACAGCATGGTTAAGGGGTTCGTAGCTGCATATATCCTTTATCGTTATGGGTGCCACTGTCTGCACACATCTGTTAGAGAATGTACTCGATTGAGTCCTTCAATTAATTGGCAAGATATATAACGGTGTGGAGAAGAAGAAAGCTTTATTTTCGTTTATCTGTTTTGTAATTACACTCTCTGTATTTAGACGCTTTCAGTAATTGAGCTGACAGAGGTGTGCCAACAGTTTGAGCTTGAGTGACTGATGAGTTAGTCCAGGCTTCTCCAACGAGTATCTTGTGAGCTACTGGTAGCTCTTAACTTGCTAAATGTAGCTCCTCTATGTGCAGCTCAGCCTACTAACCTAGAAGCTTTTTCTTGGTTAAACTAATATTTGTATACGTTTACTGAAAAGACCAAAATGTGTGTATTTTCAGAACTCAGATGCTGATGTTTGGAGAAAATGATTTTGTTGCAAAAAAGCTAATATTTGAGTGATACATCACGCAGAGTTGGAGGGACTTGTTAGTAATAAGTTTTTGCGAGGGGCATTGCAGCTATAGCTGGTATGTATTACCTTCATAGAGGCATTCCACATTGAAAAAACATTTTTACATTACTTCTGACAGGTATGCCTAAAGAACGGAGATAGTCACCCTAATACTCTTGCATATGGTAGCCACCAATTTGATCTTGTCTGATATGATCACTATTACAAAACTTATAAGTAGCTCAGGATTATTTTTATTGAACATAAGTAGCTCTTGTTGTAAAAATGGTTGGGGCCTCTGGGTTAGGTAATCTTAGAAGTTAATGCTGCAAGGTCATGGATGAGGGCATGGGGATGTGGGGCTAGTGCTAGGTAAGCAGGACCAGACTGTAGATGTTTTTCTTTTTGTTCCTTTTTTCTCTAACTTTAATGAGGTTGGGGATGCTGAAGTTTTCTAGGGAGGGGGATTGTTGATTGCAAGAGCAAGGACCAGCAGCTGTCTCCAGTGCTGTTGCAGTATTTTTGTTTTCGTCTGTTTTTTTTTTTACCAGTAGTTTGCTGTAGCAGTTAGAACAGAATAGAACGGGTTGGTAGCATTAGGTTTATTTTGCTCCATTTGAATAAGAGTATAACCCTGGAGGCATTAAAAGGTAAAGTTTTGAATGTCTTGCTGGATTTAGAAGTAGCCTGTTGGGGCTTCAGTCGAGCCGGATGTGTCTTTCCTAAAATGAGGCAGACTGCACCGTTTTGTGTGTTGCTGTCTGTTAGTTTGCTGAGGAGCCAAGGCATATTATAGTGCGTTGTCGTACTTGAGACAAGCGTTTACTAGAGCAAAGAGTTGCTGTTCAGATGGAGTGAAAGATAGGATCTTTTTTAGAAGCCTTATTTGGTGGAAGGTGAATTTGACCACTATCACTGTTTGGCTAATAAGGTTGACGTCAACATTCCAAATGATGTCTGGGATCTTCACCTTGAGTTTGATGTGAACAGTTGCGGAGTAGAAGGTGGAGGAGGGCAAGTGGGTCCCAGGGTTATTTTTTAAAGAAGGTAGCGCCAGCCCTGGACAAAGATTTGTGTTTTCAAGCCATTAAATTGCTAACTGCTTTGACTCCTCTGCGTTTCTATTGCTTGCTTTGTTTGACATGTTTGTGAATTAATTGTCTTGCACTGTGATTCATGGATATATTTGTGTGTTGTCCCTATTGAGTCCCTATACAGATCTACGCTGGAAGACAATGTGACCTTTTGGCAGGTTTTTATGGGGTTTTACATATGTATTGGGAGAGCATGATAGACTGGAAGGGTCGTTAGGGTACTACAGTGCCTGTCATTAGACTGTTGGGTGATTGGATTCGGTGTAGTAGACTTGTGATCCTGCGTGCCGATGGTGGCAGAGCGGTGTGGGGGGCTTTGCATGCTTAGTGATCCTTTTTTTAGGTATAATTAAAATGCAGGTGCAACAGAGACACCATAATAACTACTTTATCTAACTTCAACATTAATGTTGTTACTGATCTGTACAAGTGTGTCCCTGCAGATATCCCTCCAATGACAGCTGTAATTCCCAGTGAAAGTTTTCTTTGTCTTCCTGTTGACTCCGAAGTATGGGATTCGTTTACAAAGTAATGTGTAGTGTTTGTAATTTTGGGGATTTTTCCCCCTCCATGTGTTGGATCTTTATGTTAAAGGTTTTGCGTTTTGCCATATGGGGAGAATGCCCTCTCTCTGACTTAAAATTGGCAATGTATATTAATGATTCCATTGTTAGGATTTGCTTTCCTCTGAGACTTTGCTTTGCTACACCTTCTTTCTCTGCTTTTGCCCATGTAGAAACTGTTACATAGGGTTGCAGTGCTCATTGTGCACATGGGTGAAAGGGTTATATATTGTGTTGCAGGCCTGGTGATGGCTGCCAAACTCTGGATTTGCTAATGTTTGTGAGCGGTTTCTGTAACAACTGTACAAGGGGACTTCTTTTTTGTGAACGTGCACATAGTGCAAGAGCAGAATGCTATCAAGCGTAGTGAAGTGAGCCAATGGCAGAAGTTGGCTGACCCTCTGTCCCATGCTATGTGTTGTGGTTGGTGGAACAAAAGTGTCAATTACACAATAAAACACTAATGGATGAAGAAAGCAGGCTGAAAGCCCCTATAAGTAAGTATATTATCTATATACTTTTTTTTTTTTTTTTTAATTAACGGCAAACTTAGTGAAACTTTATAAATGTCCTTCATCTGTAAATATATGTATAGGTATTTATATAGCAAAATCCTAAATGAAGAGCAGTGAATCACTGCACGTTGGTGGCCTGGGAGAAGATGTAATATTGTTTACTTCAGGTGGAAAATTTGCCTAGAATCGAGTACGATTTTAGTATTTACACAAAATAGTGTTTTCCTTGGTACAGCATCAATTACAATTAATTGCAGTAGCGGCCGGCAACATTTAAATATGGTGAGGCACGATGCTCAAAAAACTCACCATATTCATGTTGCTGGAGGGTCCAGTTGCCATCCCTCTTTTCTCGCCGCTGACTCGGGCGGAAAGGGAAGGACTTCCTCCCTTGTACAGCCCAAAACCAACCAATCTTGGATGGGTTGGAGCAGGCTAACCAGCGCTCATTTCAAGGCTGGGGGTCTGCGGTTGCAATCCCTCGGCTATTTCTCAGCCCTGGGATTGCAGGTTCTGAAGTACGCAGGTCAGATTGGCCGGCTGTAGTCGGCCCCAGCCGGCCCCAGCCAATCTGACATGAACCCTGGCAGGGGGCTGAAGTGATAGTGCAAGTGCACTAATCAGCCCCGCCCTCGTGCTTTAACAGTGCTAGCCTGCCACACATAATAAAATGGTATTCATTACCATTTTATTAATGTGTGCCTGCTGCACTCGCAGAAGGTGGGGCAATGCTTATCCGCCATAACGGAGGATCTGCCCCTGATTAATTGCATAACATCCTCAAGTATGCTGTTGACCAAATGTTGTAATTAAATATAATTCGCAAAACAATTAATAAAATATGCACGAATCACTATAAAGAGAAACAAAAGGCATACTTGAAGAATATACAAATCTAAAAAAGTGAGTATGATGTAGTGCTAAAGTGTTTGTGCTGTGGTTATTACATTGTTAGTGAACAAAGTGATCTATATACATGTACAAAGTGTGCATATAGGGTTTAGTACAAAAAAAACAATGACTTGGTTTAAGATCTGTGAATATTCAAACACACAACCACTTTGAGGAGTGACAACCCAGTTGGTAAATATCCCTTGGGCATCATTCGGACTGTCAAATGAATCTGATCGAGACTGCAAGCCGCAGATTCCTTGACGTAGCATTATCCCCAGGCGTGAGTCTGGATCTGGAAACTTTTTTGCCACCGCATCCCTGCGTGCCGGTGGCGGGGCGACATCACGCAACTCCGCCCAGGTGTCATCGGCGTACGTGACGTCAGCGAGGTCACATAAGACCCACGTCAGATTTTTCCTTTTCCGCGTGCAACGCGGATCCGATCATTGCTTCGGGCCTGTTAGGGCCCTTTTTTCTTCCATTTCCTTTTGGTGGAACAGTGTGCGAATGCCTTCGGGCTATAAGACTTGCACCGCTTGTGGGCATCTTATGTCGGCGACAGACCCTCACCTCATTTGTATCTGGTCTTTGGGGGAGGATCACGGCACCACAGATTGTACGGCGTGCCAACAGTTGAAGCCGAAGTCGCTCCCGATGTACGGCGTGCCAACAGTTGAAGCCGAAGTCGCAGCGGGAGCGCCGGATGAAACTTATCTCGGCGCGTCTCTGCAGGTCGATGTCCTCCCCTCGGTGTGCTTTGGCAGACAGCTTCAGATACGGCCGTGGTCGTCGTCCTCGCCTTTCTCCGATGTCACGTGAGCGTCGCTCCCCGGTGGGTAAGTGTCACAGTTTGTCCCCGGGGGCTGGTTTCCGGCCTACCGGGGGCGTGGACTCTCCGCGGGTGATGCGGCCCCACGTGTCGTCCTATCCACCGTTTCCCGGTGTTGGGGCGTCGAGAGTCCAAATGGAGACATATGCAGCGGCTTTGCAGGTCTCGCTGGCGTCTCCTCCTCCTTCCCCTCCTGGGGCGTCGGCGGATCCCTCGCCCCGCGCAGGGCCCTCTGCGGCGCCGACGGTGGCTCTGGCCCCGGCGCAGACTGGTTCGGATCCAGGCTTGGAGGATGTGGTACTGTTGGGGTGCGGCTCCTTCAGGCCACGGCATCTCTGCCTCGCTGCAAACTCCCACGGGGGTCCCTGTGGTGTCGCGGGAGGTCGCCGGGGCTCGGGTCGCATCCCTGAGCCCCTCTCGGTCCTTTGACAAGGTGGTCCTGTCTAAGGCTGAGGTGATGCCGCTGCGGCGCCGGCAGCAGCTGGACCGTGCGGAGCCACAGGGGTCGATGGACCCTCCTCGTCCCGCTTCGGGTCGAGGCCGAGGGAAGACCCCTCGTCCCTCTCCAGGCCCCTCTCGTCCCTCCTCACAGGCGGCTGCCTCGTCAGAGGGCGAGTCGGAGGTTGAATCGTCCCTGGCGCCGCCACATGGGTTGCCGAGCGATCTTTGCCTCATTCTGGGCCACAGCTGCCGGAGGGCTTCGTGCCACTCCCCAGGCCCGTCTTGTTCCCCCATGCAGGAGGCTGCCTCTGCGGTGGTCGGGTCGGCATCACTCTGGTGCCGCCCCAGCGCCGGTGCGGCTCCAGCTTCACTCCGGTCTCTGCTCTGGTCCCCAGTGCGGGGTGACTTGGAGGTACCTTGCCCGTTGATGCCGGCTGGTGCCGACGTCCTACCTCAAGCAGCGGACTCTACGGCTCCGCGCAGGGGTCGTACCGCAGATTCGTCTTCGGACGCTTCTTCTTCTCCGGAGGCAGGCTATATATTGGTGTCGTCCTCCCCAGAGACTGGTCGCCGTGTGGTGTCTTTTTGACCGGCGTCGAAGGGCGGCAGGTCCCTCATTCTTCGGCTCCTTCTGACTTCCAGGTCTGGCCCTTGGCCGCCCCGCTTGGCCTCTGGGACGGCCGTCTTAGTTTGCAGCCGTCACCCACGGAGGAGCTGCCTTCTCCACCGCGGGGCCCTGCGGAGGCGGGTGTGGCTTTCGCTCACGCGGCGTCCACGGCTGTGGGCATTCGGCGTATGGGTGACCCGGTGGCTCACTTTCCGGCGGACCATCTATTGGAGGTTCTCCATCAGGGCTCTGGTGGGAGGGAAATCTTACTTCACTTTGAAGGTTCGCTCCTTTCTTCCTTGACGGGAGGCGTCCTGCCTCAGGGGACCCGGTGCCTCAGCAGCTTCTGCACCGGCACCTCCCGGCGCAGCGTGACCCGGCGTGTCTTTCCCTTCACCCCTCAGCCGCCAGTCCCCTTTTGCGGACTGCTTTTTCCTCCCTGCGGCCACTGTTGACTCCGCCGTCCCGAGAGGCCCACTGGCTGGACTCTTGGGGACGCAACATGTTCGCCTCTACCAGCGCGGCCCTGCAGGCCCTTAACACCTTGTGTGTGCTGGCTAGGGCCTCCTCCTGTTTGTGGGACTCGGCTGAGTCTCTGGGATCTGCAGCATCCCAGGAGTCTGGCCTGGTGGACTTACGGCATCATGCATTGGATGGCCGGGAGCTTGCGGCGTTTATTCTCCGCTCCGCTCTGGACATCTCGGAGGTGCTGGGCCGGGCCATGGCTTTCTCAGTCGCTCTCCGTCGCTATGCTTGGCTTCGGGACAGAGTATTCCCTGAGAATATTCGGGAGCGTATCATCGACCTTCCGTTTGATGGCAGCCTGTTGTTCCATGCCCTGGCCGACACCGCCATCCAAAGGCTCTTGGCAGGGCTCTGTCCTCCTCTTCCGCCTTATCCTCCTCCTCCTCCTCCTCCGTCCCCTCCTCAGTGACTTCTGAGTTGGGTTGATTCTGGGCCTTCTTAAGCTGGCTATTCAGGCTGTGCGGTGTGTTTTCTGGCCGTTTACGTCCTTCCTTGGGACTTTGGCATTGTTGGCTGCTGGACGGCCCTTGTGTTTATTGTGTGTGGTTCTGCCGGAGTTGTTGCCCTGTGATTGGGCCTTCTGCTTTGCTTGGGCTGCTTGTCAAGCCTTCAGCGGGGGTGTTTTTTTCCCCCGTGGTGCTTTTGTTTTTTCCTCTGCTGCGGAAGTTCTTCCAAAGAGGGTTCCCATATCTTGGGACTTACCGTACCCTATGTGGGGTAGTGGTAGCTGTCATATAGCTTGCGCTCTGCTAGAGGGTTCTGGTCGCCTTCGGGTGCCTGTTCTCCATGGCGTTTAGGTAGGTTGCTTTTGCTTCCTGAGGTCGTGTGCGCGGCCATTCGTAGTGGTGTGCCCAGGCATCTTCCTGCTCCAGTCCTGAGGTCTGGGATGATTCTGTGTTCTCCCTTGCCAGGCGTCACCTACACGGCCTTCCTGGGTCCTCGGGCTGTTGTTCTTGCTTCTGGTTTTGACTGCCGGCGCTGTTCGGGCTGGCAGGCTGCTCTCCATCTGGAGTGGGTTTGCCTTCTTTCCCCTAGTTTCCTTGGGCCCTCTAGGCTTCTTCTTCTTCTTCTTCTTTCTTCCGCTTTTCCTGTCTTGGCATTGGGCGGAAGCTATGTTGTCTTGTGGGGGAGTGGGGTGCTTCGGCCTCTCAGTCCTTGCCCTTGGTTCCTCTGTGGTGAGTGTACGAGCCTCTTCCGCCTTCTTTCCCTACTCCATGCCCTTGTGGTCGGTGGGGTCCTACTTGTGGGGGTTCTCTTGGCCTGGCAGGGGTGAGGTTCTACCTGGTCCACAGATCTGGTCTCCTGTGGGGCCCTCTGTTCTGCATTGGCTGGTGGGGTCCTTTCGCAGACCCTCCTTCCCGGGGAGTATTGCTAGGGTATCTATTCTACGTGAAGGAATCTGCGGCTAGTAGTCTCTATCAGATGTACGAGTTACTTACCTTCCGTAACGATGTGTCTGGTAGAGACTATTCTAGCCGCAGATTCCTTCACGGCCCGCCCTTCCTCCCCTATTCTGCGAGGACCCTTGGGTTGGTCTTCGGTACTCGCCTCCCGGTGGGGGGGCTGTGTCTCTTGTGAGTGCCTTCCTTGTTCTTGACGGGTGACTCCGTCTGGGGGCGGTTCATTCCTCCTTTGGTTCTTTGGAGGATGGGGTTCCGGTGCCCTGCTGCTCTGGCTACTCCAGGTTTGGGGGGGATTGATTCTATCCCTGTCCTCCCTCCCCTCCCTTCCTTCCATTGCTATCTTCTGCTTAAGGGTCATCTGGCCAGGCCTTGCCCTTGTCCCTTGTGGGTGGTTGCCCTCTAGGTTGGGGTGGCTTGGAAGTTTGTTGCCCCTGTCTGTCTTGAGACTTGTCCCATTCCTTGCTCAGGATGGTGGGGGTGGGTTTACTACGTGTGCCATGGCTTTTACGCATCTTCTTTGCCTCCGGGGCACAGGGATGGGAGGTTGTCTATGTGCTGGGAGGGTAACTGCGCAGGTTTCTGCTTGTTCTTCTTCTTTCCCTGCCCTTCGGTTCTGCGGTGTTGGCACTACTCTGGTGGTGGTGTTAGTCACCGTTTCTTTCCAGTTTTTCTGCTGTTCGCACACTGTTCCCATGCTTCCACAGTTTTTTATCTGGTGGTTCCGCTTTGTGATGCGGAATAGTTCTCAGAAGAAAACTGATGTGGGCACGCCGGGGTGGGTCTTAAGTGACCTCGCTGACGTCACGTACACGGACGACGCCTGGGCGGAGTCGCTTGATGTCGTCCCGGCGCGCAGGGATGCTGTGGCAAAAAAGTTTCTGGATCCAGTCTCACGTCGGGGGATAATTCTACGTGAAGGAATCTGCGGCTAGAATCGCCTCTACCAGATACATCGTTAGTGAAGGTAAGTACCTCGTACTTTTGCTCATATTTGTAAACTCTAGGAGTAAAGTCTGTCCAAAGAGTAAAAGCCTATAGGTCTCTCCTTTCGGCTTTGGGAATACAGATGTACTGGCATTGTCAGTGGTTTTTTGGCAATGCTCAACAGCATCAGCGAAAAGAAGGTAAAAAAGCGCAATGATGTATAAGCGCACATGTGAACATCACTCATCAGCATGCATGTATCATGACTCAAAGGCTTTCCCACCGTGTTGACGCCTTCATGAGTCACTATGCCAAAACACTTTGTGTTTAATTTTAAAAAGGGAGGGAAAGGGACAATCATGGAGCAGGCATGGAGTCAAGTAAACACCTAGCAGTGGGAGATGCAAGTGGGGAGCTAAGGAGGAGTGGTGGGGGTTGTTTAAATAATAAAAAGACAAAGAAGCCAAGCTTGTTGGGAAGATGTGAGGGAAGCAATAGACCAGTTTAGGTGGGGAGCAGCATGGAGATCGCAGGAGTGTGGGTACTGGAGGGGAGAAACAGTACTCGGGCAATAAAGCAAGCACACACACACTGCCATAGAATGCTTGTAAGAAAAAGGAAAATGTAGTTCTCTGATCTGGACTCATGAAAGACACAAGTCATCCAGTCAAAAGGATGGTGAAGAAGCTATTCTGCAGGCGAAGGACAAACACAAGAAGAGGAATGAAAAGCATTGAATAAGATTGCAAGCAAATGAGATTGGTAAGAATGCCAATCGGCGGTAATCAATGGGCTGACCCAAAGCCCACTATTAGTATTCGTACCTTGCACAGTTGGTTTTAGACGGCTACAAAATGTCTGTAGGGGAGATCTACAAGGCTCTATATATACTTGTTTACTGTTGTGAGTTGATTCTGGGAACTATAAAATAAACAAAAGGTAAGCAGAATGGGATCGTTCAGGTTTGATGTAGTATAGTATACAAAGTGGTAATAATGTTGTTTAAAAAATTAGCTTAAACAAAGTGCAATGCATCTGTAACTTGGAGATAGTGCATTGTGGGAAAAAGGAAAGAAACCTATTTCATAATTCAACAGTAACCTGAATTAAGGCTTACTGGGGGAGAGAAGAGTGTTATTACATGTGTTGCTACCCACAACATAGACTGGATTGGTGAAGACGGAGGCAGAAGCTCTGCTCCCTTCCGTGGCACACAAAGTGGGATTTGAATCCTGCCCCCAAGGTTACAAACCCAGCTGTCTAGCTCTTAGACCACATCTTTATTTACTAGTTTGAGACATAGGAGTGTCCTGCCTCGGTTTGGACTCTCGTTTAAGTTTAGAGACGTCATGATCCCCCTTGTATTTTGCATTTAATGCGGATCCAACTTTAACTCCAAGGATTGTAAGGGTCATTATTGGCCATTTTGGTAAAAATATCATAGTATTTAGATAAAGGTGTCCGTTTCGTTTATTCTGCCTCAATTTCAAATTAAAATAACATATAACACTTGCCCTACAAGCTAAGTACAAGGCAGGTATCACAGGCTATTGTTGCATTATCAAAAGTGGATATGTGGCTGTAACTTGAGATTAAAAACTTTTTTAGGATAAAACATTTCCAATTCGACCATGTTTAATAAAAAACCCACTATTAAAGTGAATGTGTCTACTGCTAAACTTGTGAGCGCCTGATTTCGCTTGTTGTTAAATTCCATTAGGTATTGCCAGTTCAGCTGTGGACAGATTTGGATCCTTAATTATTTCTGCAGCAGCTGCTGCTCATATCGTCTATGATATATTTGTTTCTGATCCAGACTTAAGTATACAAAAAAGTAATGGATGGAATGCTTGAATTAATCTGACCTACTGGTAATTACTCGGGCCGCTTCCCAGTCCATCGTTATTTTGCAGACCATGCCACCTCTGTTTGTCCCTAGCCATATGCATATCATTCTTGACCCTGCTACAGTGGGAACAGTCCTCCCTGAACTGGAACACGGTTTATCAGTCTGGTATAGCCTGATTCCAGTAGCACATTGCACTGGTCCCACGTCTGGGCATACCAGTCCCACTAAGCATTTCATCCATCACTTCTTTGTATACTTCAGTCTAGACAAACCTTGGAGGTTATTTGTTGAGTATTTTGAATGCTTGAGGGTAACACAAGATATCTTTTGTCATTAGTTTGAACAGTTTGAAAAAGCTAGAAGTATGTCATTCATAGTGGAGTGATATTTCTTAAGTGTGCCCCCTTTCTAGACTAATGAGCCCTAATTACTGGTTCATTTCCAGAATTTTAAATGGAAAAATAACTGAGAATAAAAAATGCATTTTGAAGTAGTGCTGCACTCTTAATAAGTAAAACTCTCATACTAAGGCAAAAATAAAGTGTCAGTGTACCTTATCTATGGTGGTGTCTCTCTGGCCAGCCTGTGTGTCAGAGAATGCATGTCTCCCTCCCTTGTAAATTCTTATCTCAAGAATTGGATTCAGTTCTAAGGCTAGATTTTCGGGAGGGCCTGGACTGTTTCAAGTGAGCCCAGGTATGGACATCTAAAAGAAACCTGGCTTGATCTGTCATATTTATTGAGAAACGCAAGAATAATGTATGCACAAATATGAACAGAGGATTATGAAGAATGTGCCGGATACAAAGACTTAAGGGGAATACAAATAGCACAAGAAGCCGCATTTTGTAGTGAAAGACTACTAAAAGAATTGGGGCTTACAGTATGAGCCTGAAAACGACATGCTTAAACAGTAGTACATGATAAGATAAGAGATGAATCGTCGTTTTGCAGAAGTGATAGATACCTAAAATCTGGGGGGAAAGTGTCTAAGCCTGAAATCCTAGTGATAAGTAAGGTTGAAACTGGTGATCTTTTAAGATCTTTTTGAGATAGGCACTAAATTGTTGGCTGGTTAGCAGCAATTGTTTCCTGCGTTGAGATCATTGGTAGCTGTGTGTTGATGTGTATTTATGAATACAACGTAGTATGGTAGTGTATCAAGGCAATGCTGGCATAGTATGATGATGGTGCTGCATGCAATGACAATGAGATCAAGAGGGGCTTTCTTTCAAAATTAAAAAAGTAAATGGAGACGAAAGTGAATACGATATGATTATGTATTCAACGGTGTAATCAGCCAACTAGTCTGGCTGTTATTTAATTCTTACTTTGCCCTTTTTTCATGAGATTTTTTCTGTGTTTTTTGCCAGATGGATGGCGACGGTTCTACAACGGATCCTTCCCAGTTAGGAATTGCTGGAGACTACATTAGTGGGAGCCATTATGTAATTGCACCACATGAGGGTAAGACTCGGATTAACTGAAAATATTAACTGAGAATCTATATATTTCCCTGTTGTTTTTGTGGATTTTCACCTCTTTTAAGTGTGATGAAGTTAACGATGGCGAAAGAAGAACATTTTCAAACTTAAATATAAAGGAAAATATAATACATAGAAAAGGACTGTGATAAAAGCTGCATAGTCTATTACAATTTAAAAACTGAGGGTCATGGCGGTGATGCCAACATGAGAGGATGCTAATCCCTAGAGATACCATGTGACTCACTAGGCCAGAGCCCTTAATGTGTACCACCTTAGGAGCCCTCTGGTGCAAATTAGCAGCCATAACCTAAGAGATCACTGAATAGCGTTTGAGCAAGGTGGTTCGGCACTGGTGCCACTGGCTTGCATTGCCAACGTAGTGGAATCTAAGGTGGCGATTGAAAGGAATGAGACACAGCTACTATGAATTCTCTGCAGATGATTTGACCAGGGGTGAGGTGAGGGTAGCCTGCAACTGTCCCAGTAGAGGTGACAGAGAGGCAGCCCTATGTACTTAGGTAGGGGTGGTGAGTGGGGCGCAATAAGGTGGTGGCCAGATTAGCAAAGGAAGTGGACAACGACTAGGGTTATCTGCTAAATTTGTTTTTTATATATATACTACGGTTGCAGTACGAAGGTGACGGAGCGCTTTACATTAAGCAGAATGATACATAGGCCAACCAACATGAGAAGACATTACTTCAGCTGGGGCGTAACAAAACTGGATCGCGTCAAAGTGGAAACAATCCAAAACAGCATAGGGAGGTGAGATGAAATAGTATTGCGTGTCATGTAACACTCAGAGTACCATGGAACAACCCAAACCTAATGCAACAGGATTGTATGGGGGAGACTACATTGCTAAGGAAGGCCCTGATGAAAGATTGTTTAGGGCTGATCTTAAACGTGGAGGGTGATAATTACAGGTGTAATGGTGGAACTGAAACAGGATTTCTTTCTTGTTTGAGGAACATCTTTTTTTTCTTCTTTTTTTTAAATTCTTTTTATTAACAATGCTCGTGAGACCATACAATACAGAATAACGTATACATATCACATTGGGAGATATCACAGATGTTATCAGTAAAGTAATCATCAGGGAACCACAGGGAAGTTTGAGGAAAATCTTGATCCAACAAGATTGGGAAGACAGCTCAGTCTTCCATTGTGGAGGTCTTTGAGTGTGACACAGGAGATATTAAACTTAATCTGAGCTTCTAAGTGCAGCCAATTAAGATCTACCAAAACGAGAGTGGTGTGGTCATATTTGTTTCTAGCATCAATTAACCAGATGGTGGAACGTAGCATATCCTTCAAGGGCAATAGGTTGTTCGTTGTCAGGCCAGCTAGGAAGGCATTTGCTGCGTCAATTTAAGAAATTATTACGTGGGCTGCGGACTTCAGCTGCATGTTGGTTAGACAGGACATTTTTTTATGCTTATAATTGTTGCAAATTAAAATTTACAGTCTGCACCACTTGTGATTGCATGGACAGGGAAAGTGTTATTCCAAAATCGTAGTGATTTGACACAAACTACAGGAGGTGGTGCAAAGCCATTTCTTATTTCTTCTTACTGACTATTTTTAGATTTGGAGGTGATTAATATAAACTCTGTCCTCTGTGGGTTACATTTTAGGCAGATGGCTGACCTGCATTAGTGCAGGTTCTTCATTTTTAGGTCTCGCCTGAGCTAGCGCATGCGCTGCTCTGGCGAAACATTTAGTGAGTGGGCTTTCAAAAGTCCGACCACAGCTTTTGGGGTGGCATAGAGCGTGTGGTTACGCGCACAATGACGAGCAGAGGCGCCGTCTGGCTTTCCTCTCTCGTCCTGGTGTGCGCACATTGCTCGCGATCACTTTCGCCGCGCGCACCACTCGCAGGCTCACCTCCTGCTCCCCCACTGTTAACAGCCCCTCCCTGCCACAGAGCGCGTCTCGCGGCGGCGCGTCTTGTTTTACTTGTTTTACTTGTTCCTACTGCCACTGGTCTCCTCTACCCCCATCCCACCCACCTGTTGCTGGTATCCTTCTCTCAGTTTTCTGTCCCGTTTTACTGTAGAAGTAGACCTCACCAGGGCCTACCTGTGCTAGGGGTTCGCCCTTCTTTGCGCACTAGTCCTCAGACCAATAAAGAGAGATTGGCACGGAAGCTGTAATATCAAAAAGAAGTATTTATTAACCTCACATGAGGGAGATTGTGTCATACAGTACCCTCAGGCCACTGTAGGAGACAGTCTAAGGAGTACAGAGAACAGGGGTCTTTTATACCCACACAGGGGCTCAAAAGGAGGCGGTACAAGTACACATGAGAATAGTTGCACACATAGATGGTCATACAGAAAATGCACAGTCAACAAGTAGGAGGAGTAATGAGTTGCTGACATCAGTTAGAACAGCCTGACAGTTACAGTCTAAGGCAGATGCACGAGCAGGTACAGACTCTTCTGAGCATGTGCAAGGCTCTGGCTCAGTGCTGAAAGAGTTAACTATATCACATGACACAAGCAGAATACAAGGGCAATCAACAGCGAAGAGGGAGAAAGCACATGGCGAGCACATGGCTAACTAAAATGGCTGCCACAAACAAAATGGCTTCAGCCAATGCTAACAGCCTTGGTGGCTATAGTTTCCACATTACTATGACAGAGTCCTAGAGTAGAGTAGGCACATTTGTTAGAGTTGTCTTTTTTTAGCAAATAGGTAAACTGGCGCATTGAGAAATTTGCCCAAAATAACACAATTTGGTAACGTGCCAAACCCTGGAATACAAGAGTAGTGTTTTGCCTTCTACTGCCAAAGACGTAAGTACCATTCTACATGGTTTCCTTATAGTTCCTTTTTCCACTTCACTGCAATATTTCTCTCCAGTGCATTCCTCTATGCCATAGACTGTGTACTACTGCAACGGGTGTCTTATTTATTCGCCTTTTTTATTTCTCTCTTTCACTCATCCTCACAGTGCATGCATTTTTTACACATCTTTTTCATTGGTCGACAGTTTCTCTCACCCAGTGAAAGAATCATTTTAACACCCTTCAGGCCCACACGGGAGGCCTTGACAGACACAGTAGCTGTGCAGGGAGCTATTGGACCAGACTCTGTGGTGGAGGCCGTCCGTCCAGGTGTCTAGGGACGCAGGGCCACTGCTCACAGGAAGAGCAGGCGGTCACACACTCTGCTCCCAGAGTTACTGAAGAGGACTGCATTCCTGGGGCATGCGCATGCCTGCCTCCAACAACACCACGTGCTGTGACTGACTGCGCAAGCACTGTCGACTTCCGGCCGCACCGGGCACCTAGAGGCAGTACCCCAGGACAGCAACGTCTACCTGCAATCTTCTGCAAATGCACCCTAAGCGTGTTCTGGAACAAGAACATAGAGGAAATACACTACGCACTCCCTAAATCCTTAACCGTGTCACTGAAAAAGTGTTTACAACTCTACAGACGGATTGTGCCATCTCGAGAGCAGCAGGAGTGACACCGGGCCCAGCACCTGGCTTCGGTATCTCGGAGTGCCACGAGGAAGCATGGGCTTGCCTGGTGTCTCCCGGATGTCTGAGAGCTGGGTCTGGGTGCTGGATGGTCTAAATTTACTCTATATTTTCTCGGGGTTTGTCCCTATGCGCTTTATCTCTTCTGCTCTTTCCGCCTCGGCATCCTTACTCTTGGCCACATCCTTCGCTTTACCCTGCTCTTCTGCGGACATCGCTCTTTTCTCTGCACTTCTCCCTTCTCACTCTTTGCCTCACCCTCCTTTCTCACCGCCCCATCCGCCTCTGTCATAGCTGCAGCTTACTCTCTGTCTCTGACCACACCCTAATTTTTCCCCTCATCTCACCCTCCTTTTATGCTCCACCTTTGTCATCATCTGAAAGTGCATCATGCCTAAACCTCCTACAGAGCTGCACTCCTTCTCTCTGCGTCACCTTCTCCTCTCCACCTCACCGTTGGCTCTCTGAGCCGCACAAGTGGCGTAATGAAACTTGAGGGGGCCCCTTTGTAAAGTACAAGAGCACCCCCTCCACTGCACTCAGTCAAGAGCTCTCAGGCCACGGGCCCGTCGCCTGTGTACAGTGCTGGAGGGGTTCCCATGGAGCTCGGCACCACCCCACCTCGGAGGCTGCGGGGGGATAATGTTACACCTCTGAGTCACACCATCTTATATCTTCTTCTCACCCTTCTCTCTCCCCACCTCAACCTCCTCTCTCCCCACCTCACCCTCCTCTCACCCCACCTCATCCTCCTCTCTCCCAACCTCATCCTCCTCTCACTCCACCTCATCCTCCTCTCTCCCCACCTCACCCTCCTCCTCTCTCCCTAGCATGGCACCCTCTCTCTGCTGCACCCTCATCTTTCTCTTGCTTCATCCTCCTTTCTTCACCTCGCCATTCTCTCACTGTATGTCAACCTCCTTTCTCTAAACCTCACTCTTGCCCACCTCTCCATTCTCTCTCCACCTCACCCTCCTCACTCTGCCTCATCAACTTACCATCTTTCTTCTCTCCACCTCATCATCCTCTAACTCTCTCTTCCTCACTATCCTTCCTCTCTCTACCTCACCCTGTTCCCTCTCCCCTAACTCTCCTTTCTATTAGACCCCCTATTACACTTCCGTCTCGCTGCTTCGCCCTCTTCTCTCTCCACCCTACCCTCCTCTCTCTCCACCCTACCCTCCTCTCTCTCCACCACCACCTCACCCTCTCTCTCCACGTCACCCCCCTCTCTCTCCACCTCACCCCTGACTCTCCACATTACCCTCTTTTCTTAGACTCACTTCACTAATGCTGCAAATGGGGTACTGTTTTTGTGTATATAAAGGAAACTTTGGGACCTAATAAGTGTTTAGCCATGCAACAACTGATGTTGTTGCGCCAAGGATATTGAGCTGGATAACTAAACACTTATAAGGTCCCAAAGGCGAGACCTATTGGCTATGCCAATGCTTGTTATAACAAGCATTGGCATAGCCAATAGGTCTCGCCTTTGGGACCTTATAAGTGTTTAGCCATGCAACAGTTGATGTTGTTGCACCAAGGATATTGTGCTGCATAACTGAACACTTATAAGGTTCCATAGGCGATGCTTGTTAAAAAGGTGGCCGGGTGTGATGCGAATAGTCCAGTGTTACTTGTATAATGCAACGAGATGCATTCAGAAACGCATGTAGGGTATTGGTGGACTATGTTTAACAGTTTGCACTTAAAACAGCTACATTGTGTATATACAACATCACAACAGGCATAAAGCAGGTAGTTGTGTGATACGTTCAGCAGTATATAAAGTAGAGGTGTGATGCTGATGACACAGTACATGTACGGTACTGTATTCCGCACTTGTGCATTACATACGTTCACGGGCAATTTAAACAGCGACATGTTTATTTTACGCAACAGCTGTGAAACGACAATAATCACATCTTTCCTAAATAACTATTATATCTGGATATTGCTATAGTACTGTAATGTCTTATGTGAGATCCCTGCTGACTCTACAGGAGTAAGGCTGTAAAGTACACTCACTAGCCTCTGTTGTGTATTATTTCATACCCCTCTTACCTTTACCTTACCTGTTACCTTTGTTAACTTTTCACCAATGAAACGGAATGTACACATCACTCCTGCTCACTTGACCCAAGTGGCGCTGCAGCGAACCAATCCCATCCCTGCTTACAGTAGTGGAACTTTAATGCACACATAGAGGTCTGCTCACTTCAGATAAGTGCGCATTGATGTACATCAAAGTATTGGCATTAATACTCCAAACCCCCGGGAGGTGCACTCCCATGTACACGCCTCGTCCCTAATTACTGTGCATAAGTAAAACTGTCATTTTAGACAATGTATCCGATCTTACTTTAAATAAACAAAAATAGAACCTACACTCACAGGCTTGTTTACACTATTAACCCTGAAATGCACACACCCCGTCTTCTATTATAGGAGTAAAGCTGCCTGCACACTCAATACAAGTTAAACTGTAATGTGCGCATTTCATCCATGCTTTGTAACTAGAAATGAAGGGTAAGTAACTACCTGAATGCAGGCAGTAATATGACTGTAACACACACACACCACCCGCTCCTTACAGTATGCAGGTAAAAGTGAAATGTGCCATTTATTTCCCTGCATTCTGTAGAAGAGTACAGCGATGCGTAGAGTGCCCTGCTCATTTTACACAAGTAAAATGGACACATATATACTATATTTGTAAAGGTAAAAACGTTATTTACACACTTTACAAAAATGAAACTTTACAGAGGACATCACGTCTCTACCGACCTCACACACGTAAAGGTGTAAGGTACACACCCCCTGCATACTCTATAAAGTAAAGCTGTACTGTGTGCATCCGAGCCCTACTTACTTTATAAGGTAAAGCTGTACTGCGCGCATCGGAGCCCTGCTTACTTTACAAAAAAGAAACTGTACAGGGGACATCAAATCCCTGCCGACCTCCCACACGTAAAGGTGTAAACACCGCCTGCTTACTTTATGAAGTAAACCTGTACTGCGCGCATCCGAGCCCTGCTTACTTTACAAAAAAGAAACTGTGCAGGGGACATCAAATCCCTGCCGACCTCCCACACGTAAAGGTGTAAACACCACCTGCTTACTTAATGAAGGAAAGCTGTACTGCGCGCATCCGAGCCCTGCTTACTTTATAATGTAAAGCTGTACTGCGCACATCGGAGCCCTGCTTCTTTACAAAAAAGAAACTATACAGGGGATATGAAATCCCTGCCGACCTCTCACACATAAAGGTGTAAACACCGCCTGCTTACTTTATGAAGTAAAACTGTACTGCGCGCATCCGAGCCCTGCTTACTTTACAAAAAAGAAACTGTACAGGGGACATTAAATCCCTGCCGACCTCCCACGCGTAAAGGTGTAAACCCTGCCTGCTTACTTTATGAAGTAAAGCTGTACTGCGCGCATCCGAGCCCTGCTTACTTTACAAAAAAGAAACTATACAGGGGACATCACATCCCTGCCGACCTCCCACACCTAAAGGTGTAAACACCGCCTGCTTACTTTATGAAGTAAAGCCGTACTGCGCGCATCCGAGCCCTGCTTACTTTATAAAGTAAAGCTGTACTGCGCGCATCGGAGCCCTGCTTACTTTATAAAGTACAACTCCAGACTGAAATGCATAATTTTCCCCACATAAAGTGCAATATACGCACACCCTGCTCAAATCTACAATGCACTCTTCATGGCCTTGCCTCCTCTCTGAAAGTAAAACTGTAATGTACATGTCACACCCCTGCTTACCGCTCACAAGTAAACCGTGCTGAACACACCCTACCCTGCCTACTCGGCAACAGTGAAACTGTAGCGTGCACCCCCACCCAGCTTTCTTTCACAGACTGCCTCTGCCCGCAGTGAAAGAGTATAGCTGTGTGCACCCCCTGTTCTCATTCTTCCCAGCTGCCTGTACGGGAATAACCCTGTAATGCTCACGCCTCAACTGTGCTTCCTCCATGGAAGTAAGCCCATCCGCCCTGCCTCCCTTACACATCCTTGGCTGCGGCTCCCAACATCCTTTGTGCGATTCAAGAGATGCGCTTTAAGTAAACAGAACAGCTGCAAAGCAACACGTCTAAATTTAAAGCTTGTGGGGAAAGTGAAAAGGAATATAAAACTGCTGTCTAAACATAAAAAGCAAATTGGAATTATGCGGCAGAGCCCGGGCACGTTCGGATCGGGAGGCGGAGGGTCGGACACTTGGATCCTCAACAGTTGTGAACGCAAACGGACAGTTAAAACGAAAGACAGAAGTGTCAGAGGAGCTCCCACACCCCTGACCTCAGAAGGATTCTAGGTGCTAAAGTCTTCGCAGAGTGTGAGGGCAGCGCGTCGGTTACGCACCCCTCCGTCCCTCCAGCGCTGCAACAGGGCCCCATCTTGCTTTCTTCGATCTTTGCTGTCCGTTGTCGCCCACAGCTCTTTAGGAGTAAAGACGGAAGAGGCAGGGAGTGATCAGCTGGGTGAATTCGGAATGCACGAAATAAATACTTTCTAAATGTGGAGATCAGATGGTGATGTGAGCTCCAATCCCATCCCAAACAGACCTAACTTCTTCAGTATAAAAAAACAAGAATTAATTGTATAAATGTATACAGTCTATCCCGTGTCATTTCACTCTTGATCCTTACTTTCTCTGCCATCCTAAAAAAAACACCCCTTAAGTTGGCTAATAAAGAAAACCGGGTCTGTACGAAGTGCCATTTCATTACCTTCCTTCCACGTGCCCTTTATAAAAAAAAACTAAAAAAAAAACGTACTGCTTTTCTAACTCAAACCTTCATTCCTCCTATTCAATGAGGCAGGCAGCTAGTGGCGCAAACAGTTTCCTGTTGGCAAAAGACAGACGAGGCTCAATTAAAGCTCTACAGCAAATTCCCGCATCTTGCTGTGCAGTCACAAATCTTTATAAGAGCTTTGGCTGGCAGGAGAGTCAGGAGGTCATAATATCCTGAAATATATCAAATCCTCACCAGTAAAATCCACTTCTCCTCGACTAGCATGCAGAGACCGTGGGGGAGAGCTTGTTGACACAAGAAGTGCCGCGGGCTGGACCCAGAGCTGGAGGAGACGGACCGCGCAGTGTGCACTGAACACACACAGCAAGGTACAGAACAAGGGCAGAAAACCATGCACACAAATACATTGCAGATTTCAAGTAGCACACAACTTTGGAATCCAACTCACACAACAGGAACCCAGAAGGGAAACATCAAAGACGCCAAAGACGGGAGAAGAAAACAAGCGCGCGCGGCCACACTAATTAAAACAAGCGCTCACCATGATGTTTTTTTTCTTCCTTTTTCTGCCGTCCCTGGCCTCGCCTGCTAAAAGGTTTCTTATCTTTATGGGGCCATGTGTTTGGCCCCATAAAGATAAGAAACCTTTTACGCCAGCAGTAAGTCAGGGCAGTCAGTCCAAGTGGGACGGCAGAAAGAGAGAAAAGAGTACGTCACACAGAGCTCTTTCCCAATGGCTGGCCACCATTTAGCATAAACGGTGACGCCAGCCAATGGAAAAGAGGGGCGGGGCTTAATGCCCTTTACTAAAAAATCCCCATATCATTAAATCTCGCCAGCAAGACTGTGCATGCTCGCAGCCTACGCCAGGTGAGACCTAAAAAGTGGTTTGGTGGTGCCCTCTATTGGTGAAGCAAGTATTAATCTCATGCCCAAACATGAAATAGGCCCCAAATTGTTGCCTACTCTCCAGGCCATTGCCCTGGTAATGCAAGATGAAATACTAAAATAATGATGAATTGTTGCCCATCTTCTACCTGATGATATACACCAATACGACTTCATCCAGATTCGTCAAGCACACAGAATATACTTTAGGCTGCTTGGCTTGGGACCAAGGTTAATTTCCTTGGTAATGACAGGCTATGACACACCCTCATCTAGAAGAGGCCTGATTGGTAGCATCTCACCCTCTTTGTGGCAGGACGGGCATAAGGCAGAGATGCTCACTTTCCCTCTTTTATTTTCTCTCAGCCTCTCTTGGCCCTTGACAGCAATAGGATTTACCCTTTTACTTACAATGTCATATCCTGATTCCTCCCTATCTACTTGATGGAAATGTTAGCATCCTTTGAGAGAGCGGGAGACTTCAAAATAAACCTAGCCAAATCTGAAATCCTTAACTTAACATACTTCAGGTGAAAGTGAAGACCCTTCAGGGGCACACTTCATTTAGGTGGGTGGCTAGGTCCATCACATACCTGGGTCTTAATATTGTTCTGGCAGAGTAAGGAATTTCAAGGAATGGCAAAGGTGCTTTGGATGCGTCAGGCTTCTTCCCTAGAAATAGCCACACTCGTGAGATAAGGACACCAACCTGGCCACTGGTACCAGAGATCAAGACTTGCATCCACCCGGCACCATTCTGGGACTATCGGTACTGGAGGCATCATCCTTCTAAGCCACTCTGTTGGCAAGTGTGGGAATCTGCAATCTGAGGCCAGGCTTGGTGTCCTTCATAAAAGCTTCTACTGGCATTGATTACCAGGTCCACAGACTGGATAAAGAGGTCTAGAGAAAGCTGAGCTGCAATCTCAATGTCTTTGGGCAGTTAGTAATGGGGATCTATAATACAGTCCAGTCTTTGTCTTCGTCAACCCTCCAGTTCTGTATGGGGTAATGATTGCTTCCATGCAGTGCAAAATGTCATTCTGTCAAATAACCAAGGATGCAAAATGTTTTGAGGTATATTGTGGAAAAAATGCGCCAATCATAAGATTCTTCCTCTGCTTTCTGTGAATGGCACCACTTGAGACGCTTGTCTCTTCTACCTCAATAGAAATCATGACCTGCAGCCTTTGGACCAACTTTTCATCATTTTTGTAATCCATGATCCGTCTTCAATGCTATAGGGAGAGGATGTAGCCTTACGGCTACAGCAGTCGACCTCGAAGCTGGGGAATTGGGTTCGAGTCTCGGCAACGACATTCAACATCCTGTGATTCTGGGCAAATCACTTAATTTCCCTGTGCCTATGAGGGACACAAATGAATGTGTCCATCTGTAATGAAACTGATGCTCATGTAAAGCGCTCTGATACCCGATGTCTTGGGTCTAGTTCGCGCTATATAAAACTTAATAAAAATAAATAAATAATAAATATTAGGAACAACCATTGCAGATAGATTTTCTTGTATCATTCCAGTGCTACACTCTGCATGGGGCTGAAACTCCATCTGGTGTCTCTGCATAGTCCTGCAGGAAGTTGGATGTGACGTATTGACACATACATGTATGTGTACATGGTACTAGCATGCAGAGATCTGATTTAACAACTTCTGAAGTTGTCTCTTGTGCAACCGCCCTGTGGATGAGATTCTTCCTCATATATAATAGGAAAGAGCATAACAGTGAAGATTACCAGTAACTTTAAAGGTAATGTTCTCCTTTTCCCCCTGCTTGTGGGGTTTTAACGTGACTCAAGAAATTAAGTTATACACAGTCAGTGCTCAAGGAATTAAACGTCTTGCACCCTCCTGTAAGGTAAACTAGCCTCAGTCAAAAGAGAGATATGGATCTCAGAAAATCCTCTCCGTTATTCTGAGTTTCAAACAGCAAAATCCTTATTGCAAACAGAATTTCCTCAACATAGATTAACAAATTTAGCATTCCCTGCTTTTGGAATATACCAGCCATGGCACTTTAAGTTATTTAATTCCTCGTAGGCTATTCTTTTCCTTTTACAAAACCAATGGGACAAATGTGCTCAAAAGCGGCTATTTCTAAATGTTAATTTCTGTGGTTGGTTTTCAGTAAACGTACTGGACATGTGAGACTTAAAGGTTCCTCTTTTTAGTGAACAGAAATGAAAGTTGCATTTTTTATTGAATAATAATAAGCACATTTTGTTTATTCACACCCAGACAAGTGTTTCATCATAGTTCCCTCTTTCCAAAAGCAATGGTCAAATGTAATCAATTGCCAACACTAGCTGATTTATGAAAACCCTAAAGGTGGTCAATGTAGTATCTACCTGAGAAGAAGAAAAGCAGAAATGTAGCCTTTAAGCAACAAACTGACCCCTTTGTTGGCTCAATAGCATGATACACGCGGAGTGGGGTAACAGATAAGGTCTCTCAAAATAAGTCTTTAGAACCAGTCTTGTTGCACACATGCAGATCCTCATATTCTTTAGACAGTGATAAAGCAGTCTTGCAATAGGAAATGGTGCTTGGCTTTTCTTGAGGCTAGAAGAGAAGTTAGAAGTGTAAAGAAGCAAGTCGATTGCCAACCAGCCGTTATTCTGTATCCCACTGCTAATATGTATTTTAAGATCTTTTCAGTCTTTTTCTATCACAATTAATATATAGATTGATTTTAATATTCTGAAATTTTCATTGCTCCCATTGTTCTCAAATGTAACCTTTCCAGGGATGTTAAATATAATGGAAGAATTATACCTGTAAAGGTTAAAATATGCATGGATCAAGGCAACATTATCGACCTTGCCATACTTGTTTAGCATCCAGCTACATGGATAGTCTCCTACATTGGCTTCTATAACTAGTAAGCTAGCAAACAATCTTTAAACAAGCAGTTTGGCATTACCGACTGTCTGCGCTATTGGCATTGCAAACGAAAAAATTAAGTACAAAGGGCATTCCACGAAGCAAGGAAAGGATGTAGTGCAACAGGTTCTCACTAGGTGTCCCTGTGGAGTTGATAAGGGACCTCTCTTAGCCACATAAGATACTGCACCCTTAACGCAAGTCTCAGCTGCAATATTTCTGTTTATAATTGTATTAAGGGTGCAGTATCTTATGTGGCTAATAGAGGTCCCTTTACAACACCACAGGGACACCTAGTAATAGCCTGTGGTACTGCACCTTTCACTAGCTTACTGCATTGGGGCCACCATTAATGTTACTAAAAGCACACAATGTAACTTTTACAAAATGTCCTTGTGCGAGCCATGCAAAATAAAAGAAAGGGGAAACGCATTTTCTAAACAAAGCACAGTGATGCCAAAGAGCACAGTGATATAGAAGACCGCATTATGAGAATTATTCTGCAGTTACACTACCAGGGTCGCGGGGTTCAGCAGCTTGCCGGCGGGTGGAGGCGCATCCTGGAAGCCCAGGGCTTGAAGTTTCAGCCACAGCCACCGGCTGCGCCATGGTTGGGCTCCAGTCTAACTCACCCTGAGTTGTGGGATCAGAGCCCAGACAGGGCTCTTGGTCCAGTGCTGGGCAGGTCGATCACAGGGAAAGCAACAAAAGAGTCAGAGGGGATGTTAGTGATCGGAACGGACATGATCCGCAAGGTATCCTTCATGGTACTGGGAATGAAAGTCCCTCCTTACGGATCATGCAGGTGCACTGCTAGGCGTGTGATGCAGTCTTTGTTTCGCTGGATTTTTTCCGTCACTCCACAGCTCCACAGCAACGATTCCAAGCGGTAGTCACCTCTACTCTCACTTTTACTGAATTATTTGTGGCGGGCCACGCTGAGAAAAGAAAATTAAAATGTATTTTGGCAGCCGCACACAACAAAATGAAGGAAGCGGCCGCCATTGTTAAATTTCTAGCAGGGCGTGCCTATTTGTAAAAAGAATTAAGTAAAATTGTGCCGTCCACGTCATATGGGCGACAGAAGGTGTGGCTGCCATTGATGAACCTGAAGCGTGCGGCACTGGTGAAAAAAAAACTGCACGGTTTAAAATAATTCAGATGAGAAAGCCTGAAGTGCTGTGCTGTGCTGCTTAAAAAAAATATATATTAGGGTGTGTGCAACGTTAATGGTGCGGCTGCCATTGTTGAAGCACTGTTTAAAAAAAAAAAGAAGACAAGTGGTTGCATTAGAGCATTTCGTGCATGCAATAAGAGAAAGTAATTTAAGAAAATAGTGCTCACAGACTGTAAATAAAACATACTGAGTAACATACATGTTACCGGGGGAGTCCTCATGGGGGGTTTCAAAAGGAGAAAATGAGGTACTATGGAGGGACTACTAAGCCTATTCATGAATCGCCATATACAAAGGACTGTAACAGGAGCCATATGAAAAAATTCATACTTGAATACAGCATGTCTTAAAGAGACAGTGCAAGCTCTGCCTAGGCGAGATCTAAAAACAACAAGCATTGAAAATGCAATAGGTCTCGCCTTTGATCAAGTTAAAGCTATTTGCTTTGCTAATGGTATTGTATAGCAAAGCAAATGGCTTTAACTTAATCAAAAGCGAGACCTATTGCTTTTTCAATGCTTGTTTTCCCCTGGGACCGCCTTATGGACTCTCAAGGACACCCAAGGGCAAGCCGGCAGTCACAGCTACAGGGGGTTTAACTTGTGCTGCTTTACAGCTTTCCCTACAACCTCTTACTTTATCCCCAGACCTCCCTCTTCCTTGTCGCCCTGAGGCGGGTTTCCCCTAGGGCCTCACTGCTCCATTGTTGTACTGCTCGTCACACCGTTGTTCCGATCCTTCTTGCCGCCATGTTCTGTTCAGTATAAATATGAAGGATTTTCATATTTCTAAAATGATTTGATTCAGCAAATTAATATACATGACGTATAACAGTGTTGATGTTTTGTATACTTAGCTTTTTGTTTCAGTGATTTGGCAGTGCGCCTTCTTTCTGATATGCATACGTCTTATTTTCTGACGTATGCTCCAGTACTATCCGTTATTTCCATATCCCACGAAGACGCCATTTTTTTTTTTTTTTTTTTTTTTTTTTTAAATTTTATTGTGCAGAGAAAAAGGGTACAAGCACGGGCCTACAACCACCTGGGCCGGCCGCTAGTATTCAGAAATGTTCAAGCAGTTCAAAAACAATAACTGGCCCGCAGGGGCTCCGCTAAATGACAGGAGATCAGGCTGCACATAAGGGAAGTCAGGATACACCCTATTTTACATAAATATCAACAAAAGTAAAGAAAAACAAAAAGCAAGGCGAAAACATTAAAAGGGCTTCTAACCACAGCAGAGGAACTCCACATAGGACCACCCTAGGGTGGTCAATAAAAAGGGGGTCTGAGAGGGAGGGGGGGCCACGGGAAAACCAAATCTATACTCAGATGAACAAATTAAGCAAGGAACCCTCAAGGATCAGGGGACAAGGCAACATCAGACGTATCCACCAGGGGGGGAGAACAGATAGTCCCTCGATACACATTCCACTGACCCCAGATTCTACCCCACGCCCCCGGTTTACCACGAGCCACATACACCGTCTTCTCCCTGAACATGCACCAGTCCATGTTCTCCTTCCATACGGACACGGTGGGAGGCCGTTGGGAACCCCAAAGCTGCGCAATATCTCTCTTTGCGATCATGTTCCCAAGGGCCGCCCACCGAGCCTGGGCCGCATTATAGTCATTGGGCTCCCACACATTCAGAACACATCGGCGCACCTCCGGCAACAGAGCGACCCCAGTGACTCGTTTCATAACATCATGCACCTGGCGCCAATATTCCGCCACCTCGCGGCACTCCCAGAGGATGTGGAGAAAGGTGGCACTGAGCCCGCAGCCACGCTTACAGAGCCCGTCGTCAGAAAACCCCATCGAGACCAAACGGGGACCCGTCACATAAACACGATGGAGAATCTTAAGCTGGACCAGACGGAGACGGGCCGGGATGGCAGCCTCCTTAGGGGATGACAGCGCAGACTGCCAGTCCTCGTCGTCCAACTCAACCCCATCTCCCGTCCATGCCTCCCGAAGACGTACCAAGAGATCAGCCCGATTATTTATTAGTTTTTTATAAATCAGGGAGATAGTACTGTCGGGGACGTGTCCGTCGAGTATACGGTCCTCGAGAGGCGAAGAAACAGGGACAGTGGTCCCCTCCCCAAAGACCGAGAGTAGGGCGTGCCGAACCTGGGCATAGCGGAAGAACTCCCTTTCACTAAGCTCGTACTCGCTCTGAAGCGCCGCGAAGGATTTAACCGCGCCTTTAACCCATAGGTCCCCCACTCTGCTAATGCCGATCGTATCCCAGTGCTCAAAGCCTTTCGTTGTCCAGAGGCTTCCCAAGCGCTCTGAGGCGAATAGAGGAGTAGCACACGTTAACCGCTCACTCCAGCCCACAGCTACATTCGCCGCCTTCCACACACGTACCGCAATCCTAGTAGGGCCCGTGAGGGTCCTTCCGGCAGATCGAGAGTAGAGCGCTCTGTTATAGTTACCGCCGGGAAGCAGGAATTTATCCATCTCATATGCCGGGTTCGAGTCAGGAGCGTACGTAGCATGGTTAATGGCAGACAGCTGGGAGGCCCAATAGTACCTTCTAATGTCAGGAAGCGCGATGCCCCCGTCGTACCAGGGAAGAGTCAGTTTTGCCAAAGCGATATGCGCACGACCGTCCCAAACCAGTCTCCTCTGCAAACTCTCCACTTCCCTAAAGTAGGCCGCCGGAATGGTATCGAAGGAGTTCTGGAGTGCGTAAAGAAATCTGGGAAGGGACATCATTTTAAACAGTGCTGCGCGACCAAGTGGAGACAAGGGCAACTTACACCACCGAGCCGTATCCGCCCTCAAACGCCGGAGGGGAGACAGGAGATTCTGCTCGTAGCGGACCGCCGGATCCAACGAAACGTATACCCCCAAGTATTTAAAGCCGGATTGAGATGTTTGGATCGGAAGCCGAGGCGGCAAGAGAGGAAGGCCACCGGAGATAGGATACACGCAAGATTTGGACCAGTTAATTATCAAACCCGAATTTCTTCCGAAGGAAGTAAGGACATCAAAAAGCACATTGAGCGACTTCCGCGGCGAGGTGAGGTACAGAAGAATATCATCCGCGTACAACGAGACCCGATCCTCGAAGCCCGGGGCCCACCGGATCCCTCTGATCGAGGGCTCCCAGCGGAGCCAGGCAGCGAGGAAGACGCCATTTTAAATTCTGGTTGCTTCCACCTTGCCTAAGAAGGAGCACAAAGGATGAGGAGTTGGAGTTCACACACATCTTGTGTGAAATTTACTAGGAAATGTCATCCTGTTTAAAATGTCAGAGTGGGCTCGGAAAAGAAAGGCTAGCCTGCTACAACAATGAAAAATGCATACTGTGTTTTTAAATGTGTACCTCAAAGTTGAAGCAGAAAGACACTTCTGGGCATCCCTGTGGATGGTGTGCACTCCTTTGAAAGGCAGACCATGTAACTTCAACTACAGGTAGTAACTTGCAGCACTGCATTATTTACGTCTGAAGGAGTGTTTCAAATATATGTAAAACAACGTTGTTGTGTTTAAGCTGATCAGGCACCACTGACAGTAAAATCCAGTTTCCAATATATTAGACAGTGCTGGTTTTTAATAAACAGTGGATAGCATTCTGGGACGTGTAGTTTCATTTTAGCATCATCTGTCTTGGATTAGAAATCCAGGCTCCAACGTCCTGGCCACATAAAACACATGTTCCTCTTTAATTGTCTCATAAATTAATTATACAGTCATTCAAAAATGTTGTTTTATGTAGCATAATTCACGTTGTTATTTTCAAATATTTTTAGCTGCAGGAGTCACGTGACAACTCTGCTTTTGCCTGGGCTCCCCTCGAGAATTCTCTCCCTCGCCTAAGGTCGAACTCGGGGATGATAAAAGTGTGTTTGGCAGTAGGACCCAGGTCGCCAAAAATGCTGTAGTCCAGGCCTGGGCTTTTCTGCGTTCTGGTGCGTTAGTTCCACGGACGTGAACAAGGACTACAAGTCCCAGAATGCATTTGGTTGCTGAACTACATCCAAGTGAGGAGAACAATGTCCCCGGTGCCATGGGGACATCGGGTAACATACTAAGGCGAGGCCTTGTCGGTCACGTGCTGTGAACATTGTGTGCGCTAGGACCGAGGGGATTGTAAGCGACCAGAAAAAATAAAGTGAGAAGCTGTTTCCATAGTTGCAAAAGTAGTGCTTAGGAATTGTGAACTCTGCAAAGAAAACAAGGAAGACGAATGCGCCTGCCATACTAGGTATACAGCAGAAAAACACAACAAGCCAGATGGACGTATGCTGCCTATGTGGTCACTGGGATACTCTTTGCTGGACACTTTGTCACACATCTTGTCGCCATCACGGTGGACCCCGCAGACCCCTATGTCCTGGCCAAGAAAAGTTACAGCCTTGTGTAGCGCAACTGGTGTTAATGTAAAGCGCTCTGATACCCGATACCTTCGGGTGAAGTTTTCACTATAAAAACAAGGCAGCGTGACGAACTTCTGATAAGAAGCTTAGTTGCCATGACAATGGAAAGCTTGGAATAAAGATGGCGTCGGACTGTCCACTCTCTGTACGTGCACGCGCATGTGGTTAGGTTTGGACAAATGGCGAGAGCAGCCATCTTTGTCCATCCCTAAGCGTGCATGCAAAGCCTTCAGAGATTCGATCGCAAAAGGCACTTGCATGGCGAGAGCAACGCATGCGCAGCTCGGCGAGACCTAAAAAGACTATTCCTCAAAAGAGGCTAGCTAGTTGCTGGAGAAATGTCTCTGTCCACGAGATCTGCTGGATTAAGTCATAAACATCTTGCCCATGTCCCTATACCTGCTAACTTGGAGCAGATTCGGAAACCTGGTTTCATTGGGCGGTATTTTGACTATTACATCAAAAGGCACTTCTTAAGGGAAACTGTAATGCACTTCCGGACACTGGTGCACTTGAATTTCTTAAAGGGGCAGATGATAAATTCTCCAGTTTAAGCTGTGATGCTTATATACAATCATTCTCGCTTTGTTTATTTCTACGTGGGACAACTAAGGTGAACATTTGTAATGCCAAAAATCGATTTATTCTTAGTTATAAAAGTTAAAAAGATAGAACGGTACCTCCTACAAGCACATTTTCTTCATGGAATAATTTTCAACTGTGAAAATGTTACATTTTTTATGTGTTTATTCATGTACATACGTGGCGACATTCTGATGCTTATGGTTTGAAAGAATGTGCACAATATCAATTGGAATGGGAATTTAGTAACTTGTTTTCTTCTGATCTGCTCAAAAACTTTGAAGACGTATCATCGGTAAGGAGGAATTGTTTAGTGGTATTGGTTGGTCATAATGAGACATGTTTTGCATTGAGGAAGAAAGGTTAATGCCCCCCCCCCCCCTACTAATGCAATTCTCATTCTCTTTCCACAGCTAAAATACTAAAGCAACTAATGAGAAAGGCCAAATGCACACCTGTACAGCTTTTTAACCTTAAAATCCTACTCACACTACTCCCCAGACTAACTAACCCTTTGTATACGTGATGAAATAACAATCCACCTGAAACACACTGTATTGATTACGCCTTTTTTCACATGGTGCTTTCCACCCCTTTTGAGTACTTTCTCCTGCCCTCCTCCCTTATTGTGGACCTGTAAGACAGCCTTAACTGAAAGAAGAACTGGCTACAATTACTTTATATATACTGTATTTATTTGTTTCCTTTTTCCTGATTGCCTTATTTGGCTGCGGTTTGTGCTTAATAAAACCCCATTAAAAATGGTTGTTTTGCCCAATAGTAAAGATTTTTTTTTATTATGTTTTACCTCTCTTTTTATTGTAGACACAGAAGATAGCTTGAATGATCCGGATGACACAAATGGATCAAAAGAAAGTTTCAGGGAGCAAGATATTTATCTTCCAATTGCAAATGTGGCAAGGATAATGAAAAATGCCATACCGCCAACAGGAAAGGTAATGTCTTGTTTTAAATCCCTTTTTCAGGCTCTAAGCTTTGATAGAAATGTGTTACTTGTATCAGCATTAAATGGGCTAGACTCCCCTTTTATTTTTGCCATGCTTATTGTGAGTTAGTAATCCTTCTCTTCCAGGGTATAATCATCAGTAGTCATAAGCACTGAACAATCCCATCCACTTGGAGGGAACCCGGAGCACATATTAAAAAAATAAAATAAAATATATATATATATATATATATATATATATATATATAGATATATATATATATATATATCTCTCTCCTACTGGCAGTCGCCAGTAGGTAGTTATAGTTAGGACCACGTTTCCATAGGAAATCCGCAACATTCTATTTTGAATAACTTTTGCGCCGGTCGACGAATCCTTGCGAATTTTTCAAAATAGGTGGGGCGCTACGCTCCGCTCCTACCCTGAAAGTCTCGGGGGGATTCGTCAAGCGGGGGCTGAGATAAAAGGGGGGTCCCAAAACGCGTTTTTCCCATGCATTTTTCCATAGGATCTTTAGACACAGCTACAGCCCGAACGGCTGAACAGAATTACTTGAAATTTGGCAGAGAGGTAGTCCTCAGGTCAAGGAAGTGCCTTTTGTAGGTTTGGTGTAAATCTGTTCAGTAGATTCTGAGAAAATAGCCTTTAAATCAATATATATATCTGAGCCAGCTTACGGTGCGCTTACCGTACGCGTACGGTGGCGTGCGCGAGCGCGATTCTGATTGGCCCTTAGATCTTAGTAAACATTCGAATCGGTCGAAACCAGGAAGCGGCGGCCGCCATTTTCTCTCTCGCACTCTGAGGGGGGGAGCTGATAAACAAATGCCAAAAACATATAAAGGGACTGTTTAGACAGCGCCCATGCACATAACCAGGTTAGTTGAGTCTTCAAAGATCCCCCAAGGCAAAAAACGGTAATTTTTTATTTTTCGAAAATTTCGCCGATTACGCTTACCGTACGCTTACCGTACGCGTACGGTAAAAAATTATTAAAAAAAAAAAACCCACTCTCTCCACCCCGTGTGCATGGCATATAAGAGCACAGCATTTCCCCAAAAAATTTCAACAGATTACCAATCACAAGGAAGCGCATAATATGTCCTCCATGTGCGCACGGTGCGCGAAGCGCATCGTGCGTACATGGCCCATCTAGCGTAACGTGGGCACGCGGTGCGCGTAGCGCACCGCGTGCCCACCGTGCGTGCACGGCACTAACTGCGTAAAGTGGGCGCGCGGTGCACGAAGCGCACCGTGCGCGCACGGAACGAACTGCGTTAAGTGGGCGCGCACGCCACGAATGGCGTAAAGTAACTTAGCATTTAAAAAACCGTACAAATTCACTGAAAAAACCATAGGTTTCACACACGTTATAGTTAGGAATTAGCATTTAAAAAACCTTGCAAATTCACTGAAAAAACCATAGGTTTCACACATGTTATAGTTAGCGGAAATTTTACTGATAAAAAACCAATGAAATTCCCCCGTTATAGTTAGTGCAGGAAACTATAACTCACGCGACCGCAATCTTCTGCTGATGACATATGTGTCTTTATGAAAAAAAAATATTTGTAATATATGTATAGCTAAAAATTTATGGAAGAAGACATGGGCAAATAAGTGTCTAAATACAGTATTAGCATCAGCAGAGGATTGCGGTCGCGTGAGTTATAGTTTCCTGCACTAACTATAACGGGGGAATTTCATTGGTTTTTTATCAGTAAAATTTCCGCTAACTATAACATGTGTGAAACCTATGGTTTTTTCAGTGAATTTGCAAGGTTTTTTAAATGCTAATTCCTAACTATAACGTGTGTGAAACCTATGGTTTTTTCAGTGAATATATATATATGTGTGTGTTTTTATACACATCATTGCTTTTAAATCATGATGATATTTATTGGTTCTGTCTGAAAATTCAAAACAGTGGCTAATACTAGACATTAAGTCTAGTCAGCACAGTAAGGTATAGCATTGTGAATTGGCATTGAAGCCGGGCACTGCATTTATTTTATACTTACATTCTATTGTAAAAATGTTATTTAATAATTGCATGTCTATTAATATATATGCCTATATTTATTGTACTTATAGGAATAGTGTGGAATGCATATATTGTGTTTCAAAGTAAGGATAGTCTTTTGTCTATGGCCAACAACTATCACATGGTGCAGAAGTTGAATTTAACTGTTGCCTTTACAGCGCGTCAATTTATGTGAGCAAGGCAGCAACACGTCATATCGCCATGTTAATAGGATAAATAGCATTTGTAAAAAAAAAACAAATACCTTCGGAGTCTGTGTCCTTGTGGTGCAAGTAGAGCGCTTCAGCTGGGATCTATCTCTCTCTCTCTCTCTCTCTCTGTCTCTCTCTCTCTCTCTCCTATACAGATGCAGCCTAACAATTTGGCAAATATTCCCAAATTTTTCATTTAAAGTAATCATATAGTAACCTATATATCTATATATATATATATATATATATATATATATTAACATGCACACTTTACAATTTAATACATAGCCTTTCTGCATAGAGAATCGGGCAAGGTCATTGTTAGCCCCATAGGCTGCAAAGATAAAACACAACAGAAAAAACTGGCACCGTGCCTTTAAGATTATATTTTTCTTAATTTATTTTACAGAGTTTTATATAGCGCGAACTTGACCCGAATCGGGTATCAGAGCGCTTACATAGCATCAGTTGTATTACATAAGGACACATTCATTTTTGTTAGGCACGGGGAGATTAAATGATTTGCCCAGAATCACAGGATGTTCAGTGTCCTTGCCAAGACTTGAACCCAGTTCTCCAGATTTGAGGTCGACCGCCCTAGCCGTAAGGCCAACTCCTCTCCACATTTATGAAGAAATTATTATGTTGAACACATAATTATGAAAAATACATTTGGTGTTGCATTGAAAAGACTATTCAGAAACCAAGTTACCCCAATGAGGAATGACAACAAATGTAATCATAACCCTTACACTACTACCCCATGCTCAAATCTAATCCCAAGACCAATTCCAGCCATACCAATAACCCTAAACTTAAGCCTAACTTGGAGACCAAGCCTAACCTTAAATGAATAAAGTTTGCCTAACCCATAAAACAACCCGAATGCTGATCGTTTCCTATAATTCACAATGCTTGATTAATCAACATAAATATACATCTTTATGATATTTAATTGATTTTTGTTACTGTTACTCAAACTAACAACTTGAATAATTAGTTGTCTTACATTTCCGTTGCTCTGCTTAATTCTTTATTGATTCTTCATTGTCCCATGATGCCCTTTCACAGACCCAAGCTCAGAATGAGCAGATTCCCGCTGGACCATAAAGGTAGCAGTTCATGGAATGATTATGCAACCAAGGTTAGCATTCCATTTTGCCTTTTCCTAAAGCCGCTCTGTAACTCTAGTCTACTACCTGAAGGGTGCAGAGTCGCTTGACAGGAGAAGTCATTACAATCTCTAATTGTAATATGCTCCCATTTTGACACGTGTCTTTAATAGTAATGGGTGTATTTATTTATTTATTTGGTAGTCTTATAACGCGCATAGCTGCCCCAGCAATGGGTCGTCCCAGCGCGATCAGAGACGCAAGAGAATGGCTGGACAAGATGGACTTTATGCCACAGAGGGGAACAGCCAGGTCTTAATTGCTTTACGAAAGGTCAGGTGAGTCTGGATTTCGCGAATTGAAAGCGGGAGCCGGTTCCAGAGTATCGCCGCAAGACAGCGAAATGATCGCCCTCCGGCTTTTGCTCTTGCAACCCGAGGGACAATTGCCAGCATCTGATTGGCCGATCTAAGGGATCGCTGAGGCAGATATGGTTGAAGCAGCTTGGCCAGGCCCAGAGGGGCCTGTTGAGTGAGAATTTTATGAGCGACACAAAGACTTTTAAATTGAATTCGTCGCTCAACCAGCAACCAATGTAGTTTTGGTAGGATATGGGAGACCGATGCAGATCTCGGGAGTGCTACCAGCATCCGGGCTGCGGCATTCTGAGTCCGCTGCAGACGTAGGATGCAAGATTTATTCGCCCCAAGATATAATGAGTTTCCATAATCCAGTCTAGATAGTATTGCCGCCTGGACGATGGTCTGACGAACTCTAGGGGGAAAGAAGCCTAATATCGGCTTCAGGCCGCGCAGTAGACCAAAACAGGTCCCGGCCACAACTTTGGCTTGAGTGTGGAACGTCAGCCTGCTATCTATCCAGAAACCCAGATTTTTTTACTGCCTCCTTGGGTACAGGGGCAGGCTTAAGTTTATCTGGCCAGCATTGTTCATCCCACACGTCCTGGTCTTTCCCCAGTAGCAACACCTCAGATTTACTGGCGTTTAATTGCAGGTAGTTGTTAGCCATCCAGTCTGCCACCTCTATCAGATCTTCCTTGAACCTGCCTAGATTGGCGTTGTTCTTCTTAGAGTAGGCGATCACCAATTGGGTGTCATCAGCGTATGACACCATTGACAATCCCCTGTTCCGCGCCACCTGCGCCAGAGGTTGCATATAGATATTGAACAGGAGGGGGCTCAAGATGGAGGCCTGGGGCACTCCCTGTTGTAAAGCACATCTCTGGGATTGAAAAGGTGGCATCCAGATCTGGAAAGTTCTTCCCGTAAGAAAAGCTCGACACCAATCTAGAGCTAGATCCCTCACACCGATGTCATGTAAACGATTCAGAGTTTCATGGGAGACCGTATCGAAGGCGGCACTTAGATCAAGGAGAACTAAGGCCGCCGAGTCCCTAGCATCCAGGATCCCTCGAATTTCCTCCGTCACTGCCAGCAGGGCAGACTCAGTGCCATGTCGGGCTCTAAAGCCATTCTGTGACGGGTCTAAGATTGCATTCTGTTCAATGAACTCCGTCAGAGTAGTGTGGACATGTAATTCCAACATTTTCGACAAAAGAGGAAGTTGCGAAATGGGGCGATAATTACCCGGCTCGACTGGGTCCAGAGACGGTTTTTTCAGCAGAGGGATAACTTTCGCATGCTTCCAAGCTGCAGGTATTGTGGCGGAGGCCAGGGAAAGATTCACCAGTTCTAGATATACTGGCAGGACCGTTGGCATGACTTGGCAGAAGAGCTTTGGAGCCAGTGGGTCTATTGGTGATCCTGATTTTATTTTTCGGCACAGGATCTCCAATCCTGCTAAAGATAACACTGGGAAGGATAGTAGGCTATTTGGTCCTTGGGGGGGACGGGACAGCATACCCGATCTTCCCGTCAGAATTAGCCCTAGAAGGGAGATTTTGATATATTTTCTCTACTTTATTGATGAAATAATTAGCCAGCTCATTGCATTGACTATTAGAGGAGATGGGAGAAATCCTAGATACATCACCATTCTTCATAGTCTTAAGTAGAGAAAATATAGTTTTCGCTGGATTGGAGCTCGCTAGAATTTTATTGCCCACATACTCAGCCCTAGCTCTACGAATTAGCTTGTGGTATTGACTAATGGCCGCTCGGTAGTTCGATTTACTATCTGCATCATACGAGCGTCTCCACGCGCGTTCCAGCTGTTTGCAATGCTTTTTTGCTTTAGATAGTGACTCGTTAAACCAAGGTTTGGATTGGTCCCGGTTTATCCTAGTCAGCTTAGATGGAATACAGCTATCCAGGCCAGCTATTACCCAGTCATGGACTAGCATATCCGCTGCCTCAATGTCCCGTGGTAGTTGAGGCCTATGGCTGGACCAATAAGTAGCCAGCCTACTGCTGTCTAGCTTATGCCAAGGTCGTTTTAAAGCAGAGATCGAACGGTGCTCTCTCGGCTGGCCCCACCATCGTAGTGTGAAGATCACCAAAAAATGATCTGTCCAGCACTGTGGAGCTGGGGGCTCCATCGTTAACCAGGTAAGATTGGAGAATAAAGGATCCAGTACGTGCCCGGCTACATGTGTCTGTTGCTGCACCCACTGAACCATTTGGAGTGCTTCAAGATCAGCCAGAAAGCTTGCAATTTCAGCCTTCTCTATATTATCACAGTGGAGATTCAAGTCTCCTATAATGCTGAAGTTAGCCGCTTGACTTGCATGCAGTGCAGTCTTATTTACCAGGTCTTCCCTAAAGGCACTTGACGGCCCGGGCGGGCGATAGATGAGAAAGCCAGAGATGGTGAGGTTGGGATTCAGCTTAATTTTGAATAAGGCACTTTCACAGCCCAACATATTCTCTCTACTGAGACTACACGCGTAGAAGTTCTTTGTGATGATTGCAATCCCCCCCCTCCCCCCGTTTCCCAGGTCTATTTAAGTTCTTCATACTAAAACCTGGAGGAAGAGCTAACCAGGATTCGGTGGTAGAATCTTGGGTTATCCAAGTTTCAGTTAGAAAGATGGCATCGGGGGATTCATCTTCTAAGAGGTCAAAAACCTCAGCGTGATGTTTCGGCATGGAGCGACAGTTCAGGTTCATGAACTTGAAAACCGTATGGCCAGAAGGGCAGGTCTCTGCCGGCACCCCGCTGAGTTGAAACGCACATCCTTTGCATTTGATGGGGCCGTCTAAAGGGTGCCATGCGAATGGCAGGCAGTTGGGTTGCATCCCCAACAACTCAGCGCGTGAATAGCATTGGCGTATAAAGGGAGGCAGGACAGGGGGACAGTACATCAAGCTCAGTTTAGCAAAGTCATGTACAAGTTGCAAAGCAATGTTATTTGTTGAAGCTTTAGAATCTGATTTTCAAAGGTTTGTCAAAATTAAACGTTTACATCAATTCCACTGAATAATGTTCTACACTGACATCCAATGTGTAACAACCCCTTTACATATGGAGTAATGTCAATGAGCAAATCAACAGACATAACATCCGATAATGCGTGTGATCTGATTGAGGGGTTAGCACTTTCAGCATTATCCTTCGTCCCTCTGAAGAGATGTATATTGTTGTAGTAAATCTAATATAATTTAGTATAAAGAGAGTTTGATGCTTTTTCCTAACCCAGCATCGTTGCAGTTTTTCATTCTAAGCTGTGAAAGCACTTTCACTGAAACACTTTGTTATACAAATTTACTTTGTCCCTCCCCGTCAGAACAGGTGGTATGGTCTTGGAAATTATATTTTCACTAATGGACACAGATTTACAAATTTTACGAGCTAGAATTTGAGTTGTTAAATATTCAGTGGGACGTGGGTGGAGTTCAAAATACCAGATATCAATTCAAACAATAGATTCAATTGACAACAAGCCAGGGAGATCAGATGGATACATTTTGTTATGTGGGTACAAGAGATTTGTAAATATCTGATCAATCACTTTATTAGGTAGCTCAGTTGGCTGAGCACTATCCTAGAGATCTGCAAGCCACAAGCTCAGATTCGGGTGGGGCCAACTGGGCCTTTAAATGTCCCAATATACCAGTTATTGCATTCAGTTTGTGTAGTGTGAAATATAGGTATTATTATGATTAATAACATATTTCTCACCAAAATGTTTGGGGATAGAAACATGAGTTTAAATATTGATTAGAGTTTATTGATTTTAATTCTAAGTTTCCTCCCTGATCACAGAATAGCCAGTGCGAAACACGTAACTTTGTACGGTTTTATCTATATTGCAAACTTTAGTGCAAAAAAAAAATTCTTCTGGGTACTGCGTATGCAGAGGCAAATAACTTGCACAAATAAGGCAATTACTTAACATCAGGGTTAAGGGTATTAAATTAAATGTGTTATATTAGACGGAGACATGAGCAAGGAACTATAAATGAAACACGTGATGGAAAACCCCAGACATATCAATAATCCTCAATGTATGGGAAAGGAGCATCTTTTGATCTGGCGATGAGAGATGGATGTATCGGTTTAGTATTTACATCATGCCTCACAGGTCAGTTTTTTTTCCGGCTCCTTCACTAAGGATCCGGGAGCACCGAGCTCTCTTTTTTTTGTCAAAAAATTCTCTTTAACTTAAACAGTTTTGTCTTCACTCAACGGTTTTAAGTGCCCTGTGCGCTTTTAACCAGGTTTCTGACTGTAAATTTAAATAATTCAGTCCAAAATGCTATCTTTTTAACAAATGCCCTTCCTGTGTTAAGAAGATGGCTAAATCAGTCCCTCATTCGGTCTGTATTGTATGTTTACGTGCCTTGCATGTCCCTGACACATGCTATTACTGTTAGAATGTTAAAAAAGAACAGAGAAAAGATCGAATCCATGCCCTTCAACAGAGGAGAAAATCATCTGCAAATGGCCTGGAGAGCCCCATGCCTCTTCCAAGCTGCCCTCGTCCCGGGACAAGCACACACATAGAAGGAGAAGTGAAAAGCGGAGTACTATTTGCTTGAGAGGTAGGAAATCACCATCACAGCAAATCCCAGTATGCTCGCCATCAGCTTCGACATCGAAAGGACTTGATAGAAATCAGTTGTTGACAAAGCACCTGACGTCAGATTTATCGCTGTCGAGACGAGTTGCAACAGCCCCGCCGACGACACCAATCTTGACATCAAGAAGATCAATGCCGGTTGAAGTAGTGTCTCCAGAGATGACGTCGCAGGAGGCACTGGCAACTTGATGTCGGTATCAATAACACTAGTACCACTGTCGACGTCGAGGCATTCTCACACCTACAAATCCCAGACAACGTTAAGGCATTCACATGTTGATAAATCTGGGTCGACTTTGAGATGAAGATCGACGTTAAGGACACTGAGAGCGACGTTTAGGAGCAGACCGACATCGAACAAGAGGAAAAGTCCTCTCCGCAATGTTTGCAGAGTGTAACCCATTGATGTAATCCACATCAGAGTCTAGCCTCATTTCTATCTATTCTTCATAAGATCTTTTCGTCTTCAAGGGCCTCTCAGCAGACGCCACATTAGAAAACCACCCATCCTTGCACATTCTCACCTGAGGTTTTTCCCTGCTTACCCTCACCAAGAGCACCTCTGAGATCTCCATCTACAAGAAGGAGGCGATTACCACTGCAAGGACAAAGATAAAGGACTCCCCACAGAAGACACCTTGACGTTCTCACGTCTCATCTAGGCATAGGTCTTACTCCTGGTCCTCCACTATTACACTGCCTCCTGTGAGAGACAACTCTCTCGTTGTAAACGTTCCTTACACCAGCGCCCATATGTCCAGCACCATCACGTATTTTGAAAAAATACAAAGCACCAGACCAAGATCCTCTTTTTCTTCGATCGGATCCAGTTCCTGATTGACTCATTGTGGCTGCTGCCAGGAGCAACCATCCTAGCTCCTCAGCTTCTATGGTGCCACCAAACAAAGACAGCAAGCTGATGGACTCTTTGGACAAGAAAATGTCAGCTACCTTCATGAAGGTCGCCAGCACTTCTGCCCTGTTAGTGAGATACGATAGATCAATCACTTTGGGATTATCTCTCCCGTTTCACAGAAAAGCTACCCAAAGAGGACAGACAAGATTTCCAAGAGATCCTAAAAAGGCCGCCTAGTGGCCAATCAAGTTATCAGTGCAGCTGCTGATGCCTCTGATCTTTCATCTCATTGGTATTTGCATGGTATTTGTACCGGCAGATCCTCCTGGTTGTGTCTCACCGGTCTAAAACCTGAAGCTCAACATCAAATACTCAGTCTGCCATTTTTGGGAAACACTCTTTTTGGCACACATGCTGAGGACGAAATGGCAAAGATGAAGGCGGATCAAGACACATTGAAGGTGGTGGGCATTGGAAAAAGATACATTTCCGCCGCAGGTTCTGCCCGAATTATCGGCGCCCCTTCCAACAGAGGGTTCAAACCCCTCAATGGCCGACCTATCAACAGTACTAGGAAAGGTGACGCTATTACTCTAAAAGACCTGGCTGAGGTAGAGGAACACCTCCCACAGCAGCTTCTATAATAAAACCACCAGCCAAACAATGTTGCTTGCTTCCCCTTACTCCGTATCCCAGTCCGGTGGGGAGGAGGGGGGGTGGATTATCACAGCACATATAGAACAGTAGCGCAACATCAAAAAAGACAAGTGGTTATTAAGTATTGTACAGCATGGCTATTCCATCCTCCAGCCAGCCCACAAGAGAAGAAGCTTACTCTTTCAAAAACTGCTTCTACAATAACAGGTACACAGGCTTCTACAGAAGAACGCCTTTGAAAAAATGCCAACTTCAAAACGCAGACTGGGATTTACTCGCGCTACTTTCTAGTGCAGTAAAAGATTCCAGTTCTAGAAGTCAGACCCATTCTCGACCTGAGTATCTGGAACAAATTTGTCCTCAAATAGAAAATTCAGGATGTTGGCCCCCCCATCAAATATACCCCCAACTCCACCATGGTAATTGGATGTGCGCAATAGATCTGCATGATGCTTATTTCCATATTCCTGTCATCAAGAAACACCAGGAGTTCCTGCGATTTAGAGTAGCATCCGCACACTACCAAAACAAGGTACTACAGGCCCAAGTCAGCACCTCACACATTCTCCAAGTGCATGGCAGTGGTAGCTGCGTGTCTGCGGAGGAAGAAGATCTTTGTCTAACCGTACATGGACGCCTGGTTAGTCAAAAGCTCCTCCCCTCACATCACTCGGAAACCTCTGCAAATCTGCATCCAAGTAGTACAGCAGTTGGGCCTTCAAATCAATCTAAAGAAATCCACTCATCCCAACACAGAGAATCCATTACCTAGGAGCAATCCAGGATACCGAAAACGCAAGAGTATATCCTTCGGAGGAGATATTATGCTCAATCAACAGCATATGTCTCAAACTCCTCCACACTCTTCATCCTACGGCCAGACAAGTTGATTTTCTGTTGGGCTCCATGGCGTCATGCATCTACTTTGTCCCCAATGCCAGACTACACATGCACCCTCTCCAGCAAACACTGGAAGACCAGTGGTCTCAGTCTTCAGACCTCTGGGAGGACAGACTGACCCTCTCAGAAATGGCCAAGTAATTGCTCTAATGGTGGCTGAAGAGTCCCCATCTCTCAATAGGGAATACCTTTTCACCAGGACCTTCCTACTGCAATGATCAGACGCTTCCCCTAGGTATTGGGAGCACTCATGGGGGCACTGTAAGTTCAGGGCTTGTGGTCGGACACAGAGAAATTGTTCCACGTCAACATGCTGGAGCTAAAAGCAGTCCATCTTGCTCTCAAGTCCTTTTATCCGTCAATCGACACGAGCTCTCTTCTGGTACAGACGGGCAATACTTTCCCGATGCACTATCTAAGCAAGCAGGTAGGAACTCTGTCTCACCCTCTGTCTCTGGAGGCTCCAGCCATATGAAAGTGGCTTCTGGCCAGAAATCTGTCCATCATCGCAATCCATCTGCCAGGAGAACTAAACTTGCAGGCAGACGCTCTAGAATCACAACTTCGTAGGAGCTCCCGACTGGGTACTAAAGGACTAGGTTGCTCAAGACATCTTCCTTCAGTGGGACTGTGTGGGACTTACTGGTGGTAACAGAGGACCTTGTTGGCCCTAAGGACTCTCACCAGCAAAGGGGACTTCCTCCCCCAAACAGCAGTTTGCCAGAAGGCGCGTATGCAGAGTGGTGGAGAAAAAGGGCGGGCCTCTGGCGTGTCGCCATTTTTTTGCCCTCTCCATTTTTTCATTCCCTGGGCGAATTTCGGAGCCCATCCCCCCTGGGACTGGCCATTCTTTTTCTTTTAATATATATATTGTTTTAATCATCCTTTCGCACTGGCCGGGTGCGCCCCCTAGCGCCGAGGCGGAGAGTAAACCCACCAGGTTAAACACAACATGATTGCACAAGCAACGACGTCCCCGCCCCGCCCCCAGTCTTCATCCCCACGACATATACTAACACGACCTATCTTGGCGCACGTACCCTGGCGCACACTTCAAAGTTTGTGGATTCCCCTTCCCTAGTTCTGTCTCTGTTATATGTTTGCTTCAGAAGAAAACCTAATAAAAACGAGATCTGAGTCGTTGCCGCTGCCCCCCCCCCTGACGCGGCCGGCCCCATATCGGGTTGTAGGCGGCTTGCTGTGTATTTTGCCCGCCCCCGCCCCCCCCCCCCCCTCCCCCCCAACATGCCACCTAGCACTGTTTCTTTGGCCCTGCCGGCCCGAAGGGATGTAGGCAGTGTTTGAGCTGTATGACCAACGATACCAATAAAGATCTTGTTTGTTCAAAAAAATATATATATATATATATATATATTGTTTTAATGAGGAGGGGGGCCAGAGCGGCCCCCTCCCTTGGCCAACTTCGGCCCAGGAGACCCCATCCTCTGGGGCCTGACCTCTTCTTTGGGGACCGCAGGGGGCCTAATGGCCCCTACGGTCCATGCCGGCTCACCACCTCCTGCTGGAGCCAGCATTGCTATTAGACCCAGGGAGCAGCTAACATGCATCTCCCTGGATCCCAGATCAATGTCTGTCTCCTTGCTCGCTTCACAGTGGGTAGGAAATAGACAATGCTCTGCTTTCAACAAGCAAGAGCATTTTTGCTCTTGGTTGTTGAAAGCAGAGCAATTTTTTGTTATGGCACCGCTCCTGCCAAGCCATAGCAAACTGCAATGTCTCGGGGTACTGCAATGTCCCGGGATAGTCACCCTGGGACATTGCTGGAGCCGGCCCTGGGGTGGTGGCGGTCCCCAGAGCCATCTGTGCGGCCCCTCTTCATTGTAAAGTGAGCCCCAGGGAGGTGGCTGTCCGGGGATCCGCAACGGACCCCCTTCGTGTTTGTGCCCCGGGGAGTTGGATGTCCCCAGGGCTGCGTGGGGATAGCGGATCTCCCCCACACATTAATATTTATGTTAGCCTCATGGAGCCGGCGGTCCCCTTGCCTCCCCCGCCCCTAATCCTAAAGTAAAGCGACCCGGAGAGGTGGCGGTCCCCGGGGCAGTTGAGGAGGCTGTAGGGCCTCCCCTCAATTATTTGATTGAGGCCCCAGCGAGGTGGCGATCCCCGGGGTAGGCCCTATGGTCTCCCATGCTTTATTTATAATTTCATCTTTGCCCCGGGGAGGTTACAGTCCCTGGGGCTTTGAACAGCCTGAGGAGGAGGGCCCCCTGTGGCCCCCTGCTATATTTTCAAATGATCATAGGACCCGATTCACTCGGGTCCTAATTAAACGAAGCACAAACCTTTTGCTTTTTTTTCTTATTCATTTTCGGCAGGAGTCAAGAATCTAATGCGACTCCTGCCCCAAAAAGTTTTTTTAATTCTTTTTTTTTTTTGCCCCGGGGGTTCCCCACCCACCAAGAAGCCTAGGGGGTCAGGGTGTTTCTACCTTACCCCCTTTTCTTTATCTAAAATCTTTTTTCTTGTGACTCAGTTCAACCGAGTTACCAGATGGCTGCCAACACTTCCTGGTTTGAAATGATGGCAGCTAGTCGGATCTCAGGCACGAGACCTGGAGGGTACGCGGATACTTTGCGTCCCTAGATATATAACTGGCAATTTCTTTAAAAATTTCTCAGCAACTACATAATGGATTCACACCATTTCACAAAAAGGTCGCTTTCTGGACCAAGAGCTACCTTTCTACTAAATGTGGTGTAATTCCATTCAGAAGTTCGGGCTGTAGCCCTGTCTAAAGTGTCCTATGGAAATTAAATGGAGAAAAAGCATTTTGGGACACCCCTCTGCCCCCCCCCTCTTTTCTCGGCACCCGTGTGACATATCACTCCGAAAGTTTCAAGACAGCACCTGAAGTGACTGGTGTATTAGTTTCGAAAATTGCGCAAGGATTCGTCAGACGACAAAGTTACTGGCAAATGAAAAAACGCTCTGATTATTCAGTGCTTATGACTTTGATGAGCATTCCCCTCAAAGAGAACGAGGATTACAGGTAAGTAACTTATCCTTTCTGAAAATTGTTTTTATTACAGAGATTTTAGCGAAGCACATTTACAGTTCTCCTAACTTGGATGTTTTAATATGACCTTTTTTGTAGTCAACATGAAACCTATGTATTTAAACCATGTGAAACAGTTCTCTGAAAAAGCTGCGAGTCGACTTGTGCTTCGCAAAACCCTTCAGTATCAATTATGTATTTACAGATCGCAAAAGACGCCAAGGAGTGTGTGCAGGAGTGTGTAAGTGAATTTATCAGCTTTATAACATCTGAAGCAAGTGAGAGGTGTCATCAAGAGAAGAGGAAAACGATCAATGGAGAAGATATTCTTTTCGCCATGTCGACCTTGGGATTTGATAGTTATGTGGAACCTTTGAAACTCTATCTTCAAAAATTCAGAGAGGTTAGTAGTTCATCTTTCGCTAGTTAAATGCATAATCACAATTCTCAATCTTTAACAGGTTAATTCGTAACAGAGACAAGCATGTACTCAAGTGAAGCTTATGTCTACCAATGCAAGGTTTAAACTGAAACAATTCCATTACTTACTGAGAACCTACCTCACACCACACAACTCAACTGGCTAGGACGTATCCAGAAAATCATTGGCATAAGCAAGATGTGGCAAGATACGAGGGGGTTTTGGCACATGGTAGGTGAAACACTTAGATTGCAAGAACTCTGCGAAGCTAAGAAAAGGAGTCTACACTTAGTGACGGGGACACTACCAGAGATAAATGTTAAGCAGTGCATGTTAGGTATTTTCTTTGAAGAAATGGGTTACAAAATTAGCGCTTGCAGTGCATAGAGTAGAGATTCACTGGACTTGGGGCTGGGCGCCACAATTTGACCCATGACATAGAGACATGTAAAGAGCATTGGCAAAAGAACAGCACATAAAGATCACACAAAGAGATACTAATGCTGTGAAAGATACAGCTGAATGTGCAGAAATGTTGAGATATGTGAGAGACCCCCAGACGCTATACTATCGTTATGAGACACAGCAAATCCTATTTTAAGCTTCACTACTTTCAAACAAAATCGTGATAGGTTGTAAAACTTGAACAAGCAATGCTGGTATGTTACTGCGATTCTCTGTGTAATTTTACATGCAGTTACCATGAGAAAAGTGGATGGAGTATAAATGTCTGCTTCTCCACAAAGCTATTGGTGATGCATTATTCAGAAATTAATAAAGTCTAAGTTTAAAAGGTTTGTTTGTAACTTAATAGAGATTTTATGAGAAAAAAGCATAAGCATTTGATCATGTAAAGAAGATTGTTGCATGAGGCTTGACGCACTCGAGTTGCTCTTCCAAAATTATTTTCGCAATAATTTATGCTACTATATTTGTTTTGTTTTATTTGGAAGTAGTACTCTCTCCTACATCTCTCTCCATTGTCTGCCTGTGCACACTGCAACCATTCGCCTTTCCAAAAGAAAAAGAAAATTGAGCATGAAGGGCCATGCATATTAATCCTGCATGACTATAGCCCTACTCTTTGTGTGTGCTGAAGCCAAGGCCCTTTTTTACTGCACTGCTATGTGTCGTGTGAAATCTGCTTCAGAATAATTTTCTAATACATGTTAGATCCTCTAGCCTTATTTTTCTCCTGCCTATTATGGATTGCATGCAACTCTTTGCACATGATGGAATTTGCACTACCTGGTAGCATACTTGTAAAATTATTTTAAAGTCTAATGGAAACCTTAAACTGTTTCCAAAGTAAAATCCCAGAAAATTGTCTCTTCTCCATCCAAAAAGTGTATTAATAAAGATAAAAGTAATGCTGTTGTCATATTTTGGTACCAGGACCCCAAAAGTAGGCCCAGTCAGTAACTTCTGGGTTGAAATAATCGCTAAATTCTGTTCGTTCCAAGATCCCTACGCCAAGCGCACATCATCACCAATGTCTTTAGCATTAAGGTGTTAGTAAGCTTCGTAGACACTTACCTATGTTCTACCACATCTTTTACCTTGAACAATTTACTAAACATTGAGAATTATCAATAAGAGCATGAACGTTACCCTGAATATCTAGGGTCTTTCTTCTTGGGACCTACATTAATATTCATAAACCTTGAATATCTCCGCCCATGTGTTTGGGTCTGAAGCACTTTTTTAACAGGGAGAAAAACTCCTATCAAAAGCAAAGACTATCCAAAGGCAACATTGTCTTTTCTAAGACAGAGTTTTACAATCAAGCCGATATCCTTCTATGGAAAGCTGTAATGCTTTGCTGTTACTGGTTCATTGATCATAGGGTGTAATTTATCAACATTAAGCTTGCAGGTAGTTGACTTGTTCAGAGAAATACTTTTTAATATGCCTCATGAAAGGTCACGACATGCACCAATTTGCAGTAGAGAAGACTGCTAACGTTTTGAATCTGCAAATCCTTTTGTCATGTACACAAGGCATGCCTTATCATCATCTGGTCAAGTGTAGTTTTGTTATAGTCACTGGCTTATTTTTTGAGGATTTTCACCAAATTGAAAAAATCCAAGATGAAATGGATCCTCATAACGATAGGATTCCTATCGTCAATGGTGCATTTCTGGCCCCTTGATTCCTGCAAGAGTTTGTGCTGCCTTCCTAATCATCTTTTCAAATACACAGGCAAGCATTTTTTCTTCCGTTTTATTCATGTCCGCATTTTCATGTAGTGCTCGAAGATTCCGCCTTGATGATCAATACTCTCGTTACGACTCAAGCAAGACTTAATATATTAACTTAGTCTGCAGCTTTTCTGATTCAGCTTGTCGTAAATTTGCCATTTTGATTATTAAGGGCCTTCTAATGTTGCCACACTACTGTACAATACCCTTTCTCAGTTTCTTTTCTCCTACCATTTGTAAAAAGACAACATGGAAGAGATTTGCCCTTCTGTGACAGTATACTTCCTACTGTGCCTTTGTTTGTTGCTTTTCTCCAGTTCAATGGTCCTTTTCGTCCATTACAAAGATTAACATAACCTACAATATGGACAATGGAATATGTAGATACTATTGGACATTGATTGCATCAAGTGAACATAAATACTGAATTGCACATTTAGGATTTCCATACGCTTTCCAGACATTCCACCGGGTGGAGAACGGCGAAGGCCCTTTTAAATATTCTCCTATTTGCTTTTCCGAAGTTGTACCTTATTTTAAAATATGAATATTTTTTTAAATCTACGTTAATTTTATTTACATACTTCTTTCAGGCAGATGATTTGCTTCATGTATTCCTTTTGGAAAAGCATATGGCCCATTGCTATAAAATATATATATACTGTAACCAACCCAAATTGATGCTGATTATTGGTGACACATCAACTAAGTATACTATTTCTTGTTTTCCTATCCAAGGCAATGTCAGAAAAACCTTTATTAATCAGGAAACCGCTGTGTTCAATGAGTGGAAAGAATCAGGGCTACCATGCTTTCTTTTTGAGAAATGTTCATTTTGGTGTATTTTGAAAAGAGGCAGTTTAGCGTTAACCCAAGTTTTAGAGGAGTATGGTGGTCTCCAGCCTGTCTCCAGGCTTTGCTGCATAAATATATTTGGTTGATTTCTCCAATCTTGTTTTATTTCCCTGGCCATCATTCTTTACAGCTCTCCTGCTTCCTTAGCAGAGACATTATCTTGCTATTCAAGTCTTTTCTCCTTAATATTAAAGTTTATGCTGTAGTAAGTTTTCCCTAATGTGTGTAATCATTAAATTCTTAAGCACTCTTCCTTTCTGTTTCGAGCTGAAAAAAGTTTGTGTTATAGCATATACCCTCCAGTGGCCATCCAGATTAACTGCAAGTTGAACAAGCTCTCTGCTGCATTATAGAGCAAGGAAGGCCTTTATGGCCTAAAAGGGGCAGTATGGGTTTTCTTGTGCATATGAATATGCTTGTGTAGGTTTGTCCCTTTTAAATGAAAAAAAAAACAAAGAGCTGAATTCCTGCGTTTTAAAACTAATTTTTACATTTTCAATGGGTATTTGGTGTGTATAATTATCTGATAGAGACTTCTAGCTGCAGATTCCTTACATTAGAATTCTCCCCAGGCATCAGACTGGACCTAGAAATTTTTGGGGAGCAGTACCCCTGCGTGCTGGTAGGGGCGTTGTTCTGCTTCACGTGGCATCGCCCGTGCCAGAGGTGACAGTGGCGGTGCCTATATAGGGTCTTTTCTTTCCGCATCAGCCAGCGCCCTACGGTGCCTGTCACCGACAGATGTCGGATTTGGACCCGCATCTTGTTTGCCTCCGGTGCTTCGAACCTCAAGCTTCTAGCGGCTTGACACATTACACCACAACGATCAAGGTCATGGTCAACAGGAAGGTCCTGGGAGCGGTCAAGGGGTCCGAGGTAGTCATCGCACTCCAAGTCATCGATCAACTCTGGTAAGAGCCGCTCCCACAAAAAGAAAAAAAAGTCGAAGCGTGCTTCGACTTTACGTTGGCCAACGAGACGAGGTGCATCACCTCTTGAGGCCTCTATCTGGATTTCCGGAAGCCGGAGCAAAGCCTGCCCAATTAACACATTTTATGAGGCCATGCACCTCATATTTGGACAGCTCGTTCCCACTGGCATGTATTCAGGCCCTGTGGTTTAAGGAGGTTTCGGGAGGTCCCCCTACCGCAGCCAAACCCTTGGTTCTGACGTCAGTGGTGCCCCAAGGGTCCACAGATGGATCTAGATCAGCGCTGGTCATGCCACTTTGACCTTCCCTGGTGTCAATCAAGAGGCTGACCCTCCTGGCGCCGCCATCCTCACCCCGACTCGGACACTGAGCCAGAGGGTCGCTGCACAGCATCGACTGGTGCCATGCCTTCCAGGCCAGAGCCTTAGCAGTATTCTTATGGGCTAGGACTCAGAGAGGAATGGGAGGGGTCGTTGGACCCTGAAGATTACCAGCCTTTTGAAGAACAAAAGGACTTGCGTACGGATATGAGTGAAGCTCATTGATTGGATACTTCTCCAGAAACTGGCATGCTTTATTCCCCTACCATGGCTATGGAGGAGGAAGCTTCATTCGCAGGTGTGGTGCGGAGGGCAGCTGAGGTCCTGGACCTTAGCTTGCCCTTGATGGCAGTCAAGACTAATGTCTTAACGGAAGTGCTTCAGCTGGGGATTATCCTCATCAGAACTGCTTCTCCCTTTTAAAGAGGCACTTACTGATGCCCTGCTTGGGACTTAGTTCAAGGCCAGCACAGTGGCTTTTGTGGCAGGACGATTTCCCATCGCCCTGCTCCAGGGGACCCAAACTTCCTCACCCAATATCTCAATCCAGAGAGCTTGGTGGGCCATATTCTACGTAAATCCAACCTCACTGCCATATAAAGAATCCAAAAGGCTGGACAACTTAGGCAAGAAAAATTTTTGTTTTCACCAGCTTGGCATTGCAGTACGTGAACACCGATGCCTTTTAGGCCACTGTTCCCACGCTCAGGGGGATATGGTTACACAGGTGCTGCCAGAGGAGCCCAGGCCGTGCTCTCCCATTCTGTTGACGATGGGAGTGATGCAGCTAAGTTCACTATTCACTAGACACCACTAACTCACTAGGCAGAGCGGTTTCGTTGACAGTGGCGCTCTGGTGCCACGCTTGGTTGAGAACTACTAACTTATCTGGGGATGTCCAGTCCTCACTCATGGACTTGCCCTTTGATGGTTTCCGTCTCTTCGGAGACAAGGCAGATTTGGCGCTGGAGCGCTTTAAGGACAGTAGGGCTACAGCCAGGCCCTTGGGCCTTTCTATGGCCCCTTGTCACCCTAAATCAGCCTTTCGTGTCTACAAAAGGGGCGTACAGCTGCGATCTTGCCCACCCGGCTACAGTGGCGCGCAAGCTTTTCCGCATCTGCGTGATGCGGTACCTACAGGCCCCGTGGGTTGGGTGGCCAGATGTCTGGTCAGTCCACCAACCCCCTGCCCTACCCCACCTCCTCCACTACCACCAGCAGCCGCAGCCTCAATCCCTCCTAGTCTGCCTGTTTACCCTCATGGACACCTAGTGGTCGGGACAAATCACCATCACCTGCCTTGCTGGCAGTCCATAACATCGGGCAGGTGGGTTTTGCAGGTTGTTTGAAGGGGCCTCTCCCACCCCTTCAAGCATACCCCTCCATGCCATCTACTTACAACAGGCAGATGGAGGACCCCCTATCTCTTCTCCACCAGGAAGTGACGGCTCTTTTGGCCAAAGGAGCCATAGAGAGAGTGCTGATACCAGAAGTAGTTCAAGGTTGCTGTACCTACTACTTTCTGGTGCCCAAGAAGGACTTAGGTCTTTGTCATATCCTCAGCCCTATGCTCTCTCAGTTTCCTCCTCAAGAAGGAGGAATGCAGGATGATCACTCTTGCTCAGGTACTGTCTGCCCTGGGCCCTGGAGACTGGATGGTGGCATTGGACTTGCACGACACATACTTCCATATTCCCGTCCTGCCTCCCCACAGGCGTTACCTGCGGTTCGCGGTGGGTCACGAGCATTTTCAGTTTGCTGTGCTACCTTCTGCTTCACCAGCGCCCCTTGGCTGTTCACCAAGGAGAAGGCGGTGGTTACAGCTTATCTGCTGAGATCAGGGGTGCCAGTCACCACTCCACCCTCCACCTCCAGACTATGGTGGACCTCCTCATTCTATGGGGTTCACTATCTACGTGCCAAAACCACACCTGACGCTCTCTTTCAATGGAGCTGTTCTAGGCACGATGCAGTTTCGGGTCTATCCTTCTTAATGCCGAGTCAAGGATATTCAAGCTATGATACCGATGTTTCAGCCTCTATCCTGAATTTTGGGGAGACTGACCTGAGGCTTCTGGGTCTCATGGCCTCCTGCATCCTGCTTGTGACACACTCTGATTGGCATATGGGGACTCTGCAGTGGGAGCTGAAGTTCAGTGGAATCTCGTCCAGATCTCAGAGGGAACTGCAACGGGCTTGCAGGGGTGACTTACAAACCGCGAGTGGGCCTATGGCATACCCCTCTCCCCTCCCAAACCAGATCTAACAGTAGTGACAGATGCTTCACTCCTAGGATTGGACGACCATCTGGGAGAGGTTGAGATCAAAGTATACTGGTCTACTGCGGAATCCGGACTCCACATCAATCTGTTGGAGCTCTGAGCGATCTGAGCCTTTCTACCCTCCATCCAGGGAAGGCTAGTGCAAGTTTTTCCAGATAACACCACCTCCACATGTTACTGTAACAAACTGGGCTGGTGGGGTCGTGGGCCCTTTGTCAAGAGGCCCTTCGTCTCTGGACATGGCTGGACCAGCAAGGCCTATCCTTGGTGGTTCAACATCTGGCTGGTTCTTTGAACGCCAGTAAAGACAAACTCAGCTGAAGATGCCTTTCAGATCAAGAATGGCGTCACTACGGTGGTGTAAAGTCTCTTTCAATAGTGGGGAGAACCTTGGTTAAATCTGTTTGCCACTGACGAGAATGCGCAATGTCAGCAGTTGTGTGTGCTGGAGTTGCCAAGGCAGCTCTCACTCTGAGACTCTTTTTGTCTCGAGTGGAGCCGAGGCCTCCTGTATGCCTTTCCGCCTATACCTCTCCTGCCCAGAGTTCTCCAGAAGATAAGTAACTATCGGGCCCAAGTCATCCTTGTGGCTCCAGATTGGGCACGGAAAATCTGGTATCCCATGCTTTGAGCATGGCCATTGGTCCTCCGATCAGGCTGCTCCTTCTGGAGGATCTTCTGTCGTGGCAGCAGGTGAGGGTTCTCCACCCAAACCAGTCAACGCTCTGCCTCCATGCATGGAGATTGAGCTGCAACAGTTGACCGCTTTCAACCTCCTGCCCAATGTCTGCAATGTTATCTTAGCAGCCTGGCGTTCCATACGCCTGCTGTTGGAATACATTTATGGCATTGTATGTTGGGAAGCTGATTGATCTTGTAACTGCTCCCCTTTCCCAGGTTCTGTTGTTTATCTATACCCTAGACCAGCCTGGCTCTGCATTGGGCACTTCGAAGGGAAATTTATGTACCATCTCTGCCTTTCTGCGACTGCCAGATCAGCCCTGTCTCTTGAAGTCCCCTATTCTAAATAGGTTACTATACGGTTTCCCCTGCTTCCTTTATAATGCCTCAGTGGAACCTTAACTTGGTTCTTACCACTTAATGTGAAGTCTTTGAGACACTTTAATATTGTCCTCTTAGGCTCATCACCTACTCTGCGAACATATTTCTATGGTCAAGGCTGCTCCTTTCCTTTCACAGCCCCAGTTTTCAACACCAGTGGTCTGTTTTCTTTGTGGCTCCGTGCTCCTGGCATGGAAAGTCGCGGAAAGAAACTGGTGTCAGTGCGCTGGGGTGGTGCCTATATAGATACTGCACACATCATTTCTAGCGCTGATGACTCCACCTGGGGCCAAGCGACACCACCTATTAGCGCGCAGGGGTACTGCTCGCAAAAAAATCTCCACATCCAGCCTGATGCCTGGGGATAATTCTATGGCAAGGAATCTGCGGCTAGATAGTCTCTCCCAGATAAAGCATTACCGAATGTAAGTAACTTGTTATTTATTGGTGTTTGTGACTGACACCTCAGGATGCAGTCTGTGGCTCTTGCTTTCCTGACTGACTATATTTCGGTGGGCAGAAAACAACTTGTGCTCTGACTGCTTGCAGTTTCATAGGGGAACTGAATCTAAGAGCAGATCGCCAGTGTCTAGTGCTCCTGTCTTCTCAAGACTAATGCATTCTCAGGTTCGTCTTCCTAGGAAGATTACAGGACTTGCTTCAGGATGGATAGACCTTTTGTTGTACAAGGTGGTGCTGTTGGTGGTTGTCATGTCCTTGAGGTCTGTGGGCGAAATTGGGTTCCGTTGTGCATATTGCCCCTCTCCAGAGGATCCTTCTGGCTAGTTGGTTCCGCAACATGTGCTTTTTTCTTGCCTCAAGTTGTCTTCCTTTTGTTTTCACCAGGAAGTAGTATATCTAGGTGCTCTCGATGCCTTTAGGTGCAGGGAAAGTTACATTGCAAGATTAAGTTGGTTAGGTGCATATCTATCAGGGCAGGCATTGTCGGAAGAGATGGATTTTATAATGGTTGTCCATTGATGAGCTGGATTGTTCTTTTGGCAGTGTCTGTTTTGAAGGTGTTCTGTAGCTTTTGAAGTGGATATTATTTGTCACTGTGTAGATCTGTCAGCATATGGGCTGTATGATCAATTTACTTTGGCATGAGTAGTAGCACCTGAAAAATAGTAGGCCGCAAATGGTGCACATTCTCCCAGTCAGTGGCCAATGATTGGACCTTAAAATTCGAACTCATAGCATTAGATTTACCATTGTCCTTCCAATATGCACTGTATCATTTTTATCATTTACTCATTTAATTTTTGTGTTAATAATTAGTTGCTTAATGAGTCAGAAGAAAAAGATATAACAAAATATGGAATAGAGCGGTGTAGGAGACGTAAGATGTTTAAGTATTTGCAGATCCTCTGGCTACTTGTGAAACGTTTTCAGATGGATCTGCTTCCTTTTGGTCCTATTCTGATCCAAGCCGTTCTAACAAGGCAAATAGGAGGACAGTTACTAAGTAGCCTTGTTGCAACAGAGAATAACTTGCTCTTTTATTCAAACACAGTTGCCTTGTTTATCTACCATATCTAGAGGTTGAATTGATAAATTATGAAAATCACTTTGTAGACGTTGCAGAAAGGAAATTGAAATGCATCCTCCACCATCTGACACTGTGAAACACACTGTTGTCTTTGATCATCAAAGAATTCACTTGTGATTTATCGGTTACCCCATTGCACTGAAAGCCCAAATCTGTTATGTGTAGTTTTGTTCTTTTTAAAATTATTTTTTACTTTTTCTTAAAGGCAATGAAAGGGGAAAAAGGCATAGGTGGACTTGTTCAAACAACAGATGGGCATGGTGACGAGCTGACAGAAGAATCATTCAGTAAGTACAGTTAGCTCTGAAGGGTTACTTGAATGACCTATGATCACTTGTGGATTTACTTGCATCTAGCAATTGATATCATTCCCCTGAATGTTTTTGAGTTGAATGAAAACGCCCATTAAAGTCCTAAAATGTCATGGAACCAGACTACTGTCCCTGAATATTATAGGATAGTGCATGGGCTCAAGATCATGACTATGACTATTATTTACTAGGTGATAGGCATTATTTTACTGCATACTCCATAACTTGTTAAGCGACCTTTGGCCCTCCATTTCATGTTCCCTCATTCAGAGGGGGAAATGGATGTTTTTGCTGGTATATGTACACTAACCAGTTTACCATTAATATATAACTAATACATTGCTAATGATTTGAAAAGCATTTTGATAAACACAGTGACAAGACAACCATTTGTTATATAATATTAAAGTCTTTAATCTGTGTGGCTGATCATTTACGATGAGCACAGCTTGTAATGCCACAAACTCACTGTAGTTGTTACCAGAAAGACAGAAGTTGAATGGTATGGGGACGCAGAAGATGTATTTAGGGGGGTTTGAAGTATGTTTGAGATAGGAAATGCTGATCAACAGAAATGCTGATAATAGGATGTGGAAGCTGAAAATAAGCTGTATCATAAGCACTCCAATATAAAACATGTTGGCTGCATAGGTGAACAGCCTTATTTCCAACTTTCTCTATTTGCAAAAACACATTTCCTGTCTTGTAAAACCGGATTATTTGTGTATTCACATTGGCAGGTTCGAATGTAAGCAAGTGTTGTTCTTAGGCATGGGATTCTCTCTGGGATCCATAAACTGTACAATATCGCCATACACGTGAGCTCTCTAGAATAATTTTCTCATCAATATTTTTCTCAAGGAAAAAGACACTAAGTAATAGAAAACTAGCTGTAACATGTATCAACTTTTTTTTTTCTCAAAGTACAGTTGGCTAAATTGAATCCAACATACATTTGGCTGTGATAAGAAAATGTTTTTATTTTTTCAAACTAAAATGAAAATGTAGACTCCAGTAGGCAGTTCCTGTTTTTCCAGCTTACTTGGGGGAAAATCCCCCAAAAGTGTTTCCTTTTTAGGTCTCGCCTAGCCTTGCAACGCATGTGTTGCTCGCTCGGCGAGACCTATAGTTAGAAAGGAGATTTCAGAAGGGGGCTCGAAGCCCCACCCCTCATTTTCATTGGATGACATCATCGTTTATGGTAAACGATGGCCTCCGATTGAAAATGAGGCTACTTTGTCACTGACCTTTCTCCTTTTGGGACGGCCAATCCGGACTGGATCGTTTGCTTCACGGCTGTCGTGAAGAAATTTCTTATCTAAAGGAGGCATGTTATCTAAACAAGCCGTGAAGCAAAGGATCCAGTCCGGGTGGGCCGTCCCAAAAGGAGACCGTGCAAATGCTGGAGGGATGTCTGCTGAGATCAGGCCTCCTGGGAGGAGATATCACGTGTCCCGGCAGCGATTTAACACCCATATAAAAGAGAATGCAACTCAGCTTAAAAGGAGAGCACAACGAGAATGTTCGGCTCAGTATTCATTCATTCAGTCCTTCATCCCCGGCTGCGAATACACCCACCATGGCTGACACGAGCACCCTATCGACCTCAGCAGAAGCCACACAATCTGCCCCATGATATGTTGAAATCACGGCTGCCACTCGGAGAACAACGCCTTGTGTGACCTTCTGCCAAAGCACAGTTCCCATGCTTGGCGCTGACATGAGCACAACACAGGCACTCGTGCACAGTGTTGGCCATCAGCTTGTGTGTGTCCAGTTTGTGCTGTGTACAGATATTATATGTGTTGTGATGCTGCACGCTCCTTGAACAGATATCACCTTGGAGTCACGTGCTGGCGCGCGCACCCAGGAGGTCAGCGCCTTCCGGGGTTTGTTAACCGCTTCCTTCAGCAGGGTCCTGAAAAGGAAGGAGCGACTGCACACACACCACCGCGAGTGACATCCGAAATGTGCATGCTCCCCTTCCAAACAATGTGCTGTTTACATTAAGAGCAACGCCTTGTGTGATCTTCTGCCAAAGCAGAAGATACCTTCTGGTCGAGTTTGCGCTATTTAAAACTAAAAATAGGGAGGTGCATTTTTATCCATGGAGCTTGCTGGAAATCTCTTTACTAGTTTACCAGATGGTGACAAAGTCACATTGGGTTCACCTAAGACAGATGTCTTATTTTGTGCAGGGAATAGCTTCCATTTGGTTTGTACAGTTGATCAGTGGGTTTTATTAGACATGTCTAACTCATTGTTAAGTGTTTGCTCTCGAGACCCAAATCCGCACAAGGCATTGCCCTTTCCTTTAAAACAGAAAGAGCTTGATTCTATGAATGACAGGCGGTGTTACCAGTACTCCTGTGCCATAATCCTGGCTTCCACAGTAGGGCACATTGTGTGAGCCTGCGCACAGTGCTTCGTTGTCCTTGACTGCAGCTTTCAAGACTAATGACTAGTAAATCAATCTAGCTGTGTAATGCAGATCGACATATAAATTATATTTATTGAGCATTTATAAAGTGTAAATGTGGGTTCCCATGACTCATGCCGCCCAGGCGTTTCGTAAGTCTTCCAAATATAAACAGTTTTTCTGCATGGTCAGTCCTTTGATTGTCCGGCTGGTGCTTTGGCTGGCCTGGCTTTCCCTGTAAATGCAATAGATTTCGCAATTACAACAAAGTGAGCTATTGCCATTTTCAATTACACCATTTGATTAATGCTTCACAAAGGGGGGGCTGGGGGAGGGAATAATAACATTTTCAATGCCAATAGCTCAAAACAATGTCATTGCGAGACCTATTGCATTGTAAATGGTTGTTTAAAGTCTGATTTTTGGCTGCAAACCTGCTATTTTGTATAAACTGTTTTGGTTTCAATTGACCACTTTTAACATATCTCATCATTTTCATGATTTTATTTTTTGTGGCAAGTTCCACTTTTCCTATTGTTTTCTGAGGTGTTTCTCTACTACCCAATCACTTACCTTTAGCCGTAATGCCTGGCATTTCTAGACATGTGTCTTTGCAGGGGAAGAGGTCCTGGAAAGCAAGTATCATGTTTTTCATTTGTCGTTCCGATTCACACTCTATCAAGCGGTGCAAAATGTGTGTCAATGCCATATTGGAGAGTCAGAAAGGGAAGGCGTTTCACCTCTGGGTCAAGCAGGATAAGTGGGCCATTCTGTTACAAGGAAGTACTGTCTGTCTTACTAACTGCAATGGGGAATGGAAACACACCCTCTCTTCTACCGTGTCTGTGACTAAGTCTGACCATTACAACCCTGAGGTCCTCATGCTATTTCTTTCGACACTCATGTTTCCTGTACTGGTCAGAGTCAAAGTTTTCATATTAGACATCAGTGCATTTAACATAATGGGCTACAGGGGCCATTTGTTCATTTGACATTGTGAGATTCTTTACCATCCCAAGCTCAGTACTGGTATGGAGGGCTTCATAGTTGTTAGGAGGTCCCCCTTTAATATGGAAAGACATCACCGGTGTCCAGTGAGATGAGGTCCTAAAGGCACATAATGCATCAATTACTTGCATTACTCTGAGTCCTACTCCCTCATTTCTATTTATTACATATACAAGGCATCCCTGCCTCACCAGACACCCATACCACATAATCTATTTTTTTTTGTATATATAGCCCCCCCCCCCCCCCCCCCTACACCCTCCTGTAATACCACATAATCCGAAACCATACCCAAAAGGTTGGCCTGGACTACCAGCGAGGGAGGGAAGGAGGTAGGGAATAGAAGTAAGGGAGTAGGACTCAAAGAAATGCAATTACCGGTAAGTAATGGATGCATTACCTTCTTGTCCCTCCCTCGCTTCCCTTCATTACACATACGAGATGTACAAAGCCGAACAGGACAACCAAAATGGATATGCACAAAAACAGGTTCATTAGACAAACACAGCCAACAAGAAAGCACAGCTATTCAGGAACCATAGCGAAAAGAACCTTGGAACCAAAAACCTCAGAACGGTCAACCTCCTGGCCAATCTGGTAATGAGAGGCAAAAGTCAAAGGGGAAAACCAGGTGGCAGCATGGCAAATCTCGGAAATGGAAGCCCCTGGATCTCAGCACAGGAAGCAGCCATGGACCGAGTAGAACGACCCTGAACCCCCCCAAGGGAGAAAGGTGCCCAGCAGACTCATAAGCTGGAGGAATCAGAAACCGAACCCACTGACTCAAAGAAGAAGTGGAAGGATGAAATCCCCCGATTCACAGACCCAAAATTCACAAAAAAGGAATCAGAAAGACGAAAGGAAGCGACACGGTCCAAATAGATCAGGAGAGCCCTCCTGACATCCAACGAGTGCAGCCACACCTCCGATTCAGAGGAAGGAGAATCAAAAAAGGAAGGCGGAATAAATTCCTGCTCCTGATGGAAATAGGAATCCACCCTAGGACAAAAAGAAAGGACCGGTCTTAATGACCCTGTCTTAAAAAAAACCTTACAAAAAGGATACTTGAAACACAGAGCACCCAGTTCACTCAAACAGCGAGCAGAAGAAATCGCCACCAAAAAGATGGTCTTAAAAGACAAGCAACTCAAATCCACAGTACCCAGAGGTTCAAAAGGAGGCAACATCAAGGCCTCCAAAACCAGAGACCGATCCCAAGACAGAAAGAGCTTCCGAGGGGCAGGGAGAACATTACACAACCCTTTGAAAAGTCTTCCAGTCAGACCATCAGGATCGTAGACATTATCCCAAGAACTTCGCAAAGCCTTAATCGCAGCCCACTGAAGATGAAGGGAGGAAATCGTCAACCCCAACGAAGCTCCATCCTGGAGAAACAACATTACCTCAAACAAGGTAGAAGAAACTGGGTCCACACCCAGAAACTGAAAGAACGCCCGTGCTGCAAGTAAAATTTGTTGGTACATGAGCGCCTAGCCACCGGCAGAGTCGAGGTCAAACCCGCAGGAACCCTTTTTTGCAGCAGTCCTAAGCGTTCAACCTCCAGGCCACCAAGCACATCCGGGACAGAACAACAGAGGCGACGGAGTCGGGGGCAGCAACCACTACAACTCCGACCTCAGTTCCACCAGGTGAGGGTACCAAGAGGCCCGAGGCCAGGCCGGGGCAGTCAGGACCACTGATGCCCCCAAAGACCGGACCTGCAGAAGGAACTGTAGGAGCAGAGGAAAGGGAGGGAAGGCATACAGAAGACCCCGAGGCCACGTGCAGGAGAGAGCGTCCACAGCCCAAGCTGAACTCTCCCGACTGCGGAAGCAAAATCTGGAGACCTTGGCATTGCCCACACTCGCAAAAAGATCTACCACCAGAAGACCCCAGGGCACTGTCAGCTCCACAAACCACTCCAGACGGAGGCAAAAATCCACTGAGGATGGGAAGGCCCTGCTGAGAGCATCCGCTAGAGAATTGGACACCCTCTGAATATGAATCGCAGAGATTGCCAACAGATGGTATTCCACCCAACAGACCAACTTCTCCGCCACCAGAACTAGAGAAGAGGACATGGTTCCCCCCTCCCCCCTCTCTCCACTCGCCTGCTCACATGAGCCATGGTCGTGATTTTGTCAGTTTTTATCAGGACAACCGAACCCCTCAGCAACTGTGATAAGGCCCTCTGAGCCTACCAAACAGCCTCCAACTCCCTCTAATTTGTAGACCTCCTGCTCTGCGAGTCGAACCCGAAGCCCCATGCCTGATGAACCCCCATCCAGGGCCCTCACCCTGAGTGGCTTGCGTCTTTGGTGACCACCAACGGCGCAGGAGGGGAGAGAAACACCCCCGCAGCAGAAGACCCCGATCCAGCCACCAACCCAGATCCTCCATGATCTGAGGGGACACTGGAATTGGAGAAGAGCGGGGGAGACAATGGGGAGACCAATGTGCCAGAATGTGTGCCATCAGTTTGTGCAAATGAAACCGGGCCCATGTAATCAGAAAAACCGTGGCCGCCAGACCCCCTTGGACCTGGAGCCAACGAGCCTCCACCTGGACCTGTTTGGACAAAAGAGCCAGAATGTGGGACTGGATTTTTTGGACACCCGAACATCGAGCAATGTGACCACCCCCAAATCTGTACGAAATCTTGCCCCAATAAAGAGACAGTCCAGGGACAGAACAAGGCAGGACCTTCCCCCATTAATAAGAAAAACATGCTCCAGCTAAACGTCAAGAACCACCCCCGTGTGATTGAGAGCCAACAGAAACTAGGGAGCATGAACCAACCAGTCGTCCATGTAGGGATGGAGAAAAATCCCCTGACTGTGAACCAAGGCTGCCAACAGAGCCAATAGCTTGGTGAAGACCCGGGGAGCGGACTTCAATCCGAATGGCAACACCACAAACTGGAAGGGGCAATCCCCTATCACAAAACACAGAAACCTATGATGCTCCAGTGCCCTGGGAACATGCAGATAAGCGTCCTATAGGTCTATAGAAGTCTTAAAGTCCAGGACCCCAACAATGGAATTATGGACTGCATCGTCACCATCTTGAAGTGAACGGTCGTGACCCACCCATTTACTCTTTTGAGGTCCAAAACCTGCCTGAACCCACTGGACACCTTTTGAACAAGAAAAGGAATGGAATAGCAATGTATTCCCTGCTCCTCCGGGGGAACAGGCACGATTGCCCTCTTTTCCAGAAGAGCCTGAACTCCTTCCAGAAGAGCCATCCTCTTCCCCGGATCTCTGGGGACAGGAGTACAGATGGGGCCCCAGCTGGGTGGCAGAGCGGCAAAGTCTATACGATAACTGCTCCCGACCACGCTCAAAGCCAAATGATCCTTCACATTCCGACTCCTAGCCTCCAGAAAATACAAAGCCTCCCGCCCACTGGCTTCAAAGCTGTCCCGCAATCGTTGTCAGGACTTCCGCTTGAAGGAATCAGACTGACCCTTGGTGCCTGCCAAGGAAGAGGCCTTCTTGGGCTGGAACATTCGCCGACGGTCCAAAAAAGGCTTGTAGGACTGATGGAAGGAATGCAAAGAAGGAGGAGGAGTCAAAATAAGATGGGAGTAGGAAGACGAAGGCTTCTCCCTGTAGGGCAGAGCATGCTTCCGATCTTTAAAAGCTTTCGTAATCATGCTGCCGAGCTGCTCACCAAACTGCATTTTTCCCCCAAACGGCATTTTAAAGACAGAAGACTTTTTGGGGAAATCTGCCTTCCAGTCTCCCACAGATTCCTCCAAGCCAGAATCATTGAACCAGAAGCCATGGCTGAGTATTTAAGGACATCAGAAGAGATGTCGGCCAATTATTTTGCCTGTTTCATGTGCACCAGTAAGTCAGAGCAATCAGTCTCCTCCTTCATAGCCGTAGCCAGTTTCTCAAAGTCCAATACCAAGGATTGAGCAGCATAAGCAGAGTAGATACCTGCCTTCAAAGTCAAATTCTCTGCAGAGAAAGCCTTCTTCAATGTCCCATCAACTTTCTTGTTTGTAGCATCCGCAGGAGAACAATCCTCTGGCTTGATCGCTGTACGACCAATCAGAGTGGCCAACATGGCATCCACCTTAACAGAGTGAGGAAGAGAGTCCTCTCCCTCCTCCAGAGAGTCCAGCTCCTGCAAAAAGTGTGGCACCGAAGAGCGTTCCAGGTCATGTCATTCACCAGCTATCAAGTCTTTGATGCGACCATGAGACGGCATAGCAAAAACAGGGGGTTTAACATACTGGGAAGAAATGCTCACTGTCCCCTTAGAAGAAGAAAAAAGTGAAAATCCCAAGTTCTCCTGAATATGTTGAAGAATATCCGGAACTTCCTCTCTACGCACAAATTTTCCTGAAGAGGTGGAAGGACAGCTACTTTCAGAAGCCGAGGATTCATCAGAGGGAGAATCCACCAGACCCACCGCAGAACAAGAGACCCTGCATTTGGACGGAACCCTGGACTCCAGAGCACGCGCCACAGCCGCCTCAATCATAGCCTGCACCTCTGAGGCTAAGAGTAGGGCAGAAGAATCCACCGGACCCCTGGACCTACTCCGGTGAGCAGAAATGGGCTCCTCATCGTCTGAAGAAGAGGACAGCACATGCTTGCACTTGGATGCATGTTTCCCCACCATAATGACATACAACCAAAACCCCAGCAGGGAGACACCTAGATAGATATAGGTGACACTCCCAACACCAAGGACCAACCTGAACAGTAGACATAAACTGGGAGGGAACCCCATACTCCAATAAAATGTTCCAACATGAAAGGGAAAAAAAAACATATACAATCACAAAATAACTCGCAGGTTAGTAAAAATGATTTTAAAAAACTGCCTTTTTCGAGGCCCTAACTTTGTACAGGATCACAGAAACAGCCAGCCTAGGAGCCCTGCAGTTCCGACTGCTGCCACTTCACCATCCGGCCTTCAACCCAGAAGACAACCCAGCCATGCAGAGCCGTCAACCGGATCCCACCCGCTCTACCGCCAAGATCGCACCGCGACTCCAGACACTGCAAGGGAAGGTAGCCCGCTGCTCAGGCCGGCCCTGCTATGCCCAAACAACCATGCATCTGTGGCAGTACTCAGAATAGTCAGAATCCAAGAAAAGACTGCAGCACTTGAAACTGCTGGTGCATGGTACGCACGCCCCACGACAGGTAAGACAGAGAAAAAACATATTGGAGAGTCAGAAAGGGAAGGGATGCCACCTCTTAATCAAGCAGGAGAAGTGGGCTATTCTGTTACAAGAAAGTACTGTCTGTCTTACCAGCTGCAATGAGGCATGGGGAACATACCCTCTCTTCTACCATGTCTGGGACTAGTTCTGACCATTCCACTCTCCTACATTGAGGTCCTTCTGCTATTTCTTTCGACACTTGTGTTTCCTCTGCTGGTCAGCGTCAAAACCGCTAAATTCAAAGTTTTCATATTAGACATCAATGCATTTAACATAATGGGTTTCATGGACCATTTGTTCATTTGACATTCCAAGATTCTTTACCATCCCAAGATGAATACTGGTCTGGAGGCTTCATAGTTGTTAGGAGGTCCCTCTTCAATATGGAAAGACATCACCAATGTCCAGTAAGATGAGGTCCTGAAGGCACAAAATTAATTAACCACCTTCAGTGGAGACTTCATCCCCTTCAGAAGGCATAGGATGACTAACAACCACCAAAGGGTACACTTACATCGAGGAGAGCACTGCCTTCACATAAGTGCCAAGCCTCTCGAGACGGTCCCAGCTCCAGTATAGGTGTCTACTATGTTGTCATTGTCTGTACTGCCACTCAAAATGTTTTGGCTCAAAATCTGCCTGAGAAGGATGAGGGTAGGAATACAGACATCACTGTATTACCTACAAAGAAAAAGCATTGTCAAAGCCAATAGGTCTTGGCAATCTGAGAGCTATTACTTTGGCAATGTCAATGTAATTTATCTGTGGTTAGAACATCTGTTACGTGCGCCACGTCAGTCCACACATGCGCAGTATCGGATGTTTCAATACGGTTGTGCAAGTTTTGAAAACCAGTCCTAAAGCCTGCTTTTAACAAAGCCTGACCCTTCACCTGGCTGTGATTGGCTTGCTTCATAATGCGTCTCAGGGGAGGAACCCCTCCGCTTGGCAAGATGGCACTGCCTAAGCCCGTGCGGAGGCAGCTGAACACCTTCATGCACACCGTGCTCACCGACACTAATCGCACAGGGCCCAAAGGTTGTTGGGACTACCAGTTAGCATGTCAGTGATCAGTAGGGTTTGGCCAACAGCATCTGTCACGCCAATGACCTGGAAGAGGCAGAAGTGCGTGTGACTCCATCTTTGGAATAGGCACAAGCCAGCAGTGGTGTGAACAAGGCAGTGGCCTGAAGTGGCTGCAGTGTATCACTCTGTGCTCGTGTAGTAAGTGCTCCTAATGTGCGAGCTATGTCCTCTGTTGCTGTACACTGCTTATGATGCCATACTGCAGCCAGCAGGCTACAATATATACTTGTCCCGAAGCAGCTGCCATGATGATAGATGAAGCGCGGCGGGCACCATGCTGATTAAGGGAAACACTCTACTTAGCCGCCATGCCAGTGACCAGAGCACCGTGCTGCGAAGTAGAGACGGTGCCACGCTGGGGCAGGAACAATATACCGTGACGGAGCTCAGAGCGAGCGCTCTAGTAAAGTGCTCCAAATTAAAGAAAAAAGTAGTTCTGAAAAATTTGCTAAATGGGACCTGCGGAGGAGTAGTAGTAGTAGTAATTGGTCCATGCTCTTGGGGCTAGCTAAACACAGGCAGAGGTATGATGCATGCATGATATGCACAAATGTGGAGAAGGAGTATAAGAGCGGCGATGGAGCCAGCTAATGGGAAGCCCACAAAATCTATTCAACTTGTCTCTTCAGGACATCACCAATGACTCTGCCGGTCTGGCTGCCGATGATACACAAGCCATGTCTTTCTATGATACACTTCTTTTAGCCGAGATCCACCTCCTGACTACACAAGCCACGTGAAGGGTCTTGATTTGCCTTTCTCTGAGTCCTCTCCTCTGTTTTTGGTTCTTCTGCAGACCATGAGTTTCAACAAATGAAAAGCAGAATCTGAGATATTAAAATTTGTCAGCCCAAAGAAGATAACCATTCCGTTAGGTAAAATTCAAAGGATGTGGTCTTGGGCAATAATGCTCCCTTAATCCTTTTTGGAAAAGGCAACAGCGGCCAGAATAAGCGTTCAACAGAAACATTTTTTCAGGAACCAAAAAACACCCAGAGAGGTATGGATTCTCAACAGCCTTTGCTCAAAGTTCCAGAAAAGGCTGTACTTGCTAAACAGTAATTCACTTTTTCTGCCACTTTCGTGCACTATGCTGGTGAGCTGGAACATTTCCAACCGTTTTTCTTTCTAATGACAGGCAAGTGTTTGCTCGATATTTACAAAAAGTGATTGAATATCAAATTCCACTCTTCTACACCTTCCATTCCAAAGAAGGGGTTGATGTGATCCCATCTCAACTGGGGCTCCTGCTTCTTGTAGCTAGATAGCAGTGAAAAATGTTTCCAGATTTCCAGTGAGTAAAGTAATCTATTCCTATTGTTTCTAGTAAGGAAGAAAAGTTCACATTCGAAATGTTGACCCATTGTAGATTTTAAATCTCTGCAGATGGATAAAGAGGGAGAAGTTTCGAATGCTAGCCCTGCATCCGATTTTCCCACCATGAAAACTGGATGATATCAAAGGATTTATAAAACAAATTCTTCCACATAACAGTTTGCAAGATTTGCTGAAAATGTGTTAAATTTTAAATAGGAAGTTCTCAATACCAATATCCAGTAATGCTGTTCAGCTTGAATTCAGCTCTGTGTTTTTCAAGTTAACTTAGTGGTGGTTGCAGCAGCTAAAATTAGAAAGTGTGTGATTGTATACCCCTTGTTGGAGGATTCATTAATAAAAGTTAATTTTGCTCTGCAGCTGCTTCAAGAAATAAAGATAACTCAATATTGTCTCTCATATTTGGGTCTTTATCTCCAACCAATTCAAGCAATGCAGTATCTGAGAGCTGTAGCAATCTTTTCTGATTCCCAGTGCCCTGCTACATTTGCGATCTCTACACGTTTGTAGAGAACATCCCTGTTAGACTGGAAACTGAGAGAAGAGCCAACTGTCTAGTTTAGCTAATTAATCTTTAGCTTGGTGGTGCAAGAAGTCTCTTTCCAGAAACCTCCGGCAATGTTATAGATAATAGCTGGCACCTCTGTGGAAGGCTCTTATTTTATTTTTTTAAGGTAAAAACTGTGATGGTTACAACCAAATATATATTGGATTAAATCTGGCTGCCTAAATATGTTTTTTTTTAAAACCAAAAAATTGTTTGGTAGCGTTATCTTTTGCAAGTACGTTTCTTTTATTCAATGCTTTTTTTCTTGAGAAAATGTTACCCAACAGAAGTGTTGCTGGGATCTCATATATGTGAAAATGTTTTACTGTTTATGGATTCAGAGAGAATACCCATGCCCGAGAAATAGGATTATTGGTAAATAACTTTCTGTCATTTTATTGAGTGCTTCCCATTAAAAGTGAATTTCATCACTGTATATTCTAATCTCTTTATACTGATGTTTGATCTTTTGTGTTACTACATATTTTGCCTTTCAGTTTATCTGGTTTTGTCTGTGTTTCTAGAGCATTTGGTGTGGGATGCCTTGTTTGGTTGCAATACCGATATATTCATCTGTTTTATTAGCAATATCCTTTTTTTGTTTTTTGTGGTTTTTTTAACATCGATAGTCGATTGGGCAGTCTGAATGGGCCATTGAAGTGCTCTACATGAATTTATATGGATAACTGAAAGCTATTGCTTCCTGCAGTGGGAGGAAATCATTTGTTGGGTACAAGTTTGGTGTGCAAAATCACGTTAGGCATTAGACCGGATTGTGAACTAGTATATAAATTCACACAGCGTAGGTGAAGATTGTTAGTAATGAGATTGTATTATTACAATATGCAATCATGGATGTGCAGATTGCAAAGACCATTCATCCCAAGGGCCTCCTCATTAGCAGAGAAGAAAAGTTATCCGCTTACTCTAAGAGCATGGAAAAGACCGGTTTTTATGATCATGATTTGAAACTATGAAAAGTCTGTGTAAGAAACCAAGAGAATACTGATGGTACAAATTAGTTTTATAGGCATCAAAAAGATTTTATTAAAGTATATATTTTGAATATTTAATATATCACTGTCTCTCCAGTAGGATGGCTCCCAGTTAAAAGCTCTATAAAACCGCTATTATGAAAAATCAGCTACTCTAGAGACTCCTTTTGATTTATGCTTATGGACGCTGGTGCCTATTCCTGGGCTTGAGCCCATGGACAAAGATAGGATCATTCTGGATGCCAAGGTACAGATATAGCTTATTTAGTGAATAGGTGTCTCACTGACGTCAGAGCTAATTGTGCCAACCTCCAAATAAGAACCTGTTGGGAGGCAGATCTTGTTTCTGCAAGTTCACTATAGCAAGCTACCCTTTCCAGATTTGTAAGCTCTTAATAACTACATCTCCACCAGGTCCGATCCTGAAACATATGATTCTTTAAAAAATGTTAACTGTTTTTTAAGCAAGCAAATCTAAATCAGAAACGCCACATTCACACATTTTTTCCCCAGCTTCTGATGACATGCTTTTTTTTTTTTTTTTAACCCTGTGTTTTATTTCACAGGTAATTGTGAAGAGTCAGCAAAACCAATGCTCCATAATTCAAACTCTTACTAGAGTGTGATGCAAATAAATCTGGTATGGACAGGCATACTACCTGTTCATGAAATCAACATTGTAGCAGGATAATGCTCAGGTGCAATATTGATTGCCACCTTAAAGTCTAATTTCTGAGGGACCCTCATTTGAAGGGAAAGTAGAGTAGACGTTCTGCTATTCAGTGCTGGAGCCTTTCAAATCCCAGAATTTTTATCTAGGAGAACCTCTTCCATTCTCAGCTGCCAAAGGTGTTACTGGAGTATTTTGGAATGATGTCCCTTCACTGTGTGCATCTTGATTCTTCTCTTCCTGTTAAGATTTAAGGTCAGCAATGAGAGAGCTTTTATTCTTATGGAGGCTCGGAGCAATGTAATATCTACGTTTTTAGCCAATGATCATCAAAGCACCAGGCACTGGTATCTGCACCAGAGAGACTAGAACCATTATGTGAGCAGAGAGTCTAGGGAATCACTTTATCCAGAGAAGCGTGTTTTGTGGCATGTATGCCCTGACCCCGAAAATCCAAATAAATTTGTGTAGTAGAATGATGATTGTTGTTGTGGTGATCTACCCTTAAGTTATTATGACACAAGCCTTAACAATTGAAAATACACTTAGAGGTACTACAGGCAAGCTCACATTTCTGTCTCTATATCGCCTTCCAGATCATCTTTGATCTTCTTTTAGCCTGTATTTTCTAACTAGTTTGACTAGTTTCTTTCATAAAGAATAATATCTCTATACCAGTATCAAACACTTCTGCTTTACAAGAACCTTTTGGGGAAGATCCATTCCTGGTTTTGACTTCACTTGCAGGTGGAGATAAGCCTGTTCATCCTTCTGCACCTTGAGCAACAGACCATTGGCTCAGGCACAGCCGTCATCTAAATCAGATGCAGCTATATTATGTCATGTTCACAATGTGATGTCTATGTCCAATGCTATGGAAACTGTGAATTAGATAATTCTACATGGGGTGTCTATTGTACTATCTTGTATGCCAACTTCAACTATTCGCACAGTTTAGGATGTAGCACTTCCTAAACCTCAGGTCATGCCATCAAGCCATGGGCAAAAACCACCACCTCCTGAATAAAACCTTGGGAAAAACATTCAGATGGGGAAATTCGCATGAATCCTTCTATTGGCGAATGGTTGAGCCCAGGCTGACTACTCTAAAATGGGGATGAAATTGCGGAAGGGCCCTGGAGTAGTGTATTTAGTGGGCAGGCATAAAACTTGAAACATTGCGACTTCCAGCGTGCTGTCTTCATGAAAGCCTTGTCACCCTCTGCAGCTGCTACCTCTTTCAAAGTTGCAACTATTCGAAAAGACTGAGTATGTGAGGAAATGGGGTGTATTGTATGGTGTGGTTGTGCAACCTCACTGTGTAATGCACTTACCAACCCCCTTTTGGTCCAGTAGGTTTAGTCTGTAAAACCCTCAGCTCCACCCTGGGTAGCTGTGGCACAGAGCAGCAAAGCATATACAGAGGACAAGTGTCAAGCATTTTAACAGCACCAAAACAATTGAAGAACAAATCGACACAACACTCAAGAAACCCGAAACCAATTTATAAAAACATAGACTGTATTTTTATAAGAATGTAGACGCTAGAAAGAAAAAGATCCACCGGAGTCTTCTGGTGATATCTATTTTACAAGCAATAATAAATTAAAGCAATTTCACTCAGCCGCGAACAAGCATTGGCAAGGTCAGCGAATTGAACACAAACGTTTTCAAGAAAAACTTAGGTAAATGTCGATGCGGTCAGTTAGAAGTACTTAGGGCGGCCAACACTTGCAGGGGTCTGGTCAGGGAGACCAGCAAAGTCATCAAGAGCAGTTTCCTCCTGGTCCTGGTTGCTGGATCAACTGCCCACAAAGTCCTCTCCGGTCTGCCCGAAGTCCTATTGCCTGTTGTCGCCATCACAGGCCAATCCTAGCTAGATCGATAACTCTCCTTCTGAGGGTTGTAGCAACTCTCCGACAGCACCCCTGGGCTCAGCAAAGTCTGGTGCAATTTGGTGCGTCGGGTCTTCGTCTTTGGTGCTGCATGGTGGCATTGGTAACGGCTTGGGTCTTTGGGCTACCAACTTGTCCCACCAGAGTTTTTCAGTTTTTGTGTTCCTGTGATGCAAGCAGGAGGCCAGTGAGCTGACCCTTGGAATTCCCTTGGCTTGAGAAGGCTCTGGAGTCAGCTTCTCCTTGAGCAGGATACTGCAAGCACAGTCCCTTTCTTCGCTAGCCATCAGGTGCAGTGTTCAATGGTGCAGCCTCTCTCTGCTGGTCCCTCGGTGCAGCAGGGCAGTCCTTCAGTCCCTCTTCCAAGTTGGTCAAGATCTGAGGTCTGGGTGCCAGTGGAGCCCCTTTTATGCTAGGAAAATGTCTCCACGGCAGGTTGCGGTTGGTAGTCCGTATGCTACCAGATTCTTTCCTATCTGGTAACCACTTCCTGTGGAGTATAGCATCTGGCTATCCCAGTATGCTCCATTCTGCCCTCTCCCAAGATGGCAGAACCACTCTCAGGGCTACACGTCCCTAGAAAAACTGGTTTGGCAACTGGTTTCCCCTCTCTGCCCCCTGTGCCAGCCTGTCTGCCTAAACAATGGGGCTGCCTTCCTCCCTAGTGTGACACAGCTGCCCTTCAAAAGCAGCTTCTCCTTTGAAGCCTACCTTTTGGGGCTAACACAAGTGACTTTCTGCAGAAGAGAGGTAACACCTCCCTGGCCTGCACTCCCTCATTGTTTTCCCTCCTGAGAGACGTTGGCATGTCTCTCCAGGAGGGCAGAAAGCTACCTCGTTGAATAAGCTCCATGTGTGCCCAGGAAGGCACAATTGTTTTAAAGGCAAGAAAGTGGTAGCTTTGCTAAAGCTGCTCACTGCAACAAGTTTGATTAATTTTGACTTGAGGTACAAGTTGGGCTTAATGTAACTAGTTGTTTGATACCTTGGAGTGCCCACTTTGGTCACACCGTTCCAGAGTTAGCACAGCTGAGGGGTTTGTGTGTAATCATGTACTCGCCAATTGGGTGACCAAGTCTTTCCATAGAAAAAAACTGTAGCTTTGCTTCTTTACTGCCAGGATATGTAAAGTACATGTCCTGCCGGTGTCATATGTTGCAGCCTGGCTTAGGACTCTGTATACTTGCCAGAGGGAAGTTGTTGCTTTGCCATTGCTTTCAATGGTAAAGTCGGGCTAGCAGTGTACACCTGCTCTTCCAGTCTGCAGTGGCAGACTGCAGCACTCATTTTACTTGGGGGACCCCCAGGTTGGCACAACCAGTACTTCAAACCCTGGGGTACCCATTTAAGTTTCATGCCCGGGGAACCATGGTACAATATACTAGGGACTTACAAGTAAGCTATCCATTCCCATTTGGGTACAGTCAATTTGAGATACACATTAGGGTCAGGGCAATGACAAAGAGGGTGGTTAGCAGGCCTCAGTGCACTCCAAGTCGAAAAAAACAGCAGCATCAGTCGTAAAACTTGGGTTGACCACACAAAAGGAGGCATTACCTCACAGAGTACCATACTGGCTGTGATCCAATCCACATTTCCTTAGAGCCGCCTTCAGTACTGAAGAGTTATATCGCCATTGGCCTTGTGAACGAGCAGTGCTTCCCCTACCCTTTGGCACCTTGCAGTGTAGTCCTTACTTGACAGTAATGAAGTGGCATATCGACTCTGGAGACCCAGCAGTGTTCCTCTACCCTTCGGCACCTTGTACTGTAGTCCTTTCTTGACAGAGATATTGCTGATCTTGGAGCTTGCATTTCCATTCGGGCATCCCCTACCTGAATGATCTGTCTTGGATTGTGGAAAGAAGTTCGTTCTCTCCTTCGCCAGCATGATTACTTCTTTACCACCCTTTCCTAACTTGAGCATCATCATTTACATACTACTTCACTTAGTCACAACGCCCCTTCAGTGACTGACCAAATGCCCGCTATAACATGCAAGTCACAAAGTAAGCAATACCTACACTATTTCCCTGAAGATAGATAATGCAGTTACTTCACTTTCAGCCAGGGTAGCGTGCTTCAGTCTGCTCCAACCGATTATCTTCCTGATCAGTAAGCCAGTTAGCAATTTTCCTATCCCTTGACTTGGCCAGAAAGCCCAAAGCTGCTCGTCCTGGAGCAACCCATGACTTGCTGTTGACCTTTTTTTGGGTCCATTTGATAAATTGTACTGTATACTTTTGGCTCCTTAACATGGTTAAGATCTCTTAATTTGCACGTAGTCACTTTTTTGGAGCCTGATTCATTCAACATGGCCAAGAGTTCCAAGACCTCAGGAACAGCAGACGGGAGGTGGGGGGGGGAGGCGGGGTTGGGGTCAGGACGTACTCCTGCAGAGGCCACCAGCACAGTCTAATGCGTATCCAGTTGGAACTGGTCAGCTAGGAATCTTCTAGAAAGTCCTCCTCCTGTAGCTTGTTGTTTCCCTGTAGCTTGAACAGGGGTTCAGCCTTATGACTCATGCAATCAGCAACTTTATCGTAGGTACAAGAGGGATTAGCCCCAGTCCTTCTGAGCTCCTCTCATTCCACTTCTCATCTTTTCAGGTACAGTAGTGTTCTGAGGTGGGTGTTGGGGATTCCACATTTATGCCTGACTCTAGCTTGTAGGTGAGGGAGACTCCTGGCTCCTCCCTAACCACTGGTGTAAAAGTTCCCAGGTTTACCTTACCCACTTCAATCCACTTCTGGGGGCAGCTCCCGTCCCACTAGGATTGGTGCCTACCTGGCTGGGGGAACAAACGAAGGGACCTGTCCATGTGTCATCTGACGTCTGTCTGTGACAGGGGAGGCCCCTTTGAAGTAAACTAAATGCCAGGATTCTGGCCAAATTGTCATCCCACAGGAGGACCTGGAATACCTCCCCACACCCAAACCTTTGTCTCTACTGTGGGAAGCAGTTTTCATACCTCATTCAGGGCTTGCGTACTCCTAGGGCTGCAGCTGGAGGCTAATTGATCCTCCAAGGTCTTCAGGCAGGAAAAATTTAACTTTCTAATTATTAAACCTCCAACTTCACTAGTGAATTGAGCTTTTTATAAATATTATAAAGGGTCCGAGAATGATAATTGTAGCTGTTTCCTAGCCAAAGATAGCATTACGAAATGTAATAGTGCATCCCAGTGTTTCTCTTTGAAACGGGCATCCTTGCTACAGTGAAAATAGCTTTTAGATGCTTGTCACTCTAAGGCTGTGGTTCCTAAACTGTGCGCTGTGGCTCCCTGGGGAGCCGTCAAACCTAGCCAGGGGAGTGGCGCACCAGGCACTTAAATGCATTTAATGTTGAAGAGTCTGTTGGTTTCAGTTAAACTAATTAAACTTAAACGCATGATGTTGATGATTTGTAAGTGACATGCCTAAAGCTGTAAATGTAGTGCTTAATTGATGGCATGTCGAAGGAGGTGACCTCCATATTTCATTGGATCACCATGTTCCAGCACCAGATGCCTGAATTATTTTGTTAGAGAAATGCATTATACAACAATGTAAGTTATCAGGAAAGTACAGTTGTCCTGTCTATTAAACACACTTAGTATTATTAAGTATTGACATTTGTACTTGAATCATAGGCACTTCCGGTACACATTTCCTTCAGTACACACACATTTCCAGACCGGCCTGCTCTCTCCTTGAGTACAGGGAAGCAAAACACCATACCATATACGGCATAATGCCAACATTTGGAAGCAAGAAAGAGGGACGTTTAAAAAAAATAATCAGAGGAATTTATTTTACTTGCATTAATTTGGAGCCAATTTTAGGGAGGAGACAGAAAAAACAAAGCTGTATTTGGTTTAAAAAATCCTGCTGAGACAGGTGTGTTGGCACGTATGACATGGGTAGAAATGGAAGTGCATGCAAATATTCTTCAAGCGCAGAAACACTGGCAATGGGGCCTGTAAGAAACTGGCTCTATATATACTGCACCATAGTGAGGTACAGTGTGTATAAAGTCCAAGGGTCTACAGAGGTTTGGCAGAGGTTAAAGTTAGATAGAACCTTACTCTCTAAAGTGGTAGCTTGGTCGAGCAGTAAGGCAGTATCAGAGGACAGTGTTAAGCATTTGGTGTACACACTCAGTCAGCAAATGTATTCACACACTCAAGAACTGAACTGTAGGCTAATTGTTTTGTATACAAAAATATACTGTTGTTTTATTTCTAGAACCAAGCAAGCCTGGTACAGGTAAGCATAGAAAATACTCTTCAGTAGTAAATTGCTTGTATGAACACAGTTCAGAATTGCAGCGTAACTTGTACTGGTTTTGGTTACAGTTTTAAGTACGCAATTTGCAACACATTGCAGGTATAGTACATTCAAATGAATGGGCTTTTTAAGTAAAATGCAGTTAATTACTTTTCAGGTTACTTTTACTAGCACAGGGTTGGATCCTAGATTCAGCCCTGGGACATTTTAGTAAATGCGTTTTAGTTAGAGGTACGATTTTTAAAGAATATTATTGCATTTCAAAAGTTGAAACTTCAAAACTTTTTCACATACAATCACCAATGTTATCCTACGGGAGGAAATTCACTTAGCAGGTAAGTTATGTTAACAATACTTTTTCTTACTCAGTGCTGGATACCTAGGTTCAGCACTGGGACATTTCCTGAAAACAATTGAAAAAATGCGTTTGGTTATTCGGCTGATTTTTAAGGAATATTTGTAATTTTCAAAAGTCGACACTTGAAAACTTTTTGGGAGAAAAGAGTTATTCTATGAGGGAAAAGAGGTTATCTGTTTCCAGGTAGGTAATCGGTCTTTAAAGTTAGGGTCCTGGGGTTAGACTCCGGGGTCTCCCAGGGTCAGTGATGCACTGTTGTTGCACCCTCAGTGGCACTAGGGCGGCCGGGTGCAGAGTGTTGAGGCCCAATGTTATCCTATGGAGGATAGGGGAACTCCGGTTGGTGGCTGCTGGCTAGCAGGCCATGGGGTTGTGGGCGCAAAGCTCTAAGGGTTAAGCTCAGGGCAAGTTGGGGACCAAGTTAGCATGAAAGGGGCACCCTGTTGATTTCAATGGAGATTCTCCGGGACAAAGAAACACTGCAGGCTCGAGGATGAGGATCTTCCAGGAGTGACCACCACTTCGAGGGGTAAGTAGGGATGTAGAGGGTTGATTAGGCACCGCTGGGTTGGGCACACAAGGTCATGGGGCGTCGGGTGCAGGGGTGCCTTGGGACGTCGGATGTTGTTACCCGCTCTGGTCACGGTAGGGGGGTCCTCTGGATTGAGGCTGCAGGCTTCGTCAGGAGGCTTGAGGCAGGTCAGGAGTCCGCGGATCTCTGATCAGGATCGCCGGGGGACCACCTCGTGGTGTTTTCGCACTCTAGCCCGGCCCGGGTTCGGCGGGTGCAGAGTGGGCTGGATTCGCGGGTCCTGGCTGGCACCAGAAGCTGCAGTTCAAACACGTCCGGTGTTCACAGGAGAAACAGCTTGGAAAGTGAAGGTAGGCAGGTCCTCCGGTGTTTTTGAGGTTGCTGTCCGCTGGACACGCTGGGATTTTGCAAGAGCAGGTTCGAGGAGAGACAGGCCTGTAGGGCTGGAGCCAAGTCAGTGGGCGTCGTCCTCTTGTTAGCTCTGCACAGCTTCTCGTCCTTCTTCTTATCTTACTTTTCTTGTGGTTGCTGGATCTGAGGAAGGAAGGTTCGAAGTGCCCCTAAAATACTAAATTTAGGGGCGTCACAGGTAGGTAAAGGGCAGGGACCAATGGGTCCCTTCCCTGGGGTGGGTACACCCCCCATTCTAGAGAAAACACATTTGATGCACTCTAATCAATCAGGTTTCAGAGCGCAACACTCTACAGAATCTGCACTATTGTATACGACTGAAACCTTAAGAGCAGCACTTGATCAAGGAAAGAGAGCAAGGAAAGAGAGTCTTGGTGCTATTGGACCTGTCTGCTGCTTTCGACACGGTCTCACATGTCATTGTTTTAGACCACCTTGCATCATCTGGCATATCTGGCGCTGTCCTAGAATGGATAAAAAAACTTCCTGCAAGATTACCGTCAAGTGATCACACTAGGCCAATATAACTCTCAAGAAAAGAGACTTCTGTCAGGGGTTCCCCAGGGTTCGAGTTTTAGCCCAACCCTCTTTAATGCCTATATGGCCCCACTGATTAAGCTAATATCGTCCTTTAACATAAACACCATCTCATATGCGGATGATCCGCAGCTAATCTTGGTCTTGGACAATGATACTACCCAGGCGGAAGAAAATCTCCACAATTGTCTTACAGCGACTTTCAGTTGGATGAATAATAACCACCTGAGCTGCAACTCTATAAAAAACGAAATTCTACTATTAGGCCAACAAACATTTTCTCGCCCAAACTCTGGTGGCTAGCGAATACTAACCCCCCCCCCCCCCCCCCCCCCCCAAACACAATGAACGTGGTTCGAAATCTTGGAATAACATTTGACATCACCCTATCGTTTGAACAGCAATCCCTGGCAGTTCCTGGTACCTGCTACCACATCATAGAAAGCATTAAGAAATTTTTCAATCTAATTCTCATCTCAGCAAGGCAAACTGTCGCCGTTGCTCTTATCACCTCCAGGCTAGATTATTGCAATAGTCTCTATGGAGGAACTAATAGATCAGTCCTGCACAAGCTCCAGATGGTCCAGCACGCGGCTGCACGGCTGGTACTGAAATGGCCCAGGAGATCGTCCGCAACAGCGGCACTAGATATCTTACACTGGCTACGAATTCACAAATGCGTCTTGTTCAAGGTCCTTATCACTTTTAGGGCCTTCCATTTTCTGGGCCCCCAATACCTTCGAACTGGTTTTAAGTGCTATTTTCCCTCCCGAAGCTTAAGATCAGCAAATGCCAATCTCTTGAAAATACCTGCTTTCAGATTGGTGTCTAAGGGATGAAAATCGCTAACAGTCTTAGGCTCAAAGGCTTGGAATAAACTTCCCCAGATTACATCAGAGGCCCTCTTTGGGAAGGCACTAAAAACCTGGATCTTCGGTGCACCAGATTCTCTCTGCAATACACTGATCTGATCTCCCATCCTTACCGTTAGCAGTAAGCCAGCTGTATGTTCCATCGTTGGTTTCCGTCTCAGCGCCAAGATGCTCCTCAGAGTGATAGTCGCGCTATACAAATATACCATTACATTAGATCACATTCTGCCACTCTCCAGTGGGAGAGGGGTAGGAGCCTTTCCCTGGTTGGCTGGGTCCCCCCACCCTCAAGATGGTGGGGACTCAAGGTTGTGCTTCACCTCGCCTCTCCCACCTTAGGGGTGGAGTTGGCAGAGGTGGGCACACCTCTCTTCCTCACTTGTTTTTCCCGCCGGTTCTCCCGCCCAAAGTGGGGGTTAGAACCAGTGGAGACCAGTTGCTGAAAGCAGCTAATGGTCTGGAGAGGCTCACAAAGGTGGCATGCCTTTGAAGCTTCTCCTTCGTGAACCCTGCCCATCCTGGGGGAGGATGCTTGGCACCTCGTCCCAGGATGTGCATTGTTTCAGGCCCCCGAGAGTAGCAGGCTCTCGACCCAGGTGTCCAGAAACATGTCTGGTGGTGGCAGCCTGCGCAGCCACACAGTCGGGTCACTGGTAGTTGGTTGTGTTTCAGGGGGCATCTCTAAGATGCCCTCTGTGGTGCATTTTACATTAAATCCCACACTGGCATCAGTGTGGGTTTAATGTGCTGAGAAGTTTGATACCAAACTTCCCAGTCTTCAGTGTAGCCATTATGGTGCTGTGGAGTTCGCTTTGACAACCTCCCAGCACCATGTACTCTTAATTACAGCACTGCACTTACAGGGCCCAGGAATGGACCTGGGTACTGTAGGGGTACAGGGCTTTGCACCTGTACCCTCACCACTGGCTTAGGGCATCCAGCTAGAGGGGTGACTGATGTATGCCAGGGCAGTGGTTTGTGGGCATGTGTGCCATGTCGACTCTTTGTTTTGTTCTGCACCAAGACACTCAGCCTACAAAGGCGCAGTGTGTGTGTGTCAGGGTGCAGGGCCTCTAAGGGTGCCACAATAAGTGCTGCAGCCCTAAGGGGCCTTCTCTGGTCACAGTGCCCTGGGTACCTATGGTACCATTTAACAGGGGCTGACATGTGGCCAGAGATGCCAATTGGGTTTAGGCTTCAATGAAGTTTTAGGGAAGAAACACAGGCCCTGGGTATCTGATTGGCAGGAGCCCAGGGCACATCAGCAATTTAGCAAAAAGTGGAGGCATACCATGCAAGAAAGAGGGTACTTTCTCACAGGGCCTACATGCATAGGGGTGTTATCTAGCATAGTAAGTGTGATAAAAGAGTTTGAGATGCTACTATAAAAAAGGCATGGGCAAAGAAGTGTAACTAGGATGTTTTTAATTAAATGCACCGTCTTAGTAACACAAAACACCCTGTGTATATGATTATAATACCTTCATCGGCCTCATCCCAATTATTTTCAGGGAGAAAAATGCAAGTACTCCAGAGGCTGGGCTTACATCCACTCTACCCTCCAAAAAAAGTAACAGTAGGGAGCCACGGGCAATGGCCAATGGGTCAAGGGAGCCAGGGGTCGAAAACATTTGGGAACCACTGCTCTAAGGGTTTGTTTAAAAGAAACTTTATACAGGTCATACTTTTAAATACTATGCACCCCGCCTTATGAGCTAGAAGGACTACATAGGGGGTGATGTGCATTAATATTTAAAAGGAATGTTAAGATCCATCAAAAGGGTTTATATTGACAAGCCAACTTGCAGTTTTAGGCTACTCCAGCCAGGATACAGTGGAAGACCTAAAGCCAGGTTTGCACTGTAATCGATGACACAAAAGTTGCTGCAGTCTGCTAATTGCATTTAATTTAGAGGCCCTGTGTACACCCTGCACTATATGCTAGTGACTTAAAGGTGAGGTGAATATCCCAATTAGGAGTTTACCAATTAAATAATGTTTAAAGAGGGAGCACAGGCACTTTATTACTGGAAATCAGGAGTAAAGTGTGCACAGTTCTGCAGTCAGCAAAAATAGGGTTCAGCAAAAAAAAAAAGGGTGTAAAATCCAGCGCAACTATACAAAACAAGCATTGGCATAGCCAATAGGTCTCGCCTTTGAGACCTTATAAGTGTTTAGCCATGCAACAGTTGCATAACTAAATACTCATAAGGTCCCAAAAGCGAGACCTATTGGCTATGCCAAGCGGCCGTGCGCCCGCGAAAGTGAAAGTAATCGCGGTAAAGCACGGTGCGCACGCCCGCGCACATGCACTGTAGCTCTAGGCTGGCCTGGTAGCACTTTTTGGAGCCCTCTCAATAAGTCTCGCCAGACCAGCTCATGCGCTGGGTCAGGCGAGACCTAAAAAGGGTTGATTTCCTTTAATCATGGAAAAAGATGAGGCCAGCAATTCTCTTGTGAAATGTAGGTATTTAATACTCCACCAACTTCCAAGAATAGCAGAGTGATTAACATAATATGTCAAGCATGAGGCCCAGTACAACGAAGAACATTGTTTGTAGAGTTTGTTTGAGGCACATGTGTTTATTAGGCAAATAAACTGATGGGTTGTTTAGAATGATGAAATTCTTTGGTCAGATGCTGAAAAAACGATTTAAACCCTTGACACAGGTTTCGTAGGCACTGTGCAACATACCCTCCCTCAAGTTTAAATGTTTATTTAAAATGGAATTGTCAATAAAGTTTGCTTTGATTTTTTTTTTTTTTTCTCCTTAATAAGAATACATAGTTTTCAGAATTTGTTTTGTCTTTCAGCTAATCAGTTACCGGCCGGCTTAATAACAACAGATGGCCAGCAGAATGTTATGGTTTATACAACATCATATCAACAAGTAGGTTTCCTTTTGCTGCTCATTAACTTAATGTCATATTTGTTGTAGGGCGTTACTGCAAGGAGTTCCTTCATAAATATCTGTAGAAAGCTGCATAATCCAAATCTGTTGAATGTAATAAACTGTGCAGTTCCCACAGACAGTAGAACAGCAAAGCACATTCTGACTGGCTGTTAAGAGTGGTATAGAAATGCACGAAGATAATTTGTTACCACCACAGGCCTCCACGCCCTTTCATTATGTGGCCAGATCTGGACAGTGGGCTTAAAAGTGACTTTTTAGTTCTAGATTTGACAGCGCAGCTGACTGAACATGTTGCTAACATTATATGTGGAGTGTGCCGCAGGTACACAGCCACAAACGTTAGCATATTTAGATCAGCTTCTCTCAAGCATTGGCTTGAGGCATTGTCATTTATTTTTTATATCAGCCAACAGGAGTATTTCCTCCCAAGTCATGCAATTGACGGTTTGGTGCCTCATTCTGGCGCCTATGCTGTGCAATATTTTACATCTAAAAGGTACACTTGGTCATTACACATTTTGTCATATTAGCTTCTCACAAACGGCTTCCAAAAAAACCAGTGCTTGTTTTTTTCATATTTCCTAAATTCTTCTATGTTTTGCCATTAGCTATGCAATCAGCTTGTCTTAACATGCATCTGCATTCTGCTGATGCAACCCTTTTGCAGACAGGAAAGCTGTATTGTCCTCGTTTATGACTGGCCAATATTGGGTAATATTTTGGAAGGCCTGCAGCTGATGGCCCAGAAGAGATGCCCGAGTTTGGACTCCGGTCACATAAAATAAAATAGTGCACTTTTCTGCAGGGAATTTGTTTACTTGAGCAACCTCCCTGAGGTCCATTTCACACTGACTCAGTGATGTACGCATGATTTCACAGTGCCTATACCTTCTAGCCAAAATAGCATGGATGAATACCTGTTTTGAAGACTGATGTTTAAAGATTCCTTTGATTGGTGGACTAATTGCCCCAATCAGTTGGTATTTCCTATATATTTCTGCGTCCTGATGATGACCCTGTTTTAAATAATCTAAGTCCAGGGGTCGAAACGTCGACAGAAACATTATATGCGGACCGTTTTTCAAGAAACTGATGGTGGCTATCAACACTTGCTTAGCGGGGGTTGATCTCTAACACTCTGTTATCCTTATCAGCCACATGTATATATTTCTGTACATAGCACGTATGCACTTTATGCACTTATAGGCACTTTTGCTGCGCTGTCACGGCCCTTTTTTTGGAACACCTTGTGTTCGATAGAGCAAATATACGTTTTACTTCTCACTGTCAACAATTAAAATAAAAAGATAAATATGTAATGCTAAGTTATTTGTGTTAGAGGTGTTTGTATCCCCTTCTTGACACTTTGCCGTAGAAGTCGAGGGCTACACTGCCCCCATAGGGACCACCTTTTTGTTAAAATTAAATTTAAAAAAAAAGCCATTTACTGAATGGCTGCTTCCTTTTTCAAAAGCGCCCCTCCTCTATCTCTTCTGTTGCTCCCTCCCACTTCATGTTGCTTTTCCATTGGCGCCCACCTCAATTTATTGGAAGACCCGGCACCTGCTATATACTGCTCGGCTCCTCTGTTTTCAAAAAGCGCTTACGCACACGTAAGTATAGAGGTGGATCGCCAACTGGAGCAGTAAGCAATACAAGAATAAAATTGTGACTGTTTCAGAAACTATGCATGTACATGTGTGCTCCCACATGCACCTCTGTAACGCCATCATGCTGGGTTACCACATTGTCGTACTGCATAAGCGTACGTATATTGTGTCTTTTAGTGTAATTTGACTTCTTCTTATTTTTTGTTGATGGTGCATGCCATTAGTAAACAAGCATTGGCAAAGCCAATAGGTTTGGTGTTGGCCACCAGCCTTTTTTGTTAAAGCTTGCTTTTTTCAAAACCTTTTTTGTTCAGGAAGCTGCTGGCCCCTTATTGGCTAAGGACATACATGTTTTCAGGACCCAAAAAGGTACATAATACAGTAGTGGAACTAAAAGGAACTACTTTGTGTATAGATGTGTCCTTATGAAATGGCAGCATGCTGTAATTCATAGTCAAAGTCGGTCAGTTACTGAAGTGAACTGACATTGCCCTTTGATGCATGCCAGGGTGGGTGGAAGAAATCTGTGAATGACACAGTCACAGGGTAATGGATGACTCCTTGCTAAAAAAAGAAAAAAACCTAAAGTAGCTATGTTATACATACTTTCATTAAAATCTAAAGGTCTTGGCTAACACAGACCGCAAAAATAAACACAGTTGCAGTCGGTCTGGCATTGCTGCCAGCATCTTGCCTTTAAGAAAGAAGACAGGAAAGAGAATATACAAGAAAGAAAGGAAGGAAGGCATGCAAAATAGGAATGGAGGCAGTGATAAAAGCAAGGAAGAAGTGCAAACAAGAAAAGAAGAAGGCTAAAAAGGAAGGCAGGCAAAAAAGAAAGGAAGGAAAACATTAAAGATGGAGAAAAAGAAAGGAAGGGAGGTAAAAAAGAAAGAGGGAAAGCAAGGAAGAATGAAAGAAAGAAAGGAGGCAGGAGGAAGGAGAAAGAAGGTAAAGGCAGAAAAAGAAGAAAAGGGAAAAAGGCAAAAAAGAAAAGGAGATATGAAAGAAAGGCAAACAGAGAAAGAAGGACAGAAGGCAAATATTCAAAGAGGAAAGAAGGTAAGAAAGAGAAAAAGAAGGAAAGTAAGGGGAAAAATGAAAGAAAGCAAATAGTGAAGGAAAGAAAAAGGAAAGAAGACAAAAAGAAAAAAGGTAGGAAAAAAGAAAAGGATGCAAAAAGAAAGGAGAGATGGAGAGAAAGAAGGCAAAAAAAGACCGAAAGAATTAAAGGAAGAGGGAAAGAAGGTTTGCCATATAAAATATTGGCTACTAAAACCCAAATTACATCCTTTATGGTTAAATAGAAGTGCGCAGCAACTTAAAAAATATTAAGTTTGGTTTACTTCCTAGACAAAATTTATTAAGGAACCAGGGGTGATATGAGTCCAGGAACACCAAATAGTATGCTGTGAAATAGCTGAAGTCAGATAAACAAAAGCCACTCCAAAAGGAAGTTCCAGCTGTATTGGCAGAAGACAGGAAATAATAAAGGTGGGATGTGCCCTGTGCTCACTTCAAAAGCGTTCTGCTATGACACCAGGCAACTCTAAAGAAAAGATAAAGTTAATACAAAAACACTGGTACGAAAGGGAACTACCTTGTGTGTGGATGTCCAGCTTGTCATATAGCAACATGCAGTTTCTCAAAATGAACTTAAATAGTGATGTAAGTCGGCTGACCCATTGCCCCATGCAGTAGCAAAATTGAATGACACAACAACAGACCAATGGATGAAAAAGAGGTGGCCTAAAGCCCTTCAGGTGTGTGTCTATAATACATAATATTTTAGGATAATCAAATAGTGTTGGCTAACGCCAAACTTGAAAGATCACTGGCAAAGACAGTAGGTTGAAAAGGCGAGACCTATTGCCTTTCCAGTGCTTGCTGTTTTTTTTGTGCAGATGTTTGTTGATGAAAGCTGTAATTGCTTTGCCACAAATTTCAACTAGGTGTGATTCATTTGAAACTTTCACCCTGGGATACATGTATTTTGAGTGTTCAATAATGCCGGGGCTAGCATGTATATAGGTGTAGTTTTTTCGTGAAAGGGACATATAGTAGCAATTTTGGTGTTTTATATTACTTTTGATGACAGATTTCTGAGATTTACATTTTTATTTGTGCTAGATCTATGGTCTTACGATAATTGTATTCATTTTTCATACATCTGTCTTGGTGCGCAGATATATAGTACTGATTTACCTTAATTGCAAACAATCTATTAAAATCATTGAAGAAAACATTACTGCTGTATATTCTGTACTTAAAACAAGTAAGATGAAAGGAAATTAAACTCTAAAACGTTAACACAGACTATGACTCCTAATAACAGTCGGAAGGAAGTCTTTTGAACCCGTTCGCTGCATTTGTCGGCCAACGGCCGTCGTGAGCACTACCTCCATAGTGCTGCGCACGTCCGTTGGCCGACGCCGCCCCGCCCGCACACGGAAACGCCCGTGGAAGATTTTACGCCGCGGTTAAAGGGTTAAATTTTAGCATGTGACCTAAAACATTGGTGCGTTTTCTCTGCCTCTTCAGGTCACTTCTGTCCTTGACACTTCATCATTGCTGTGAATCAAAATCGGCCATCAAAACCCAGGCCTCAGGACATTTCCACAGGACGTTGTTATCCTCCTTACCACACTCCTCAAATTATGTTGCTGCACAATGCACCATGGGATTGTCTCCTTGAAATCTATGTTATACTGCATTTTCTGATGGATACTTATACCCACATACATGGACCCAGAGATTTTTTTCTCAGCAATTCCCTCATGCGCAGTAGGTGGCATCGTGCAAGTCTGCATCCGGTCTGACGTGCCCCAGAAGGGACATCGAGGCCACATATACTTGTCACATCTGCACATCAGTGTCATTTCTTTTCTATCCTCGTCTCCTGGCACAGTTCCAGAGCTCACTCCCTTGATTCTGTCATCTTACAGAACACTGTTGCACAATTTCCTCTAGTATACAAGGGACCTGTCTCCTCCCAAAACGTCAGGAGTTAATCCCTGCAAGGATTGCCACCAGAAACAGATGTCAATGATGGACCCTCACATGGTCGGTCTCTGGTGTCAGGGCTTCTTGAAACACTTGAAATCATGCGACAACTGTGCTCATATTAACTGTGAGGCCATACTCTATATCGCTGCCTCAGGAAACTGCGTAAGGCCTGTTGAAGTCGAGGACGTAGATGCATTCCCACTTTGGAGGCTGTTTTACAGAAATTTCGTCATCCTTCTGAAAATCACTAGGTAAATCAAAGTCCCAAAAGAAGCATAAGAAGCCGAAACACAAATCCCCTTCTTTCTGCCACTCTAGTCCAAAGAAGTCATGCCAACGTCAGTGTACCACACAATCTCAGTCTCCCGCAACATAGGCGACCGCTCCATTTGTTCCAATGCAGCCCACATTTCTGTGGCCGTAATAGATCCAAACTTTTAAAGAGGCCATGTTGTGGTTACACTGACATTGTTCCGGGTGCCAACCTGAATCTGAGGTCACCCATGCTCTCCTAATCCGGCTTCGAGAACTGCACCTGCTCCCCCTAACGTCAACTCCGGCACTGACCCTAGAGGAAGAACCTATACTCCCATCAGACTCTGAAGAGAATACACAGTTACCAGCAGCCAGAGCAGACTTAGAGTTACTCCTCACCTCAACAGAGCCCTCACTGACACTTTATTGGGTACTTGGGCAATACCAGTGTCTTGCTCCTCTGGTAACCGTCAGATTGCTAGGAGACATAGACCAGCTCAAGTAGCCTAATCATTCCTCCTCCACCACCAAAATCAGAAAGTCTTGTGGTACGAGCTCCACTAGTAGTTTTAACCCTAACTAACTCTTTCCCGGCTACACCTCAAAACAGTCCAAACACTTGGAAGGCTTTGGGGAAAGTATGTTCTCCTCTGCCACCCAGCGTTCTGATCCGTGAATGCAAGTTACTTCCTGGGGCATTACTCGTATGCATTGTGAGACCCAGTGAGTCTCATATTACCCGTGGTCCCTGATGCCTTATGAGCCAGTCTACATAAGAACAGTAAAGATTGTCTGGAAAGAGTGAAATATATCATTAGGTCAGGCCGGATACCACTGACAGTTTGAGTAGGGCAGTTGGTACCAACCATGCAGGGATCAGATCTACAGGCTTCTCCTGTGATATCCAAGCATCCCTCAAGGACTTGCCATTGGTGGCACCAGTCTCCTCTGAGACAAGGCAAGCTCAGCCCTGTACTGCCTTAAAGACATTAAAGCTACAGCTCCCCATCAGCTTTTCAGTGCCCCTGTGGCTGTCTCCCCAGCAATATCGCCCTGTTGAGGCTTCAGAAGGGGCATCCAACAACTGCAGATCTGCAATCTGCCTCCTCAACAGCAAACCTCCCTTTTGAGGCAGAGGTCAGGGATCCAGCTGACGGCACCCAGGCCCTAAGGAGCAATGCACTACCCAGCCCCCCTGCCACCGCAAATCCCCTTTACTATACATTCAGCCGTTCATTGTCACCCTTTATGAGGCAGAATAGGTTGATACCTTCATGGGTAACAAAACAATCCATCGGACAGATAGATGCTTGAAATCCTACAGAATAGTTAAGCCCTACCCTTCATATCCACCCCTCCAAACAGCCCACCTACACAACACCAACTTCTGGAGGACCACTTGTCGATTCTATGGAAGGAAGTCCAGCCTCTCTTGAACAAGGGAGCCATTGAGAGGGTGTCGGCATCAGAAATCAAAACAAGTTGCTATTCCCTTTACTTTTTAGTGCTGAGAAAGGATGGATGTCTTCATCCTGTTTTCGATCTTCGCCTTGTGGCCTTCCTCAAAAAGTATAAGCTCAAGATGATCACTCTGGCCCACGTTTCTCTCTGCCCTGGACCAAGGCGAATGGATGATGGCATTGGATTTGCAGGATGCCTACTTTCACATCGCTGTCCTACAGTCCAACAGACGTTACCTGTTGTTTCAAGTAGGCCAAACGCGCATCAGGTTTTGATGCTTCCCTCTGGCCTCACTAGCGTTCCTTGGATGTTCGCAAAAGTAATGGTTGTGGTCGCTGCACATCTTTGGGGGTTGGGAATTCTATTCTTACCATACTTTGATGACTGGTTGCTAAAGGCGGGCTTACCTCAATTAGTCATGAAATACTTCCAGATGACCGCCAACATTTCTGGTTTTCTCCATCACTGTGCCAAAGTTGCAGCAGAATATTTCGCAGAAACAGGCGTTTATTGGAGTCATCCTGGATCCTGTGTATTCAGCTCATTTCCTACTTCTCAACGAGTCCAGGACATTTGTGCTTTCATCCCAATGTGTCAACCTTTTATCTGGGTCTCCGTGAGAGAAGCTCTGTGACTTCTTGGCATTCTGCTGATACTTCATACAAGGTGGCATTTGCACGCTCTGCAGTGGGGCGTTAATCTGTCCGACTCCATCCAGGTGTCTTGAGAGACTACAAACGGATTTCAGTGGTTCTTGCTGGCCCGCTTTTGGCCCTACTCCATCAGCAATACACAGTTGTGATTCATGCATTGTTGCTGGGTGGGGTAGGTCTTATGGAAGAGGTGGAAATCGGAGGAAGCTGGTCTTTGCTTGAAACTACTCCCCACATCCGTCTGTTGACATTGCAGGTAATTTGTTTGGCACTAAAAGCCTTCCTTCTGACCATCAAGGTGGAATGTGTGCAGGTCCTCATGGACAACACAACTGCCATGTGGTACTGCAACAAGCAGGGTGCAGTGGGGTCTTAGGCGCTGTGCCAACAGGCTATGTTCCTCTAGAATTGGCTGAATCATCAGGACATTTCTCTCATCATTAAACACCTGGCTAAAACTTTAAACACCAGGGTGCACTGACTAGTGAATCACAAATGGTGACTCCACTCAGAGGTGGTGCAGCAAGTCTTCCAGCAGTGGAAAGAACCCTGGCTCAATCTTTCCGCCACTGCTGAAAACTTAGTGTCTCAGCTCTTTTACATTGGACTTTCCAAGGTGATTCTCCCTCGAAGACGGCTTTCAGCTTGTATGGAGCTCAGGGCTCCTGCATGCCATTCCTCCTCTACCTCTCCATGCCAAAGTTTTTAATAAAATCAGGAAAGACTAGGCCCAAGTCATCCTACTGGCTCTGGATTGAGCCGGGAGAGTGGGGTACCTGGAACATCTGGCCATGAGCATCTTCGGCTGCCACTTCAGCTGGACCTTCTGTTTCAGCAGTAGGTCAGAATCTTGCATCTGAGACTGTACAGCATGCACCTCCATGCTGCCTCCCGAGATAACCAATGTAATTTTAGCAGCCAGATATCCTTCCACCAAAACAATCTATGTGGTATGCTGGGAGAAGTTTGTTGTTTGCTGTTTTTCTCGGCATATCCAATCTTTACAAGTCAGTTGTCTGATGTTCTCTCTTTCTCCCTTTCCTTATTCAAGCAAGACCTGCTGTGGCAACTGTTTTAGGTTATTTGTCAGCCCTTAGGCTTTTTTACGATGGCCTGATCAGCAGTGTCTGTTTAAATCGCCTGTTATGAATCATTTTCTAAAAAGGCTCACCCACATGTTTCAGCCGAAATCTTTTGTGAGGCCTCAGTGGGGCCTGAATTTGGTTCTGACATTTCTGATGTGCACCCATTTGAGCTAATGCATAGCAGTCCTGTAATGTTATGATTTTGAACACCATGTTCCACATAGCGATCATGTAATCGCTGGGGTGAAATGCAAGCACACTCTGTTCTGTATTTGTATGCTACCTTTTTTATGGACAAAATCAATTGCACCAAGAGCTGTCAGGTGGACAATCCAATCTATGTGGGGTTTTCTGGAACAAAGAAGAGAAAAGCGATGCAAAAGCAGCCATTTCTACATTTTGCTTTGTATAAAAATCTGCTTTGGATTAGCCAAGAAACAGCCTCCTAAAGACCTGTCTGCTCATTCTGCAACAGCAAAATTACTACCACCATACTGGTGTGCAGAGTGCCTGTCTTGGACATCTGCCAGACTGCTATGAGGACATCAGTTCACATGTTCAAAAGCTCTACTGTTTAGATAGCCATTTCCGACAGGAAGGGTCTTGTGCCTGCTCTGTCCTGCAGAACTTCTTGGTGTAAGCCAATCCACAGACCTGCCACCTGGGTGTTACTGCTCTGGTATCTAATCATACGGTGAATAATCTGCCGTTAGAGGTATCCATCCAGAGCGCAAGTTGTTTATCTTCAGTAATGCTCCCTGTTCTGTGGGATAGGCTCCTTTTCTTCATCTTATACAAAAAGTAAAGTTCCAATTGTAGATCTCCACACTGTCAAATCTGATTAATGAGGCCTCTGCATCTTACGGTGCAGATAGATAACAGAAAGAAACTGACATTGACACATCGGGGTGCCATTTATATGTGGCACTGACATCACTTCTTGGGCAGGGCGGAAATTCGGGACACATACCAGTACAAGAGGCATGTCAGAGAAAAAATATCCAGACCCAGTCTGGCACCTGAAGTGTTTACAAGGTTGGAAATGTGTGGTTAGATTATCGGCCAGAAAGAGCATTACCGAAGGTGAGGAAATTGTTTTTTTTATCACTAGTTTATGCCTCTGTCTTTTCATACACGGATAGCACCCGGTCCTTATTCTGAGGAGACTCCAAGACGTTAGAAGATCAAAACACACCAAGAAGAACACCATTTCAAGTGACAAGCACTAAACATAATTGTGACACATTAGTAAATAACTGAAAATTAAGTGTTCTAAGTATACTTCCTCAACCTCCTATTAGACAAGAAAGAGGGGAGGCCTAACTGAATTAAAGGACTGGTGACATGAATACTTAAGCATTTTTTCTTTTTAATCTTTCATACCTATTACCCACAATCACTCTAGTTTGTATCATTCTTAACTTTTGGTCTTAAAAAGAAATGTACATTGTTTAATATTTCATGTAATCAACGTTCTCTTCCAGGGGATACGCCTCAATAGTCATAAGCACTGAATAATCCCCGCCCATGTGTGGGATACCGGAGCATATAGAAATGTACATATATATATATATCACTGCTCCTGGTTGCCCATTTTGTAAGTGATCTATACGCGGCAGTCCAGCCGTGAAGAAGCACCACCCCGCTAACCCAGGGGGCTGCGAAGCTTTGACATTTGCCGAGCCGTAATTGCGGTGCAGTGGGGCAGGATTGAGGACAGACCAGCACACACTGGCCCATTTGAGGGCTTTGAATGTATCCAGCAGCAAAATACGTGCATCCATAAATTGATTATATTTTTTTCTGGCACTACAACCCCCATAAGACTTTGCACGGTATTCAACAGAGCAGCAAATTCAGGTGCGTGCAATTAAAGACATTTAAAGAGAGGGTGGGACCAGAATGAGCACTTTCCCAACTGCTAAGCCTCTGAGGAAGGAGTCATTGAACTATGAAACGCGTCAGGCGATAATAGCAGGACGGCTGTGAAAGAAATCTGTATGCCGGTTGCTGTCCATACCTATTAAAGGGCTTGTACCTCAGCGCTGCTGCACGAGTGCTTCTTACAAAATGGGAAAAAAGAGCAGTGATATATATATATATATATGTTGGGAAACCAAAAGCGCCTAGCCTTCCCACGACATACATATATACATGTATATAAACACATCAATATGCAGCCTAACACAATTCCAATAGGGCAACATGCCAAAATTACATAGGTTTATCTTGTACAAAAAATAATCTTACACATAAACTCTGTAAAAGAGAATATACACTGTAAAGGTGTCATACAAGAAAACCTTTATTTTCAGACAAGAAAAGTAGGTAATAGCAGGCAGTTGGCCCATAGGCTGCATAGTTGGATAAACATCACAGTACAGTAAAAAACTGGCACCTTGCCTTTAAGGCTTCCATGAACTTGGACACCGTGCCTTTAAGACCTCCAGGAGCCCCTCTGCTCCCATCATGCACCAAAAGTGACAGGTCAGTTCTTTTTTCCGGCTCCTTCTGTGAGGATCCTGGAGCTTGAGCTCGACAATTTTTGATTATCTTTAGTCAGAAATTGTTTTATTCTCTCATTATTTGACATTTTTGACTGCAGGTTTATATTTATTTATCTTTTCTGACATTTTAACATACTTTTTTCTGTCAGAATGCCAGCATTATTCCACAAATGTCCATCTTGTGGTAAAAAGATTGCCATCTTCACACAAGCCAGATACTTGCAATTATTGTCAGCAGTTTTCGAAACTGACTCTTCGGGACAGAGAGTGGATTAGACTCCATGCCTTGATAGAGAGAAGTACAAGTCATCGTAAAATTGCTCTTGGGAGTGGCCAAGGCCCTTCTTCTCTTCAGGAACATCGAAAACGGCGAAGATCTACCACTCCTGAGTCCAGAAAGAGACAGATTCCTGACTGCTCGCCGTCGGCGTTGAGATCGCTGTCGAAAAAGCAACAGAGACACTCATCAGCGTCGCACAAAAGTAAGTTGACGTCGAGACATACTTCGGGCTTGAAGTATGCTGGTCCCGAGAGACCAAGCACCTGTCGACGTCGAAACATCTGTCGACGGCGAGGAACACTCTGCCACCTTCTAGGAGGTCGGCGTCGAGAGGTTCGCTGGCGAAGACCCTGCCGAGAGCTTACCGACTGTCGACGCCGAGATCTCCGTCGCAGTCTGAGGCGCTCACTGGTGAGAAAATCGCCGCCAAAGAAGTGCTTTAGGCGATCGACGTCGAAGTCTCCTGTTCGCCGGCGAGGGCTTTCGACGTCGAAGACGACACCAAGATCTCGGACACAAGAATCCTCCAGCATCTCGCCGCCAAGAAAGTCGGCGTCGAAGACAGCACAGACGATGTCATTCAGGCATCGGTAGACATCGAGCGACAAAACTTCTGTAGTCTTCTCTGAGGAGGTTGCAGAGGAGGCAAGGTCGACGTCGAGGTCACGACGTTCAACGTCGAGACTTTCATCATCCCCAGGCGTTAACATCGTCCAGTTTTCACCGGAGGTCTCTCCGGTTCCGCCAAAGAAGTCACATCCTTTTAATCTTTCGCCAAGGTGGCTGGAAGGTACTGGACATTCTGTAACAGGGGGTGCTGGTCTTATAAATCCTTATTCGGATTATTCTCGCACCTACTCTCCGTCAAGGGGTCGCAGAACTCCTCCTGCAACGAAATCAAACGGGGATCTCTCCAGAAAGAACCCCGAGAAGGTCAAGGTCTCCATCCTCTCGCCACACAAAATCACGGGAGGGAGTTCGTTCACATCACACTCCTTCTCCCAAGAGGAGGAGCGAAGATCTCCAACGTGGTCAACATCCACCAGATCTTCTATCGGGAACTATTCCCCAACTCTTTTTGCAACACCGCCATCCAGAGTTTCGCCAATTGGCGACATCAGAACCTTCAATGACGTTCTCTGCAGAGGGACCAAAAAGCTCAACATCAGTATGTCGGCCCGACGGTCTCCACAGCCGTTATATTCGAGACTCTACACCATCGTTCGTCAACCAGGCCTCTACTGCCTTTAGTCCCAGGCCTCATAGAGCCTGCCATGCAGACTTTCTTAACCCCTGCCACAGTGGGGTCTGTACCATCTCGTATTTCCAAAAAATACATGGCACCGACTCAAGACCCGCTTTTCCTGCGCTCCGACCCCCCTCCAGATTCAGTCATTGTGGCGGCAGCCAGAAAGGCACACTCTACTGCATCTTCTTCGTCAGTTCCTCAAGAGAAAGATAGCAAGAATATGGACTCTCTGGGAAAGAGGATGTGTAATACCTCGGCCTCTGTGATGAGTTGCCAGCGCTTCAGGTCTCCTAGGGAGGTATGATAGGTGGCGGGGGCACTACTGAGGGTGGCGGGGGCACTACTTAAAGAACAACGGGCCTCCTCCCTTAAACCAATTGCTCCGGTACTTGATATTTATAGGGCAAGAGGCGTGAGTGTGGCGCTTTATGGGGCGGAACGCTGGGGTGCGCAAAAAGTGGACCAGCTGTCTTGTTCAGAAAATAAATTTCTCAAGGACTTAATGGGGCTCCCATATAGCACTCCAACCTTACCACTACTGCTTGACATGGGTAGCTGTCCCATTAGTGACTAGGCAAGGTTGCGTCCTCTCCTTCTTTGGGCTCGCATTTGGAGAGTCCCCAAACTGGCCAGCTACGCAGACGGTTTGAAAGAGGTCCTATCGATGCCTGGTTGGCCCAAAATTAGCTGGTTGAGGGAAGTTAAGCGACTACTGGTAGAATTGGGTCTAGAAGAAACTTGGCAGTTAAGAACTGCTCCCCCCAAGTCTGTCTTGAAAAAACTGTACTGGAGATGGGTGTTAGACGGGCGAAACACTAATCCCAAACAATGTAGGTCTACTGCTGAATTTCTTTTAGTGAAGGAGGTCCCATTTTGCAAGCCCTACCTTGATATTATATCAAAACCCAGAGACAGGGCATTGTATTTTAAATTTAGAGTAGGAACACTTCCCGTGGGTGATCTAACTTCTAGGTGGAAGGCCCCGGCCCAGACGATTCCTTTTTGTCCGCATTGTATGAATAGGAAGTTCCCCACTTCCTATTCGAATGTCCCGCATATGAAGCTCCACGTCGCAGGTGGTTGAAACCTCTTTGTAGAGAGTTAGGCACCAGACACCATAGGGAGGCCTTGCAAATTTTGAAAACGGATTCGCGGCCCCTTTTTGCCTGTGGCTTGGCGAAGTTTTTAAGCTGGGCATGGCTGATCAGATCAAATAGGCTTTTGTATCTTGTTTAATCCTGGTTATACAATGTACCTTTTTATGTAATTTATTGGCGCCTTCGTACTATGAATTGTTATGAACTGGCTCCTTTTATTTAAAAAAAAAATGTGTGTATATGTATTGCTTTTTAAGACATGCTCTTTGTCGAAATAAAGCCTCTTTGGTTTGGTTTGGTATGATAGGTCTCTCTGGGACTCCCTTGCCAGATTCACAGAAAAACTCCAGAAAGAAGACCAACAGGACTTTCAGGAGATACTGCACGAGGGGGGCTTGTTGGCGAACCAGGTTATAAGTACGGCTGCAGACTCCTCTGATCTGGCGCCTACGGTTATTCACACGGTGTCTGCTCCAGACGCTCGGCTTGGCTCCGTCTCACAGGCCTGAAGCCAGATGCCCAACGGAGAAATGTCAACCTTCCGTTTAATGGGTCTTGACTGTTTGGTTCTCATGCGGATGATGAGATGGCAAAGATGAAGACCGAATTGGATACTGTGAAGGTCGTTGGTTTAGAGAAGCGGAAAAAGTTCAGGAAATGCTTCCGCCCGTATGACAGACGTTCCTCCCAACAGAGGGTTCAAACCCCTCAGTGGTCATCCCAAAATCAGCAACTGCAGAGGTCTCAGTTCCATCAATGACGACCTGGTAGAGGGAGAGGAAACAACATGCAGCAGTCTTCAGCTGCTAAGCAGCCAGCCAAACAATGAGCAGAGGCTTCCTTCGTGCCCATTAGTCACTCCGTTAGGGGGAAGTGTCACTTTTCTTCTGGAAGAGTGGTAATCAATAACAAACGACAAATGGGTGCTGAGTATTGTTCAAAATGGATACTTGCTGAGGTTCAACGCCCCACCTCCATCAATTCCACCTCAAAGCATATCCAATCATCATCTTCTACTTTTGCAGAAAGAGGTGGACAGTCTTCTACAAAAGAACGCCATAGAGAACGTCCCGAAATAACAGCAAGGACAAGGAATTTCCTCTTGTTACTTCCTAGTCGATAAAAGAGGCCTGACAAGAGAATACAGACCTATTCTAAATTTCAGATGTTGGCCCTACACCAGATTTTTCCACATCTGCATCAGGGAGACTGGATGTGTGCTATAGACTTGCAAGATGCCTACTTCCATATTCCAGTGTCCAGGGGGCATCGCAAGTTTCTCAGTTTTCAAATAAACCATCAACATTTTCAATTTCGAGTACTACCGTTCGGGCTCAAGTCAGCCTCCTGAACGTTCTCGAAGTGCATGGTGGTGGTGGCAGCATTCCTACGCAAACGCAAGATCTTCATTTATCCCTATCTAGACGATTGGCTACTGAAGAGTGCCACTCCTTCTCTACTTCAGAGCCATCTCAACTACTGCCTTCAGCTGTTGAACACGCTGAGACTTCATGTCAACTTAAAGAAGTCGATCCTCAACCCGACCCAGAAGATCCATTACCTGGCGCCTCGCTGGATACCGCGAAGGCAAGCGTGTCCCCTTCGGAGGAAAGGTTATCTTCAATCAGAAGCAAAGGTCGCCATCTCAGTGCAAATCATGTCACAGTCAGATGGGTCTCGTCACTGTTGAGCTCCATGGCCTCTTGCTTGTTCATCGTCCCCAATGCCAGATTGAACAAGCGTCCTCTGCAACAGTCTCTGGAAGACCAGTGGATGCAAGTCTCTGTTGGGCCGTTGGGAGGACCATGTGACCCTACCTCAGTCTGCCGAGGATTCCATCCGATGGTGGATGAAACGGACACACCTGCTAAAGGTAGACCCTTTTCATCAAGACATTCCCACTCAGACTATAGTCACAGATGCTTCCCTGCAAGGTTTGGGAACACACATGGGATCCCTTCAAGTGCAAGGTCTCTGGCCGGAGACAGAGCGAGAATATCACATTAACTTCCTCGAGTTACGAGCCGTTCATCTGGCTCTCAAGTCTCTGTATCCTTCTCTCCAGTCCAGCTCCCTCTTGGTTCAGACAGACAACACCACAACGATGTATTATCTGAACAAGCAGGGGGGCACCAGGTCGAGGACGCTCTCTCTGGAGGCACAGACCATTTGGAAATGGCTTCTGGCAAGAGGACTCAGCATCGTGGCCATTCATCTTCCGGGTTCCATGAACGTCCAAGCAGACTCTCTAAGCAGGGACTTCGTAGAAGCGCACAACTGGGTGCTAAACGCCAAAGTCATGCAAGACATCTTTCGGCAATGGGGAGTGCCAGACATCGACCTCTTCACAGACGCGGCCAACACCAAATGTCCCGTCTTCGCGTCCAGGTTTCCCCAAGCAGGATCACGAGGGAATGCCCTTTTGATAAACTGGTCTCAGATATTACTGTACGCCTTTCCACCGCTTCCACTGATCCCGGCAGTGATCAACAAATTTTACAGGTCCAACACCAGAATGATCCTGATAGCTCCGGAGTGGCCAGGTCAGTGGTGCTACCCGGACCTTCTACAGTTGTCCGAGGTGCCACACCGGAGGTTGCCTTGCCATCTGGATTTGTTGTCCAAGAACGAGGGGAGAGTGCTTCATCCCAATTACTCCTCCCTCAGATTGACAGCATGGCTCCTGAGGTCATTCAGTACGGACACCTAGACCTACCAGCGGATTGTATGACGGTCCTGAAAGAAGCCAAGAGACCTTCCACCAGAAAATCCTATGCTTTCAAGTGGAAGCGGTTCTACCTGTGGTGTAGGGGCAATGCTCATGATCCTGTCAAGGGTCAAAAGCAGGTACTGTTGCCATATCCACTACATTTGGCCACATCTTTCTCGATTAAGGTGCACCTAGCAGCTATCACTGCATACAGGAAATCTGCATCTCAGATCTCTTTTTTCAAAATGCCAGTAGTTAAAGATTTCCTTGAAGGACTGAAAAAGGTTTACCCCCCAGTGAGATCCCCATCTCCTCCTTGGGAGCTCAACATAGTCCTTACAAAACTTATGGGTGCTCCTTTTGAACCGAATCACAAGGCTTCTCTGCAACATTTATCATGGAAAACTGCCTTTTTAGTCGCCATCACTTCTGCCCGCAGGGTTAGTGAGATCCAGGCTTTGTATTGTAGAGAGCCTTATACTTTCTTTCATGCCAACAGGGTGGTTTTAAGGACCCATCCGAGTTTCCTGCCAAAGGTGGTCTCAGATTTCCACATCAATCTGACAATTACTCTTCCCACCTTTTTTCCCAATCCCTCTACTCCCCCGGAGAGGTCTCTTCATTCTTTGGACCTCAAGAGGGTTTTGAAATTTTATCTTGACAAAACTAAGTCCTTGAGACACACGGACCGGTTGTTTGTTAACTATAGTGTCATAAATACCGGTTCAGCAGCTTCTAAGAGATCCATCTCTAGATGGATAGTTTTTGCATATCTTTGGCCTACCAACTAGCTAACCAGGTTCTTCAGGGCAAACCCAAAGCACATTCTACCAGGGGGAAGGCTTCTACTACGGCCCTACTAAGAAATGTGCCTATGTCAGAAATTTTGTAAAGCAGCGACTTGGCGCTCAATTCATACTTTAACCCACCATTACTGCTTGGATTCTAATGCACAGGCGGATGCCCAAGTTAGGCAAGCCTCTCTGAGGAATTTATTTACTTGATGTCATGTTAAGATGCTCTGTTACTGGTTTTCTATACTATTTGCTCATCCGCGAGGTAGTGGGTATGGGCTTGCTACTCTTATTTAGTGCTTATGACTTTATGAGTATCCCCTGGAAGAGAAGGATTAGTTACTTACCTGTAATCTAAGTTCTCTTCCAGGGGTATACTCATCCAAGTCATAAGCAACCCTCCTTCCTCCCCGGACAAGCATTTTTAGTATATTTTTTGTAGTGATTGCATCTTTTAATCAGGTTGTTACAAGTTAGTACACTGTAAAAAAAGAACTGACCTAACTGTCACCTGTGGTGCATGATGGGAGCAGAGGGGCTTCTGGAGGTCTTAAATGCACGGTATCCAAGTTCTTGGAAGCCTTAAAGGCAATGTGCCAGTTTTTTACTGTACTGTGATGTTTATTAATCTATGCAGCCTATGGGCCAACTGCCTGCTATTACCTACTTATCTTGTCTGAAAATAAAGGTTTTCTTGTATGACACTTTTACAGTGTATGTTCTCTTTTACAGAGTTTATGTGTAAGATTATTTTTTGTACAAGATGAACCTATGTAATTTTGGCATGTTGCCCTATTGGAATTGTGTTAGGCTGCATATTGATGTGTTTATATACATGTATATATGTATGTCGTGGGAATGCTAGGCGCTTTTGGTTTCCCAACAAACACATATATATATGTATATTTCTATATGCTCCGGAATCCCGCACATGGGCGGGGATTATTCAGTGCTTATGACTATGATGAGTATTCCCCTGGAAAAGAACTAGGATTACAGGTAAGTAACTAATCCTTCAGTACTATGTATCTAAATTATGCTAAAAACAAGAGTTTTGTTTGGAATTGAATTATCATTAGCTTATGTGGTACACTTGAAGGAATTCTTGTACCAATTTTATGTTTTCATTCAAATTAATAACTGCAGGGGTGTCACTTTTGTAAAAGAGATATCTACACAGTACAGGGCCTCCAGATGGCCACACAGCTTGTGTCGTAGTTACTTACGGAACCACTGCACAACCTGGGGTCTTACCTTGGTACACACATTGGTACACACGCCTGTCAAAAAGGTCTCTGTGCCTGAAGACCACATGACGGATGGATGAACTCTCCTGAGAGCAACCCTACAGATGACAGCGAATGCAGAGTACCTTTTCTTCATGTGGCGAGTGCTCACTGGCCAGTCTTTCCAAAGCTTACTACTCAACACCCATTACTTCACGAATGCATGATTTAGCATGAGTTTCCCCTGCAGGACCACAGTCCAAGAACTTTTAACAGCCTTTTTATGAGGTTCCTTAAGCTAAACGGTGCATATGCTAATATGAACATTCGGCTGGAAAGATTGTATTTGAAAACCTTGTTGAAACTGTGCACTCCAAAGGGAGTCTATGGTGGCAGCAGATTCAAGGACACCTGGCTATCAGGAATGTCAAAGATCTCTTGGGCTTTCAACATCTACAGGTTCTTCATAAAACATAGGAGTCCTAGGCGAGTTACGACTATTATAAGACTGTGTAAAGGACTTCAGATATAATATGTAATGTCCCTTTGTAAGAAATTGGGTTATTAGTGGAGAGGGATGGAAGCCCCACTCAAGTAATAAACACAATACTTGTCAGGGTGAACCACAAAAGTCACTAAACCCAAGTTTAATCCTCTGGTAGTTTGGCACAAAAGTTAAAAAAAAAAAAGGCTTAGCTTAGATGCAATGTGTAAAGTATTTATGCAGCAGTTAAAGAGTAATAAAGTAAAAACACAATAAAAAAAGAAATCACAAAACAATTTAGAAAGATAGAGTAAATAGAAATTAATAGAATGACACCAATACAATAACAATCCAATCAGTAGAACCGGTGATATGATTTTGTTTTACATTTTAAGTGCACCAAGAAGTTCAAATCGTGGTTATCTGGTCCCACTGGAAGGCTATAAAGTCTAAAGTTCGGGCTGACCGCAATAGAGCGGGCGTTGGATACAGAGACCAGGTTCACCCCGCAGAAGAGTTACCTTCTCAAGTCCACACAAGAAGCTGCCATTCCCGGGGGCAAGATCATTGTTAGTGCGAGGAGCAGGTTGAGCGCTGTGGATGTTCCCTGTTTTGGCACGAAGAGCCAGTCGTTGCAAATGCTTCACGTTGGTGTTCGTCGTATTTGGTCTCTGTGTGAAGTGCAGGTTTCGCTGGAGCTTCGCATTGGCAGTCGTCGTGGACGGTTGATGTTTGGTGAGAAGAATTCACTTCACGGTGCGAGGAGGCCGAAATGTCTGTATTTTCACCTTGAGTTCAAAAGCAGTTCACTGTGATGCCAGCCAAGGCTCCAGGACCTGTGGGTACCTCTTGAGGATCAGGACTCACTCCAGCAGAGACCAACAGCAGGGCATTGGGCAGGTCTAGTTAGTGCTGGTCACCTAGGCAGTTGGAGGGAAGCCTCTGGAAGCTTGTTGTGTCCCAGTAGTTCAAACAGGAGGTCAGCCGACTGACCCTTTGTGTCACTTCTGGGAAGCCTGTGTTCAAGGCAAGCAGGTCCAGCCTTCCTTCTTCAGTCAGCAGAGGTGTCCTCCTTCTGGATCTTACATAGGTCCAGGACTGTTCTGAAGAAACGTTCTCAAAATGCCACTTTCATCCCCAGTGCCAGCCTGTGGGGGAGGAAGCCCCCTTTGTCTAATCATCTCTTTTTTCCTGGGTCTGGCTACAAACTGTCTAGGGTAACAAAGAGCAGACGGGCCTAGGCGTGAGCAGCGTTTGTCAACGGCAGGGCAGGCAGCCTATTGAAGTCAGATAGAGGATGGGCAAGTCCTCAGGCTAACATTTGAAGATCAGGAATGCTGATTACAATGCCTCAGGACGTGAGTACCTTGCCCCACACTCAAGGTCCTTTGGTCTCCTTGTCTGATGGGGATACACAAAACACCACAGGAGAGTCATTCACAATCGTGACCTTGTCACTGGTGGAAGGCACATTTGGTTTAGGCAGAAAAATGCCAACTTTCTAAAAGTAAACACAAGGAGATGATGGACGGAGTGCTGAAACTTTTCAGACACTCACTTTGTGTTGGCTTTGTTCGCCCTAAGTTGGCAGGGTATGCCCAAACCTGGGCCCCTTTCTCACTATGCATCTGGATTCAAGCTAGCCTCGCTGATGAGGGGGTGTTACCCTGAAGCCGGTCCCAGGATGCTTGTTTCTGGTTCAGGGAAAACCTGGCTTGGCAGTTCGGGCTGGACTTTTCCCATGAGGCACAGGGTCAAGACTGATTTGCATATAGCTGAGTCTGAACTGGGGTGGTGAAGTGAGCTAAAGAATGGTGATGGATTCAATCCAGATCTGTGACTGGGGGTGAGTGTCTGAAAAGTTTCAGCGCTCCATCCAACATCTTGTGTTTGCAACTTTCTAAAAGTGGCATTTTCAAAATAGTAACTTAACATCCAACTTTACCATTAAAGAGGATTTTAAATTAAAATTCATTTCAGTGTAAGAAGCATTTTTCTATCTATTCTCAAATTGACGTTATCACTTACTAAGTGTGAGAAGGTAATCCAATGTTCGTCTATAGGAGAGATAGTCTTACAACAGTGAAAAACTATCTTAGGAGTTTTTTTTACTGTCCGGACATGTAAAACCTAAACACACATGATCTATGTTTCAAATACCACGCATGGTGGCTTGGGCCTACCTTAGGGGTGACTTATAAGTATTAAAAAGAAAGATTTATGACTGGCAAAACTGCTCTACAGGATGAAGTGGGAGGCCTGATGTATGTGTACAGGGCTTTTTGGGCCTTTAGTGCGTGGCACAATGAGTGCTCCAGCCCACTAGTAGTATTTAATTTATACACCATGGATAAATGTAGTACCCTTTACTAGGGACTTACAAGAAAAATAAATGTACCAATCGGGTGCAGGCCAGCCTTACCATGAGTTCAAGGAAGAGGACAAGCACTTTACCACTGGTTAGACGGGAAAGGTGCACAGAATCCTAAAAGTCCAGCAAAAACGGATTCAACAAAGGAAGACGAGGGAAGGCGAAGATTTGGGTTGGCCCTGCAGAAAGAACTAGGTCCAATAGTTTTCTTATTTGGTCTTCATCTGTCCAGAGCAGAGTTTTCAGTCTTGAAGGAGGGCCAGGATAAGAGGTCTCTGAAGCATCAAATGCCTGGAATTTTTAGTATGCCTCAAGAAATCTCTAGTCATAGGATTTTTTAATATGTATGGAGGAGGAAAACCTGGAAAGTGACCTTAAAATCTAGAGGGCTTGCCTATCTTTGTCGATTATTCGATTCAGAGAAATCACCATATGTTTCCACAGCCTATTTTTACATTCAGTCCAAGTACCAATTACCATCCCTCTAAAAATTGTTGAGGCCAGACTACTGATGGCACTCCCTACATGGGGTCCCTTAAAAAGACTTGCACATTACCAACAAACGACTAACATTCACCCGAAAGAGCTTGATATTCTGGAATCTGGGCTGTTTACTTGTTACATAAAGTCCTTCATAACTGTCCTAAATGATCATGGGTGGTGTAGTCTCGACACGGATTTTGGAGCTCCCCGATTGGGCTCATTGCTACTATGGTTATGGTAAAGTTCAATATTTAATGCTGAAACATTCTTATAAGAATGACCGAGAAGAGTTGTTGTTTGACATTTCATGTAAAGAATTAATATTCAATATGCATGAAATATTCCATCAGTAAGTTTAGCAGCAAAGCGTACAGGTCATGAGTACAAAAAACTCCATACAGTTCTACATGAAATCTGGCACAGATTTGCATCCTAAAGGTGGGGAATTAGGGTTCCGGGGTACAGAAAGTTATACGTCTATTTATAGAGATTTAGACAGACTTATACATTGTACATGGGTAAATAGTTCTCAGGATATGCACTAATAGGGAACAAGCAAGAAGAAACATTTTCTACAGAATACATTCGGAGAATCTTTCATGATAGCATTACATTGGATTTCAGTTATTCTGACAGCTTGTTCGAGTATGCTAGTTGATGCATTGTACATCAATAGCCTTAGACAGTTGGGATGTCCTTGGTTAGGTGCATTGTGGCAAAAGTCTATGTGAATGCTCTCTATTTATTAGTATAGAACTCAAAATTATTTATTTAGAAGAATAAGCAAAAGTAGTAATCATATTGTGTTGTATTGGGTCATCAATGCAAAGTGAAGGACAGTGTAACCACAGTTTAGGTTAGCATAAGCTCAATTCATAATACATTTAATATAAAAAAGAAAACAACTCCCACAGACCCCTTCTAACATCAGTTGTGCCACATACCATTAAATTATCACTATGAAAAAAGGTCTTTCAAGAAAACACCTACAAGAGATAGCTAAACAGACTTGTTAAGAAATCATCCCACCTTCACAAAACTGTGTTTGGACATAAATGCATTCTAAGTCAAACAGATGGAAAAAATAGTTGCTAGGATTTTTTTTCAGCTCAAGAATTTTGCCTAATCTCATGTTTTCCAGCGTAACCCTTAGCCAGGAACGCATTATAAACAATAACAAAACAATGAATGTGAATGTTCTGTGAATGAGCCAATTGAGAGTGTTACCATCAAGAGTAAATCTCCTGCATTGTTGTTTTCCCTAGAATAATTTGCAACAGCCCCTCCCTACTGTAGAGGCTGACCCTGTAACGTAAAAGATATCGTAAAAAACCATCTTTAGATGTGCTGCGGCAGATCACCATAAGGTGACTGAGAGCCACACAACCTAAAAACAGAAGTTAATTGGCTGCATGGTGACGATCACTGAATCCACACATGCTGCTGTTTCTTTCTTACTAATCAGGAGGGAGGTGGTGGGGGTTCCTAGCCTAACATTAAATGTATCAAAGATACTAAAGCTGGGTAAATGCATTACAGATCCGGGATTATTTTTCACTATGCTTTACTGTGACAGCTAAAGCGATGGAGAGCTTCATTTTCAAATGGCCAGGGTATTTGCTACAAAAGAGCAGCATTACACCCCCCCCCCCCCCCCACCCCCTAAAGAAAGAGACAGCAGAAAATTATTTTGTAGCTGTACGAAATTACTACGCATGATGTCCTCACAGATTATTGCCCCATCTGCTTTGCTGGCTTGATTGGTGCCTGTGCTCCACCCTAAACGCAATTGAATTGACTGATTCCTAATTGGTATAGTTAACGTGCCTATACATTCCTAGTGTGTGGTGTAGAAAGCGCACCCAGGGCCTGGAAGGTAAATGTCACTTGTGGACTTCAGCACCTATTGTTCTGTCTACTAAAGTGACCGGGCAAACATGACTTCAGGCCTAGCCTGAAAGCTTGACTACTGCAGTTTAAAACCTACACATCAATCTGTCAAAAGAACTCTTTCTGACAGGAGAAAACATCTTTTTTAAATACAATGCACGTATTAATATTTAAAAGAAGGACCTGTAGAAATTGACATTAACATGTCCTTACAGTGGCCTGCACCCAAAAGCCATTTAAACTCTTAGAATGCTCTGTATCACCCATAGAAAACACTGGGAAGGGGGGTTGAATATTAATTCTACAATCTCTGGATTTGGACCAGTTAGCAATATGATTAAACCATTCTTAAATATTTTTTAAAACCCCAACGTAATGGAAAAGTCAGTTTTTGTGTTAATAAAATATTAAGTAAAACTAACTTGTAGAAAGGTACCTTTTTCCTTCGAGGAGCCCCTGGAGACTAATCGGCATTAGCTGTCCAGTTGTAGCCTAGTCTGTAATTAGCCCATATGAGGTATAACTGCTCCCAGAGACAATGGTGTGGGTGTAGGGCTTAATTTTCCCTTTCCCTGGCAGGCAGATCAGTTGGTGTGTACCCAGGAACTAAATGTTCTCAAATGTTAGGTGACCCTGACAGGCTGGTACTAAACCCAGTGTGTGGAGCATTGCACCTAGAACTAGTTCGATGTGACTACAGGGGAGGAGACTATCTGTTATCCTGGCCACACATCTGGGTGGACTCTATCTTGGATTTTAGGAGTGAGGGGGCACTGTGGGACTGTTTGCAGTAGAGCAGACCGAAACTGCTGCATAAGTGGGTAGGATAACCCATAGGACCTTTTACCCCATCGATTAGGGAGGGGCCAGGAATCACCCCCACCCACTAACTGGTGTCAGGCATAAATGTGGCAACCCTTGACACCCTCCTCAGAACACTTTCTGGACCGGCAGAAAATAACCTGAGAGGAGAGCCCTGTAGGACTGGGCCTTCTCTCTCGTCCCCAGAGCAAGTGAATTGACTCTAAGGTCAGTTGTCTGACCTGTGTGACTACAGGGCTACTAAAAGCTCAAGAGATCACCTTCAGCCTTACTAGATTTAATTGGTCTACAAGGTTCATTGGTACCATGTCCTAGAGCCATTGTCAATGAATTTTGTGCATTCTACACCCACCTCTACACGTTGGAAGCTATAGCAGATTGAAGCATTGAACAGGAATTTTAAAAACAAATTCCTCATCCCAGGTCTAACCGTGAAATTGGGAGAAGAGCTCAACGGAGAGATCTTGCATGAAGAAATAACGGAAGCTGTCAAGACTGTCCGTTGGGAAGTCCCCGGAAGAGGACAGCTCCCGATCCAGTTGCATCTACTGCTAAGCGCTCAATTCCTCTACTGGGAAGATGTTCAGGAAAGCAAGAGAAACCAATGGCATAGGTGCAGACTTCAACAGAGCTTTAATCACACTAATACTGAAGCCAGGGAAACATCCACTTCAGTGTGGGAGTAACATGCCTTCTAGGATAGTCCCATCATGTATACCCCATTTCTACATACATTGTCCCATCCACACGACAATAACGATTCAAAATAGTTGACCTTTTACCTAGTAGCTTCAATCAATCAATCAAGCATTTGTATAGCGCGCTACTCACCCGGAGGGTCTCAAGGCGCTTGGGGGAGGGGGGGTCCGCTACTGCTCGAACAGCCAGGTCTTGAGTTGCTTCCTGAAGGATAGGTGGTCTTGGGTCAGGCGGAGGTGGATGGGGAGGGAGTTCTACGTCTTGGCAGCAAGGTAGGAGAAGGATCTTCCTCCTGTTGTGGCTCTTCGGATGCGGGGGACGGCGGCAAGGGTGTGGCTGGTTGATCGAAGCTGGCGGGTGGGAGTGTAGAAGGTCACGCGGTCGTTGAGGTATCTTGGGCCTTGGTTGTGGAGAGCTTTGTGTGCGTGGGTGAGGAGTCGGAACGTGATTCTCTTGCTGACGGGGAGCCAGTGCAGGTTTCTCAGGTGTGCGGAGATGTGGCTGTGTCGGGGAATGTCCAGGATGAGGCGTGCTGAGGCGTTCTGGATGCGCTGGAGTCGTTTCTGGAGTTTGGCTGTGGTTCCGGCGTAGAGGGAGTTGCCGTAGTCCAGTCGGCTGGTGACGAGGGCCTGGGTGACCGTCTTCCTGGTTTCAGTGGGGATCCACCGGAAGATCTTACGTAGCATGCGTAGGATGTTGAAGCATGATGCGGAGACGGCGTTGACTTGTCTGGTCATGGAGAGGGAGGAGTCCAGGACGAAGCCCAGGTTGCGTGCGTGGTCTGTTGGTTTGGGTGCGCTGCCAAGGGCAGGGGGCCACCAGGAGTCGTCCCAGGCGGAGGGTGGTGATCCCAGGATGAGGACTTCCGTCTTATCTGAGTTCAGTTTCAGGCGGCTGTTCGTCATCCACTCGGCTACATCTTTCATCCCTTCGTGTAGGTTGGTTCTGGCGGTGGCGGGGTCGTTGGTGAGGGAAAGGATCAGCTGGGTGTCGTCGGCGTAGGAGATGATGTTGAGGTTGTGTTGGCGTGCGATGGCTGCGAGGGGGCTCATGTAGACGTTGAAGAGGGTGGGGCTGAGTGATGATCCTTGTGGTACGCCGCAGATGACTTCGGTGGCCTCGGATCTGAATGGGGGTAGGCGGACTCTCTGTGTTCTTCCGGCGAGGAAGGAGATGATCCATTCCAGTGCCTTCTCCTGGATACCGATGTTGTTGAGGCGCTGCACTAAGGTGCGGTGGCAGACCGTGTCGAACGCCGCAGAGAGGTCCAGGAGGATGAGGGCCGTTGTTTCCCCGTTGTCGAGCAAAGCTCGGATGTCGTCGGTGGCTGCGATGAGGGCGGTCTCGGTGCTGTGGTTGGCCCGGAAGCCGGACTGCGAGTGGTCGAGGGATCCGTTCGTCTCGAGGAAGGCGGCCAGTTGTCTGTTGACGGTTTTCTCGATGACTTTGTCCAGAAAAGGAAGGAGCGAGATGGGGCGGTAGTTTTTGAGGTCGGTGGGGTCCGCTGATGGTTTCTTCAGTAGGGCGCTGAGTTCGGCGTGCTTCCAGCTCTCTGGGAAGGTGGCGGTGTCGAAGGAGGCCTTGATGATGTCCCGCAGGTGGGGTGCGATGACGGAGTCGGCTTTGTTGAAGATGTGGTGAGGGCAGGGGTCGGTTGGAGATCCTGAGTGGATGGAGTTCATCGTGCGGATGGTGTCTTCGGTGTTGACTGGGGTCCAGGCGCGGAGGGTGGTGGTGGGGGGCGTTGTTCCGGTCGTAGGGTGCGTTGGCTGTGTGCTGAAACTGTTGTGTATGTCTGCGATCTTGCTGTGGAAGAACGAGGCGAGCGAGTTGCAGAGGTCTTGCGAGGGCGTGATGTCGTTGTTTCCGGCGCTGGGGTTCGAGAGCTCTTTGACGATGTTGAAGAGTTCCTTGCTGTTACGGGCGTTGTTGTCCAGTCGTTCCTTGAATGCGGATTTCTTGGTGGCGTGGATCAGCTGGTGATGTCTTCGAGTGGCGAGCTTGAGGGTGGTCATGTTGTCTGTAGTTGGGTCTCTGCGCCAGGCTTTCTCGAGGGCCCGGCAGTTCTTCTTGGAGCTCTTGAGTTCGTCGGTAAACCAAGATGCTTTCTTGGTGCCGGGTCTGGCGGGGGGGGTCTTCAGTGGAGCGAGGTCGTCTGCGCAGTTGCTGATCCATTTTGTGAGGTTGTTGGTGGCTTGGTTGGGGTTCGCTGATCTGGTGGGGGGGTTCTGGTTCAGGGATGTGGTGAGCTGGTCGGCAGTGGAGGAGTGTGGCTCAATGGTTAGAGCGGCAGACCCTGAAGCAGAGTTCTGGCCAGGGACCAGTGTTCGATTCCCGCCTCGGAGGGGCTCGGGCTCAATTTCCTCGGACCTGTCTATTCTCGCCTCGGTGCCTATTCTAATCACGGGCCCCACGCTGCAACTCTGGGCAATAGCTTGCTTAGCCTCCACATCGGCCCCAACAGCGCTAAGGATGCCTGGCTTCACCCTGGGGCTGCCCAGGAGTGGACACTTCACAGGGAAAGCCAGGAGGGGTTCCACAGCGGTATGAGTATCAGCGCCAGGAAACCGCAAAGGCGACACCGCAAGGTGGCCGTCTGGTGACAGTGCGCTCTATAAGTACCTTGACATTTGACATTTGAGTGATCTTGTTCCAGCTTCTGCAGGGGACCAGTTGCGGGTGGTGGTAAGTCGTGGTCCTTCTGAAGCTGAAGTGGACGCAGCTGTGGTCTGTCCAGTGGAGTCCGGTGGCGTGGCTGTAGCTTGCTCATGTCTCTTTGACACCAGGCTCTAAGTACTCTATCACAATCCCTACACCTGACGTACATAAACATGTCCCCAGGCACAACAGAATTATTCTGTATAAGGGTCACTACTTTGTTTTCATCCTTGGCCAACAACCAGCTGTGCACGATCACACTTGTTTAGAAAAGCATTGGTGATTGTTTTCAAAACTTATTATGATAGTTTTCATAACACCCATGATTGTTTTAACAACATATAGATTCTAGAAAAGACCCTGGGGTGACCACTTTAGTATAGAAGACCCTCACTCCTCCCTTACAAATTAGAGGAGAATTCCTTCCAGGCTACCATGGGGGTCCTGCATGTCGAATCGTCGACACACACCGGTCTGACATCCATTGCAGATTGTCATCCTCGACGCAGAAACAGGATCCTTCGTTCTAAACCATCAGGTGAGGGCTGTTTCATCCTTGGGAGTTTCTTGGCTACAGATGCACATAGCTTGACACACATATACCTACATATCTAGGTTAGGCTAGGTAAATTTTAGCAAAATTATTTAGGGCGTGCATTTTAGGAATATGCAAGTGCTACTGTTTTTATCTGAACTGATTCTGTTCATCTTATTAGCACTATGGAAGAAATGTATCTCCTATTCACTATATTGGTACTAGCAATTTCATCGGTATGCTTCTGTCTCCTGATTGCCGCAGCACATATGTTTTACACAAGGCTGTCGCTGGACCAATAAATGCTAATTGAAACGTCCTAATCGCCATCTTGTGTATTTTCTGAGAGATACCAAGCACGACTGTCTGAGCGAAACATACTGTACTGTTTTCCACGATTCCTGAGGAATCAGAGTTGTCATGTACACTGGTTGCCAGAGACTACCTACACCACTGTAGAATACAGGGGGTGGTAGTGGCACTGTAGAGCTAGCTGGTCTAACGGCTGACAGATCCTGTGGGGGTGTCCAAAAGCAGTTGGGACACCAAGGCCTCCGTTTCGGTCAACCAAAACACGCAGGTCCTGGGGGACTCCTAGGAACTACACGACAGGAGAGACAGGCCTATTTCTCTGATAAATACGGATATTAAAATACTGGCCAAGGTCCTTGCGACTAGACTGAAGATTAATTCTGCTATTAATCCATTTGTCTCCTCCTCCTGCTTCAACACCCTCCACATGCTCCGCAAGATCCCCACCGAAACCAGAAAGACGGTCACCCAAACCCTCATCAGCAGCAGGCTGGACTATGGCAACGCCCTCTACGCAGGAACCACGGCCAAACTCCAGAAAAGACTTCAACGCATACAAACGCCTCCACACGCCTCCTGCCCGGAATCCCCGGCCACAACCACATCACCGCACACCTGGTAGCCCTGCACTGGCTTCCAGTCGGCAAGAGGATCACCTTCAAGCTCCTCACCCACGTGCACAAAGCACTCCACAACACCGGACCAGCATACCTCAATGAACAACTCACCTTCTACACCTCGAACCGCCAGCTTCGCTGACCTCGCCCTTGCCACCATCCCACGCAACACCCCCCACCTGCGACAGACCCAGGACCTGCTGACCTTCAGGAGACTTCTCAAGATCTCAAGACCTGGCTGTTCGATCAGTAGCTGCTTCCTCTTCCCCCTCCCCTCTAGCGCCTTGAGACCCTCACGGATGAGTAGCGCGCTCTACAAGTGTTTTTAATTGATTGATTGATTTATCCAGATTAGTTTCGTTCTTGAACGTTCCACTTTGAATCGCATGCTGTAGAGCCTAAACCAACTAGAAGAAAGAATAGCCCTATCTCTCGATGCTGAAAAAGCATTTGATCAAGTGGAGTGAGGTTACCTTTTGGGTCAAGTCCTGAATGGAATTAGGCCAGAACTTCATAGACTTGGTCAAATGGTTGTATACCTCTCCTACCGCTATACTCACCTGTAATGAATGCCAGTGAGTAATGGCTCTTCATTTGCACAGGAAAGCGGCAGGGTTGTCTCCTATTGACTCTATTATTTTTACTGGTGTTAGAGCCTCTGGTGATTGCAATTCGACACTCACAAACAGGCATAGACTCTGCAGCCAGCAATCTTACAATTTTGCTATATGCAGATGATGTTATGCTGACCCTAACTCCCCATAGACATCTATCCCAGCACTGATTAAGACTACCCAGACTTTTGCTTCTATTTCTGGATACACATTAACTGGACAAAAAGCCAAGCCATGCCAATAAGCGCACCAAGGCCATCACTTTATATGGTTACTCGTTCATATGGGTGCAGAAGGAAATGAAATACCTAGGTATCCTGCTTAATTGTAACATGTCCAAAATGTTCAAAGATGATAGACATCCTAACTGAGCAAATGCAGAGAGATTTTGAGAAATAGACAAACTACAGCTTTCAATGTGGGGATGAGTGCAATTAATAAAGATGGTTGTAACACCTCGTTTTAACAATGTCACTGTAAAGGGTATGATACCCCTTGCAACAAATTGATAGTTTAATGGCAAAACTATGCCCACAACTAGCAACAGCCAGGCAACACATGACTCCCACTTCAGGCGACCTTCGGCTTCCTAAAATTGAGTTATTCCATATAGCAATGCACATACCTCAAATGCCCTATTAAGTAAATCCTGATTTATAAATGCCAAACTGGGTCCAGTTAAAACAGTCTTCAAGGATGAGCTATGGGCCTGTAAGCTGTCTGTATGCCATTCAACAACAGATAGCAGAAGCAGCCCGATACTAGTGGGATCACTACAAATCTGGACATAAAATCATACAACAGTGATGATTCCTAAATCAACAGGCGCCACTCTGGAATAACACAGAGTTCCATAGAAACAGACGGATTCTGAACAGGATTATGTGGTTTAGTAAAGGGATCCTATGCATAGAACAAGTATTGGACAACAACAAGACTAAACCCTTTTAAGATCTACAAGCGGAATACCAGCTGGAGTTGTCCAATTTCTTCACTACCTACAGCTGCAGCACTGACTGAAAGCCAAATTGGATAATCTTCCGGGTGGTATGGATACCTCATCGATACACAATAATTTAGAATGTTGGGGCAACTATAAGAAACTGATTTGGGGCCCATATGAAATTCTGAGAGAAGAGGCATATTTCAAACCTATGATATCCCACCTCCTGCCAAGATGTTAACCTCTTGTTCAAAAACCATTTACTGATGATGAATGTGCCACTCCTTTATCCAACCTTGATCACGGATGAAGAGAATAAAGATTGAAGTTTAGCAATTTTAAAATACTCCACAATTGGAACTGGTCACCCTATAAACTGCATAGGGCAAAGCTAATCACAGATGTAAGATGTTGGAGGTGCTTATGAACAGAAGGTACTATAGTACACATATTGTGGTGCTGTCCAACTTTGCAGAACTTAACCTCTTCAGTGCCCATGACGAGATAGTCTCGTCATGGAGCGCGGTTGCGCTGTGCCCATGACGAGACTATCTCGTCATGAACCCCACCCACTAGTGCAACGCCCGGCACAGGAGGGGGAAAGTGCGTGGCACTGAAGGGGTTAAAGCCCAGAGTCTGACAATGAGTGAAGGAAGCTAGCAATTTATGACTAGTACCGTTACTAAAACTCTCCTTGCTTCACGAAGCCCGAGGTATTCCAAACATGATTAAACAATAGGAAAAGATGTCTGGAATCCACATTCGCAGTGTTCAAGGTGTGCATTTTGAGGCACTGGAAAATGAGAGTGCCTTAAATAGCAAAAGAATGGACTAAAGTAATGATGCTGATGGTGTGCTTGATCTATAAGCTGAACGATAAGCTGCTAATGTTTGAAGTCATTTGGAGACCGTATATTAAGATGTAATATTAGAAAATAGAGTTTAGGAATGTTATTTTGAAGCAATATAACTGCTTAACTGAGCAGCAAGTTAAGACTCGGCCATATGATATAGTTTATTTGTGAACATAGAGGAGATCCAAATAAAAGTTTTGGGAAGTTATGCTAAATCCCTGTGTGCTTTGCAATGTATATGTAAATTAATGTATACATTAAAAGACTTAATAGAAATAGAAAAACCTGCATGAGGCCCTTTCCTGATGTTTCCAGCTGACCAGTACCAACTGGACCAGACCCGGACCCTGCTGGTGGCCTCTGCTGGACCTCTCGAAAGCTGTTCCTGTGACCCTTGACTGTATCTTTCAGGGCCAAGAAAGCTGATTTCCCCTACTCAGTGCTTCACCATAGCGGCAAATCCCTTTCAGCCGACCCTTGGTGAGAAGGTATCCGGCCTCATGGACCTCAGCATGAAATAAAGCCACAGCCATGCCCTGCTGAAGGATTCAGGGTTCCAAAAAAGAGTATAAGTTTGAAGCTACAAATCTCCACCAGGGGAAGGTGCACAAAGTATCTGACCAGTGAGAGGACATCCCTGGGCGCAAAACTTTAATTCTTCCAGCTCTGAGCTTTTTCTGCCAAAACCAAGTGCTTCAGCAGTAGGACGCCCAATACCTATCTGACTTCATTATGGGCCAGATGTATGACCATTGGCAATTGCGACTCACAAATTAAGCAGATTGCGAGTCGCAATTCCTAATGGGGTCGCAAATTGCATGCCTCATGTATATTTATGAAGCTATTGCAATTTGCAACCCCATTGGGAATGGCTGGCACTCCCAGGGATGGTGGCCTGCTGGGGGCAGCAGACCTCCATGTCTGGGACTGCTTTTAAGAGAAAAAAAAAAGTTTTTGTTTCCTTTTTTCAGGGCATGTAGTGGTCCCTGGGACCACTGCTTGCTCTGAAAAAATGTTTGCGCACCCATTCACAAACAGGAAGGGGTCCCCTGGGGGCCCTTTCCCATTTGCAAATGGTTTACTACCCTCTTGAACAGGGTGGCAAACTGCGAGTATTTCGCAAAACATTCATATATGGGGTTCAGACCCGCTAATAGAAAGGGACGCCCTCGGAACGCCCCTTCCTAATTGCAAGTTCCTAACCCTATTTTGCGAGTCGCTATTTAATTAGCGACTCGCAAAATAGTTAGTACATGGCCCACTGGATTTTTGCATACGCAAACGGGTCAAAAACCCATATGCACATGCAAAAATCTGTCGTACAGCTGGCCCTATGACTTCCCTGGGCCTGCTGCCTTGCTGAAAGTATTTAACTTCCATATTAAAAAAAAGGGAGCCAAGCCTGGTTGGTGTATTCGATTTGGGCTCCAACGCTTTTGGCCTTAAATCGTACTTCAGTCCTACTGCGACCATTGACTGCCATTTGCTCGTACCAATTGTTTGCTCTATTTTCACACAAAAAACACAGAAACAAAATGAATTAGATCTCCTTTCCTCTGTTTGGTGTTTTGGTGCAATTTTACTTAAAGAGTTGACCTTGAATCAATATAGTGACTTTTAGGGTTCACCCTGACAATAGTTGTGATTATTCGTTGAGGTAAGTAGTCGCCCGCCCCAAATACTAATGTCATTTCTTACAGTAGCTATGAAAGTTGAAAAATTCCTCAGCAATGTCGCACCCTTCTACAAGCTAAATAATTGGGCTGGGCTCGTGGACCTCTTGCCCAGCCCAACACAGAGGATGTCTTTCAATCCCCCATCCTGCCCACCTTACTCCTTTGACTATGCCCATTTAGTAACTAGTCACGGCGTGGCACCCTTGGGTTTCACACTTGATGCAGCCAGCATACATTGCCTCAAAAAAGTACTGATCTTGGTTAGTCCTTACCAGAGACATGCAGGTTTTAATCCCAGCATGGCAAACTCAGCCTTCTAACCTTTTGCAGTGGATACAATCAGTATTGCTGAGGTGGGTAATTATCTGAAGGTAGCTTTATTTGTCCGTGAACGATTAAGTTTGTGTTGTGTGCTATATAGGCAGTAACTTTTATAACTGTTGTTTTAATTGTCTGGGTTCACCTCTTGTGAGGTGGAGTCCAGTAATCTATTGCTGTCTTTGTATTTTAGTTTGAAATAAGAGCAGCCATAATGCCTCTTGCCCAACTTACATAAAAAAACTAGAAACCATTTCTCTTTTTCTATGAAGGGTATTAAAAATGTTCTGGGATATCTGGTGTTTTTTTTTTTTTACCGTGAGTAAATGTAACTACAATGTAAGTATAAATAAATAAAGATAAATGTTTTTAGTCATAAAAACTTTGAAAAAAGATTGCATTTTTTTCGTTCGCCTTTTGTGTGTGATATTTGCAAAAAGAAAGCTTCCATTAAAAATCCTGCTAGAGTGTTCGGTATTTACGCTAATTGCTTACACATTTATTTGTCTTGTAGATCTCTGGTGTTCAACAAATTCAATTCTCCTGATTTCAAGAAAAGTTTTGGCTGCAAATATAAAAAAAAAAAGATGGAGGAACAGACTGAACATTTTGTGATCATTTTGAAAAGATTTGTTTTTGTACATTGAAAGGTGTAATGTAGCTTTATAAGACTCGATTACTCGAGAATTAATTCCATCTTGGAAAATCGGTTTTGCATTGATTTTAAAAATTGGATTTTAATATTAGTTCAATGAATTTTTTGTACAAGGGTTGATTGGCTCCTGTATGCATTGTAAATTGTGAATTTATTACTGTCTGATATTTGGAGACAGTTTCTTATTTTCATATTCAATCATGTAACTTTTTGTAATTGAAATAAAGCAGATGACTTAATTCTTGACGCTTTCCCTTTTAATATAACAAAATAAAGGGACTGCATTTCTCTTTGAATGCAAGTTGCTTTTATTATGAAGTGGGATTAGTTTAGCAAATGTAATTTCTGTCGGGCATGGATATTTGTAACAAAGTTTTAGTTGTTTGCATATTTATTTAAGTAACTTCAATTTTCACATTTGTTTTTGTAAAACTCATAACAATTATTGTATATTATTCGTAAACTTCAAGGATGCATCTTCTTCATACACCATCGGTCAGACCAAACTAAAATGCCCAAAAGTGGTGTTTAGTAACATCCGAACTTTATTCATTGGGTACCCAGTTGAACTTGGTAAAGTACCTATTTTGCAGACTATAATTTCCCCATTTGTACATAGAGTTAATAGGTTTATGAACATTGAAAAAAGTTAGTTATAGTAAAAATGGAGATTGTTTTTTTGAATATTTTTTTTTGTATATTTGCACCTCCTTCCCTGAGGCATATTGACATACTTTTATAGTCAAGAGGGAAATTGACTTAAATGTTCTGGTTAAATTTTGCTCATTTACAAATTGGGATTGTTGAGATGTATTTTACAATTGTCTTAACAAAACATTGATCTGCATAGATGTAATTTGGACTCCTGTCACTGAAATAAACTTTACCTAGATCATCTTGTGGCGTGTTCATTTCTTTTTTTAATTGTTGGTGCCTTCTTGATTACAATAGTTGTGATAAACTTTCAAAAAAACGACTTGCCAACCAAGGACGTTTCTTTTCGATTCGGTTTAATAATGTTCGTTTTTAGAAAAAAATAGCATTTTGGCATTAAACTTATAATGCAAATGAAAAGTTTCAACAAATGCATCATTGTGCAGGCATACTGACAACTGAATTCAAAATAGCTAGTTATCATGAGCAATTGAAACTCGACATAAGCCCGTTATTGGGACAGATATTCCCCAATATAGATTTAAAGCTACACACATGTAAAATTATCCATCACTCTTGAGTAATTTGTGCGCATTTGCATTATACAAATTGTGAAATGTCAGAAATTATTCTGATGTGAAACTGCACAGTTATTTGCTGCATGTCACGTCCCGGGAGGCAGCAATGTGTGCGTGGTGTATGGTTGGCGGTCTAACTCTCCTGTGTGCAGTACCACAGGTCACCTCTGGAGTACTTCCGGGGAACATCCTTATAGACCCACAACACCCACACCCGAGTGCTTCTGATACTGTGCGGACGCTTCCTGGCAGTGCAGACGGATACACCAAACAGTTCCAGGTACAGGCTCCACTGTTACTCCGTATCAGCACCGGAGCGCTGCTTCTGCCTCCAAGAGCCGAGTGCGGGCGCCCTCGCTTTCCCTCGTCCTGATCTTGGTGAGCGCCGAGCGCGTCACCGCTTGCCCTCTCTTCTCCGTGATCTCGGTGAGCGCTGGGCGCGTCACCACTTGCCTTTCACCGTCAGAGTCAGTACCAGAGCGCAGACTCAGCTACCAAGCTCAACCCTCCTCTGCCAAACCACGCGGAGTGCGGGGCTCATCACCACACACCAATCATTTTGCCAGCGCCAGAGCGCTATAAAGCAAAACGTGGGGAGTTCAGTCCGGGCGCACTCGCTCTCCCTTTTCCTTCACGGTGAGCGCTGGGGCGCGTCACCATTTGTACCCTTGGATCAACTTCCCTTGTTGTTTAAGGCAAGCACTGGAGTGCATTGCCACCTTTCTTTTGCCCGTATCACGGTGAGCGCTGGGGCACGTCACCATTTGTGCCCTTGGATTACCGTCTTTTGTTGTTTGCACTGGAGTGCCTTGCCACCTTTCTTTTGCCCGCATCACGGTGAGCACCGGAGTGTGTCACCACATACCCTTCCTTTATACTTGGCAAGCACAGGAGTGCATTGCCACCTTTTCTTTCGCCACACCACGGTAGCGCAAGGGCGCCTGATACAGTAACCCTCATTTCGTGGGATCCTCTTATGTCTTGGGAATCATGGTGACTGGCAAAGGAGCTCCTTGCTGGGATCTTCCGCTTCCTTGTTGGTGGTCGCTCCTGCCAGAGGTACCTAGATTGCACACACCCTCTTCAGGACACATGTAAGGAAGATCAACGCCTTCCACAAGGGGTCCTTCAACATCGTATCGCACCTTAAGGCACGTTCACTAGAGAATTCCTTCCCCCAGTCTTCACCAGTCTGGTACTATTTGAGGTAGGACAAGGAGCAGGTGAGGAACGGTGGAGGTAGTTTGTGTCATCCCTGCGAGACTACTCTACAGGCAGACGGTAAGGCTTGTGGGGTCCCTGACACTGCATAGGACTGATCGGAGCAAAAGTATCATATTTGGGACAGGTTGAAGCAGAAAATGTGCCAAAAGGTATATTTTCTCCGTGAACCAGTCCCCTCGCTGATAACTCAACTGCATTTTAATGGAGGTACGCCTTAACATTCAGTTTTCACTTAAGATAACCCGAAGTGCATATCTCTTAGTTTTCCCTACAATTCAGATATTTTTTGGGGAAAAATTACAGAATTTCACATACACTTTAACCATCCATCCAAACGACTCTGAATCCCTGTCTGTAATCTTTTATAGAATTTAATGTGGCCTTCTATAAAGTGAACTTTCTCACTAGCCTATCTGCACTGGATGCTTCCTACTCCCACAAGATGGCTTTCACTACAAATCCTCTATGACACCAGTGACTGTTTTTCTTCAAGTAATGGGCCTTTGTAGAATCTTTTCTTTACACGTTTCCCTTCATTGTATTCCTGTGACAGAACCTTTTATGTCCGTCGCCTTGTTGACACAATTGTTATACAAAACATTGATGGAATTCTTGAATTAATCTCAGCCACTGGTAATCACTCGGGGGCACACCCCAATCCATCGTTATTTTGCACACCATGCCACCATGGACCCAGTTCTCTGTAAATCAGTCTCGACCCTGCTCCATTAGGAGCAGTCCAGCCCAAAACTGAGATGGTATGGTGTTCAAAGTAATGATGGATTGGTATGCCGCCCTGAGTGATTACCAGTTACTGAGATTAATTCAAGCATTCTATCAATCACTGTTTTGTGCCTCTCTAAGTGGGACGGGTATGCCCAGCTGTGGGTCCCGTACATACACTGTCACTGGAACCAAGCTGTAACCGGCTAATGAGCCCGTAACAGGCAAAACCCGTCCTGAGTTGCTTGTGTACCGGTTTGATCCAGCGGCGTATCAACAACAGATCTTCTACTGCCATATACTCACCTGGGCCCATAAACACACACAATTGAGTAAACTGCTGGAGTCAAAGTTTGTGGGGGTGATCACAAAATCAAGATTAGTTATTTACCATTCCTAACTAACCTTTCACTGATCAAAAAGTTCTTTCCACTGGTCGATGGACCATTAGTTGAACTAATTGATGTGATAATGAATATAATTCTAAACTTCTCTATAACTTGAAGTGACTAACCACAGACTTGGGTAAGTTTTAAGTTTTTATCTAAATTATTTGCATGTGAACCACTTCCAAAATGCAGCACAGTCACCTTCACTCCTAGGAGGGAAGATTCAATTAATCAAATCATCAACACATTCTTCAAACTTGCAATGACTTAATGCTCAGAAAGGAGAGGACAGAGAGAAAAGAACATCTGCAAATACATGAAATTATAGTTACCAAGGAAGATGTGAAGACCAACCCCCTGGCCAAAGGGTTGGTAAGGGCTTCTTGGGATAGTTCAGGAGACAAAGGCTTCAGGACAGGATTCAGGATAGGATTGATGACCTCTCTAGCACCGACGCTTGCGTCGCACCCCTCTCTGACACACTCTTCCTCCTTGAGATTCTTCCGCGATCTTCTGTCAACCCAACACGAAATCTAATTGGACAGGGAAGGGGGAAGATCATCACACCATGCTTACATGTCGCTCTTTTCAGTTAGGCAATTGTTAATAAACCCATCCCCTTTATTTTTATTCATATTTTATTTTCCCACCCGCATTCACATTTCATTTGCGACAAATGTTTACAATTGAACATGTTGTCTCGTTCATTTTGATTCTTTTACTGCTGGTTCTCAGGCACATTTCGACCTTGTCCTCTTCCCGAACAACACGTCATTCTTCCGGGTTGACTTTCAATAGGCATGCGCAGATGAACAATCCAATCACCTGACTCTGCTTACTTCTGTCATACTCGAGAGGCCCAAATGTGCATTAATAATAAAGTCAGAAAGACAGATGTTTACTTTAAAAAATAAATGGATTCACTGTATACCACCCATCTCTACTCTAACCCCCTTTACTTATTAATACTTTTCCCGCATTAGCATTAGTGAAATAGCTCGTCTTTGCTTTAGCTAAGCAGGTGCCATGCAAGTGAGTCTTTAAGACTCCATTTTAGTGCCTTCTGCTCATGCGCAAGAATTTCCCTCCAAGCGTTACTACGTCACATTACGTAGGTGCAGTTGGCGCATGCGCAGTAAAGATTTCCCTGTTAAAGCGATTTTAGTAATTCGTTTGAATGGTGATCGTTAATAAGCACATATGCAAGCTTCTCTAACCCTCGTTTTTATGTGGTGTGCATTAGTTTTACACAATAAGTAATTAGTCACATGTTAGGGAGTTAAAGGAGAGGATTGCTTCCGAGCAAGTCTCTTTTCTACGAGTCCTTGCTCCATCAGGTTCAGGTAGGACTTGGCTCGGCAGTTCGGGCTGGACTGTTTCCATTGGAGCAGGTCAAGACTGATTTGCATATAGCTGGGTCCAAACTGAGGTGACATGGTGTGCAAAATATCGATGGATTGAATGCGGCCCGAGTGATTACCAGTGGCTGAGATTAATTCAAGCATTCAATGCCAACACTGTTTTGTATAATGATTATAAAAACTCAAATTCTGAGGGCCTCCTTTAAATAAAGTTTGTATACACCGGTGTGTGTGCGTGTGGGGGTTGACTCAAAATTAGATTGCAGCAAAGAATTACACCTGTTATGCGGAGCGCTGCAAAATTTCTTCATGTGGGATATAAAATGAAAATTGCAGTTTTTACTTGTCAGATTTTTAGGATACCCAATTTTCTCTTAGTAGCTAAACCTATTTAAACAATGTAACAATCTTAGTTGTTCTTTAATTAGGGAGTCACTATTCTATTTATACTACTACCTGCTTTGTGTTACTGCTGATCAGGAGTACCAAATTTGGTCGAGAGAGGCCTGCTAATATCTGCTGCCAAAATGCACTGCTTTGTAATGCAAAATTATACCATCTCAATCTACTTTGTTGTTATAAAACTCATCGTAGATACAGTCCCATATCAAATACTATCCTAATCTCTTAAATATATTTCATCATAGACACTGTTTCATATTACATTTTATCCTTCTGAATATTCTCACCTTCCATGGATAATATGAGGTATGCATTAAATATAGAAACCGTCTCCTCTACGGTTCTTTGTAAATTCTCCTAATACCAATTAGAGAAGCGAAGTGGATAAGACCTAGGATTATGATGAAGATTACTGCAGTTTAATTGGACAGCAAAATTATTAAATAACTTTTTTTCTGTTGCTGGTATGTGCATCAACTGCACTGGAGGTTTAATAGCAGAGGTGAGGGTCAAGAAAATTGTCAGAGGGAACAGCATGGATACTATACTGTGGGACGTTGGTGATGTGGATGTACTCACATTAGCAAAGTGAGGTAATAACGGATTGCTTAACAAAATATCTATCAGTCTGAGGTTGAAAGGAAAGGTTCCACTAGTCCTCAATGAAAGAAGATATAAAGGCACCCTTAACTTTATAAAAAAAACTAACTACCCTAATACATATAGCCATCTGCTGGTACACAAAAAAGTTAACTACAGCCTCACACAGACGTTTATTAGTGGAACTAGTGCTTTATCATAAGTCATAGATAAAAATACATATTTAAATGTTTAGTATGACCAACCTTCTTAGAGTTTTCTCTCCTGGGAAAATCAGAAAAAGGCATCTTTGCATTCGGTGCAGGATGTGTACCAAATTGCAAGGCTTATAATGGTACTATCGCTAGCAGTAAACCCAAAGTTTAAACACTAAGAGCTTGATTTCTCATAGAGACTTCTGGCTGCAGATTCCTCACCTTTATAATATTCCCCCGGTGTCCGACTGGGTTCAGCAGTACATCTGCACGGTGGTAGATGGCACCATGCGACTCCTCACTAGCACCTTTCTGCTCTGGGAATGGTATGGAGCCAATATAAGCACTTTCCCTTTCTTTCTGCTTCACTTGTTAAAGATCCAGAGCTACCTCTTGCTTCTTTGAGACCTTAATTCAATTAAAAAAGTATTTTCAGTGTGCAATGGATACATCGCCTCCCAATAACGACTGCTTTTAAGCCCTCGAAGGACTGTTGCAAACAAATGTCTGTCACAGACCTTCATCAGCTGTGCCTGGGGTGAAGGTACGACTCTAAAACCTGCAGTGACTGCGTTTCAATTAACCCAGAGGCCATACAAGATCAGTCCAAGTCGAAAGTTAGGTTCCATTAGAAATCCAGAAAGTCCCCGGGTAAATCAAAGAAAAAGCACAAGAAATCTAAGCAGGACTCTGCGTCTTCCCTCCACTCACTCTCCCCAGAGAAGGTGCAGGGACAGCACGATATGTCTCAATCTCGCTCCTGGAGTTGTTTTACTTTAGAGCCGATCCCTCATTTTTTTTGTTTAAATCTGTGTTTATTGATTTTAAATGATTGCATAGTTATGATAGGCTACACACGTTTGGATGTACATTTATACATGAGACCATCTGTCAACAATTTGGTGTACAGTTCCTTTTTAGGTCTCGGCTAGCGAAGGCTGCGCTTGCGCAGTCTCGCTCGCGAGATTTAATGACTTGGAGAAGAGGGACTTGAACCCGCCCCTCTTCTCTCCTCTTCTCCATTGGCTGGCCTCTTAAATGCTGTCCACATACTTTTCGCTGGGGGTGTTTTTCTCTCCTCCAGCCAATGGCAAGAGGAGAGAAAAAGACGCCCCCGAATCCGAAACCGCCGCTGCGTTTCTCCGAGGCATTTCTGCTTCATCTCGGAGAAAGTCGGTGGTGTGCTTGTCCTCTGGTCACTCCCTGATGGGACAGGGGTGACCTCAGCCCCGATTGGCGTGAAATGTAATTTTTTTTTTTTTTTTAGCCCACGAGGTGACCTGTCCCGTTTTTAATCCGAGTACAGGCAACGGAGCTGTCTGAAGTGAGGTGTCAACCTCTTGAAAGGACTCCTCTTCGGGTCCCTTTGAAGGCCCTGACGTGCGGACCCACGGCCCCTGCTTTCACACTTTAAGCCGCTTGCTGTCAGCACCGCCGAGCCGCAGATGGGAAAACAGGGCGTCCAGGTCCGTGGGGCGGCTTGGGTGCGAATACAACACGGATTGTAGCTTGGGAGCCTCCGTCATTATGGGACCGACCTTTATGACTTTTAACGAAATCTAGCACTTAATTCTTATGCTCCTTAAATGGGAATGTTGTGCGCTTTTGTGAAGTGGTTCTAACCCTGCTCATGTTAAGTTAAAGCGGTCATTTCTGAGCACGGAATCCTCTTTCTGAAAATAACCGCGGCTCGGCTCGAATAGTGAAAGCCGTGTGTGCCCTCTGGAGCGGGGGCCTGCTTCCCATTACCAGTTGCTGCTGGTGAGTGTCGGCTCTCGCTGTAATTGTTGTGACAGGCAGCCGGAGGGCAGAGCGGGCAGCCTGTGTTTGAAGTGTGGCGGCGGTGTGATCCGACATGTCGAGCCGAGGACTTCCAACCTCTAGACAGGAACCCAAACTTATCATGGCCCGGGCCCAAAAACAATTTGAGCCCTCTACGTTCCTCTTGCGAGGCGCACACTGGTTCGTAAGTTGCGGTATATACACACACACACGTTCCCCAGTTAGTTTATTTTACATTATTTAAAATATTTTCACACGTCTGTCCAGCAGTCACTTTGTCTTCAGCTCTTTCCGCTAACCTCTCTAAACATACCTTAGGACAAGAGGGCATGTATTGTTTACATATTGTTTATTACGCTGTTGCATGGCTGGGCGAGAACGCTGCTCCCCGGTACGTGTAAAAGACAGCCGCGTGTCTCTTACGAGACGGCCGTCCTGGGTATGGACTTTGTGACATTTTGTTAACTGTCAAGTTATTCGAATCGTCGTCATTGAACGGACATTGCCCTGTTAGCGCAGTTGGACAGGCAGAAGTGACGTACTACAGCGGGTTTACGTGAGGGAAGAGTAACGACACGACTTCCCCGCTTATGTTAAGAATATTAGCAGGAAACACATACTAATAGCCTGTATTCCAAGACTCCGTGTCGGCACCCTTTGGCCTAGACCCGAATGACTCCCGCCGCCGTCGGTCACCTGTGGTTTTCAGTAAGACTGCACATAGCAGGGATTACTAAAGGCTGCCTGCCTGCTCTGCACCGCCCAGTGCAGGGGATGAGTTCGCTGTCTTTAATGCGATACATTTACTGTTAGGTTTATGAAAAAATGAGGCCGGGAGCAGCTGTCTATTTTCAGATGAACCAAGAACCAGGTCTCGTTGCGCGTAACCCTGCCCACGTGTAGGTATGAGTGGCATCCGCTTTGTTTACCGCACTTGGAGTTGTGTTGTAGATGTTGGTACAGTTAAAGCCTTAAATACAGAGGAGTAGAGAATCTTCTGTTTTTATTTTATCTACAATAACGAGCTCTGTGCAGCAGAGTCTGCGTGCCCCTTGTAAGGTAGAAGAGTAACTCCTGTCGATTATTTGTACTGTGTATTTTTCCTGTACTTTGTCCAGGTTTAAATAATTTGTTTCACTTTTTGTGCTCTGGTTGATGTTCAATCACATAAACACTTTTTAAAAAAAAAAACATATAAGTCCAATAAAGCAATACATGTGTTTACAACTTTTTCCCATAGACATCATAAAATATTGCAGATATGCAAGATAAATATAAAACGTGGGGACATAAGTAGTAGTAGCGTGTAGGGTTTTGCTTCATCTACTGTTAAAAAACAGTTTCATTTTGAACAAATCTTACTCTGTCTGTGTGTGGGTAACTCTGTGTGTGTGTGTGTGTGTGTGTGTAGGTGGCTCTGTGGGGGTGGCTCTATTTGTGTGGGTTGCTCTATGTGAATAGCTCTGTGTAGGTGGCTCTGTGTGGGTTGCTCTGTGTGTGTGGGTGTCTTTGTGTGTTTGGCTCTGTGTGTGGGTGCAAATGCAATAGGTCTCGCATTTGAGAGAGATTAAGCTATTGACATTGTAAATAACAATGCCGTTTCTTTAAATGTTTTAAAAACAAAAACATAAACAAAAATAATGTCATGAGCAATGCCAATAGCTCTAACTTTAACAATGCCGAGACAGGGGGAGGAGCCTAGCGCTTGACCAAGATGGCCGCGTGAGCTTTGAGCTCCCGGGACCCACGCGCCCCCCGTCGATTATCCTGTCTTAAATCCTGCTCTATATGCACGGCATCTTGCAGATGACTCATTGCTGAGGCGATTGATGCTGCCCGGGCTCGGATCGCCCGCCGGGAACCGGAGTTGTGCATGGTGGAAGATTGAGGCCTATCTCCGAGGGATGCCAGGGGCTGGCGTTGGCAGGATGCCCGGCCTCTAATTGAACAACAGCGGCCTGGCGAGGTGTGAACTGACGGACGGAGAACGCCGTACTTTCACTTTCACTTTCTCGCCCTTTGTTTGCCTTGGCCCGGGAGTGTCTTCAGATGCTTTATTATCCTCTGGACGCCTTGCGCCCTACTCTGCCTGGTTATTGCAGATCTGGTTTCTCCTGTTCCCTCTGACTGAGAGAGGGTCGTCTCCTTGCACCGGGTCGCTCGGTGCCAGATATGTCGGGTAAAGCAGAGGTGGATAGGCTGAAACCCAAGGCCACCAGGCGGGGAGCCTATACCCAATCCAATAATATGGATCGCTATGCCCAGCAGAAGGGATCGCCTGGTGGATCGGGCCAGTCGCTGGACGTACAGAAGGCTGCCTCATCCCCGACCTCGGAGCTCTCGTTGCAGGATGTCATGGGTGCGCTCGAGGGGATGCAGGCCTCGATTGGGAGACAGTTTGATGCCCTGGCGCATAAAGTGGATACTATCTTGGTGGATGTCAACCTGATACGCGCGAATTTGGGCAAAACTAATGAGTGGGTTAAATCCCTTGATCTCAAGACCACAGGCCTCGCTAATGATGTCTCGGAACTTCAGACTGAAGTTCGTAAGCTGAGGGCCGAGAACGACCTCTCCGCCCGCGGGCTGGAGGACTTTGAGGGCCGGGCCAGGCGCAACAACGTGCGCATTACTGGGGTCCCGGAATCCTCGGACGAGATCTCCGCAGATCTGCTCGTGGAGGACTTGGTGCTTAACCATCTGAAGCCTAAGGGCCTTGGAAAATTTTTTGCAGTCGAGCGGGCTCACAGAGTTCCTGGCGGGAGACCCAGAGCGGGAGCCCCCCCGAGACCGATTGTCGCCCGGCTCTTTCACTTCCGAGATCGGGACGCTATCCTGCAAGCATCGCGGGTGACGGGCCCGGTCCCTTATCAGAACGCATCAGTGAGTTTCTATCCGGACTTTACCCAGCTGGTGCAAAAGCAAAGGCAGAGTTTCCTGGGGGTGAAGAGACGTCTTCGGGAGCGGCCTGAAGTATGCTATGCTTTTCCCTGCCAGATTACGTGTGGTGTATGAGGACCGGACTTTCTTCTTTGAGTCGCCTGCTATGGCCGGAGACTGGTTGGACGCTTTGCCCCGACGACGGACTGGCGGGGATGCTGCCACAGACATGGAGGGTGACCGGGATGGGCAGGGTTGATGCCTTTGGGGCCAGTCTGACTTGTTTTGGTTCCGGACAATGACTTGTGCTGATTGCAGTAATACGGAGGGTTGCGGGAGGAAGATGGGAGCTCTTTCCTCCCTCAGGGTACTTTTTGTAGTTTTGCGTTATGGTAGGGCGACAGGCACACTGCAAGTTGGGGGGGCTTTGTAAGCTGCAGCAGGGGTGCAGGGTGGGGGGTGGAGTTGGGATTTTGGGGTTGTTGTTGGGGGGTTTGTTTTTGCAAGGCGTAGTAATGGTTGTCAGGGTTGTTTACTGGTGGCTCTTCGGGTGTGGGGTGGGCCTCTTTGTGTGTGGGGATGGGGGGTAGGGGCTTCAATATTATTAGCTGGAATGTTAATGGCTTGGGAGATCGTATTAAGCGGGGGATAGTCTTGCAGTTCTTGAAACGGTCTTTGCCGGATGTGGCCCTACTGCAGGAGACACACCTTATAGGTAACACTTGCCACGCTCTTAATAGAAAAGGTTACAAATTCATCGCTCACTCGGGATTCTCCTCAGGCTCCAGGGGTGTGGGTATCCTAGTTAGAGCTTCACTACCTTTCGAGGTGGACTCCACCATTGTTGATGATAAGGGGAGGTTTGTGGCGGTGGCGGGGAGGTGGGAGGGAAGAACGTTGGTGTTGGTTTCGGTTTATGTCCCTCCTGCCCTGCAGGCCTCCACGTTTGCAGATCTGGGCAGGGCCTTGTTGGACCTCCCGGAGGGTATGCTAGTGGTGGGGGGAGACTTTAATGCTGTCGGCTCTGGGTTGCTGGATAGGTACCCGCCCAGGGACACCGGGGGGGCTCAGAAGTGGCTTCCAGACTTTATAGATACGTTCGGTTTGGTAGACTGCTGGAGGCTCCGGCACCCCACACAGAGCCAATATACCTTCCACTCCGGGGCGCATGGTAGTCTCTCCCGGATTGATTATCTGCTCACTCTGGCTGCGCACGCCTCATTGGTATCTGAGGCTAGGCATATGGCGCGGGGCATATCTGATCATTCGCCAGTGTGGGTCCGGCTGGATCTCGGCCGCGAGAGAGGGGGCAGGGTTGCTCCTATTAACCCTTGGTACTTCCGCGATCCCAAGATGCGTAGTGCGCTGCTGACGACAGTTGATCACTATTTTAAGGACAATCAGGGTTCCGTTGACTCGGCTGTGTCGTTGTGGGAAGCATTTAAGACTGTGTTGAGGGGGGAGGCCCTCTCCTTGGTAGTGGCCGCCAAGCGACGGAGAGATGGCGAGGTTATGCAGGTTAAGGATGAGATCGCGGCTTTAGAGGTGGCCCTGGAGGGGGAGGTTACAGCGGCCTCACTGCATGATCTGAGCTTGAAGCAAGCGGAATATAGGGACCTGGTGACGAATGCCGCCAAGACCCTCAGTAGGGAACAGCAGGGTCGCTTGTACGATGTTGGCGATAAGGCCGGGAAACTCCTAGCGTGGCTGGACAAAAAGAACGTGTTAATAGAGTAGTGCCGGAGCTGACGAGAGAGGGGGGAGAGGTGGTTGTTGATCCGAAGGGTATAGTACAGTGTTTTTCGGATTATTTCCGTACGGTTTACACTTCGGTTTCGGATAGGCCAACTGAGGACTCGCGTGACCTCCTGCGTGACATCGCTTTGCCCTGCCTTTCTGACGTAGATAGAGATGACCTCGATGGAGATATAACGGTTGATGAGGTGGCGGGTGCTATCCGCGCGCTGCACTCGGGCAAGGCCTCAGGCCCAAATGGTTTGCCGATTGACTTGTATAAGCTGTTTCCGGATAGGGTCGCTCCTCACCTGCGCGACATGTTTGTGGAGGCGCGGGGGAGTGGGTCCCTTCCGTTGGACCAGCGACTGGCGACGATTGTTGTGATCCATAAGGATGGTAAACCCCGGGATAAGTGTGCCTCCTATCGGCCGATATCACTCCTTAATGCTGAGCCGAAAATTCTGGCTAAAATCCTGGCGGGCCGCTTGATCAGGGTACTTGGCGACCTGATCCATCCGGATCAATCGGGTTTTATTCCACACCGTAACACCGCGTTAAACCTTAGGCGACTTCATGGAGTAATTGCCAGGGCGAGCACGCTGCGTGAACCAGCTATTGTGGCGTCTCTTGATGCCACGATGGCGTTTGATACGGTGGAATGGGCATACCTGTGGGCGGTGCTTGCCAAGTTCGGCTTTGGCCCTGGTTTTGTGAGCTGGGTGAGGTTGCTTTATGAGGGTCCTCTTGCGAGTGTTGTGGTAAATGGGCGAGCGTCGACTCCGTTCCAGCTTGGGAGGGGCACCCGGCAGGGTTGCCCCCTCTCGCCTTTGTTGTTCGCCCTTGCCCTCGAGCCGCTGGCGGCGTGGATACGCTGGCACCCGGATATACGTGGACTTAGATGGTCGCCTGATCACGAGGACCGTATTTCGCTCTATGCCGATGACATCCTGTTATATCTCGCCTCGCCCAAGAACTCGCTTATAGTGGTTTGTGGCGTTCTGATATCTTTTGGTAAGAACTCTGGTCTCGTCATCAATTGGAGTAAATCATATTTGTATGTTCTGAGCGGCGACGTCCCACCTGTCCCGCAAACTTGTTCGATTCAGATCGCCCAGCAGGGCTTTGTGTACCTGGGGATCTTTATCTCCACTGACTCCACTTTGCGGTATGAGCGGAACCTGCTCCCTCCCCTGGCACGTTTGCGGCAGGATGTTGCGGCCTGGCGGAGGATGCCGGTCTCCCTCCTCGGACGCGCCGCTTTGTTCAAAATGATGTCTCTTCCTCGGTTCCTCTACGCCTTGCAGAATACTCTTGACTGGGTACCGGCCAGTTACTTTCGGGAGGTTGAGAGCCTCCAACGATCGTTGTTGTGGGATGGGCGGCCGCGCATTGCGATTGCCAAGTTGACGCTTCCGTGGTACGACGGGGGTATTGCGCTTCCGGACATTCGACGCTATTACTGGGCCACCCAGTTGAGCGCGATTAATCATGGTTTCTATGGTCCGGCTCTAAGCCCCGGCTACGCCATGGACCGATGGTTGTTGCGCGGCGGTAATTATCACCGGGCGTTGTACTCGAGATCGCTGGACTCGTCCCTCACAGGGCCCACAGGGGTGGCGGTGCGGGTGTGGAAGTTGGCGACTGACTCGCTGGGCTGGAAGGATAGGCTCACCCTTGCTACCCCGTTGTTTGAGTCTGACAAATTAGGGAAGCTTTGGCATACCAAAGGTTTTGAGAAATGGGACTTGATCGGTATCTCCAGGGTTGGAGATTTGCTGATCAAGGGGAGGGTGAAGTCCTTTGAAGAGCTGCAGAAGGAGTATGAGTTGGGGAAATCTAAGTTTTTCCGCTATGTTCAGGTGCGTCACGCCCTGCGGTCAGTTCTCGTAGAAGGTGAGAAGGTGCCTGAATCCTCTCCATTGGAGGACCGGATCCTCGATGGCCATATGCCGGAGAGTACGATCTCTCTTATTTATAAGAAATTGATTAATGTTCGGGCTGACCTGCTATTGGGGCTGCGGGATCAATGGATTAGGGACGGACTTGAGCTGGATGACGAGGACTGGCAGTCTGCGGTTTCCTCTCCTAAGGAGGTTGCGATCCCGTCGCGTCTGCGGCTGGTGCAGCTCAAAATACTCCACAGAGTCTATGTTACGGGGCCAAGGTTGGTTCATATGGGATTTTCTGAGGAGGGCTTATGTAGGAGGGGCTGTGGTATGGTGGGTACCTTCCTGCATATCATTTGGGAATGTGGCGTCATCATGGAATTCTGGAGGAGAGTCCATGCGGTAATGGGGGAGGTGACGGGCATTGTTATGCAGCCGGAGGCGCGGTGTTGTCTCCTGAACGTTTGGGGGCCTACTGATCACGATGAGGCACAGACCCAGTGGGTGACTCTGGGTAACATGGTGGCTAAGCGAGACATCGCGCGCCTGTGGGGCTCCGCGGGACCCCCCACATTGGCTGCGTGGAAGGAAAACATGGACTGGAGTATGTTCAGGGAAAAGACGGTATATTGCGCTAGAGGGCGCCCTCGGAAGTGGCATGCCATTTGGGGGCGGTGGAACCAATATAGGGGGGGCATATGCCTTGCCCCTGATCTGGATCCCCCCGAGGAGCAGCTCTCTCCTTAGCATTCTTTCCAGCTCTGTACATATGATTTGATTGTTAATTGACTTCTTGGGCCTCTGCTTTTCCCCTCTTTTCCTCTTATCACAGCACTGTGACTGATAGACGAAGGGGGTCCGGTCTCCCCTGAGGGGCAATCACCAGGTGTATTCAGTGTACTCCGCCTTGCTTGGGTTTGGTTTGTGTTTGTGTTTATTTAAAATAGAACCTTTTTGTTTCTCCTTTCTATGCACTGTGGATGCTTCTTTGTATTGCTCTCTTGAAGCTGCCGTACCTCCGGGTTGTCGGCTGAATAGCTGTGTCCTTATTTTTTGATGAATAAAGGTTTTTAAAAAAAAATAAAAAATGCCGAGACCATTGCATTGTAAATGCTTGTTTTTTTGTGTGTGGATGCTGGGCATACCATGAGCGCCCAGAGCGTCGTCTGTACAGGATCAAGTGTGACCTTGGCGTTCGATCCATATTACAAATCGCAGAGATTACAACTCCGTAACAATGTATTATCATAATGACGTTGTGTTAAGTCCTTTCCATTCATTCACCTTGGGCTTCTAAACAGATGGTGCACAGTCCATTCAAAGGGTATGTCGCGGCCTGTGCATACCTGTAACAGTCTGATGATTGTATGCCAATATGTACATAGTCTAGGGCAACTCCACAACATATGTATCAACTCAGCCCCTGGTTCTGTACATCTGGGACATGTCGCATCGGTACGGTGAAAATACCTGTTGATCATCGCAGGTATAAGATATGCTCTATGGATGATAAACAACTGTATTTGTTGGAGTCTCATGTTCCTGGGTATAGGCACTGGACTTTTAAGTATCCTTTCCCATTCTTTAACTGCCAATTGTCGCCCCAAGTCCAGTTCCCATTTGCGGCGGAGTGGATCTAGATTTATCGCTACATGGGTTCGGAGTACCGCCGCAAACCAGCGAACAAGGTGTCTGCCTCGTCCCATAACGTGCAGGTACTGTATGGTTAGGTGCTGACTTGGCTCTGTGGTCATGTCCCCCCATCTGGCAGTCAATGTTTCTACTAGTGAGCCGTGTGTTAAGAATTGCCCTGGTGGGAGTCCCTCGTCCGCCATCAAGGACTCATACAGTATGAGTGCACCATCCTGATACAGATCCCCCAGGGTCTGTATATCGGATTCTCGCCATTCTGTGAGTGAAAGATGTAAGTACCCTGGGGCTGCTAGGAAATCCCTCTAGTGGTATTGCGGGTGCATAAGGGACAGTAGCTCTAGTAAGATATAGGCACCTACAATAGCATTTGTATGCCACTGCAAATAGAAGCGGCGTTGGTGGCGTGGCTTTGGCAGCAGGGTGAAAGAGTCTGACTATTTGCTCCAGCGAGTACAGTGGTAGTGTGGTTGCTGTATCGTCATGGCCCCTATCTGCGAGCCAGCGGGCTATCCACTGCAGCTGGGCAGCCAGATAGTAGTGTTCAAAACAAGGCGCAGCAAGGCCTCCCTGATCAGTAGGTAAATATAGTTTCGCTAGTGCCATTCTATGCCGGACGTCCCCCCAGATAAAGTCCCTGGGCAGTTTAGTGAGTATAGTGAAGAAGGCCGCAGGAACATACAAAGGTAAATTAACAAAATAATACCGGAGTCGGGGAAGCATCACCATTCTAGCCAGTGCTACCCTGTCAGGGAGTGTCAGTGGAAGCGTGCTCCAGAAGCGCACCTGCGATTTGATTACTGTTATGGCCCTCCCCAGGTTTCCATCAAACAGGTCTTTCGTCTGGCAGTATATCTGTATCCCCAGGTAGCGGAAGGTGCACTCCATCCACTGTACCCTTGTGCCATTCAGAGTGTACCCTGGGTCGTAGTTCCCATCGCTGAACGCATAAATGCAGGATTTGCCAGTGTTCACTCAGAGTCCCGAAGCGGCGGCGAATTTCTGCAGCAAATGTGCTAACTGATCTGGTTTGTTTTCTATGTCCTTCACGTGGACCAGTAGGTCATCCGCATACAGCGACACTTGGTGCACCACATCCCCCAATGGTATTCCATCTCCCAGCGTTGCATGTATAGCCGCCGCTAGGGGCTCTATCGCTAGCGCAAATAGGAGAGGAGATAGGGGGCACCCCTGTCTGGTAACTCTGCGCACCGGTATGGCATCAGAGATATATGGACCTAACCGCACCCAGACTGGGGGATTTTTGTATAATAAGTCGACCATCTGAAGGAACCCCAGGGCTAGTTCGTATCGCAGCAACACTGCGGACAGATAGCCCCACTCTAAGCAATCAAATGCTTTTTCCAGATCTAACATGAGACATCCTGCTCTGGGCCACTCCTGTACAGCATCTGCCGCCACCCTGAAAAACCTCTGCAGGTTCAGTGACTGCTCCACGCGAGCACAAATCCATTTTGGTCAGTATGGACCAACTTGGGGACTACTAGCGCCAGTCTTTCCCCTAGCACTTTAGCGAGTATCTTATAGTCTGTGTTGAGTAATGCTAAGGATCTATATGAACCTAGGGCTGTGGGGTCTCTATCTGGCCTTAGCAGGGACACCAGGTATGCTTCACGCATCGAGGGGGGCAGTGTACATTCCTCCAGTGCTGTAGTATATAATGTGTGGAGGTGTTGCACCAGATACTCGCGGTAGGCTTTATAATATTTGGCCGGTAGCCCGTCCGCCCCAGGGGTTTTCCCGGATGCCATGGACCTGATTGCCTCCCCAATCTCCTCTAGAGTGAGGGGGCCATTAAGTGCATCTTGATGCTCCGCTGAGACTGTGGGTAGTTGGACAGATTCGAAGAATCTCTCCAGGACCTGACCAGGGCAGCGTCCCCTAGATCGGTATAGTTGGACGTAGTGGTCCGTCATTGCTTTCTGTATCTCACGTTGTGTGTACACTAGGGTCCCTGCTGATGTGCGTATGGCTCCAATCTGGAGTGATTACTCTCCTGATTTAGCAGCCAGACTATTGCAGGAATTCTGCTCATGCACAGAACTATGCGCAGGAAACCAGGACCTCAGTGAATTGCGGTGTACCAAAAACTCACCTCATTACCCAGAACCCCTATCCGACTAGCATCAGTGTCTCATTCGCTCTTCGTATCATATTGAAGCTACCAATGATTAGACAACCCAGAACATGCGACTTAGAATACTCTCAGGAATGGTGATAATCAGAAATACCTGTTTGTTATTATTCTCATATCAGTCCACAACAAGAGTAATCAGAGACACAGTAAAGTTTAAAACGTTTATTTTATAAACTACGTGTCCTAAGATGCAGTACCTTGGCTAACATAAGCAGACAAATGATTAAAAACAAAACCATCAGCATTGTTACTATACCATAGAAAATGAAGGGAGAAATCGTATTACAAATGATAGTGGATTACAACCACCCTCCCTTCGCTAGTAAGCTAGTATTATTAGACTAATAGAAGGTCTCTAGGTTGACTGGCGAACCCCATACCGTAAATATCAGCTTAGGTGAATCACATCACAGGATCAGCTTTGCTCTGTGCCTGGAAAATTTCTTCTCCAGAATGTGTGTCTAATGCATGCAAACTGCAATATTAAAGGCGCTCGAGTTTCAGATATTTGCAGCTGTGTGCGTGTTATGGCTAGAGCGTGGGCCGATCAACCTGAATTCAAAAGCATACATTGTTTGTTGGCCCTGACTGTTTCTGCACACAATGTTCAGACCAAGGTCGCGGTGCACGTCTAGGGATGTGAACAACAGACCGTTCTCATGTGAAGAAAAGGCAGCCAAGCAGTTTTCATATAATAACATCGAGCTGCAGTGTTGTGTGCAAAAGCAGCAAAAGTGGCAAGATGGCATTTCTAACTTCTAAGACGCTTATGCTAACATAGCAATGTGTGCATCTAAAACTCCGTCTCCACTACACCCTCCCCTGATAGGACCACAAACAAATAGGGATACAATTGAGGAACGCAGAGTTCAAGTTCGACAGTGCCAGAACCAAGAGCATGTATTGTAAATCCATATAAGTGGGAGTGAAAGTTCGAAAAAACAGCGTACAAAAGGGGGGAAAAAAAGGAAAAATATGTATCATCTTGCAAAGGCTCAGCCAAGCCTAAATGTCGAACTAAAAAAAAAATGTGTAGTTCGTACAAGGAAAGTTGGATGACATCCAAGTCAATCCATCAACGTGTAAGCACAATAAGTAGCGACAGCCTCCAAGAGGAAGTCATTAGAATGTTCTGTAAAAGTTTCCGCCATCCAGTCTAGCAAGGTAAAGGAACATACATGTTCCTCGATAACTGGAGCCTCCAGCACAATCCGAAGACAACTGGCGTGTTCTTCAAGATAACTTCTCGCCAAGAAGTCATATGCTGCTGTCTAGATGTCCCAATTCCCTAGGACACCATGTGCCGCTCCACAGGCCATAATCCTGATACCAGAACAGTCTAAGTCATGAGCCACTAAGGGACTTGTCAGTCGATCAAAATCCGGGGCAGGAGACACTGAGTTGGACAAGCACAAATCCAGAGCCCATTCGAAAGGACAATCTAGGCAATGAAAAACAGGTTGCACGCAAGTAAAGTAGGAAAACCGGCAGGACAAGCCATAGGCTATGCTTAAGGTGGCCAGTGGTAATGTTCCATAATATTCAAGCATCCGGTTACAAAGATGGAGCAGCCGGGACAGGCTGTTGTGTGACACAAATTGTGCAGCCATTGCGCAGTAAGCAGACCAACAGCAGCACACCAGCCGTGAGGGCCAGAATCAACGGGAGCCTGCCAAAGACGCTGGAAAAAATAGAATGAAAAAATGCCGGTATCACACCAAAGATAGTTTGGAAGGAGGTCACGAGGCCGGAGCCCACACCTTTGAAAAAAGTGCCAAGCCAGTTGTTGACGAGGCATTAAATATAGTATGAATCAGAGCACCGAAATGAAGGGGGAGATCAGTATTTAAAAGCGCATGCACCTCGGGGCGGGTGTTTGCTACGTGAAGGACAAATGTTTGACGGGATGAAGTCAGAGCGACTTCTTTTTGAGACAATAGAGGCCTTATTCTGCTCATCTTGTTGAACTCTGCTTTCAAGGTTGGGATGGAAGGCCAGATGGATACATCCAGCCGCCCATGCGGGGTGGGAAAAGGACATTTGTACAGCAGACTACGGGTTGTGAGTCACAATGTAGGGAATTCCCACTAGCATCCCTCAGCAAGCCTCATTATTTAAAAGTAAATAACTACCGTTCGCTAACAACGTAAAAGAGGGCGTAATAGCTGGCACTGGAATCCCTTTCAGGACGCAAGCTAAATTCGGTGCTTGGACGTTGCATGCGCCATGCAATAGGATGTGCCTACAGACTACTGAGTGATAAGGTGTGGAAGTGCATTCCTCACCTTTCAAATAAACTTCTTTACCTTCTCTCATTCACCGGCATTTAAATTGGAGTGGCCAAACTTCATGCAGGAAAGCAGTACCCAATGGTTCATATCTGCCTAGGGCATAATGTTTCATGCACGAACTGAACTTAAACAAAGGAAATGGTAATGTGATTAACCCGTGGATAAGCCACACAGCGGAGTTCAATTCGGCCACAGAGAAAGGCAAAGGTTCTAACTTTTCAATATGCAGTAATGAATATGTTGCATCTTTCATGGACATGAACTGTTGTTTTGCAGTCAGATTAAATGGAAGGAATAAAGACGATGTATTCATGTAGTCCCAGGGAACTTTCCCAGCCTTCAATGTTTGTAAAGTCCATGCAAACTGCATTATAGAACGCAATTGATTTTGACCATGATATAACACAGACAGATCATCCTGCACAATATCCACAACAGATGAAACAATATTGTTGGACCCGGCCTCGTAGAATGGCCCTCCGTGCCCCCGCACCACCGAAACCTAGTGCCTGCAGCCCCAGCCCGCGGCCCAGCCGACCTTTCCCACCAGGACCCCTGCACCAACCCCGGACATCCCCGTCCATGGCCTCTCTCCTTTCGGCCACCCCGGGTCCGCGTGCCCACTCCCTGCAACAAGATGGCCGCCCGGCTCCAGCGCGACCCGGGCCTCGAGGCGCCACTCCGGCTGGAGGACATCCCGCTTCCAGGGGATGAGAGAGGGAGGAGCAGTTTCTATCGCACCTCTGAACTCCCCTGGGACGATGGGTTTCGATCGGCCCTCCGGCCTCCCTGCGAGCTGGCTCCGTGCCTGCTGGGTGTCTGGGACTCCTCCCGACCCGGCCCTGAAAGGATCAAAAGACAATAGCAGGAAACCCCGACAAGCGGCCCCCAGGTGACAAGACCCCAGCCTGCGCAGACTCCGGACATCAAAGCGGGGTCGACCTATAACAAGGGGTGCTCTGAGACTGTCCGGCAGATTCGACGCTGGAACAACGAGAGCCTGCTGACGTGGTCGCGGCTCCTGGAACTGGAACCCACCTGAGCCCTGCTGAGTGACTCGCGGCTCCCTGAAGATCGTAAGACCTCCGAACTTGTACCTGAGCCCTGCTGAGTGACTCGCGGCTCCCTGAAGATCGTAAGACCTCCGAACTTGTACCTGAGCCCTGCTGAGTGACTCGCGGCTCCCTGAAGATCGTAAGACCTCCGAACTTGTACCTGAGCCCTGCTGAGTGACTCGCGGCTCCCTGAAGATCGTAAGACCTCCGAACTTGTACCTGAGCCCTGCTGAGTGACTCGCGGCTCCCCCAGACTCTCACGGTCCCGCCGGACCCCGACTCCGACCACGTATCTCCCAGCTCGAGGATTGTGAGCTGTGCGCCGGATACGTCCCTGCTTTGAACCGTTACCAGAGACAGTCCCGCTACCCCCTACCTTTCCGAGACTCTTGAGCCCGTGCTCATCTTGTACATATTTGCAGTGATACCTATTTTGATAAAGCTTGTTCTGAGAATACCCAGTGTGGTCTCTGTGTCGTGTGGTGCCAGAAGTACGATCCTAGCTGCGAGATTCCTCCCCCTGGGGAATCTCTCGCCAGTGCCCGGCTACAATACAATACGGGTGGGACTCAGGGAAATCAGGACCCCTTTCCGGGCCCCTCTGAGGTCGCCGTCTAACATTGGTGGCAAGCGACGGGATTCGGGCCCATCACCTAGAGATCGTACAGTGAACAACGGACGCACGACCAACAAAGATGGCAGAAGGAAGCGCCATGAGCTCCGCAGAAACCAACGCTAACAGAGTGTTCCAGGTGGAGCATCTGGAAGAATACACACACAAAGAGCTAAAACAATTTTGCAAAGAACTTAAAATAGCTACCACTGGCCTCAACACTAAGGAAGACTTGCAGAAAGCACTGAAAACTTGGGTGGAGACCGGGGCATCCCGCCCGGAAGGCACGGGGGAGCGCCCCGACGAAGCCGAACCCCCTCCAAGTGAAAGCAGCGACAATCAGGTGCAAGGCATTGTACCAGACGGGGGCCTATCCCCGGGAGAACTCGCGGACAGAGAGAGAAGCCGCAGTCATGAACTCGAGTTAGCCAAACTCAAAATCGAGGGCGAATTGAAGTTAGCGGAGAAAAAGCTAGCGGTAGAGCAAATGCGCGTACAAGGCGAACTGGAAGAAAAGAAGCTCCAACGGGAGCACGAAGGAAGAAAGCTCCAACTAGAGCACGAACGCAGCTTAAAAGAACTCGAGCTCAAGGCCCGAAATGAGGACGGGAGGCCCTCGGGGAACCGAGAGACGGCCCCCCCAGCGGAACAGAAGGTCCACATCCCCAAGGATGTGGTCAAAGAATATTATAAAAACGATGACATTCAGCAATGGTTTCGGGCCTACGAGGTCGCCATGACCTCCCATCGGATTCCACAGAAGGACTGGGGGGCGGGGTTGTGGGGGCGGTTTCTGAGCGAAGGAAGGGACACCCTGCTCGACCTACCCCTCTCCCTGCAGACCTCCTACAGCCACATGAAAGAGGCTCTCCTCACAAGATACGGCCTCACCCCAGAAATGTACCGCCAACGGTTCCGGGACTGCAGGAAGATCCCGGGCACCACCTGGGTGGAGTATGTAAACTTTTTTAGTCGGGCCTTCGATGGGTGGGTCAAGGGCAGCAAGGTCACCACCCTTGCCGAACTCACTGACCTCATGTTATGGGAACATCTGGCTGCGAACTGCTTCGTAGAACTACGTCAACATCTGCTGGATAGCAAGCTCACAGATCCCCGGAAGCTGGCTGTGGAGGCCGACCGCTGGACCAACACCCGGGTCTCCCGGGGGATGGTAGGAGAGTACACCCGAACCAGTCAGGGACCACCCCGCCAGAGAGGGGGAGGGAACCAGGGAGGGCCGAGAGAGTCCCAGCCTAGCCCCCCGAAGACACCACCTCCACCTTTCCCGGCGCCCCCCCACCAGTAACAGGGCCCCCTGGGAGACGAGGACACCGGGTGACCGTCACCTGTTTTCGTTGCCAGAAACCCGGGCACTACGCCAATGACCCAGAGTGCCCCATGGCCACCCAAGTCACCCCTGCGAGACAGATAGCCAACGTAGCCCTAGGGGAGGAGGTTGAGGAAGCCGAGGAGTGGGAACCCGCCGCTATGGCCCTAGTATCCCTGGGAGATAGGGAAATGATCCCTGGTAGCCTCCTACCGTCCAACACACAGAAATATGGGCAGCTCGTCAAGATCAATGGCCACCAGGTAGAGGCCCTGCGGGACACCGGGGCTAGTATCACCGGTGTCCTCAGGCACCTAGTTCCCGAGGAGCAGATCCTCCCCAATGTCTTTTGCCCCGTAATCTCTGCAGACAATAGGGAAAGTATGTGTCAGGTAGCCCTGGTGCCATTTGAGTGGGGAGGGGTGATAGGTAAACTCAAGGTGGCCGTAAGAACATCCCAGCCGGTCGACTGCCTCTTAGGGAACGACCTGGAGAGTTCTCCCTGGAAGCACGTAGAGCGCAAGGCCCACCTAGGAATGATGGGACTCCCCGAGTGGGTGTGTGCCACCACCCGATCTATGACAGCCCGACTCGCTCCCCGGAGAGAAGTCGAGAGCACCCCGGTCGAAGAAGCCCGTACCGTCCCCGCCGAGGGTCCTCCCGTTCCCCCATTGGAAGGGTCCGTCGCCAGCGACGAACCCGCACCATCCGACCCCGCCCCGGTCCCCGAGTTGGGGGATCTACCCGAGTTGGCCCATTGGCGCCACGAGGGCGGGCCCACCCGGGATGAATTTTGCCGGGAGCAAGCCACCTGTCCTTCCCTGGTCGGGCTGCGGCGCCAGGCCGAGGGCCAAGCCGCAGGTGACCAGACCGGAACGCACCGAATCTATTGGGAAAATAACATCCTGTATAGTGAGCAGAAATCAGTGGAGCTGGGATCCGGACGGGTACTGGTGGTACCCCTCCGCTTCCGGGATTTCCTCCTGGGCTTAGCCCACGATGTCCCCCTCGCCGGCCACCTGGGTCAGGACAAGACCTACAGCCGTCTCGTGACCCATTTTTATTGGCCTAAGATGAAAGCAGCGGTAGAGGCACACTGCAAGTCCTGCCCCACGTGCCAAGCCAGTGGGAAGAGTGGGGGGAAGCGCAAGGCTCCCCTCCAACCCTTCCCGGTCGTCAGTACCCCCTTCGAACGAGTCGGAATCGACATCGTGGGGCCACTGGACCCCCCCACCTCCCAAGGTCACCGTTTCATCTTGGTCCTAGTAGACCACGCCACCCGCTATCCAGAGGCTATTCCCCTGCGCACCATTACGGCCCCCGTGGTGGGCCGGGCCCTGATGAGGATCTTTTCCAGGGTGGGTTTCCCCCGCGAGGTCGTGAGCGATCGCGGCACTAATTTTATATCAAGGTATATGACGTCCCTGTGGCAACAATGTGGGGTGTCCTATAAGTTCACCACCCCGTACCATCCCCAAGGGAACGGCCTAGTAGAGAGGTTTAATAGGACTTTGAAAGGGATGATCGCTGGCCTAGAAGAGCCCCTCCGGCGTAAGTGGGACGTCCTGCTCCCCTGCCTCTTGTTCGCTTACCGGGAGGTCCCCCAGAAGTCCTTAGGGTTCAGCCCGTTTGAATTACTCTATGGGCACCCCGTCCGAGGTCCCCTCAGTTTGGTTAAGGAAGGGTGGGAGGCAGCACCCCAGACCACCCCCCGAGATGTGTTCCAATATGTCCTGGCCCTCCGGAACCAGACCAGGAGGTTCCGAGAACTGGCCGAGGCCAACCTGGAGGCGAGTCAAGAAGAAATGAAGCGCTGGTACGACCAGAATGCTACTCTGGTCGAGTTCCAGCCGGGCCAGCAGGTGTGGGTCATGGCCCCTGTGAAGCCTGGCGCTCTCCAGGACCGATGGACTGGACCCTACAAAGTGGTTGAGAGGAAGAGCCAAGTCACCTACTTGGTGGACGTCCAGTCGCCTCGGGATCCCCTCCGGGTCCTGCACGTGAACCGCCTCAAGCCTCACTTCGTGCGGACAGAACTGAGCCTCCTGCTGGCCACCGATGACGGGGCCGAAGATGAGTCGGATCCCCTCCCGGACCTCCTGTGTGTCAAGGAGCAGGATGGCTCCGTGGAGGGAGTGAACCTCTCCCCAGCCCTCACTGCCCAGCAACAAGCGGACTGCCGCCAGCTCCTCAGACAATTTTCTGACCTCTTCTCCCTGACCCCCCGGGTCACCAACTGGTGTGTTCACGATGTGGACACCGGGGACAGCCCGCCGGTGAGACACCGAGCCTACCGGGTTCCTGACCGGGTCCGGTCCTGTATTCAAGCCGAAGTCTCGAAGATGTTGACCCTGGGGGTGATCGAGCCCTCTGACAGTCCCTGGGCCAGCCCCGTGGTCCTGGTTCCGAAGGCAGCAGCCCCCGGTGTCGCCCCCGAGCTCCGGTTCTGCGTGGATTACCGGGGGCTCAATGACGTTACCCGAGCCGATGCCCACCCTATTCCACGAGCCGACGAGCTCATTGACCGACTAGGGGCCGCCCGGTTCCTCAGCACTTTCGACCTCACCTGCGGCTACTGGCAGATTGCGCTCACCGAAGGGGCCAAGGAGAGGTCTGCTTTCTCCACCCCCGATGGGCACTACCGCTTCCGCGTGATGCCCTTCGGGATGAAAAATGCCCCGGCCACTTTCCAGAGACTGGTAAATAGGGTCCTGGCCGGGCTAGAACAGTTCAGCGCGGCCTATCTGGACGACATCGCTGTCTTCAGTTCAGAGTGGAGTGAGCACCTCCAGCACCTCCGGAGAGTGCTAACCGCCCTGCGCCAGGCAGGCCTCACCATAAAAGCCAGCAAGTGCCAGATCGGGCAAGGATCCGTAGCCTACCTGGGGCACCAAGTCGGGAGTGGCCAGGTCGCTCCTCTACAGCCAAAAATCGACGCCATCCTGGCCTGGGACCCACCCATCACCCAAACGGAAGTCCGAGCCTTTCTGGGACTCACGGGCTACTACCGCCGATTCATTCAGGGGTATGGCAGCCTGGTCGGCCCTCTCACGGAACTCACGTCTAAAAAACAGCCAAAGAAGGTGCAATGGACGGCTGCCTGCCAGGAAGCTTTCGATGCTCTAAAAAAGGCCATGTGCACGGCCCCCGTCCTCCAGGCTCCCGACTACACCAAGGAGTTCATAGTCCAGACCGATGCCTCCGAGCATGGCATTGGGGCCGTCCTGTCCCAAGTGAATGATCAAGGCCTAGACCAGCCCGTCGCCTTCCTCAGTCGGCGGCTGCTACCCCGAGAACAGAAGTGGAGCACCATAGAGCGCGAAGCCTTTGCCGTGGTCTGGGCACTCAAAAAACTACGACCCTACCTGTTCGGCACTCATTTCAGGGTCCAAACTGACCATCGGCCCTTGCGATGGCTCATGCAGATGCGAGGAGAAAACCCCAAGCTACTGCGGTGGTCAATCTCCCTCCAGGGAATGGACTTCACCGTAGAACACCGCCCTGGTACGGACCACGCCAATGCTGACGGCCTCTCCCGGTTCTTCCGCCTCAGCGAAGAGAACCCCCCAAGGTGATGGGCAGTTCTCTCCGGCTTTCAGCTGGGGGGGACGCGTGTTGGACCCGGCCTCGTAGAATGGCCCTCCGTGCCCCCGCACCACCGAAACCTAGTGCCTGCAGCCCCAGCCCGCGGCCCAGCCGACCTTTCCCACCAGGACCCCTGCACCAACCCCGGACATCCCCGTCCATGGCCTCTCTCCTTTCGGCCACCCCGGGCCCGCGTGCCCACTCCCTGCAACAAGATGGCCGCCCGGCTCCAGCGCGACCCGGGCCTCGAGGCGCCACTCCGGCTGGAGGACATCCCGCTTCCAGGGGATGAGAGAGGGAGGAGCAGTTTCTATCGCACCTCTGAACTCCCCTGGGACGATGGGTTTCGATCGGCCCTCCGGCCTCCCTGCGAGCTGGCTCCGTGCCTGCTGGGTGTCTGGGACTCCTCCCGACCCGGCCCTGAAAGGATCAAAAGACAATAGCAGGAAACCCCGACAAGCGGCCCCCAGGTGACAAGACCCCTGCCTGCGCAGACTCCGGACATCAAAGCGGGGTCGACCTATAACAAGGGGTGCTCTGAGACTGTCCGGCAGATTCGACGCTGGAACAACGAGAGCCTGCTGACGTGGTCGCGGCTCCTGGAACTGGAACCCACCTGAGCCCTGCTGAGTGACTCGCGGCTCCCTGAAGATCGTAAGACCTCCGAACTTGTACCTGAGCCCTGCTGAGTGACTCGCGGCTCCCTGAAGATCGTAAGACCTCCGAACTTGTACCTGAGCCCTGCTGAGTGACTCGCGGCTCCCTGAAGATCGTAAGACCTCCGAACTTGTACCTGAGCCCTGCTGAGTGACTCGCGGCTCCCCCAGACTCTCACGGTCCCGCCGGACCCCGACTCCGACCACGTATCTCCCAGCTCGAGGATTGTGAGCTGTGCGCCGGATACGTCCCTGCTTTGAACCGTTACCAGAGACAGTCCCGCTACCCCCTACCTTTCCGAGACTCTTGAGCCCGTGCTCATCTTGTACATATTTGCAGTGATACCTATTTTGATAAAGCTTGTTCTGAGAATACCCAGTGTGGTCTCTCTGTGTCGTGTGGTGCCAGAAGTACGATCCTAGCTGCGAGATTCCTCCCCCTGGGGAATCTCTCGCCAGTGCCCGGCTACTATACAATACGGGTGGGACTCAGGGAAATCAGGACCCCTTTCCGGGCCCCTCTGAGGTCGCCGTCTAACAAATATTATCTAATGTGTAAATTCGAGAAGAAAGGGTGTTAATGCTATTATTGATAACAGCTAGTACTTTTTCCAAATTGGCTTGATCAATGGCTCTCAATCTGGAAGCAGCTTCAATTTGCGATAATTTCCAAACCTCGTTATAAATAGGGCTCCCGGTTTTCCGTTTTTACGGATTTTTACATATAAATACAGACGGAAATCTATATTTCCTTTGTCTGTATTTATATTTTGAAACGGCAAAATACTAGCAAATTTTGCCACGCTGCTGTCCCGTGTAAAAGGCAGCTCTTTACGTTTCGTTTCGGTGTTTAAGCCACTGAGCACAGGGGGTCCTCGAGACACTGCTCGCAGTCTGCTAAGAAGGGGTGAAAAAAACAACAAAGCCTTGTTATCTAGTGAATGGTCTTTTTAAAGACCTGTTAAGTACTCGGGTGCGGCTGGCGGTCAATCACACTTTGAGATCTGTTTATCGGCATGTGGTTAAATGTGTGTCTTTTTGCCTGAAAGCGCTCCTGATGTTATATTGTACACGACCCCGCACACGTCGATCCCCACAGGCACATTTTACAGCTAGTGAAGGGCTAAAAGAGAGATCTTTGCCCGTCCAGTGACTGAGATGGTTTTAGAGGGGCATGGAACCAAAATGAAATTAGACGGTCGTACCACTGCGCCTTTGTGCTGGCAAAGGGACAGGAGCCACGTTTGCAAAACAAGTCCTCAAAATGCGGACTGTTTCACTACTCACCTCCCTCGTCCTCGCATACTTCCACTGGCGTCGTCTTGTTGCTATGGTTACCACCTGTAGTGATCAGCATGTGGCCCCCGGGCCCACAACACCACACCACCCGCTAGCAGCATTCATCTCTTTGTAACTCCGAGGCTCTTCGCTTCTGTAAGGAGCGCAAGAGAATGCTAACAGATGCATCAGCGTCGCCCGCCTGTCTCTTCCGTACTACATATGCTGAAAGGACTGACTGATGATTCCAGTAAGCAGGGCCGGCTTTAGGGTGGTGCGACCGGTGCCACCGCACCAGGTGCTGGCTTCCTGGGGGCGCCTGTTTGCAAGTTTATTATGTTTTTGAAGCACCTGCTGCAGCGTTTCTTTCCTCCGGTAATTGCCAGGCCTCACAAAAATGTCAAGATAACTCGTGTGATTAATTATCTTCCTGGAGAGAGATCATTGTTTTGTATAGTTAGTGCAGAGGGTTAATATGCCTGCTGCTAAGAACGTGTACCAAGTTGATTTCAGAGTGCATGTAATGTGAACACATCAGCAGGTTACTGCTTTTAAGAGAGACATCGTTTTGTTACTTGCAATTTATAACTTAAAGTCCTAATATTTAGCAGTGAGCTATTAATTTTCATCATAGAACTGCATACACACTGCAAAGCATACATTAGAACATTGATTAATGTTGCAAAAAGGGTTCATTTGACCAGAAATCTATTCTTACTATTAAAGAAAACTCCCAACTCTGCTGTTTCTTTTTCGACTCTGCGTTTGTGCTTCTCCACACCAAGCACTCTTAAACTATACTGCCTACCAGTATGGGTGACATGTGACTCCTACACTTTTAGTCCTTTGTCTTATGTAAACATTTCCTATATTCTGATTTAAAACACATATGATTGATTGTCTCTGTGTAATGTGTGTGTGATGCAAAGTGCTCGGACACCCTACACTGGTATGAGTGGCGCTATATAACTAATTCAATGTATCTGAGAGAGTGTGGTTATGGAGACTGTTAAAGATGCGCCGGAATGCAATGTGTGATCAGGCAAGTCTTATTTTTAGGTGCTCTAGCTTCAGCTGCCATGTATGTACTAGCTTGCGCTTTTTTTTTCCTGGCCTTTTGCAACAAGAGTTTGAGCAGGTGTTTACAGCCTTGCTGTGGGTGAGCTAGCCCAACTTCTCTCTCCACCCTACACCTCCTGCCCTTTTTTTAACCATATTTTTATTCATTTTCTAGTATAATATAGCCTATATTGTACTACAAAATGAACAAAATTGTCAATTTAAATAAACGTGGAAAAATACTAGCTGTAGCGTCGTCTTTTGCTTGTGGCAAAAATAAATGTGGATAAATACAGAAAAAATGCCCAAAAAATAAATATGGATAAATACAGACGGAAATGGCAAAAAAATAAATACCATAAAACCAGGAGCCCTAGTTATAAATAGCATACACCCACCTTTTGGACCTGCCACCCACAGGACCCTTAACAAAATCATTCAAATCTATTTTGTCATGTAATTTTGATAAATGAAGTTTAACAGATGCCAAGGTGGAATGTTGCACCCAGTTCTGACATAACTTCCCCACAGAGTAGGTAGTAACTGAATGGGAAGATTCAAAGTGGGGGGTCCACTCGAACCTTGGTATATCCAGTTTGTAGACCCAGAAACCGATGTTGAAAGGAATCTGAGCTCTTCTGCCATATCAACCATCCTTCACAATCTAAATCGGAAATGTTGAAGGATGTATTAGTAATGTACGACTGCAACTCTTCAAGGGACAGATCTGTATGATTATCCCAATTAGGATAAGCACCCAGATCAGGAACAGAGGGGGAATTCATCTTTTTAGTAGTAGCCAATCCAAAACAGGTGGTTTGAAAAATAGTAGAATTCAAAAATAACATGTGGTTTGGGATAAGGCATGCACGAAGCAGAGCCTCAGTCCCTTGCACCTGCCATTTCTTAGAACCCCAAACAGATTTAAGATCAATAGTATCTTTCCACAGCTCATAACCCCCGATAGCCAATTCATCCATAAAGGACTTGGAATACAATAATTTAGTGTGGGTCAGCCTAACCTTCGAAGCTGACTCTGCCGCCACTTTAAAATAAAAGGCTTCAGGCTTAGAAACACTGAAATCAGTAAAATATGTAAATTTGTTCACTAATGTGCTGGAGCTGCCTTCCATTGGTGCCGGACAACGTTCCCATTGCGTATAATTTACAAAATTTCTAAACGTATTGGCTTTATGTAGGAAATGATTGCCATAGTGTTGGTAGCAAAATAGTTCCCCATAATTAGCAGTGTCTAAATACAAGTCTTCAGCATCAAAGGCAGCATAATATTTTAAATCGGAAAACAGTGCCTCTATGGCCTTAACGTCCCAATCATCAGAGCGGATGTTTTGTTTCACAACATCACCCATAGAAACACGAAGTACATTGGGGACATTAATAACCTCTGTGGGTCCATGAATTTGAAATTTTACAGCATCCCACACAATCCAATCCAACACAGGCCAGACAGTTATATTCACAAACGTCTGGTCCCTTTTCATGATGTGTGATGAGTGGGGGGCCAAAGTTCCATCAATTAGTCTAATTGTAGATCTCTCGTTGAGATAGTGTCCATTTACAAGACGAAAAAATACCACCACAAATCCAATGGACATAAACAAAAAAATACTTATGAGCATCAGCCAAATGTAAGTCCAAGGGGAATTAAAAAATGTCTTTTAAACCAAACAGCAAAAATAGAAATTTTCGATGGGGCATTCGAAGTCATAGAGTTTGTGTCAAATGAAAAACATGACTGGTCAACTGCAGTTGATTGTAAAACAGGCAACGACACATCTGTGGGATAAGTATACTCAGTATCTTCAGTGGACCACCAGCCGGTGGTGGCAACAAAGGATTAGTAACTGTATGCATCTCGATGGCAATATCAGGCCTGGTGGTAGAAGCCGGAGCCAAAACAGAATTTCTCAGCATCGCAGGGCAAGAGACCGCTGGAGTCATACTAAGAAGAATCGGCCACTCGCTGTAGTTTGCCATTGTCAATGGAGATGTACCTGTTATCCTTGCGACCAGGAAGTGGAGGTAAAATGACTGTTCTTGTACCCTGCACACCAAGCACTGGAACTGGTGCACGATAAGAGGGGCCAAACTCCTTCTTGTTCTCCACCTTCTCACGGACCAGGTCACCAACTCGAGGTAGCCAGCCGACTACCGGAATCTGAAGCGCAGCATCAGTTGTGGAGGGCAAGTGTTCCCTTGCAAGACTGTCTCTGGTCTCTTGTAGATTCTGTAATACAGCACAGTGATCATCTACGTCAAAGGGTGCGGCTGACGCCGCCATGTCTAGACCATCAAGGTCCGGGACAAACATTTTTATGCCAAAGAGCATTTCTTATGGGGTCCGCCCACCCAGAGACCTTCTAGGGAGGTTATTAAGTGCACGTTGTACGTTATACAGATGGGCTAACCAATTCCTGCCAGTGTCAAAAACTCTAGTTGTCAGGGATTGCTTTAAGTCACGGTTCATTCGTTCCACAACACTATTGCCCTCAGGCCGGTATGGAGACGAAACTTTGACTTGGACCCCCAAAGATCTCATGGCTTCTTTGCTCGCTCTTCAAGAATGGCCATCTGCACTGCAGTCAAAACTTTTTCGACTGTGGAAAAGCGCATTTCAGCCGTAGTGTACAGGTGTGACTTGTAGGCAATGGGGACTGTGTCGCCCTCATTGATTGTTAAGTACGTGAAACCCACTGCGCCAGGCACAATTCTTATCACCAGGTTAGTGTGGTTATCACGTGTCAGTAAGTACTTCGAAGCAAGAAGATTAGCCTGCAAAGATTGCAAGATAGCTGAATGCTCTGGCAGCCAGCTCGATTTGGAAAAAGTAGGTTGTACCAAGGCATATAGCGGCTTGATATGCTGGGCATAATCGGGAATGTAAGTACGCCCGAAATTCAGAAAACCCAGCAAAGACTGTAATTTTTTCAGCGTTGTCGGAGCACGCAAACATGCGCACTTCTCCAAGAAGTGTGGGGCTAATCCTCGACCTTCATTTTTGAGCTCGTAGCCCAAAAACAACACTGTATACTCTGCAATGTGTGACTTCGCACAAAGTTGAATTTATAACCGAAGTCCGCAAACATAACAATGATGCGATCAACGCGACACAGATGCAGCCATAATTAGTCGTCTGTGAGATAGATATCGTCAACATACGAGTACGCATCAGGGTCAATGCTCTCTAACAGAGAGACTACACGTGCGGCAAAGACGCCAGGGCTGTTTTTATAGCCCATGGCTAATCTCTTAAACTGTTTTTGTTTGCCGCCAGAAGTAAACGCTGTCCACTGACTGCTAATAGAGGACAGATTATGGCTAAAAAAGCCATTGTGTGGTCTTAAACCTTTTTCTCACGAGACTATCAACAAGGGCAGACCTGTGGGTATTCTGTACAGCACAAGTCCGACAATGAGAGTTCAAATGCCGGTAATCCAAAACTATGCGGTACGACCCATCAGGTTTAGTTACAGTGAATAGAGGATTATTCATTGGTGACACACAGGTTTCAATAACTCCTTGATATTCCAATTGTTCAAGGATTTCTGCGACGTGAGATCTAGCTTCGCGGCGCATGGGATATTGGGGCTGCGGCTGGGGCATAGACCGTAAAGGAATCTCATGGCTTGGCGACAATTTATCCCACCCAACCTGAGTACAGTACAGAGCCGGAGCAAGCACTTGGGCCCACTCTTCAGCAAATTTTTTAGCGTGATCCTTTGGCACTGTGTGCGCGAAGGACGGGAGGATTACTTCCTCCCCTCTAGGAGCAGCCAAAATGAAAGCTGGGGGCCAGTCCGCCTCTGCTAACAGAATATCATATGTAGAGGTCAGATTATCCAAAAAAATTCCTTGTATTGAACGTTGTATGTCACCTTCAATCAAAAGGACTATGTCATATAGTCTGTCAGGGGGAGCCACTGTAGTTCCTGCAGTTTCTACAGTAATGAACATGTCAGTTGCTGTCGCCTCCAGATATGGACGCAGTGCTTGCCGCACTACTGTAACCTCCGCTGCGCTGTTGAGCAGCGTTAGTGCCCATGTCAGTTTCCGAAGCTGCGTTCCCACTATCTGTGGCATACCTCGCTGTTAGTGCAGCAACCTTCTTCTTCTGAAACGGGGGACGTTGACGTGCAAACTCGTCCTGCTTGCCCTTACCGTCAGGCTGACGGGGTTGCTCACGTCCTTGTTGGGCACCCCGACCTTTGCCACGTTCTCCGCCACCGGACTGTGAGGCCGATGTTTCCTGTGAAGAGCAAGGAGAACGTTGTTCAGTAACCTGAAATCTGTCAGGTGACCTAATTCTAGTGCGATCGCGCAAATCATATGTGCGTTCACTAGTCGCCTGTACCAGTGACGCAAGCCCTGTTTCTGTTGCTGCTTTCCTTGTTTCTTAGTTCTCCAATTCTGTTTAGGAAAAGTTGGACGATCGTCTTTAAAAGACGAACTCGCCTTAGTTTGCTGTTGTACATCTGGAATGACAATAGTAGGCTTAATCCCTAAACTACTGCGGCCAATAGTTCTATAAGCCTCCGCAATAATTTTAGGCAACTCTCTGGGTTTATCGAGTTCGTCTACGATGGCTAAACCATTCGCCACTTGAAAGTGAATTGCATATCCCTTGAGGTTACCAAGGATGAGAGTGGCAACTATGTCGAACACACCGACAAGCATCATTCCCAACTCGACCGCTGCCTCCGGACCGTGTTGATCTTGAACACGTTTTATGACGGGGGAAGCACGGCCATTGATGGGGTGCCGAAGCACTTCGAGTAGACCGCTGCAAAAACTTTACCCCAGTTGTCACAATCGGCCACTTCTGGGACTAAGTCTTTCTGCAAACTAATGGTGAGTATCCCGTGTTTCTCCACAGGAGTAGAGTGCGGAAATACTGCTTCCAGCTGGTCAAATTTCTCAGCAAGCCAATAAGGTAAATAGTCCTTATTCTGGGGGCGCTTGCCCATTACCGAATTAAACATGACGGGACTAATGACAATCCTGGCCGGGCCAGCTGGCTGCCCCGCAACAACAGGTGCCCCCACTTGCATATTGCGTGAAACGTATTGCACTAAAGCCCGATGTACTGTAATCAGGGCTGTATAGAGGACAAGTAACTCATCCACCGTAGCATTCAAATAACGAGGATGAGGTGTAAATCCGGCCAGTACCGGCCAAATGGCCCCTGGAATTGACAAAGGGCCCAAACGAACCGGTGTAACCGTATGGGGAAGGGCGCCATTAAACCAAATGCGATGCTGCCAAGCCGAAATAGGAATCTCCTGTGTCCTATATGGCGTATAATTCGTCGGGACCTGCGTGGCAGTATAGGGGTGAAACGTACTGCCGTCCGCATTCACCGCCGGCATAGTAACCCAAGAGTAAAACAACTCGTAGGGATTTGATGCATCGGCACTGACCACAAAAATTACAGCCATCTCATCGTCCGGCACCCCGAACTGCGTCAAATGACGCCGGAGAGGCGCTCGGCTATGCGCCACAATAGCGACCGCAGACATAAGGACACAGAGAAGAAAAACAATCTATTATAACAGTAGCACAATAAAGCACAATAAAGGGTCCAAAAATATAAAAACCTTTTTAATTGACAAGCTTGATTGAACCTATTGAACTAATAGGTATGTTAAAACCGTCACTCCCGTTATCCGGAAAAAAGAGTGAGGGCGTTGTGGACTAATATAAGCACTACTAAGGCGTCTCAAATCGTAAGACCAAACGTTAGGTGGGCCATGTTGCAGGGATTCTGCTCATGCACAGAACTATGCACAGGAAACCAGGACCTCAGTGAATTGCGGTGTACCAAAAACTCACCTCAGTACCCAGAACCCCTATCCGACTAGCATCAGTGTCTCATTCGCTCTTCGTATCATCTCGACGCTACCAATGATTAGACAACCCAGAACATGCGACTTAGAATACTCTCAGGAATGGTGGGAATCAGAAATACCTGTTCGGTATTATTCTCATATCAGTCCACAACAAGAGTAATAAGAGACACAGTAAAGTTTAAAACGTTTATTTTATAAACTTCGTGTCCTAAGATGCAATACCTTGGCTAACATAAGCAGACAAATGATTAAAAACAAAACCATCAGCATTGTTACAATACCATAGAAAATGAAGGGAGAAATCATATTACAAATGATAGTGGAATACAACCACCCTCCCTTCGCTAGTAAGCTAGTATTATTAGACTAATAGAAGGTCTCTAGGTTTGAATGGGGAACCCCATACCGTAAATATCAGCTTAGGTGAATCACATCACAGGATCAGCTTTGCTCTGTGCCTGGAAAAGTTCTTCTCCAGAATGTGTGTCTAATGCATGCAAACTGCAATATTAAAGGCGCTCGAGTTTCAGATATTTGCAGCTGTGTGCGTGTTATGGCTAGAGCGTGGGCCGATCAACCTGAATTCAAAAGCATACATTGTTTGTTGGCCCTGACTGTTTCTGCACACAATGTTCAGACCAAGGTCGCGTGCACGTCTAGGGATGTGAACAATAGACCGTTCTCATGTGAAGAATAGGCAGGTAAGCAGTTTTCAAAAGTGGCAAGATGGCGTTTCTAACTTCTAAGACGCTTATGCTAACATAGCAATGTGTGCATCTAAAACTCCGTCTCCACTACAAGACAAGTAGTCAGCCTGCTCTATCAGCCATAGCGTGGCACCGCAGGCACTTCACATGTTAGGCGCGAAGCCTCTCCAGGCGGCCCGAGTGCTTGCCGTTCCCTTCTCCTTCACGCTCGTACTGTAACAGCTGGTATTCTAATTGTGTAAGTGAGGTTGATAGCTGCTTACGTATGGTCCATGTGGCCCCTAGACAGTGTACCCTGATAGCTACTTTGAGGGCATCCCATTCCACTTGTGCATTGCTTGCTGTTCCCTCATTAATGTCAAAATATGTGAGGATTGCCGTCTCTAGTGATGAGCGAAACTCCGGGTCTTCGAGTGCACTCGTTTGGAGGCGCCATGTGGGTAGGGGGGGGTGGGCCGCTACCCAGCTGAGTTGGATCCACAGAGGATTATGATCGGAGTGTGTCCGCCCTAAGTATTCTGATTTCGCGACTAGCGAGAGCAGGGATTGGGAACCCACCACCCTATCGAGCCGTACATGTAGATCATACACTGCAGAGTAATAGGTGTAGATACGCTCATTAGGGTTAAGGATACGCCACATATCCAATAATGCCCAGTGTGAGAGCCAGTCCGTGATCGCCTGTGCGGTTGACACGGCAGTTGTTCTGTGAATAGGGGGGAACGATCTATCTATGTGAACATCAAGCACCAAATTAAAATCCCCACCTAGCAGCCAGGGGAGCCCAGTCTAGGGGGTCAAGATTTGTAATAGCTGCACTAGGAATGACGGTTGGTCTACATTTGGAGCGTATATCGATCCTAGTAGTATTGTTTGACCATTAGGCTGCCCACGTCCTAAGGTGTACCTGCCCTCGCGGTCTGTTACCACATCTTCGCAGATAAATGGGGGGCCCGCCCTTACCCAGACTAATGTACCCCTCGCTTGTGCTGAATATACAGTACCGTATACCTGCCCTCTCCAGCGCCTGCACAGTCTGTCTAGTTCCACCTGTGTCATGTGTGTTTCTTGTAATAGGGCGATACCCACCGAGTGTCTCAGGAGCAAGGAGAATATGGAATAGCGCCTCGTGGGTGTATGCATGCCACGTATATTCCATGTTATTATGTTAACTTGTGTCATTGCTAGATTATGTAGTCACCTGAGGTGTTAGGTGTAGATCTCGCACTGATGAGTGTGTGCCATGGGTAGGCAGGGGTTTATCAGTCTGCTGCAACAAAAACAGTAAGTCAACTTCGAACGTCATAACAACTGGGGCAGACTCTGCGGGGATGTCCGTCCAAACGTTTGTAACAACTTATGGTTATAAACTAGTCCAGTGTATTGCCTGGTGGGGTCGTGCGCACAAACTGTATCCTGCCGTTACTATCTTCCTCTTTTCATGTTTAGTATCTATGCCATCCTGTTAATCATCTAGGTCAGTGTGCGGGCCCAGTGTGAGTTGTGACTGAGTGTCGCTGCGTGTGCGCCCAGTTTCCGTGGTGATATGCGTGGTATGGTCTGACCTGAACTCAGCCGTCACCTATCTGTATCGTGATGTATCGTGGGTGACTGTTAACCCATTAGTGCCTCCCCTGATCTCCAGCGCGCCCTAAAAATATTTAAACTAAGAAACAAAGCTCTACTTGCGTGAGCCGACTATGCCAGAGTCCAGCGCAGCAGTGCTGTATCATATGATCCATCAGCAGTCTGTGGGGTTACCGCTGGTAGACTCATGTCCTCAGATTCTTCTGTTGACGGAGATGATGAGCCACTAGTCACTGTTGAGTCACGCATGCAGGCTTCCATGCGCTCTCTGCTATGCGTAGTTCCGAGAGTTGCAACCGCCTCCAAGACATCTTGTCGCTCCATTCTGATTTTCTCCAGACTCGGCGCTGCTGTCCCTGGCTTTACGTTTCGTAGTGCCCCGCGTCGTCCCCGTCGGCGAGCTCTCTTGCCTGCTGGGTTGTCAGCATTCGGGCCTGGGGGCACGTTTCTGTCCACCGCCCCTTCTCTTCCAGCCAGTCCCACGCCTCTGCAGGAGAATCAAAGAAGCCGTCCCCCCTTTTGTTACCACTCTCAGCCTGGCGGGGAATAGCAGGGAGTAGGGCAGTTCCAGTTCTCTAAGTTGACGCTTCACTGCCGTATAGTTGCTTCTGCGTCGCTGCACGAGTGCAGTGTAGTCTGGGAATAACATGACTTGGCTGCCGCTCACTTTAAGGCCTTCTAGTTTCCGGGTTTCGCCCAGCACTGCATCTCTGTCTCAATAGTTGAGTTTAAAGAGGAACGGGCGGGGCCTGGCTCCTGGCTGAGGCTTCTGCGCCGGCACCCAGTGCGCCCTCTCCACTGCAAATTGTGTTATGTTACATTTATATCGCGCTCAGCTACTCGGCAGAGTGTCCCGGCACGTGCAGAGGTAAAGGAAAAGTGTACCTTAAGGACAACTAAAAGAGGAAAGTTTTTAGCTTTTTCTTGAAGATCACATGATCCTGAATGCTCCACAATGCCAAGGGCAAAGCATTCCAGGCCAGACTAGCTTTCCTGACAAGTGAACAGCCGCCCAGCCTTTGACGATTGAATCTCGGGCTCTGCAACAGAAGTTGAGAAGAGGAGCGCAACTGTCTCACTGGATTGTAAAAGGCAAGTCTCTTCTGAAGGTAAATGGGGCCCCTGCCATAGAGAGCCCTGTGGGCAGTGGAGAACATTTTAAATTGAATTCGGGCCTCGACAGGAAGCCAGTGCAGGGAGCCCAAATAAACAAGCACACTGCACCTGTTGGACAAGCCTAGCAGGAGTCTGGTAGCAGAGTTTTGGACTACCTGCAATTTTTGCTTTCAAGGTTCCGAAACAAGTCCCAACGAGCTTCTTAACTTGTGTGGAGAACTTCAGGTTCTCAGAGAACCAGATCCCTAGATTTTTTGCAGAATTGTTCCCTGCACTAAGCAAGGGGAAGCCAGGGGGCCACAGCTTCGCTCTGAAGTCGACTAGAGAGGTCCCATACAGGAGAACCTCTGACTTCCCTTCGTTGCACTTCAGCTGAGCCTGGGCCAGCCAGTGGAAGACAGAGGCTAAACAGTGTTGCGCAGACAGGACTGCTTCATCGTCTCTTCCCCAAGCAAACAAGAGCTGGGTGTCGTGAGCGTAGGCCATCACCTTAGCCCCTAATGACTCTGCTAGATAAACCAGCGGTGTAACATAGATGTTAAATAAGAGGGGCCTAAGGGATGACCCCTGCGGGACCCCAGTGGCCATCTGCTGAGGCACAGCGGCAGCCAGACCTGCTGCATTAGAGCTTCAAGAAAAGACCTGATCCAGCCCCAGACAGAGCCAGCAACGCCAATCTCCGAAAGGCGGTTAAGAAGCAGGGAACGAGGCACTGTGTCGAATGCTGCCGAGAGGTCTAGCATAACCAAAGCAGCCCTCCCGCCGGCATCCAAACACTTTCGAATTGCCTCTGCCACCTTTACCAGAGCTGATTCTGTACTGTAGGCCGCTCGGAAGCCAGATTGAGCTGGGTGTAGCAGGCCGGATACCTCAACAAAGTTAGTGATCTGATTAGTGACTACTTTCTCACAAACCTTAGCTAAACTTGGCAGGAGCAAGATTGGCCTGTAGTTCACGGGTATCGAAGGATCAAGAGACGGCTTTTTAAGAAGAGAGAGAATCAGTGCCTGCTTCCAAGAAATTGGGACCGTGGCCTCTCGGAGGGACATGTTGATGATTTGGTTGACTTCGGGATTAATAATGTCTGCAGCAGCGGCTAGGAGTCTGGCGGCACATGGGTCGTTGGGGGAGCCCGACTTCAAAGCTTTAAGAATTTTTAAAGTATCAGATAGATCTACGGGTGAAAAAATTGACAGCGTATTAGGCGCATCAGACCTCAGATGGCCAGATAAGGAAGCTGTAAGCCCTCTAGCAGGGGCAGAGAAAGTAGCTTGGATGCTGCATATTTTGTCCACAAAAAACTTAGAGAGAGTGTTGCACCATGACTCTGAAACTGGCATCGCTGGCACCAGTGCGCTAGGTGACATAAAATTTTGTACAATGGCACAGATTTCCTTCGAATTGTTATTAGCCTGGGCGATGCGAGAAGCATAGTAGTGGCTTTTGGCGGCCATAATGGCAGCGTAGTAGCTTTTTAGTTTGGCCCTAAGTGCGAGTTTGGACAAGGGACCATAGCCACTGGAGCGCCAGGCCCTCTCCAAAACTTTGCATTCATGTTTAAGGGCTTTCAGCTCATGGGAGAACCATGGTTTGGAGGGCGAGTCTCTTGCCAACTTAGGCCAGCAGGGAGCCGCAATATCGGACACTGAATCAGGGATCCAAGTCTTAAACCTATTCACATACCCCTCAAGACTGTCTTGGGGGGTAGGCCTGGAGGCAGCCAAGAAGCTAATAAACTGGAGAGGGTCAATTTTGCTGTAGGCCGGTGAGTGATAACAGCCAGCCGACTGAGCGGGCCGCAAGGTTTCCTAGAAAAAAAAGATCAGGAAGTGGTCTGTCCAAGAGACAGGCAAAGGTTTATCGACCTGAATCGAAAAATTTGAGCAGGTGGGGTCTAGTATATGACCCCCTTGATGAGTCTGATACGTGACACATTGGCGACAGTGTTCCCTGGGGTAGCAGGTCTCGTAGCCAGTGTTCAACATATTGCTCCGGATTCCTTCCTTCCTCTCCTTCTGGAAGGCCCACCACGCGGATGTTGTTGCGGCGGGAGTGCCCCTCTGTGTCTTCATCTTCATTTTCGAGTGCATGCATACGATCCATCATATCTTGCAGCGCAGCAGCGTGACTTTGGGTTACAGGTTGAAGTTCCAGGAGGGTCTGGCTATGGATAGTGACTTTCTCGGCCAGTTTACGGTGGTCTGCATGCAGAAGTGTGAAGTACGATGTGACTTTATCGATCCGTGTTGCTCTCATGTATATGCTGGATTTGAGGATTGAGGTGCATTCTATTGTATGGTTGTGCGACCTTACCATGTGATACATTCTCTAAACTGTCTTGGGTCCAGTCAGGCTCATTTGTAAAACCTTTAGCTCAATGTAGCTATGGTTTTGAGCAGCAAGGCCTAAACAAAGGAACTAATAAGCATTTCGAAGCATCAAACAACAAAGTCTCAAAACATTAAAGAAATATGATACCAATTCATAAAAATAGATTATATTTTTATGTTTTTTTAGACACCAAGATGGCCAAAATCCACCAGAGGTTTCTGGGGATATAGATTTTCAAGTAAAACTTAAATCTCAGCTTTTTAATCCAAAGCGCAAACAAACATTGGTAACCATAAAGTTTGGAACCTTTTGAGAAGTTTGAAAGAGTTGTGCTTGACTATGCCGACCCGAGTGGGGCAACTAAATCCGATAGGAAGGAGGTCTGGTGGTCACTAAGTAGTATTTGAATAGGTTACTTGGTCACCAAAGCAGTCTCAAGTCCAGTTCCACACTTTAACATCAAGACCTTGATGTTAAAGTGTGGTCTTGATGCTGGGGGTTCAGAATACTCTGGGTGCTGTTCGGTCGACGGGGTGTCCTTGCAGTCATTCCTCGGTCCATGGGTAAGGAGGGGCGACTTTGGCCACAGGGGTCAGTGTCCTTCGAAGTCCTCTTTCAGCCAGTAGAAAGCCAGCTGCAGCTGAGTTAACAATATCTATACACAGTGGGTCCAGCGGTATCCTTTGGTGAAGGCTGGTGTCACTGTTTGGCGACTGACGCAACACTCCCATGTCGAGCAGACTGGGGTGTGACTTTTTGCTGTCGAGGATCAGTCTCTTTGAACGCCCAGCGGCGGTCAGTGACAATTGGCAGAAAGTTGGTACTAACTTGCCAGAAAGGGCTACTTCAGTTGTGTTGTCCCTCGTGCTGGTTCCAGGAGGTCAGCCAACTGCTTTGGTCTGGGGCTCGGGAGTGACTTTTCCATGAGCTAGGAGCCACAGGTACATTCCCCTCTTTGCTAGCCCAATGTACGGCAGATGCAATCCAAGAGAGACTTATTGCTGCAGATTCTTTACCTTGGATTAATTCCCAGGGGTCATACTGGATCCGAAAATGTTTCACAAACAGTACCGCTGTGTCCTGGTAGGTGTCGTCGTTCAGCTCCGCGTAACATGCGTTGTGCTTACATAGGCACCACCCCAGTGCATTGACATCGCTTCTTTCCTTTCCTTGCCAGTCCGCACAGATCTGTGGAGAGCTACACCTAATCATTTTGTCTGACCCTTTTTTAACTTATTGTTGATATTTTTTTGCGACTTTTCTCCTTGTGCGTCGAGTTAAAGGAGCCCGAGGACAACTGTTATGAGAGTCTGGCAGATGCCAATGGTCTGGACACCGCCCCAGACACTGGCCTAGTCTCTCCCCCTACCGTGGCTAGAGAGGAGGGTGTCTCTTATGCAATGGTGGTGAGGAGGGATGCTGAGTTCCTAGACCTTACGCTAGCCTCGGTGGCAGTCCAGACATGTCTTGATGAAGGTGCGAACAGGTACACCCATTCAATTAAGCCCATACTGATGTCATACTCGGGGCCTGGTCCAAGCCCTGTACAGGGGCTTGTGGGCATAGGACAATTGCCTGTCATCATCTCCTCACCATAGTGGACCCCTGTTTTCTCACCCAGCATCCCGCCCTGGAGAGCTTGGTGGTCCAGGCCTCCACCTCCAAAATTAACCCTGTGAAAATAGGGATGGAGGGTATAGCACAGCGAACTCTAAGCGCTATATTTGTTTGAAAATACGTTTTAGACTATTCTGCATGGCTGCCAAACCCGGTACCTAAAACACGGGTGCCCCCTTGCAAAACCAAGTCGTTTTGTGATAGATAGGGGGCATCTGCGTTTTGGTCCCGAGCTTGGCGGCCATTTATGGAAACTTGCCAAACCCACTCATTTCTGAAAACTAGACACCCAGGAGAGTGCAGGGAGATGTGACTTTTGTGGATCCTCCAAAGTTTTCCTACCCAGAATCCCCTGCAAACCTCAAATTTAGCTGCAAAAAATCAGATTTTTCTCACATTTCTGTGAGGGAAAGTTGTGGATCACCAGGCTGACACAAATTTTGTACTACCCCCCATTTCCCCAGGTCTCCTGATAAAAATGATACCTCACACCTGTGGATGGGCCAAGCACCTGCGACAGGCAAGGGCCTAAAACATATTGTGGAGACATCAAAATTATCTATCACAGAACAACCTGGTTTTGCAAGGGGGGCACATGTGTTTTTGGTCCTGGGCTCGACGACCATCTAGGGAAACCTACCAAACACAGACATTTCTGAAAACTAGACACCAAGGGGAGTCCAGGGATGTGTGGCTTGTGTGGATCCCCCAATGTTTTCCTACCCAGAATCCTCTGCAAACCTCAAATTTAGCTAAACAAATCACATTTTCCTTACATTTCTGTGTGGGATCAGCGCGCCGTCAAAAATGTCCTAATACCCGGCATTCCCCTTGTTCTCCGCTAAAAATTTTTAGGGCTTAGAGTTCGCTGTGCTATACCCTCAATCCCTATGTTTTTGGCCCTTCCCAGTCGCAGGTCATTGTCCAACCCACAAAAGTGAGGTATAATTTTACTCGGGAGACTGAGAAGTTGTCAGATATGTCTGGGATTGGTACGTTTCCCTAGGTGGCCGCTGAGCCCGGGATCAAAAACGCAGGTGACTCGCTCACAAAACAAGGTCTTTTTGTTATCGATACTTTTGAAGTCTCCACAGTACATTTTGGGCCAATCCCTGTCATGGGAACTAGGCCTACCCACACAAGTGAGGTACCATTTTTATCGGAAGACTTTGGGGAATGCTGGGTGGGTGGAAGTTTGTGGCTCCCTGCAGATTCCAGAACTTTCCATCGCAGAAATGTGTAGAAAATGTTTTTTTTGTTTTTTTTTTACAAAGTTTGAGGTTTGCAAGGGATTCTGGGTAACAGAACCTGGTGAGAGCCGCACAAGTCACCCCATCCTAGATTCCCCTGGATGTCTAGTTTTTAAAAAAGTGTGGGATTGCTAGGTTTCCTTGGGTGCCGGCAGAGCTAGGGTCCAAAATCCACAACAAGGCACATTGCAATAAAAGGGTCAGTTTTCATTGGAAAATGTGATGTGTCCACGTTACGTTTTGGCCCATTTCCTGTTGTGGGTACAAGACCTACCCACACAAGTGAGATGTAATTTTTATCAGGAGACTTTGGGGAATGCTGGCTGACTGGAAATTTGTGGCTGCCTGCAGATTCCAGAACTTTCCATCACAGGAATGTGAGAAAAATGTGTTTTTTTTGACAAAGTTTGAGTTTTGCAAGGGATTCTGGGTAACAGAACCTAGTGAGAGCCACACAAGACAACCCATCCTGAATTTCCCTGGGTGTCTAGTTTAAATTTTTTTACAGGTTTGCTAGGTTTCCCTAGGTGCCGGCTGAGCTAAGGTACAAAATTCACAGTTAGGCATGTTGCAAAAACAAGGGTCAGTTTTCACTGTAACAATGTGATGTGTCCACGTTGCGTTTTGGGATGTTTCCTGTTGCGAGCACTAGGCCTACCCACACAACTGAGGTACCATTTATAATCGGGAAACTTTGGGGAATGCTGGGTGTGTCGAAGTTTGTGGATACACACAGATTCCAGAACTTACCAACACTGAAATGTGAAGAAAATGTAGTTTATGTTTTTCTACAAACTTTGAGATTTGCAAAGGATTCTGGGTAACAGAACCTGTTGAGAGCCAAGCAATTCATCCCCATCCTGAATTCCTCCGGGTGTCTAGTTTTTAAAAATGTATAGGTTTCCCTAGGTACCGGCTGAGCTAGGGTCCAAAATCCACAGCTAGGAACATTGCAAGAAAAGGGTCAGTATTCCATTGAAAAATGTGATGTGTCCACGTTGCGTGTTGGGCCTTTTCCTGTCGCAGGCATTAGGCCTACCCACACAAGTAAGGTAGCATTTTTATTGGGAGACTATGGGGAAAACAGAATAATAGAACAAGTGTTATTACCGGTTAACTGTCTTTTAATTTCTGCCTTCCAAATGTAAGACAGTCTGTAAAAAGGAGCTCATTTTGAAAAATGACCTCTAATTCACGTTTGTATGGGTACCCACAATTTTGGAGATGTACAAATAAACACTGTTTCTAAACTCTATTTTTTGTTCCCATTTTGGAAACATAGTTTTCCTTGGTACCTATTTTTTACTCTTTATATTTTACCAAATTAATTGCTATATACCCGGTGCACAAAGAAAAACCATTGCAAGACGCAGCTCAGTTATTGTCTCTGGGTTACTCGGGTTCTTGGTGAACCTACAAGTCCTAATATCTCGGAACCAGAAGGGCCCATCAGATGTAACGGTATATTGCTATAAAAAAATCTGTCATGCTTAGAAGAAGTTACAGGTGAAAACGTTGGCACAAATGGCTGGTTTCAATATTTTTTATTTTCAACTGTTAGCTTATATAAAAAAAACTTGAAGGATCTACACAAATGACCCCTTGCTGAATTCAGAATTTTGTCCAGTTTTCAGAAATGTAAGGATTTCCATTATTGCTTTCATACCAATTTCTACCACTAACCGGAAGGAGGTAGAAAGCACAAAAAGTAGCATAAATACGCTATGTCCCAGTAAAATGCCAAAACTGTGTAAAACATTTTGTTTTTTGGACAAAGGTCTGCATGTGCCTGAAAGCTGATGCTGAGAAGATGGTGATTTCAGCACCACAAGCCCTTTGTTGATACCATTTGCAGGGAAAAAACCAGACCATTTCTACTGCAGCACTTTTTCCCATTTTTCAGGTTTTAGTTGCCTGGGTACCTTTAGAATCCTTATGATGTTGGAAAAAAAGTACCCAAATTTGGCGTGGATATCTTATGTGGACAAAAAGTTACAGGGACCTAGGACAAACTACCCCAAATAGCCAAAACAAAAAGGCTTAGCACAGGAGAGGAAAAGGCCTAGCAGCGAAGGTGTTAAGAGAGAGGAGAAGCCTCTCTCAAATAATAAACATAATCCTTGTCATTGTGAACCACAAAAGTCACAAAATAAACCTGTGCTTAACACACTGGTAGCTTGCCACAAGAACAGTCAGGTTTAACTTGGAGGCAATGTGTCAAGTATTTATGCAGCACTCAAACTGGAATAAAGTGAAAAAATGACACAAGAACAATCCCAAATCAATAAAAAAAAAATAGAGTATTTTTTAATAAGTAAAATGACATTAAAACAACAAAATCCAATTAGCAGAACAGGAGATGAGTTTTTAAAGTTTTTGGTGAAAATGGTGCCTAAAAGCACAAAGCTGGTCGCCCTGAGCCAGGGCAAAGTCACCAGGTCAGGCCGACTGCAATGGAGCATTGGTTGGATACAGGAACCAAGTTAATCCAGTGGAAGAATTACCTTCTCAAGTCCTGTCGGAAAAATGACGCTCACTTCGGTGGTAATCGCAAGGAGGAGGGTGACGGCACGAAGAGCAAGTTGGGTGTTGCAGACTGTCGCCGCTGTAGCGCAAAGAGCCTGTTGTCATTGGAGTGTCCCGTAGGGGGTTGACATGGGATGTTGCTGTCGGAGCAAAGAGCAGGTCTCGTTGGAGCTTCGTGTTGGGGGCTATCAGAGAATGTCTCTTCTCGCTGCAAAGAGGTCACTTCGCAGTGCCAAAGAGTATCTTCACATTTTCTTCAGATGGAGTACACTCTGATGCCAGCCAAGGATTCAGGACCTGGGGGGGTCACCTCATGGGGATCAGGACTCGCTTTAGAAGAGGACACTCGACGGCTCAAGCAGGTCCAGCTAATAATGGTTAGATGGGCAGTTGCAGGGCAGGCCTCTGGAAAGTTGTTGTGCCCATGTAGCTCAAACAGGAGGTCAGCCAACTGACCCTTGATGTCACACCTAGAGAATCTGGATTCTAGAAAAGCAGGTCAAATCTTCCTTCTTTAGACAGCATGGCAGTCCTTCTTCTGAATCTTCCACAGGCCCAGGAGTGTTCAAATAAGAGTTTATGATGGCCCCAATTTTATACCTGGTGCCAGCTTTTGTGTGGGGGGGATTCCCTGGCCTTTCCCCAAAACTGGTTCTGGCCTGTTCTTCCCCTTTTCCTGGCCCTGGCTGCAACCAGACAAGACAAAGGCAAGTGTTATTCTTTGCGAGATATAGCCTTACAGCAGGACATGTAAAACCTAAGTACACATCCCACTTTTTTTTTTTAAACTATCATGCACCCTGCCCTGTGAGACTTTAAAGCCTACCTTTGGGGTGACATATGTTTTAATAAGGGAGTTTTGGGCCAGGCAAATGGTTTATTTTTCCATGTCGAAATAACAGCTTAAAACTGCATTAGAGGCTGCAGTGGCAGGCCTGTGACATGTTTTACAGGGTTACTTTAGTGAGTGGCACAATGTGTGCTACAACCCACTAGTACCTTTTGATTTACAAGCTGTAGGTACTTGTTGGCCATTTACTAGGGATTTACAAGTAAATTAAATGCACCTACTAGGTGTAGGCCAATTGACCATGCTTAAAGAATAGACCATAAGCTCTTTGCCAATGGGTAGCGGGGGGTGGGGAGGGGGGGGGGGGAAACGAGTCCTAAAGCCAACAAAAAAAGTGTTCAGCAAAAATCAGGGAGTGAAAGCAAAGGTTTTTGGGGAATACCATGCCAAGGAGGTCGAGTCTAATGATTACTATTGAGGCCCTATGTTACACTGGATAGGAGATACCTTCTGCAAATAATTAGTGCCAAGACTGAGATTCTAGGAGACCAAAACTCTACGCCCCATCCACAATCCTTTCATTTGTTCCTGCCTCTCCAAAAGCCCTCTTTGAAGCCGAGGTCACCGTCACCTTCCCAAGCCAACAATGTCAAAGAATGAACCCAACAGCACATGACCAGATTGGCTTCATGCCAAGCCATAGCACTCGACACTGTATATGGCGGTTTTAGATGGTATCATGGCAAGGGCAGCTGAACTGAAAGGGGCGGCTACATTGGTCCGTCATCCTTGGGCATGAGAGCAGACCAATGGGGTGTTGTCCCCCCCCTTCCCGATAGAGAAGACTGTGAGACAGGGTGTCCCCTTCAAGCTCGTTGATTCACTAGCAGAGAGGACCTGACAAGACATGGGATTGTGGGGTGATTAGATGGCCCTCAGGTCATGAACCCAGGGTCTTGTTATACTTGGATGACCTGGTGTGACTAAAGTGCCCGGAATGCTTTTCTCTGCGGATACTCCAATTCACCAAATGTACAGAGATGCTTCTGACCCCCACATTAACCACGCTAAGTTACAATATTTCCAGATCACAAAGCATTACCCTGATCTTCAGGTACAAGCACAGCTGGGGAAGGTGAGTAACCACTTTACATATATAAGCAGTCACATAAATACAGATACACAGTGTAGTAGTTGGTGGAGCCAACAGCAAGTCCCAGAATTACGCAGTTGAGGTCTCAGCGTAAAACTGTTTTGTGGGCGGCTAGGGGGAACATGGAGGCTAGCTAGAGAGCCGGCCGCAAGCTCTGCGCGTCTCCGTTTTGTTTTCCTTTACTCACCGTGTCTCAAGGGCATAGACAAACTTCAATCGCCACGATGAAGGCTTGGTAAATGGTAGCATTGTCGTTGGGTTGTTTGCACTCCTGGGGAGGTCAGAAAAGAAGGAAAAAGACAGCAGAAGCATCACGACCCCCAGGTGCTTAACGGCTGCCTCGGAGATCCGACTAGATCGCCGAGTAGCAGCCCGAGTTTGTTACCAGGTCCCCAGGGGCAAAGTCAGCACTTTCCCCCACACGGTTCTGGAACCTGCAAGGAAGGAGGTGAGGAGTGGGAGCTCACCGTCAACATCTATGACCATAAAGAAAAACAAAGCGCGCTTAGGCAGGAAACCGAAGGCTTTTTCCCTGAGGGATACAGAAGTTGCCGCAGCAGAGGCTGGGGCAGTTATTAATAATCAGAAGACGACTGATGGTCCAGATGAGACACTGGTAGATCACGAAGTGCCCACGACGAGAGCAGGTAAAAACAGATATAAGCTAAGAAACACTGATTTGGGATTAGGAGAAGTAACCTCGTTGCATAACTGTAAGGGAAAAAGTCAAAAGAGCACAGTAGTAGCTATGGTTTCCCCAACTGACGTCAGACAGGGAGTGCATTATAACCAACCGCCCTTACAAACAAGTACTCAAAAAATTCTCAAACAGGGGGCAAACATCTCACAGCAGCCAGAAAACAGCATGAAAGGCAGAGTTAAAATCACCCCCTCCCTGAGTTCTTATTTTAAATTAAAAGGCACAGAGAATCATACTAGCTGTCTGGGCGGTACAGGGGGACAGGTAAGAACTTAGCCCTAGCAGAGATGGAACAAGAAACTGCAACGCAGTGAAGGTCCCAGGAGATAAATGTCTCAAATCGGTTTGCACCACTGGCCAATGTCGATATCCCTAATAACCCCTCTGAGGAAATCCCACCTAGAAATGTCGAGATGGAGGGGGGAGACAACTCGAACACTCCTGAAGGTTTTGGTCAGAAGGTAGGGGGGAAAACAGGGTGCAGGAGAAAGAGTCTTCATTAGTAAATGAGAAACGAGGCACCGAAATTAGCCATATCCTTTTATTTATTTATTTTATTTTAATAAAGTTTTATATAGCGTGAACCAGATCCCGAGGGATATCAGAGCGCTTTACAGAAGGATGAAAGGGAGAGTAATACTCCAGTAACAATATCAAATAAGAATGCCAGGCTTGCAGCCGATCGCAATGGCCACGGCTTAACGGAGCTCCGGAGAACGCGCGAGTTCCCCAGCTAATCCGCAAATCAATCCGCCTAATTATCCTCGCCTGAAGGCGTATCCAGGCATCGGAGAGGGCGAGGCTCCCTCCGGTCCTTATATCAGCCCTGCACAACGCTCCCTGTGCCTCCGGAGCTCGGGTAACGGTGGCGGCCTGGAGGAGTCTCTGAAGCCGGGGCCTCGCTTGAAGGGAAGGCCGACTTAAGAAGGGAGCGGCCCGGCGGTGTGTGTCCCACTCGTGGTGCCTGGAGGCCTTGGACCTGCACCGGAGCGCGGGTGGCGGCCCCTGCTTCTGGTGCCGACGCTGCTCCACCCTCCTGTGACACGTCGCCCTTGAGGCCTAAACGGACGACTGAAGCCGGGGCCTCGATTAATGAGGAGGCCCGGCGAGACTGCGAGGCACTCGGCGATGAGGAGGCACTGAGGCGGGGCGCACAATAGGACGAGTGGGCGCAGATCACCCTCAACGGATAACCCCAGCACACAATGAGCGGTCCTGGAGCAGGGGAACATCGGGGAGCCCCGTTGAAGATTTAAGGTACTGGAGGGACACATTTTACGGTCGGGCTGGGCAGCAGCTGCGGTATCATTGGTAAAATAACTCGCCTGTTGGGGGCGGATGGAGTGCGGCGCTGTATTGGTCCCGTGAGCCCATCCAAGGTGCCTGCGGTACACTCAGAGGCTCAGGAGCAGGGAAGTGAGGAGACGGAAGCCCAGTGGACCCTCAAACGGTATCAGGGGCGGATATCGGCGGCGCACACATCTTCCCGTGGCTGGGTGACCTGCGCCTGATGCGGCGGACCTCCTTTCCTGCCACCCATCACGAACATAAGACACGGCGGGGAAAACCGACAGGCCGCACGTGGCACGAAGACACGCAACAGGCGGTGGTGAGTACCGGCTTGTGACCTGATTGTTGGCTACAAATGGGGGGCCCCCCAGGTCAAGCTCGACAAATATGCATATACTAAGGACTTCCCAGCCCCGCCGGAACGACAAGCCCCATCTGACAAAACCTCGCCGCCAGAGGGTCAGGCCAAGATTACACTGGAGGATATTATGTCTGCCCTTAACAAGGTCCAAACAACGGTGGGGTCAATTTCATCTGACGTTTCCTTTCTCAGGGCAGACTTTCAAAAAATGACCGCCAGGGTTACAGAGGTCGAGAAAGTAGCGACATCCCTCACTAAAGATACTACTACCCTTCTAAAGAAGGTCAGTCAATTGGAGGCCGAGAACAGGATCATGGCGGCCAAACTCGACGATCAGGAGGGGCGCTCCCGGCGTAATAACGTGAGAATTACTGGTGTTCCGGAGAGCGAGGGTGGCCCGGCAATGGATCTCTACATTGAAGACCTTATAAAAAATAGACTTCAGCCCAGGGGGCTTTCAACCTTTTTCTCAGTGGAAAGAGCGCATAGAGTGCAGACCTAAGCCTGGGCCCCCCCCCCCAGGCCCATCCTGGCCCACATCTTTAATTTCCAGGTTAGAGATGCTATACTACAGACGGCGCGCGGGTGGCCCCCCCGCTACGCATACAGAACTCAGTGTTCTCATTCTTTCCGGACTACACAGCAGCAGTCACAAAACGGCGACGCAGCTTCTTCGAGATTAAAAAAGAACTCAGAAGCAGAGAGTTGCCATACTCCATGCTGTTTCTAGCTAAACTACTTGTGGTAGCAGACGGGTGCTACCACAAGTAGTTTAGCTGGAAAGGCCCAGGAATGGCTCGAGGGCTGGAGACGAGTGGGGGAACCACGACGGATAGAGAGAGCTCGACAGAGGCTCAGAGAAGAAGACGACGATCGAGAGAACAGGCGAGAGGATGAAGAAGGGGCTTCCTCACATACAGCGGCTGAAATGTAACATCTAAGCCACATCGCACAGTTGGGACGGCATTGGCGAGCTGACGCTGCACTGGGGAAAGTCTACTTAAAGGGAGTCGAAGGACCCAGGCAAATGGTCGTCCAAGACGCCAACCTGCGACAGCGCACCACGGCTCTATATCCGCTCCGATGAGCTAAAATGTGTACTTTTTCAATTTTTTTGTCTTCAGGCAGGGGAACGACAGAGGCGCCTCCCGGACTTCCTCCCCTCGCACGCAAGTACTGGTTAATGGGAATGAAGCACTCTGCAATGTTGGGGTGGCGGGTAGTTGGGGTTCCGCCTGGCAGGGGAGCAGGGAGAGGGGTGGTGGGGGAGATTTGTTCTTTTTGTTGGTTTTTGTTCATTAATGTTTCTTTCGCTATATACACACACAAGGGCAAGTACAACAGGTAGAGTTAGTCACACGACCGGTACCCCACACGCTTACTAATCTTCAGTTTCAAACCCACTATCAAGCAACGCCAACACAATTCTCTAGACTATGCCATCTGGGACCACAAGCTCACAATTAGATCACGCACGTGTGCACGGCATGCCATTGACCATAATATCCTGGAATGTGAATGGGCTCGGGAATAAGATAAAACGGGGTCTAGTGTTGCAATATCTCAGGAGGCACGGCCCGTCAGTCTGCCTTTTACAAGAAACCCACCTGGTGGGCACTGCTGTTAAAGCACTGGATAGATGGGGATTTAAGATGGTGACTCACTCGGAGTTTACGTCTGGTTCTCGAGGAGTCGGGATTCTGATCAGAAAGAGCTGCCCCTTAATAGTGAATGGGTCATGGACGGATGACCAGGGGCGCTTTGCAGCGACCTCATGTCAGTGGGAGGGGAAGGTGTATAATTTAGATTCAATGTACATACCGCCGGCACTTCACACACTTGCTTTCCCAGCCCTGGGTAAATTTCTGCTAGACATGACCCCCGGAGAACTTGTAATAGGGTGAGATTTTAACGCCACAATGGATGATGTAACGGACAGACGCCCATCAAGGGGGACAGTAGCATGCACATCGATCCTACGAGACTTCACCGAGGCGATGGGCTTGGTGGATGTCTGGCGCATGTGACACCCAACAGACCATCAGTATACGTACCACTCAGGCGCACATAACAGTCTCTCACGGATAGATCTATTCCTCACAACACCGACAGGCCTGGGCGCTATACGAGACATCGCACACCTCTCTAGGGGAATCTCGGATCATTCCCCGATACTACTATTGTATACACCACACCTCACGGGACGGAGACGTATTTTCCCCATTCACCCTGGGTACCTCAAGGTGCCAATCATTCGTAAGGGTATACATAGGACCACAAACCAATACTTTCAGGAGAATGAATACTCAGTGGCCTCCCCAGTCACACTCTGGGAGGCGTACAAGACGGTCATACGTGGCCAGGCCATCTCTGCGGTCACGGCCCACAAACGTGACATGACTCGGGGGCGTGGCCAAGCCGCGGGCTAGGATGGCCGCGCGGCGTTGAAGCTCCGCCGTCGGCCCAGCACATATGCCGATGTCCCCAGCCTGTAGCCTCGATCGCTGAACGACGAGGGCTGCTCTGGTTCCCCCTGACCCCCTGGATCACGACACGCTGATGACGGGGCCGCGGATGTCTTGATTCCAGCCGGTGGACGGATCGGACCCGACGGCCTCAGGCTCCAAGATGGCGGCCTGGATCTCCGATCGGGAGTGGCGGTAGGAGCGGCGGCGGCCAGTGCGTCGGCAGGTACCCTGGAGGGGGCGGCGGGGGGTTTTGGGCTCCTAGGTGGGGTCGGGGGGAGGTCTGCTTTGCTCCCCGCGCTGCTGCTGGCTTGAGGCCGGCCGGGTGCCCGGCGCTAGTCCGGCGCTGCGGGTTTCGGCCTCGCTCGTCTTCCTCCCCCGTGCCCCTTGCTAATTCGGGCTGGGGGTCTGGGGGGGAGGCGGGACAGTCTGTCGGCGGCGGTGGGGGGCGGGGGGGGGCCTCCGGTCCGAGCCTAGCGCCCGGGTTGCTTCTGCCCCCGTCTTGCGGCCTACTCTAGGGGGGTCCTGTGTTCTGCGTGCCGGGCTTGCTGCCCTCCTCTGCCCTATCCCCCATTGCCAGGCGGAGGCTGATACGCCGCTGCGGCCGGAGGCGGTGCCGTGGATTGCTCCTCTGCCCTGCTGGGGACCTGTGGCTCCATACAGCTGCTCCCGGATCCGGCTCTTGTGGGTGGTGCCACGCGGCTTGGCCTAGTCACAGCTGCGGCTCTTGCCCGGAACACTGCGGAGTTGGGGCAGGCTTGACCCCCCTGAGGTGGCTGCACTATCCTTGGAGCTGGACGGGGCGGCTGTGGTTTGGACCGCCTGGCTTCACTGTCGCTGCACAGCTTTTGGGCCACCGTCAATCTGAGTGGAGCTGGCTTGCGTCCAGTCAGCCGTTTGGGGGCATGGGTCGCAAGGACCCGAAGCAGAAAACGCTGCCTTTTGAAAAGATTGCTGAGCAACCGGCGGAGAGGCGCCCCGACATGGCGACTCACGTAGAGGGCGCGACCGGCGGGCCAGCGGCTCTTGCCCCTTCCCCAGACTGGTTGCAGGAAATGAGAGCGGGGTTCAGAGCCCTTGATGGTCGCTTCGACGCTCTAGATAAAACTCTGGAGACAATGGGGGCTAAAATCCAGGCCCATGACAAGCGATTGGTTGAAGCAGAAGCCAGGATTTCCGCCATAGAGGATGGAGCTGCGCAAGAAACCAAGCGTATAGATAGGATGGAACGCATCCTGAAAGAGGTGGCCATCAAGAACGAGGACTTGGAATCGCGCAGCCGGCGCAATAACGTACGGATTACTGGGGTCCCGGAGTCCACAGCTACGGGCAGACTGAACGTATTTGTGGAACAGCTGCTGTCGGACATTTTTGGTAGAGCCTCCTTTACACCGGGCTTTGTTGTTGAGAGGGCACACCGCTCCCTGGGGCCGAGGCCTAATCCGGGGCTCCCGCCTCGCCCTCTGATAGCCCGCATCATGAACTTCCGGGACCGGGACACAGCCCTGCGTCTGGCTAGGGAGAAAGGAGATATAACTTGGCAGGGCTCTAGACTCTCGTTCTACCCGGATTTTACTGCAATGGTCCAAGAGGCCCGGCGGAAATATGTGGGGGCGAAGGCCGCACTCCGCAATCTCGGCTTAAAGTACGGCATGCTCTACCCTGCCCGGCTGAGGGTGGAGATCGGCGGCCGGGTTCGGCTTTTTGACAATCCAACTGAAGTGCAAGAATTCTGCCGAACGTACAAACCACAAAAAAGCCCTACCAGGAGAGATGGTGGTGGGCAGACTCCCCCACACAGTGGATCAGCGGCCAGCCAAGACCTGTTTGCGAACACTGGGGATGGGTGAGACAGCGCCTACGTCCAAGCTGCGTTTACTCTAAACTCTTGTTACATGGGGACTATGTGACACTTTTCGTACAAATTGTTCTACTGTGCTGGGTTGACGCCGGGTCGTTGTCACCCCCCTTGGTGGATACCGCTGGGACTACTTTTGATTACGATGCTCCACTTGTTACTGTTTGGTTGTTACACACGATGCTGTTTGGGGCTTTGCTTTTTGTTTGCAGGTCGGGGTTCGCCTCACGTTTTCGTGATCTGGCTGGGTGGGGGGAGGGGGTAGGGGTTGGTTGGTTATTTTGATTTTCTTGACATTGCTTGGTGTGCGGTGAACTTGCTGATAAATGATGACACAACTAGTTTCCGTTTCCGATTGTTTGCTCTGTGGTTTCGATGGCTCAAATAGGCTTGAATGTAAACCCCTCCACCCTATCGTTAATGTCCTGGAATGTCAGGGGCCTGAACAACCTGCGTAAATGTAAGTAGGTATTACATTATTTGAATCGGCACCGGGTGGACGTTGCCTTCATTCAGGAGACACACTTACACTCATCTACCAATGCCCGCTTCGCGGTGTCCTGGGGTCCACACAGGTACTTCTCCAATTTTTAGTAACTATGCTAGAGGGGCTGCAGTGCTGATTCATAAGAGAGTCCCGTTTCATTGCCAACAGTTTCTGGGGGACAGGGAGGGGCGCTACTGCATAGTAAGGGGGGTGTTGATGGGCCATGGGGTCATTCTTGTGTGTGTGTATGCTCCTAACACTGATTCCCCGGACTTTTTCCACGCGCTTGCCGCCCAGCTCGCTTCCCTTGAACCGACCAGTCTCCTGATTGGCGGCGATTTCAATTTGTTGCTCGATGTGGGGTTGGACAGCACCTCTAATGCCACTGACTCTAAGCCCCGGGCACGGCGCGATCTCTTAGACCTCTGCCACCAATTTTCCCTGACTGACATTTGGCGCAGGCGCAACCCGGGTACCACTGACTACACTCACTTCTCTGGGCAACACAACACTTGGACCAGGATTGACTACTGGCTCCTTTCCCCGGGCCTGTCGCCCTGGTTCCATACACTGCAGACTTTCCCTAGAACATACTCGGATCATTCTCCGGTCCTACTGCGTTTGGACGTTCCCCGGCCCGAAGGTTTTGAGCGGCAGTAGCGATTCCCTGGGAGAGCCCTGTTGGACGACCTCTTCGTCCACGAGGTTTCCGAGGCCATTGAGGATTACTTTACGATAAACACCGGCTCGGTAGAATCTTGGGCAGTGCTCTGGGAGGGGTTCAAGGCATACATTAGGGGGGTTTGTATAGCTAAACATGCTGGGATCCTGAAAGCGTTGCGCACGACAATCGCTCAGCTGGAGGTCCAGCTAGCCTCGGTTGACGCTGAGGCGAGGCGGGCTCCGTCGGAAGACGTGTTCACTAGGAGACTGCGCCTCCTGTCCGACTACCGGGTGGCCGCAGACAGAGAGATCCTCTATCTCGGAAAATACCATACCGCGCGCAGATACGGTGAGAGGGACAGACCGGGGCGCACGTCGGCACAGGCTCTGAGACCGTCATATAATAAGTCCTTTATAACGGAGGTTAGGGGCGACGGTACACTCCGCACTACGCCCACCGAGATTCGGGACGAATTCCTGGCCTACTTCTCGACTTTATACAAGACCATACAGAGCGAAACCCCGACTTCGCGTGAGGCCTACTTATCGGAGATCGCGCTGGTATTCCTTGACATGGGAATGCAGGAGTTCATGGCGGAACCCATAACGGTGACTGAGGTTCGTGGGGCGATTAAGGTACTTCGGAGCTCCTCGGCCCCGAGCCTTGATGGTTTCTCCGGGGATTTTTACAAGGCCTTTTCGGACCTTCTGGCTCCCAAGCTAATTGAGGTATATGCGGAGGCCTTGAAACGGGAGATTCTCCCGCCCACCCTTAGTGAGGCAGTCATAGTTCTGCTCCCGAAGCCGGACAAGGACCCGGCGCTGTGTGGATCTTATAGGCCCCTCTCCCTATTAAACATCGATTATAAGATTCTTGCTAAAATAGTGGCCAATAGACTTTCCCAACTGATGGAATTCATCATAGCGCCTGCTCAATCAGGCTTCATACCCCATCGTTCAACGTCATTAAATTTGCGACGCTATTCACAGTATTACATAGAGTAAACCCTGACACGCCCGCGGCGGCGATTCTTCTCGATACTGAAAAAGCCTTTGACTCCTTAGAATGGCCTTTTTTTCTTTCCGTGATGCAGCGTATGGGCATGCCAGCTGGCTTCATTGTCACCACGCGGCTCCTCTATAGTCGTCCCACGGCACGCTTGCGGATTAACGGCACCCTGTCCCGCACATTCGCTCTCACCCGCGGCACTCGCCAGGGCTGTCCGCCCTCGCCACTATTGTTCATACTCGCCATGGACCCTTTAATCAGGCATTTTCAGGAACGACATCTCCACAGGGGCCTACAGTTTCGGACGGGTCCCCTGTTGGTCTCCCTCTATGCGGACGATACTATATTAAATGTCAGGGAGCCACAGGTTAACCTTGCCCCCCTGATACAGGAAATCCTTCGCTTCGGCCGCCATTCGGAGTTGGGCATCAACTGGCATAAGTCTATAATATTCCCACTGACTAGCGGCACCTCCCCTTGGCAGTGTGAGTTTCCGCTGGAATGGTGCTCCGACTCGGTACGATATCTGGGCATATATATACACCTGAGCGTGGACGAAATTATCCGCCTCAACTATGGCTGCGCGGTTGCGAAGCTTGAGGCGCAGGTGGACGGGTGGCTGCGACTTCCGCTCTCCATGGCGGCCAGAATCGCCATTATCAAAATGATAGTGCTTCCTAAATTTTTGTATCTTTTTAATAACATCCCCATTCCCCTCACCCAATCCTTTTTTGCCACCCTACGGTCCCATTTGATTAGACTGGTCTGGGGCGGAAAACACCCCCGGATCCGTTGGAAGATTCTCACGCTCCCGCATGACAGGGGCGGCTTCGGAGTACCGGATTTGTATTTGTGCTATCTGGTCGCTCAGTGTGCACACGCCTTTGCCTGGTACCACCCTGACGCTCGCATTCCATTTCTTCGTCCTGAAGCGCATTTTGTTCTCCCGGGTCGCTTGTCGGCAGTGTTGCCCAGGGGTATCCCCCGGAGTCCAGTAGATATTCAAACGGTGTCCACCACCAGCTGGGCCTGGAATAGACTGTCTCGCTATTTGGACCAGCCCATTCTATATTCCTCATCTCTCCCACTTCCCAATGCAGGTTGGTTGCCGAGCACTGGCGAGAAACTTGTGCAACGCACTTTAACGAAGTTTAACCTCACCAAGATTGGGGATCTATACACGGGGGGGGCACATATTTTCGGTATCGGAAGAGGCACGATTCCGCGAAGCCACTTTCATGGACAAATTCATCCTGAACCGGCTTTACTTTACGGTCAGGTCAGAAATTAAGGGATTCCCCCTCGAGCCGGCTTCCTTTGAACCCCTCACCCTCCTCATTGATACGGATACAGGGGCACACATTATTTCTAAATTGTACAGGGCATGCGCCGCGCTGGTTCCTTGTGCGGATGACCAGTTGCGGGCGGCCTGGGAGGCGCACTTGGGTAGACCTATTACGGATGAACAATGGTCCGCTTGTTGCAAGGTCGCTAGCACGATATCGCTCAATAGTCGTCATAAACTTCTGCACTATAGGTTTTTTCGCCGCAGCTATATGACCCCGGAAAGGCTCCACTCCATTGATCCCACGCGGCCTCACACCTGCTGGAAATGCGCTGCACCTCATGCTGATTTTGCACACATGACCTGGACATGTCCGCTATTACATTCATTCTGGACGCAAGTGCACAAACTCCTTGATGAGATGTTAGGGCTTACGTTGGTTCCCACTCCTGAGGTCGCATTGCTGGGCTACACTGCAAATTTCCCCAAGACAGTTCGGAGGCTTGCGTCTCTGGGCTTTCTACTAGCCAAGCGGGAAATTGCTCGACACTGGGGTGGTGGGGCAGCTCCCACGGCCACGGCGTGGCTTACGGCCATGGCTTTTTGCAACACGAACAGCGAGATTTACGCTAGTCTCCTCCCCACCGTGGCCCGTCCCAAAGATATCTGGGGTCCGTATAAAACATACATCGCGAACCTACCAAGCGCCTCTCAATCACACGCCAGCTCGGGGATAGTGCCCACAGGGGTTGGATAGGTTAGACACCAGCGGGGATGCATATTCAGATGGGCCATGAGATGGTTGCAGTGCTATAGGCCTATCCGCTTCGGGCCCGGAGTCGTGGGCTGAGCAGGGCTTGACTTTTGCAAATATGAAGATTGAAGTTCTGGGGGGCATTGCTGGGCGGATGGAGGGTCCATGTTCCGGGGTATTCCTGTCTGGGTTCGAGGGGTGGAAATGCTATGATGGTTGTTAGGACCCTGATGCCCGGAGCTTTGCTTATATGTTCTTTGTGGACTATGGAACGGAATTGTCGTAATGTATCTATTACACTGAAGTCTATAATGCACACCGCTGAGATCTCTGTATTGTTTTCTATTTCAATCATAAACAATAAAAAAAAAAAAAAAAAAAAAAAAACGTGACATGACTCAGCAGGTATTGGCATTAGAACAGGCGGTGGATCTTGCGGAGGGCGCCCACACTGCAGGTCCTTACGAGGACACTGCCCACACCCTTAGTCTCGCTAAGCAAGCCTACAGGGATCATGTATGGGAGGAAGCCAAGGCACGCATCACGAAGACGCAGCACAAGATATATGAAGTGGGGGATAAGGCTGGAAAATTGCTAGCGTGGTTAGAAAAAAGAAAGGGCCAGCCGGTGTGTTGCACAACTCCAATCAGATAGTGGGGAAACGATAACAGACCCTGATGACATCGTTAAGGCGTTTGCACGCCACTATGAAGCCGTATACACTCCTGTGGCCACTACAACGGTAGAGGAAAACTTAGATTTTCTAAGAGACATACTTCTCCCTAAACTTACACCGCAGGATGTACAATTACTAGAGGCGGACCTCACAAGAGAAGAAATCGCGACTGCTATTAGGGGACTGCATTCGGGGAAAGCACTGGGGCCTAACGGCGTCCCAGTGGAGTTGTTCAAAAGTGAGGCGGATACTCTGGTACCACACCTGCTACGAATGTACCAGGCCAGCCTAGTGGCGGGCTCTCTCCCTCGTGATCAAAGGGTGGCGACGATTATTACAATTCTTAAGCCTGGTAAACCCCCCCCAGGAGTGCAACTCCTATTGACCAATTTCACTCCTTAACGCGGAGGTGAAAATACTGGCTAAGGTATTAGCAACTAGGCTGCAGCCCCACCTCACGACACTCATACACCCAGACCAATTCGGTTTTATGCCTGGCAGAAACACGGTGATGAACCTCAGACGATTACACGGGGGTTTGGCTAGGGGGCCATATATCCAAGAGGAAGCGGTGATACTCTTCCTAGATGACAGTATGGCCTTTGACCGGGTTGAGTGGCCCTTCCTGTTTGCGGTGTTGCGACACTTGGGCTTTGGACCCAAATTCTGTGCCTGGATACAGCTGCTCTACGCACAGCCACTGGCACAGGTGACGGTCAATGGACGCCTGTCAGAGGACTTCCTGTCCGGCTGGGGCCGGCGGTTCAGCTCCTCCGAGGCTGCCGGTCCGGGCCGCTACTGCTACAAAGACTTCAGGCTGCTACAAGACACATGCATGCAGCGTCGCTGAGACTTCCTTGAGCTTCAGGTACAAGATCACCTGGCATTTCACATGAAGGTCTCAGGCTACACGATGGACACGCACACAGCGTCACTGAGACTCACTTTAACTCCGGGTGCACGACAACAAGGCAATCCTCACGAAGTTCTCCTGCTGCACAAGGCACACGCATAGCATCGTGGAGACTTACTTGGATTCTGGGTGCACGATAACAAGGCAATCCTCACGAAGGTCTCACGCTGCACAAAGCACACATCGCCGTGAGACTCACTTGGATTCTGATGCAAACAATAACTGGACAATCCTCACCAAAGGTTCAGGCTGCAAAAAGCACATGCACACAGCGTCGCTGATCCTTGCTTGGACTCCAGGTGCCCACGATCACAGGGCACTGCTTACGAGGCTGCAACAAGCACGCGCACACAGCGCCGCTGAGACTCTCCTGGACACTTTTGTGTTCCTGAGTTTCCGCAACAGGGAGCCAGCTCACCTCGGGCCCTTGGTGATAAGTTACTTCAGGACACAGCACAGCAAAGTCCTTTCAAGCAGGGGGATAAGGCACACAGCAAAGTCCCTTCAGCCTTTCCTTGGTTAAAACAGCAAACTGCAGGCCAGCCCCAGAACACACAGCAAGGGTCAGTCCTTTCCTTCAGTCTATTCAGTTGTTTCCTCCTTGGCAAAGGTTCCTCTTGACCACAAAGTAGCTCCAGTCTTGTTCAATCTTAATCAAGCCATTATCCAAAGTTCAGGGGCTCCAGTTCTCATAGTTATACTCCTCAATGGCTTTGAAGTCTTTGTGTTCAGGTTGCACTGACCCCTGTTCAAACCAGTTCTGTGCCCCTTCCTGCCAGTGACACCTTCTCCCTTTGATTAGTGGTGGTCTGGATTCCCAATCACTCAGCAGGAGATGGGACAATTGTTTTATAGCAGCAAACCAGGCGTCTTCACCTCTAGGGGCTACTCCTCCCCCTACACTCCAGATGCAGGTCAGCCTGTTGCGCCCCTAGGTCAAGACATTCCCCAGATCCTATAGCTTTCAAATCCAGACAGTCAATCCTCAACCAGGCAGAGACACACAGAAATGTTAGAGCACAAAAACCAAGCCACTTCTAAAAGAGTGGCTTATAAACGCACAATGCAAAAACCACCTTCATAAAAAGATGTGTTATTACATTGTGAGTTCAGGCATACTAAACTTCACTTTCCATCTTAAGCCTTTTGGAAGATAGGCTGGAAAACATATGACAGAGCCTTCCCATTCTATCTTATGGGCAAGATGGCCTTTCCACAGTGAGAAACAAAATGGAGATTATTTCACTGTCAGGACATGGCACTCACCTTAGTATATGTCCTACCTTTCACATGCACTGCACCCTGCCCAGAGGGTCCCCTAGACCTACCATAGGGGTGTCTGATGTGAATAGAAAGGGATGGGTAAGGTCTGGCAAGTGTGTGCACTTGTCAAAATAACATGGCAGTTTAACAAACTGCGCGCAGGCACTGCGCTTTTTAAGGCTACTTGTGTGGGTGACACAATTAGTGCTGCAGGCCCACTAGTAGCATTTGCATTACCAGCCCTGGCACACATAGTGCACTTTACTAGGGACTTTACTAGCAAGGCAAACATACCAGTCGTGGACATCCAATTACCATTACACTTTATACAGGGAACACTTGCACTTTGACACTGTTTAGCAGTGGCAAAGTGTCCAAAGCATCTAAGTTGGCAAAACAAAATCTATCACAGCACCAAAAATAGAGGAGGTAGAGGCAAAAAGTCAGGGGTAATCACGCCAAGAAATGCCATGTCTTAACACTTTGCTAAAAGCTGGGTTAGTGAGATGGGGCCAACTCGCTGATACAAGTAGGCCTGATGCCTTGGTCTTCGTTATCGCAGCTCCTAACTATAATATATCCCGATTCAAATACTACCAGTTGGCAAGTTGGGCACGGTTACAGCCAAATTTGGGGTTGGAAACAGAGATCGAGAAGGAGCTACAGAATAACCATAAATATAGGAAAGGAATATCCAAATGGTACTGGGCATTAGTACAGGGGGACAATGCTCTCCTGCTCCCCCAGGAGAGATCTGGAAGCTGGACATGCCAACCTGCGATGTTGCATACTTATGGCAAGTATCTGCTACTACATTATGGGCATCGGAAGAATCAGCTGCACTTAGGAGGAACCATTTGTTCACACTATACAGGGCTTACTGGTCCCCAAAGAAGTTGGAGAAGATGGGTGGAATTAAGAGAAGAAGCTGCCCGAAGTGCAATTTGGAGAATACACGACGTACATCTTTTTTCGCAGTGTCCAGCTATCTAGGCCTTCTGGCAAGAGGTGGGAGAAGTCTTGGAAAAAATTCTGGGGGTCAATATTGAGGTAAGCCTATCTTTTATCATCTTTGGGGTATTAAATGTAACTATACCTGTTTTGGGGAAAACTAAAGCTTCTTTGCTTTTCATATTAATTGCTGCCGCATGCAGGGAAATATGTAAAAATTGGGTTTCTGAACATCCACCGACGTGTCAGGCAAGTGGCAAGGTTGGATTGTCAATCAGGTTCTGCCAAAAGGGAGAAAATGTGGGACATTTTCTTAAAGCTAGATCCCCAGCTAATGTGGGTGGGCTGAAGTGGATAGTTGAAACAAGCTAAATATAAAGTCCAAGGATTAAGACAAATTCAACTGGATGAGGTGTATGGTAAGAATACCACTTGGATTTGCCTCAGGTAACAGTTGAAACGGGCGGTTTATGGACGGCGGGAGTATGGAGGTATGTGGTGCTCAGAACTGGAAAATCAGGTTCCTCTCCCAAGCTGTGGCCAGGCTTTTGTAATATATGAGGACACACACAAAAATAATAATAAATAAATAAATACAGATTCACAGCTGTACTGGACCCTCACCATTGCCGGTACAAACTAAAAATGAGATGCTGGCCAGACACAAGCTTCCCCTCTCGATTAGGATTATTATCTTTAAGATGGTGACACTTTCTATGGGGCATATTATCAAGACAGGCGATAAAATTATCGCCGCTTTAGTGGCAGAAAACTGCCGCTAAAACGGCGATAATGGGTTTGATAATATGCTCTAGGGAATTCCAATTGAAGCTCAGGTTAGATGTCCTTCACATCTAACATGGGCTTCAATTGGAATTCCATAGAGCATATTATCAAGCCCATTATTGCCGTTTTAGCGGCAGTTTTCTGCCGCCAAAGCGGCGATAATTTTATCGCCTGTCTTGATAATATGCCCCCATGTTCTTTAATGTACTCCGGAATTTCCCATTTGCATTGCCTGAGACACTATTTAATGATACTAACACCAAGTTCAAGAGGTTCATGTGGGCTGGATCCCAACTCCAGTATAGTTGGCCAAATGTATCCAAGCCCCATATAAGGAGAGATTTAGAACACCAGATCTCTGCTTATATTCCTGGGCCTCACAACTAGTGGTTATAAATGACTGGATATTTGGGGACACTCAAGACCCAACATATAAAATAGAAAGAGACCTGCTACAGACATCGACCCTAGAGGCAGTGTTGTATACCACCTTGGTCCCCACAAGGGTCCTTGAGCCCACTAAGACTCCTTTGATCTGTTGGTGCAAGGCACCGAGACAAATGACTTTGTTTAAGATGATTTACAAGGGAAACTCCCTTTTGGAGGGCCACCTGGGTACCACAGGTCTCCGGTCTGACTGAGTTCCTTGTAACCTTATTCGCATTTCAGGGGGGGGGGGGTGGCGGGTGGGGGGAAGACATCTAGAAAGGAGGACATATTAAAACATTTGCCTATTTAACATAAGAATACACACTACTCTCCTCTCAATTTCTACGCTACTTGCAACTTCGACATGCAATCCACCAGTATCCTCTGTCGCAAGAGCTTAACCCACTTGAGCTAAAAATTGTAATGGAGGCATATCATTCATATATAGATCCCTAGTGATGAAATTCACCTGACCCTTTTCAACGCTTGAGACATAGAGGATTAGCAGACGTTGGTTCTCTCGAGAATGATGAATGGACGGACGTGAAGATGGCGGCCAGATGCCTGATTATGAATGACACAACTCAAAGACTTTCATAGAACTTACTATGACCTCACCAGGCTCTGGCACATGGCCAGGAGAAAAGCCAACTCCAGTTGGATCTGCCATGAGGAACTTGCCGATTTTGAGAAGAGATGAGCTGATAGACCTGGCATCCTTGGCGTGGTTTTCACCTAACGTTTTGCATTCAGACCTCCTGTTTTTGCTCACTTCGTTTTTGCTTGGTCTTAGGACTCTGCGTGCTTTACCACTGCTAATCAGTGCTAAAGTGCTTGTGCTCTTTTCCTAAAACATGGCAATATTGGCTTATACTCAAATGGTATATTTAATTTACTTGCAAGTCCCTAGTAAAGTGGCACTACATGTGCCCAGGGCCTGAAAATGAAATGTTACCAGTGGGCCTGCAGCACTGATTGTGCCACGCATTTAAGTAGCACTTTAAACATGTCTCAGGCCTGCCATTTCAGAGCCTGTGTGTACAGTTTTAAACTGCCATTTTGACCTGGCAAAGTTAACTTTTTGTTAGGCCCAAACCTTCCTTTTTAATCCATATGTCAGCCCTAGGATAGGACCTAGAAAACCTAGAGGGCAGGGTGCTACGTATTTAAAAAGTAGGACATGTACTTCTAAGTTTTACATGTCCTGGTAGTGAAATCCTGTTTTCACTACTGCAAGGCCTATCTCTTCTATAGGATAACTTTGAAGTTGCTGTATTACTGGTGTAATTTCCAAATGGGAATAGATAACCAGTTCATGGTTGGTGTCTCTGGAATTGGAATTTAAAATCCTAACTAATGCTGAAGTGGGATTTTAAATTACAATTTTAAAAATGCCACTTTTAGAAAGTTGGCTTTTCTTGCCTTAGCAATTCGGTGCCTGCAGCCTGTCTCTCGGGGTCACAGGACTATGTGAGGCTGAAAACTGGGCTGTGTGTATTCCGCCTAGACAACCACACACAATGGGGAGCTGTGCTGTGACTGGATGGGCCATCACTGGCAGAATAAGTGGGAGGAGCTGGGCCAAGTCGCAATTACACTTGAATAGGCTGTATCCTGTCTCCACACATAAGGCTGCGTATCACCCTTTAGTTAGTCTGGAGCCAGGGCCATCTGTGCACTTCAAAGGCATGCCTCTAGAAGCTTCTCCCCACTTCAAAGGCACAGCTGGGTATAAATAATGGACCTCAGACACCAACTCTTCAGGTCACTCCTGGACCTGTGGATACTCTGCCAGGAGGAAGGACTGATGTGCTGCTGCAAGGACTGCCACTCTGCTGAACTGCTTCTAAAAATGAACTACTGCCCTGCTGTGCTGACCGGCTGCCCTCTTGCCTGGGGAGGAGGCACTCAACCTGCAACCTCATCTTGAACCCAGAACCCGAGTGACTCCAAAGGCTAGTCTGCTGGGCTCCTGATCTGAGCCTCAGGGACATGAAAGTCTCCCAACCAACTCCTGGACCCGGCTGCAGTTTGTTCCTGACCCCAAGTGGTGTCCCTCAGGTGCTGGACCCTTGGTGTGGCTTTAAGTTAAGCTTGACTGAGTCTCTGCTGTACAACATTGGCCAAGAAAAATTCAGTCAGTCAGCAAAAAGGCACTCTGTCCTACACCGAGCTTCTTTTGCTTCAATTGTAAACATATGGTCTTGCGAACAGTTGCTCTTGATTTTTACTAGTCTTTTTTTTAATTCTTTATTGATTTTCACAAGAATGAACATTATATCATGACTCCAGTGATTCAGTACTTACATAAATAATTTGATTCCTACTAGTTATCCTTTAGGCATGATGATCAAGTGCTCACGAACTGGAGGTCGGCGGTTCTCATATAATGCAGCCAAGTTTTGGAATCAGCTCCCAGATTATTTACGTCTGGAATCCAATCATCTTAGATTTAGAAAACAGCTTAAAACTTTTCACTTTCTGTGATCAGTTCTGTGTTTTGAAGGTGTCATATTCAGTGGTGGGATGCCCGTGGGTAGCCATGCGCTATATAAATAAATGTGTATTCATTCATTCATGTTCTGAATTTGGTGTTCAGTGTGAGTGCTAGTTGTACCTAGACGTATTCAACCCTTCTGGGAAGCCAATAAACATATTTGCATATAACGGCGCAAATTTGACATCCCATTGTTGTTCTGCATTTTTGGCAATATAGTTGTAATAAAATCAAAAGTAGTTGTTTTTCTGGAAGATTCTAAAGTTCTAGAATCATGATGTTGGCACAAGAAGCAAAACCTGTTTTCAGGAAGGAACCCAAAACAGAGGAGAAGTCACAAGCACAGAATTTCATACATGGTTCTCTCGTCATGCCCGACTGCAATCCAACCGCCCCTCCTATCAACAAACTTTTTACTTTCTTCTATTAAGTAGTCTGAAGTTCCCAAAGAGCAACAAGCACTTATAAATAAAATTAAATACGCTTGCAGCTTTTCATCCTTCTGTGGTTAATAAACTGATTAACACTATCTTCTAACAAGTATCTGAATTTCGGGTGGTGTAATTAGGCACTAGAAAAATACAAAGGTTCGCTATTTCATGAGCAAGATACTCCTGCATCATCCCGAACGTCACTGGTTGTAAAGGGAACCAAAATAGTAAAAGCACAAGGGAGTAGCCTGAAAAATAAAATAATCCCCACATTGAACAACATGTCAAATAGGTCTGAGCGAGTGGGAGAAACTACTTAACCGGGCAGCTGTTTGGAAGATTGCTCCAACTGATTGAATTCTGAAATTGAAGTCCTTCCTTGTTCCAATCCATTCTTTTATTCTCTCGTCATTTTTCTGTCTTTTGCCATGTTCATTTCCTTTTTGATCTTTTCTTTATCCATCCACCTCTCTTTTTCACCCATTCATATATTTTTATCCATCCTTGCTGCTCTCCATCCTTGTCTTTTTCATTCATCATTATTCCTCGCACCATCCCTGCCTCTGCATTTCCTCTCCATGAATGCACCTTTCAATCCAGCCACCCATATCTACATCCATCGTTTCATTCATCCATCCTTCCTTCTTTCAATTCATCACGTTATGCTCTGCTGCATCTATCTAGTCATTCATTTATCTATCCACAATTGCCTCTTGCTTTTCTCCATAGCCATCTCCCCTCACCACCACCCTCCCTTCCTTCCACTGATAGAAATCATTTTATGAGCTTCTTGGAGATCAGAATATCAGATCAAATTTGAAGAAGCGATAAATCACTTAAACATTTCACAGCCGAGTGATATCCAACTTCTGCTCAAGTTACTAAAGTGGGGTGGGGTATTGACACTCTTACATGTATTCACCCATTGTGATTTGCAAAACTGAACCTGGCGTGTTTTCCCACACATTTTCCAGCAGGGTTTACCCAGCAAAACACGCTCAGGGAAAACTGTGGCGTGTGTCTTAGCTTCAGTACAATTTACAATCCGATTTCGGGCAGAAGCTCATTTTTCCACCTGAACCGATATTACACCACAACTCATAATGGGCCCTTAGTAGGGCAATAGAAAGATGTGTGGACAAAGGCACTTTGGAACAGCAAAGCTGCAGTAATGGCAGATAAAGAAAAACGAACATATTATTTACTTTCTGGTAGAGAATAAGTAGCTGCAGATTCCTCACCTTTTGAATATTCCTCAGATGTCGGACTGGATCTGGAAACTCTTCAGCTGTACCTCTGTGTGGCAGTAGGTGGCCTATGTAGGCGCTACTCCTTCACTCTGATGTCAATTGCTTTCGAAAGCATCTGCACCCCCAGACGCAGAGCCCCAAAAGCCTATTCGTGTGACTAATGTACAGATTCCTAGAATGGGTATCTTATTAATGGAAACACAGAACATGGAGGATGGAAGGGCTGGTGAGGAACCATGGCTAGTCTCTAACATAAAGAGCGTGTGGCCGAAACGCAGACACTGAGCTTGAACAACTCAAGTGGAAACCCACTCTAACAGGATTCGATTACAGGACACGGTTTCCCAAATGAACTGTGCTGTAGTCCCCTGCTGCCCCTTTATTAGGTTTAAGGCATAGAACACTTTATTTCACAATGAGCTTACATGAACATTAATTGTACCATCAATTTGAGAACTGGGACTGGAAATGCAATTTTGATATCACATCCATTTATTGTATTCAACGGAGGTTCCTCACAAACCTATGGCGAGGTGCAATGACACTTTGAATTGGCCTGTTACATTTGTTAGAAGACTTTTCTTAATTTAAGGTACTGCTGTCTAGAACAATGCTATTAATAATCAAATGAGTATGGCAATCATATATAAAACTTACAATTTGGAAAATATTGCAGATGAAATCGTCACAGGAAAGACATTAACTTGCCATTTTGTTGATCATCTCTTTAATTGTGATGGAATAAGAGTGATAAGAATTTCATCCAAGTTTATATTAGTGTGTGATGGTTAATAGTGGTCCAACCTCGAGTGATTTGAAGGAGCCAGCTCCTCAGTGTTTGTATTGCTACATATAACCATGGTATCCTCGGTGCAGGGGTGAAAGGAGATCTGACTCACAGGGTGCATGAAGGCTACTAGCCTTCTTCTGTTACGATTCTATCATTTCACCTCTGGGTAATACTGTACATTGACCATCTGCAGCCTGGAAATCACCATTAAAACTCATCCGATGTCCCTTGGGACTCCTGCCTGTTTCCCATTTCAATCTTGTATGCAATTGAAAACTCGCATTTGCTTTTATGGACTTCAGATTCCATAATGCACTGCCAAGTATTCAATAAGACCTGAAATCTGTTGTCCATTGCTTTCTATGAGAGTAGTCCTGCTATTCCTTAGCACTGGATTCTCTCATTCAGGTCTTATGAGACACTGGAATTGCACACCCCTGTGACCAATCTTGTACAGCCCAATCAAAAGACTCCGTCCTGGGCTTGCTGCTGCCTGGAACTGCTTATAAGCTGTCATTTGGTGAAGCGCAATGTTTGTGCATTGACGTTTCTTCCTGTGTGCTAGACCTCTTGCTTGCTTGTTTTCCAGTCAAGTTCCTGCCTTGCTTCAGCCAAAGCCTGTGTTCTGTGCCTGTGAAGCCTGCTACAGATTATCCCAGCCCTGCTTTTCTTTTCTTACTGCCTTGTCTGCCTTTTCTCTATCCTTTGGTAGCCCCTAAGCTGCTCCCTTTCTAATTGTTCCTTGTTTGTTCATTCTGTTCCAGCTATTGTTTTCCCTTTACTTATTCCTTTTGCTTTTACCTTAGCCTCTGGTATCTTCTCATCAGTCGCATACATTTTGCCCCTAGTTTAAGTTCCCTTTCTCTGCGATTCTACTGTAGTCTCTAGATCCTTTGAAGTTCCAGTCTCTTGCTCATTACAGCTCCTAGGATCCCTGTGCTGACTTGCATGTTCTCAAGCTATTCCATGGATACACGCTACAGCTTTTAGGTTCCATTCAAGTGCTTTCTCTGCATTTTCCCATTGGGCTCGTGTAGCTGTTAAGTGTATTATTTGGTCCTCACTTGTGTAGAAGTGTATTCCTTTGTACAGGGGTTGGCTTCCTGGTTCCCACGAGACAATTCCTGCCCCATCCTTTGTCTTGTGTTATATTTAGACTTAAATGCTGTACCTGTGACTGTGTGCCATTTCTATTGTTCTTAGGAATTGCCACTGTCTCTCCAGCTAGACCTATAACAGCTTGTCTCGTGTATGTAAGTACAATCCTTGTTTGTGTCTTAGGGTACAGAGACAAAATCACTTCTACTGCCTCCTTTCTTTGGGGCTTGAAGGGTGACCATCAGTATGAATAATCTGCAGAGAGAATAGACATTCCTTGTTTCTGTGGGAAGTCCTGAGTCTTACCTGTGTACAACCCAAGGGGTGACCCAGAGTGTTTGTCCATTATTGGTCCATTCCCTGTTTGTTCACACTGCGGTTGCTTGACTTCTCCATCCTGTTCCTGTGCTCTACTCTGTATCTGTTCTTTCCTGTTTATGCCTTTGTATGCTCGTCCACTTCCGTACACTACATCCGTAGGGACAAATTCCTTGAAGGTTACTCCGCCCAGAGTTCTTGATACCTTCAAGTTGTCATACCAATTCTCCTCGTGATAAGGTTGGTCAATCTCATTACCAGCATTATAGATGTTATCCAAATCTGTGCCTAACAGGGAACGCAGGGTGTGCTGTTATCATTGTGGCAGCAGATCAATCAAGGGAAATGGAGCCTTAGCAGAGGCCGGGTGCGGAAAGGAACGGACGTCAGAGCGCTGGAGTGACAACTATACAGGCTCCTCACGTCATTTCTGGAGCGGAACGGTGTCAGCGTGGAGCCGCACATCGCCCGCTAATGGCAGGCAGAGGTACTGCCGAAAAGTTTCCAAATCCAATCTGAATCCTGGGGAATATTAAAAAGGTGAGAAATCTGTGGCTAAAAGTGTCTATCAGAAAAAATAGTTCTGATGATGCTATAAAGCAAACGTTTAACATAAAATGTTATTTTTCTCATTCAAAGAACAATGCTTGTTTTTAGAAGCACTGTTTAAAGTAAAAACAAAAGCAGTCGTCATTTATATATGAACACACATATATTTTAAACATATAAAATGATATCAACACAGTTTCAGTAATCATGACATAGGTTTAAAAAGGTGCAAATTATCTGAAGAACGTATCAAAATGGACTGTACTCATTAATGAACTTCTATGAGACCTTAGCTGACAGCAACGTCAGTCACAAACATTTTCTGACCACAGCGTTCACAGTACTAAGAAAACAACAAACTAATCTAATCTTTCATCAATTAGAACCCGCTGCGTGAAAATGCTCTACTTTTTCTACCAAAAAGGTCCACGGTAAGAAGTTTATTTCCTAATAAACACCAACCTTGAAATGTATCAGCTTGGAATAGACTGCACACATGATTCATTCTTAAAAGCTTATGAGGTTGCCTTAATTTTGTACTTTTCATTCACATTTTATGAAAAGAAAACTCTGCTTGGTACACCAGACATATTATTTTACCACTGGCTACATACATTTAAAACATACACATTTCCATAGGCAAAACACTATGTTACTATTTGTACATGAAAACAGCTAGCAGATTCATACTCATAGTGTAGTAACATATTTTGCGTAAATTGGCTGTTTCAAAGCATCCAAAGCTTTCATAGCAAGCTGTCAAATATAATACATAAATCATGTTTCTTCATTACTGTTCCTTGTAGGCAATGCACTCTTTTTCAACAAAAAACAACTCTTAAACAGATGAGCTATTAAAGCACCTAAGTGAAGAAGCAAGTGCGCTAGGAGAACAGAAGCAGGGCAGTTGCTTTTAGCACATGGAAGATAGTCAGAATTATGCATTATTACTGCGAGGGAGCATGGTGAAACCCTGTTCACAGCTCGCCAGTGCTTTTGAACATTTAATCATGTTTGGTAGCTATGTTCTCGTTATGCCCTTAAACAATTTGGCAAGAGATGATGTTAAGTTGGAAACAGGAAAGGTTAAAAATAAATCTGTGCCTACTTTATAAAAACTCTTGCTACAAACAGAGGAGAGATGAAGGGGAATCTCTAAAAAGAAAAATCTAACCAAAGACAATGTAAGACCTTTTAATAGCCAAGACAATGTAAAATGCGTTCCCTACAGATGAGAGCAAATCAAAGGGAATGATGAAAAACGGCTGACCCCCAGTGTTTGCATTAAAAACAACAAATCTTTGCACAGTATTTTTTTTACTTTACAGAAGATGTTAAGGTATCAAAGTCCAGTAAAATTCCTGCATTTAGAATCACTGATTTACTGCATTTATGTTGTGCTCCATATAAAATTCTCTGAAACGTTTCAAGAAAATGATTAGACATAATTAGGGCATGAATGCCTGTGCATAAGTTGCAGCTATACAGCACCAGGGAACCTCCAAGACTTGAAAACAGTTTGGACCAAGTTGCAGAAGTCCCCATTTATCAAGCATGCACCTAACAAATGTAGTTGCCTTCTAACACATAGCTAACATTTACAGCTAGTAAGATCACTTGGCTTGAATATTAATGCTGGTTAAACAAAGGTTTATGTTACAGTTAAAACATCAATATATAGTGAGACTTGTTAGGACAAATTGGTTAAGTAATGTGCTTAAAGTAACAGGTATTCAACAGTGCAAAAGAATGAAGATGATACGAGTTACATGTACAAAAATAAAAAAACAGCATATGTAAAAACAAAAGGTACTTCTGTAAAAAAAAAAATCAACTCTTTACAAAATTGTCAGTAAATGCCTGAACTTTCAAAACATTCTAAAAAAAACAAATTTAAGGAGGCCACAGTACCATTGAGAGGAAGACCAAAATCTTGTAGTCTACCTGTGTTTCCAGCAATCTTCTGTAAAGCCTCAAAATATATACTACCCCAGGGGAAAAGTACAGCAAGACACTGTTTGATAGCACCTCCCTGGAGCAATGTCCTGATCTCTTTTGACTAAAGGAAGTCAATGGAATGCTAGCTATTTTTGGCAATAGAATTTGAAAGGCTTTGTAAGCATTACCATGCTAATATCAAGGTAGCATACCTAACAGCAGTATCGGCTATAAAGGCTGGACCGGGACTAGGAGCAGAGCCAGGTAAGAAGCAAAGGCATCAAAATGTGTATGCTGGTAAGAGCCAATCTATAAAACGACATTTTAAATAAATCTTGGACTTGCTTAACTGCACGTATCAAATCCTAAATGCCAGCAGTGGACCATTATGCCTTATAGGAATAGATTTTATTTTTCACAAATCTAATGCTCCCTTAAGCGCCTTACAGATGAAACAACAATATATTTTGCATAATATTTAGGGTGTATATTTAAATTAAGACAGGTTTTATAAAATGGTAGAAAACTTCTTACTCATTACAAAAACCATATATTAAAATATTATATACATTTTAAATTAGGTGGTTATGTAGACACACATACATATATATCTTGTTCACAAGTTCAGTGTGGTTTAACCACAGCATCTGTGCAATATCAGAGGAATTAAAATGTTCTCAGATAGTGACATTAATATTTCAAGCTAGCACACAGTGTCTGGTGTTAAAAAACAAAAGAACAGGCACTAGTGTACCCGTAGGCTATTGCTAGCATGACCTTCAATTAACATGATATCAAAGAGGGTGGGTCAGAGTCAACTTTTTTTTACCCACAATCCCTTTGTAAAAACGTCCTATCATGATTCTGTATTGCGTATAGTGGGCTACATTAAAAACCTTTTTGCTTTAAAGATTAAGAGCTGACAAGGTGGTCCTAATAACATGGACCTTGTTACCGCAATTATTGCACTGTTCCATGATTAACATCTCCCTTTTTTGAGCACAGATACTGTCTAAAATGAAATATTTAGAAATGGGAGGAGACCTGTAAACATTCTTAATCCTTGTAAGCAAATCTTACAATCTTGCAATAAATATAGTGTACGCAACAAATAATTAAAAATAAGTACAAACATGAAATGTTTACATTTAACATGTTACAAAAATATTGAAAAACATTTGTACAAAGAACAAAGACTAAAATAAGTAAAAAATAATGATTCACATAATGCTACAATGCTAAACTGGAACTAAGGTCTTTTTTCCATTCGTTGCCGGTGGCATACAGTACTTTTTTTAAAATTTTAAAAAGGCACTGTATAAGTAATGTTCCTCATTGAAGAAGGCTTCTAGCTTGATTGTTTTGACGTTGCTGCAACTGATGCTCCTGTAAAAAGTAGACAAAATTAAATGAAACACTGGTAATTCAGAGCAAAACATAAATAACCCATGGAAGCACACATGGATTTGATGTTACAATTGGATACTCTCATTTCCACAGCTTAAAATGTATCTTAAACTATGCCCAGGAGCAGAAATGAGACTTTGGCAAAGGGCAAACCTTGCAATGATTCTAGGAAGGGCCAATGTATGAAGAGCACAACAAGAAAAAAAATGCATACAACTACCTCCATTTATAAACTAATTTTTATTTTTTTTAAAAGTCAAGCAAGATGGCCGACTGGTAAGGAGCTCTGGCCGGGAGCTCCAGGAAGAGGCTTGCCTTTTTGGCTGTACCCCCTGGATACTACCCCCAGAGACCCTCTAAGCACAGGGATCATTCCCCTTGCCATCTGGCCGCATCCAGCTGAATCCCAGATACCCAGGCCTGCTAATTGGTGTCCCCGATGATTCTCCGGGATTACCGATCGTCAGAGGAAGCCGAGAATCGACAGTGCCCAAGGGTGCCGTGAAGCAGGAAACATCGCAAAAGTTCCTTCAACAGTGACATGAAGGACACGGAGCCATTGAGGCTGCACAGACGACTTGCTGTGGGGGTAAGGGCTCTCTCTGAGCCTCATCGGGGAGCTGTTAATTCCGCCGCGGAGCTTCACAAAATGACTGGCCCCATGTTCTGCGGGAGGAAAAGACGCAGACCCTTAAGCGCCTCCTCGGTGCGACTGGAGCAGATCTGATGGGCTGACACCCCCATTAAGGCTTCTGAATCTCAGTGTAACTAAGCCGCTGGAACGATCTTCAGGAGTCCTGGCGTGCCTTCGCCTTTTCTGCCTCCTCTCTTCGCCGCTCACCTCCTTTTTCAAGCACTCGAGGTGTGCAGCACCTCCTCCGCCGCAGACGAGTCGATGCTTTGTTCACCTGCTCGACGATTACCGGGAGTCTGACGTGCCTCTCCGCACTTCCCGCGCCGACCACCACTAGGGGTGAGCTGTTCCGAGTGTGCTTGGTCGTGCAGCGCCATTCCTTCAGATGATGCGGGCGGAATCCCTAAACATTGGACTTGAGGATCGGAAGGCTGAGGGTGCCTTTTGATGAAGGAATCGCCCTGAACTGAGTGCTCGCAACTGTTCTTTCCAGCTGAGTCTGCGGGCCATCTCAGCAATCTTCGGAGATCATTGTGCCTGGGCTCTCCAGATATGCCAGACACCACAGCACTGCTTCTGGCATCCCCTGTTTCCCGCTGCTGACAGGTGAGGCCACCGGACTCCAGGTCCTGGGTGCATGACACTGTCCGGGATCACTACCCAAGTTCTGGTTGTTTATTACCAAAGGGCAGATCTGTTACATGATTTACAGTGCTGTCTGACCCTAAGATGGCCGCCGCTCACAAGGCTTCTGGCAAACCCTGTTTCCCGCTGATGACAGGTGAGACCACCGGCCAACAGGCGCTTGTTGCAGGAAGCTGATCTCTTGCCTATGTCTAGAGGGCTGATCTGTTGTATGATTTATCGTGCTGCCTGACCCTAAGATAGCCGCCACCCCCGAAGCTTAATTTTCACAATTAAAAGTATAATCTGAACTTACTAAATCACGCCAGTTAGGGGAAGAGGGCCCTAACACCTAAGGCCCCCCCCAATTCTTCCTACCCATAGCGGACAAGACCGGGAGCAGAAACACAGGTCCTACGTACAACGTGAGAACTAGACACTTATCTTTTTACTTATATACATCATGAGGCTATAAGGCTCTATTTGGCGGCCTACTACTCTCCGAGCATCACTTTTCGTCCCTGAGGTTTCCAAGGCCCCCCTACCACTGTGCTCCTGGACAATTTCCCAACACTCATTACTGCTTTGTGGAATCTTCCACCTCTCCTCTCATGGTGCGAGCTGGAGGATGAGGCGGACGGCGTTTCCCAGTAACTCCAGGGCCGTTGCCTTCTATGGAACTATGACGATGTTCCATGGGCAGAAACCAAAACTGTTTGTACTTACCGTGGAGCTCGAGTACCCTTGGCCGTTGCCCAGTGGGGCTGTCCTATGCAGCTATAGAGGAGTCTGGCTCTGGTTCACCCCCTCAGCCGTTTCCTACCCAGCCAGACATCGGACATTGTTTTCCACGGTTCTTCAAGGTTTTATCTGTCTTTCTCTTTGACTTCTTTGTTCCCCCTGAAGTACTTTTCCCCTTCCGGTCTACCTGACTCTATCTGCATTCCTCTCCCCTATTTACCTTTCTCCCCCTACCTTCCTTTCCCCATAAGACGCGTGTCTTTGACTATGCTACACGCTTATAACTTATGTAATTTCATGTTTTTTATCCTAAGCCTATACTTGTAACTGCAACTGTAACTGATGTAATTTTCGTAACCTGTAACCTGCTTATCCTCATGTAAAGCGCTCTGATACCTCCGGGTCTAGCCAGTGCTATATAAAACTCTGCAAATAAATAAAATAGAATAAATAAATAAACTAGTGTTCATTGGAACCTTTGCAATAATTTCCTAAGGAAATTCCCTACACCTTTTTCCTGGTAGAAAAGAAACATTTGGAAATTCCGAGGTAGCTTGAAAGGCTGATGAAGATTAGGCTAAAATATTTAAGGAAAAAGTTATTTTAGAAACTATCATGTATCTTCTATTGGATACAACATAATGGCCCTGGAGGTTTTTCACATTTGAAATACCTGCAGCCCTATAAAATTGGCTAGCAACCCCTAATGAATGAGTGTATGTAGTGCAATGATAACATGTGGGCAAGTTGTATGCTCCCTTTGACACCCCCTTACATTGCAGTACCCAGCTTAATGGTGTTAAGATTAAAGATGGTTGTTCCCTAGCAACAAATGGGTGATAGGGAAGGTTTGAATTTCCAATGTGCCTGGGTCCAATGACTAACCAAACATATGGGTGAACCAGAAAGTTCAGGTGAGAATGAGTGTTGAAGGAGTGAGTTCATAAAACAAGGAAGCAAGATGGCAAGTGAAGCTATATACATGAAGATTACGCCTCTGGGAAAAGCACTGGCCTGGGAAGGGACCCCGGAGGGGGTGGGGGGAACCTGAGGACGGCCTTAAAAGTAAGACAGATGGTCATAGGGCCAATCATGAGCTGCTGGCAGGTTATGCATTCGGGTGGGGGGATATTCCCACACTAAATACAAACCAGAGAATTGGATGGCACTGAACATGACCAGCAACACGGCATAGAGATGTAGAGAGCAGTAAATTGAACAGAGGTGCCTGTATATTTCCAGAGTACTGAGTCATGTATAGCTCAAATACCAAAGTAGTAACCCCTCAATGTGACCCAGAGTCCTGTACTGCCTCTCATGCAGGACTGATACTATTCCCCAAGCTACTGAGGGAGTCCCTAGGGTAAGGAAACGACAAGTACAAGAATGAGAGACACCTATGTCTGGGACTGTCAACTAGTTAATACAGCATAATATGTGAAACCCTGTGTATAATCCAATACAAACATGGAACTATGTCCTACCATGCAGGCCTAATTCCAATTGTAAGAGGGAGGTTACCAGGTGCTACAGTGGGACCAGAGGTAGTCAATAAAAACAAGTAGGAGGATCACCTTAATTCAATCATCGTAGTCTACATACTCACATTCTCTGACAATAGACACGTGCGCAATGTGGCACAAATGGAAGGCGCCCTAGTGATTGGGAGCACTGAATAGGAAGGAAGACAGGTACTAGAGGCTGTAGCAGAACGTCATTAGAAACTCTAATACTGCAAGGACTCCCTACGCACAGGTCTGTGGAATGGCGATAAAGACATCCAGTGGCACATCTATCTTTCCTCAGAAGACTAATGCAGTATCATAGTTTTCAGTGAATTTGGCAGATCCAAACAGATCATGTCCTGCACTGTCCAGTACATCAGCCACAGTAGTTTTGACCCTACTCTTCTGTAAATATCTTTGCGTGTATTACAGTTCTTAAAACCAAGTAGAGCCCCCAAACGATACTACTCAACAAACACTGAAAGACAATTGCATATAGTCCATTCAAAACAGAGAAAGAAAAAAAGCAAGAAACAAATCATCGCCACCCGAGGATCATTCTGCATGGATCTCAGGTTGCTCTTTACCAAAGTTCAGTTCTTAACTCCAAGGAACTCCACTTGGATAAAGCAATGCCAAATGCAAAGAAAATCATTCTAAATGTGCTCCTCTAAGTGGCACTAACCTCAATAAACAGTGCCCCGATGATAGCAACAGAGATCACCCACACAAGTCTAATACAAAAGTTGCTGTTTTGACCCAGAAAGACACAACCTCATTACAAACAATATAAATAAACCCAACACCTCTCCACATTTGGGACATTCTTCTCCAAAACCAGGACTGAATTTGTGCATAATCTGGGGAATCGGGTATGATCTACGTGCACAATCAACCAGGGCACCAATTAGTAGCTAACTACTTTGTACCACTGATCATCTTCAAATGGTCCCCCCTCAAGTCGTCCACCTACATCTTCCTCAAATGAAGCATAGCATCCATCTTAAAAGAGCCACATACATTATATAATTCTGAAAAAGATCTGCCCCCTCTACCAAGCTGCTACAATGAGAAGGTGCATGTTGGTAAGGAGGCCCAGAAAGCAGGCAGGTACAGGTACTTCATTTAGGAACAAGTCAGGAACCCTACTAGGATTTATGAAGTAACAAGCTGAGTCCCCACCTCAGACTTTAACAGGGACAGAACACCCACTTGTACGTTACATGATTCAAAGCATTCCACACCAGGTTAGGACAGACGACTCAAAACCATTCAAACTTAACAGGATCACACTGACTGTGTGCATTTCTGCCTCATAAGAAAAAGCAGCCCAACTTTCCTAAATCTGGTCGAAATGCAATTATATGCCAAGAAGCATGAGTTAAGGATATTCCACCTGCAAAATCAGCAACCACCAGAAAGTAGTCCTATTCATATTGCAAAAATCTAAGGTAGACAGTCTCAGGGTCCCGACTGGAATCTGCACATCACCCTCACCACAGAACAGGTGCCTGAAAAGAGCATTCAAATTTATTCTGGGAACACCACAAGCATGCATTAAAGGACACAAAGCATCCCCATGGACCTTAATAATGTTAGCTAAAGAAATCCTAACCACCAAAGACAGAAATAGACTAACTTCTCTATCTTACTGATAAGCTACAGTACATTTAGGGTGAAGAACTTCACCCATACGATGCTTGATTTGGGTGTCTTAAGTATCTGGCAGAACGAGTCAACATCTCTAACAGAAGGTCATTTAGCTCAATCACATCAGTGCAGAACTCGGGGTAAAATAATTAACTAAACCAGCTCGCCTGCAAACAAGAAACTAGACCAAATTGCTCAAATGCACTCCATCATTTCATAAAAATTGTTCTAGCATTACAAAAAGAGTATCATCAGCACATAATGAAATATCCTGATTCAGGCAAAACTCCCATCTCGTGTGAATTTGAGACTGATCAAATTAGCCAAATCATTACAAACATTAGTGGATTCAGAGAGCATTGCTGTCTAATACCCCTGAGCAATGTCTAAACAGTTATAATTAGCTTATTGATCTTTTTTAAAACTTTATTTTTCAGTTTTGTAAAGATAAAGCAGCAGTTAGCGATATGCAAGGTGAGAAAGTATAGACATGCAATGCAAGATAATATCACAACAGGTAAAATCCAAGAGCAATACATCTGGTGTGTCCAAGTTGGGGAGAAGACATGCGCCGCACATACAGGCCTCTCTCTCTGGATGAGCTAATTGATCTTTACCCTAGCGCTACCATTTGCACTCACTATGAAAAACCCATGAAATGATCAGATCCCCAATGCTGAATCACTTCACAACTTCAACAATGTACAAGTCAGTAGAATTTAACACCTTGTCGGCAAATGAGAATGAGAATTCCTTAGGGGACTGCATTATGAATTAGCTTCTCAATGGGCATTAAGTGCAGCCTAATATTGAAAGTTGCTTTGCCCTTGAGAATAAATCAGGTCCCATCCTCACGGATTGGACAAACTATCACCTTTGAAAGTCTGCCAGCCCGAATGCTGCCCTTATTCACATAATCTACATTGGTCATGAACAATAGGCAACAGAATCTGCACCTTGAGGTGTCTTTTCTGGGCACTGGGTGCACTATGAGTATAGGTTTGTGCATCGACTATGGCAGTCTCCTAAAGACAATTTTTATACCACTAGAATCTGTAGATCTATCAAGTCGAGGTTGTTTGTTAAGCTTGACCAACAATCCATCCCCATCAAGAGTCATGCCAGTGCCCAAGTTTTCCTTTGCCCATAAAATGCCATCTAGACCTAAAGAGTTTGAAAGTATCATATTTCCAGCTCCACAAATGTCATCTTCTGCTCTAGAGGCATATACAATGAAGTGCTTATAATGACAGAACCATAGAATAGAAGCAGGTGTTGATACAGCGTTTACTAACACAGAGTCTGTGACCCGTAACGGTAAGCACTTACTGCTCTGATGACAAATATTGTATTTGACACAATATTTATGTCTATAAAATTCAGCCCAGAAATGGCATAGTGGGGTTCTAGCAATATGTATGCACTGCTCACAGTAACTCCATGACTTTCCACAGTTTACATTTCACCAGTTATTTAAATAGGTTTCCTTTGTTCTTAGCAGCAATCACCTTTAATTATACTGCTAATTAAAATTTGATGTAAGTAATCAGCTGCTACTTATCGAAACTGCAGCCACAGGCTGCATGACCTTTTTCCATTAATTTGGTTAGCTAAATTAAGATCCCTCATACTACATATTCACAAGTTAGGGGAGTAAAACCTTCAAAAATCAAATGCTCAACTCTGGCAGGTCAAGAACTTCTTATTGCAAGTTCCTAGCACACCTATACAGTACAACTCACAATTATTTCTATGGATTGCAACAACCTCACAATTTATCATTTTCCCTTATAAGATGTACACAACGCTTTGCAGAGTACTGATTGATTACCTAAAACATTATTCATATTACTGAAAACATTTGTTTATACACTTAATATTGTATTACCTCCATTGTTTAGATCTTTGAATCATCTATAAGTAATTCCCTATGATCAGCTACTTCTAACAAATAAAAGGAAACTCAATTGCTCTGCTTTACCTTTTTCTCTTTGTTTGACAGCACTTGGTGAGAAAGGGTAATAATGTCATGTCTACGCCACTTTCTTCTTGCACAATGTGGTTATCGCGCATGACATTATCACTCAGGTGTTATATACTGAGATCTCTTTCGGGTCTGCGAGTTTCAGAGACCCTCGTGATCCATCTCAAGACTAACTTTGGCTATGGTTTCCCCTTTTTCCAACTAATCTTTACCACTCACCACGGTTGTGTTACTTTTGTCACACATTCTCTGGTAATAACAAACTACTCCTCTCTTCCTTCACTTTGGTCCACAAAATTGTGCTTATTACTACACTTGTATGTATTTGACATCCTCGAAAAAGTCTATGAGCGAAACTCGTGTTGAATGTATTCATTGCTTCCAAAGACATATTCGACAACTAGTGAATCAATGTCTTGTTATACTTTATGGCATTGCAGGTTCTGTAATTAAAGAGACTGCAGCAGACGCTGACAATTGTGCAACTGGAATTGTAATGTTTTCAGGACTGGAATAAATTGGTACTTGATTTACTCTACTAATTATGAACTGCTGGTTACATATGTTATATACGTTATACCACTATTTTGGTCATTTACCCCTTGAGTGTCCTCCAGTCCATTCCCTTGTTTTATTGAGTGTGGCACTCCACTTACACTCTTTTGGCAGCAAAGCTGCAGCCAGTTGTCGCACTGCGATATAAACATTTTTGCATTATTGTATAGTCTATATTAGATCTTGACTGTCAGTGGGAATGTGGGGGTAATTTTACCCAATGCTACCAATTGTAAGTAGACCTCACTATCTATTTCACCCTTCTTTAGGGCTACCTGAAAGCCTCTGAATATCAGCCTTGATGATCAGCTTAGTAATTTTGCTAAGCGTCTACCTGGATCTACTGCAAATGTAGCTTTATATAACCCCTCAAAGGTCAGGTTAATTTCCAGCTGATCTAGCACATCTCTCCTGACTTCCCAAATAGTAACCGCCACCAGTACTGTCTGTTCACAATTATCATGCTGCTTAGCTATAAAAAAAAAACTGTGGTCATATTATCCAAGTTGGGCCAGGCCTTCAAACACAGACTTCTTTTTCCCCTCCAGGGCCTCTCGAATAGCTGCCTCTGCAGTAAGATATTTTTCAGAAACCTTGATCTCATCCTCAAAGTTCGGGATTCTGCAATTCAGCTCCATCCTGATCTGCTAGGGGTTGTAGAAACAGTTAATCTTAACAGTCACCTTGAAAGCTTCTCAGAAAGTAGTTCAACTCTCCCCAGATGCCTCAATGGCACTCAAAAAGAAATCAGGACTAGTCTCATCCACCTCCAGACTAGAAATGCCACCAGAAAGCATCCTCATCTGCAAAAGCCAAGTTAGAGAACGAACAACAACTCCAATGGGATGCCCCAATCCAAGAAAGGACTGTGATATGAAAGATATAACACCGACCAGGGTAACGCTAATGCTGGAAAACGTTTTGTACGGTGGAATGTAAAAAGGTTCTCCTAACATGTACATAAAAGGATTTTTACAATACACACTGTGTCTGTTCTATGACAACTTTCAGCACCAGCAAACTACTGTAAGTGGTCAACTCCAAAGGGTCTATTAGGATCAGTGTCTGAAATACAATTAAAATTAGTACACCTCATAACTGTCATTACAAGCAACACTCCAGTCACTCAAAAGAATCGCTATATTTACACTGCGAGCATATGACAAAAATAGCAACATCAATCAGCCATGAAGAGCATGCCAACATACTTTCCTGTCCTGTATGATACCTCCCTGTAAAACTGCAGAGGAACTCAGACCCAATCGCAAAGGACCACAACCTTTTTAGAAGAAGAAACTAAGGCAGACCAAAAATTATAACATTTTTGTGCTGGAGCATGAAATTCACTACAGACTCATTAAGTATAACCATATGCTGAACCTTTCAACTACACCCAATACCTTTAAAGGAACAACAGCTTATAATGCAGTTCACCATGCTAACAAAGCGAACGTAAATTGAAATGACCAATCCCTCCTAAACAGTCCATCCTACAAAGTGCTTTACAGGATCTCACGTCACAATGGAAATAACCCTCTCCCTTACTACTCACCAACCCCCAACATGAACTGAAACAATAAGAATACAATTGCTACCCTCCCTCCCAATGCTAATCAACAAAAACTGACAGCAAGAACAATACCCAAAACAGCACTCCACCTCACTGCTACCAACTCACCAAACACCTTCGATCTGAGTACCAGGCAAGAGGACATCTTCCTCGCATCAAGAAGACCACAAGTGGAGGATGCTCCTTGTCATACCTCACAGCCAAGACCTTGAACAACCTCCCAAAACACCTCCGAACCTCCCCCTCCCTTATGGACTTCCGAAGGAACCTCCAGACATGGCTCTTCCAGACAAAACAGAGATGATTTCCTCCTCCCCCCTCAGGCGTGCCCTACTCGGTGCATGGATACCCTCACTGTGATAAGCCGCACTCTACAAATCCACATAACATAACAAGGATAGTGACTTCACAACCACGCCTCAATCTTTAAGTATTGGGGTGGTGGGGGATCAAACATAAGCATAATCTCTATCTATAGATCTATAGTGGTCGAAAAACAGTGGTTTGGAATGAGACTTGAGTGATCACCAGTGGTCAAGATCAATTCAAGCATTCCTTTCATCAATTTGTTGTTTGTTGCAGTAGGCAACCTTCACCTCCCACCCCCAGCATCGTAAAACCCCAGTGCCTACAGACTGTAGAGCCTCTTTTGGTTAGGCAAAACATTATCAATGGCTTCTGAAATCCAGCCCATCTGCATTCAGAAGGGCATTCAGTATGCTCTTTTAATATATTGAGTTTTGTGCAAATCCATCAAGGATGGGCTATATTAAATGGGGAAGGGTAAAAAAAAGTGTTCATTTGCAAATAAATTTTGAGCTGGTTAATAAATCTGCATGATATTTGATAGGCTGTTAGCAAATTGAGCCCAGTGCGGGAATCTCAAGTTTCAGACAGATCCCACTAAGGGAGCAAAGTTAACGAGTCAAAATAATTATTTTATTTGTGTTTGTTTCGGTGTCATAACATGGATCGGTATGGAATTTGGCAGAACCTTAGGATGTTTAGCTTACCCTTAGTATATGGAGTTTCTTACAAATCTGTCAATAGGGGGCAGACTCCTGGGAGGGAGGGTCAAAAAGAGTTAATTTTCTAACCTGTTGGAGTCTGCCAACCACAATTTGGACAGCCTTGAAACATGCATAGCACAGGTTAGCTGCGGTCCTGGTCAGTAGCCTGGCCAGGCATTTTATTTGTGGACAGTGTTTCAACTTGTTTGCAGATCAAACTTTGGTACTGTGGACTCGAAATGAATAGAAGCTAAGGGCTTTCTTGTCCAATGAGGGATTTTAATTTTTTATGTGGTCCATTGACAGTTAGCAAATCTGGGTTTGAGCACTATCTACACACTAGCGGTCCCGAAATCTCTATCTTTTAACTATTTCAAACACACTGACAGTACTGTAATGCTCTTGAAAACTACTGAATAGACATACTGTACACCAAGCAATGACATTTTCCAGAGTAATGTTTTAGTGTTATGCCACGTTTACTATAATTCCCTTAAGGGTTTCTATCTGTATTTGTTACAAAAACTTCTTATGGGAGTTAAAATAGAAAATGCTGCTTTTTTGATCGCCCCTTTCACATTACCACCCCTTAATAGGTTTAAAAAAATTCTAAATATCAAAAGTAAACTAAACAAAGTGTTGTGCAGATCTGCAGCAACTGCACGAAAGTTATGAGCGAATAAATATTTTTGAACCCCTCCCATTTAACTTTGCCCCCTTCTCAGATCTGCATGAAACCTGGGATTCCTGCACTAGGCTTAACAGGCTAAGTGCCTACAAAATGTCATGCAAATTCAATACACAGCATCAAAGATATTAGCAGATTAATTTGCTTTGGCTCGACTCATTGAATGTTGTGCACCCTTGGTGGATTGGCATGAAACCTGCCAAAGCTAAGGAATAGTAAACATGCTAAATATCGGTCTAATTTCTTGTGGCTTCATCAAATTATGCCATAGTTATTAGCAGATTAATATGTTTTTCACCCTCCCTTTTAAAGTGCCCCCTTGAAGAATTCGCACAAATGTAAAAATGCAAAGAGCAAGCTAAGTATGTTAAGCATATGCCAAATGCTATGAACAATTCTCGAACATTGCTAAACTTACAAGCAAATAAACATTTTTACTTACCCATTGTCAAGATTGCTCTACAAATTTCATTTCTTCATGCCCAAACTGAACATGCTATTTTCTCAAAAACCACAGATTGGATTTATACCAAAGCAACAAAAGAACAACCCTTAAATGAAGTTCTAACTTTGTAGCAAATTTGAAGTAATTTTGTTCAACCATTTTTTCTGTATCAAACAGCAAAAAATCCTATAAGAAATAAAACAGGAAATCAAATTTTTGAGCTCTCCACTTTGTTCTTGGCCCCTCCTTGAAGGATCTCAAACTGGGTGATTTTCTTTTTCATTTCATGAAGATTTGTCAAATGGCCCCAAATTTATTTAAAAAAGAAAAAAATGGATTTCCAGTGAAAAGGCAGACCTAACTATAACTATACACACACAGTTTCTCACTGAATGTTTGCTAGTGGTTTCAAAACTCACTTCACAGATAACAGACCTGGGAATTCTTTCTCGTAATTCATAATTCAAAATGTTACATTCATTTTCTGAATATGTAGTTTCTTTAAACAACAAAACAAAGGTAAGTGGATGCTTAACACAGCATTTCTTCTTTTTTTCAGTGCTTGGAAAAAAAATCTGAAACACTTTTACCATGACTGCTGCTCTCAGAGCATTAAACAATTTTGTACAAAATAAAAAGCGCTGCATTATGTTGTGTTGATCTTATATTGTGATGCCTCCTGAGTCTTGTGCAGTGTCACGTCTAAATGTTTACTGTAGAATCTTTTTGTTCATCTTTGCGGGTATTGGAATGCGGAGAACAGTGAGGGACATATTGATGATGGTGGAGTATTGAGGTGTTGTGCGAGACCAGAATGAATTGGTTTGACCCTGAACTGTGGTATATGGCTTTTTAATATAGGTGATGAGCGTCTGGCCTCGCTATACCTGTGTGCCCTTGTTCGAAAGAACCGCAACTGTAAGATTTCTCTACCGTTTAGAAGCTGGAGGACGGAGCTGCGAGGACTGATTTCAGTGGGATGTTCAAGACTGATGTCTATTAACCGTGTACTCCTTTCAACTAGATTGGAGGTTTGATGATCTTTACCCTTCAAAAAGCATTTATCAATTAGGTGTAGGGTGACCAACTGGCATGGGTGCAAATTCAGGATAGTGAGTGAAAAAATTCAGGAGAAAGGGTCAAAATTCAGGACAAAATTAAAAGGTAAGTTTTACAGACACATCTGAGGAAGTTGCACAACAGTATATAAGTAAATAGACAACCAACATAAGTACAAGTCAAAATAAGTTTATATTAGGGTGAGACAATTGTGCACGTCACAGGTTTTCCAGTGTGCGCGTAGCTTTGAGCAACTGTGCAGACCTTTTTGTGGCATGTCATACGGTCATAATCTGTTTATATGGTTACTGCAATGGGTTGCCCAGTCTATTTTGTTTTGGGTGGTTTAATTTCTGTGAGCTGTAAACTGCATATTCTCATTGATCCACAGAAGTGTGCTACAGACTAGAAACTGTATACGTTGTTGAAACATTATTGTTGGTCAGAAGGAGGCACTGTCTTTTCTACATACAGAACATTTTCTTTTGAGATGAAGCAAAATGCCAACATGCAGTTTTACTGATAAAACTATATAGCGCACAAATACTAATGTGTGGAAATGTGGTTTCAGCAAATATGTATCATTTGAACATCACCAAGTAAAGTGTCTAGATTGTTTTTATCCTATTAAAACTCTGTTTCCAGCACACTTCTGGATTTCAAACCAGCGCTCCATTTGTGGTTTCCTAAGTGCTGACACGTTTTGAAACATTTACACAATTAATTTACAGGCATTTAAAAGTTGTTGTGTGTTACAAAAAAACTGACAGCTTACAGCCTTTGTTTTCGCACTCTCAATAAGAGTTGGGAAAACATGGTGCATTCTACAACACATTTGGGATTATATATTCAATTGTACTAGCTTCTAAAGCATGGGTACTCACAAACTTTCTCTCGGGGGCCAAATTTACAGTGTGGTTTGTGGCCGAGGGCCGCACCAGTGGAGGCGGGGTCAGAGGGGGAGGGGCGGGACTAAAGCAAAAAAGAATTGTGACCATGAGGTTGAACACAGGTCCCTGCAGCAGAAGCCTTCGTCCACTGAGCCACCAGACCCGGCATACACACATCTCTGTCTCTCTCCCCTGTCTCCCTCCCCTGTCTCCCTCCCTGTCTCCCTCCCTGTCTCCCTTCCTCTGTCTCCCTCCCTCTGTCACCCTCCCATCTGTCACCCTCCGTCTCCCTCCGTGTCTCCCTCCCTGTCTCCCTCCCTCCCTCCGTCTCCCTCCATTTCCCTCCATCTCCCTCCCTCCGTTTCCCTCCCTCCGTCTCCCTCCCTCCGTCTCCCTCCCTCTATCTCTCCCTGTCTCTCTCCCTCCCTCTGTCTCCCTCCCTCTGTCTCCCTCCCTCTGTCTCCCTCCCTCTGTCTCCCTTCCTCTGTCTCCCTCCCTGTCACCCTTTCTGCCTCTCTGTCTCCCTTCCTCTCCCTCCCTCCCTGTCTCCCTCCGTCTCCCTCCCTCTCCCTCCCTCCCTCCCTGTCTCCCTCCCTCCGTCTCCCTCCCTCCGTCTCCCTCCCTCCCTCCCTCTGTCTCCCTCCCTCTGTCTCCCTCCCTCCGTCTCCTTCCCTCCGTCTCCCTCCCTCCGTCTCCCTCCCTCCGTCTCCCTCCCTCAGTCTCTCTCTCTGTCTCTCTCTCTGTCTCTCTCCCTCCCTCTCCCCCTGTCTCTCCCCCTCTGTCTCTCTCCCTCTGTCTCCCTCCCTCTGGCTCCCTCCCTCTGTCTCCCTCCCTCTGTTTCCCTCCCTCCCTCTGTCACCCTCCGTCTCCCTCCCCGTCTCCCTCCGTCTCCCTCCCTCTGTCTCTCTCCCTCCGTCTCCCTCCCTCCGTCTCCCTCCCTCCGTCTCCCTCCCTCCGTCTCCCTCCCTCCGTCCCTCTGTCTCTTTCCCTCCATCTCCCTCCCGTGTTCTAAAGCATAGTGAATGATGACCTTACTCTACACCAGGATACAACCATCTTTGTTGGGGCTCTTCAATGATTCCCTCACTATCACCAACAGTGCCTCTCATCTCTCCATAGCCACTCTCTCACATGTATTTCATTAGTTTTTTAGCCCTTTTCATATCAGTATAGGGTGTTGGAGCACTTTGCATCAGACACACACATCTACAGAGACAATGAATCATACTTGTCTAAATCAGTGTATAGAAAATGTTATATAAGGCAAAGGGGACTAAAAGGTGTAGGATGCACATGTCACCCATACTGGTAGGCATCTTTTAAGAGCTGTTGGTCTGAAGAAGCACAAACTCAGGATTTAGAACATAACATCGTAGTTAGGGTTGACAATAATCATACAAATTTATTTCTACCCAAACATACCTTTTTTTTTAGTATTATCAGAATAATGAAAGACTGAGAGGAAGACATAACTTTCTAACCTGTACCAGGCAGTTTGCATGCAGCTCTATGATAGCAGTTCATAGCTCACTGTGCTAGATAACGATTGTAACTTATGTACTGCAGATAACAAAAATAATCTCTGTGACAAAAGTAGTAACCCACTGAGCTCTGCACATAAAATACTTTTCTTTGATATACATGGTACACATTCTTTGCAGCAGGCACATTAACCAGCTGCGCTACCTTAGATGAATCAAAACTGCCACTAGACAAAACTCCCATCTCTCTCCAGCAGGTACATTAATCATCATTGTTATCAAGACACTTTTATTGTTGCCGGAAAACTGCTGGATATACAAGGAACTTTGCAGTGCTTTTAAAACTGCTGCACTGCTACAAAACCACCTTCCACTGAAAAAAAACAACCCCCACCGTTCCAGCCACCCGGGGAAACGTCAGCTGCTCGGTACAGCCAGTCCGGCCTTGCTACCACTCTCTTATCTTCACCTAGACCCTTTCTTATGGGTATTTAATTTCTTTGATAGTGCTACTCATCCCAAGTATGTATGGCAGGGTGTTGGAGTGCTTTACATCACACACCTATTATATAGAGACTCATAAACCCCCGCTTCGCACTCGCTCTTACTTGGACAATCACTGTTGGTCGCTCTGCCGTTGCCCTAGGAGGGGCTCTGCCTGCTGTTTGCTGTTGTGTGTGGCGTTGTCATCGTGGGGATAAGGCACCGCACGGGACTCCGGATACCAGGAGCCCAGTGCGTCATAGCACCTGTGCTCCTCCCCGCCCACTCACCACAGACCCGAGAAAATCCTTGCGGAACCCGCTGGCGCGGGTCCCGCTTTGCACTCGCTCTTACTTGGACAATCACTGTTGGTCGCTCTGCCGTTGCCCTAGGAGAGGCTCTGCCTGCTGTTTGCTGTTGTGTGTGGCGTTGTCATCGTGGGGAGAAGGTACCGCACGGGACTCCGGATACCAGGAGCCCGTGCGTCATAGCACCTGTGCTCCTCCCCGCCCACTCGCCACAGACTCTTGACGCCCCTTAAAGACGTGACGGAAACCGCTACGCGGGACGCGAGCGGGACGCGCCGGACGAAGCCCGGACAAAGGGCGGGCCGTCTGTGGCCGTCCGGGGCTGGCCAAGGCTGGGCTGGGCATTCCCTTTTCTAGGCAGTGTCTGAAGTAAGTCGTTGGTGGAACTGTAAATTGTTTGTCATTGTTCCTGTTGTTCACTTAACCTTGTTACACACCGGGAATCTACAAGCATTGTGTCATATGGCTGGGAAGGGGAAGCGCATCACGGCTCCTGCCACAGTGTCTGGCACCATGGACCAATTTATTACTAGAGCCGTCTCGGTATTAGAACACGAAATTGCCATTACCAAGAGGCGTCTTTCAATAGACCCGATGCATGCAAGACGTTCTTCATTAGGCCTACTGGCTTTGTCTAAATCTCCAAACAGACCAAGGGAGCAGAACCGGGGGGACGCACCCTCGCCCGGTGAGACTGAAACGCTTTCTAACGTGTTAACATCTCTAGAGAGGTTTCCTGAAGGCACTGGCGTGACTGATGGTGTATCTACAGCGGCCGTAATGGCCCCACTAAACACTAAAGCTACTCGCTCCCAGACAAGGGCTGCCACCAAATCTTCCAGATCTGTTATTTCGAAAAGGAAAAGGGGTGGGGCTGGCGATGGAGTCAGGCAGGCGAAAATGTTAAAAACATCTAAAAATATTGCAATGCCTGACACTCTGATTCCCGACGATTGTTCAATTGTGGAGGATGTATAAGTACCCCCCCTTTGCTAAATAGTAGTGCCATGATTTCCCAGATAGAACAGGCGGTTCGTTCTCTAATTCTACCCCTCTTAGAAAGGGTCAAAATAGTCACTGAAAAAGTTGACCGTCTGGAACAAACCATTCTGGACAACTTTTGCTCACTAAAGAATGTTGTCAAACTGTCCACTAGAGACATTGTTAAAACTAATTTCCCTCTCCCTGAAAATCCCTTGACCTTTGCACCACCCCCAACCGATAAATCCTCTACATTAATTAATACAGGTCCAGGCCCTGGTCCACTAAATCCAGTGTTAAACATTCATCAGTCGCCTGGGAGGGATAAGTAACGAATCTATGGGTAACAATACAAGGGAAATTACGGATGAGAGAGTAATTGTTAATTCTGCCATTCCTGTTAATCCTATAAGACCACCCTTAGTCCACATTCACTTACCACTCGAATCTCTCCCTTACGTTGCAGTTTTAACTGGTGTCCCCGAATTACCTGCCAGTAAAACTGAATCTTTCCAGGAATTAAAAAATAAAGTGACCCACTGGCTAAATACGAACAGGCCAATCCCTAATAACCTGAATGGGAGGATTCTATTTGTAAGAAGAGTAAAATGGGTGGGCTCAAGATCTAAAGATGTTCCGGGTGACTGCATCATTGTTAATTTTGTAGATACACGAATACCGAGGTTCATTACTGATCATACACCTTATGGGCTTAGATCAGGGATAGAGGCGCATGATCTACACCATTTTTATAATTCAGGTTCTCGGTATTGACAAACGTACAGCAAGCCAAATATTGTATCTTTTAAAGCTGTATTGACAACTGATAGCGAATTCCCCTGTGGACGTGATGTTGTCCCTTTAGTTCCAATAGGGGTGCCTGTTTCCGATAGGGTTTTATTGCCAAGCCAGCGTAGGGTGAGTGTGAGGTCAAGTGTGGCAAGTCTGGCCGTTGCACACCATGGCACATCGTTGGGCAATAGGCTAGGTACATTGCTATCTTGGAATTTAGCTGGCCTCAAGACTAAGTTAGACTCCCCTGAATGGGTCGGTTTTGTTAATAAATATGATGTTTGCCTCCTGCAGGAAACTTGGACTAGTGAGGCCCAGTTTTTGCTGGGTTACTTGAATTTCTATGTCCCAGCCACTAAAGGTCCCAAAGGCCGCCCTATGGGTGAATTAACTATCTGGGCCCGTCAGGATTTATTTTCTAGAGTTTTTGTGATAGACACGGGTTCCCCCGACATCCAATTAATTAGACTAACTTTTGGTCTAACGGATACATTAGACATCTACAATCTATATCTTCGCGGGATGAAAGGGAAAAGGTCACGGGTATTGGATAATTTGACCAGTCTCATAGAAACTAACTTGAGCAACAGGGACTTGATTGTTGCCGGAGACTTTAATGTTACGTTCGAACCCCTTTTAGATCCAGATTCCGAATGGGGCCTTGACCCCGAAGAAGACCGGCTGTGGGGTATAATTAAAAGATGGTCTACGGTAGCAGTACAGGTAAACGCACTTTGCTACGAGAAAGGTCTAAGGGCCCTGAACAGAAGGACTTTAGGGGATAAGAAGGGCGCATCCACCTTTGATAACGGTCGCTCAGCCAGCAGGATTGACTATGTTCTTTGTTGCATGAGGTTATGGCAGCATATTACCGACATGGTGGTTGAACTAAGAGTCGAGAGCGACCATAACCCCATTTGTGTCACTCACTGCTGGTGGGGGGACCGTAGCACGGTGGGAGACAAACCAAAATTAGCTCCTCCTGATTGCGTCCCCACCAATGACATGCGGAGACTCAAGTGGCCCCAGGTCAAGACTAATGTCAAGGTGATTGCTAGCATTAACACTGAGCTTGCCCAAACCATTGTGAAACTGGAGGACGTTCTGGTGACTAAAGGAAGTAGAGAACAAGCCACCAGAATACACGAGTCCTTCTTTGACGGACTACGTGGGTTCTTCCTCAAGCCAATGAGCAAGGGTAACAAGACCCGCTAAAGCAATTAAGGTGGTATGACGGAGATTGCAGGCGAGCCAGAGGTAACCTGACACACGCCCTTTCTAGTGGGAGCAAGTCAAGTATTCAATTAGTCAGACACTCTTATAAGAAATGCCTTGCTCAAGCGAAAAAAAGATGGGATGAATTGTACTGGCTAGATTTGAAGGAGGCATGTTACGCCAGGGACACTAGATTGTTCTGGAACGTGATCAAGTGGAACAGAGGTGGTATGCCAGATAGCCCATCAAACCATGTCACTCAAGAGGAGTGGATTGGGCACTTTAAACCACAATATGCTTGTAATCCCCTATATAAATGCCCGGGGTCGACATCGTACGTTGTTTACGTGCACGGTCCCTTTATTCCCAAGGATGTTCTAGCTGCCATGGCTTGTGTAGCTGCTGGGCGGGCACCGGGATTGGATGGGGTTCCATCTGATCTCTTCCTTAACAACAAGCCATGTTGGAGTAAGTATATTGCATTAGTGGCTAATGCTGTGGCTGAAGGCGCCCCAGTGCCTAAATCATGGGGGGTGCTATTATAATTCCTATTTTCAAAAAGGGAGATAAAACACTCCCAGGAAATTATAGACCTATTAGTCTAATAAACACAATCCAAAAGGTCATCGGGAAGATGGTCCTGAATGAGCTACTGGTTTGGATTGAAGACAACATTATACTCTCCATTTTTCAAGCAGGTTTTCGCAAATTTACCAGCACTGTGGACCAGGTTTTTCGTTTTGTCCAACTGCACTGGAAGGTAGTAACGCTAGGTAAAGGCAGTCTCTACGTCGCTTTCGTGGACTTAAGAGCTGCCTTTGACCTCGTTCCTCGTGAGCGGCTGTGGAGGGTCCTTGAAAAGTTGTGGCTTTCCTTGTAACTTTTGACTTTAATCACGCGGCTCCATGAGCCTAATTTTGCAAAAATTCAGTGGGGAGGCCCGGGTGAATTCACCCCTGAGTTTCCGGTAGAACGTGGTGCGCGCCAAGGCTGCGCCATGGCACCCACGCTCTTCTCCCTGTACATCAATGGAATAGTAGATTATATGCTACGAGTCAACCCCGACGCTCCCAAGCTGGCTGGAGTGATTACCCCAATATTGATGTTTGCTGACGACACTCTCATTGTATCTAAAACTCCGAGTGGCCTGCAAAGGGCATTGTCAGTTTTTGAAGATTTTTGCAGAAATTATGGTCTAGAGGTCAATGTGACCAAGACCAAACTCATGGCTTTTAACCCGCATTCAAGTTATAGACCAGGAAAGCTCCTTATGAATGGGCAAACACTCGAAGAGGTTAAAATTTTTGTCTATTTAGGCATGCATGTGACTCACGACAATAAGTGGAATAGACATATGGAGATGTCTATAATGAAATTTAGGCAGATAACGGGAGTTCTGACCTGTGAGCACAAAAAATCCTTCACTAAGCCTATTAAACCCGTGCTCCAAGTATATGAGGCTAAGGCTCTAAGCTCTGTGCTGTATGGGGCCGAGCTATGGGGTTTGGACGCATTGACATCTTTAACAGTCGCCGAAAATAAATTTTTCCGTAGCATAACTGGCCTCCCGCAGAGCACGCCCCTGGTACCACTGCGGTATGATCTAGGTAGGAAGGCTATCAAGGACCTAGCCAAACTCCGTCCGGTCTTGTACTGGCGGAGGCTCTGGACCACCCCGGAGCTTCATTCATACGCAATGGGTCTTATGGACGTAATACAGGCCGATACGTTCCATAAGATCGGGTGGCTGAGGAACCTCCGGGAGACATTGATAGACCTGGGACTGGAGGGGCTATGGAGTGACCCAGTGGCTGCCGTGTTTCCTCCTAAGAGACTCCTGAAAATGCTCTATTGGGAACGGGTAAACTATCGGGTCTGGAGCGATCCTAACTCCCCTACGATGACTAGCCGATATTTGGAGGCGAAGGTTACTCCAGCTTTCGAACCTTATTGGGACCTGATTACTCAACCTAGAGCCAGGAAACTTTATTTCCAATTAAGAGCAGGTTCTCTTCCACTCAGGGCCCTTACTAGCGGGTGGTTTGGTGCAAGTGTAGGAACTTGCCCTGTCTGTGGCTTTCATGAGGAATCAATTGCCCATTTTTTGTTTGTTTGCCCTGTATACGCTATCCCTAGACGAACATGGTTGTCTCCTATGTGCAAAACTTTGGCCACAAGGAGCTCTGCTGTTGCTCTAAGACTTTTATGCACAAGCACTCTTCCAGTCGTTTCAATTGCCCTAGCTAAATACTTGGGTTGGGCTTGGTCCTTAAGGCACAAGGCTCTTAGGGAAATTGTGGGAGTACCTCCGTAGGGTCTTATGTTCCTGGGACGTAGGCTGTAAATTTTCTTGTTCCAATTGATGTTATATTTTTCCTTTTGTTTTGCATTTTAAAATGTGTTTCCATCTTTAGTCTGTCGACATGTTTAATTCTCTTTTAATAGAAACTTTTAGGTATTTATTGGATGATTTTATGTATTATATAGGGTATGTGATAAGCAATACTTTTGTGTTTTGTACATGTTTGTGTCTTGTATGAATTCTTTTAAATTCGAATAAAGACTATGATGATGATGATGACTCATAAACGTGTAATTCAATTTTTAGGAAATGTTACTTAGGACAATGAGGGCTACAAGGTGTAAGAGTCAGATGTCATCCATATTGGTAGGTATTATATCTTAAGAGTGCGTGGCCTGGAGAAATATAGAAACTCAGGCTGTAAAGATAACATGTTGGTTGGGGTTGCTTTTACTAATAAGAATTTATTATTATCCAAAAGAACCCTATTTAGCAACCTTGGAATAATGAAAGACTGTGGATAAACAAAGGCAGGTAGCAAAAGGAATTATGTGACAACAGAAGTTACCCCTGAGATACCCATGATCTGCATGTTACAAGAGGCACATTATCCCTCTGCGCTACTTTGAGTCAAACTGGGACTGGGCAAAATTCGGATATCTATAACAGGTAAAGTGACATTTTTATTAGCGCCTAAAAACATTCTGGCATACAAAGGGCCAGATTTACAAGCCCATTGCGCCACTTTTGCTTCACTTTTAACATGGGAAAAGTGACGCAAATGTGGAGCAAGGGGCTTGTAAATCTGCCCCAAAGTACTCTGCAGTCTATCTAAGCTATTTCGAAATGAACACCCCACCCCTCTTGGCCCCTGCTGCAGCGGAACAATCCCCTGGACAAAAACAGAATGCCCTACCCTAAACTGAGGAGCCCATCACATGCTGCAACTGCCCAGAACAGCCCATTGTCATTCTGTAAGTGACAATCAGCCTGCATACAGAATGGCAATGGGTCCATCGCAGTCTGTGCTAAGCCAGGGTGGGGCTGCTCAGAGGAGGAATGTGAGGCTACCCCAACAGGGAGTTCTGCAGAACTCTGAGGCTTCTCACAGGTGAACAGAGCAGCTTGCTGCAACCCCTAAAATTATAGACAGAAGGTGTCCGTAAAAGGGATCATCACGGACAACGGAGGTGAATCCAAATAACGGACCATGAGTGAAATTTACTGACGGTTGGTCACCCTAATTAGGTGAAAGTCTGATGGCCAAGAAGCAGTGTGCTCACAAGATACTTGGGAAGTGTAGTCCCATGTTCACAGAGCTCACTTATCCCAAAAAAAAAAAAAGTGGGCGGCCTGCTGGGTATTGTAGTAATACAATTGCATGCGGCTAGCCGCAGCTGACATTTACGTAGTTGAGGTGGAACCCTTGATCTATTCCTGGAGAACACAATGAAGAATGTGGATTTATATTCAGTAACTGTTCTTTTAGTGATTGTGGAGTTGCATTTCAGCCTCTTTAACTTTCAAAACCTGCTCGAACAAATGTTATGTTAATATAATTTATAAAGTGCATGAATCACCCGGGGAGGGTATCTCAGTGTCGCAATGAACCACAGGCAAGCAGCATTAATATCTGACAAACTTAGTTTTGATAAGCTTTCTGAAGTGAAGGTGGTCCGTACACTTCGGTAGGTTGGAGGGTGATTGATTCCAATATAGGGGGGCCAGATAAGAGAAAGCTTTACTCCAGGAGCATGTTTTTCTAATGCGGGGCATAGTGAGAAGAGATTTAACCCTGGATTGCCAAGATCTGCTCGGCTGGTACGGAATAAGTTTCTCTGTCAGATAACTGGGTCCTCTGCCATTCAGTGATTTGTGCACTATGAAACAGATCTTGAATGTGATTCTCTTGCGTATGGGAAGCCAGTGGAGTGAGCGCAAGAGGGGGAGAGAGACAGTTCTGGCCCGGAAATTCTGAATGAGACAGGCCGCTGTGTTTTAGACCACGTGGAGTTTGTTAAGTAGAGACTCACTAGAGGAAGCTAAAAGTGTGTTACAATAGTCCAGGCAGCCGATCACTAGTGCCGGTACTAGGGTTTTCCGCAACAAAAGTGGGAGTAGTGGAAAGACTCTGCACAGCAGACTCATCATATGAAAGCAGGTGCCAGTGGTAGACACTACCTGATCTTTCATAGAGAGAGTCTGGTCCAGGCGAACACCCAGATTTTTAAGCAGCAACTTGGGGGCAGGTGCTGCACCCAACTCTTTTTACCACCAATCCAGGGACCATAGCAGTTGGGCTTTACCGAAAAGCATAATCTTCGTCTTGCTATCATTCAGCTGGAGAAAGTTCTCAATCATCCTAGCCGAGATGGCTTTTATACCCTCAGAGAAACATACTTTTATAGTATGTATATGGTTATTGAAGGAGATAAGAAGTTGGGTGTCATTCGCATTTGAGAGAGGAGTGAATCCACAATCTCCAATGGTTTTGACAAGGGGGCCACGCAGATGTTAAACAATGTGGGGCTAAGACAAGAGCCCTGAGGCACTCCCTTGTTGAGCTCTATAGTGCGGTATCTAAATAGTCCTAGAGAGATGGTCTGGTTTCGATGAGTTAGAAAATCCAAGAGCCAATGTAGAGCTAGGCCCTGAATACCTATCTCTTCTAGTCTCTGAAGCAGTATACGAAGGGACACTGTGTCGAAGGCTGCCGATAAATCCAGCAGCACTAGCAGAGCAAGCTGATTTGCATCCTGCGAGCTTTTGATATAATCAGTTACCGCTAGAAGAGCAGTTTCAGTGCTATACATGGGTCTGAAGCCAGATTGGAAAGAATCTAGGCTCCTGTTGGATTCTATGTGCTCTGTAAGTTGTTTATAAATGTGTCCTTCCAAGAGTTTGCTCATCAGGGGGAGAAGTGAGATAGGACGATAATTCGACAGGTCTGAGGCAGAGGGATTCACCTTCTTACAAATGGGAATAACCTGTGCGGCTTTCCATTCTAGTGGAAACCTTCCTGAGCTCATCGAAAGGTTTAATAGAGAGCAGATGGAGGGGGCAAGTTGATTAGCTAAAATAGCTGAGATCTTAGCTGGCACTATATCTAAAGGAAACCCGAATTTAGCAGTCTTCAGCATTTGACAGACGGGGTCAGCCCTAAGGGGTACACAGCTCTCTAGGATACCCGTACTGTTAGCATTTGAGGGGATGTAGTAGGGTTCTCCTCCCAATTGATCTCTTGCTCTAGGAAATTTATCGTAGATCAGATTCACTTTTTCTACGAAGTGGTTTGCAATGGCATCACATAGAGCTTGCAAGAGAGGGGTAGCAGTTGAGCATGCGATCGGATTAGTAAACGATTTAAGAACTTTATATATAACTCTTTAGAAAGAGTTCCCCGTTTGGCTAAGTTATAAAGCAATGGGTGCTTTACGTGGTTTTTAATATTCCTATGATATAGCATTATGGTTACTTTATAGATTTCTCCGTCATTGGGGTTGTGGGATTGACACCAGCATCTCTCTAGTTTTTTACATTTGGCTTTCTCCTTGCGCATGTCAGGAGTATTCCATGGGGCATGTGGCCCATGTTTGACTATGTGTTGATGTTTCATAGGGGCTAGGTTGTCTATAGCTATTTTTAAGGATTCATGATAGTCTGCTAACCTTATGTTGACTTCCCCCATCTCCCCTATAGTAGGAGCAATAAACTCCTTAGGGAAGGCGTCCGGGGTGATTTTACACCATTGTCTCATAAGACTGTGTGTAGAATTATAGGGGGTGTGGATACATGAGTAGAAGTGATCCGAAATCCAATCAAAGAGTGCTCTATCAAAGGGAGGGGCAAAGGGGTTCCACAGATATAGAGGGAGAGTTAGTGAAGTTCAAAACCAGTGTGTGGCTCACCATGTGTGTGGGGCCTATGCTAATCTGATTAAGGCCTAGCGTAGCCAGATCAATGAGGTTTTGGGCTGCCTCCATATTAGAGGGGTCTTCACTGTGTATATTGAAGTTGCCCAGTAAAATAAAATGTTTTGATGAGAGGATATGAGTGGCAATCCGTTCCATCAATTTAAGACTAAAGTCACATGTGGGTCCCGTGGGACGATATTCAAGGGCTCGTTTCCAACAGTTCTTGGGAAATAATTGTATTCTAAAAACACTTAGCTCTATCGAATCCTCAGAAAGGGTTTCGATTAGGGAGACTTTCCAGTAGCCTTTAAAAACAATGGCTATTCCTCAACCCGTTCTACCTTCCCTGTCCTTAGTAAGCCGTAATTCTAATGGGAGTGCCAAAGCGATGGAAGGCGTGGAGGTTGGGTTAAACCACGTTTCTGTAAAGAATCCTATATCAGGTGACTTAGAAGTCAGCAAGTACCAGATTTCTATTGCATGCTTAGGCAGTGATCTAACAATGACTAAAAAGCCCTTCAAGCCTGTGAGGGCTTAGAGGGAGGGTAATTAGGGGGTCTAAAGGTACATCATAATCCGGGGTAAGAGACTCCCTAGGTGGGTCTGGAGAGTATTCTCTTTCCTGGTTCAGCGTAAGGCTTTAAAATTAACATTGCCATTAAGTAAATGGACCTTGGGGAATAAAAGGAGAACTTTGCTTGCCACTTCATTTATTAGGGATTAAAGCCTTGCCCTGGTTTCTTAAACATGTAAGTTCCTCCGCCGAATACGAGAATTTGGATGTACTTCTAGCTTCTGAGGAGAAAGGGGCAAGGTTTCTGGTTCCTGGTGATGGCTGGGCACTAATAGGCTTGCGCCTGGCATGCCTTTGGCACGCGCTATGCCTTAAGTAGAAGACTGCACACAAACGGAAGAACTCTGTGGTGGAACGGAGAGAGGGCGAGCCCTAGAAGCAGTCCCACAAAGTGCTGAGTGCAAGCTAACTTATGAGGTAAAACTTTTAAACATTAAAACGTTATTGGCATAAGAGAAATTAAAATTAGTGAGAGCAGGAGAGGTTGCTGCTACTTGCCTGTGGTGCGACTGCTGCACGTCAGCGGTGACATGTGCCTTAAGGAGAGCCAAGAGCAAAGTGACAGAAACAGGTCCGTACGTACTGCATGTTCCATTTTGAAGTGCGTGTTTTTTCCATCAGCCTTGAAAACAAGCATTAAAAATGCAATAGGTCTTGGCTTTTATTAAGGTAAAGCCATTTGCTTTGCTATACAATACCATTAGCAAAGCAAATGGCTTTAACTTAATCAAATCCGAGACCTATTGCATTTTCAATGCTTGTTTTTGCTGGACCGGCACTTGTTTTTGCTCATCCAACTTCGACCCTGAGCAAGAGCAAAGAAAACACAAAAGGGGGAAAGGAGGAGGAAGAGAAATTTGGAAAATCAATGACTAAGTCAGAAAACAGGAAGGAAAAAGAGCGAAATAAATGGACAGGGAGTTTTGGATGGTGGATGGAAGAACCATGAGGCAAAATCAAGACGAGCGATCTTTGCCATTTGTAATCCCCAACATTGTGTAGTGTAAACATTTGGGCACCGGAACGTAGTCTTTTACAAGTTAACCACTGCTTTAAGGACCCCGTAATGACCTTTCACTGCAGAGAGGCTTCGGTAAATTCCTGCAGCTGCACAGGGGATTTGGAAGTGCTTAAACAGCACCAAGTTTGTTTTCAAACTGGACTCTTTCAGGCACTCTAATGGTGGTTTGGGAGAGATAGATCATGGCATGATTGTATAATTTAGCCAATGTAGGCACACATTAGCAATTAGTGATGGTGGTGTAATAAATATCTGTTATACTGTGGCAAGAAACCCTTGGGCGCACGTTAGAAAAACACTCTATGGGAGCTCTTCCTCAACCCCGGAAGAAATACACTCACAGGGGGGCGGGGGGGGAAAGGTGTACAGGCCCGTGTCCAGCGCCTCCAGTCCATGCTTTCAAGCACCCTTCTCGCCGCATGCTGTGGCAAGCTAAAAACTAGAATTAAAGGCCTCTGTGCAAGGCAGTAGATAAGGTTTTGAAAGGGGAGGATTTCAGCCCTTACTTTTGGAAACTGACGGTAAAATGTTTTCTTAAGGATTAAATACCTCACACCTCATTCCAAAGGGGAGCTTTTTTAAGTGATTAAAATTGACAAATGTGTATTTAATTGATCAACCATGACTCTCCATTTCATGTAATCCACACTTCTTAGCTGGCACTTCAAGTAAATGAAAGAATGCATTTTTCACTTATAAAAAACAAAAAACTTGTGATACGACACGCAATAGTAGCGTGTTTTTATGTTTTTGCAGCTGCCCGCGGCTTACGCCTCCATCTTCTCTGCTTTGGGCACCACGGCAGTGCTGGTGGTGACGTGAGAAGAGCTTCTTGTGTCTCCTTCACTATAATTTCTTTCCTTTTTTAGGTCGAGGGACCGTCCGGTCTGCCGAAGGCAGAACCGGAAGTCCGGAGATCTTATGTTTCTTAGAGTGGCTATTTATCCCGCCTCTCTTTTTGCCTCTCCTCCATTGGCTGGCTTCCTAAACGGAGGCAAGCCATTGGAGGAGAGAGCCATCCCTCCAAATAGGCTCCGTCTTTTTCAGATTCGGGGGCGTGTTCCGTGCTCTTCTTTCCACTTTTTAGACACGCCCTTTTTTAGGCGTGTTTTTCTCTCCTCCTGCCAATGGCAAGAGGAGAGAAAAAGAAACACGCCCCCGAATCTGAAACCGCCGCTGCGTTTCTCCGAGGCATTTCTGCTTCGCCTTGGAGAAAGGCGGTGGTGTGCTTGTTTGTTGTTGCATTTTTCTAAAGTGCAAACTCGACCCGAAGGGCGCTTTACATGAGCTGCAGTTGCACTGCACGAGGACGCATTCATGTGTTTCAGGCACGGGGAGATGGCGACATTTGCCCAGAATCACAGGCTGCTGAGCCGACACCACTTGAATGGGGTCTCACTCGTTTTCACTCACTGTCTCACACACTACTCTGGCGCGTGAGCAGTCTCGGGAGTAAATCTTACAATTAATAAAAAGTGATGTTTAGTTTTGCGCCGTGCGACGCTCCCGTCCCGACCCCCTACCCCCCCCCACAGCACACCCTCACCCCAGTGACAACAGTGACGAGTAAAGAAGAAGAAACGAAACTCAAAGTGGAGCGGGACCGGGGCGGGAATCCGCCACGAGAGGAAGAAAACGAAACTCGGGAAAATCGAAAGTGGGTGAAAGCTCAGGAGAAGGGGAACACCAAAAGGGGCAGGGTCCCACCACTGCCCCACAGCCCCCCCCGCCCCCCCCTTCGTGTGGGTTTTTCCAGCCCTCCCGGTTTCCTTTCAGATTTCGTAAGGCGGTTCAAGGTCACCGCAAACTGATTGTTGTCTCGCAACGTCACCCCCTCCAGCCCAGCTTCTTACTTTAAAAGCAAATCATGCGGTGCCTTCGAAAGTTGTAAAATGCAAATAGATTTATTTACCCCTCAAATGCACCGAGCCAGCAAGCAAAGGAGCAAACCGGACTTTCTCCAGCGGTTCGGCGTCTCTCTCTTTGCAACGTTTGTGGAATTTGGGTTCAATGGTGCATCTTACCCTGCGGTTTTAATTACATTTCCTAGTCAGCCATTGGACCCGGCTCATGAAATACTTCAGTTCCTTGATGGATTTCCAAGCAAGGGGCAAAGCCCTCGGGTTTTCAAAGTTCTTAGATGTGAGAGCTCATTTGCATATCAATGATCTCACAGGAAATGACGGCACTCGACCATTGGCATAGATGACTTTGCAGGAAATTGCATGTGTATGCTAGTAAACAAATGAGGAAAATGGATACAATAACATAACACCAAATTCTGGCTAAAGCAGGTCTGCAAGGAAAACTGCGCAGGTGTTTCGAATGGAAAATCGATTGTCACAATTTGGGAAGTTTTTGCAGATGGGATGTGTAGGAAAGTAGGATCTGCTTTCATGGTCACCCCCACTTTTTTGGTCGAGGGATACAAAAATGATAAAAAAAATAATGAGCAATACCAATAGCTCTACCTATAATATTGCCGAGACCATTGCATTGTAAATGCTTGTGTGATCATGTGTTAGACCCTGTGCATTATTGGAAGTACGTACCCACAGCAGGGCTTTAAATTGGCGCACCCATTAGAAATGCTGTCCATTTTACACACAGCCCATTACTGTTTCAAAAACACACTACCTGACGCCCGGATTCTGGGACACAAATATGTCAGTCGCGATGAAGGTGCCCATTATATATTGTAAATATCCAGTTTACAAGTGGCAACCACGAATTTAGTTAAATTCTAAGAGCTCACAGTCGTTAAAGGCCCAAGATCACACAACGTGATCTCCTGTATTCATGCTTGCCTACTCACTAAACTGCATCTCGTGCCTGCTTGTGCTGCATGCAGCCTTTTGGTTGGTTGTGTTACCTCTTATTGTGTTCCGTTCAGATTTGCTGTTGCGGAATTTGGAAATCCATCATAACGGTGGAATGTTCACATTATCAAATGGATGGATGTCACGTCGTGCCAACTGTGCCCACCCCAGAAGTGGGGATGACTCCATGTCCGTGGCATTCAGAGTTTGTGGAGTATGTTTGTATAGCGGGACGATCTTGCAGGCATCCGGCATTGGCACTGGATGCGCCAGGGATGAGGATTTCATTTTTCAGTTTATCCCATACGGAAAAATAGTTTTTAAAATATCACAATATGTAGGTGACCTTGAGCCCACCAGATACAGCGTCGGCACTCAGTACAACTTCCCTCTGGTGGTTAATCATTCATTCAAATGAGGCGAAGATGTTCAGGAAACACCCCTAGCCTGCGCATGCCCTGTTCATCCGGCAGGCAGGAGTAAATCAAGTGCACGCATGTCTCATCCCCTCAGAGGAGGAGTAGGTGCATGCCCGTCTCCCTCCCCACACAGGAGTAAGTGCAGCCTGCTGGTGCGCTACCGTCTCACTCCTCAGACAGGAGTAAGTGCAGCCTACAGATGCCAGTAAGTGCGGCTGCTGCTGCGCGCTTGCCTGGTCCTCACAGACAGGAGTAAGTGCAGCCTACACACGTCCATGTCACACCTCTGACAGCCGTAAGTGCGACCTGCTGCTTTGCCCCCGCTGCTTGCTACACACCCTGACCTGTTGTTATGTTGTGGGGGCACAGGCGACAGAAGCAGACATCAGCGTGCCTATCTTTGCTCTGTTTACATTTCTGGGGGTGGTTGGTGGGTTCCCCGTGTTCTCGGGCGCGCACAGCAGCAGCGGGTGTCGTTTAAAAGTGGAGCTCCTCGGGAACAGAAGACGGAGAAAAGTGGAACTCTTCGGGAACAGAAGACGGCGAAAAGTGGAACTCCTCGGGAACAGAAGACGGCGAGGAGCCTGGGTTCCCTCGCAGCTGCCTCCGCCGCCTTATCTGGGAGCGCAAAGTGAAGAAAAAAGTGCACAACGCCTAATGAAGGAGTGTGTGTACTGCCGCCGGTAAGAGATCCATTCCTGTAGGGCGTGGATTAAAGGAGACAGGGTGGCAACAATTAGGGATTGACATGCCTTCAGTGCAATCATTGCACTGCCGTTGGCATAATTTGTGACGCAAAACGACGCGCATGAATCAAAACTTAAGGTGGTGCTTGGAAGAGGCTTCTGTAATCGTATCGATTCCAAAAAGACTCGTATGACGAGCGCAGCGCATGCGCTGCTTACGTCAGGCCGAGACCTAAAAAGACAATACTGCTTGAACAAAATGAGAGTTTGAAGCAGCATGCCAGAACCATGGCAGTAATAAATGTTCCATTTTGAAGGTTTTTTTCCTCCAGCCTTGAAAAAACAGAGCCAGTTCCGTAGTATTTATTTCAAATGTTTTTATACATTCTCTAATTATCCTGTGTGCATACAAATGGATACCATGACACCGCCGCCACCTTTTCTTCAAGACCCAGTTGAACCGCCCCCAGATGCACGATCTTAATGTGGCAATCGTTTAAGAGCCAGTAAAAAAAGGTATATTTTAGTGGACTGTTTCGGAATGGAAGGCCAAAGATTGTTTGCACATCTTCCAGAAATAGTGCCAGTGGATGGTGGCGTCTTGGATGGATATGAAGAAGCAGTGAAAAGTCTTGAAAATCATTCTAAAACTCAAAACAGTCTAGAACACATATTATTTACATTTTTTTCAACAGAACAGTTAACAAGGGAACCTGTGGATACTTACACAGACACATTGAGAGGCTTAATGTCTCTCTGTGAGTTTGCTCCATTAGGAGAATTTCTCGTCAGTTAGTTGTAAAGTGTTATGATGAGAAAATCCAAGAGAGACTGCTATCAAGCAAAGATATCACTGCAGCTGACATTGCAAACAAGATGGAACTTCCTACAAGGCTGATGAAGAAAAGAGAAGTATTTAGTTTGTCAAGGAACAAGATCCAGCTTTTGAGTGTATCAGAAAAGAATTGAGTGTTGCTCCAATTTTGAGGTTTGATCTACATAACAAAAATTGTATTACAATTGATACAAGTGACAAGGAAATAGGAGCAATGCAACGGAAATGAAGGAGAATCCACAGTGGTATGTGAGTCGTGAGTACTAAGAGACATGGAAAGGTCAAATTTAGAGGTAGAAAACAAACTATTGGCTTGTGTTTGGGGAGTGAATATATTTAGCAACTGTGTTTAGAGCCGAAGGTTTACGTTAAGAACTGATGCCAAACCACAGTTCATCTTAAGTGGGGCTAATCTTCAATCACGAAGGGCTGCTGCTACTTCAATGATGATTATGTACAAAGAAGCACATATAAAAGGCAGATTTTATGTCAAGCCAGTCAACGGAGTAGGAGACAGGCATTGACGAAGATACGATAGAAGAATTTGAATGTCTCACAACCAGAGTTTCAGAGTATTGTAATAGTGGAATAATTAAAAATGAGTAAATCAAGGAAATGGGAATATAAAGCATAGTGTGTTAAGGAACAAGTTGTTGCACTTGGCGTATGAGGGCATCTGGGGATGACCAATTGTTAAAGGAGGCAAAGAGTCATTTTGGTTGCCAGGCATGGACAGTGATGTTGAAATGAAGATTATGCAATGGCCAGAGGAAACAATAGCATTTGTCTTCTTGGGACCCTTCATGGCACTAAGAAGATGCAAGTTTGCTTTGGTGGTCATAGACTATTATTCTAAGTGAACTGAAGTGGGGATTGTAGATGAACCCAACACGCAAACAGTGGCACCGTTTTTAGAAAGGTTAGTGGTTAATGATGGACCACCAAAAGTGTTATTGTTAGACAACAGAGTATAGTTTATGTCCAATGACATGGAGAAATTCTTCCAGAATTATGGCATAGCCCATAAAACTTGCTGTCTGTGTCATCCTCAGCCCACCTCCCCAAACCACTTTTGTCCCAAGAGAACATTAATTTTTTTTAAAGGGGAGGATGTGTGCAAGGGCCCCTCCCCATGACACTATTGGCTCCTGTTAGGCGAGGGGGCATGAGGTCCCCTCCCCGAGCCTTAAGAGGCCCCAGGGACCCCATACCATGGCCAAATACATTAACATTAGGGGCGGGCGTCTGGTGGCCCCCTCTCCCCCGGCCCAAATGGGCCTCAGGGCCCTCATCCCCTGTGGCCAAATTGGTGCTATTAGAGAAGTGGGTGCGCTGCCAGGAATTGCTGAGGGAGGAAATGGTGTGTACGGGGCAAACAGATAAATCAGCAATTCTTGTTGCATGCTGTCAGTACGCAACTGGAATTGTTGAGTGGGGAAATGGTGTGTACGGGGCAAACAGATAAAAGCCCGAACTGCATTGTTAATCAACATTAGGATCTTGACATGAATGAGAAAGAAGAGGAACAGTTAACCATGCAAGTCAGACAGCATGTGACTGTGCAGAATTTCTCAGTCCTGATGAAGTTCAAATGTTTTACACGTTGGCTGGATGTTCTTTTGATGGATTTTATGCAATACATGGTAATTAAATAAAATGAGAATTTTTTTTACAAAGCCTAAGATTTGTGGACTTATATTTTTCTGGGTGCACCATTCCACTTCATTGTTTCAAATTAGTTTCTGCTTGGCAGTGGTGTCATGCAATGGCTAGTACTGGAAATTAAGCTCACCAGGTTTTGACAGAACGTAACTGTGTATGAGGTGCGGTTGTTGGTGTCTGCCATTGTTGTTCTGTTTTTTTACCTATTAAAGTGTGTTTTCCTGGTTTTGGCTACCTAGGCCTCAGTTAGGCCTGAACACCATCATGTCCAAAAGGAATGTCACATCATTATGTTTATTCTCGATTTGTATTTCTGTCTGACACTACATGCAGCAAGATATGGATTTGATTATTTCTGAATTACACCGTTTTTGATGAGTCTACTAGAATTTTAGAAACGTATTTTCAAGGACATTTATGCCCGCATATGGTACTGCATTTATTCACAATGGTTAACTGTTTATGTAACTTTGTTCTGACACCTCCGGACGACATCAGGTTAGAGGGGTTGAATCAATATTCATATAGTCGGTTAGCGCTATAGTGATAGGGTTATATGATGATTCATAGTTCCATTATATGATTTGCTGAAAATGTTATTCTTTGCTCACATTGTGATGATTCTGCAATTTCAATGCTTTCCTATGGAGAAAATGACTATATAAACTCTTGAATTTGGGGTGAACCAGATCTTTTTGGTCTCTACTAGGGATGCTGTCCCTAGTGATTTTGCTGCAGATTTGAGGATTAGTCTGTTTTTAATTTTGCCTATTATTCAGAATTTCTGAGATCCTTCATGTAGATGAATGATGTAAATGATATTTGCTGCATCTGCATTTTATTAGTTTTGCGTTGTACCCTTTACACTGTATAATAAACCTTCATGGTTTGTCTAAATTCCGCTCTAGAACTCATTTTCTGAGTCATTCCTTTCTTTATTAACTGTATTTAGAAATGCTGCTTTGAACCTTGTCACTATGACACATTGCCTTGTGATTCAAGGTTATCACAGTCCCCGATCAATGCAACTTCTGAAGATACAATTTATGGGGGTATAGTGTATCAACAGATATGTGAGAAAAAGTCTGATATTTTGAGTTAAACAAGTACTTCCAAAAGAGCAGCAGAAGCCTGTCAGTTGTTTCCCCAGTGTTTTACTGCAGGTTCCCACAAAGTTATAATGAACAACTAAAGCTTTAGCACTCTGTATTTATGACAAAACTGTGGCAAACCTAAAGCTATCTCAATGAAATCAAAGCTGTAAAACAAAATATTTCCATTAGATATGAACAAAATGATGGGGTTTTCTTTATCAATAGAAATTATCGTTTGTGCTCCGGAAAACTAAAATGAGGTCACATTTTCTATGAGTTCGCAAGTATCTGCATTACAGTAAAACATTACAAAATGCAGAATCAAGCATGTACTACCAACATTAGCAGCAGTCACTTAACTCCTTAGTAATCAACTGCAGTGTCACCACAGAGTTCTAATGAACAACTATAGTGCTGCGCGTTAATGTTGTAAAGCACACCTGAATGGCATTTTAACTAAATAGGAGCTGTTGAATTTAGAACAGTAGGCTGAAGTAAATGAATACCGAGATGCCTAAGCAGACATTAAGCCAGAGAGTTACAATATGAGGGGACGTGTGGGTTTAGTAATTTGTGGCCTAAAGTATTTAGAAAGGGGCAAAAATTAGTTTGTGAGAGGTGCCGGCATAAGTACATCATCCCCTTTCCAAATCTGTTTACTCAGCCTAACCATCTTCTTAGTCATGTAACAGTGCCCCAATTTTAAGATAATAACATTTTGGTTGATACATATATATATTTTAAAACAAACGTTATAGTGATGTTATACTTAGGTATGGTAATTGGATATTACCTTAGGTCAAAGAAAAAAAATTAGAAATTCACTCAACAAAGCAAAGGTTTACTAAGCGAACTATAACTCGTGCACCGCCATGCACTGCTTATGACCTGACATATGACATAACTCACGACATGTTACATGACATCACTGATGACATCACTGATGACACTAATAACACCATAGTCATATACAGCACAGAGTTTTTTTTAACTTGTTTGCATAAAATGTTGTCCAAAAAATGCCAAATGAAACTGCCCATCAAAATGTTACATTTTCAGAATATATCTAGAAATCAGAAAGCTCGTACATGTTAATGGCAAGGGCTCAGGACATGAGATGATCTGCTGACTAAAAAAAACAGCTTTGAGAAGCTCTTGCATTCTGTAAAGCCAGTGCACTAAAATTTTCAGGAGTTCGAGGAAGATGAAGTTCTATAGAATCCTTGGCCACTGAAAAAAAGTAGACTGAAAACTGAAATTGAGCGCTCAACTCCGAAAAATATTAATGGCCAACAGAAAGAACAAAAAGAGGGACTGGGATGGAAGCCAGCAGACACACAAGAATGAGGAGGTTTACACCAAGTCTCATGTTCTCTGACATGCCAGGCCAAGATATCAGTCTTGATGACCTGGGACGAGACTTCCCAATGGGGCTCATATACGGGCCTTGGGGAACCCGGAATGTCAGCGATTATATTTTATGAAGTGTGAGTTGTACAGGAAATACTGGATGGATGCTTCTGCATTTATTGAAACACTATGCCTAATGAGAATGTGACTGCTAAAGTAATGACATTCTGTAAGTTGCTCACCTTGAAGCCATCGAACTTGGGTGGCAGGTCCATAGCCTTTCTCATTCTTTGCAGAAATACGGAAGACAATTGCAGGCTTGGAGGAACAATCAACATGAGCATTTGCAAGCTGTGCTGTTGTTACAGTGCAGGAGGTCTTGAGTCCACAGTAAATTTTCATGAACACAAGCTGAAGTGGATTCTCAAGTAGGTGGGTTGTACGGATAGCAAGATAGGCAGAATATTCAAGGATGTTTCCGCTGGGGGAAGACGGCGTCTCCCAGGAAAGATGGATGCAATCTACATTCTGTACAACAGGGACAAATCAGACCCAGATTTTGAATTACTTTACTTTGGTGACAAAATAACCATACCTCACCTACATTATTTCAACTTCAAACAAAGATTTCCTTTGCATTTTAATGCAAACCAACATTATCTTTCAATTTTATGTTAAAGTCTGGCAATATTAGATAATGAATTAATCCTACTACACAAAACTGCTGACTGCTGCGCAGACACATGTGTTGCATTTCCTCCGCTATTCCGTATAACATTAACAGCTTTAATAATTGTCCAAGATCAGCGGTATCTATTTCTCTTACTTACATGTAATTCTAGTTCACCAACATTAATATCTTATTTGAATTTATAAACCAAAGAATTATTTCCATCCATTCACAGGACTCCGGAACCCACTTTTCATTTTAAGAAAAAAAATCCTATTAAAACTCACATTTTAACACTTACAATACCACTTTAAGGCTCTACGGAGCTTCACAGTCCCACATTGCCTGTAAATCTAAAATGCCTTTTTAAAGAAATAAAAAAGGAGGCCTTGCTAAAATATAATTTATGAAATCTTGAATAATATTGGCATGAGGACTGTTTTATGGTAGGCATAGCCGCCAAAATGTAGATTAAAAACTGGAGACTTATCGCCAATTTGAGACACAAATTCAAAGGTTCCTGGGTTATGTAGTGCCCGGTCTGCCCAACCCTTTGACATACCCGTTAAGATCTAGGAGAAGAAAACAAATAGGGCTGGTATTGGGGGCAGCACTCCAAAACATCTTATCGCATTGGGGGACACAGGTGAAGCCGACATACTTAGGATGGCTGCAAAGGTTATGTTACATTCTGGGAATGGAACGGATACAGGCCTCTCTCACCAACTCCATGACAAGTTTTAATGAAATCTGGCAGCCAATAGTCTCTTTGCTGTCATCTAAAATGAACGAGATTACATGCCCAAGGTACCTTCGTCTCCTCTGCCTTACGAGCCCTGACATACCACCTCAGTCAGACTGAACTGCGCCATAGCCCACGTCGCACATAGCGATTAGATCTGCTAGACCTCAAGCACACCAGTTCGAGGGAGGGAGGATGGCGGCGGGGTTGGGTTTGTTTTTTCTCTTTTTATTGCATTTCTTTTCTCTCCTTCTTATTTGACATTACTGTATAAATGTGTTGGTACCAGACCCCAGAACACACAGAGACTTTACAGACACCATAGTAGGCTCTACCGGGGCCAAGTTGGGTGGCGCCCTCACATAGCCCACCAAGTTAAACCTAAAAACTGGAGACTTGGATCTAGGTAAAAGAAGACCACATGGTCATAGTTCCTGTTACAAATGTGGATCACTGTGCTTCCCCTAAAAAACAAATTTAGAAATAGTTTCAGTACAGGGCACATGAGGCTTTCATAGCTTTACCTACAGTCTCCCGGCTCCGTTCATTCCAGTTGCTCGCGCTGACAGACAGACGGACGGACAGGAGGGTCGTGTCTGCAGGTCTTATCCAGGTCACGAACCAGGCTGCTGGGGACGCCACGCTGATCTACGGGGGACGACGCCTTTAACCGGACATTTCTACAATCGGGACTGCGAGGTCCAGGGTGCTCTGCGCACAATTCACCTGCTGCACCTGGCTCCTCTTCCCGACCCCGTCTCCACAGACTACATTACGCCTCGCGGCCCCCGCTTCGCGGGTGCCGCTCGTAGGCTTGACTCTCTTCACAAACGGCTGGGCTCTCATTCAGGTCTTATCCAGGTCACGAACCAGGCTGCTGGGGACACCACGCTGATCTACGGGGGACGACGCCTTTAACCGGACATTTCTACTATCGGGACTGCGAGGTCCAGGGTGCTCTGCGCACAACTCACCTGCTGCACCTGGCTCCTCTTCCCGACCCCGCCTCCCCTTTTACTTTCCAATAATAGCAAGGCCCTGCCCATACGCGCTAGCGGATCGCCCGCGGGTCGCAGCTCGGGGCGAAGACCGGGCAAAGAGCGGGCCGTTTGAGGCAGTTCGAGAACGGTCGAGGAAGGGCCAGGGCCATTATCCCTGGCTCTGGATTGCGCCACGAATTGAGAAATCGCGCTGGTGAAGATGTCTGCCAGAGAAACGAGGAGTAAAACATCATCGGCCTCGGGGGCCCCCAAAGGTACTTTGGATACGTACTTTGCCAAGGCGGGGTCTCTTCTCATAGATGAAATCTCTACACTTGAAAGGCGCATATCGCAAGAAATAGAATGGGTCAGAAGGTCATCCCTGGGCCCACTTCGACATGCCACCACTCCAGACTCTTTGCCTAATCGCACATTGGTAGCAGGGGAGGGACCAAATGTAATACCCAATGTAACTACGGATCTTTCTGTACTTAGCAATTCTGGTGTCTCATTAACTGACTGTGACATCTCTGCTTCTACAGAGTTTAGCACACTACCCCACCCGCTACTCACTTTACCTACACCTGCCACTAACGTTAAACCTAGCACACCAAATAGAGAGCAATCCACATCTAGGGTTTCCCACTCCAACCAAACACCTCAACATGTGCGGGAAGGAGCCATTCCGAAAAGTAAAAGAAGAGCTCAAATAATAGGAGGGCGAAAGCCCAAGCATCCTAAACATAACCCCACCTGCGAGAATAACCGAGAGGGTACGACCAAAACGGGCCAGAGTAAATCCCAAGAACAAGGGTTATTATCTTCTAGTGTCCCGACCCAGAAAAATCCCAGCCCAAATGTCGCATTGAGGGAGGAGGGCCTTACCCTGCTGAACATTGGTGCTCTCCTAAGGGATATACTCAATCCCCTTGAAAAATGTTTAATAAAGATAGAAGCATGCTTAGCGCACCTCCAGAAGGGCATCACCCAATTAGTAGAGGGACCAAACACAATTATTCAGCCCCAAGGTGGTAGCCCGCCGGACACTGCCGGGATCCCCCCATTTGTGCCCCCAACTGAGGAAGGGTGCAGGACATTAAAGGCCACACATTCGCAACAGCCACTGCCTGTTATCCTAGAGTCTTCAAATTCTAACCTGCCAAAGTATGCACAAGGCACAGGCCAGCAAGTAAAGACAGCTGAACATTTAATGGGCGCCTATGATAAAGATGTAAATTATAGATCCATCGATTTGCCACCGGAGGCCACACCTTACACAGTCATCTTAACTGGTATCCCTGAATTAAACCCCTCTACTCGTGAATCTCAGGGGGCCCTGAAGAATAAGGTAATTCATTGGCTCTCCGCCCATAGGCCTCTCCCGGCAGGAATACATAGTGAGGTGCTTATGGTGAGGCGAGTCCCATGGATAGGAAACACCAGAAAGTCAATCCAAGGCGACTGCGTCCTGATTAACTTTAGAGACCCCCTCACTGTCTCTCATATATGTAGCTGGACACATCAGGCTCGGCGGACATCAATACACCCACTCCCCCTATCCTTCTTTTATCCACTTGTTAATCGAGTACAGGAAGAAGAGCAATGGGAATTAGTAACCAGGAGGGGAGGCACCCGGGCTCCAATGGTCTCAAGTATTAACCCTCACCTCAGACAAGTAAGACTTGATTGTGTACCCACCTACAATAGATTTAGGAGCCTTGACATAGTGGATTGACATAACATGATAGTGGGTGAGGAGGTTATAGTGCCCAATAAGATCAAGGAAATTCAAGCTCGGAAAGTAGTTTCAGCAGTGAAGGCTAAAGCCAATTGGGATCGTCTAGACATGGAGAAAGTTGTGGGGACCTTTCTACCCTTGCCTAGCTTACAAGAGGAAATTCCACCTCAAGTGGCTAGTTCAGATAATATTCCATCTACAGGGCATGCCCCGGGTGAGGATGCACCCTTAAATTTAGCAATGGAGAAAAGTAACTGCCCCCCCCTTAAGATTTTATCTTGGAACGTGGCAGGCTTGGGAAATAAAGTAAATTGCCCGGACTGGTGTGCCTACATCCAGGCCCAAGACATTTGCCTGTTTCAAGAAACTTGGGCAAGAGAACACCTCCCCCATCTAGGCTTTGCAACATTCGATGTGCAAGCAAAATGGGGAGGTATAGGACGCCCCTCGGGAGGTTTGGCCATATGGGTGGCTAATGACCTGGGTTGTAGGGCTGTCGTTCACCGACAAAAATCGGAGGATATTCTTGCTGTTCGGCTCGAGTGGCCAAACGCAAATAGTCTCCTGTTGGTGAATGTATACTCTAGGCCAACTAATATCTCACAGGTTTCACGCACGATAGAGGAGTTGGCACTCGCTCTAGATGAAATTCCCCAGGGTACTCCTACCGTAATCGGAGGAGATTTTAACTGCCATTTTGAGCCCCTTCCGGGCCTATGGGTGGACTTGGCTCAGGAAGAGGACCTGGAGTGGTCTATACCTTCCGTGCAAGCATCGGTACCAAGAGCCTGGACATCTCTAGCCACACAAATTACCTCCTTAGTTCTGAAACATGGTCTTCGGGCCTGTAATGGCAGGACCAACTCAGATACACCAGCTAGACATACCTATAATAGAGTGGGTAGGAAGTCAAGACTGGACTATATTCTCGTTCCACTAGCTTTGTGGTCACGCATTATTGATTTTCGGGTGACATCTAGGGCAGACAGTGACCACAATGCGTTGGAACTGGAATATGACCATCCCGGCCTTGACCCCAAGGTGAGACAGAGGGTGACATCTGAGGTGGGTCTTGGCCTTACACACAATAGACGCAGAGTAAAATGGGAGAGATTAGTTTCCAGCCCAGAGAAGTTACCCATGCTTTACGCGAGGGTTATTCCCATATTTGAAAGATATAGGCACTCATGGCCCATGGTACAACTCAGAGTGCCCATAAACAATTAGGGCAGTATCACAAAGATCTCTCTAAATCAGTATCTGTAATCCTAACCTGCTTACCAAAAAGGGCCAACGGAAGTGTCAAAGGTCCAGTTTGGTATAACAAGGCTTGCCGAAACGCAAAAACTAACTTATTGACCTCCATCAAGGCGGGGATGGGAAGTTAGGAAATTAGGGCTAAGAGATCTGCCTATAAATCTTAATTAGCAACGCAAAAAGCGAATGGGAACTGTCCAAATGGGAAACTCTCTCCACTTCTCTTGCTAGGGGGGATTCACGTAGATTCTGGCACACCATACATACGGGCTCTGCGGATTTGGCCCCAGCAGTGGAGCCAAATATTTCAGCTAGTGTTTGGACAGACCACTTCCAACTGTTATATCACCTACCCGATGTGGAAATGGTGGTTTCTCCCCTATCGATGGTTGATAACACTGTGGAAGTGGTGCATCTTACACTAAAGGAGGTTAGAGCAGCCATCGCCGGGTTGGCATCAGGCAAGGCTCCTGGCCTGGATGGCCTCCCGGGCGATCTTTTTAAACAGGAACCAGATGTATGGGCACCCTATTTAGCTCTACTATTTAATTCTATCCTGGAGGGAATGGAGGTTCCGGACACTTGGCTGGGCGCAGAGATCGTCCCCATCTATAAAAAGGGTTCGCCTCTGCTCCCAGCCAACTACAGACCTATCAGTCTCATCGATGTCACACAAAAAATCTTCGGTAGACTGATATTGAATCGCCTTCAGGTCTGGCTTGATGATTCCCAAATTCTGAGCCCTTTTCAAGCAGGGTTTAGGAGAGGTGTGTCAACGGTGGATCAAATTTTCCGCTTGAACCTCCTCTATTGGAAGTCTGTACTAATTGAGGGGGGTAGTCTATACACGGTGTTCGTTGATCTGCGAGCGGCCTTTGATTTAGTCCCCAGGGACAAACTATGGGCTGTTTTGACAGATCTAGGGGTCCCCACTGATCTTTTGATAATTTTGAGGAAATTACACCAGGGCAACTTCGCAAGGGTAAGATGTGGTAGAGGAGGACATCTCTCAGATGGTTTTCCCGTTGACAGGGGGGTTAGACAGGGCTGTGTGCTTGCACCGACCCTCTTCTGCCTCTTTGTCAACGGGGTTTTTAGCCACCTAAATGACCTAAGCAATATTGATGCCCCCAAGTTGGTCGGCAGCAGGGTGCCAGCAATTATGTTTGCAGACGATACCCTGCTGCTCTCCAAATCTCCCATGGGCATACAAAAAGTCCTAGATGGATTCGTGGACTTTTGTAAGATACATGGTTTGGAGATCAACACCTCAAAAACTAAATATATGATCTTCAACCCCCCTTCCTCAACACGACTGAGCCCTCGGATAGGGGCATCTAGACTTGAGAGGGTATACACGTTTGTATACCTGGGGGTTACATTCAATCAGTTCATGAAGTGGGATGCACACCACACTAAGGTAAAACTGAAGTTGACCCAGATGACGGGAGCCATTTGTAGGATGATGCAAGGACTGACTTACAAGCCACTAGGCCCACGTCTTCACATCTACAAAACCCAGGCGAGGGCGGCAGGGCTCTATGGGGGTGAAATATGGGGCCACACGGCTAACCAGAAACTACAGGTTATCGAAAACAACCTCTTAAGACATATGACAGCCTTACCGCCTAGTACACCATTACTTCCATTAAGATTGGACCTGGGTTTAAGACCTTTCACTGAGGAGCTTGGACTCAAACCCATAATTTTTTGGCGCAAAATTTGGTGCACACCAGAGCTCCAGAATTATAGAGCTTCAAGAGATCTTGCGCCTTGTAAAAGCCGTCCAAGTTCCATGGCTAAAGTATGTGAAACAAACCTGTGACTTACTAGGAAGACCTGATTTGTGGTCAGATCCGGCCAATGCATGCCGTACAACTTCACGCAAAACTATTTCACTGGCCTATTATGAGTATAAGTTACGTGTCTCACTCATGAATGTCCGAGATGGGTCTCTTACCGACCACTTTCTGAGGTGTAAAGACACATATCACCGGGAGCCTGTCTTCGATGATATAGGACCACCATTAACAAGGAAACTTTACTTCCAATGGCGTTATGGCACCCTTCCTCTCAGGGCACACATGGCTAGCTGGTCAGAATCGCAGTTTACAGCACAATGCCCAGCATGTGGTCATCCATCTGAGTCTGACCTACACATCATATTCTTTTGCCGAGCCTACCAGAGACAAAGGAAATACTGGCTGGTCCCACTATTAAAAAACCTGGGTTTTAGGCAGCACCTTCCAGCTTACAGAATTTTAAAAACAGATTTATCAGTTTCTACAGTGTTCGGAGTTGCGAAATTTTTAACAGCAATGTGGTTCAGTCGCAACCGTTGTATAAAATTGAACACTGTAACTGAACATTCTCTCTGATAACTATTGTTAATTTTATTTGATTCATTTTATTCTCACCCAGAGCGTATGCACTTTTTTGTATGCTATTTGTTTTATTATTTTATGGTCCTAGTGACCGAAATAAAGTTGACATGATGATGATGATATCTGAAAGTCCAATCTCTCTCAAAACAGTCAAGCCATCATCAAGAGCTTCAGAAGTCCGCACAGACACCTGATTGGGAAGTAAAAGGTGTGGATCAAGTTCGATATTGTGAAGGAGAGATCAGGACTGCACAGAAGTGTCCTGTGTGGTTTATACGTCAAGAAAAGAATAGTTGGTACCCCCTTCACTTGACCGGTTCAGACACATGAGAATCATCTTCTTCTTGTGCTTCAAAAGAAGCTTCGTCAGTAGTCAAATAGGCAGAATAACATGAAGAAAAAAGTCAGATTAGAATATCAAAAGATGATTGCTGAACCTGGATCCAAATGTCTGGCATTGGGGAGAATATCTGTGGTGCTCCCCCTGGCTAAATATGCTGCCCTCTTCAAAACAATGGGGCACTATATTTTCCAGTTTGCAGAGGAGGAGGAAAGGATAGTCCTTAACAAACAATGCCATTCCTTCACTCCGTACGTATTCCTTTCTGTTAAGGCTCCCATTCTCTTTCTTTCTTTTAACTTAGCTTTTCTGTTCTCTTCTAACTTATTCCTTCTGATCTGCAATAATGTTCTTTGTTACTACATCTTTTAAATTCCATGTGATAAAAGCAATGTATCTTACAAAGTACAGCTATTACAGAACAGCAACCCCTGGAAACATTTCAATTCATCCAACTACAACAGTGTGCACCACCTAGCGCCAGCAAGGAGAACCGCGCCTGTTCACAACATCAACAATCTCACGCTTAAGCAACCTGTCAAATCGGAGAACAGCAAAAATTAGGGTAAAAACTAAATTCAAAATCTGGTTATCAAACACACTAAATGCAACTTTATCGTTAAGTTCCACAGCAGAGTACAAGACAGAGAGCACTTAATTGAGAAGGGAACAGCGACGAAAGAGGATAGGAGCATGAACAGTAAGTAATACAAACATACTGGGAAATGTACTGTGTTATTGTTTTGATATGGGCCTCTGTGTGAATTCATGGTTAATAAAGAGAGGAAAGAGAAAACATAGTTCTTGCCTACGGTCTTCATGCAGAATTGACTTAAGAGCTAGATGACAGCCTCTCAGCTTAGGCTTATTTATGAGGTTTGACTGATCCTTTGTGTGCCCCTTCTGTTAAGCTATAACTAGCCCAGTTGAGCTGTTCGTCCCAGCATGGATGCATCCATTATATTAAAAGAGATGTTTTCACAAGGGTTCCCTCTTCAAGTTTAAAACTGATGGAAACAAATAAGCCAGTTTAGCCTCCTATTTCCATCACCGTTAGCACCACTGGTTCTCAAGACATTTCTGAAGTGCTTATTTTGTTTAACTTCTAATGGGGAATAAAATAATCAAAGCGTTCAAGACCCAGAGAAAACGATCTTGTTGAATGGTTTGTTATACATAAGCAGAGGTGGCTCCTCCGTTATGCCGGAGGAGCGTCGCCCCACTGCTTTTGAGCAGTGCAAGGTAAAGGAAATACAAAATGATAATAGCTGAGTTATTAGCATTTTATGTTACCTTTGTTCGGAACTGCTCTGCTCTCGAAGCAGGACAGGGGAGGAGTGGTTTGCCCACTCCTAAGTGCGCAATGACTGTTCGGTAGGCCCGCTCCGGCTGTTTAAACCAGTCATGCCTACATTACAGCCTGCGTGGAGAACATTCACAGGCCCTCATTTCCTGAATGAGCGTCGAACCAGGACGCTCAAAACCAATCACAACACTGCACTGCAGCGTTGTGATTGGTCTGGGGAGCCTGGGTGCTTACCAATCACAACGCTGCATTGCAGTCTTGTGATTGGTCAGGGGAGCTTTCTGTTCCTCAAGTCCCATGAGAGAGCAGGAGCAGAGACACAGGACCCGGCGCCAAGGTAAGTGTATATATACATATACATATATATATATTTTTGTATTGAGCAACCCCACGCTCCCCCCAACACCGCGCCTGCCCCCACCCCGTCACCCGTAAGTCATGCAGGCCACCACTGTATATAAGATAGTCTGTAAGGTGTAGAATCATTTTTTTATATTCTGCACAGTTTCCAGGTATTTATGTCTGAAACTTGTTCATTCTGTTGGTCTGGTTTGTGGAACAAATGGAGCACTCTAATCAATCTCTTGAGCCAGAAATCATATAGGAAGAAATATATATATATAATTTTTGTACAGTGCATATAAGATGTTAACTAATTCAAACACAAGCATTTCAACCCTTCAGACCTTTTGATAACATCTTAATATGTGAAAAGTGGAGGACACATAAAATCTTAATAAAAACCTTTACTACTAAAAGAAAAAGGACTGAAAGAACTACCAAGTAGCCTCAGTCTTAAGGGCTGCAATTTAAAAGCAGTGTATCCTTAATTCCTATGACACAGGAACCTCATTGCAATTCTTTGAAGTTCACAGAAAAACTTGCAGCTAACTGTTGCAAGCAAAATAGGAAGTATGTTCATACCATGCGTCTTGGAGAAGAAAGAGTAGAAAAGGAAGGAAAATGTTACTTACCCTGTAAGAATTTGTTCGTGGCATGCCGTACTGTTGATTCACATGCTGTGCATACTCCTGCCATCTAGTGTTGGGCCAGGATGTGTGCTTGGTGTTTTTCTTCAAAGAAGTCTTTTGAGTCACGAGAAATAGTGAATTCTCCTCTTGCTGGTAATGCGCATGGTCATCGGTTCCATTGTTAGATTGTTTTCCCACACGGCGGGTGATGATGTAATGTGAAGCAAAGTGATGCAGAGCAAGAGGTCTATGCGAAAGAGCAAAAAAGAGATAGTAAAGGATACTGCAACGGCCATAGGCGTCAGAGAAGGAGGGTGGGCGCATGTGAATCTACAGCACTACATGCCACAAACAGATGCTTACAGGGTAATTAATATTTTCCTTTTGAGGCAATTGGGGATGTAGATACACATGCTGTGCATAGACTGTACACCAGTCCTCCCAAAAAGTGGTCGCTAGCCTGTGGGTGTTGCAGCACATTGACAGAGTGTACAGAGCACTGTCTGGCCAACATTAGCTTGTTGGTGGGCTAGAACATCCGCACAGTAATGTTTTGTGAAAGTGTTCAGTTGTGGTATGGACAAGGTAGCTGGTTTGCATATGTCAGCTATTGGGATATTCCCCAGGAAGGCCATAGAATCATCCTTTCTTTTGAGTGGAGTAGGCTAAAGGAGGAGAGGGCAGAGTCCTCTTAGCTTTAGCATTGCCTGCCTGGATGCAACTAACGATTCATCTGGCAATGACTGAATTGGATAAAAGCCTTCACTTTATGGAGTTTGGAGAAAGCAACAAAGAGATGTTGTGTCTTCTTAAATGAATTGGCCATTCCGCAACTGAATCAGGTTATGGGAAAAAGACTGGAAGTTTAATGGACATGTTAAGGTGGAAGTGAGGGACCACCTTAGGGAGAAAGTTAGGGTTGGTGCGAAGGACAACCCTACTCCTATAAACTTGGAAGAAGGGTTCTTCCAGGGTTAATGCCGGTAAGTCACGGACACACCTGAGTGAAGTGATAGCAACCAGAAATGCCACCTTCCAAGACAGAAAATTAAGGGGGCAGAAGTGGTGGGGTTCAAAGAGAGGGAGGACCCATGAGTCTTGTGAGTACAATGTTGAGATTCCATGCTGAGGCCGGTGGGACCGGAGGAGGAATCGCCCTCTTAAGACCCTCCAAGAATTTTTTAATGACTGGAATCCTGAAGAAAGAGATGTGTTGTCTATCCTGAAGGTATGCAGCCATGGCGGCAAGGTGTATTCATAAGGAGGTGAAGGCAAGACCAGAAACCTGAAAGTGGAGTAAGTAGCAGACATTGTCCTGCTCTCTGGCTTTAAAAGGATCAATATCTTTTGAGTTACCGTAGCATACAAAGCTCTTCCTCTTGGCCGCATAGCAGGCCCGGGTGGTAGGTCTGTGTGCTTTCTGGAGAACGCTCATGCATTCAGGTAGAAGATTAAAGTACTAAAATTCTATGACCTTCGGAGCCAGATCGCATAGTTGAGAGATCTGGAGTCTGGGTGACTGATCTCTCCATGGTTCTGAGTAAGGAGGTCTGGCCTGTTGAGGAGTCTCTCATGGAGACCAGAGAGAGTTCAAGCAGAGTCATGAATCAGAGTTGGCAGGCCCTTGTGGGAGCCACCAGAGTGAGGGACGTCTGCCGAAGCCTCATGACCACAAACGGAAGGAGAGGTAGAGGCGGATACGTGTAGGCAAATATCCCCGAGCAGTTCATCCATAGTGCCACGCCGTTTTCTGCCATTGAATACAGGTCTAATTCTGGGAAGTAGCGGAGGATTTGTGGGTGGAGTTCCCACTCGCGCGGACTTGTTGCAGCATCCTGCTGAGGAGGTCAACAAAGTTGTTGTCCATACCCGGAAGTTACTCTGCTAGCAAATGGATTTTTGGGTGGACAGCCTACTCCAAATGCTCTGGGATAGCTGCAAGAGCTGTTAAGAACGTGTGTCCCCTGTTTCTGAAGATAATACATGACTATCATACTGTCCGTCTGGTAGGAAGGTAGGAAAGTCTTCAACACTAGGTGGACGGCCAAGAGTTCCAGGTGGTTGATATGGAGCCTTGTTGTCCGGTCTTCCATTAACCTTGGACATTCAGGTCCTGTAAGTGTGCACCCCATCCTGTAAAGGAGGCACCTATTGTAACAGTCCTCTGTGGAACTGGGTCAAGGAAATGCTGTCCCTGCAACAGATTGTTGGTGTTTCACCACTGCAGAGAGCAACAAGTGCTTCACCCCTGCAGAGAGCGACAAGTGCGGCTGCTGATCAACACTAGATCGACCCAATGACACTCTGCCTGAGCCCACTGTTGCGCTAGGAAATAGGCGTCTTCAGGTTGATTGTGGTCATGAAGCTGCCTTGCTGGAGCAGCGGAATGACATCCTGGAGATGGAACCATATGGAAGAGCTCTGAACAGATTTATTCGTTTAGTGGCCTGAGGTCCATATTGGGTCTGAGGGACCTATCCTTTTAGGGTATTACGAAGTAAAAAGAGTATACTCCCTTGCCCTGCTGATAGTAGGGGACGGGTTCTATAGCTCCTTTGAGAGGGAGAGCTTGGACTTCCTCTCTGAGAAACCTTTGGTGTTCTGGGGAGCGTATGCGTTTCCGAGGTGGAATAGTGGGTGGCGTGGAAGTGAGCTCTAGACAATAAGCATGTTGGATGATACCCAGCATCCACTGGTCTGAGGTGACAGTCTGCCATCTGGGAACGGAGGCTTGGAGGCTCCCCCCGATCGGTATTATGTGGTCGGGTGGAGGGGCTTAGAAGAGGCAAGCCAGGGTTGCAGCTCCTTTCGGGAAGGCACGTTTACCTCTGCCTCTAGAATTATTGCCCCTGTAAGGCCCTCTAAAGTAATCACTGGGAAAGGATTGTTGTCCCTGGGTGTGCTGGTAGGACATAGAGGCTTCAGGGGAGGTGGTCTTTGAGTCTCCACGATAGGGTGAGCAGCGAAAGTAGCTGAGAAGCAGGTGTCTGAAGTGTGCCCATCGACTTGGGTGTCTCTGTATCTTTCTTGATCTTCTCTAACATTTGGTCCACCTCTGAGCCAAAGAGATGCTGTCTATCAAAAGGCATGTTCAATAGGTTCTGCTGAACTTCCGGATTGAAGCCAGAGATACGGAGCCAGGTCGCTGGAACTGGCATACCCCCCCTGCCCCCCCGCCACCCCACCCGGCAGCGGTGTCCTCAGCAACAAGGGCACATCAAATAGTAGTGTTTGATATCTGCATGCCACCAGATTATTTCATGTCCCCTTTGTCTGTGCTCCTCTGGGAGGTATTGGAGGAGCTCCTCCAGCTCGTCCCAGTGGGCATGATTATATCATGAAAGAATGCCAATAGAACTTGTGATACGCCATTGGTTGGCCAATTGCGCGGTCACCCTTTTACCTGATGCATCTATGAGCTTACTTTCCTTCTCACGTGGCAGGGCACCCCTGTTGGCCTGGAAGTTGGCTCGCTTACGAGCAGTGATAACCTCCAGAGAGTCAGGCTGGAATTCTTCACAAATGTAGGGTCAGTAGGGGAGGCTTAATATTTTTTATCCACCCCAGGGGTTATGACCCTAGCTTGGACAGGGTCCTTTAAAATGTTGTGCGTGTGGTGTAGCATGCCCTTAAGCATGGGGAGGTTCTGAGTAGAGGGGTGAGTGGAGGAGAGGGATTCTCTATGGGCTATGTATTGAACATCCAACTTCTGAAAAAAGAGGTCCTACCAATGAGTTCCTGATAGGACGTGGAATCATCCGGAGGGGAGGGACGGGCAGGGTACGGGTCGGGGGTCTGCATCCCCGAGTGCTTCTGCATCATAGGAGTCCCATGGGTCAGCCTGTGTAGGGGTGTCAAATGTGTCTTCCCCTCCCCCATGCCCACATGTGTCAGTGAGAAGCAGGTGGGGAAGGTGAAGGCTGAGGAACAGGGTGAGGAGATGATTGTGTATGGGGCAAGAGGCTGGTAGCCTTCTCCGCCTTTGTGCACTGCTTTGGTGGAATCTGAATGACCAAGGCTTCCTCGAAGATCAGCTGGCGTTTCGAGGGTAGAACAACAGCAGACACCAAAGGGCGGGCAAGGATCCAAGGCATACAGGGGTGGATGTACTTATTTTGATTTTAGTGGGCCTTTGGACCTAGATGTGTGGTTGCCGAATATGGAAAGTATGCTTTTGGTTGTGCAGATATATAACTCTGGGTATGTGTGTTGGCCTAGGTTAGCATGGTTAGAGTATGGAAGCATGCTGGTGAGTGTGGGAGTATAACTGCGGCTGTGTATTTGATGGGAGTGTGTGGATATATACTGGTGGTGGTATGGACATATAATAGCGAGTGTATGATATGATGATGGATGTGTTCCCATATGATGGCAACTGAACGCAGGTATGACGGTGGGCATGTTGCCATATTATGGTGGGATTGTTAGTGTATGATTATGGTTGCATGAACAATGATATAGTGGGTGTGTTAGCATATGATGGAGTGTTCGAAATTATGATGTTGATTGCGTGGACGCATGATGGTTGGTGTGTTGGCATCTGATGTTAGTTGTGTGTTATTGTCGTAGTGGGGGGCTGGCGTATGATGGTGGTTGTGTTGCCATATAATTGCCTCTGTGGACAAATGTTAGTCATGTTGGCATATAATCAACAGTGCACTGACCCCGATGTTCCTTGTGCAGGTGGATACATTGGCATGTGATGGTAATTTTTTGGCCTAGGAGGGTGGATGTGTTGGTACATGTTTTTAGTTGTGTGTCCGAATGATGTTGGTTATGTGGAGATATGATGTTGGTTGTATTGGAGTATGATGGTGGGTGTGTTGGCTTATGATGTTGGTTGTATGGATGTATGCTTTGCATATTGGCACGTGACAGCATGTGCATTAACGTATGACAATTGGTGCATTGGCATAAAACGATAGATGTGTTGGAGTACGACAGTGTCTTTGTGTTGCTTATGATATTCTAGCCAGGGCCCAGTGTGGCTTCATAGCGGGGCTGGAAACTAGCCTTTGTCTTAATCTTGTTAGCCAGACATGCTGTGGCGCAAATAAGTTAATTACAGCTGACATTCATAAACGTATCCACAGCATTTTACTCTGTCAACAGAGTCAAGTTGTGGCCTGACTTTTTAGGAGTCAAAACCTGGTTTAATTGATTTATTATATTGTATGGACTCACAGTAGTGTTTCCATAAGGAGCTCTAAACCAAATGTATAATGGGGTAATTAGTGATCTTACATTATTTGATATCATATAGCAAAATCACTGGAATTTTAGTGGTGTAAATTTTAAGCAGTGATTTAATATTTTTTTTACCCACAAAGCTATTAACCACTTTGAAGCTTTGATTATTTACATTTAATGGAAAACGATTAGAATTAGTTTGCCTAAAGAACACCTTTATATAGGTTTTTTCACATTAATCAATGGATGCAAATTAATTAGGTGATGCTCAAAAGATAATTATTTATTTTGTAACCCATAAGGAGCTAGACCTAACAGTACGACAATTTGATACACTGGTATGTTATGTAAGCGGGTGCCCAATTCAGTGGAAATGCTGCCCTTTCACCTGGTGTGGGAATTTTTTCAGAAGTTCAATAGCAGACAGGGTTTACTGGCCAATCAGGCCATTGACAACTAGTGTGGGACTTAATTTTACTATTGGGACCAAAACTGAGCACCAAGTACAATCATGGAGCAATGGACCCATATGGTACCTCCTAATTCTACTCGACCTAACTGCGGCATTTGATACAGTTCATCATCCAACTTTACCTGAGACCCTCAAAAACCTCACTGGTATCAATGGCACAGTCCTGAGATGGTTCACGTCCTATCGGCAACATCGCTCTCAACAAATAAAAATCAAAAACTGTCTCTAAAATCCTGCTCCAGTACCACAAGGTGGACCTCAAGGCTCTATCGTCTCTCCAGCCATTTTCAATCTCTTCATGGCACCCCTCACAGTTTTTCTGAACCAAGCAGGCATTAAATATCACCTTTATGCAGACAACACGCAACTCTACTATAGAATAAAATCACCCAGCCACATCAGACACCTTAATTCCATACTAATCAAGATACAAACCTATCAACCAACTCACCCCAACAAAACTGAAATATTATTCCTCTCCCCAAAACATAAACCCCTACCTATCCATAAATGGCTCAGAAATCTGGACGCGCTAAACTGCCCACCCTCATTGTCTACCTCCGTTAAGTTCTTGGGTATCACCCAGGAGAAAAAAACGTCAATGAAGGAGCACATCAACAACACAGCCAAAGGAACACTCTACAAACGGTTTGACCACATCTCACCTGCCCTAAAGAGTCTCAATTGATTCCCCATTGAAGGAAGGTGCATCTACAAGACAGCATGTATCACCCACAAAGCCCTGCATACAAAGAACCCCAATTACCTAGAAGCCAAACTATCGACAGGAGGAAGAGGCCAGACACTGAGAAGCTCCAACTCACTCCTCATACCTCCTAAGATGAAGAAGTCTTCCCAGGCAGTCTCCTTCTCAGGTAACACTCCTAAGATTTGGAACTCTCTCCCTAAAGACCTCCGCCACAACCCCTCCTTCTCTTGCTTCAAACAGGAGCTCAAATCTCTACTACTCAACAACTACTTCAACACGAATACAAGCTAATCCATGTTTCTCAAAGATCCAGCCCTCTTTGACAAGATCCGTCTAGGTGGTCGCCTGAAAACTGCAGTCTCCAATCTGTCTACAGCCCCATTACCAAATTGCTACATTGTTATTTTCTATCGTGCCCACCTTGACTACCTTACTGCTTTATTTGCCCTATATTTCTCTCTATGACTGTTTGAACCGCATGATTCTCCACTTGTACTTCTTTAAACGTATTAATAAAATATTGAAAGCGCTCTGATACCCTCGGGTCTAGCTAGCGCTATATGAAACTCAAATAAATAAATAAAAATAAAATATCTATATGCATTGTTAGCTTGAATCAGTACTGGCCTCACAGAATCCCCAGTTCCCTCTAATGTGCTAGCCAAAGGCTGCATGGTAAGTGTGAAGAGCAGGGTTGACAGAAGGCACCTCTGTTGAGTCCTGCATTTGAAGTAGTATAGGTTAGAATTCAAACTATAAACGCATACTCTGGCAAAAAGGTGTTGGTAACTTTCCATAACACATGTCCTGGTTGTATTCCTACCAAACCACACCATTCGACCCAAGCATAGGCCTTCTCGGCATTAAGGCTGACAAGTACAGTACAGTGTGCCTGCCTGTACAGTGGACGTGTTCTATCATGTGAAGCACTTTTTTGGTATTGTAGCCACCTGTCCGGGTTTAATGAAGACAGACTGATTCAGATATACTAACTAGGGTCGATGCATCTCCCAGTAGCCGTGCTACTAGTATATTTGTGAAAATCTTAAAATCGAAGTTTCGGGCAGTATTTAAAGTAGAATCATGCTAATCAAAGGCACATCATTACAGTGTGTAAATGATTTCTTGTATTTGGGGGATCAGGTTTGACTCTTCGCTTGAACTGAACTCAATTGGTTTCGCCTAAAAGGCATTGTTTCACTCTGGGGCGTATATAGTTTTGCAGGCATATTTGGAGGTTTAAAGCAACTGAACAAATGTTGCCCATATGTAAGAAAAAGAGTTAGGGCCTGGGAGGACAGAAATGTAAGAACACACTTCAAATAGAGGAAACTCCTCGCCTGACATTCTTGCTAGTCCTCCATTATTTACTCTACCATTTTCTATGCTTCAAAAAAGGTAGGTATAGAATACTTGGAAGAATTTGTTATGGTACTTAGCTTTTGCTGTGGGTTTGTGTGTGTGTAACCCTGCATAGATCAAGTAGCACAGTCCTTTTTATTATCTCTTTTTAATGAATGGCTGTAAAATGTATTGTATCAAATAATTACATAAACTGGTTTCTCACTGGGGTGATTAAAATTATTCTCTGTCTGCTCCCTCTGAAAATCCTATGTGAAACAAGCTTTTCTACAGAATTAACTAACAGAACTGTCCAAATCTTCAGTCAGGTCATATTTGCCTTGAAATCTAATGTTAGTACTAAACACTCCTTGAAATGGATTAACAGACCGTCAGAACAGAGCTTACCGCTAAGATTGATATTTACTTTTAAAGCTATCTTTCCCTAAGGATTGGGTACCATCGACTGAGTGCATCCTTCGTCCTTCAAATAGTATCTCTCAGCTGATACCCATTCACATTATTTGTACATAAATGTTATTCACTCAGAAGTAAGAAGGAACTTGTCCTACTCCTAAGAGATGCCCATGTTAGAAGCTGCAGATCTGTTTTGTTTGAACTCTTGTTAACACTCAAAACCTTTGTCAAACTCCATTACCCCAGTGGTCAAATGCACAACTCAGAGCAACATTGCTTACCCTGTATTTACTCGAGCAAAAAGTAAGACTTGTATATGCATTCTAGTCTCTTGTTTCAGCAGTGATCTAAGCCTCACTTTTTATCATTGCCATGAGTACCACGTGGTTATGCAAAGACGTAAGCAGTAGTGTTGCCAACCTAAATGTTGAAAAAAAAAACATTATTTTATGACGGTAGCCCTCATCCACCACATAGGTGGCATGCTTCTTCATAAGGCTCCTACTTACGTAGAATACATACCTCAGCGTGGCTACTACCCTACGGTGCCGGGGAGCACTTATGATGTTACAAATGCTGGGAGACTATGAGTGGAGAGTGTAACACTTAGACTGTGGTGGGTAACGTGTCACAGTCACTTATCATACAGAGTTGCTAAGGCTATTAAAAATACCTAGCTGTGCACCACATCATCATTAATCAAGTCCCATTTGTTATCAAATGAAAGCAAAGAGGAATAATTAAACCCTTCTGATAGTTCAGAAAGGTTTAATTATTTCCTTTTATTAGATACTGCTTTAAAAAGCAAGGTTTTCCTTTTCAACATTTAGGTTGACAACACCACTGCTTCACTTCTTCACATACGCATTGGGCACTCACCCTGCTTTAATCACCTACTTTTTAGAGAAGTTCTGAAGTCTCATGGTTATCAGGATATCATAACAATAAGAATAAAACGGAAGTAATATGGATTCATTCAGATTAATAGGACGTCATAAACAATATTTAAGCTCTTGGTTCAGTCCATCCAATTGGGGGCTCCAGTCACCAACAAAGTATGTGAGCGGGATCCCTACATTATAAAGAGGTACTTCATAAAATAAAAACAGTCGCTTTTTAACCCAGCTACTTCACTCTTTGTTTGAGTGCTTTCGTCAGAAGAATGATTGTACTTGTGAGCGCATCTTCTACAGTCTCACTGAATTAATCTGGTTGGATACATAGGATGAAAGCCATTCAAGTACCACTCCTCCAACCTGTAGGCCTGCCAGTCACTATAGAAAGAATAGAATGGGGGAAGTATTAAAAGTGGTGACAAGTCGAGTAAAATGAAGGCAGTCGAACATCCCTTCTGGTAAGTGCAGTTTTCATTCTTCCAAACCTTTCTGAATTCTTTTGATTTGTAAAAACCTCTCAGAAAAGACCTGCGTTATTTATTTGACTTCTGTTTTGATTGTGCACGCCTTAAGAAGCTTTTACTTTTTGATTTCAAATAACTTTGACAAATACAGAGAGTGAAAAATTAACTTTCTGTTAAGTCATTGGTGAGGATGTTTTGTAAACTTTGAAAAGGTTGTGGTTGAAAATGCAAAGCAGGGTTCTGAGTACATTGCCATGTCTGGATTTTGTTCAGATTTCAACTGAAGATTCCTGGTTCATTGTAATTTATTTTGTGCTTCGATTATTAAAATAAAAGAAAGAAAAGAAAACATTTTATGTTGTTTTTGGTGGTAGTTACTGGCAATGGGTGACCTTGTGAGCAGAAAGGAGTTCTTGTTTAGGGAGAGAGCTGTATTTAAAGGATGCCTTTGTGAAGGTGACACGTCTCACCATTTAAACATGAAAATACAATCCAGTGGGTAAATATGAGAGTGAAACCTACAACTGAACAAGGTAAAAATGAGACCGAAACGGTGTTGGTGAAAAATGGATAATGTAAGTATTGCATCTCTTTTCAGAGTGCTTTAAGAAGTCTGGCATGACTACTCGCAAAATTAAGACATTTATTTTCTTCATTTGGAGTGATAAATGTTTCTGAGGGTATATGCTGCAGAACCGGTTTAGGTTGCTTATTCTTTTCAGAGTGCTGTTCAGATAGAGTAAAAATGCCCCTCCCATCAGGGTTGTCTCTGACCTAAAGCATCCACAACAAATGCACAAAGAGGTGTGAGGCTTCAGCACTTCATGCTCATCAGCCAAACAAAGTGTGATCATAAAAGACAAAAAGCTGGGCCTCACCTAATGGGCCCCTTCACCTTGCACAGCAGGATGCACAGTCCTAACCTTCCCCCAAACAAAGGTTAGAGCTTCAGGAGGTCTAACCAGCAGTCCTTTGCTAAACAAGCCTTCATAGATTTTTCAAAAGAAGCCTTCTCATCTCAGTGTCTGGTTCTCCGTGAACAGCAGTGCAGGCACTACGCTTCCACCGTATGGGGGAACTATCTTCACCCTTCATCTTGTGCCATACCACAACCAGCAGCATCCAAATGGATCCCATTTTGCTTTTATAAGTAATATCATGAGCCAAACTTGAGGGTGAACATCAGTAACAGTCACTACAGCATTTTGCAGATTCTCCTTTCAATGTTTGCGTGCAGACATTACTTTGCGCATCCTTCCCCTGATCTTGTCTAATGTTAACCTAACAGTGGACAGATTGATCACGTTACTTGAGTGCCTAATATAGCACTATCTTCACATTCTCAAATGGAATGCTGCCCCCCCCCCAAAAATCCATTATATTGCTAAAATCCTGCATGGAAAAAACCTGATCTGTACTTACAACTTCCGGTGGTTACCTCTAATTTTCCCTTTAAATGGCTCTCTCCTTCCTTTCCAACCTCTGCCAGCCTCGTCACTCTTAGTTTTCCTTAATTACTATCAATGCATTTCTGCACATTTCCCAAAACACATTTCAAAGATCACAACCTCTCCTTTTTTGGAAAGTAATACCCCTGCAACTAACACTACCTAACTCCCTTTAGCTCATCTATTAACCCTACCAAACAACTAAATGAACAAACATGTCCCCCCCCCTTTCTGCACTAATTATCATACCTAGTTCTTATTACTTTAATATACCTAAAAGAAACTGGAATGAATGCACAGAATAGTTTAAGTGCATATGACTGATCTGAATAACCAACAGAAACCATAATACTAGACTAACCACTAATATTGGGTTCCGGAGAAGCGTGCCGCCCGGCGTAAAGTTCTTCAACACCTCCTCTGGGGCTGTTAGTGCAATATACATGCAATTACAATACAAGTACAATTCAAGTAATACAATACTGTGTGCTGCTCGGGCCAGACTATATGCTGGACGGAGGAATGGTATTTAGAATCTGTCTGAATTTAAGGAGTACTTCCTAGTAGCAATGTCCTAGGCACTGTATCAATTGCTAATTTCAGAAACTAAAATACAATATAGGTAATTCTTTCTGGACGACAGTGTTGCCAATCCTGGATTGTGCAGATATGCTACTAAATTCAACTGCCCCAATTAGTTTTTTTTAATGAAAATATAAAATTCTGAACCCCAGTGCATTGTGTCAGGGATATATTTACTTGGTTCCTGTGATTTAATCCGCCTGCTGACAAATCCTGACCTGAAGCTTTTTCTCGTGCCACAATGAGAACAGAAGGGTATTAGCGAACTTGTCTAAATAAGTGACAGATCTGGCTTCCAATCTTTTATGTCTCCTAAAAGTGGTAGCTTTTATAAATATTTAAATTGACTTTGTATTTCCAGGCCAACCTCACTTTGTACATTGTGTCTTTGTCAGATACTTTTGACTTGGACTTCAGATGCAGGTCTAATAAAGATGGAATGCTTCTAGCTTGTTTTGGACTAGTCAGACTGCATGTCCCCAAGAGCACAGGATGGACTGGCTTGTCTCTGAAGTCAACTTGGTCACTATTAATAAAATAATGCACCAGCTGCCTTTTAGCTCCGGCATGAGAAATGTGTAATCTTTTTGTCAACAGAGGATAGATCACACACCCATTCTGCCACACAACCTCAAGCACATATTGCAAAATGCGTGTACGCTATAACATTTTTGAAGGAAACTGGAGGGATGTTGTACTGAACTACCCAACCCATTGTCATTTTTTAGAGACTTGATATAATATGTGGCAGGGCTTGCAGGAGGAAGTAAAATAGGTATATTTCTCCTCTCTTCAACTACAGCGGATTTAAGGGTAGGGCTCGTTTAATGAAGAAGTGGACAAACTCATCGCTTTGGCTCATACAGAGCCCAGAAACATGTCTGTTTACGGCAGTGATCTCCAATCTCTACATGAAACCTGAGAGGAGCTTAGTCGTCTAACCGGTCATTTCTCATCATCAATACATTTATGACACTCCTAATAGCACAAATTCGCATCAGCATCCGCCATAGACTAAAACACCTGGACCATATAGATTAGGGGCACATGCATCATTGGAAATTGTGCTCGCAAAGGGGCAGATTTGCATAATCAGCCCCTTTGTGACCGCAATTTTTGCATTTGGGATGCTTGAGCTTGAGCCTATGCATGAGTAAAGGGAAAAAGTGTGAGAAATGACACGGTCGTTCATCTTTGTGGATACCTACCAATTTCGGGTTGGTTTGTATAATACAGTTTAACTCACCATCACTAAAGGCATAGGAAGCACCCAGAAGCCAAGGAGAGTTCCCTTTGTGGGTACAATCTTGCACTAACTATAGTATATGCGTTATTGTGCACAGATAAGCAGCAGTGAACCACCCACAAGAATGGATAGTACACAATAATCCATAGTACATGCTTTGCGAAGTTCACCAAGGAGCGCCAGGCAGAAGCTTATTGCTCGCCATCAACACAAGTGTGGTTTTTCAGTCTGATATTCAATGCTTAAATGTTCTGCATCATTTACAAGGCAATCCATACCATCTCCTGCTATGTCCCCATCATCTCTAATGTAGACTGCCTCTACCCACACTCTAATCCCTCAGGAAAGAAGAAAAAGCTAGTCCCTTTTTCCAATATTCTCACTGCTTTTGAGTCCTCTCATCTCTTTCCTTCCACTTTCAGCTCTCTGTTCTTGTGTAACTCTACACATGCATCTTCTACCTGAAACCTAGTCTTAGCCTTCACACTTGTTTAGACCATGCTTCATCAAGAAGCACACATCAGAACATTACTATGTAAAGAGCTCTGCTTCCCCACAGACTTTGGTTTACTCCTTGCAACTACAGCAAATCAATTAAAATATGTAATAAAACATATCAAAATTAATTCAGCTGTATACAGACTTTGAAAAAAGAAGAGAATTATGAAGATCACAAACTATGGCACACCCAAAATGAAGCAACAGCCATTTATATGTAAACAATAATTGTACATATATGTTTGCAAAAAAATATTTTTGGGAATTGACAATGTGGAATCTAATAATAATAATAGTCATAAGCAATTAAAGAGAAGACACCTTACCTTGGTAATTTTAACAGCTGAAGGTGCACCAGGAAAACCAGGAATGCATGTTTTGAATTCACTGATCTTACTAAAAGGACCAATCCCGCACCCATTGATGGCAGCCACTCTAAAGCGGTATAGGCTTCCAGGAAGAAGATCCTGCTTCTTCAGTACACTATAGTCTGCAGCGTCTGCACTGCCCATCTACACAAAGCAAATCAGAACAACTTGAAACCACCAGGAACCATTGCAGTTTACTCTTCCTTAAAGACTAAAATTCATCAGACTGCACTACAGGGCGAGAAACAAATATTTTACAATTAATTAAGCATTTGAATAGTTTTGAACATAGAAGAGGTGATATAACAATTATTAACAGCAGAATTAGCCAAACCACACAAAATAAAGGAAAAAGTGTACAGAGATGGAGAGAAAATAACATGAACTATATTTGAGGGTTTGGTTCTGCTGCTATCATTTGATCATTGTGCTTTTTCATACGGTATCACCCAGGAAGTGCTTTCAGAGTTTGCTGACAGCCACCCTTTGAAGATTTGAGATTTCCACCAAATAAAATATATATATATACACTGAGCCTCAGTAGATCTGTGATCCAAAATTTCATACATCGTAAACATTTTTATGAATTTTACTTACAGATAAAAGATAAATGAAATCACTATCTTCATTTTCATGCTACATTTTTAACCAGAAAACACAGCCAAAGCAAACCCATGTGAATAACTATTCCCTTCTCCTTTACAATTCAGAAAGAGGAGGACCCCCTGCTGCTTCGGCCATGCATTTAACGTAACAAACTGGAGACAAGGATATTATCTGAGCTTTTTAAAAAGGCATTTATTAGGAAAAGCATACACACAATTCTTGGACACATTTTTAACTGCTCAGGAAATCTTATCTTTGGCTTACTTGTATTAAAAAAGATGGACAAGAGTCCTTTTCTATCTGAAATCAAGGGGCAGGGGAATTTGCGGAACTGGAAGACCTCAGGTTGAAGCTAGCAGTTGAGTTGTTAGGGATTACTTAGAGTTTGACGGGCAACCCGCCAGGTCAGCAAAGGCTATGGACCATGTGTCATAACTAGTGATCCTCTGCAAACAGAGAGGTGTGTGCCTCCCACGCAGCACAGTGGGCGCCATGTTCAATGCCCCGGCTATGGAAAGTTTTTTGTTTTTAGAAAACAAACTCTTAAAACGGAAGTTTATTTACACAATCCAAAAACCAATGGCCATGATACACTGGGAGTTTTCTCTCTGTGCCTGGGGACACTGTGTGTCTTCCCTTCCCGGATCACCATGGATAGCCAAGGGTTTACACCGCACAGCCAGCTGAAGCTTCAGTGGTGTAAACGCAGCACCGTCCCCCTCCCTCTGTATATGGCGTTCATGCCGTTCTTCCTCTTAGGTGGATAAAACAATCACAGCATATGGTATAAGCACCTCTAAATAAAATATCTCAACTATTACGAAATCAATGACTGAATTTTATTGGTTTATAGCAAAGTTACTGATGGATCGTGAAACAGCAATAAATAAAGATGCCTTTAAGTTTTGTATGTTTCTTATCACATTTGCGGTGCTGCAAAGTCAAAGGTCAAAAGTCAAAAGTCAGGCTTTGTCTTGTGATATTTGTGGCTTATTCTTTCAACATGGGGATTGGTGTTTACTTTTCTTTCGCTGACTGCCAAGTCAGAGGAGCTTTTAAAGTGAACTATGTGAAAATTTTGGTCGGGTACAGGGAGAGTAAAAGGAAAGGAGGTAGCAGGCCATTTTTTTTGTAACTCACTACAAAATGTATCTACTTTTAAATTAACTGTAAACATTTTAAAATATATCAGCAGTAAAGAAAGCAACAATGAAGCACATTTGTTCGTAATTCTGAGATGGAAACAAAGATTTTAGTAGGATCAAAACAATCAAGGCACTTTAACTTGGTGATCCGCAAATGAAAAATGTTCACTGAAAATTGATTTCCACACAATATAATTTGTTTGCTAATTAGTTTTATCAGTAAAACTGTATGTCTGTGCACATTTAGCACCCATTTCAATGGAAAATATGCTTTCTGTATATTGCAATGCACTACAGCACAATGCTATAAGTAATATATCCGTTACAGTGTGCTCCAAAATGCACCACCAGCTACATATTACACCCTTACCACTCCTCCGCTGAATACATTTACTACACTTTGCGTGAAGCTAGGATTTTTCACAATCCCCAGGACAGCAGTGATTTAACAATTATGTTAGCACCCCCACTCTGAACATTATTCCAGCAACACTGGTGCAAAGGTGCTTGACTATGTCCCAAAGTTTAGTTTTAAAACAAACTCTTGAAAGTATTCCCAAGCAAAACTCTGGGTGAACCTTTCAGTATTTTTTGCTGTTTTTCTTTTTTACTTCACAAAGCCATTTCAACACAGAATGTGCTCCCTATACATGATCATACACATGTATACGACTTTCACTCATCAAATGAGAAATATTGATATGGCCAGAGCTGCCAAATTTGGATCTGTGGAAACCGGTTTGAGTCCCAAGAGGTAGTTCTCAGTTCAGACTCGTGCCTTTTGCATAAATGGTGTGAATCCGTTCAGTAGTTCCCGAGAAAATTAGAGTTAAAAGTACATATATATCTATGGCCGAGGAGGATCTGCGGACCCTACCCGCACCGTAAGCGCACCCTCCCCGAACCAAGCGCGCACCCTCCCGATCGCGCGCTGAATGCTAATTGGCTGTCGAGTGTCTGTCTACATTCGAAACCAGGAACTGTTGGCGGCCATTTTCTGCCTCGGCAGCAGCGAGGCTGAAGAAGCAAGGGGAATAAGTGTGTAAAACATATAAAGGGGGCAGAGTGGAAATACTCTGACCCTCTAGAGGTGCTTAGGGGATCCCAGAAGGACCCCCTGGGGCCTCCTTTAAATAAAAAAAAAAACGGCGAAATGCGCGCACGGTGTGCGCATCCTATCGCGTTGGATGCACGGATTCTCTCGCGTTGGGTTTGCGGATCCAAGGGGAAAAAAATGAAATTGCTGGGAGATAAAGATCAAGGTTAAGTGTTTTGTTCTTGAGTGGCTCTAAAAAGAGCTGTTGTGTTCAGTCTAAAGTTGTTGAGGAAGACTCTGTTTCCTTCATCAGTAAAGTGTACTCCATCTCTCCTATACTTCTCTTGCATATGAAAGCGCAGATTGTCATTGTAAATGGACTCCATTCTGTAGTCTCGGAGAAAAGCAGAAACAGATTTATTCACGTTTCCTAGCTTTCTCAATCTGTGGACAAAAATGATCGGACCAGTTCCATTTCTGCCTTTGGCATATGTTAGAATACACAAAGGCAGTTTTAGGGAAAAGTGAAATCCGTTCTGCAAAGGTGTCCTTCATAAGCATTTCCAGACCTACCCCAGTCAAAGTGCCTAGGTCATTGCCACTGCCACCACAGTGCACTATTATGAGGTCAGGGTATTGGATTTGCATGAAGGATTTCACCAATGGCATCAATTGGTGCCACTTTAACCCTCTCTGTCCAATCCATTTAATGTCTACATTTGGCAAACCTAGGTCTTTGTGAATGCCTTTGTTTTCTGCATACCTTTGGCTCCAGACAATGTAGCTGTGTCCCACAATCCACACTCTAAGCATCTTGTAAGGAGGTCTGGATGCATTCAGATGGTCTCTGTAAATGAAATGGCAGTTTGGAAAGTAAGATGTTTCTAAAATGGTGGCTAAGATGCAATTTTGAAAAAAGAGAAGAAATCATTGGTTGTTTGACAACCTTCTACACTGAAAGGTAGGGTGTATATTTCTGTTTTTTAAATGCATGATTCTTATTGGTTAACAAAAACTGATTGTAAGGAACATTATATATGATAAGCTGATATGTTGAAAAGTCAAGCACACTTGCTGTCTTGATTAGCAACATTGTGTGTGCTGAACTTGTGACCTGTGTGCTCAGTACAGTGTTCCATGACCTGTTTCTATGGTAACGGGCAGAAGGTAGATTGGGGGAAGGGTTGAAATTTATGTCATTTGGAAAGGGTTGAAATGTTTAACCAATAGAAATGTGTGTTTGCTTTTGAATTTATGTGGGAAGGAATGTGATTTGATGTTTACATGTATATGTGTGGAAAATGAGAGGGAAACTTTGCCATTCTTTGGTTCTGGTGACAGGTGCACAGTGCAGAGATTCTGTATAAGAAAATCTGGTGTGTGACTGATATCTGGTGTGTGACTGATATACTTCTTAATTTACAAAACAACTTGAAAGGTGAGTTATTTAATTGTGAGGGGATGTATGTAGACTGTTTTGATTTTAATCAGACTAATGTATTTCTCCTGCTAAAGTGTAGGGAGTACTATTTTTCTCTACAATCTTATTGACAGTGTGTGTGCATGTAGAAACCATTCTGTGATAAGCATTTGTGTTTTCATGTGTTTGTAGACAGATAACTGTGCAGTTTTTATATTTTGGTAGAATTAGAAACCAGTCATTGTTTATGAATTTGTGAAATGAGTTATGTTTCTGCACTAAAATGTAGTACTCCTTGTAGATGAAGAAATGTGTTTTGGTATAGTGCAAGGGATTGTGTTGTTTGTCTAGAATCACACAGTAAGTCTGTGTGCATTTGGGAACCACTGTGAGAGAAGCATTTGGTAACATCGTGTATTTGCTGACAGATAACTCTTTTAAAACCTGTCATGTTGTCAAGTTTTAGTAGCATTAGAAGCCAGTCTTTGCTTATGCATTGATAAAATGAGTCATGCTTTGACACTAAAGTGCAGTACTTAAATATGTAGATTGTGTGTGGTCTCCTTATCCCTTGCACAGTAGTGAATGAGTTTTGGTAAGCTGCTAGGGATAGTGTTGTTTGTCTAAAATCACACTGTGAGTCTGTGTGCATTTAGGAACCACTGTGAGAGAAGCGTTTGGTAACATCGTGTATTTGCTGACAGATAACTGTTTTAAAACATGTCATGTTGGGTAAGTTTTAGCAGCATTAGAAGCTAGTCTTTGCTTATGCATTGATAAAATGAGTCAGGGTTTGACACTAAGGTGCAGTACCATGTAGAAGTGGAGAAGTGTGGCTCAATGATTAGAGCGGCAGACCCTGATGCAGAGGTCTAGCCCGGGACCAGGGTTCAATTCCCCGCCTCGGCGGGTCTTGGGCTAAAAAATTCCACGGACCTGATAATTCTCGCCTCGGTGCCATTCCAATCATGGAGTCCCACTCTGCAACTCTGGGCAATAGCTTGCTTAATCTCCACAACGGCCCCCACAACGCTAAGGATGCCTGGCCTCCACCTTGGGGGTGCCCAGGAGTGGACGCCTCACAGGGAAAGCCAGGATGGGTTCCACAGCGGTATTCGTACAAGCGCCTTGAGACCCTTGCGGGTGAGTAGTGCGCTATACAAGTATCAATTTACATTTTACTATTCTCTTCACTGTGTCAGAACTGAACATTTAAAAGTTTTACCCAGGCACTGTCCTAGAAGTAGTCTGATGATTTAGTCAGTTTCTAAGTACTTATGTTGTGAACCATTCGTTACCAAATAGACTGCTTCAAATGTCTATGTGCCCCCACAGCTGGTCGCTCCTCCTCCACTGCTCTGCCGCCTGCCTGCCTGCCGCTGCCTGGCGCCTGCCTACCGCTGTGACTGCTGACTGACGCCACTTACCTCCTCCACGCCGCTGCCTTCTGCCTGCTGCTTGCTGCCTCGTAGGTACCGCCTGCCGCTCTTTGCCTGCCGCTGCTGCCCCTTCCTCGCCCGCTGACCGCCGCCGCTGTCCCGGTCACTTCCCCTCCGTTTTTCCCGCCGCCGCTGCCCCGGTCTCCTCCTTCCTGCTCCCGCCTCCGCCTGCAGTCCCGCCTCCCCTCCCTGCCCATTGGCCACCCCGCTCCCGCCTCCCAGCTGACCCTCCCTCCCGGCTCCTTATTTATGACGCCCTCTCAGCGACCGCGCAGCTGACGCTCGCAGCGGCGCGCCTTATGTGCGCCGAAGGTGCGCCAAAGGTAAGCCCGTCTGCGCCCGTCCGCGCCTGGACCGCGCCCAGCGCCAGACCCCCTGGCCCCCGCGCCCGTCAGCCCCCCCGCAGGACCTACAACTTCGCCGCACTCATCGCACTCAACACCGCCCGAGCCCCCGGATGCTACCAAGCATCCTCGCGACGCACCCATGGACCCTTCGTCTGCCGATCCTTCAACTTCTCCTGCCTCCGAACCTGCACCGCACCCGCCAAGACTGGAAGCAACAACCACCTCAAGTGGATCATGCTCAACACCCGCTCCATCCACCGCCACGCCGTGGAACTCTGGAACCTCCTCGACACCGCATCTCCAGACGTCGCCTTCCTCACGGAAACCTGGATGAACGCCTCCTCAGCCCCCGACATCGCCATAGCCATCCCGGACGGCTACAAGATCATCAGGAGGGACCGCATCAACCAGACCGGAGGAGGCATCGCCATCGTCCATAAGAGCACCATTCGCATCTCGACTGACTCCATCAACACATTCAGCGCCGCCGAATACCTCCACTTCCAGATCCACACCGACCCCAAGACGACCCTCAGAGGCACCCTCATCTACAGACCCCCGGGACCGCGCGCACAGTTCTGCGATGACATCACGGACTTCATCAGCCCACACGCCCTCCCCTCCACCGACTACATCCTCCTCGGGGACCTCAACTTCCACCTGGAGAACAACAACGACGGCAACACCACCGCCCTGCTGGACAACCTCGCCAACCTCGGACTCAAGCAGCTGGTCAACACCCCCACCCACTACGCCGGCCACACGCTCGATCCTATCTTCTCCTCCAGCAAGCACGTCTCCTTCAGTCACTCCACCGGACTCCACTGGACCGACCACAGCTGCGTCCATTTCAGCTTCGCAAAGAACACGGTCCACCACCACCCGAAGCAGGTTCCCCACAGGAACTGGAGCAAGATCACCGCCGACCAGCTCGCCACCTCCCTCAGCCAGAACCCACCCGTCAGGACAACGGACCCTAACACAGCAGCCTGCAACCTCACGCAGTGGCTGACCACAAGTGCTGACTACCTCGCCCCACTTGAAGGACCCACTCACCAGTCCCAGAAGCAAGAAGGCTCCCTGGTTCACCGACGAACTCAAGGACTCCAAGAAGGCCTGCCGCACCCTCGAGAAGGCCTGGCTCCTCGACAAGACCGCCGACAACATGACCGCCCTCAAACTCGCCACCCGCAGACATCACCAGCTCATCCGCACCACAAAGAAGAAATCTCTGAAGGAACGACTGGACAAGAACGCCCATGACAGCAAGGAGCTCTTCAACATCGTCAAGGAATTCTCCAACCCCAGCACCGGCAACAACGACATCACCCCCTCACAGGACCTCTGCGACTCCCTCGCCTCGTACTTCCACCGCAAGATCGCCGACATCCACAACAGTTTCGGCGCTCAACCCATCGATCGAACCTTCCCACCCAGCCGCCATCCTCCAGACATGGACCGAGGTGACCCCTGAAGACACGACAAGCATGATGAACACCATCCACTCCGGATCGCCGACCGACCCATGCCCCCACCAAGTCTTCAACAAAGCGGCCCCCACCATCGCACCCCACCTCCGAGACATCATCAACACCTCCTTCAACACAGCCACCTTCCCGGAGAGCTGGAAGCACGCCGAGCTCAGCGCACTACTGAAGAAACCAACAGCGGACCCGACCGACCTCAAGAACTTCCGCCCCATCTCGCTCCTTCCCTTCCCGGCCAAAGTCATCGAAAAGGTCGTCAACAAGCAACTGGCCGCCTTCCTCGAGACGAACAGATCCCTCGACCCATCGCAGTCCGGATTCAGAGCCAATCACAGCACCGAGACCGCCCTCATCGCAGCCACTGACGACATCCGAGCCCTGCTCGACAACGGTGAAACAGCGGCACTCATACTCCTAGACCTCTCCGCTGCATTCGATACGGTCTGCCACCGCACCCTAGTCCAACGCCTCAACGACACCGGCATCCAAGGGAAGGCCCTGGACTGGATCACCTCATACCTCTCCGGAAGAACACAGAGAGTACGCCTCCCGCCGTTCCGCTCGGAGGCCACCAAAGTCATCTGCGGCGTCCCGCAAGGATCATCGCTCAGCCCCACTCTCTTCAACATCTACATGAAACCACTAGCTGCCATCGCTCGCAATCACAACCTGAACATCATTTCCTACGCCGTTGACACCCAGCTGATCCTCTCCCTCACCAAAGACCCCGACACCGCCAAAGCGAGCCTCCACGAAGGGATGAAAGACCTCGCCGAATGGATGAACAACAGATGCCTAAAGTTGAACACAGACAAGACAGAAGTCCTCATCCTGGGACCATCGCCCTCCGCATGGGACGACTCCTGGTGGCCCCCAGCCCTAGGCACCGCACCCAAGCCAACAGACCACGCACGCAACTTGGGCGTCATCCTGGACTCCTCCCTATCGATGACCAGACAAGTCAACGCCGTCTCCTCATCTTGCTTCCACACACTCCGCATGCTCCGCAAGATCTTCCAATGGATTCCGACCGAGACGAGGAAGACGGTCACCCAGGCCCTCATCACCAGCAGACTGGACTATGGAAACACCCTCTACGCCGGAACAACAGCCAAGCTTCAGAAGAGACTCCAGCGCATCCAGAACGCCTCCGCCCGAATCATCCTGGACGTCCCCCGACGCAGCCACATCTCGAGCCACCTGAGAGACCTACACTGGCTCCCTGTCAACAAGAGGATCACGTTCAGACTCCTCACCCACGCACATAAATCCCTCCACGACCTGGGCCTAAGGTACCTCAACGACCGCCTGACCTTCTACACGCCCACCCGCCAGCTACGATCGGCGAACCTCGCCCTCGCCGTCGTGCCTCGCATCCAGAGAGCCACCGCCGGAGGAAGATCCTCCTCCTACCTTGCGGCTAAGACATGGAACTCCCTGCCCATCCTCCTGCGGCTGACCCAGGACCACCTCGCCTTCAGGAAACAGCTCAAGACCTGGCTGTTCGAGCAGTAGCAGACCCCCCTCCCCAAGCGCCTTGAGACCCTTCTGGGTGAGTAGTGCGCGATATAAATGCCATGATTGATTGATTGAGTATGCATGTAGTCTTCTAACATACTATACACTTGTCTTTTACACCTTCAATTCCCTAGTCAATATCCATACACTTCCAGGAAACACCCTGTCACTCCCTTTGCAGTCCTCTAGTGACCCATTCAGTACCAAGTACTAATCAATTCTCTGCGCCAAAAGCCTACCACTTATAAATTCACCCAGGCACTCTCCTTGCTGTACTCTAATCATTCAGTCAGTACCCAAGTACTCATGCAGTGAGCCAGGCCTTAGCACATGGACTGCTTTAAATGCCTATCCAGTATGCATGCAGTCCTCTAATCACCTACACAGTTGTCTTTCACACCTTCAATTCCCCAGTTAGTATTCATACACTTCTAGCAAACACCCTGTTACTCACCCAGTGTGTCTCCTTATAGTACTGTAATCATTCAGTCAGTTAGCATGTAGTGTTTTAGTGAGGTAGGGTTTAGGGCATGAACTGCTTCAAAGTAGTATGCACTATGCATGTAGTGTTTTAACCATCGTCACACTTGTGGTTCAGGGCTATAGTTTCTTAGTCTGTTTTTATATAAAATGTGTTTGTACAGTAATGGAATAGTAGAAATTTGAAAGTTATTAATATACTTTTATTTGTGATTCTTTTTTACAGATACTGTTTTTCAACGTTAAAATAGAGAATTCATGCCAGAAAAAGAAAAGAACAGAGACAGGAGGATTATTTGAAGAAACATCAACCACAAGTATTGAATGTACAAGATAATGTGGCTAAAAGGAAAAAATCTTTTGGTAAGTTCACGAAGCAATTTATTAAAGATGATTGTAGGAGCAAACAGAATGTAGATAATGCTGGAATTACTGAGAATTTTTCAAGTAAGAAAAAAATTCAAAATAAGAGGAAAAGTAAAAAAGCAAATGGTCAGTCAAAGGAGATAAAGTATGGTAAAAGAAGGCAAAATCAGTATAAGGAATTACGCAAAACAATATTTTACAAGAGAGTAGTACATAATTTGCTGAAAGATGTGAAGAAATATAAAAAGAGAGCTCAATTTTATAAAAAGAAGAAGCATATTGAAAACATTGTGGAAAAGGCTTTTGAAGTAAAAAGAAAACTGTTTATTTTAGTGTTAAACAGAATTCGATCACTAGATAAACCAATATATGTAATGAAGGCCAAAAGTAGGAGGAAAAGAGTTATTAATAAAAATGATGTGATGTTTTTTGGGGAGAATGGAAACACAGTTCTAGTTCAGAGCCTTTTTTTAATGAAGAGAGTTATTCACTGAGCGAAAAATTATTGTATGCAGTTGACTCCAGTGGTAAAGGTTATGAGGTTAGTGACGGTTGTCCAATGGAGAAAGAGAAAATGGTTGAAAGAAATGTAGAAGAAGTGATAGCTGATGAATTTTTAGGGAAACGTGCTACAAACCCTGTGTACACTTGGGATTGCAGTAGTGTTTGCAGTGTACGACAGGAATCTATTGAAAAATTATTTAGTTTTTTACGAGCCTATACTAAAAAAAGTGTAAAACAAAAGATTAAGCTGTTGCAAGGACTAGACCCTTGCAGAGTGAGAAAACATACCGGTTTGCAAGGTCATTCTCTGGCTTGTCTTTCTAGGAAAGTTTGTCAAAGTGTTTTTCACCATTTCAGAATGCTGGCAGTACATCATACTCAAATGCGGAAGTTAGTAAGAAGGTTGTATTATGCAAAAAGTCCAGCACTAAAGTTAAGTGAGTTGAACAGTTCTCTTTTGCGTGGGTCAGTATCAGATGTGAAGCAGGTCTGTGATGATATTGAGTTTTGTTACTTTGGGCCTCAGCAAGAGAGTGAAGAAACTGACACATTAGTAGAACAAAATGTTGAAGACAATGTAGAACCCGTAATTACAGAAAAATTTGAGGATGAAATCACAAAGTTTAAGGTAATTTCAGGTGAAAGACCAAATGTTTCTTGTATTTGTTGTCGGCGAAGTCACTATAAAAATCAGACTAGGGGTGTCAATCTGTATATAAAAAGTGAAATAGAAGATAATGATAAGTGGATGGAATTTGCAACTTATTTGTTGGTAGAGGATTGTTTTGATTTGGGATGTGAGCAGCGTATTTGCAAATATTGTTATAACAAATTAGATGAGTATAAAATGCCTGCTAGAGCTATCCATAATAATCTAGAGTGGGTTGCTATTCCTCCAGAGCTGGTAGATTTAAATACGAATGAGTCTATTCTCATTCAATGTGTTCACCCGTTTCAGGCTATGTTCGTATGGAGCCCAAAACAGGTAAATTACCTCCATCAGAGTTGCAAAGAGGATTGAAAGGAAGAGTTGTGTATTTACCATTAGATTTAAGGAAAAATATTGAAACTATTGGTGTAAACCATGCAGAAAATGAGCCACTAGTCATTCTAGTTAATGGTGTTCCTACTAAGAATAAGAAAATCTGGCAAGAGTTAGTGGATGTTAGAAAAGTGCAAAAGATGTCATTGTATCTGTTAAACAATAATGAGTACTATAGAAATGTGTTTGTTGGAGAAGAAGAAATAGATTTAGCAGAAGATACTGAAACATTAAGTGGACAAATTGAAAAAGTGGATATGTCCAGATGTGAAGAGATCTATGAACATTACATTGTACATCCACTTCATTCCAAAGAGGTGATGGGGTGCTGCTCGAGTGGGGATTACTGCAGAGTGACATTGGTGCAAGGGGAAGAGACTGACCCCCAGATCGCCGCGGGACTGCGAGGACCAGCGTGCAGTGCGGCGCTCGATCTGCCACAGCTGGTCCTCTTCCCGCCCCTATCTCCCCGGTGAATAAAACCTCAGGCGCATACTGTTTACCTGGTGCTGCTCGAGTGGGGATTACTGCAGAGTGACATTGGTGCAAGGGGAAGAGACTGACCCCCAGATCGCCGCGGGACTGCGAGGACCAGCGTGCAGTGCGGCGCTCGATCTGCCGCAGCTGGTCCTCTTCCCGCCCCTATCTCCCCGGTGAATAAAACCTCAGGCAGATACTGTTTACCTGGTGCTGCTCGAGTGGGGATTACTGCAGAGTGACATTGGTGCAAGGGGAAGAGACTGACCCCCAGATCGCCGCGGGACTGCGAGGACCAGCGTGCAGTGCGGCGCTCGATCTGCCGCAGCTGGTCCTCTTCCCGCCCCTATCTCCCCGGTGAATAAAACCTCAGGCGGATACTGTTTACCTGGTGCTGCTCGAGTGGGGATTACTGCAGAGTGACATTGGTGCAAGGGGAAGAGACTGACCCCCAGATCGCTGCGGGACTGCGAGGACCAGCGTGCAGTGCGGCGCTCGATCTGCCGCCGCTGGTCCTCTTCCCGCCCCTATCTCCTACTTAACCTCTATCTGATCCGCGCACGCGGGACGCGCGCGGTCGAAGCCCGGGCAAAGGGCGGGCTGTCTACGGCCGTCCAAGGACGACCAAGGCCGGGCTGGGCCACCTTATTTGATTCTAAGTTTTAATACTACACGGTGTTACTATATTATATACAGTTACAGTTTATTCCCCTAACAATTGTTTATTGACTACTGTTGACCTGTCATTATGGCTTTACGTTCAGGGAAAAATAGATTGGTTACCTTGAATACAAACGCTGGTCTAGTTACGGGCACATTGGATCAGTTCTTCACAAGGACTACCATAATTTTAGAGAGGGAAATAGCTCTTACAGAAAAGCGCCTGTCGATTGATATTTTGACGGGCAAGCGGTCCTCTCTGGGTGCGATCGGGTCTGCTGTAACAACGGCCCATTGTAATGACCCAGCCCCTCTGGTAGCCACTAGCCCAATCCCTTGCTCATCAAAGGAGGGGCGAGGTGGTTTAGCTACCGCCTCTATGTTGAGTTAAACTCACTTAGTTCTCTTTCCAGTGGCTTGAGCTGCAGAACCTCCACACCAACGTCTTCTACTCCTGCCCCCCGGTTAGAACAAGAACAAGATCAGGTGACGGGGGAGTAAAAAAGAATTGTATTGTAACTTCTAAAGTTGGAAAAAAGAAGAGAGGGGGAGGTCATAGGAAGGGTAGTGGCATGAGACTGACAAAAACCCAAAACCCCAGCGATTCCCCACGGGTTGTGGTCCAGTCTCCTATCCCAAATGGTGTTCTAACTAACACTGTTCTACCTCTGAACCAACAGAATCCCAATGACGATCTTCTTGTCCAAATGGAAACACTAGTAAGGTCATTAATATTGCCCCTGATCAATTGAACGAAACTAATCAAAGAAAAATTAGATCAGTTAGAGTTAATGGCTAAAGGGAACACGTCAAAACTCGACGCGCTGATTAAAAGCATAGAAAGCAAGGATGTTATAGTCCCTCCCACTGTACCCTCAGGAAATGCTAGGACTGCTAAAGCCGCTCATTCTGTGACAAATGTAACTGCCGTAGTTCAGAATACTCAACCAGCCACAGGGGAAAAAGGTGTAGCAATTAGAAAAGCTCAACGCACTGAGGTAGACATGGTGGTCGCCTCTAAACAGGCTCCTAATCCAAAGCAAGTGGTCAGACAGTCTTTGAGTGATGCACCCCAGGGCAGAGAAGTGCCAAGAAAGAGGCTCCCATGTGTAAATCTCCCCCCGGAATCTATGCTTTTCACTATTATCTTAACAGGGGTACCAGAACTTAGCCCAGAATCCCACGACTCAGATCGAGAACTTAAGAATAAAGTCATTTTCTGGCTTAGTAAGAATAGGAGATTACCCCTGATCTTAGGTGTGAGGAGAGTGGCTTGGTTAGGCCATAGTACTAAGGATCTCCAGGGAGATTGTATAATTGTTAACCTTAGAGATCCTTGGGCTGTAGACTATATATGTAGGGAACCAAGGTTTGGCCGATCAGGTGATATCCAGTCAATAGGCCTACATTGTTTCTACCCCTATGTGAATCCTGGTTTGCCACGTTTGTCACAGAATTCTGGTAGGGGCAGACCTTTTGGTAACAACAGATTGGATTGGGTAGCTCAGTATCTACCGCTAAGAAATAGGTTCGACCCACTCATGGGATTGGAGGGGGTGGATTGACTCCGGAACGATTGCATCTCTAATAGCGGGGTTAAAGATACTGCTAGGGATATGGCTGTTAGGCCCAGGAGGAAAAACTCAGATGAAGCAGTTGGTTTTTGGGTAGAGACGGTTAGCAATATAAGTCCATCTTCTAATCCGTTGATTGTCCCCATAGTGGCGTACAAGGGAGGGAGAGGAGAGGTAGAACAAATAGCAACGGCACCTTTGGGCATAGAAAATACTTATATGGCAGTAAATCAGAGTGGGAGAGACAACACAAGACAATTAAAATTGGCACCTCCTGATGCAGTAATTAATCCTGTAGGAATAATTCAGGGTGAGAGTGATGTGAACCAGCCGAAAGTAACAATATTCTTGGGGAAAGAAGATAGTCTGGCTGAGGGTTGCCCTTTCCGCTTGATCTCATGGAACATAGCTGGTTTTTCTCGGAGGCTGGAGGACCCGGTGTGGTTACAATTCATCGAATCCTTTGATATAATTTGCCTTCAAGAAACCTGGAGTAGAGTGGACCATAGCTTGGACGGATATCAAATGTTTAATGTTCACGCTGAGCCCTCATATGCTGGAAGAGCTAAGGGTGGTCTCATGACAGCTATTTCTGTGAAGTATAATATGATAAAAACGGTTTCATTGGTGGAATCTCCCTGGTACCAAATGCTTATGATCAAGGATTTATTTCCAGTACCCTTGCTTCTAATAAATTGGTACTACAATATATTTGATGCCCATGCTACATCGGTTATTGAAAAATTACAGGATGAGATTGTTAAAGTGACTAACATCGTATTTCCCCTTTTTATTATGTGGATAGGTGAGTTTAATTGTGCTTTGTGCAAGTTTAGCGGGACTAGAGTCTGTGGCTCGGTAGACTTAAGTGATCAGCCTTTGGCACATTTTAAGCACTCAAAACAAGGGGATGCTTTGAATAATATCATTACGATTAATGAACTTTGTGTCCTGGACACGCCTAGTTTTTCTAGACCATCGGGTATACCCACCTTTTAAGGTACAGGGGGCCAAATGAGCGTAATTGATTTCGCCATGGTCTCTAGCAGGTATACTCATCTTGTTAATGATTTTCAGATTGAAGTGAATCCTGCTAGCGACCATAACCCCTTAATCTTAAATCTGAACCCTGTCCTTGAGAGAGTTCAGACCCCGGAACAGCCAATAAAATACAGCCAGAATCAAGGGGTCTCCTTAAAGTGGGATAAGGTAGATGCAAGGCAATTGGAGGTGGAGATTTTTAAGACAAATAAGGTAGGGATAGATGCTTGCTTAACCCCCACCACTGAGCCAGATTTAATAATTAAGAACTTTGAGGCTCTTCTAGGCAATGTGGCATCCCACCTCATAAAAACCGTGGGGGGGGGGGGGGGGGGGGGGGAAAGAAATTGGATACAAATGGTTTGATGCTGAATGTTCCGCAGCACAATCAAGATTAACGAAGGCATTACATCAAGTACCACGGGATAGGGAGCTTGTTAGAAATTCTACGAAAATGTACAGAGATGTCATCAATAGGCGAAAATCAGATTTAAGGACAAAGGCATGGGAAGACTTAAGAAAAGCGTCAGAATTGAGGGATAGCAGGCTATTTTGGGAGGTAATAAACCGCCCATTTCTACAGAGTGAAGAAAAGGGCAATATGCTAGTGCATATACCGGGGGATACCTGGGAAGCACATTATGGAAGAATTTTTAATCCAAATGAGGTGACGTTGTCAACTCCTAATGAGGGGGTTGGCGATTTCCATTTGGAGTCAGCCCAAACGCTTAGCCTTTCACTCACACTTTCAGAGGTAGAGGCTGCTTTAAGGAAGGGCACCATACTAAAGGCCCCAGGGCCCGATGCAGTCCCTTTAGATCTTTTTAAACACAACGTTGAGGTGTGGGCACCACTTTTATTAAATGTATTTAGAGCAATTGTGGTAGGGCGTATTCCAACTTCTTAGCAAGAGGCGGTAGTGGTACCGATCTTTAAAAAGGGTGACAAGGGTGATCCGCGCTGCTACAGACCGATATCATTAATAGATGCGTCTTGTAAGTTGATGGGAAGAGTGATACTGGGACGCCTGGAAACATGGGCTGAGTCATCAGGTATTATCGTGGATTCCCAGTATGGGTTTAGGAGAGGCAAAGGAACCACAGAGCAGTGTCTTAATTTGGCTTTAATTATGGGTAAGTACATGAGGGCCAAGCATAGTTGTATTCACCTGGGCTTCATGGACTTATCCAGTGCCTTTGACACTGTATGTAGAGGTAAGTTGTGGCAAATGATGGAGACCATGGGGTTTGAAGAACCGTTGGTCATCCTGCTTCGCAGGCTGCATGCTGCCACAACAGTGAGGATTCGATTTGGACCAGGTGGTGAGAAGACAAAATCCATCCCATCTACTGAAGGTGTTCGCCAGGGATGTATCCTGGCTCCTTTTTTATTCTTGGTGTACACCAATGGTCTAGAAAGTTTTCTGTTGGATAGCGGTGCTGACTTCCCCCAGGTAAATGGTAAACGGATACCGATGTTATCTTATGCAGATGACACTGTGCTAATGACCCTCACTGCCAACAGCATGCAAACTTGTCTGAATGCCTTTGATATTTTCATGGAAGGATTAGATCTTAGGGTCAACTTCACAAAGTCTTTTGCCATGGCCTGTGGTCCCAAAGGGGTAAAATCTCGCAGGTTTATGGTGAAAGACTCAAATATTGCGAAAGCTGACAATTTTAATTATCTGGGGAATTTATTTAACAAAACGTTGAGTTGGGACCTTTTAATATCAGCTCGCGCTCAAAAGGCTACACAATCTATAGAGGCCCTTTTTCGTTTTTCCAGTACATTGGGTCAAAAGCGGATTGCAGAACTAAAAACTCTATATAAAGCAAAATGCCTCCCTGTTGCCACATACGGTGCAGGAGTGTGGGGGATACAAAATTGTGACAAGATCCAAGTTATGGAAAATAAATTTATAAAGCGCCTTTTATCTGTCCCATCTGGTACCTCAAATAGTTTCTGCCATACCGAGGTGGGTATTGATTTTGTGAGTGATATTATCCATGTCTATCCTCTGTTGCTATGGAGCAAGGTTTGGCGGTCTGAAGAATTGAAACTCACAAAGGAAATCTTACAAGACTGCCTTAAGCTTGAATATTCTATGGAGATCCCATGGCTGTCCCAAGATTGGGTTGGGACATATATTTCAAAATCCTGAAATGGTTGGCAAGGAATCTAAGTTAATGATTAAAAACGCTTATTGGGGGGGAGGAGCCTAGCGCGCAACCAAGATGGCCGCGTAGGCTAAAGGCTCCCGAGGGCCTCCGCAACCTCCCACGTCTATCCTGTATTAATCCTGGTTTTATTGACGGGCTTTTGTTGGTGAGCTTGAGCTGAGGTGACATCCGTTGTCCAAATCCAAATCGGACTCCGGGAACCGGAATGGTCGCGATCTGAAGTTTGCGGCCTGCTCCTGCCTTGGCCCCGAACTCGAGTGGGTGAGGTGCCCGGGTACGAAGTGAACAACAGCGGCAGGCAGGATCTGGCCTGGCACGTACCCCGCACTTTCACTTTCGTTTTTGAGCCTGCTTGCTGAAATCGACTGCGGGACCTTGGTTTCTCAGAGGAGCGTGGCTGGCGGAGCGGTCGAGTTTTCGGCCCGGATTTCTGACGATAGACGGGCCTACAGTCTGATGGCGGTGGTTCCTTGAATTGGCTGTCTGGTCCCTATTCCTAGTGTTGGCAAGTGCCAACCTCGGTGGTCATCGGAGGATGGCGGCGAGACTGGACGGAGACAAGCAGAAACCTAAGATGACCCGGCGGGGAGCTTACACCCAGGCTAATAATATGGACCGCTATGCGCAGTCAAAAGGATCCCCTAGTGGATCGCATAAGTCGCCGGAAAGGTCCAAAGATGTCTCGGGCCTATCGGCTGAACTGACTTTGCTAGACATCATGGGCGCCATTGACGAGATGAAGGCTACAGTGGGTCAACAGTTCGATACCCTGGCTCATAAATTGGATGCAGTCCTGATCGATGTCAATCTAGTCAGGGCGGATCTGTCCAAAACGAATGAGCGGGTCAACTCTTTGGATCGCACTGTGTCGAGCCTAACTACGGACGTAGCCGCCCTACAAACTGAGGTTCGCGGGTTACGGCTAGCCAGGGACCTAACTGACCGTCGACTGGAGGATTCTGAAAGCAGGGCAAGGCGAAATAATGTTCGTATAATTGGGGTACCGGAACGATCGGAGGACCCTGCGGCTGACCTTTTCGTGGAGGATCTGGTAGTCAACCATCTCGCACCCAAGGGCCTGAGCAAATTTTTCGCGGTGGAGCGGGCTCATAGAATTCCGGGTGGTAAGCCGAAAGTGGGTGCCCCGCGCCTATAATTGCTCGACTCTTTAACTTTCGGGACAGGGATGCTATTCTTCAGGCGTCGAGGGTGAATGGGCCGCTGAAGTTCGAGAACACTAACGTTAGCTTCTATCCGGACTTTACGCAAGCGGTGCAAAAACAACGACTGGGATTCTTGGGTGTCAAACGGCGCTTGAGGGACATGGAGCTGAAGTATGCGATGCTATTCCCGGCCAGGTTGCGTGTTGAGTTGGAGGATCGCTTGCACTTCTTCGACCGGCCGGAGGCGGTTGGAGACTGGTTGGATACCCTGCCTCAGAGACGAGGTCGAGATGGACAGACGCCGGAGACCGGAGAAGGCTCGGCGGAACAGGACTAGAACTTTGGTTCCCAGTGCTGGACTGTTGTGGCGGCGGTTTGTACCTTGGCTCAATGGGACTTTTGTCTGGTGTAATATGCCCTCAAATCGCTCCGGGGTTGTGGGGAGCCTATTGGGGCCCTTCCTCCTTCAGGGGTTCTTTTTGTGGTTCAGTATATATTAGGGCGACAGGCACACTGCAAGTTGGGGGGGCTGTCCGGGCTCAAGCAGGGGTGCAGGGAGGGGGGAGTTGTGGTTGGGATACCGTGGGGGAGGGGGGGTGTTGGGGTTTGTTTGTTTTACAAGGCAATGTGAAGTTATTTACTGACTTGTGTGGGTTGTGTTCTCCGGGATGTGGGAATCATGCACGGGAGCGGGGTGGGGGGTAGGGGATTGAGAATACTCTCATGGAATGTGAACGGACTGGGGGACAGGGGGACAGGATCAAGCGCGGGGTTGTATTGCAGTTTTTGAAACGGATCTCGCCCGACATTGTTTTCTTGCAGGAGACGCATCTGATTGGGAACTCCTTTCATGCCCTGAATAGGCGGGGCTATCGCCTGGCTGTTCATTCTGGTTTCACTTCTGGCTCTAGGGGAGTGGGTATTTTGATTAGAACCTCTCTCCCGTTGGAGGTAGACGAGGTGCTTCACGATGATAGAGGACGATACGCTGCATTGGTAGGGAGGTGGGAGGGTAGAACTGTTTCACTTGTTACTGCTTATGTGCCACCTGGATTGCAGACGGCTACATTTGCTGATTTGGGAAGATTGGTCTTGGGACTCCCTGTGGGGGTTCTGGTGCTAGGGGGTGATTTTAATGCTGTTGTATCCGGTACAGATGACCGTCACCCCCCCCCGGGATCTCCCTAGGGCCCAGGCTTGGCTGGGTGGATTTCTAGATACACTAGGACTTATAGATTGCTGGAGACTGATGCACCCTGGGCAGGCACAATACACCTTTCATTCGGGGGCCCACGGGAGTCTCTCGAGACTTGATTATATACTTATGCCGGCGATCCAGGCTGGTATGATTGGGGAGGTGCGTCATTTAGCCCGGGGTATTTCCGACCATTCCCCTTTACTATTGCAGATGGAGGTTGTCCCTGGGGCGGAGGGGAGAGTGGCGCCAATTAACCCCTGGTATTTGCGTAATCCTCATATTCGCGCGGAACTGATTAAGTCCATTGATCAATACTTCAACGACAATGTGGGGTCAGTGTCGTCGGCTGTCTCCCTATGGGAAGCTTATAAGACTGTGATCCGGGGGCAGGCCTTGTCTCTCATTTCCCATAATAAAAGATGCGGGAGGGAGGAGGTGGTTCGCCTGGAAACTGACATGGCTGAGATGGAGGGGGACTTGGAGCGGGGTGTTACGGATGAGAAATTGCACGTTCTCAGTCTCAAACAGTCTGATTATAGAGCACTGGTCACGGATGCTGCTAAAGCGATGAGTCGAGAGCAACAAGGGTGACTGTATGATGTGGGGGATAAGGCCGGAAAGCTGATTGCTTGGTTGGACAAGAAGGAGAGAGCGAGCAGAGTGGTGCCGGTGGTGGAGAGAGTGGATGGCGTATGTGTGACCGACCCTGATTACTTCCGCGGGGTATACTCTCCGGCCTCTGGGCGTTCGGAGGAGGATTCTCGTCTGTTACTTCGAGATATTGCATTGCCGTCTCTCTCGGAGGCTGATAGAACATTGATGGAGGCGAAGTTGTCGCCGGATGAGATTGCTTTGGCCATTCGCTCGATCGCTTCTGGTAAGGCCATGGGTCCTAATGGTCTTCCCATTGAATTGTATAAGTTGCGTCCAGATAAGATAGCGCCGTATCTCCGTGACATGTTCCTCGCTGCACGGGCGGAGGGTTCCCTCCCCCCTGACCAACGTCTTGCCACTATAGTTGTGATCCATAAGGAGGGGAAGCCGCGAGATCGTTGCGCCTCCTATAGGCCTATCTCGCTGTTGAACGCGGAACCCAAAATTCTGGCTAAGGTGTTGGCCAATCGTCTGGTTCGGGTCGTGGGTGACTTGATACATCAGGATCAGTCCGGTTTTATACCTCATCGTAATACCGCCCTGAACCTGCGGCGATTGCATGGCGTGCTGGCCAGAGCGGAGTTTATGAGTGAGCCGGCCATCTTAGCGTCATTGGACGCGACCATGGCGTTCGACACTTTAGAGTGGCCGTATATTTGGGCTGCGTTAGCGAAATTCGGGTTTGGCCCGGAGTTCATTGGCTGGGTAAAATTATTATACGCTGACCCATTGGCGCAGGTTGTGGTGAATGGTAGGGTGTCGGCTCCCCTCGCGCTGGGGAGGGGTACGCGACAGGGTTGTCCGCTGTCGCCCCTCCTTTTTGCCCTTTCTTTGGAACCTCTCGCTGCCTGGCTGCGTTGGGAGCCGTCGTTGCGTGGCATTAGATGGACGCCGGAATTTGAGGACCGTGTCTCCCTTTATGCGGATGACATCCTTCTGTATCTCACCTCCCCTCGAAAGTCCTTAATTGTACTGGTGGACGTATTGAATTCCTTTGGTCGTAACTCTGGCCTGGTTATTAACTGGGCATGTGTCTACGTCCTCTCGGGCGAGCCCCCCCTCCTGCCGCGGGGTTGCCCTATTCAGATTGCGACACTAGGATTCAAATATTTGGGAATCTTTATATCATTGGACCCCACGGTCCGTTATGAGCGGAACCTTCTCCCTCCGCTCCAGCGCTTGAAGGCCGACGTCGCGAGATGGACGAGCGGCATTGTTTAAAATGATGTCGCTGCCTCGCTTCTTGTACGCTTTGCAAAATACGCTCGATGTGGTGCCGGCCCGTTACTTCCGTGAGGTGGAGAGTCTTCAACGGCAATTGTTTTGGGATGGGCGACCACGGATCGCTCTTGCCAAGTTGACACTCCCTTGGTATGACGGGGGTGTTGCCCTCCCCGATATCAAACGATACTATTGGGCGTCTCAATTGACGGCGGTGAATCACGGGATGTACGGTCCTGCTTTGAACCCGGCCTTCGAGATGGATAAATTGCTACTGCCTGGTGGGGATTACAATAGAGCACTGTACTCGGCGACTCCGGAGGCACGGTTGACAGGCCCAACGCGAGTCGCGGTGCGTGTCTGGCATGCGGCGAATGCTGCGATGGGGTGGAGAGATCGCCTGACTCGAGCGACGCCGTTGTATGCCTCCCAGCGGCTGGGTTGTTTGTGGAAAACGAAAGGCTTTGAGAAATGGGATATGATTGGTATAAGTAAGGTGGGTGACCTCTGGGCGAAAGGAAAATTTAAAAGGTTTGAAGCGCTCAAAACTGAATATAACTTGAATGATAGGGAGTACTTCCGGTACGCACAGGTATATCATGCTCTGTGTTCGGTTTTTCCGAACGTTGCTGCTATCCCAGAATATTCCCCGTTGGAAGATAGAGTGTTAGACGGCTATGTGCCCGACAGCACTATTTCTCTGATTTATAAAAAACTCATTAATGATCGCACGGACCTGCTGACCCAATTGCGGGAGGCATGGACAGCCGACGGATTGGAATTGGACGATGAGGATTGGGTATCGGCGGTGGCATCCCCGAAAGAAGTGGCGATCCCGGCCCGCCTTCGATTTGTGCAGCTGAAGATACTCCATAGGGTGTATGTCACAGGGCCTGGTTTGATACGTATGGGTTATTCGGTGGATGGAATGTGTAAGCGTGGCTGTGGTTTGTTGGGTACTCTCCTTCATATACTATGGGAATGTCCGGAGGTTGTACGGTTTTGGAACGGAGTGCATACTGTAATGGAGGAGGTTACGCATGTTGCTTTGTTACCAGAGGCCAGGAGGTGTTTGCTGAATGTCTGGGAGCCGAATGACTATAACGCGGCACAAACGCATTGGGTGACTCTGGGGTACATGGTGGCCAAGCGTAATATCGCACAGCTATGGGGCTCCCCGAGGCCGCCTACGGTGGCGGTATGGAAGGAGAATATGGACTGGTGCATGTTCAGGGAAAAGACGGTGTATGTGGCGAGAGGCAAGCCAGGGAGATGGACTAAAGTGTGGGGTCCATGGAATTCCTATCGTGGAGGTATCTGCGCTCCGCCTCTGCCGCTAGAGGTCGACGTCGCTCTGTCCCCCTAGCAGCGCATTCCTACTTAGTTGCGCAAGGTGTGCTGTATACTTTGTTCTCTTCTCCGCTGCCCCCCCACTGCCACCTACTGTCATAAGTTACTCCAGATACTGTGGATCTTCACCCGTCCTGGGGAGCGCACGCTGCTATTTAGGACTCTCATTGCCTTGTTGGTGTGTATCTGTTGGTATGTTTAAATAGAAAATATGAAACCGTTCTTTCTATTTGCTTTTTGGACTGCGGCCACGGCCTGTTACAGGTGCTCACAAACATCTGGGGGCTTTCGCTTATGGTTTATTTGAATGTATATGGCGTTGCTTTGCTGGCCCCCGGGCTTTGTAGCGGCCGGCCTCGGTGGTTGTAGGCCCTTGTTTGTATCCTTTTAATGTGTAATAAAGGTTTCTTAAAAAACAAAAAAAAAATCGCTTATTGTACCAGGTTAGGTATGTTAAGAAATAGTGAGCATGCACTATATAATAGGGGCAAGCTGCAGTAGCAGTTTTACCTATCGAATATCATGCATACTCAATGGTGTTTTTACTTGACAAGGTTCCGTCTTAGCTCTCTGCACTTTCTTTTTGCTTTCCCAAAACAAGGGGGGTGGTGTGAGAGACTACCCACTTGCCCTTGTAATGATAAGGTTTCACAAAGCACTGTGCACCTCGTTAACCCTTGGATCCCGTTATTATAAAGATGGATATGAGTATTTACTGTCCTTGTCAACTCCAGCTATATGTAGTGCTGTGCTTAGTTTGATTAGATTGGCACTCAATATTAGAAATCGATATTGAACAGTATTATTATTGGAAACCTTCTGTAATAGACTACTATGTGGATTTGTATTTAAATGGAAGACACAAGCACTTTACAATATGCTCATATATGTGACCCTTTTAGTCTAAATGTATTGCAAATTTAATATGGATATATAATATGTTTTTTAAATAATTTTATGTAATCTTTTAAATCGGTGTATACTTTTTTGATTCGATTTATGAATCGAAATAAAGTTTATTGAATCGAATTGTTTCAAATGAAAAAAGCAACAGGAAGTCCCATGAGTGTATGGGAAGAGACCTTGGAAGCGCGTTGTTTCCCGCAGTTGTTTCCAACAGGAAAAGGTGGACGATATGATGAACGTCCTGTGCAGATTCCTGCATCTGAATATCGGACAACAAGATTATATGCAGAAGATCCAAGATTTCATCAATGTATCCCTTATATGTTTCATCTTCTGTTTGAAAGTGACTTGTCTGGACTTTCATATGCAGTAAATCACATTTTAAAAACTGGAATGCATCTTCAAAATGTAATTGCAAAGGATTTTATGGATAAAGTGCATCAGAGAGATGATCATTTAGAATCTCAGTTGATTAATCTGATGGCATGTCAGCGTGGGACTAATGAATATTGGTACCGTCGACATGGAGAACTGAAATGTATGCTACGGAACTTGGGAACTCCTACATGGTTCGTTACATTAAGCTGTGCTGAGTATGCTTGGGATGATTTACTTGAATTTCTTCGAGAGGCAAATTCCAATATAAAAAATATTGAGGGGAGGAGCCTAGCGCGCAACCAAGATGGCCGCGTAGGCTTACGGCTCTCGAGGGCTTCCGCAACCTCCCACGTCTATCCTGACTTAATCCTGGTTTATTTGACGGGCTTTTGCAGATGAACTTGCGCTGAGGTGCCACCCGTTTTCCAAATTCAGGTCGGACGCCGGGAGCCGGAATGGTTGCACTCCGAAGTTTGCGGCCTGCTCTTGCCTTGGTCCCGACCTCGAGCTGGTGAAGTGCCCGGGTACGAAGTGAACAACAGCGGCTGGCTGGGCTTGACCTGTCACGGACCCCACACTTTCACTTTCGTTTTCAAGCTCGTTTTCTGATATCGGCTGAGAGACTTTGGTGTTTCAGAGGGGTGCGGACGGCGGAGTGTCTGGCCTGACTCTCGGACTCTACATGGGCTTACTGTCGGCGACGGCTGTGTTTAATTGAATTAGCCACCTGGTTCCCTTTTTCCTGGTGCGGGCGGGTGCCAACCTAGGTGGCCTCCGGACGATGGCGGCGAGACTAGACGGAGACAAGTCGAAACCCAAGTCAACCCGGAGGGGTGCCTATACCCAGGTCAATAATATGGATTGATATGCGCAGGCAAAGGGATCACCTAGTGGCTCGCATAAATCGCCTGAGAGGTCTAAAGAGGTCTCGGACCCATCGTCAGAATTGACTTTGCTGGACGTCATGGGCGCCATTGAGGAGATGAAGACCGCTGTGGGTCAGCAGTTTGATACCCTGGCTCATAAATTGGATGCGGTCCTGATCGATGTGAATTTGGTCAGGGCAGACCTGTCCAAGACTAACGAGCGGATCGACTCCTTGAGTCAAGCGGCGTCGAGCTTAACTGTGGACATGGCCGCCCTGCAGACGGAGGTCCGTAGGTTGCGGCTAGCCAGTGACCTGACGGACCGGCGACTTGAGGACTCCGAAAGCAGGGCTAGACGGAACAACGTTCGTATCATTGGAGTGCCGGAAAGATCGGAGGAATCTGCTGCGGATCTTTTTGTGGAGGACCTGGTGACCAATCGTCTCGCGCCCAAGGGACTGAGCAAGTTCTTTGCGGTGGAGCGGGCCCACAGGATTCCGGGTGGTGCGCCCAAAGTGGGTGCTCCACCGCGGCCTATAATCGCCCGGCTCTTTAACTTTCGGGATAGGGATGCTATCCTTCAGGCGTCGAGAGTGGCCGGGCCGCTGAAGTTTGAGAACTCTAATGTCAGCTTTTACCCGGACTTCACGTAAGCGGTCCAAAAACAACAGCTGGGATTTCTGGGCGTCAAACGGCGCTTGAGGGACATGGAGCTGAAATATGCGATGTTATTCCCGGCTAGGCTGCGGGTTGAGTTCCGGGGTCGCTCACACTTTTTCGACCGGCCGGAGGCGGTTGGAGACTGGTTGGACGCCCTGCCTCGGGGACAAGATCGAGACAGTCGGACGACGGAGAGCGGACGGGATTTGGTGGAGCAGGACTAGAACTTGGTTCCTGGTGATGGACTGGACTGGTGACGTTTTGTACCTTGGCTCAACTGGACCCTAGTTTGGCACAATATGCCCTCCAAATGCCCGGGGGTTGTGTGGAGCTTATTGGGGCCCTTTCCTCCTTCTGGGGTTCTTTTTGTGGTATATGTTAGGGCGACAGGCACACTGCGAGTTGGGGGGGCTGTTTGGGCTCATGCAGGGGTGCAGGGAGGGGGGAGTTGTGGTTTGGGGATTGTGGGGGAGGGGGGTTGTTGGGGATTGTTTGTTTGTTTCGCAAGGCAATGTGAAGTTCTCTGCTGACTTATCCGGTTTGTGCGTTCTGGGATGTGGGTATCATGCATGGGAGTGGGATGGGGGGTAGGGGATTGAGAATCCTTTCGTGGAATGTGAATGGACTGGGGAACAGGATCAAGCGCGGGGTGGTGTTGCAGTTTTTGAAACGGATCTCGCCCGACATTGTTTTCCTGCAGGAGACACATTTGATTGGGAACTCCTTCCATGCCCTAAATAGGAGGGGCTATTGCCTTGCCGCTCACTCTGGTTTCACTTCTGGCTCTAGGGGAGTGGGCATTTTGGTTAGGGCCTCTCTCCCCTTGGAGGTGGACGAGGTGCTTCACGATGATAGGGGGCGCTATGTGGCACTGGTGGGGAGATGGGAGGGTAGGACTGTTTCACTTGTTGCTGCGTATGTGCCTCCGGGGTTACAGACGGCTACATTTGCTGATTTGGGGCGTTTGGTCCTGGGACTCCCTGGGGGGGTTCTGGTGTTGGGGGGTGACTTTAACGCTGTTGTCTCTGGGTTGGAGGACCGTCACCCCCCCAGGGATCTCCCTAGGGCTCAGGCCTGGTTGGGTGGCTTTTTGGACACTTTGGGACTTGTAGATTGCTGGAGATTGATGCACCCGGGACAGGCGCAATATACCTTTCACTCGGGGGCCCATGGGAGTCTCTCGAGACTTGATTACATGCTTATGCCGGCGATCCAAGCGGGTATGATTGGGGAGGTGCGTCATTTGGCCCGAGGTATTTCTGACCATTCCCCTATATGGTTGCAATTGAAGGTTGTCCCTGGGGCAGAGGGGAGAGTGGCACCCATTAGCCCCTGGTATATACGTAACCCTAAGATCCGCGCGGAACTGGTCAAGTCCACTGATCACTACTTCAATGATAATGTGGGGTCGGTGTCGTCGGCCGTCTCCCTATGGGAGGCTTATAAAGTGATGATCAGGGGGCAGGCCTTGTCCCTTATCTCCCATGCTAAGAGGTGCGAGAGAGCAGAGGTGGTTCGCCTGGAAACTGAAATAGCTGAAATGGAGGAGGACTTGGAGCGGGGAGTTACTGATGAGAAATTGCACGTTTTCAGCCTCAAACAATCAGATTATAGAGCGCTAGTCACGGAAGCTGCTAAAGGGATGAGTAGAGAGCAGCAAGGACGACTGTATGATGTGGGGGATAAGGCCGGAAAGTTGATTGCTTGGTTGGATAAGAAGGAGAGAGCGAGCAGGGTGGTGCCCGTTGTGGAGAGAATGGATGGAGTGCGTGTGACTGACCCGGTTGAGATCGTCGACTGCTTCGCGGATTATTTTCGCGGGGTATACTCTCCGGTTTCTGTGCGTTCGGAGGAGGACTCTCATCTGTTGCTTAGAGACATTGCATTGCCAACCCTATCGAAGGCTGATGCAGTGTTGATGGAGGCGAAGTTGTCGTCAGATGAGATCGCCCTGGCCATTCGCTCGATCGCATCGGATAAGGCTGTGGGTCCTAATGGTCTTCCCATCGAACTATATAAGTTGCGTCCCGATACGATAGCACCGTATCTTCGGGACATGTTTTTCGCGGCACGTGCGGCGGGCTTCCTCCCCCCTGACCAACGCCTCGCCAACATAGTTGTGATACACAAAGAGGGGAAGCCACGAGATCGCTGCGCCTCCTATAGGCCCATTTCGCTGTTGAACGTAGAACCCAAAATTCTGGCTAAGGTACTGGCTAATTGACTGGTTCGGGTCGTGGGCGACTTGATTCATCAGGATCAGTCCGGTTTCATAACTCATCGGAATACCGCTCTGAATTTGAGGCGGTTGCACGGCGTGCTTGCTAGAGCGGAGTTTATACGTGAGCCGGCCATCTTGGCATCTTTAGATGCTACTATGGCGTTTGACACCTTGGAGTGGCCGTATATTTGGGCCGTGTTGGCGAAATTTGGGTTTGGCCCGGAGTTTATTGGTTGGGTAAAATTACTATATGCTGACCCACTGGCTCAGGTGGTGGTGAATGGTAGGGTGTCGGCTCCCTTCGCACTGGGGAGAGGTACGCGGCAGGGATGTCCGTTGTCACCCCTTCTCTTTGCACTTTCTTTGGAGCCTCTCGCCGCCTGGTTGCGTTGGGAGCCGTCGCTGCGAGGCATTAGATGGACTGAATTCCTTTGGTCGCAACTCTGGCCTGGTCATCAACTGGGCCAAGTCCTGTGTTTACGTCCTCTCGGGCGAGGCCCCCCCCCTGCCACGGGATTGCCCCATCCAGATTGCTACACTTGGGTTCAAATATTTGGGAATCTTTATCTCTCTGGATCCCGCGGTCCGCTATGAGCGAAACCTTCTCCCTCCCCTCCAGCGATTAAAGGCCGACGTCGCGAGGTGGCGACGACTTCCGCTCTCGCCGCTCGGACGGGCGGCATTGTTTAAAATGATGTCGCTACCTCGCTTCTTGTATGCTTTGCAAAATACTCTAGATGTCGTGCCGGCCCGTTATTTCCGGGAGGTGGAGGGTCTTCAGCGCCAACTGTTTTGGGACGGGCGGCCGCGGATTGCTCTCGCCAAGTTGACGCTTCCTTGGTACGATGGTGGGGGGTCGCCCTCCCCGATATTAAACGATACTATTGGGCGTCTCAGTTGGCGGCGGTGAACCACGGGATATACGGTCCTGCCTTGAATCCGGCCTTCGAGATGGATACATTTCTGCTCCCCGGTGGGGATTATAATAGGGCGCTGTACTCGGTGACCCCGGACACGCGGTTGACAGGACCCACGCAGGTTGCGGTACGTGTGTGGCACGCGGCGAATGCTGCAATGGGGTGGAGGGATCGCTTGACTCGGGCGACGCCATTGTATGCCTCCGGGCGGCTGGGTTGTTTGTGGAGATCGAAAGGCTTTGAGAAATGGGATATGATTGGTATATGTAAGGTGGGTGATCTTTGGGCGAAGGGGTCTTTCAAAACATTTGAAATGCTTAAAACTGAATATAAATTAAACGATAGAGAGTACTTCCGGTATGCGCAAGTCTACCATGCGCTGTGTTCGGTTTTTCCGGACGTTGCTGCTATCCCCGAGTATTCCCCACTGGAGGATAGAGTGTTGGATGGCTACGTGCCCGACAGCACTATTTCTCTGATTTATAAGAAACTCATTAATGATCGCGCGGACTTGCTGCTCCGTCTGAGGGAGGCATGGACGGGCGATGGCTTGGAACTGGACGATGAGGACTGGGTATCGGCGGTGGCCTCCCCGAAAGAGGTGGCGATCCCGGCCCGCTTACGATTCGTACAGCTGAAGATCCTTCATAGAGTGTATGTCACGGGGCCCGGTTTGCTGCGTATGGGTTACTCGATGGATGGACTGTGTAAGCGTGGATGTGGCCTGCCGGGTACCTTTCTTCATATCTTATGGGAGTGTTCGGAGGTTGTGCGATTCTGGAATGGTATCCACACCGTAATGGAGGAGTTCACGCACGTCGCTCTGTTGCCAGAGGCTAGGAGGTGTTTGTTGAATGTCTGGGAACCGAATGATTATAATGCGGCACAGACGCAGTGGGTGACTCTGGGGTACATGGTGGCTAAGCGTAACATTGCACAGCTATGGGGCTCCCCGAGGCCGCCCACGATCGAGGTATGGTAGGAGAATATGGACTGGTGTATGTTTAGAGAAAAGACGGTGTATGTGGCGAGAGGCAAGCCAGGGAAATGGACTAAGGTATGGGGTCCATGGAATTTATATCGTGGACGTATCTGCACCCCGCCTCTGCCATTAGAGGTCGATATTGCTTTGTCCCCCTAGCCACACATTCTGCAGGATTGTGTGGTCTTCCCGTTGCCCCCTACTACCGCTCCCAGACAAGAACTGCTTTGGACACTGTACGTTGTTCCCCGTCCTGGGAAGGGCACGCTGCTATTTCGGACTCTCATTGCCTTGAGTGTGTTTTGTATTTAATAGAAAATGAAACTGTTTTTTCCGATTGCTCCTGGCCTATGGCCACGGCCTGTTATATGTGCTTCCGAACTGCCGGGAGCTTTGCCTCTGATTCATTTGAATGTGTGGCGTCACATTGCGGGCCCTCGGGCTCTATAGCGGCCGGCCTTGGTGGTTGTAGGCCCTTGTCTGTATTTTATCGTGTAATAACGGTTTCTAATAAAAAAAATTAAAAAATATTGAATACAAGACACCTGGAGAATTGTGCTCTTTGGAACCTGTCAATGTATGCAGATATTTCAATCATAGATTTGAAGCTATGATGTCTTTCATCTGCAATAAAAAGAATCCTCCTCTTGGAGAAGTTATGGATTTCTTTTGGAGAAAGGAGTATCAAGCAAGAGGTGCTCCTCACATACATATGTTGTTATGGGTCAAGGACGCCCCCAAATTTGGAACAGATTCAGATGAAACTGTTTTGTCTTTCATTGAAGATTATGCTACATGTGCTCTTCCCAATAGCAGAGAAGACAAAAACTTAAAACAACAAGTCTTACGATTTCAAAGCCACAGGCGTGGAAAATACTGTCGACGAAAGTACAAGTCAAAGGATAAGTTCTATACCAAATGTCGTTTTGGATTTCCATGTCCTGTATTATCCAAAGGAATAGTGAACAGTTTTATGTCAGCTATACGACATACCATCACAAGAAAGTCTCCGAAAAACACCTACAACTTAAGAAGAAGCGAAGAATCAAAATACATAAATGACTACAATCCAGTTATTTTATCCATGTGGAACGCTAACATGGATATTCAGTATGTTGCGGACAATTCCATTGCTGTTGCTCGATATGTAACGTCTTACATTACTAAATCAGAAAAGACTGAAGTGAAAGAAATGTGGGAGGAGATTTCTCACGAGAAGACTCTAAGTAAGAAATTATACAGTTTCAGTTTGAAGATGTTATCGCATCGTGAAATTGGAGCATATGAATGTTCAGATCGGTTATCATCTGCAAGTCTATATTCCAAAAGTAGAAGAATCATTTGGGTGAGTCTAGGTCTTGCAGGAATGCGAAATCGGGTACTGAGATCTGTTCAAGAAATTGAATATTTAGCAGAAAATGACCCTGAAAGTACAGATATTTTGAAAACCAATATGTTGGTCACATACTATACAAATAGAAGTCATCATCTTGAGAACATGTGTCTCTATGAAGTGCTGCAAAACTACACTTTTAAACGGAATATTACAGAGAACATCAACGATGGAAAATATGGAGTGATTGGTTCCGAAGGATGTCTGGTGAAACAAAGGAAAGGAAATTTAATTAATCACAGAAAACTGAGTTGCGACACTGCTGACAAAAGGGAATTTTACTATTTAGCCCTTTTGCAAATGTTCAAACCATGGCGTTCAGAACTGGAATTACTTGGAGATTTTCCCAGCTATGGTGATTCATTTAATGCTTGTAAAGATAGTATACAATGCAGTGCTTTCGCAAATTATGTCAAAATGTTGAATGATGAAATTAATCAAGAAGCTATAATTGCAGCTGAGATTGCTAGAGACAGTTCTCAAGACAGTCAAAGTTCTGCTGCACTGAGTCAAGATCCACTAGGACAACCAATTGTTGAAAATGAAGCAGCGATTGCAATGAATGAGGTGGAAACAGCAATGTATCAAGCACAAGAAGATGCAATACAGTTAGGAAACTTGGAAGAGCAACTAAATGTTGAACAGAAACAAATATATCAGCAAGTGAAAGAGCAGATTGACCATGGATTACTTCATGAAAAGAAAGGGTGCTCATGTACATCATTTCAACCTATCCGAATGTATGTGAGTGGTCAAGCTGGAACAGGAAAAAATTTCTTAATTAAAGTAATTACAAGTTATCTGCAAAACACAACTGAGTCACATTTGTCTTGTGTTGTCACTGCTCCAACTGGGTTGGCAGCACATAACATTAAAGGAATTACTTTACATTGTTTACTAATGCTACCAGTAGAGCATGAGAACAAATTGGAATACCACAAGCTATCTGGAGAAGCTTGTTGTGAAGTTTCAAGAGTCCTGAAGAAAATAAAACTTCTCATTATTGATGAGGTAAGCATGGTTTCAAACTTGATGCTTGCCTTTGTGCATTTAAGAATGCAGCAAATTCTTAAAACAGAGTATGACGTGTCATTTGGAGGAAAACACGTCATAGTTTTTGGAGATCTACTGCAACTGACTCCGGTAAAAGGACAACCGGTATTTAAAACACTTGCCCATAAAGATACCAGAAAGTCTCTTGGCAGTGTTGGTAACGTGAACATTTGGAGTAATGTTGAATACAAAGAACTGACAACAAATATACGACAGGCAAATGATTCTGTATTTGGAATGTCTTTTTTTTTAGTTTTCAAAAACCTTTATTAAGTCGGAAATAAGCAGTACACAACTCCTGTGCCTACAACCAGCAACTGGCCGGCAGCGTAATATACGAATTGAATGATGGTTAAGTACACAGCTGTCCGCCTACAACCCCTTCAGGGGCCGGCAGCGTTACAGGGAGCAGTAATGCCACAGTATGATGTTCAGTAGGGCTGCAACATACTTTACGTCACGCGATTTGTATGTATCATTAAACCTAATAAACCATTACAATTTGTGCATAGGTAGAAACTATATAGTGTAGTGACTGCACGAGTCACACCTAAGGCATACAGTGGATCATGGTCACAGTGGCACCTGTTTCGTGGTCTATGGTGACATTCGGGATGGCTACAGCCTCATCATCTTTCAGTACCCCGGAAGAGGGCATGCCAGTCCCCAGAGGGATCAGCAGTTAGCAACGGGTGTTTCGACCTGCCGATCAAGAGTGAGATCTAGGACCTCCCCCATCCAACAGAGTTTCCTCCCCCCACCACTCAAATGGAGTGACCCAGTGGAATCAGTGGTATAGTATTCGGGCAATCGGGTAAGTGGGGGTGTGCTATGTCAGCGGGTGTGATAATAGATATGTCGTAAGGGGACTCCAAATATCCACCGGTCTGGACGCTGTGGGTAGCAGCTCAGCATAGCAGAGCAGCGTATCTTGGCAATGTACCATGTTGTCGATCCAGTCTTTGTATTTAGGAGCCCTGCCCCTGCCCCATCTGCAGGCGATTAGCCTCTTCGCCAGGAGGAGAGCAATGGTGGCAAACCGACGAACTGGTTTCTTAATGGTTTTCGTGTACCCCAGAAGTGCCTGCATCGGAGATGGTGTAAGTGAGACTCCTATCATTTCCGAAATGCCGGAATATATTTGTTGCCAATAGTCGGCTATTTCTCCGCAGCCCCAAGCCATGTGTAAAAAATCTGCTGCTGGTGTGCGGCAGCGCCAGCATAGATCGTCCCCTCGGAGGCCCACCCTACACATGTGAACTGGAGTACAGTAAAGACGGTGCAGGAACTTATAGTGGATAACTCTAAATCGACTACTGGAGGAGATCTGTGCGGTCTGGAGACAACAATAACTCCAAAGTTCGTCGTCTATGGGTATCCCTAAGTCAGCCTCCCACCTAGTGCGGGCCCTGCAGATTCCCGGGTTAGACACCGCGCGTATAGAGTGATATAGATTAGAAACCGCGTGTGCCGGAGTGGCAGCCTTAAGCAGCTGAAGTAGAGGGTCTAAAGTGGGTGGCTCCTCCGGGAATCCCTCGGTTAGCGATCGGACCCCCCCACGCAGACGAGTATAAATAAATGTATCCATAGGCGTGGGTGTGAGATCCGCTAGCATGTGCGTTTGAGACCGAAATAGCCCGTTATGGTACAGGTCTCCCCACGTCTTGACGTTAAATTTAGCCATAAATTTCTTAAATATTTGCTCCTGCAGAATGGGGAGCCGGGGATGATGTGCCAGAGGCAACAGTGTCATTCCGGCTTCTTTTGCGATCTTACGCCACGCGAGAGCCGAGCTGGAGACTGTGGTGTGGTGTGCAGCCCTAGTCTCCGGCTCACTAAAGATGGCCCCCTCCAGTGGAATAGGGTCCACTAGCCAGTGTTCCACCGCTATATGTGGCATAAAGGGAGTGGGGTGGATCCAATGGTGAACATAATGGGCCTGAGCGCTGTAGTAATACAGTTCGAGCTCCGGTAAATCGAAGCCCCCCTGGGCGAATGGACGGGTCAAGATGTCCCAGCTCAGGCGCGGCCGCTTCCCTCCCCATACCAGTCGGATGAGCTCAGAGCGCAGAAGGCGGAAGAAGGACCTGCCTGGGTAATATGGGATGTTTAGGAAGAGGTAAAGTAGCTTGGGAAGGATCACCATTTTAATGAGAGACGCCCGCCCTGCAAAAGAAAGGGGCAGCGTGATCCATCTGGTCACGCAAGTTTGGATATGTTCAAACGTGCGACCATAATTCATCCGCATCAGTTCGGTCCTATCGCGGGAGAGTAGAATGCCCAGGTATCGGACCTCATCCTCACACCATCTCAGAGGGTAATCTAGCGGAAATGGCTGGGCGGCCGCGGTGAGCGGGAATATAGTGGACTTTCCCCAATTAATGTGTATACCTGACAGGCCGGCAAAACAAATGAATTCCCTCAGGATAGGGTTAAGATTAGCAGCAGGGTCGCGGATGTATAACGTGATGTCGTCCGCATACAATGATATGAGCACTTCCCTTTGAAGACAGCGCAGAGCCCTTTCCCGGTGATGCTGTCGAAGACGAGCGGCAAGCGGTTCCATCGCTATGGCGAACAGTAATGGGGATAGGGGGCACCCTTGACGGGTTCCCCGAGATACAGCAAAGGCCTCAGAAATCCGACCATTCACCCCCACCCGAGCCACTGGTCTGCGGTAAAGGACACCGATCCATTGCGTAAAGCCTATCGGCATCCCCATGTTTCTCAGGATACAGTGGAGATAGTCCCACTCTAGGGAGTAGAACGCCTTGGTGGCGTCCAGTAGGACAGCTGCCAGAGGCAATTGAGGGTCCACATTATCCACTATGGAGAAAAGGGTCCGGAGGTTGTGGGAGGTAGCTCTGCCTGGGACAAATCCCGCTTGGTCTGCCAGTACCAGGCCCCCCAGTATTAGCTGCAGGCGATTGGCCAGCACTTTGGCCAAGATTTTTGCATCACAATTGATTAGTGAAAGGGGCCTGTAAGAGTCACAAGGTGAGGCGGTTTCCCGGGTTTTAGAAGCGAGGTGATTAGGGCTTCCTGCATAGAGGGGGGAAGTGTGCCGGATTCATGAGCCTCCATATAAACCTCCCGAAGCACCGGCGCAAGTAGATCCACATACGCCTTGTAGAAGTCCATAGGCAGGCCGTCCAGGCCAGGTGCCTTCCCGGGTTTCATCTGTCTGATAGCATCCCTGATTTCGTCTAGGCCAATGGGTTCAGCTAAGAATTCCCGGTGACGGTCCGAAAGCCAGCCCAGCATCAGCTCCTTCAAGTAGTCGTCCATGTCTAGTGCACCCACCCTGGTAGTTGCGTAAAGAGCCGAATAATGGGCAGTGAAGGCAGCCAGAAGCGAGTCCGAGTCTCGCAGAAGTATCCCGTCTTCTCTCTCCAGTTCCAAAACGAAATTTGAGCCCCGTGGGGGCCGAACCATTCCCGCCAGGAATTTCCCGGGCCGCTCGCCCTCACCATAAGCCCTCGCCCTAAAATATTTACCCCGGAATTTGACCTCTCTCTCGGCGGTAGAGGTGTATTCCGATAGGGCCTTTCTGTATTGTGCCTGTGTATCCGAGTCGGTGGCATAGTCCGGTTTGGTTTCTAGCGTGTGCAGTGTAGTTTCCAGTGTGCGCAGCGAGGCACGCAAAGTTCTCAGTACTCCTGAGCTCTTTGAGATGCAGATGCCTCGCACTGTGACCTTCAGCGCTTCCCAGAGAGTGGCAACTCGTTCCACCGAACCCTTGTTGTGAGTAAGAAAGTCGGCAAGCTCCTGACCTAGTTCAGAGCGGAACAGTTCGTCTAATAAAATGTGGGGTTGAAGTCGCCAGGAGGGTGATCTTCCCATTATATCCGGTAAGCGGAGCTCAACCAATACCGGGGAGTGGTCCGAAAATGTGCGCGCTACGTGTTGGACTGTGACTAGTGAGGGTGCCAAGCCTCTGGATACTAAAACGTAATCCAGTCTGGCCCATGTGGCATGAGCGGTATTCCAGTGTGTGCCCTCCGTCTGAGTCGGATGTAAGTGGCGCCAGGTGTCTACGATGTCCTGAGCGTCACAAATGTCCCGTAGGTACTTGTGTGTGGTGGTGTAGTGTTGGGCAGAGGGGTTGGATCTATCCAACGCGGGATTAAGCACAGCATTAAAATCTCCCCCCCAGATAAGATGTGTTGAGCCCACTTCCCTGATCTTGTTCCAAAGAGCTATGAAGCTGCTCGGGTCGTCACAGTTAGGGCCATACGAGCAGGCAAAGGTGATAGTCTCCACTCCCATCCTGCCCCAAGCCATGCAATATCTTCCCTCCCGGTCTACGGCGTCACCAATGGGAACAAACGGGACGCCTCTTTTTATCAGGATTGCAGTACCTCTCGCATAGGACGAATAGGAAGCAAAGACAGAGTGCGCTGCCCATCGGGAGGCAAAGGAGCCCCCACGTCGGGGATCAATATGAGTTTCCTGTAAGAATGCGACCTGGGCCCCCAATCTGTCGAGGGCTCCCAGTATTTGTCTCTTCTTTCTTGGGTCTCCCAACCCTCTTACATTCCAGGTGATAACGGAGAGCTGCCCCCCCCTAGCGATGTCAAGGTTCACCCCGTGACTCATATCTGCCGATGGGTGAAGAACAAGTCATGGGACGTGCTGTATCGTTCCCTCTTTGGTGCCACTGTGCCGTTAAGGTGTCGGATGTTGTATCAACTCTATGCCAAGTACCAATATCAGTTTGTACTGTAAACCAAACAAGAACAACCCCTTGAAATCCTCCCCGCCCTCCCACTCCGACAACCCCAACCCGTCGGGCATCTTCCCCACCCCACTTAATCCCACAACTTCGAATCATATCCTACTGGGGAACACCCAATTGGGGGACACAAGGGCTCCGGACCTGCCTCCAACTCCCCTCGATATTGCACCCGCTGTCCGCTAGCGACAATAGCCTGCGGAAAACACGGGAGGGGGAGGTGGGTGCCAGAGCGAGAAATAGGTCTAGTGCACATCCAAGAATCTAGGAGATAATTAAGGCACAACTGTTTGTAGCCTACCAAGTCCAGGCTAGAGCAGAAAGTAGCCATTATGTCGAGCGCCCGGGCCTAAACCCCAGGCGGGAGCAGAGCACATTTTCATCAGTACGAGGATCCAATACAGGAGATGCGAAGATGCGATCAGTCAAGAGCAGAAGTGGGCGAGCGGGAGCCAGCCTCCCCTGACGAGGACTCAGCAGCACCGCGGGCCCGCCTGTGGTCCTTTAGGAAGAGTTCCACCTGAGAGGGGTCCTGAAAAATGTGGGGCTTGCCTTGATGAAACACCCTAAGCCGGGCCGGGTACAGCATGGAGTATTGGATTTCGCTTTGCATAAGTCGTTTTTTAACCGGTCCAAATTTACGGCGCGCCTCCTGCACCGATTGCGTGAAATCTGGAAAGAAGGAGAGGGTGGTGTTTTCGAACCGGACTGGCTGCCTCTCCCGGGTGAGGCGAAGCAGGGTATCGCGGTCTCTATAGTTCAGGAATCTAATAAGTACAGGCCGTGGGGGGGCTCCCGGCACCGGACGAGGCCCCAAGGTGCGATGAGCCCGCTCCACCACCAGCTGTGGCGAGAAGGCATCAGCGCCAAACAAGTCAGCGAGTAGTTTTTCAATGAAGAGCTCCATTTTGCCTACCGCGGTGTATTCTGCCAATCCAAGAAGGCGTACATTATTGCGGCGTGATCTCGCTTCTAAGTCCTCGTTCTTGTCGGCGATCACCTTAAGCAGTCTCTCCATCTGCGATACTTTGGCCCCAGTGGACGTTGCCCCATCCTCCAGACCTGAGATTCGCTGTTCAGACTCCTTGACCCGCTCCTCTTGCTGATCAAGTCTGTGCACCACCGAGTCGAGGCGACGAGACATGCCGTCAATCTTGGAGTCTATGGAGGTGAGGCTTGTTTGCATGTTGAGGAGAAGCGCCTTCCAGTCCACTTCATCAGTATCCCCACCATCAGTATCGCCGTCTCCCGGCGGCGGGGCACGTGATTTTTTCTTTGGGGTGTCAAATGGGAGCCGGGACTGCTTAGTGTCCGACTTCCCCATTGTGAGAGGCTAGTAAGTCTGACGTGCCCTGTAGGTGCGCCTGTATGAGAGCCCTTCTCCGGAGTCCCCGCGACCCCTCCGTGGAGATCGATGGGATGCAGCGGGCACCCCCGGTGCCGCTCGATGTCAGCGGATGTATGGGTTAGGGATTGGCATGAGGGGTAGGGGTCCCCCCGTCCACGGCCTCCACTGTAGAGTTCTGTGTCGAGGTGAGAGCCTTGTGCTCCACTGCAAGCCCTCTAGTCCCACTTCGTAGAGGTCCCAACTATTCAAGGGGGGCGACACAATCTGGTGCATCAGATGAGAGCAGCTTGGGTTAGGGTCACAGTCCCTCAAGCATTTTGGTCTCTTGGTGCGGCGAGGAAGCGGGCCAGCAGCGTCACTCTTCGTGGGCCCCGCCGAGCACCAGGGGGCCCAGCCGGTGTCAAGAAGTAGCGCACCCTCAGTGGGGTCCACTCCGGGCCCGGCGTGGCTCCGTCCAGGCAGCAAGCAGCTCTCCGCTGGGGATCGGGGGGCGAAGGGGGGAGACTAGGAGGGGGGGGGCCTTCCGGCGGCTAGGATCCCAGCCCGCTCGGTGTTTCAGGGCGATATTCGTGCCGGAGTTGCAGCACCCCCCCCCGCTCCCAAAGCAAACCTGCCCCTGTACGCCGGGGCCACAGGTAGCTCCACCCCAACGACTCCCCAATCCCCCTTCACCTTACCGGCACTCCGGGAGGGCAACCGTCTCGAGCCGCGATCTCCTTTCGTCCCTTTCCGCAGTCACAGCGTCCCGCGGCCTTCCGCCCACGTGTGAGCCGCGGCCTCGCGTACACACCTCCGCCAGCCGCCTCACGTCACAGGCTCCGCAGTCGGTACCGCTGAAAGTTGCGGCGGCTGTTGCTCCGTGTGTGCCCGGCAGAATGGCCCAGGACTCGCCACAGGCGCGTCGCCGCCCCAGCTCAACACTCGGCGCTGATTAGATTTTGATTCCGAGGGTGCAGGATGGGCTGATGAATTGATAAACTCGCCCGGCGGGCGGGAGCCTCACGGGTGTGCGGCCATGACAGTCCGGCGCCCTCTAGCGCCCCCTACTTTGGAATGTCTTTCCAAATGAAAATGCAGTTCCTGCAAAAGTGTATGTGGAAATTGCTAAAAATAAGTCAGTGATTTGCTTAATGCCAACACTGCGCGAGTGTTCAATATTCAACGAAGAACTATTGAAACTGGAAAATGAAGAAATTGTAAAAATGGAAGCCATTGATAAAATACTGCATGAAGGAATCACTATTATTTTGACGGGAAAGTTGAGATCAAAACTGGATTGTTTAGAAAAAAAAATATCTAAAACTGCTGGTTTAGAAAAGACACTATATGCGTGTGTAAACTGTCGGGTAATTTTAAGGCGTAATTTGGATGTAGAGAAAGGTTTAGTTAATGGTGCAATGGGCAAAGTGGTGGATTTTGTGAATTATCAGAAAAAAGAAGGAATTGAATTTTTAAAAATTAAATTTGATCAGATTGATGAAGTTAAAGAAACTGGTCGTTGTTCAGTTCGTTTTTTGCTTGTTAAAGATTTATAGGAAACAATTTCCATTTTCTCAGGCATATGCAGTGACTATTCATAAATCTCAAGGATTAAGTGTAGACAGTGCATTGGTGAACATTGGATCTACCGTATTTAGAGAGGGTATGGCATATGTTGCTTTGTCGCTAGTCAGAACATTATCTGGTTTGTTTTTGATTGATTTTGATGAGACAAAGGTTACTGCAGATGCAAACTGTGTAAAAGAGTATAATAGGTTAAGAAGGGTGTATGCTCCAAATTTAGGTCAATATCCTGTATTTGAAAAGCGTGTGGTTGGTCGAAAAAAAGAGGGTTAGAGAATATCTGTTCTGAAGGTGTCAAGAAAAGAAAAGAACAAAATAATGTTGTGATTGCAGGTAAAAAGAAATTGGACACTGTTGGAGAGATTGTTGGTTATCAGTTTGAAAATAGTTCTGGTGTCAACTGCTATGCTAATGTAGTGGTCAATGTTGTTTTTTATCTTGAAGGTTTGCATGAGCAAATTATGGAGAATCAGCAAACAAGATTTTGTTCTCTGTTGCATTCTGTTTATGAAAAATTGACAACAGATAGAAGTAAAATACAATCTGTTTCAGATGTTCGTAGTCTTTTGGATGTGTGTTCTGGTTCTTCACAATTTACACAAAATATCCAACAAGATGCTCAGGAATTTTTAATGTATATGCTTACCATTTTTGAAAATGAAGGTGTAGAAATAGAAAATATTTTTGGCCTTTCTTACAAATGGGAGCATTATTGTGAAAATTGCATGTATACATGTAGCACCAATGTAGACACTGAGAGATTTCTGTATTTAACATTACCAGACTGTAAAGCAGTGTCTTTCAATAAATTAGTTAAAGGTGCAATTCAAAACATGGAGTGTAGCCAATGTAAATCAGAAATGTCATCCACATTATTCTTAACAAAATATGGAAAATACATAATTTTAATGATGCAACGTTGTACAGCTGACGGAAGAAAATTGGATACTTTAATAAAGCAATTTGTAGCAGTACAACTATCAATATCAGGAAGGACTTTTGTAGCAATTGCAATAATTTTCCATGATGGTCCTTCCACCACATCTGGACATTACACTGCCTATCTAAAATGTGACAAAGGCTGGACACTTTGTAATGATGCCCAGTTGGTTTTCAAACAACGTTTGCCTAGTGAATTACCAAATTCCTACCTAATATTTTTAAAGCCAAAGTTTTAGGAAGATAATTCACTCTCTGAGGAATTTATTATTATAATTTATTAGGACTGCCATTGGACAATTTACATAAAGAAGGAGTGCAAAAATACCATTTGGCCTCAAGGAAAGGTATATTTTTGAATTCTGGACTTTTTGGTGGTCATTCATTCGGTGATTATTTTAATGCGGCAACATTTATAGTTTTTATAAGTTAAAGTTATAAAATGTTGTAATCTGTAAGCATTTCATATATGTGTGATTTGTATTTTCTGATATTTTACTGAGAATAGTATGTTGTTTTTTTTTTTAACAATCTTTCTGATTGTTCTTTTTTTTGCCCGCTGTTAAGTGATGAGTACGATTTAAATCACTATTTCTAGTGAAATTCAATATATTCTGAGAACAGCAAAAAAGGCAAACAAATTACTTTGTGGAAATTATGCTGTGTTGTAAAATATGTATTATTACATCTTATAATTTTGTTTTTCTTTTCTTTCACAGATCCAAATTTTAAAACAAGTAATTTATATGAATTTAGATTGCAATGAAAATATGAAAAAAAGTATACCATTTTTTATTCCTATTATTGTGAAGGTAAGTTTAACTAAGTCTCAATATGCAGAATGACGAGGTCTGCAAGAAGCTACAAAGTTGAAACACGTTTCTAAAAACACTCTGTTTATACCTATGTAGTTTTGAAATCTGACCATAATCAGACATCATGTGACCTGCAAAAAAAGAGATTTGAGGGGTTCATAATATTTCCCATTGTACCTATTGAAGGACCGCAATCATTCTTCTTTGAGCATCTTTGCAGAAAAAACTCTGTGCTTACCTTCTATCATTCGCAAGGAATTTTAAAACCGGAAATATGTCACTTTTTGTAACATAGTTATTGCGCAAGAAAGTCTTTTATATTTACAAAGAGAGGAAAAGGCCCTCTGTGTACTTTTTCTACTCCATGTAAATACAACCTCAATATGCACAACACTTTGCGTTGAAAGGGTGTTCTATAAGTGTTGTTGTGCATGATTGCACTGAATACTCATAGAACAAGACACATATCTAGATTTATCAGAAATCATAAATCTCGATATGTATGTGAATGCTGCACCATTCTAAAATTGGTGTAGGAAAGTACAATAAGGGAAATTATTTTTATTTCTCCACATTTTTATATCTTCAATGCATGCTAAAATGTTCAGCATACATTGAAGGAGAAAAATGCATTTTCTCATTGTTTTTGTGCAGGAAGGTGTGTCTTCCTGCAGAAAAACAAACAGCACATGACACAGATATACTTGCACTATGGTGCAAGGGTGCCTAATGTCACCACATGGCTGCAGTTTAAGCAGCCGTGCAGAGAGAAGCATAGATTTGCAACATATTAATGTACATATGTTGCATCCCTGTGCTTCGGAAGTACTACAGCACACTGTAGTTAAAGAGGTTACTGTGTGATGCTGCAGCACTTCCTCATAGTTCTGCACTTATACATTCACCATATGCTACTAATGCATTCATTCACTCAATTACGTACTACACATACATTCATCTAAACTTTCACACACTACAAAGAAATGTAGCTCTTTTTTTAAACCAGGAAAGTTAGTTCTTACAGGAACTTTTTTTTTCTTCTTTTATATATTTTTTTTGGTTTTTCTAACAATTTTGTGATTTTTTTGGTTTTTCTGGAAAAAACAAAACAGGAGGAACCAAACAATGAACTTCAGGGAACAAAAAAAAACTAGCAAATGTGACTTTCTTGCCGGCGGCAGATCAGATCGATCGACTGCTCACCGTAGCACAAAGTCGCATTGCACTTAGTGCAGAGCACTTTTAAATATTGAAATTGAGGACGGATGTCCAAGTTTTGGGCTGATGGATGCACTCTTGAAGTGCTCGGCTGCGATGAGGTGGAAGGCGCAGGAGCAGGAGTGTTTCTCATCCGTCGGCACTCTTCTCGTGCAAGATTGTTCAGATGAAGGGTCCTCAGGTGCTTCATCATACTTGCCGTGCTGCACGAGTATTTCTTGTTAGGATCCCCTCGCGACAGCACTCTTTTGCAAATCTTGCACGTGACCATTTGGCATTGGTCTTATTCTGCCCCTCGGGAAAAGTAAAAAATGTCCACACCACTGAAGAAAAACGTTCTTTGGGTGGTGCCTCCTCCAAAAATTCATCCTCAGATGTATGAGGAGATGCAGGTGATGCCTGCTGCCCTGAAGCCATTCTTAGTTGAAAAAAGTTAGAGCTAAGTGTAAACTTAGTCTAAAAAATCTTCTTCTCTGCAAAGAGATGCTCCTCCAAAGAAGGTCAAAGAAGAATGATTGAATTGGGTGGGGTCTTTAAATAGTTAGAACAGGAAGTGTAATGAACCAATCAAAGCGCTTTTTTTGCAGGTCACATGGGATCCGCGCACCCTGCGCTTACGCAGCACGCACCCTGCGCTTACGCAGCACGCACCCAGCGCGCATCCGCGAAATTGAATTAAAAAAAATGTATAGGATTAGATGTAAAAATATATTAGTTTTAAGACTAGTTTAGAGTTTGTCTACAATTAATATTCACATGAAATACATATATGTGTTTTTAAATGTTAAATATTTTGCGGGATGCGCGCACCTACCGCGTCATAGACGCAGATGACGCATCGCGGAAGCGCGTAAACGTCGCGTTACGTACAAAGAACGTGTCACGTATAGGCTGGGAGTCGTGTACCAGTCGCATTGGAATCGCGCACTAAACACGTACCCGACGCATACCATGCGCGGATGCTATCGCGTAGGGATCGAGAACGGTGCGCGGATCCAAAAACATGGAAAAAATATATATAAAATAAAGTTTTGAACATATAGTTAAAAAAATATTTTGAAAAATATAAAAAAATATGTTTGAAAAACCATTAAATTCAAATAATATTTTTTAATTTTTAAAAGAATTAATTGAAAAAATAAGTTTAAAAAATGGTGATAAAAAAGTATTTTAAAAAAAACATAATTATTAAATTGACACACTGAATTTGAAAAATATACAAATCCAAATCAAAAATCATTAAACATGATATCTTCAGAGATAAGTTAAAGATAGGAATTAGCATTTAAAAAACCTTTGAAATTCACTGAAAAAACCATAGGTTTCATGCACGTTATAGTCAGGAATTGGCATTTAAAAAACCTTTGAAATTCACTGAAAAAACCAAAGATTTCAGGGGCGTTATAGTTAGCTGGACATTTCCCTCGTACAAAACCCTAGAAATGCCCCTGTTATAGTTAGTTCAGCTAACTATAACTTGCGCCCCCGCAATGCACTGCTGATGACGTCACATATTACATCACTCATGACATGGTCAGTGACATCCCTGATGACATCACTGATGACATCTCAAATGACATCACTGATGACATCACTGATGACATCATCCATGTGATAAATTAGTGCATCTTCTCACACCCTAATTTAACCTTTGATACACCAACTCAAAATTTCAGACAGCCATTTTGAAAACCATAGATACTCCAATACCAATAACTACATACCCACTCATTAACTCTTAGGTCTATATACACCTTCACTCACTCACCTGTACAGTCACTCATACTTACAGTCACTCCGTACAAGACTATCATATGCATTTATACACCTATATAGACACTCACACACTGCCAATCATCCATTGAGGTAATGACACACCTAGTCAGTCATGCAAGTAATTAAACACAGTCGAATTTACTCACCTATACAGTTAAACACACTCAAGTTCACTTACTCATAATAGTACCACATTCTTACACTCTTATACAATCATTGATACAAGCACACACTCATCCATACAGCCACTCTCACAATCACACACTCTCACATATACCCACTTATATACTCTTACACACATATATACTGCCTTTCACATATGTAGTTAGTCACACATGTACCACTGAGATATACATTCAATCCCTAACACACCCATACATACACTCACCCAACCATACAGTTCATCACAGATGCACTCTTAAAACCATGCACCCATAGCATCACCCACTCACACATCTATGCATAGAGTCATATACACCCTACCCACACAAACACTAAGGCACCCATACAGATACTCAGACAACCAATCAATAACCCATATAGACACTCATATAGGTATTCACAAAACCATGCAGCCACTTATACACCTACACACAGACATACACAAACACATACAGACATTCACAGAGTTTAGTCATTAGTCTGCAGTAAGATACATTTAATGACTCACTTATAGAGTCAGTTACGCACCTAGAAAATCATCCATTCACACACTTGTACACCCACTCATTTTTCCACAGGTTCTTTCACTATAAATATATAAAACATATTTAAACTTTACAGAAACACACAGTCACTGGATGACGTCATCAGTGATGTCATCAGTGATGTCATTTGAGATGTCATCAGTGATGTCACTGACCATGTCATGAGTGATGTAATATGTGACGTCATCAGCAGTGCATCGCGGGGGCGCAAGTTATAGTTAGCTGAACTAACTATAACAGGGGAATTTCTAGGGTTTTGTACGAGGGAAATGTCCAGCTAACTAGAACACCCCTGAAACCTATGTTTTTTTCAGTGAATATATATATATATATAGCCCAAAAGAAATTACAACAGAAAATGGAAGAAACAGTAGTTGGGGACCATATGGAGGGGGTAGCAAGTAGCTCCATATCTGTTTTGAATCTCACAGATATTCAGTTGAGCCAAGCCGATATTAAAATCCTTCATTTGGGCTTGTCCTATAGTCCAGTTAGCAACTTCAGTTACTCCAAGACACGAATAGATTTATATAAGTTCATTCGTAAGCTGAAATTGAGGAAGTACTTTCGGCTTAATCCTCCAGCACTACGACCCCAACCATTGCCTATGGATACTCAATTTCATGGACTCAGAGCCAGTGATTTTCAATTATTACAAGATCTTCAACAACTGCATACTGAGGACTCTGGCTCCAGGCGTACTAATGATGAATTAATTCCTAATGTGTCTGGTCTTACCAAATTCAAGTCCAAATCAACGTTTTCTCCTCTAATGCTGCATGACAATCTAGACATCTTTCATGAATTATCTGTAGCTGGTATGAAAAAACTGTATGCATCCACGCTTGGGGAAAAAAGGCAATACACCGCTCAGAACACTTGGTATGTTCAGTTGGTCAAAAAACTACAGGCAAACAACAACATCGTTGTCCGCCAATCAGACAAAGGCGGTAATGTGGTATTGTGGCCTCGTCAACTCTATCAGGATGAAGCCTTTAGCCAACTGAATGATCCCTTGTGTTATAAAAGGTGTGAGGCAGCAACAATGAGGAAAGCACAGAATGACTTCTATGCACGTTTGGTTGCTTGGAGAAGTACCGGACTTTTGAGCCAGGATGAATTCAAGTACCTCAAAAATGAGTATCCAGTCACTCCGGTGATTTATTTCATCCCCAAAGTGCACAAGGATCCCGTTAAGCCTCCTGGCAGGCCTATCATCTCAGCCTGTGGGGGTTTATTGGAGAATACATCTGTGTATATTGATAATTTCTTGCAGGAGCATGTTCAAACCCTACCTTCATTTGTGCAGGATACAGGTGATTTTCTAAGAAAGATCGCAGACACTCCTTGGGACTCTATGTGTTGGTTGATTACACTTGATGTATCAGCGTTGTATACAAGTATACATCATTCTGATGGCTTGAAAGCTATTGCACACTATCTAGGGAATAGACCCATCATGCTAGCCAATCACAATAAGATGTTACTTGATATGATTTCATTTTGCTTGAACAATAATTTCTTCATGTTTGGAAATCAATATTTCCAACAGGTCAGGGGTGTAGCCATGGGGGCCTGTTTTTCTCCCAGCTATGCCTGTTTGCATATGGGCTGCTGGGAGGAGCAGGTCCTTTTTGGTCAACACCATGACACATTTTCCAGACATGTAACGGTATGGCTCCGCTATATCGATGACATCTTTTTGATATGGCGGGGTACCAAACAGGCAGCTCTTGATTTCATTAGTGTACTCAATATCAACACTCTCAACCTGTGCTTTACATCCAACATAAGCCAGGAGTCGGTGTGCTTCCTAGATGTGGAGATCGTGGCAGGCAATGGTAAGTTGCTAACGCGACTATTTAGGAAGCCCACTGCGGGTAACACAGTGTTACATGCCTCAAGTCATCATCCGGCCCATCTTATACGCAGCATACCCTATAGGGAGATGTTGCGTATAAGGCGGATTTGCAGCACTGATTCAGAATGTGTTATTGCTCAACAAGCAAGTAAAGCACGTTTTTTGCAAAGGGGCTACACTGTTGCGATGGTTGACAATGCAATTCAAAAAGCCAATCGCATCCCACGGAGTGAGGCCTTAAAGAAGTCTATACCCATCGAAACGAGCTCACCTACTAACCAACCGATTAGATTAATTGTGACCTATAATCGTCAACATCAGGCTCTACGCAAAGTATTTAAGAAAAATTGGAGCCTTGTCTGTAATGACCCTGTCGTTGGGGATCTGATGTCAGCTAGTCCGGTCATTACATTCAGAAAAGCTCGGTCGATGAAGGATGCGCTAGTTAAATCCAGTCCTTTAAATTCAGTAACTAGAACATGGCTGCAAACTTGTAAGGGCTTCAAACGCTGTTCCAGTTGTAAAGCGTGCAGACATGGGGCTAACAAAATGGAATATTGTATTCCGTTCTGTGACATTCCTCGCCCCATAAACAAATTCCTTTCTTGCAGAACTGACTTTGCGGTGTATGTGTTGGAGTGTCCGTGTGGCCTGCAATATGTTGGTAGTACAAGTTGCAGGTTCACAAGCGGATACTCCAGCACATACGGGCCATTGATGGCAGTGATCCCGCATATCCTGTTGCACGCCACTTTAAGGAGTGTCACGATAACAAAAGGGAACTCCTTAGGTTTTTGTCATCGATTCTGTGCCCCCGCTGAGACGAGGTGGCAATCGTGAGGCTCGCCTACGAGCGCTAGAAACCCGCTATATTCTAGAATTGGACTCTAAGACCCCTGCGGGTCTTAATGCTAGCGAAGACTTTTTCACCTGTCTATAATTTTACCATTTTCTCATCTACTTTTCCTTAAGTTTTAAAGATGCCAAAACATTTTCCATTGATGTATAGCCTCCATAACTTTTTTAGTATACAATAAGAATGATAGATTTTGTAACAGCACCTTATAGTTCTTTAAGATTGATTTTAATTTAGCACAATACCTGTGCACACTGTATACTTGCACTATCTTGATTGGCGCTCTGATGTAGACAGGATATTGTACATTGAGGATGGTTATTTATATCGCATATGCCCATTGATTATGTATATAATTAGGATTTACCCACTTGGGTTTTATTTGCACACATTGCGTCTTTTGCACGGCAGACTGCGTTGTTGCACAAGCAGGTGTTCATTTTTTTTCATACAAAGCATTTACAGCTTGCTTTAAACTGTCACTGTCCTGAGGTTTGTACCTTTAAATTTGATTGCACCTTATATCAGTGCTTCTTTTTTTTAAGGATTATGGTACCAATTGGTGAGCGTATTTTGTAATTTTTATGTATTTTACAGAAAGTGAATTACGAATAGCCTTGTACAAAAATGTTCAAAACGTTTATTGTATTTTTTAATGTCTATCACGCCAATTATGCGTCAGCCAATCAAGTTTGTTATACCTTGCACTTGCACTTTAAATTTCCCCTGCATAGCCTCAGGCGTCAGGTGATCAAGGCCTTCCGTAGGCTGAAACGCGTCATGCAGGCATTGCTGTTCTAATGATAATAAATTAAATTTCTCACCCGCATCCTGGGTCAGCGTTCGTTTGTTCCTGGTCTCCTTTGGATTTGAGGCGCACAGGAGCGCTTGAAACGAAAAACTCCGTAATATATATATATATATATATATATATATATATATATATATATATATATATATATATATATATATTAGAAAAGAGAGTTGCCTCCAAGGATGAAGCCACACCACGGCAAGTTGAAACCTTTATTTGCGGATTGCAGGACAAACAAACCATCTGCTCCATAGCAAAAGTCTCGAGCCAAACGCGATTCGAGCATCAAACCGCTCTTGTTCACTGGCAGGCAGGGGAAAGGCAGCACACGCACCACCTGCGCAGAATTAAATATCCCGCCCCAGTGGGCGTCTGCGCTAAGCATGCTGGTAGTTGTGGTGCAAAGTCAATATTAGTCAATGTTACCCCCAGTGGGTTGCATAGCTCGCCCCCAAATATTTGCAATAATTACCCAAGTGGGCTGCTTGAAGCAATTTGGGCTGCCATCCTGCCCATACACCATCCACAAAGCGGACTCGCCGTCCCCACAACGTCTTTGATTCTTGTCGTTGAAGGCCCGCCATGATAGCAGTGGGGCTCCCCCGCGGCGGGGCACGCCGCATAACATTAGAAAAGAGAGTTGCCTCCAAGGATGAAGCCACACCACGGCAAGTTGAAACCTTTATTTGCGGATTGCAGGACAAACAAACCATCTGCTCCATAGCAAAAGTCTCGAGCCAAACGCGTTTCGAGCGTCAAACCGCTCTTGTTCACTGGCAGGCAGGGGAAAGGCAGCACACGCACCACCTGCGCAGAATTAAATATCCCGCCCCAGTGGGCGTCTGCGCTAAGCATGCTGGTAGTTGTGGTGCAAAGTCAATGTTAGTCAATGTTACCCCCAGTGGGTTGCATGCCTCGCCCCCAAATATTTGCAATAATTACCCAAGTGGGCTGCTTGAAGCAATTTGGGCTGCCATCCTGCCCATACACCATCCACAAAGCGGACTCGCCGTCCCCACAACGTCTTTGATTCTTGTCGTTGAAGGCCCGCCATGATAGCAGTGGGGCTCCCCCGCGGCGGGGCACGCCGCATAACATTAGAAAAGAGAGTTGCCTCCAAGGATGAAGCCACACCACGGCAAGTTGAAACCTTTATTTGCGGATTGCAGGACAAACAAACCATCTGCTCCATAGCAAAAGTCTCGAGCCAAACGCGTTTCGAGCGTCAAACCGCTCTTGTTCACTGGCAGGCAGGGGAAAGGCAGCACACGCACCACCTGCGCAGAATTAAATATCCCGCCCCAGTGGGCGTCTGCGCTAAGCATGCTGGTAGTTGTGGTGCAAAGTCAATGTTAGTCAATGTTACCCCCAGTGGGTTGCATGCCTCGCCCCCAAATATTTGCAATAATTACCCAAGTGGGCTGCTTGAAGCAATTTGGGCTGCCATCCTGCCCATACACCATCCACAAAGCGGACTCGCCGTCCCCACAACGTCTTTGATTCTTGTCGTTGAAGGCCCGCCATGATAGCAGTGGGGCTCCCCCGCGGCGGGGCACGCCGCATAACATTAGAAAAGAGAGTTGCCTCCAAGGATGAAGCCACACCACGGCAAGTTGAAACCTTTATTTGCGGATTGCAGGACAAACAAACCATCTGCTCCATAGCAAAAGTCTCGAGCCAAACGCGTTTCGAGCGTCAAACCGCTCTTGTTCACTGGCAGGCAGGGGAAAGGCAGCACACGCACCACCTGCGCAGAATTAAATATCCTGCCCCAGTGGGCGTCTGCGCTAAGCATGCTGGTAGTTGTGGTGCAAAGTCAATGTTAGTCAATGTTACCCCCAGTGGGTTGCATGCCTCGCCCCCAAATATTTGCAATAATTACCCAAGTGGGCTGCTTGAAGCAATTTGGGCTACCATCCTGCCCATACACCATCCACAAAGCGGACTCGCCGTCCCCACAACGTCTTTGATTCTTGTCGTTGAAGGCCCGCCATGATAGCAGTGGGGCTCCCCCGCGGCGGGGCACGCCGCATAACATTAGAAAAGAGAGTTGCCTCCAAGGATGAAGCCACACCACGGCAAGTTGAAACCTTTATTTGCGGATTGCAGGACAAACAAACCATCTGCTCCATAGCAAAAGTCTCGAGCCAAACGCGTTTCGAGCGTCAAACCGCTCTTGTTCACTGGCAGGCAGGGGAAAGGCAGCACACGCACCACCTGCGCAGAATTAAATATCCCGCCCCAGTGGGCGTCTGCGCTAAGCATGCTGGTAGTTGTGGTGCAAAGTCAATGTTAGTCAATGTTACCCCCAGTGGGTTGCATGCCTCGCCCCCAAATATTTGCAATAATTACCCAAGTGGGCTGCTTGAAGCAATTTGGGCTGCCATCCTGCCCATACACCATCCACAAAGCGGACTCGCCGTCCCCACAACGTCTTTGATTCTTGTCGTTGAAGGCCCGCCATGATAGCAGTGGGGCTCCCCCGCGGCGGGGCACGCCGCATAACATTAGAAAAGAGAGTTGCCTCCAAGGATGAAGCCACACCACGGCAAGTTGAAACCTTTATTTGCGGATTGCAGGACAAACAAACCATCTGCTCCATAGCAAAAGTCTCGAGCCAAACGCGTTTCGAGCGTCAAACCGCTCTTGTTCACTGGCAGGCAGGGGAAAGGCAGCACACGCACCACCTGCGCAGAATTAAATATCCCGCCCCAGTGGGCGTCTGCGCTAAGCATGCTGGTAGTTGTGGTGCAAAGTCAATGTTAGTCAATGTTACCCCCAGTGGGTTGCATGCCTCGCCCCCAAATATTTGCAATAATTACCCAAGTGGGCTGCTTGAAGCAATTTGGGCTGCCATCCTGCCCATACACCATCCACAAAGCGGACTCGCCGTCCCCACAACGTCTTTGATTCTTGTCGTTGAAGGCCCGCCATGATAGCAGTGGGGCTCCCCCGCGGCGGGGCACGCCGCATAACATTAGAAAAGAGAGTTGCCTCCAAGGATGAAGCCACACCACGGCAAGTTGAAACCTTTATTTGCGGATTGCAGGACAAACAAACCATCTGCTCCATAGCAAAAGTCTCGAGCCAAACGCGTTTCGAGCGTCAAACCGCTCTTGTTCACTGGCAGGCAGGGGAAAGGCAGCACACGCACCACCTGCGCAGAATTAAATATCCTGCCCCAGTGGGCGTCTGCGCTAAGCATGCTGGTAGTTGTGGTGCAAAGTCAATGTTAGTCAATGTTACCCCCAGTGGGTTGCATGCCTCGCCCCCAAATATTTGCAATAATTACCCAAGTGGGCTGCTTGAAGCAATTTGGGCTACCATCCTGCCCATACACCATCCACAAAGCGGACTCGCCGTCCCCACAACGTCTTTGATTCTTGTCGTTGAAGGCCCGCCATGATAGCAGTGGGGCTCCCCCGCGGCGGGGCACGCCGCATAACATTAGAAAAGAGAGTTGCCTCCAAGGATGAAGCCACACCACGGCAAGTTGAAACCTTTATTTGCGGATTGCAGGACAAACAAACCATCTGCTCCATAGCAAAAGTCTCGAGCCAAACGCGTTTCGAGCGTCAAACCGCTCTTGTTCACTGGCAGGCAGGGGAAAGGCAGCACACGCACCACCTGCGCAGAATTAAATATCCCGCCCCAGTGGGCGTCTGCGCTAAGCATGCTGGTAGTTGTGGTGCAAAGTCAATGTTAGTCAATGTTACCCCCAGTGGGTTGCATGCCTCGCCCCCAAATATTTGCAATAATTACCCAAGTGGGCTGCTTGAAGCAATTTGGGCTGCCATCCTGCCCATACACCATCCACAAAGCGGACTCGCCGTCCCCACAACGTCTTTGATTCTTGTCGTTGAAGGCCCGCCATGATAGCAGTGGGGCTCCCCCGCGGCGGGGCACGCCGCATAACATTAGAAAAGAGAGTTGCCTCCAAGGATGAAGCCACACCACGGCAAGTTGAAACCTTTATTTGCGGATTGCAGGACAAACAAACCATCTGCTCCATAGCAAAAGTCTCGAGCCAAACGCGTTTCGAGCGTCAAACCGCTCTTGTTCACTGGCAGGCAGGGGAAAGGCAGCACACGCACCACCTGCGCAGAATTAAATATCCCGCCCCAGTGGGCGTCTGCGCTAAGCATGCTGGTAGTTGTGGTGCAAAGTCAATGTTAGTCAATGTTACCCCCAGTGGGTTGCATGCCTCGCCCCCAAATATTTGCAATAATTACCCAAGTGGGCTGCTTGAAGCAATTTGGGCTGCCATCCTGCCCATACACCATCCACAAAGCGGACTCGCCGTCCCCACAACGTCTTTGATTCTTGTCGTTGAAGGCCCGCCATGATAGCAGTGGGGCTCCCCCGCGGCGGGGCACGCCGCATAACATTAGAAAAGAGAGTTGCCTCCAAGGATGAAGCCACACCACGGCAAGTTGAAACCTTTATTTGCGGATTGCAGGACAAACAAACCATCTGCTCCATAGCAAAAGTCTCGAGCCAAACGCGTTTCGAGCGTCAAACCGCTCTTGTTCACTGGCAGGCAGGGGAAAGGCAGCACACGCACCACCTGCGCAGAATTAAATATCCTGCCCCAGTGGGCGTCTGCGCTAAGCATGCTGGTAGTTGTGGTGCAAAGTCAATGTTAGTCAATGTTACCCCCAGTGGGTTGCATGCCTCGCCCCCAAATATTTGCAATAATTACCCAAGTGGGCTGCTTGAAGCAATTTGGGCTACCATCCTGCCCATACACCATCCACAAAGCGGACTCGCCGTCCCCACAACGTCTTTGATTCTTGTCGTTGAAGGCCCGCCATGATAGCAGTGGGGCTCCCCCGCGGCGGGGCACGCCGCATAACATTAGAAAAGAGAGTTGCCTCCAAGGATGAAGCCACACCACGGCAAGTTGAAACCTTTATTTGCGGATTGCAGGACAAACAAACCATCTGCTCCATAGCAAAAGTCTCGAGCCAAACGCGTTTCGAGCGTCAAACCGCTCTTGTTCACTGGCAGGCAGGGGAAAGGCAGCACACGCACCACCTGCGCAGAATTAAATATCCCGCCCCAGTGGGCGTCTGCGCTAAGCATGCTGGTAGTTGTGGTGCAAAGTCAATGTTAGTCAATGTTACCCCCAGTGGGTTGCATGCCTCGCCCCCAAATATTTGCAATAATTACCCAAGTGGGCTGCTTGAAGCAATTTGGGCTGCCATCCTGCCCATACACCATCCACAAAGCGGACTCGCCGTCCCCACAACGTCTTTGATTCTTGTCGTTGAAGGCCCGCCATGATAGCAGTGGGGCTCCCCCGCGGCGGGGCACGCCGCATAACATTAGAAAAGAGAGTTGCCTCCAAGGATGAAGCCACACCACGGCAAGTTGAAACCTTTATTTGCGGATTGCAGGACAAACAAACCATCTGCTCCATAGCAAAAGTCTCGAGCCAAACGCGTTTCGAGCGTCAAACCGCTCTTGTTCACTGGCAGGCAGGGGAAAGGCAGCACACGCACCACCTGCGCAGAATTAAATATCCCGCCCCAGTGGGCGTCTGCGCTAAGCATGCTGGTAGTTGTGGTGCAAAGTCAATGTTAGTCAATGTTACCCCCAGTGGGTTGCATGCCTCGCCCCCAAATATTTGCAATAATTACCCAAGTGGGCTGCTTGAAGCAATTTGGGCTGCCATCCTGCCCATACACCATCCACAAAGCGGACTCGCCGTCCCCACAACGTCTTTGATTCTTGTCGTTGAAGGCCCGCCATGATAGCAGTGGGGCTCCCCCGCGGCGGGGCACGCCGCATAACATTAGAAAAGAGAGTTGCCTCCAAGGATGAAGCCACACCACGGCAAGTTGAAACCTTTATTTGCGGATTGCAGGACAAACAAACCATCTGCTCCATAGCAAAAGTCTCGAGCCAAACGCGTTTCGAGCGTCAAACCGCTCTTGTTCACTGGCAGGCAGGGGAAAGGCAGCACACGCACCACCTGCGCAGAATTAAATATCCTGCCCCAGTGGGCGTCTGCGCTAAGCATGCTGGTAGTTGTGGTGCAAAGTCAATGTTAGTCAATGTTACCCCCAGTGGGTTGCATGCCTCGCCCCCAAATATTTGCAATAATTACCCAAGTGGGCTGCTTGAAGCAATTTGGGCTACCATCCTGCCCATACACCATCCACAAAGCGGACTCGCCGTCCCCACAACGTCTTTGATTCTTGTCGTTGAAGGCCCGCCATGATAGCAGTGGGGCTCCCCCGCGGCGGGGCACGCCGCATAACATTAGAAAAGAGAGTTGCCTCCAAGGATGAAGCCACACCACGGCAAGTTGAAACCTTTATTTGCGGATTGCAGGACAAACAAACCATCTGCTCCATAGCAAAAGTCTCGAGCCAAACGCGTTTCGAGCGTCAAACCGCTCTTGTTCACTGGCAGGCAGGGGAAAGGCAGCACACGCACCACCTGCGCAGAATTAAATATCCCGCCCCAGTGGGCGTCTGCGCTAAGCATGCTGGTAGGTGTGGTTTGGACGAAAGGAGGCCTGGCAGCGGGGCGTGCTATTAACAACGATGGCAGTTTCTGGACTTATCTTCACCCACTGGGGATGATGTTGCAGAAGTTAGCGGTATCCACAGGGGTTCAAGAATCGCCTTAAGTCCTTGGCAACTATTTTGTGGACTACTGTATCCAAGATGCTGTGCGCCCACAGGGGCGGGACTATTAATGAAATAAATATGGCGTATGACACCGCTGCTTGTGCATCTTTATGTTCAGCCACTGATGAAGAGCGAATTGGATGCTCGAAACGCGTCTGGCTACGTATGGAGGTGGGAAGAGATTCTGTCACCGTTGCTGCCTGCTGTGGTGTGCGTTTACTCCTTTCGGTGTGATGTTTTCATCGAGGCACCCTCATGGTTTTTTATATATATATATATATATATATATATATATATATATATATATATATATATATATATATATATATATATATATATATATATATATATCCGAAAATCCTGTGAGCTTTTCCCCACCAAGAAAATGACTCGCACACCAGGGTACGTGTAAACAAAAGATGTATTATTGGTGACGCGTTTCGACCAGAAAGGTCTTCTTCACAAGCCTGGCTTGTGAAGAAGACCTTTCTGGAATCTCCACAGAGGGCTCCAATTCCGGACGGGTCCCCTATTGGTCTCACTCAATGCCGACGACACCATACTGTATGTTAGAGAGCCTCAACTGAACCTGGCTCCTCTGATACGTGAAATACTTCGCTTTGGTCGTCATTACGGGCTGGGTATCAATTGGCATAAGTCCATAATCTTCCCATTGACCAGCGGCACTTCTCCTTGGCAGTGCGAGTATCTGCTGGAGTGGTGCTCAGACTCTGTAAGATATTTGGGCATATACATCCATCTGAACACAGAAGAGATTATTCGTCTTAATTATGGCTGCGCGATTGCGAAGATTGAATTGCAGGTGGACAAATGGCTACGGCTTCCGCTATCTAAGGCGGCCAGAATCACCATTATAACAAGCATTTGCAATGCAATAGGTTCGCATTTATAAGAGTTTGAGCTATTGGCATTGTAAAATTACAATGCCTTTTATTTATGTTTTGGTTTTAAAACAAATAAAAGGCATTGTCATTTACAATGTCAGTAGCATAAACTCGCATAAAAGCAGTGTGCGGCGTGCAGCAGTGTGCGGCGTGCAGCAGTGTGTGGCGTGCAGCAGTGTGTGGCGTGCAGCGGCATGCAGCAGTGTGTGGCGTGCAGCAGTGTGCGGCGTGCAGCAGTGTGTGGCGTGCAGCAGTGTGAGGCGTGCAGTAACAACACAAAATAAAGCATGCCAAGACTGACTGACAGAAAAAAGTAAACAACCACAAATGCGTATTGTGAAAAGTGTGGATGAGCACATACAAAACACACACGTTGGCCAACACTTACAAGATCTTAGAAAGATCCGTTGAACCTCCCCTGCACATTTGAGACACGCCCAATAGATATGGACCTATTCGGGAAATGACCTGGGGCTTTGACAGTTACACTCTGCAGCATTACCAACACAGCGCTACTCACACAATATGCGTGCCACTCAATGTGAAGAGTGACAGCCAAGGAACTGGAGGCGCTGGGAACTATAGTTGAGCGCCTTGTGACTTCAGGCTCACAGGGTTCCAGGTCCATTACTCCTCCCTCCTTAGAGTGCAATTTGACAGTGTGTCAGTATTACAGTGAAGCCTTCCATTGTCAGGGTAGATAGGAGGGCGAGTTGTGGTAGACTTTAGAGGTATTTGATAAGGGAGTTAGTTGATGGTAAGGTTATGTGCTCAATGCCAGGATGGATGGTGACTTAAGCAGAATGATACATAACAAGCATTTACAATGCAATGGTCTCGGCATTGTTAAAGTTAGAGCTATTGGCATTGCTCATTACATTATTTTTGTTTATGTTTTTGTTTTTAAAACATTTAACCCCTTCAGCGCGGCGCGGATTCCCGCGCCACGCTGAAGGTTCGTTGCGCGGGCGGGCTCATGACGGAACGGTTCCGTCATGAGCACAGCCCAACCGACGCTCATGACGGAACCGTTCCGTCATGAGCGTCGAAGGGGTTAAAGAAACGGCATTGTTATTTACAATGTCAATAGCTTAATCTCACCAAAACCCCACTGTGACATTGCCAGCCGTAGAGAGAGGCCGTGCTTTACATAAAATACACACTGTGACTGCCAGTCTAAGGGAGAGGCCCCACTTCACACCAAAAACACACTGTGACGCTTCCAGCCCCAGAGAGAGGCCATGCTTTACACCAAATACACATCACGGCAGTGCCAGCTGCAGGGAGAGGCCGTGCTTCACAGCAGATACACACCGTGGCACTGCCAGCTGCAGGGAGAGGCCGTGCTTTACTAAGCCCTTGTACTAGCGGAGATAAAGGTGATTAAAGGTGTCACTGCCTACGTGACGTAGATGTCTCAGACGGGTCGGCGGTGGCTGTCAACCGCTATTTAGAAGGGCGATATATGCAGAAGAAACGTCGAGACGAATACAAACTGGGGCGACAGATATGACCGACAAACCAGTCACAAGTCTCTTAACGATTCGCGAGGACACAAGGGTGGGGCTTGGCAGACTCTACACGAACGTTACAGACCCAGGATTGCTAACCTTCTTTTGCCCCGAAGATCTTGCCGCATACTAACCCCCCCGACGGTCCAGTACGCAGAGTAAAACTATGTGTAAGGGGCGTCGCCGTTAGCGTCACTGAGGAGGAGACTAGGACACACAGAGCCTCCTTGGGCGGGGCCACCCACGTGATCGCTTTGGCACGATGCCGTATGAAAGGGAGAGGCGGGGTGGCTGTCGTGTTGAGTCTACTATAACTAATCGGTACTAAAGCGTCATTGAGGTGGGCGCGGTTACGCGCTTGGTAGTAGAGGTTAAGAAAACAGAACGGAAGCGCACTTTTCAAGACTTGTGGTGTGTGTTGTATGTGTAACTAATGTAAGTCCAGGACTTCACTAAAATACCCCACATTTCACTACATACAAGACATGGGTGGATAATTATGAAGGTCTGTTATAATATGTATTTAATATATTAGTAACAAAATAAATCATTATACAATGACTGACAAACATATTCAATTTAGTTGATGTAATGACGAGAGACAACGTGTTTCACTGTTTCTCATGCCCAGCTCTTCGGTCACCTGAGACCACTTAATAGAATGGTTGCCGAAATTCAGCTTTCCAATATGGCGGTGTCACTGGCGTTTTTATTCCCGGTACTATTTCCAAGCCTGGAAGTCTCTATTGCGCGAAATTATTGCAGCGCTTTTCACAAGCACTAATTAAATTGCATAAATTGAAATTCACATATATGGTTTTAGGGCAAGGGGATAGTAAGCGATGTGTTTCTAATCACAGGATCATATAGCGACGCACTCGTCACCCAGTTCAACAAGCACACCACCGCCTTTCTCCGAGGCAAAGCAGAAATGCCTCGGAGAAAGGCAGCAGCGGTTTCGGATTCCGGGGCGTGTTTTTCTTTTCTCTCCTCCAGCCATTGGCTGGAGGAGATAATTAGACTTCTTGAAAACAACACGCCCCCGAATCCGAAAAGGACGGGGCCTGTTTGGAGTGACAGACCTCTTCTCCAATGGCTGGCCAGCATTGAAGAGGCCAGCCAATGGAGAACAGGGGAGAAGAGGGGCGGGTTCAAGCCCCTCTTCTCCAAGTCATTAAATCTCGGATCGAGACTGCGCAAGCGCAGCCTTCGAGCCGAGACCTAAAAAGGCAGTGGGCCCTGCATTATAAGCACTTGCAACAAATCAAGCACTTAAACCGTGCATAATTGTGCTCCTCAGTAAAAACTAGTGACTTTTGAAAACACCTACATAAAACTCCATACTATCTGGGCACAGCCCTCCAGTAGGACAAAGCACAAATAATGACTTCGCCCATAGCCACAAATAAAACTATAGTGGACACAAAAAGTGAAAAAAAAATATTAAAATAGGAACATAAGTAAGGTGCACAGTTTTTGCAGATCAAAGACACCCATGTGTTTGGGATGTTCAACACCAACTTTTACAAAGCAGGGGGAATTCTGAACTCACAACCGATGGCTCTAAGCACATTTAACAATAACCATGCCATCCCAAACACCTTCTCATACACATTCAGTATACAGGCAAGCCATGACGACTCTCACCAACACCCAAGAATATATAGCGTGGAAAATGCTCATGTGTAGATAATCTGATCACACATACAAACACACGAGTATTCAGCATATTAGCCACAGTAAGACCAACGGTATAGAGAGTAAAGAAATGACATTTTATCGAGGTGCTGGTGCGAGACTCTTGTGGGAGAACTTACATGTCTGGCAGAAAGAGGCACACCATGGCTGAATAGGCACAACTGTCACCTCAGTCATCTTCAGTGTGCCTGCATCTAAGCAACTCCAGCCATAAAGCAGGACGCATGAGGCCAACTGAAGGGAGGAGGGGTGGGTAAGGAGTGATGAGCGCATGATAAACGGCAAAAGCACTTAGACACAGCGCTCTTAAATATTTCTAAAAGAAAAGTTATCTGGGAGAAAATGGCTTTATCATCGCACCTGGCAGAGGGCCTATGGCAAACGCTCCACAGACATGACCAGGCATTGCAGGTCACCTAAATGCCACCCAAAAAAAATAAAACTCCATATCTGCCTGGTTGTAATAAGGACAAAAGGACCAGATGATGGACGCAATGCTGAACAATGCAAACATTCTCCCCAGTCAGTTGTAATGGGAAGCATAACCATGCCCATGGGAACAACCGTATTCCAAAGGCGGTATCATTGAGGAGGAGTATTTATAAAAGGAGGGACTAATCAGATATAGAACACGGTTTTGCTTCAGTCTTTACTAAAACACATAGTACCTACCAAAGTATTATAGGTGATGATACACTTAATACCATATGTCTCATACTATTTAAGATTTCACTTCTGGTGGATTCCCTCAATCAAAAGCACTAACCGTACTTCTGCTGTGTTTCATCGTATACCCTACCTCCAATCTCTGAAACAGGAAGTGCCATCAGAAGAGGGCAGGGCTGGTGTGAGCTCGGAGGGTCCATTAAAACGGCGAAGGTGCATAATAAGGATTTAAATTGTATTTCTAAAAACAAGCGTATATACGCTGTAAGTGCGTCACGGCAGTACAGCTTGCACACGCAGCTACTACTCCTAAGTGAACATACAGTGCTACCATCTGACAGGAAAAACAAGAAATCGAGCCACTGTTCTTCAGCAACGCGCCAAACACAAGATACATTTCATTTATTGCGACTATTAAAAGAATAAATCCAGGGTGAAAAGCAATCCAAGCGGCGGAGAACGCCGTCACATACGTCTGATAAACACACATGATGTTTATAAACACAGCGACTCACAAAAAATGCATCAATTATTCAGTGCAGCAATTCAGACTGCCGGGGAATGAACAATACAATCAATTTGACTCGTAATGCATTAATCATGGACTTCGAAACTGCGCTTTCGGGTCTCTGCACTTCAGGCAGGTGGGTGGTTAATAGCCACAGGCATGAAGGCAGGAATCATGTCGTACTAATCGGACGATTCACCTTCTTTGTATCGGCGGTGTGTCTGACAAGAATCAGCAGTGCTGGGAAGGGAGGGGGCGCACACGTGCTGGATATAACACACATGATACTGAGAACGGAACACGTTCATGGGAGAAGAGTTTCGTTCTCCCTCTTAAGGTTCATTTTAATGTGTAGACTTTATCGGAGAGGAAGCACATTAAGAGGTATTTGGAGGGGGTAGATTTTGCCAGGTAAAGTTGCTTAGTCACTAAAATGTTCGTCAGAGGAAATCAAGTAGGACATGAGGAGTATGCAATAGCCAGCGAGGAAGAGCCATAAACAAGACAAGCCCGGCGGAGCGTGGCGCGCGTGCTTGGCGGGGGCGGGGGAGCGCATTCCAGGCGGGGGAGCGGATCCTTTGAAGTGCTCCCAAAAGCGGAGTGCATGGCGGCACGATGCGCGTGATTGTGGGCGTGATTGAGCGCGTGCTAGCCATGCAATACGCTTTTGGGAGCACTTTGAAAAGCCCTTTTACAATAGTCTCGCTTTGCGATCGCTTACGCGATAGCAAGGCGAGACCTAAAAATGATAGTACTTCCTACATTTTTGTATCTTTTTAATAATATCCCCATACCCCTCACTCAAAATTTCTTCGCCTCGCTGCGGGCTCATTTGATTAGATTGGTCTGGGGAGGGAAGCAGCCACGGGTCCGCTGGAAGATACTCATGCTTCCGCACAATAGAGGCGGACTTGGAATACCAGATTTGTATCTATATTATTTGGTTGCGCAGTGTGCCCAAGCCTATGCATGGTACCACGCAGACGCACGGATTCCATTTCTTCGCCCGGAAGCTGATTTTGTGCTCCTGGGCCGATTGGCCGCGGTGTTGCCTAAGGGCGTACCCAGAAGTCCAGTTGATATTCAAACGGTGTCTACCACGAGCTGGGCTTGGAGTAGGCTATTGCGCTACATGGATCAGCCTATCTTATACTCAACTTCTCTCCCGTTACCTAATGAGGGATGGCTTCCGATCACTGGCGAGAAACTTGTGCAACGCACTTTGACGAAGTTTGACATCACCAAGAATGGTGATCTATACCCGGGCGGGCACGTATTCTCGATGTCGGAGGAGGCGCGATTCAGTGATGCCACTTTCATGGACAGATTTATCCTTAATCGGCTGTATTGCACAGTCAGGTCGGGAATTAGGGGATTCCCCCTCGAACTGGCTTCCTTTGAGCCACTTACTCTCCTCATCGACACGGCCACAGGGGCACATCTTATTTCTAAACTGTACAAGCTATGTATTGCGCAGGTTCCCTGCACGGACGACAAACTACGACTGGCATAGGAGACTGACCTGGGTAGGCCCATCACGGATGAACAGTGGTCCGCTTGCTGTAAGGTCACCAAAAAGATATCCCTCAATAGCCGCCACAAACTCTTACACTACAGGTTTTTCCACAGAAGCTACATGACGCCGGCTAAACTTCACTCCATTGATCCCAAGCGGCCCCACACATGCTGGAAGTGTGCCTCCCCTCATGCTGACTTTGCCCATATGACCTGGACTTGTCCGAAATTGCAACCATACTGGGCGCAGATACACAAAATCATGGGGGACATGCTGGGGCTTACCCTGGTTCCTACCCCGGAAGTGGCGTTGCTGGGATACACGGTTAACTTTCCCAAGTCCGTGAGGAGGCTGGCGTCGCTGGGCTTTCTACTAGCAAAGCGAGAAATTGCTAAGCGCTAGGGTAGTGGGGCGGTTCCAGCAACTAATGCATGGCTTACTGATATGCCTTACTGTAGCACAAACAGCGAGATTTACTCCAGCCTTCTTTCTGCAACAGCTCGTCCCAAAGATATCTGGGGTCCCTACAGAACATATATCGCGAATATGCCGGGCGCCTCTCCCACACACTCTGACTCAGGAATTGTGCCCACAGGGGTAGGTTAGATTTGGCTGTGGGGCCTCTGTGTGAACGTGCGGGCCTCGGGGAGGTTGTGGTGCGACGGGTCCCCCTTGCCTTGGGTATGATTTCTGGGTGGCGCATGGGTTTGGCACTGCAGGATTTGAATGGCATGGCTCTTATGCAGGAGAGGGGCATGGTGGGGGTCAGTGATACATTGCATGCCCACATGGGAACTGAGGGGCTGGGTTGCTGCAACAAAGAACAGGAAATTGCCGCCTGGAGCCGGGCTTATCTATTGTTAACGGACACAGGAGTATTGCCATCGCACTGTTTGATTCACGCTCATGACAGTTGTAACAATTGCAGAGATCTCGTATTGATTTGTTTACAAAAGATAAATAAAGTTATTTTTTTTAAAAAGAAGACCTTTCTGGTCGAAAGGTGTCTCAAGTGACAGTGAACCACAACTATCAAAGGACCACATAGAAACAGTGACTCCCACAACAAGTTGAAACACACTAAAGACAATTATCTGATCCACCGAAAAAAAGGAAAGTAGACAGGGGGCGAGACACAAGACACTCACTGAATACTGTAGCCAAGGGGACACCCACTTCTAATATAGGAGCCCCCCACTGCCAGGCTCAAAAGAGACCACACCTAAAGTGGACTTGGAAATAAAGGATATAAAGGAAAGTCAATCTACAAATAAGGGAATAGAAAACGAAGCCAGAAGATTGCAATCTCGCAAACAATACAACTCCTCCAAGCCAATCATCCTCTAGTCGAACCTCCAGTGAAGTTATTTTGCCCAGGAGTGGGAGCAGCAGTGTCCAGCAGGAGCCAGTTCTTACAGCCTCAGAGAACACAAACCAACAGCAGAAAATGAAAAAATCAATACCGGTTGAGGCGGAAGGATACACATATGACACCAACGGCACCAGCTGGGTACTGCCAACTATACACCCTCAAGCCCAGGTGAGATTGAAGATCCGGACCTGTTACAACAAGGACAGGAAACAAGGAAACACCAGCAAGTCTTTAGTTCAAGTCCAAATTCTCTGATCTTCATGCCACGTAAAACATACGGTAATCCCCTTCAGGACAACTCAACTGTAAGTTTGGAGCTCACCAAGGACCAGGAGAAATTGCTGTCCTCCATAAACACGACTCTTACAGAAGCAATTAACGCCCTCACCTGGCAATCACACAAACTGGAAATCCAAATTGACATAATCCAAACAATAGCCTTAGCGATTGTAAAAGCCTCAACCAAACCAGACAACATAGAAAATGGGCTTAAAGTCAGGGAGTACCATTGCTCTGATATTGTAGACAAACTAATGACACTCCTGAAAGTCCTGTTAACAAGGATGAATGAGCTAAGGAACCTTAACTCGCCGGGTCAGCAAAACCCAGACAATGATACTATAGGATCAGTCGCCAAAGGCCTAGTCATTTCAAAAGGTCAAGTAGAACAATTTTAAAAGGCAGTAGGCAAGGAAGAGGTAACTAGAGACTCCTTCATTTCCAGTCAATGTCACCGCAACACAATCGCTATCCAAAAAGAATCCAACACTATAAGATCAAATTCAATAAAAGGTGGCAAATTTCAACCAAATATTCAACAAGGAGAACAAGCAAAGGTTGCCTCAAAACTCAAATTAGTAAAAAAACTGCCATGGGCCTCAAAGGCATCCGACTTGTCAATCACTGAGTTACCAACGACTCAGTAAACTATAAGTTCCTGTATGCAAGAAAACACAGCAAGTAAGCTATCAAGGCGTGCAAATAAAAGGTTAAAAAAAGCTGCAGAAATACCAAAAGATGACACAAATCAGAAGGAGCTGGGGACAGCACCCTCATGCCCCAGCAGAGCCATTAGCAAAGCTAACTCCTAATCAGGATGTGCTAGGAAAGAAGAAGTCATATCCAATCTTTACAAAGGCATCCAAACAAAGCAAACCTTTTGGAAAAGGGAACATAAAGGGAACTACCATATCCTCACAAGCCATAACCGCAGGGGCCAACCCCACAGTGCCTGAGTTGTTCTGGAACCAAAAAAGCGAGGTACATTACAGCAATCATGAAGAGCCCTCATAGGGAGGATTACAAACACCAACAGAAACCCAAATAAAAAGTTCTCCTCGTGATCAACTTGAAGAGAAATTTTACCCAAAAATCATTTACTTGCAGGACGCGAGGGAAAATAAACCAAATTCAGCTCATAGAAGCAACGCACGGAAGACCATATTTCACCCTCTGCATAAATCAAAGGGTAGGCATGATATACTAAACCGGGCAAACCTATTGAGGCTATTTCATCATTTACCTTCATTGACAGGAATAATAAGTGAAGATATGGTCAGTATACAATTTGTACCCAAAGAGAAAAAATAACAGCCAAGATGACACCATTGTAACATGGAAGAACCATTCCTCTTCAGAAATAGTCCTCCGGGAAAAAAAAAGCTTTGAAAACTGGGGCATAGAAATAGACGAGGTAAAGCAAGAAAAATATATACATACGTTAATCCAACAAACGGACTCTCGAAAAAGTCCAGAGAAGGGCAGAGAAAATTAGCAAAGTGTATTGAGAGGAACAACAAACATACAATTGTTTCAGAACTACAACAACTTGAGTATATCGGTAAGACCCCAGGAAGGAATGATCCAAAAAAAGTAACACATGAAGCATTTCAAAAATCTAAAAGGAGGGAGCAACATGACCAGATAGGCAGTGAGACAGTTTACGCCACTCACCATTCCTGACACCAAGGAGACTCCCCAAGAACAGCGTAACACAAAACAAACAATGGGCATCGAGATTGGAATTAAAAAAACCAATAAAGTTAATCTATCGGGCATTCCTGTAAAGTTGCCGGTATTCATAAGCACTCAAGCATGAATCGGCTAGGAAGATGTTGCAAGAAGGGGACATTGTATGCCTACAAGGAACCTGGGCAACAAAGCTCACGCATATGGAGGGTTTTGCTGGCATCCACAAACCAGCAACCAGATATCGACAGTATGGTAGACCATCTGGTGGAATCTCGATTTGCATAAAACATACAAAAGAACTTGCAACAAGAAAAATAAAAACGGACTCAAAAATGCTGCAGGCGCTCATAGTGGGAGAAAAAGAGGACAAGGAAGGAAGATCTTCACTGCTAATATATGTGTACCTCAATGCTCAGGGTCAGGCAAAATTAGAAACAAGATCCACAATCACCACAATAGAGGAAATTCTATGCACCTATCCATCTCCTGCCAAGGTGATCATGGGCAATTTTAATCTTCATTATCAATGAATGGAGACAAGTGGAACAACGCGTCTAACACACTCAGAAAAAAATGACTTTTTACAAAACTTCAACTTCATGTCTGCAGAGACATTGAATATAAATCAAAATTCAAACTCACCAGAAATTTTCACATATAATAACTGCACAACAATTGATTACATCTTCCTGTGTAACTATCCCAGTCAAAACATAGCTTATTTTGCAATGGCGATGCACAAAACAAGTGACCATGCAGTCCTCCAAGTGGATCTAAGTATCCATTGCAAACAACAAAAACAAGTTACCAACCTAGCCCATACCAGAGGCATCCACAATTACTCATTAATCAGGAGGATAAGATAGAATGAGCAAAAGGCTGCCATAATAGCATCATGGAAAAAAGAACAGGAATGCAAAAATAATAGTTTTAGCCTCGAATATACCATAGAAAATTGGGGCGTGTGGATTCTGGCCCTGAAAACTGCCTTTTTAGGAGGAGCAAGGAACAGTTCCCTAGCAAATAATCTACTCACTATGCAAACCTGGCAAGATAATTACTCATTAAGGGAACTAACCCAGAACTTTAAACGGGCAAAAAGGAATCACTTGAACACTGGTACACAAGTCACTGAGCATAAATGCAGAGAACTCAATGTGGAGCGTAAGCTTCTGATGTGGAATTTAAAACAGACGTACCTTGAGGAACAATGGATTAAGATCGATGAGTTATCCAAGCATCATTCTCACCGGCAGTTCTGGCACTATATTGCACAGATGGAAAATGACAAAGTGGATTGACACAACTCCGTCCCTGCCGAAGTATAGATAAGTCACGTAGCCACAATCTACATAGAAAATAAAAGGTGGGCTCAGCAGGCGAGTACGGAGGACTGCCTGGTCGAGAGTGCAGACGGCAAAGGTGTGCCAAGGACAGCGGCCGGAGGCAAAGATCAAGACGTTCCTGCCGTTCAGGAGATAATAAAAAAAGATATGAAAAGACGTGGCCCCTGGCCCCAACGGGCTCCTGGGAGGAATGTTCAGAGAATACCCGGCATATTGGGGAGGAGTTCTATCTACCTTATTCAATGAATGTCAACTGCAAGCTAATGTTCCGGAATCATGGTGTGGCTTATGCTTACAGCCTATATTTAAGAAAGGAGGCAACACAGAACCAAAAAAATTACAGATTGATTGCCCTTCTGGACATTGAAGGGAAAGCTTATGCTAGCACTCTATTGGCAGAGCTGAACAGATGGATTGAAGATAAAGAAATTCTCCCCCAAATCAAACCAGGTTTCGTAAAGGAGGTTCGACAATTGATAACATAGTGGCGCTATCTTATTTGAGCCAGCAAGCAAACATCTAAAATAAAATAACAGTCTTTGCTTGCTTTTTTCGACTACTCGGCTGCTTTTGTTGGGGTTTCTCGGCATAAGCTTTGGAATAAGCTAGGGAACTGGCAAATCCCAGCAGGCCTTTTGAACGCCCTCATCTCCCTATACAATAAAACCTGGATAAGAATCAAACTAGGAAAAAATACAATCTCGAAAAAGTGCTACACTGATCGTGGCATAAAACAGGGCTGCGTTCTTCCCTGACTCTCTTTAATTTATATACAGCAGATTTAGGGAAGACGCTTCAAAATGCCAACCTTGCAAGTCCTAAAATAGGCCCCAATAAGTTCCAAATATTGCAATAAGCAGATGACCTGGTAGTGATAAACCAGACCTAAATTGGCCTACAAAGGGGAATAGACGCTCTTAATACTGCCGAGACCAACAAATTGGTCATAAATCGCACAAGACCAAAGTGATGATCTTCAGGTGCTGTGCGAAGAAAGCATTACTCAAATGCAAAGTGGGCAACGAGACAATTTCCACTGCAAAAACATTAAATTATCTTGAAGAATGGCTCAGCGACTCTGAGAAAGTGACTTTACATCTACAAAACGAATTCAAAAACTCAGTCGACAATTTACGTTTTGTGCAACACTCCATAAGAAGCTACAGAGTCCAACGACAGTATCAATAAGAAGAGTCATACACTCTACAATAGGTCAATAGCGGTTTATGCACAGCAGGCATTTCCAGGCAAAATGGACAGCCTGCTTGAGAAATTACAATGTCAGGCGTATAAACGCATATTTAAGTTACTAAAGCTTGATTCGACTGGAGATCGGCCTGGTACAGCAAAACCATGAATGCCTAGGAACGCAGGCGAAATATTATTACCAAGTTCTGAAAGCACTCATTGGAAGCGTAAAGAACATGTTGAAACCCATCTCTGAATGGACAACCAACCCATGAAAAACTTACATGCAAAAAGCGGTAGAAATACTTGGCCTGGCAACACAAAACTGGGGCCAACAAGGGTTAGGCTACATGGCCATCAAAAATGCCCTGAATAAACAAATTCAGCAATTATCACAGGAAGCAGACTTATCAAACTATACAGCCGGACTGATTACATCATACAAAGAGCATAAAATACAGCCTTACCTGAAGCAAGCATAGGGGAGGAAGGCACTAATAAATATTCAATGGGCCAGGTTAGTGCCACTTCCAATTAAAGAACTAAATCCCGGATGGAAATCCCTGGCCTCTATAACCAGGTGTAGAATCTGCAAGTATAGAAAGGAGTCCCACCAGCATTTGGTGGGCTGTTCCCTGGTCTGCTATCGCTACGTCAGAAGCTGTTAACCGATGTGTCTATCTAAAGGGACTCCGACGTGCAGAAAAGCAATATCTGCTTTGTTCTCTTGAACAGTACCAACAGAATTGGCCAAATTTGGAAAGTATATGGCTGAGTAGCATGTTCGGCTCTCTGAGAAAGAAGGTCCTGATGACACCAGCGGGCTTGCACAAGCAACAAGTAAACAAACAGGGAAGAGCCTTGCCATGCAGTTCGAGCATGAAGTTCATCATGCGGTACAAGGCACTTGGTTATTTTAACCCAGAAGCGGTTAGACATCCGCGAGGCTTGCATAGGTGCTATCACCTTTTCCCAATCCTGCCACATGACGGCCTCAAGACAGGGAATAAACATTTACTTTCAATCATTGCAGCTAAAACAATACTTTTTAAGACGAACAAACATTCTATTTAATTTTAATGTGTGATACAGATGGAATTTTTAACTGTGTTTTTAATCGATGTAAGAAATATCGCAAATGGTTTAAGTAATTGTGCAATAAAACTTTTCATTCATTCATTTATTCATTAAGAGTGTGGTCAAGTCTGTGACATTTACAAACAATTGCTGAGAGGAAAGCAAAACATTGCAAACAGTATGTTATTATGGTAATTCACAGCATTTTGAAAGCTACTATTATATTAAACAATCACCCCGCTTCATGTCCGTTAAAGCTAAGTGGGTTGCGAAAGTTCATTCTGAAAAAATTGGGTCTTGGTTCTAAAAATGTTTGGGAAGCAATGGTTTATAGGACGGCACCCCATACACTATAGTTTTCATGGGGGGGCATGACAGAATGTTGTACCTGTACAATGGACCTACAACACCTCAAGCCAAAAGTCACCCTATGGGATCAGTGTACTCTGCAGTTGAATGTTTACGATTCTTCCCTCCTCAACTTCACACCCTTACCTACTCCTACATGTTCGTTAATGAACCACAAACAGTAAACTACAACAGATGGATGCTATCTTCGAGATGGGTAGTGCCAACTTTGAAGCATGTATTCAACAGTCTTCTGTGCATTTTTCATACGTACCTCAAACAGATTCTGCTCAAATAATGGCAATGTGGAGTTGGAATCAGTCCTCTTTTCCTAATCACATTCCCTTATTTTTAGACCTTCAACTGTTAGGAGTTACTGTGACGGATATTCATCAACATCCCTTACCAAAACACAAGTAAGCAATTATCTAAAATCAACATTACCTTGTTGGATATGTTCAGATGTCCTTCTGGCAGCAAATAAAACTGGTTGACAATAGCAGTGTTGGTTTTAAAAATCCCCACATCACACCACGTTTTCTCTCCTTTTTTTGCAAATGGCCCTTCATTTAAGTGTGATTTACTCTAATGGAAAAGAATAAATGATATGCAATCAATAAACCTCACATCTATTACATTCATACCAAAACACAAGCCATAAAGACTCTGATGGCTCCAGCTTTCAGGTAAACACGTAAAACTCTGTTTTAAGTCTGGCACTCACACTTTCTATTAATCTGCTATCAACCTAGGAAGAAAATTCAGCTAGTTTCAAGATCTGGTACTATGTTTACATTTACAAACTGCTTTTAGAGCAACCAAACTAGAATGTATGCATTTTCTAAGCATTCTCAAATTTGAAAGAAAAAGTGAGGTACATGAATAACATAATTTATCTAAAATTGCATTTCAGTAGTGAAGCCAACATTTAAACTCAGCGCTGGCGCTTCAACAGGCAAGAATTTAGCCTCTCTTGATCATATTTTCAGGCGCTGTAAGTACACCTCTTCCTCCACATAGTATCCACTTATCGCACATCTCCTGCACTCACCTACCTCAATTCAGTCCTGCAAATTAGAGATGGATGGAAAACATGCACTGACAAACCTAACGAGTCTGGCTTTAATATTGTGTTATCTTCAAGGTAATGCTGTTTTGTAGGCCTCCAACGTGTTGGAGCTTTGCCATATACCCAGATTAATTTTTAGCAATGTTTCCTGTGACAGATCATTAAGAACGGCTCACAAATGCATTGCAAAGGACAGATTGAGGAATGGAAAAACTACTGCCAAAAGGGAGGTTATGAACATGGTCAAGTGAGAAAGGAGTGAGTAATCCTGGATGTGCAGGGACTGAGGCTCAAATTGTAACTGCGGTCTAAACAGGGAACTGAAAAAAGTTTGATTGTAAAATTCTTCTTAATGGAAGCCTGATGTTCCTGCGATGTAGAGGATATTTACGTCTAGGTTGAAATTCTGAGACTGACATGGCATTATGAGATTGAGTAAATTATTCTATGGGTGGTGGTAGATCGAGGGAAGAAAAGAGGTATTCCAGTCTTCACTGAGATTGCAACTTAGTATGATTATCAGTGCTCACTAGTGGGCATTATAATTCCATAAAACGTCATATTTTGGACTACCGAAAAGGTACTACAATGCCATACAGAAGGGCAAATTGTGTGCCATGAAAATATTAATGAACAAATCTTTCCAGTGTAGCAGAGGTTAATGCGAGACCCACCCATGTTTAGTGCGAATTAAATCTTTTTTCCAAACCTGGACTAGATGATGGTGTGAGTAGAAGCACTAGACCTGTTGTGCATTATTCAAATCTTAGCGACTTCCATTCAATTATTTGTGACACTTGTTCTTGCTGCTTGCCTCGCTTTGAGACATTTCCCTCAGGAGGTGTACAGGAGGGGGACAAGTTTCTCACTGTACCCCAACGGATCCGCTTCTAGCAAATTAAATATTCTTCACTCATTGTTTATGTTTGTGGATTATAATATTGCATCAATTTACAGTAAAATATGTTTATTTATCAGAAACCTTTGTCAGGAACTGTGGGTATTAAATTCATTTAAGGTCAAACATATCAATGGATTTGAGATTTTGATCATAACTAAGCAACCACAAATATTCACTGTTTAGCCTGGCAACACTATTCTACCCTACCTGTACTGCTTCCTACTCAAGTGACAATGTCCTTGTATTTATGCAAAAGATAGGGATGTCCATACTTCTTATATCTCTTTAACTGAAATATAATGAGGATTCGGAAATATCAATCAATGTGTCCGGCAGAGAATTCAAATTATTAACCAAATGTACAGCATTAGTTGTGCACTATGGAAAACACTGGTTAAAATGTCCACTGTCACGTGCTCTGCTACCTAAAATGATGACACAACTTCTTTACACAGATTTCCAGCTATTCAGGGGTGTGCGAAACGCACGGAATTTGCTGCAGTGTAAATATGCAAAACACTTCTTATTATGCAAAATGCATTTCATACTCAAAAAAAGTACCTGAACAATCTGTTCAGGAAAAGATTCAACTTGAAAATGTAATTTCGGTTTGATTTATGATCGCTTGAATTCAAAACAGCGGCTCGCATTTGGATTTGTAGTTTGGTGCTCATAAATTACATGAATGGTCCACACTCGGGTAAAAAATCTACCTGAAATGTTTGATGTCTGCCCACGTTAAAAGAACTGACACTTGCGTTCAGAGCTCTGCAGCTTGCAATCGGATTTGTTTCATGCTCAAAAATTACCCGAATGGTCCTCTCGGCTAAAAAAATAATAATCCATCTGAAATGCCACCTGTATTCCAAAATTATCCGAACAGTACATCTTGCATTTACATTTCTTCCAGAAATAGCACGTTGTGGCATAATCTCCGATTTCGCATGATTTTTGTTAGGCCTATTAAGCCGGCGTAATCATAATTTTGCCAAGGCCTACACTTCATTCTATTTCAAATTAAATCACACACTGGCACACCCCCTGCCAAAGCAACCCCATTCACTGTCCGGCCCAGGTGAGCAGCATCTGAGGTGCTCTACCACAAAATAAAAAACAATGTTCTACATAATGAGCTTAAATGTAAGTACAAATATGACATTAACTATAGCATTCACGTTAATTCCAAGATTTCTATTTTAATGTAGAGAAATGTGCTATATTGATCTTGGCTTTAGGCACCTTTTCAAAGCATAAAACAGCACACTGTGGTCTTCCACTACATGCATGAAGTCCCGGATCAAACACTGGCTTCTCGACTTATTTTTAATCCCTTGAAACATTTACAGTTCATTCCCTCATATAGTGGGATCCCCCACCACGCCAACTCCTTCACAAGGTCTCCATGGAGCAGTCAGCACCCGAGGGACACATGCTTTGCTGCATTACTGAGATACAATTAACTTAATTTGGCCATCAAGCTCAAAAGTTTCCTTTCTCAGATATCTGAATATTATACTTGTTCCAAAGGAAGCAAACTTGCCTTAAAATACATTTTAAAACTACACTATGAGAGGGTTTAACAAGCATTGGCATAGCCAATAGGTCTTGCTTTTGGGACCTTATAAGTGTTTAGCCATGCAACAGTTGCATAACTAAATACTTATAAGGCCCCAAAAGCGAGACCTATTGGCTATGCCAATGCTTGTTTGTTTATTACTGCTCTGTAGTAATGGCGGCACCCGTGCTTTAGCTTAAACATCTTAAGCTAAAGTCGGGTGCTGAGATTGCTTCAAAAGTAAAGAATTGTCTATTTCTTTACTTTTGAAGCAATCTCAGCACCCGACTTTAGCCTAAGATGTTTAAGCTAAAGCACGTGTGCCACCATTACTACATAGAAGAAGTAATAAACAGGGGGAATAAAACTGAATCACGGAGCACATCAAAGCGGCTGCGAAAGTGATCGTAAACAGCGCACATGCACTGTAGCTCTACGCTACAGTGGTAGCACTTTTTTGAGCCCTCACAAAAAGTCTCACCAGACCAGCGCATGCGCTGGGTCAGGCGAGACCTAAAAAACCCAAAAAAGGGCAGATGGTGGGTACTGAACCGTTCTACCACTAAGCTACATTACTATTACTGTATTGTGGTGTACTACTTCCATGGCTCTTTATGTAATACATCAAAATCTGATATACCGTGTAAAGAGTCCAGGGGTTCCCTTACTAGTGGACAGGGGCTTGCTATACAATCCCAAAGTGCTCTATTAGGAGGTAGTGTGGTCGAGATGCCTTAGACTTAACACAGAGAAGTGCAAGACAAATACACACAATGATTGATTTTTTTTGTTGAAACAGTTTTTATTGTTTTCATACACAGCAATACAACAACCAGCTCTCAATCCCCGCCCAGTCAGGAAATACCCCACATATACCAGCATTCCCACTCAGCTGTCCCACCCGGCCCCTTCCCCCCCCGCCCCCCACCCTCTGTCAGTGTGCCCCCTCCTGCTACCCCGGTCCCACGCTCGATGCTTCCCCTCCCCTCAGTCAATGCAATACAGGAGCCCCACCTCTCCCTACAGCCACAATACCTTTCCCCCAACCCTATCCAGAGTGCAGTCGGTCAGGGCCCGCCAGTCGCCTCCACTACTCCCCACTCCCCACTACCACTTCCTCATCAGGCCCGCTCCCTTCCTCCCCCGGCTCGGACATCAGCCCCTGGAGTTCTACCACCAACGCTTCCCACACCCGGGCTGTCGCTAGCGCTTTTTCGTCATCTCGCCGGAGGGCCAGTTGCACCCGGAGCGTGCCCTCAGCCCCCGCCCAGCGCTCCAGGGCTGATCTCCAGCGCAGGAAACTGGGTCCCCCCCGGGATTTCCAGTGCAGCGTCAATTCCCTCTTGGCCAATATCAGCCCTAAATCATAGAATTTGCTCGTGACCTTCGTGCGACGGGTGTGGGGGAACCAAAGCAGCAAGCAGGTGCCCATCTCCGGACCAATGGAGCGATCCGTAACCTGGTTCAGGCACTCCACCACTGCTTCCCAGTAGTCCCCCAACTGCCTACAGGCCCAAAACATGTGTCGAAAGTCTGCTCCGTCCGCCCCGCACCGCGGACACTGAGAGTGCGCTCCCCCGAAATATTGTAACACCTTTGCCGGCGTCAGGTACGCTCTGTGTAGCGTAAAAAACTGGACAAGCTGGAACCTGGCATTCCTCGTCCCCTTCCATGCCCTCCGCACCAGCGTGGACCATGTGGATTCAGGGATCTCCTTCCCCAGGTCCGCCTCCCACTTTCCCCTCAAGGCGCCCAATGGGGGGAGGCTCTCCATTGACAGCCTACAATAAAGGCATGTGATGGCCTTGGTCGTCCCTGCCGCCATCACCACATATTGGCAACCCGTGGCAGTCGGGGGCTCCGACAGCCCCACATTCCAATGCCTCTGAAGGCTCGCCACCAAGGCTGCATGGAGCAGGAAGTCTCCCCGCGGAAGCCCATAAGAGTCCTGCAAGTCTTGGAAAGGCAGCAGTTCTCCCTCTCGAAATAGATCCCCTACCATCTGGACCCCCATTTCCTCCCAGACCGCCAACCCCGACCAGTCTCCTCCATGCGGGAACGCCGTGCACATCCCCAGGGGGATCTCAGGGGCATGGGGGTGAACTATGGCGGCCTTTCTCTGGCATCTATTCCAACATAACCGGAGGGTACGCTCCTCCATGGTGAGCTGGGCGAGGTCCAGCCTCTGGTGAAGGACTATAAAGGCCAGCACGTGGCGCGGGATTAGCCTGCCCTGGGGACCGTCCGGGCCCCTGTACTCCCTGGCCACCGCCTGTGTGAGCCACTGGAGCTGGGCCGCCAGATAATACCATTCGAAGTCCGGAGCCGCCAAGCCTCCCTCCGCCCGCGGTCGCCGCAAGGTGGTCAGCGCCACTCGACGCCTCCCCGAACCCCAAATGAAGCTCGTGGTGAGTACCCGCAGTGCCGCAAAAAATGACGCTGGGATCCATATTGGAAGGGTGCGAAAATAGTAAAGGAGCCGCGGCAGCGCCACCATTTTCAGCAGCGCCACCCTCCCAGCACACGAGAGCGGGAGCGTTTTCCAAAATCCCATACTACCCCTTAGGCCCCGAAGCGCCCTACCCACATTACCGTCCAGCAAATCAGCCTGGGTATGATAGATGTTAACCCCCAGATAACGGAGACAGCTGCCTTCCCAGCGGATTTGGCCTAACGCCTGCGGGGGCTGTCCCCCTCGCGACAGCGGGAACAAACAGGTTTTACGCCAATTGACCTTAAGCCCGGACAGCCGACCAAACACCTCCAATAAGGCCACCGCTCCCTCCAGTGCACCCGCCGCGTCCTCCAAGAACATCAGTAGATCGTCCGCATAGAGGGAGATATAATGCGTATCCTCCCGCAACACCACCCCTACATACGCACCCCCTCGTCGGGCATGAGCCGCCAATGGTTCAATGGCCAGCGCGAACAGCAGGGGGGAGAGGGAACACCCCTGTCTCGTCCCCCTCCGGACATGGTATGAGGCCGATACGGTGACCCCTGTCTTGACCCGGGCTGTAGCCTCGCTATAAAGTAACGAGGTCCAGCGCACAAAGTCCTCCCCCAAGCCGAACTCCCGCAACACTCGGTACAAATAAGGCCATTCCACACTGTCGAAGGCCTTTTCTATGTCGACCGACAGCGTACAGGCCTCCGGGAAGACCTCCCGGTCCAGTTCCATCACTCGCAGCAACCTTCTCACAGAAGTGGCAGTGCTCCGTCGAGGAATGAAGCCCGCCTGATCCGGGTGGACTAAGGCGGCCATATGACCCAGGAGGCGCGACGCCAGTACCTTGCTCAATATCTTATAGTCCACCGTCAACATGGAGAGCGGCCGATAAGCCGTGTGCGCGTCGGCCTTCCCTCCGGGTTTTAATAAGGGGATCACAATCGCCTCCCGAGCAGAGGCGGGTAGACGCCCACGTCGCCAAGCTTCGCTGTAGAGGGCCTGCAGCTGTGGGGCCAACAGGTCCGAAAACGCCGCATAGAACTCGACAGGCAGCCCATCCGCCCCCGGGGTTTTCCGGCGCGCCATATGTCGAATCGCCGCCCGAATTTCACCCAGCGAAATGGCACCGCCAAGTTCTTTCCCCACCTCCGGGTCTAGGCGAGGCAGGCGGGCCTCCAATAAGAAGTCCACTAGGCCCTCCGGCTCCCCCGCCATGGTGCTGTCGTATAACCCAGCATAATAACCAGCGAACTGCTGATTTATCCCCTTCTGGGAATACACCGGGGCGCCCCCCGCGTCAGCCAGGGCCAGTATCGGTTCCCCCCGGGCCGCCGGGTTCGCCAACCAAGCCAAGAGGGATCCCACCTTATCACGCTCCGCGTGCGCTCTCATTAGGTAGCCTTTAGGGTCAAAGCAGCGGAGCCTCTCCACCTGCACCGCCACCGCCACCGCCACCGCCACCGCCACCGCCACCGCCTCGCGCGCCTCAGCGACCGCAGCCAGCTCTCCGGTCCCCGACTGATGCGCCTGTTCCGCCGCCCGCAGCAGGGCTTCCGCCCCCTCCACCTCCTTCAGCAGCGACTTCCTCACCCCAGCCGTGGACGAGATGCAGACCCCCCTGACCACCGCCTTGAGCGCGTCCCATTCCGTCGCCCGGCTTGCCGTCGTACCCGAGTTTCGCTCGAAATATTGTGTTAAGCAGTCGCTAACCTCAGCCCGGAAGACCGGGTCCTCCAGGAGCAGGGGGTTAAGACGCCATGTGGGAATAGCTTGCCGCTGCCTGGACCACTGCAACACCCCCTGACAGGGGTTATGATCCGAGAGAGTTTTCGCTAGATACTCACTATGTCACATCAGCGGTTGGACGTCCGAGGAGCACAATATACCATCCAATCTGACATACAGCTCATGGGGGGCAGAGTAGAATGAGTAATCCCTGTCCAGCGGGTGACGAGCACGCCAGGTATCCACCAGACCCCAGGTGCCCTGCCAGCTACTCCGAGCAGTGGCCACCCGACGCACCGCCGACTGTGCCAGGGGGGGGGTGGGATCTATCCAACTCCACATCCGTGACAGAATTAAAGTCCCCTCCCAGCACAACCGGCCCCGTCAAATACGCCGCCAACTGCCCTGACAGCCTAGAGAAAAACGCCGCCTGGTCTACATTAGGGGCATATACGCTACACATGCTCAAGTCCCTCCCATCCAGCCGCCCCTGCACTGCTACAAACCTGCCCTCCGGGTCCACCAATGTCATCAGGGGTTGGAAAGGGACACCTGCTCTCACCCAGATCAGAGCCCCCCGAGCAAACCTCGAGAAGGTGGTGTAGTATAGTTGGCCCCGCCAGCGCCGCTGCAATGCCTTCCCCTCCTCTTTATCTAAGTGGGTCTCCTGAAGGAAGGCTACCTGGACCCCTCTCCGCACTAAATATGCATGGATTTTATGTCTCTTCACCATAGAGGTGAGCCCTCTCACATTCCAAGTCACAATTCTCAATTCAAGGGGGGTCCCCATCCCATCGTCGGATCAACCATCCCTTCCTACCCCTCCGAGGCACACTGACAATCCCTTGACTCCCTAAAACACCCCAACTCCCCGAATCCCCACCCCTCCCCAGAACAGGCTCTAAACCGCAGTCACCCATCCAAATACTCCCCCAAACAGAAACCAAATACTCTGGTAGCCACCAGAGTCTCACTATGTCCGTGAGGTTGAGGTGGTGACTCTACGCCTGACGGGTGGACAGTGGTCCTCCCCAAAGCATCCATGCCCAGACTCCATCAATGTCACCCCCCCCAGCAGTCCATCCCCCGCAGGCTCCCCCACCCCCACCCCCACCCCCGGGGTCCCCCAGAATCTCCAGACCGTCCAGCCATGGGCGCCACCTGCTATTCGGCCCTCCGTAGGCCCCAGTGAGCCCGAAGCAGTGTCCCTTTCCACACGTACCCAGTCCTCCCAACCCAAGTCCCATAGTTCAGGGCCCAAGCACTCCCCAAACCTTCAAGCGTCCAACATTCCATCTGCCGTCCCCGGGGTAACATCTGGCAGCTCCTCCACTTCGTCGACAGCGCCATCCGATTGGGAGTCCTCCGTGCCCTTCCCAGAGCCCGAATCCTCGCTGGGCTGGGAGGCCGTGGCCCCGGAGATCACAGAGACCGCCCTCAGCGCGGCTCGCCTCTCCAGTGCCGTCTGGGACGCACCCGGAGATCGGGCCCCCACTGTCCTTGCCCTGTTGCGTCTGGTGCGACGGGCCTTCGTCGGAGTACCCCGTGGCCCCTCTCCAGCATCATGCGCCGTCGCTCGGGGCCTGGCCGACTCCAACCAACTCCAGGCTGCTGCAGGGTCAGTGAAGAAGACCGCTTCCCCATCCATCACCACTCGGAGACGGGCCGGGAACAACAAAGAGTATTGCAGCCCCTCTTCCCGCAGTGCTTTCTTCACCGCCAGGAATGAGGTACGTCTGCGCTGCACCTCCATGGGGTAATCCGGGTAAATAGAGACCCGAGCGTTCTCTACCTGATAAGGTCCCGAAGTTCTGGCCCTCTGAAGGATAATGTCCCGGTCTTTGTAATGCAGCAGTCGGGCCACCACCGGCCGGGGCGGCCTGCCCGGGTCCGGGGGGCGGGCCGGTACCCTATGCGCCCTCTCCAGAGTAAAGAACCGCGTGAGTCCCTCGGGCGCCACCACCTCCTGCAGCCAGGTCTCCAGGTAGGTTATCATATCTCCCCCTTCGATCTTTTCCGGTAGCCCGACTACGCGAATGTTATTGCGGCGGTTGCGCCCTTCAGCATCCTCGGCCCTCTTCTCCAAAGTCACCAATCGCCGTAGGAGATCCGCCGTCTGATCCTCCAATACCTTCTGCGCTGGCTCCACCCGGTCCATCCTGTCCTCTGTGGTCTTGACCCTGTCCACCAGCTTCCTGTGATCCGCCCGGAGCAGCCCCAGGTCCGAGGATACCTGGGCGATATCATTCTGCAGCGCCGTTTTTGTGTCCGCTATGGCCTGCAAGATCTGGTCAAGCTGTCGCTGCTGTAGGCCCGCCGCAGATTCGGCGCCAGCGCCACCCCTGCCGCCATCGGCAGGGTCCCCCGCCGACTCCACCGACTGCCCTCCCGGCTTGAGTCGTGGCTTGACCATGCTCCCGACCAGGCGGTGCGTCCGATCGGCTCTCCCCAGGCGGCCTCCGGGCTGCTCCCCAGACCTGCGGGCAGCGCACCCCCTCGTCGGCCCCAGGGGCCCGCTCCACCGTGTCTGCAGTCCACCGGGAGACCAGCGCCCTCCTTCTGCTCACCAGGCTCCTCAACGGGGGGGCCACCAGTCGCCGCTAGAGCCGCTGAGCCCCGGGCCGCGTCCGGCCCTCTCCCCCGTCCTCCGAGGGGCGTCGGGGTCGTCGCTCCACCCAGGGGCCAGAACCGCCCGTCCGCTGCCTGTGGGCAGTCAAGCCGCTACCACCAAGGGGTCACTGCACCCACCGCGTTGGTCCACCTAGCATGTGGCGTCTCGCTGCGGGCGCCCCAGGCCCAGGTCCTCCGTCGCCGACACCAGCCCAGAGCCTTCCGCCGTGTCGCCACTGCTCCGTTATGCAGCCACCGCCTCTAGGTCACTCTCTACTGCTGGCCCCTCAGCCCCAAGCTTCGCACCGATGGTGATCCCCGCCGCCACTCTCCAGCAGGACCAGGCCGGCACTTCCGGCGCTCGCGGCCGATGCAGCCTCACTTCCGGCCCGCTCCGCCTGCACTGTGGGCCGCTGCTTCCCGTCCCCTCAGAGGCCGCCTAAGATGGCCGGCGGCCGCCCGCCTCCGTCACCTTTTCGTCGCTGCGTCCGCCCCCTGCGCCGCGGTCCGCTCCGTCTGACTGCTCCAGGGGTCCCGAGGTGGCAGGGGGAGCCCTCCGGGAGCGTCAAACCGCCCGGGGGACACTCGTTTCAGGATTTATGGCTGGGCTGGATGCGGAGCTCGTCGCTCACGCGTCCATGCCCGTCGGCTGCCAAGCCACGCCAAATACACACAATGATTGATAATTGACACACACAACTTAAGAAGGAGATCCACGCCAATTTATAAAAATAGCAAGTATCCCTATATATGTTTAAGCATCAGAGAAAAATCGTTCAGGTAAGTACGTTTTAAAATATACATTCTTTTCACTTTAAAAAGTGGCGCAGTGCAATTTCAGAGTTCTGCAATGTTATTTTATGGAAGGAAGAACAAATTCTGAAAATAGGTATAGTACAGCGACTTACAAGTCCAGTCTCCAGGAGTTACAGTGAGTGGGGTGCAAGCTCTAAGGCAGCACCAGCAGTACACCACCAGCAGCACAAGGGTGGCAGGGTGCAAAACAGCGTTGGGAGCCCAATGTATTTCAATGGAGATTGGTCACTGCGGAAAGAGGCTGAAGCTCTGGCCGGGAGGCCAGTCAGGCTGAAACAGCAAGTGGGCTGAGGCCTTGGCATGCTCAGGTGGGGACACCTTTGGTCCTCTTCTCCAAGGCCCAGGGACGACAGGTGCAGAGGTGTCCTTAGCGCAACTGTCACCTTAGGCATCCGGTTTTTCCTTACTGGAGCAGTCGCGGTTGAGGGGGCCTGAGTGCAGAGGCTGCAGGCGACGTCAGGGAGTCCAGGAGGGGTAAAACCACAATAGACTCAAGCTCTGGAGGATCTTGCTGACATTGGTGGCCCACTTGAACTTGGGTGGGAGGCGACGAGTGCAATGGTGCCTTCGGGTGTCGGATTTTGGCGGTTCCGGAGGTGTCAAGTCTTCCCTTTTGGAGTTTCTTCAGAACAGGTCCGCTGTTCACTGGAGGTCTTGAGTGTTTTTCGAAGGCAGGCAGTCCTCCCAGGTTGCTGGAGTCAACTGCAGGACGAATCTACTTTGGCGCACTTTTCGACGAGGGATGCAGACAGTTCGGTAGGGAGGATGGTACCAGGTCAGTTACTTCTTCTTTCCTCACTGCTTTTGAAGCTCTTCTTCGAGCCATAAGGATCTGCTTCTCTGGTGCCGAGGGCTACCCTAAATACAGAATTTTGGGGCATTAGGGGAGTGTATGGTAGTAGTTAATGGGCTAATGACCTTTGGGGTCACTACTCCCCATATATGATCACTTCCTGTGGGAATTGGGCATAACCATGACCCAGAATTCTTGAGTGTGCCATCACAAAGATGGCTACTACTGAAGAATCGTGTCCATCTCACAGTAGCCCGCCTTAGGGGTGGTGCTAGCTTGAAGGTGGCACACCTACCTGACTAGCTACTTTTACTGCCTGTCCAGACATCAAGGGGGCTCTCGACAGGGGGGTTGGCTTCCTCTCCAATGAGGGAAGCCAGATTCGCATTCCAAAGGAGGCAGCTTCTTTGACTCTTGCCAGCCCAAGGCGACTAATCAGCAGGTCATCCTGTGGGAGGGGGTGTAACACCCTCTTCCCGGACAGGCTTTTGTTCTGGGTCTCCTGAGAGCAAAGGCTCTCACCCTAGAAGGTCAGAACGGCGTCTTGGATGGCAGCCTGGCAGAAACCAGTCAGCAAGTACACCAGAGGCTAGCAGGTTTTCCGGAGGCACCTCTAAGGTGCCTTCTGAGTGCAGGTATTGGTAAATCAGACACTGGCATCAGTGTGGGTTTACCAATATGAGATTTTTTGATACCAAACATCGCTATTTTCAGTGAAGCTATCATGTAGCTGGCGAACTCGTTTTCACCAGTGTCCAGCACGTTTTAAGCTGGCTTCACTGGTCACTTGTACTGGCAGTAATAGGAATGGCCAGCACAGGGGCATATCTGCTCATGTAGGTATGACCTCACGTGTAATATTCAGCACCCTGCCTTAGAGCTGTTAGGCCTGCTGTAGGGGTGACTTACAAATATGACATGCAGAGGTAGGGGACATGGCACACAGAGATGTGTGGCATTTTGTGTTTTCTCTCTTGTCTGCACCAAGACATGCAGCCTGCAACGGCAGTGGTGCATGTGCTTGGTGAGGTGTCCCTTAGGGTGGCACAATTTGTGCTGCAGCCCTAGGGGCCCTCTTTAGTACGTCAAGCCCTAGTTACTCCAGGGTACCATTTACTAGGGACTTACAGAGGGTGCTAAAGGTTTTACCAGTTGAGGGGAGACACTTGTACAGTTTTGGGAAAGAACACTGGTACTGGGGACCTAGTTAGCAGGAACCTAGTACACTTCAGTCAAAGTTGCATCAAATACCAGGCAAACAGTAGGGGGGTACAGCAACAAAAACCCAGTTTCCTACATTCCTCATGTGTGAAACAAGGAAAGATGCTGAAGTGGATTTACTCTTTTGGGTGCAAAGTAGTCGTTGAGCTACTACTGAGACATGAAGAAAACTAAGGATGCAATCAGGTTCACTTCATGTCACGGAGCATCAGTGGAAACCACTCCTCCGGTCGTTGCTGTTGCAGCACAGCATTGGAAAAGCCCCGAGTGCAGCTGCAAACTACGCTGAGGTGGACTGTTTGCCTAGTTGGGCTCAACTCTTCCTAAGGCAAACGTGGATACAAAGGGGCAAAATACTATTGCTCAAAAAGAGTGACACTCCAATCACCGAACTGCTGACTTGAGGGACGATACAAACTGTGAATGGTATAACTACCCAAGCAATTGCTCAAGATCAAATGGGGCTGATGCATTTCCCCACTTTGTGTATGCAGTCAGGTGGATGATCCAAACAGTAAATGGCACTCCAACAAGTAATGGGTGAACAGGACTGATCCAAAGCAGCTCTCTGTGTGTTACTTATATGAGTCTAGCAAAATAAGAATGGGACGCCAGAATGGGTAAATCTTCTCTGCTTTATGGAAATACAAATAGATGAATTTGGAGCAAATAAGCAGTGAGCGTTCCATGGGAATGGAAAGGTCCATGTCAGTGCAGAGTTCTCCCTTTGCAGCTTTGATATCTGTTGCTGGTGACGATTGAACATTTTTGTAATGTTTTTTAGGCTAGACGACCAGGGGCAACAGGGGCAAGAAGAAACACTGGCAATGCAGAAGGGAGATCAAATCCTGACAAACAGACTACATTATCAAGAGAGGCCCCACATAAAGAGGACATAATTGCACAGGTGGTAAAATAGGCTCTTTGGGAATTTATGGACAAGGTGAAGCATAGAATAATTACAGTAACCTTCACGGACTCCAACATCTGACTGCTTCACATTCTCCTTTTGTAGAAATTAATTACCAAGCATAGAAGCGGTGGAAGATGGCAAAAATGCAGGTAAATTTTAGCCTTTAAAAAAGTTGGCAGCTCCAAACTGCATGCTCAAACTGGAGAGCAATACATATGGAATGCGTGTGTAGCAGTTTACAAGACTAACCTACAGATCAATGTAATAAATATTGGAATGCAAATGCTGATACATAAGCTGTAGTGAAATTAGCACAAACCCTTAAAAGCACTAACAAATGTACATCACAATAGTGGGGGATGGAGGACACACTAGCAGGACACAGAAGCCAGACACATAGCTTGCTGTTATAATTACTAACTTAGGTGACATAATGGATTGATTGACCTCAATCTAATTTTCAATCTAGATGCTTGAAGCTCAAAATGCAGCTGGACATGAACATGGGTTGCATAACTGCAAAACAGTTATCAATTATGAGTCTGACTGAAATTACTGAGTTGTTAGTTTATACTCTATTAGTTTTTGTATAGCGTTTCAACCCAGAGATCTCTTGAAAGTGCTTGTGCACTTCAATACAACAGAACGGACAGTGGGCTCATAAACAAAGCAATTAGGTCTTCAGATGTTTGCAGAATTGTAGGTTGTTTACTGCAATGTATTGGGCCTAACTAAGAAAAAATTGGCTTCAATAAAAGTCTTTGGGAAATGTGGAAAAAGGGGATCCTTTTCTTAGCAGAGTGCAGTATGCAAGGCAGATGATAATGCACACAGTAGTGTGGGCATACTGTACCCCTAAAATTGTATGTGCCCCTAAAATAAGGTACAAAACAACATATCAAAATATAATCAAATAGGAAAAGACTGGCTCAACAAGTGAGTGCTATGTGGGAATTAGAAAATATATGAAGGTTTAGTACAAGAATGCTATAGGTAAATACAGGAATAGTAAAGTTCAGATGCAGTATATTTCATTTGAATGCATAAAGTCATTGCCATTAATGCTCTTAGTAATAGGACTATACAGACTAATAGGCAAAATCAAAAACAGACGAAGTCCCAAATATGCAACACAAGGAAATGAGACAGCATCCCTAGTAGCATAGGAAAGGTCTCTGGTATACTCCCGAAATCGAGGGTTCATGTAACCAATTTTCCCTACAGAACAGTACAAAAACTGCAGAATTATTGTGGTGTGAGCAGAAATATACATTTTCTACAAATCAGAATAAAAAATCGTCATACACACCTTACCACTTAAGAACTAACTCACTACGTGAATATTGATTCAGAGAGACTGAAATAATATCATCCAGAGGTGTCAGAACAAAGTAGTTCAACACAAAAAACTCCCACTAGACCTATATTGCTTTTATGTAGTCTGACTACAGCTCTTTGGGGCTATCCACAATTAGGACATAACAATCTCACAATTTCGATATCTTTTTTATTTTTTATTCAATTATTCAAAATAATTTTTTCATCATTTGTATCAACATGAAAAAGTGTAAAAAACACTTTTTTTAATATAAATATCCAACAATTTCATCTAATGCAAAAGGTCAACATGTATATTTTCCTCTTTCATGGACAATAACATCTGTCACATTTCATTACAATTGTACAACCCCTAATAATTGACCACACTTGCATACTAGCCTATCACGTCAACATACATACCCATTTTTTCATCAAACCATTAAAAAATTTGGACTTTTTAAAAGTGTTTTTTACTCTTTTCATGTTGATACAAATGATGAAAAAATTATTTTGAATAATCAAATAAAAAAGATATCGAAATTGTGAGCTTGTTATGTCGCAGTGGCGGCACCTCCATAGGGGCGTGGGGGTGTCGCCCCACTGCTTTTCGCAGTGCGAGAAGGCAGAAACATAAAATGGTAAAACTACCATTTTATGTTTCTGCTTCTCGCACTGCGAGAAAGCAGAAGTGCCTGGTGCGCCTGGTTGTGGGCGCGCGGGTGATCGGTCCTGCTCGAAGGCGGGGGGGGGGGTGAGAGTGGCTTTGCCCACTGTTGTGGGTACTGGCTGGTTGGTCAGCCCCAGGGCCGACCAGCCCAGTCATGCGCACGCTCTCTTTTCTCTATGTAGGCTGCTGCATGCAGCCTACATACAGAAAATGGCCCGGCTGGGGCACTCTCCACTGCGCCTTACCAATCACAACTCTTCCATCGCGGCGTAGTGATTGGCTCAGGGCCGGGGAAGGAGGCTGCCTGCTGGCTGGTTCCTGTAGGAACACCGGAATCCGATTTCGGCTGCACCACCATTACACCGGCCAGGTGCGGAGCGGAGGCGGCGCGGCCAGTAAGGAATATGCTACTTACCAGTATGCATCTGTTCTTGGCATGTAGAGCTGCAGATCTACACACTTTTGCATAGATCGCCATCTGGTGTTGGGCCCGGATGTTTGCAGTTTGTTTTTCCTCTTGGAAAGTCTTTGGAAGTCACGAGGTCGGTGACTCCTCCCTTGGTTCGTATTGCGCATGGATTTCGGCTCCATCCTCAGATTGTTTTTCGCCAACAGGGAAAGATGGAGCGTAGTAATAACAGTAAAGAAACCCATGTGTGTTGTATCTAAATAAGATAGACTGGAACAGATACAGGTAGCCGGGGAGGCGGGTGGGCGTGTGTAGATCTGCAGCTCTACATGCCAAGAACAGATGCATACTGGTAAGTAGCATATTCCGTTCGAGGCATATGAGCTGCAGATTACACACTTTTACATAGACTATATAGCAGTTCCCAACCTTAGCGGCGACCACCGGTATCTGCTGCAGTGGTTTGAAATAGTGTTTTCAGTACAGCCTGGCCCACACTAGCTTGTTGCTTGGTTTGCACATCTACACAGTAATGTTTAGTGAAAGTGTGCGGTGTTGACCATGTAGCTGCCTTGCAGATATCATCTAATGGGATGTTCCCTAGAAAAGCCATAGAAGCCCCTATCTTTCTTGTAGAGTGGGCTTTAGGGGGAACAGATGGCGTGCGTTTTGCTTTGTGGTAGCAAATCTGTATGCATTTTACAATCCACCTTGCTATCCCTGATTTAGAGATGGGGTTGCCTTTATGAGGTGGAGAGAAAGAGACAAACAGTTGTTTTGTCTTTCTGAAAGGTTGTGTTCTCTGGATATAGTAAAGCAAGGCCCTTTTAACATCCAGCGTGTGTAGAGCTTTTTCTGCAACAGTTTGAGGTTGCGAGAAAAAAACCGGTAATTCTACCGATTGGTTTAGATGAAAGGGTGAGATGACTTTGGGTAGGAATTTTGGGTTGGTACGGAGGACAACCTTGTTCGGGTGCATTTGGAGAAAAGGTTCTTGTATAGTAAGTGCTTGTATTTCACTGACCCTTCTAAGGGAGGTGATGGCTACCAGGAAAGCGGTTTTCCATGTGAGGAATTGCAGTTCGCATTTATGCAAGGGTTCAAAAGGCGGTCCCATTAGCCTTGTGAGCACTATATTTAAGTTCCACACAGGTGAGGGTGGCACCCTAGGGGGAATTATTCGTTTTAGGCCATCCATGAAGGCTTTAATGGCAGGCACTCTGAAAAGTGATAGGTGCTGTCTGTTTTGTAAGTAAGCGGCAATTGCTGCGAGGTGTAGCCGAATGGATGTATATGCTAGGTTACATCTTTGTAGGTGTAGTAAGTAGCATATGATGTGTAGTAAGTAGCATATGATGTGCTGTATGGATGCATCTAGAGGGTTGATTGTGTTGTTATGGCAATAAACAACAAATCTTTTCCACTTGGCAGGGTAGCAAGCTCTAGTGGTAGGACGTCTAGCTTCTCTGATAACATTCATACAGTCGGGTGGAAGGTTAAGGTATCCGAACTCTAGGATTTCAGGAGCCAGATCGCAAGGTTGAGCTGAGCTGGGTCCGGGTGTCTGATCTCTCCATGGTTCTGGGTTAGGAGGCATGGTGAGAGGTGTAATTTTTGGTGTGGCACTACTGAGAGTTCCAGCAACGTGGTGTACCATGGTTGTCTAGCCCATGTTGGCGCTACTAGAATGAGTGTGAGGGAGTGCTGTTGTAGCTTTCGCACCACTAATGGAATTAGTGGGAGAGGTGGAAAGGCGTATGCAAATTTGCCTGACCAGTTCATCCATATTGCATTGCCTTTGGACAATGGGTGTGGGTATCTGGCGGCGAAGCTTGGGCATTTTTTGTTTTCGTGGGTGGCGAATAGGTCTATTTGTGGATGCCCCCACATTTGAAAGAACGGGTGAAGAACTTGCGGGTGAAGTTCCCACTCGTGGATCTGCTGCATCTGTCTGCTGAGCAGATCTGCCATGGTGTTCTGGACTCCTGGGACATGTTGGGCTAGGAGAAAACTTTTGTGTGGAATTGCCCATCTCCATATGCTCTGTGCTAGTTGAGAGAGCTGTGGAGAGTGTGTGCCGCCTTGTTTTTGGATGTAGTACATGGCGGTCATGTTGTCCGTGCGGATATGGACTGCCTTGCCTGAAATCTGTGTGTGAAAGGATTTTAGGGCTAGAAAGATTGCCAGTAGCTCCAGATGATTGTAGTAGATGAGCTCCCCAGCCGGAGAGCGATGCGTCTGTTGTCAGGATTATTTGTGGAACCGGGTCCAGGAACGGTCGACCTCTGGAAAGATTTGTGGTGTTCCTCCACTGCAGAGAGCGATGGGTGCGACTGTCTACCAACACCAGATCTGTCAGTTGTCCCTGGGCCTGGTTCCATTGGCGCGCTAAGCACTCTTGGAGTGGACGCATCTGGAGTCTTGCATGAGGCACTATAAAAATGCAAGAGGCCATCATCCCTATCAGTTGCATAAACACTCTTGCTGGGAGGGAGTGTTGAAGTATGAATTTTTGACGCAACGCCTGAATGCTTGCGATCCTTGCCGGATTGGGGTAGGCAATGGCTTTTGAGGTGTCTATGGTGGCACCAAGGTATTGCTTTATGTGGGATGGTGTTAGTTGGGACTTTTGGAGGTTCACCGTGAAGCCTAGTTGGTGAAGTAGCTGGATTGTAGTGGCGGTGTGGTGTACACATTGGTTGTTTATGAGCCAGTCGTCCAGATACGGGAAGACGTGAATGTGCTGTCTTCTGAGGTATGCCGCCACTACCGCTAGGCACTTGGTAAATACCCGTGGTGCTGTTGTGACCCCGAATGGGAGCACCTTGAAATGGTAGTGTTGCCCTTCCACTACAAATCTGAGGTACTTCCTGTGGGCATGGTGTACCGGAATGTGAAAATACGTGTCTTTCAAGTCCAGTGTGGTGAGAAAGTCGTGCTGGGAGAGGAGCGGAAGTACCTGCTGAAGTGTTACCATGTGAAAATGGTCCGAATGTATGTATGTGTTTAGAGGCCGGAGATCTAAGATAGGTCGTAGAGTCTCGTCTCTTTTTGGTATCAGAAAATATAGGGAGTAGACCCCTACATTTTGCTGATGGTGGGGGACCTGTTCTATTGCGTGTTTTTGTAGGAGGGAGATCACCTCCTGTTTTAGTAACGCGGAATGTTCTTGTGACATTGGGCGTTGCCTGGGTGGAATGTTGGAGGGGTAGATGTGAGTTCTAGGCAGTACCCTGAACGAATAATTTGGGTCACCCACTTGTCTGATGTGATGGACTCCCAGACGTGAAGGAAATTTTTTAGTCTGCCCCCGACCGGAGTGGGATGGTCTGGGGGGAGCAGGGGCAAATCATTAGGTAGGCGGTGTGGCAGAGCGGGCGGTATTTGTTTTGCCTCTGCCTTTATTGTTGTTGCCTCTATATCCGCCTCTTTGATAACCTTTTGTGAAGGTGGACTGAGGAGGGGATTTGTAGGACGTGGACGCGCTATCTGAAGAGTAGCCTCTGCCCGTGCCCCGAAAGGAAGAGCGGCGAAAGGAGCGTCTAGGAGGGTGTGACTGTAGGGCTCCCATAGATTTCGCCGTATCTGTGTCTTTTTTCATCTTCTCGAGGGCCTCATCTATCTTTGTACCGAATAAATGTTCCTGATCGAACGGATGGAATATGGAGGCTTGTACCTCGGGTTTAAAGCCTGAAACTCTCAGCCAAGCGTGTCGACGAAGTAGGACACTGGTGTTAATGGCCCTGGAAGCTGTGTCTGCTGCGTCTAAGGCACAGCGTATAGAGGTATTGGTTATGGTCTTACCCTCTTGGATTAATTCATTGGCCCTATTTTTATATTTTTATAGGAGATGGTGCATGATGGTTTCTAGTTCATCTTAAAGCGCTCTATCGTATCTGGCCAATAGCGCTTGAGTGTTGGCGATACTCCATATATTAGCTGCCTGTGACGCAGTGCGTTTTCCTGATGCGTCCAGGAGCTTTGATTCCTTGTCAGGTGGTGGTGCTTCGCCTGACGCCTGGGAATTTGATCTTTTTCTTGCGGTGGATACCACTAGGGAATCCAGTGGCGCTGACCCTTTGATGTAGGCAGGATCTGTAGGGGCAGCTTTATACTTCTTTTCTATGCGTGGGTTTAGGACCCTAGCCCTGACTGGGTCTTTAAAAACCTCTGGCGCATGTTTTATTACCCCTTTGAGCATAGGTAGTATAGCAGTAGACCTATGTGGTGTATCAAAGGTATCTAGGAGGAAATCTTCCTCTACTGAGTCAGTGTGTAGCTCTACCCCGTGATAATGTGCCGCCCTCTGAAGTAGGTGGTGAAAACCTAGTGAGTCTTCTGGTGGCGATGGCCTGGATGGATATAGGTCATCTTGTGGGACATCTGATATGTCTGGATTATTATAATCATCCCAGGGGTCTGGGGATCCTGTAGGGGTGGGGTCTTGTGGCACAACTGCTGGGTCGTAGTATGGGTCCCCCTGATCATCATGGTCTGGAGACGGGGTCGGAGAGCGATGAGGCCGGAGTGGAGAAGGTGGAGGAGGTGGAGAGGGTGGAGGAGGTGGAGGAGGCAGGGAAGGCACTCTGAAAGGGGAGGTAGCACAGTCCAATTGTCTCTTTTTAGAAGACAGTGCCAAATGTCCAGTTTTTGGATCCTTGGTAAGTGTCTTTTGCAAAGGATCCGGTGTAAAAAGTTCTTGCGACACTGGTTGTTCGGTCGGCGCCGACGTTTTCGGGGCCGACGGCTTCTTAGGCTTGTCTGTGCCGTGCTTTTTGGGAACCTCCGATTTTTTGTTCGGTGCCGATACAGGCTTCGGCACGGGAGTGTCGGGCCTTATGATGTTTGGTCGGCACCGAGAGGCTGGGTTTCGAAACCGAGGGCTTTGGTGTGGAGCTCGGTGTCGAGGTAGAGGCCGATCTTTTCTTCGGTGCCGAAGGGTGTTTTTCGGCACCACTGGCAGGCTGGCTCGAGCCCAAGCCGCCGGAAGGCTTACTTGGCTTCGTCACCGGGCCCGAAGGTGGGGTGTTCGAAGCAGTGTCTTTGGTCTTGCCTAGGCCCGAAGGCGAATACGTGACCGAAGCCTTTTTGGGTGTCGGCGCGGGTGTGAGAGGGGGTATTTTACTCACGACCCTCTGCGCCGGGGTGATGTCCTCCACATCCGAGTCGTCGGCTTCGGAAGCACTGACGAGGTCCTCTTCGGTGTGCTGGTGTCCCGGAGCTTCAACGTCGTCCCCGAAGATGTCGACTGGAACGGAGGTCGAGGAGTGCGCCATTTTTCGTCTGGCCCTTCGGTCTCGAATAGTCTTTTTGGATCTAAAAGACTTGCAGGCGGGACAGTCTCGAGCCTCGTGTTCAGGGGAGAGGCAGAGGTTGCACACCTCATGAAGATCAGTGTGGGGGAATTTGGACCCACATCGAGGGCACTTCTTGAATGGAGTTCTTTCCATCAGCCGGGACCGGAGCCTGGATAGGCCCGAAGGCCGCCGTCGATGACTGGAATCGAAGGTGCGTTGAAGAAGAAGGTGATTGAGGAGATCAGTATCTAAACAATACCGTGGAGAGCGAGGATTCCGCTTCGATCGTCGAACTGGAATGTTCGGAACCGGAGCGCGAAGTATTACATCCGAGCCCGATGGCGGAAAAAAACAATCTGAGGATGGAGCCGAAGCCCATGCGCAATACGAACCAAGGGAGGAGTCACCGACCTTGTGACTTCCAAAGACTTTCCAAAAGGAAAAACAAACTGCAAACATCCGGCCCCAACACCAGATGGCGATCTATGCAAAAGTGTGTAATCTGCAGCTCATATGCCTCGAATATAACTTTTCATTTTTTTTATTCCCCACCCGCGGCTCCTCCCCCTCCCGCGAGCCTGCTGGCTGCATCTGCCTCAGTGCAATGTCCGATTCAAGAACTTTCAGTTTGTTTGTTCCTCATGGTAAACGCCTCACAAAGTTAGGCCTCAGGCGCAGTGGTCCTGCACATGACATGAGGCAGACCGCAGTGGAGTGAGAGCAGAGTGGAGTCCTTTCCAAGTAGGTGAGTCGCTTTATTTAAAATTAATTATAGGGAAAGCTTCGGGTCAATTTTTGAAGGCAGCAGGAAAGGTCTGGATGGTTCATTTACTATAAGCGTGGCTACTGGGGTATGTTTTTGCCTGCAGCAGGTTTATGGGCATGCTTGTTTAAACACGCAGCAATTAAATAATAGAATTGGGAAGCCCTGAAAATGTTGCCGCAGTTTGGCATGTTGCGCTTGACTTGGCAAAAAAAAGTGATAGCTCCCTGGTAAATGAATGACGCAGCATGGCTTAGTTTGAAGGCCACGGTGACGGTGTTGCATGACTGAGCGCGGCGGTGCCAGAAATCACGTGAATGTAGAAAGATTGTGGCATCATGGCAGTCCTAGGTAATTATGACAGATATAATGTCTGGCAATGTGCGTACGTTAACAAAGCTTTGATAGTGTGAGCTTCTGCGAAATCCAATCTACACGAACAGTACGCCTGGGCTACTTCTGCCGCGTCAGAACACAGATGCAAAACGTCAGCGCGGTCTTTACTTTTAGCTCAGAGACCGACTGAAAATTTGTATTTCTGTATCCAAAAATACCAATAAGATAGGATGTTTTTCACTGTTTCTGTCATGCTTCAATTCATTCGGAGCTTAATACTGTTCATTACATAGTTTTTCTCTTTTCCATGGCCGCATAGCCATGAGTTCTGTTGTCACGGTGTTACAGTGTGAATAAATGTGTAATTGGGAACAGTGACCAGTGTGAGCAATCCAGCACTGATATACCCGCTCTTTCTTAAACCCACGAACTCCATCTTTTTTGTTATAATTCCTTTTCACATATTTACTCACTTAAACTTTAGGTTTTCCTACCGTCTTTAGGAAAAGGAAAGACCTGTTCAGTTTTAGATATATGATTCTAAATACTCTGCTATTACAGAGCAGCTACATCATGTCAGACGGGTTCTTATAAAGCTAATGTAAATTAATATATATGTACTAGTGGCGTAGTTAAGTGCAACATGTTTAAATAGTTTAAGTCCTCACTATCACTGTGCTTCATAAATCTTGCTTTCGCAAATTTGCTTTAAAATGCACTATTTGCTCACTCTTTTTTCAAAATTCCACAGGCGCAGAACCCTAGAACCCTCCTTATGATGGTCGGGCTTTCGAGCCTTGCTCGCTTTCTGTGCAACTTTCATCCCCAACGTTTACGCCACCCCACTTTCAAATGTCACCAGCCGCCACTGTTATGTCGTAATTGTGAATAGTCCCAAAGAGCTGCAGTCAGCCTTCATAAAAACAATATAGGTCTAGTGGGAGTTTTTTGTGTCGGTTACTTTTGCCTCCCCCTTTCCCCCAGACCTTAAAACAATTTATAGGGGGTACCCTTGGATTGGTATTGTCAGAACAAAGTAGTTACATTAACAACAGTGAACAACTGTGAATGAATGTAATAATGTGAGCCAGTAAAATACTCTTGGAGAAATTTAGCATTATTGAGTCCATGCTAAACAGTCTTCTTTGCAAACAGTGTCATTCAGAAATAAACAAATAAGACGTGCTTAACTACGTGCAGTACAAATAATAAACAGTGATAGTGACATTCATTTTGAACAAGATGGTGTTTAGGCCTAGTTGAGGTTTTGTTAGACAAGATGGTGTTGAGGCCTAGTTGAGGTCTTGTTAGCATAAGCCAGGAAAAAAGCCATGCACAGGTACGTGTGTGAATTAGAGTGTAGATTACTATTCGGCACACTATTAATAATGCACATTCTTCATTAATGCATACGAATCCCACACTAGTCAGTCAGAAACATAGGGCCACACCTATAAAATGTACTTTATTTGAATAGTATAGGCTGCATGATACAATAGCTACTTCAGATCACTTGCAAATTGTTAAGACATGGCAGACGGCAAGAGGAGAAAGGTAATTGAGTAAACAGAGAGAACACATACGTATAAGTAGAGAGAAACTAGAAAAATATCTTTTCTGAAAATCCATAGAACAAGTGTATGGGAAATCTCATGCATGTCCTTTTCAAGTTTGTTTTGAGGTGTAATAAATTGCCGTTAATTTAAGGTGAAAAGAATTGAGAAGCCAGCTACTTGGTGCCCAGAGGTTTTCTCCCTAACAACTTCAAGTAATGTTTAGAATGCTTTTCTTGTAAGTTCTGAATACACCGGTGATGGACAATTCAGCACTGCAAGTAGATAGTTGTGTGTTCCAGTAGGACTTATAGATTATAATGATAACTTTATAAACTTGAAATCAGAGACAATGAAAAGCCTATGCACAAACTCAAAAAATGTCTTTGGGAAAACAGCTTCTTACTGTGTCCTATATTGCGGCAGTAAAACAAGAGCAGTGTAAAGGGCTGTTTGTGTATTTCTAATGAATGTACAGGAGGGCGTGGTGATATCTGCTTATCCAATTTTCCTTCTTAATGTACTTTTCCTGACCCTCTTGTTGCTTTCAAAGAGATTTCATAGTCTGGATAATTTTTAATATGTTTAAACATTTCACAAATTTTCAAAGTTTTCTTTCTTCTTCCCTTAATCTGTTAATACACTGTAATACTTCTATTGTTTCTGAAGTTTATATTTGCATATTTTAAATGCAACCGTGGCCATGCTCTTACCGATAAATGAACAGCGTTCTTCTCTTCGGAGATGCATCCCTTATTTCCAGATAGCATGTAATCATCAGCTAAAAAACAAAGTTAGACACTGAAATAGCATTGCTTAAGTAAACATCTTGCAAACAAACAGCATTTTGAAAACTGGACTTATTTTAGTTAGGATCATAAAATCAGCATAATTACCTTCCAATTTGCTGAAAACCCCTGTGAACCAATGAAAGAGGCCTTTAATTATGGGAGATATTGAAAGAATTTAGAAGACCTAGGTGCAATACTAAATAGTGCATACTATTAGCTTGAAAGAAGTGTTTTGTGATCTATGGCAGAGAAGTCAATGCTCTAACTCTACTTTCAAGACTTGGATGAAAGTTCAGTCGCATATAACATGGCTAATAATATAGATTTTAAAAAATACAAGATGGCTAAAATATTTCAATTAGCTTATTTAAAGCAACCTTCAAATGGTAATACCTCAGACCAACCCACAGAAAAGTATCCAAACTCCAGCAAGTATTTGCCACACTTCCAGTAACGCAACTAGCACTCAAAGCTTTGGTTGCAGCACCACTCACAATTCCATTAAGAACACTGTATAGGACATGTCCCCAACCTAAATGCCAGACCTTTTCTTCCAACCTGCTAGAATTCTTACACAGTTTACCAGCCTTGCTAGGTTTCCAGTGGCTGGACTTCTCCTTATTTAGAACATTCTGCTTATACACTCTCACTCATACACAAGTGGGTACCATGTCATTTTACTGTCATAGACCCGACCACCCACCATGGCATAGCCATGGAATGTTGAATTCTACTTCTCCTGCTGTTGAGCTAGGTGTGATCATGTATTCCCACCTTCACTTTTCCAAATTAACGGCAAGATGTCATTACGCACTAGATTAAACTTTTAATGCAATAGACCTACAACAATAATTGAATGTCCACTCAGGGAAACTAATCGCTCATAACAACCGCAGGTGCTCACTACATCCAGAACTTTAACTCCAGGCCACTCGCTATCCTAATCGAGAAGCTTTCACTGGACTGTCACAGAATATGTCAATCTGTTTTCTGGGACAGCAATTAGTAACTAATAAAAAATTGACCTTCTAGATAGACTCGAGAAGTGTCATCTAACAGAGCTACCTTATGTCCACGAGAGGACAAGGCCAATGACCACTGTTAATAACTACCTCAGCTGTCAGTAATGCTATACCAACAACAACAAAAATGTAGAAGACTCGCTAAGGCTTAACTATGCCCTTGACATCAAGAGTTACCATATTCCACAGGATTTCCAGACTCTATGAGAAAAATGCAGAGCTTTCAAAGTCTTTTGCAATTCTTGTGGAAAAGCACTCATCAATCACTCAAGCTACATTCTTATTCAGAATATTCATCTCAACCCAACAAAACTGGTAAAGGAATTATATATGATGGGGTTGGAGTGAGGAGGGATACCAGTCTAACCTCAACCTCAGTTACTGCTTTCTTTTAATGGAAAATCGTCACATGTCCACCTTCATCAACTTTAAAACACCAACATACTCCCAAAACTTAACAATGCTGCTTTGTGATAACAACCTGAACTAGTCAGCAACCGAGAAAGCAATCCGATCCTCATCTCCAATAGTAGGAAACTCTTTAAGGGCCTCGTTCTGAGTGCAGTGTTATTTGGGTACACAAGTGGCACCTGGGGGATGCCATGTTTCACTGCTATAGGTGCTGAACAGAATGGCTCCAAATATAACGACTGCTGTCTATCCAATAAAAATGACTGAAGCCACTGATGAAGTGCAGTGCCACCGACACACAGGTAAGCTAGTTTGGTTAGTAATATCTGGTGAGAAACAGTATCTATAGAACCAACAGATTTAACAGGATAAGTGTAACCATCTGGCCCTGATCCAGGCGGAACTTAACCTCATGGGAAAGTTCCAATAAGTCTGTTTTCCTACTATGATTTTAACGGAAACACGACTGTGATGGATGGAGTAAATTACGGATCAGCCATAGGTTTTCTCAGTACAGAAATGAACCCTATCTGTTTCTAACCTCTAGGAACCAACCCTGAGGCAAGCGAAGAATTAAAAACATGATTACGCCACAGGTTGATCAATTCAATAGCATGCAAAAGCACATTTGGTGGCGGGGGGAGCAGGGATCAAAAAGAGAGCCCAACTTACGCTGGAGAATCGCCATTCGTTATTGATCAAGTGAAATTAGATCAAATCTAAGTAACGTGCTAGTGGAGTTGAGTCTCTCTTGACCGCAACATATTATATTTTTATATGTGCCAGAATGGGGTACTTGTGTAGAAAGTTTGTGTGAGAATATCATGGAGAACATTGAGGCACAAGTGGCACGCAGTTCTACCTTATGTCAGTGCAAAAATATCAAACTTGAAGCCTGGATGTCTAAAAACTACTTTAAGTTTTTGGAAAGTGAGTTTATTCTAATCAACTGTGATAACAAATTCACTCAAGTGGGAGAATGTCTCATGGCCCCACCCTTCAACTCTTGGATTGCTCCAAGCCTCTCACTTTTCACTTTTACCCCATCACTAAGAGGACTCTCGCTTGACAGTAGATTCTATTCCTTCAAAAAACTAAGGGGTGCTTCCAAAATTGGACATCAGAAAGGCATTTTGTTGCATCCCCGCCTCAGCTTACATTTGTGTCATGCTGGAGTAAAGGAGCACAGCCAGGTCACATTTGTGCAGCACATTCAGGGGCTGAGAGTGGGAGTTCTTTGTGGTGGATACTTACATGCCTCAGGGTGCCTAGTAGATGGGTGAGGTAGCAATGTTCCTGATCGTCAGGATTTCGTCTTCAGGGTAGCTGGCAAAGCTTCTACTCTACTGGGCTGTGGGCCCCTCTATGACACAGGATTGGCAGTTTGGGTCTTGACCTTATCAGGAACGGTCCTGCTTGGGCTGTTTGTGGTGTGATATCCATTCCGCAGCTTGTTTCTTAGCACTGTTCGTCTGTTACCCAGGGTGGGCATTTAGCATGACCAAGCTCCTCATTCTCAAATAGCAGCCAGTGTACTATTTGTTTTTAAGATAAACCAATCAAATATTGCCACTGCGCATCCTATGCCGGATCATTTCGAGCTTCTATGGTATAAAGGTATAACAGGCACAAAACTGGATCATCAGTGCACAGCAACAGAGTCAAGTTTTGTTTGCCACGATCCTGTCCCCTTCAGCCTGCACTTTTGTTACCTTTTCCAGCCTTTTCCTTGTTTTGGTTGGATCTTGTATCTACAGCCTTGCAAGTTATTTTTCAAGCCTGTCTTGTACTCATTCTTTCTTCTAAGCTACATTTGTCTTCTCATTGAATTATTTGTCCTTGCCCCATAGGTTGTTTTTCATCTTCCAGTTCTAGGGCCCTTCCCCTTAGACATCTGTCCCTTTCAGGTTTTTAGGTCCGGGTCTGGTGGTTTAGTGGATTAATGCATCCACTGCAGAGGCCTCTGTTCGACCTCATTGTCACAGGTTCAAATCCCGGCGGGTCCACTCAGCCTTTCATCCATCTGAGGTCGATAAAATGAGTACCATTGAGTTGGGTAACAATAAACATCTGTTTTTCAGCGCCAAGATACCCCGTTAGGGGTGAACGTGCGCTTTACAAATACACGTTATGTTATGTTATGTTATTTCAAGGACATAGTGGCTACCAGCAAGTGTCACACTTTCCTATGGCAAGTCAGATGAAAGCAACTTAACCCATGCTTCTGCCCAGTGATTAACACAACTATGCTCTGGTGGTGGACCAGCTGGGAGTCAACACCCTGCTTACCAACTTTCCAGACTTTCACATGACACAACTGAAAAGCATCCTCCACATAGCTGCCCGACTCATCAAAGGGATTTGAAAGAACAACTTGATAACAATACTTCAGGAACTCCACCGGCTCACACTATAAGCCTACATTACCTACAAGCCCTCTTGTGTCACATATTAGGTATTGTAATTGTATAGTAATTGCATTTATATAGCGCTTACTACCCATGACGAGGCGTCAAAGCGCTTTTTCGGCGAGTAGCACGTTACTCTGGAACCCAAGAAGGATTAGTGTTGAATTAGTATGGTGAAATATGAAAGTAATTTGAGTGGTGGAAAGGTTAGTCAGTTATTTGGATTCTATGTCAGTTCCGGAGGCTCTGATTATGCTTTTCTTTCTCCACTTTAATTAATACACAAATTTAACGGCAGCCATAAAAGCAATATAAATGACTTTAACCCAATAACATCAGAAAAAAAAGTTCATTTAGGCCCAAGAAAACAAACAAAAGTCTGAACCCAGACTACAAAACCCATAAGTCCATCGGGTATGCTACATAACAAGTCCTTCCACAGTGTCCATGCTGGATAGATAGGTCCTCCATTTTGAGTGTCCATCCTTTCTTCGCAGCCAGTTAAGTCGTTTTTCCTATCTCTTACTTGGATTCGCTTTTATTTGCTTCATTGCGGTTATTTGTGATCCCAGAGCACTGGGTCTGTAACGGACAGTGCCCGGGAAGACTTCATTGACTAATTACTGTCTTTGACGTTGCAGATTCCTTGCGACCGTGGGAGCATTTGCGCTCCTTACGCGGCCGTCTCCATTTTTCCTGCGGTGCTTCACAAGCCCGCTAGGGGGGCTCACACATCTCGCTGCTCCCACGGCACGGTCTCCTCGGATGCGGAGCCGCGCTGCGTGAGCTGCACCACCATGAGCCTTGTCCCTGCTGCCACACCTGAACACCCTTCGGGGTGTTCAGGTGTGGCATTGCAGCTCGGAATTGCAGCTCGGCCGCGTTTATCGCCTTCTGGCGAGTTTTGCGCGGTTACTTTGTTTAGCGCGCTGGGTGGCGGTTTGGGCCACGTCAGCCTGCTGAGGACCTGCGCACTCCTGAGGCAAGTGCAGCCTCGATTGCGGTTTTACTACGCATGTTAAATTCTTGCAGCCTTTTGGTCTGCCCACATTGGCTTCTGGTTTTACCAGACTTTTGAAACACCTGAGGCTGCCACCTCTAGATAGATTGTGAATTGCCCTACTGTTACCTCTAGACCTGACGAGTATGCCGTTGTTGGATTCATTGGTTTCTGTTGTCTGCCACCATGGAACAGGGGGATGTTTATGTGGAGGAGAGGGTCCAGGAATACCTCCCCTATGATGACGATTTTTTTGAAGCTGTGGACAGCTCCATTTACAGGTGTGTAAATGAAGTTGTGGGTCCCATAGAACAGCGCCGTTCGGACTGCATTGTACGGGATTGCGCCAAAATGGCGCAAGGCCACTTAGGGCCCCCGGGCCCCGCTAGTAACCCAATCTCTGGGGAGGGTCCCCCGCCACCAAAGAAGTGTTGCACGGTGGGTGATCCTGAAGAGGCGCAGGGGGTGGATAAAGATGCTTTTGAGCGCCTTAGAAGCGTTTTACTAGCTGAGGTGGTTGTGTCCCCCCCTGCGCCTCTTCCTGCCCCGGGGCCTATTGAGTCTCCCGCGCAAACTTCCCCGACTCATGACGGGGACTCACCAGGAGATACAAATGAGGATGAGGGGTCTTCGCGGTCTTGGCGCCCGGTCAGTGCTTCCACCACGTTACCCCAGAATAGTGCAGGCATGCTGGACCCAGATGAAATTATTCATCCTCGGTCAGCAGCTTGGACACCTGGGGACAAGGTGGCCAAGTTCGTGGCCGGTCACCTCCGCAAGCCCCTGGATAAGGAGGCTAGGGGATGTTTGAGAGCAGAGTGTCCGTGATCCACTTTGGAGGGGAAAGTAGCCTTCACCCCGGAGCTGGACTCCAAAATAGCCACTTTCCTTGGCCAAATACATGAAAGACCCCTGTAGGCTTATAGATCGCTCTTGGCGCTCCTGTCAAGATAAGCTTCTGGATGCGATAGGGCCCCTTACGAAAATATTGGACATGGCGGAAGAAGCGAAAGTGACAGGTTCCGCCATCTCCCCCGAGGTTCTGTCAAATTGAGCGCAACAGGCGGTTATCGTTTTGGGTAACGCCAATTGTGCCCTATCGACGGAACATCGTCGATCTCTACTGATCAAATTGGATCTCAAATTGGGCAACTTAGCCTCCTCAGAGGCAGGGCAGTTGCACAAGGAGGCCTCTTTGGGGACCCCTTTGTCAAAGAGCTGGGCAGATTTGTGGCTACATTCACCTCGTTGGACAAGGCCCAGTCCAACATAAAGAGGGTCTTCCAGCCCCGTATTTCCTGAGGGACCGGTCGTGGCAGGGGCCGCTGGACCGACCGTGGTGGCCAGCAGAATCCCATCAAGGGACAAGGCTCCGGGCGGGGGCAGTATAACTCCACCGCAAATTACACCAACTTTTACCCCACCAGGGGACACCGATTCCGAGACCATGGCGGCTTCAAGAACAATGCCGGCGGCAGTGGTTCCAATGGTAAGTGTCTTGCCTGCAGCGCAGGTCCGTATCGGGGGTCGACTAGCGGTGGTTCCAATGGTAAGTGTCTTGCCTGCAGCGCAGGTCCGTATCGGGGGTCGACTAGCGGCCTTCCAGGGTGCTTGGGCGGCTAGTACAACAGACGCTTGGGTCTTGCAGACTATCCGAGGGTTTCACATCGAATTCTACGATCTCCCTCGCCAAGAAGGCTTTCCACGTCCCATCACCTTCTCCTTTGCCGATGCACAGCTGGTCGACGTGGAGGTATCCGAGGGGCCATTTGTCGCTCAGCTCTGCATCCCCACGGGTTACTCAGCAACATCTTTTTGGTAGACAAAGCAGATGGGGAGCGGCGTCCGGTAATCAACCTCAAAGAATTCAACAGGTGGTTGATTTACCGTCATTTCAAAATGGAGGGGATTCATCTCCTCCGTGACGTTCTTCTCCCAGGCGATTGGATGGTCCGTCTGGACCTCAAAGATGCCTACCTAGTGGTTCCCATCCATCCACCGCATCGGCGGTTCCTACAGTTTTGCTGGAAGGATCAGATTTACGAGTTTACTGCCCTTCCGTTCGGGCTTTCCTCAGTGCCTTGGTGCTTCACAAAGGTACTCCACCAAGCGGTGGAGTTCCTTCGGAGCCAGGGCATACGTATGATTGTTTACCTGGACGACATCCTACTTATGGTGCAATGTCCCAGGAAGTTAGCTGTGCAGTTACAGCAGACGGTGTCTCTCTTGCAGGGGTTGGGCTTCGTCATCAATGGAGACAAGTAGGTTCTCAACCCTGCTCAGAGCATAGTGTTTCTCGGATTTGTCGTAGCTTCACTTCGTTCTTCCTTAAGCCTGCCGTCTCGGAAAATGGCCAAGATCCGGCACGAGTTGAGGCGGACCATCTCAAAAACTCATCCCTCTCTCCGTCAGATTGCCAGAGTGGTGGGACTTCTCTCCTCGTCCATCCAGGCAATCTTTCCAGGGGCCCTTCCACTATCGAGCCCACCAATGCCTGAAGGCGCACCATCTCAGGAGAGGCCTGTTATACAATCAGACAGTTCCCCTATCGACGGAGGTAAAGGAGGAAATGTCATGGTGGCTCACCCACATGGAGGCATGGAACGGCCGGGCGAACTTTGAGTCGGTCCCAGACCTAGTCATAGAATCCGACGCCAGCAGGTCGGGGTGGGGCGCATGCTGCGGGGAGTTCTCCACCGGCGGCGCCTGGTCGTTAGACGAACAGGCGTTACACATCAATTGTTTGGAGCTCCTAGCGGGGTCTTTCGCTGTTTGATGCTGGATCAGGGACAGAGTGAGTTCATGTGTCCTGTTAAAGATGGACAATGTCTCCGCGGTCAGGTACATCAACCACCTGGGTGGTCAGGTTCACGAGCCCTGGAGAATCTGGCAAAGGAGTTTTGGGACTATTGTCTAACCCATCACGTATCTGTGACAGCAGAGTATCTGCCGGGCCAAGCCAACCAAGTGGCAGATTGGCACTTCCGGCATCTGAGGGAATCCAGCCAGTGGAGACTGGACATTCGTGTTTTGAAGTGGTTGGCTGCCCTCTGGGGGCCTTTCTCGGTGGATCTCATCACGTCCCACCTGGATCACCAGCTATCGCGCTTTTTCAGATGGAGACCAGAACCCTCACTGTGGCAATGGATGCGTTCCTGCAGGAGTGGAGTCAGGAGAAGGGTTATGCCTTCCCTCCATTCTCGATGGTGGTGCGGACGGCGGCCAAGGGAGTGGTAGTGGTGACGCCATATTGGAGGTCCCAAGTTTGGTTTCTCATCTCCTTCTGAATCCGGACAAGGAGCAGCATCATCTAATCATCCAGGGTTCTCTCCGCCTCATGGCATGGCGGCTTTCAGGTGACGTTGGTCGCTCCCAGGATTTTCGAGATCGGCTGAAGGCCTCTTAGCCAATCCTGGGCAGACAGTACCTCAAAGCGTTATCGTTCCGCCTGGACGAAGTGGATGCGTTGGTGTCTTCGACGGGGTTTGGATCCCATGGTCGCAGGCGTCGTTCCCATTTTGAATTTTCTAGCAGAGTTGGCAACAGACGGCCTAGCGTACCGTTCTATTAACGCAGTGTGTTCCGCGATTTCGGTGGCACATTGCCCGGTTGAGGAAGCTCTGGTTGGGCAACACCCCTTCCTCTGTAGACTCCTGAGAGGTATTCACCTTTCATTACCTCCGGAGCCACGCTATTCTGTTCTGTGGGACGTCAATCTAGTCTTGAATCTCTTCCTCTCTTGGCAGCCCAATAAGTACCTTTCTTTGAAGGAAATCTCAGCCAAATTGGCCATGCTCTTGTGCTTGGTCTCCTGCCGCAGAGTTTCTGATGTTCGCGCACTGGACATCTCGCTGAGAGTTTTATCTCCAGAGGGTGTTACGTTCATGGTGGGTCAGCGTACTAAGTCTTCGTCTGGAACGATTTTGTACCCAGCATTTTCTGATGTCCCCAAGCTGTGTGTTGTGAATTGTCAAAACAGTTCGGAGCTAATTCAGCCAGCTTCTAAGGCTTTTTCCCTGGGAGCCCGTTTGGAGGACTTAATGCGCGCCATGGATTGGTCCTCGGATTCCACCTTTACGCGGTTTTATTTCAAACCGGTTGTGGATGTCGCACAGTTGGTGGTAAGTAAGCTTTAAACTAGCATAATCAGAGCCTCCGGTCCTGACATAGAATCGAAATTTGCCTAGCATAGTAACAGTAAGTTTCAATTCTATTAAGGACACGGAAGCGAGGATTATACCTCCCAGGGCATGCTCTCGTGCGAACCCACCCGTATGTGAGCAAGTAACACGTTTTTTCAATTTCTTGATGGATACTACCATTGGTCAAATGTGGTGTTTACGTTTTCTCATTAGCAATGATATGCACGAGCTTTGACTAAGATGATTGGATCTCGGGAAATCTTACGTTGTCTCTTTGTGTTTTAGGGAATGACGGTTCAAAACAGGACCAGAAGCAATGTGGCGTGACTCGTGCGAAGAAAGAGGAGGGACATCAAAATGAGGATCTAGCTATCCAGCATGGACACTGAGGAAGGACTTGTTATGTAGCATACCCGATGGACTTATAGGTTTTGTAGTCTGGGTTCTGACTTTTGTTCGTTTTCTTGGGCCTAAATGAACTTTTTTTCCTATGTTATTGGGTTAAAGTCATTTATATTGCTTTTCTGGCTGCTGTGAAAATTGTGTTTTAATGAAAGCGGAGAAAGAAAAGTATAATCCTCGCCTCCGTGTCCTTAATAGAATTGAAACTTACTGTTACTATGCTAGACAAATTTCGATTCAGAAGGATAGTGGAGGGATAGAAAAGGGAAAAAGGTTTGCATTTATATAGCGCTTTTTACCCCTGATGGGGTGTTGAAGCACTTTTTTCTGACGAGTAGCACGCTACTCCGGAACCCATAAAGGATTAGTGGTGAATTAGTATAGTGAAATATGAAAGTAATTTGAGTGGTGGATATTAGTCAGTTATTTGGATTGAGAAAGATAGCGGAGGGATAGAAGAGGGAAAAAGGGTTTCATTTATATAGTGCTTGCTACCCCTAATGAGGTGTTGAAGCGCTTTTTCGGCGAGTAGCACGCTACTCGGAACCCATAAAGTATTAGTGGTGAATTAGTATAGTGACAATATGAAATTTGATAAGCGGACATGTTAGTCTGTTATTTTGATTGAAAAGGATAGTGGAGGGATAGAAGAGAGAAGGATTTAGATTTTTTATTTTATTTTTTATTTGGGACGTCATAGCAGTAGTGGGAGGCTTGGGAGAAGTAAAAAGGGATGTGAAGGGGAAGAGTCAGAGGGAAGAGTTTAGAAAGGCTTGTTTTGGGGGATCAGTTTAGTAAAAAAGGTGTCAGATGGTGCAAGGAGGGGTAGAGTAGGGGAGAGGCTAGAAAGAGCTATTTTGGGGGTCATAGTAGGGGTTTGAGATGAATGAGAGAGTGGATGTAGAGGATATATTGATAGAGGTATAGGGTGAGAAAAATAGGGTAGTGGATTGGAAATAGTAGTAGAAAGAGGTTTGAGATGAGTCAGAGACTTGAGGTAGAAGATAAATTGAGAGAGGTATAGGGTGAGAATTAGGGTAGTGCATTGGATATGCCGAATTAGAAGAAAGTAATATAGATCCACAAGTACATGGAAAGTTTATAGTTGCATAAAGGAAGTAAGTATATGTGGATTAAAGATATTGATGGAGGTAAAGGGTGAGAAATGGGGTAGTGCATTGAATATGTTGTTCTTTCTTTTTTTAAAGGAAAGTAATAAATACATGGATCCAAGTACATGGAAGGCATTTAGATGCATAAAGGAAGTAAGTTTAAGTAGATTAAAGATATATTAGATAAACTCTGGTTTTCAAGTGTTGTACTTACAAATGTATTTATTCATTTTTTTTAAAACAATTATTCGACATGTTTATACAAAGCAATACACATATATAGGTACATATCTATAGCACAAATAAATGCTTATATACAGAGGGATATGCTGTATATTTCTGGTTGCGTATGGTGCTTATGTGGGGAAGAGCCAATTCGTAGTTGCTTCCGGTATAAAAGGAATATGCTACTTACCAGTATGCATCTGTTCTTGGCATGTAGAGCTGCAGATCTACACACTTTTGCATAGATCGCCATCTGGTGTTGGGCGCGGATGTTTGCAGTTTGTTTTTCCTCTTGGAAAGTCTTTGGAAGTCACGAGGTCGGTGACTCCTCCTTTGGATGGTATTGCGCATGGACTTCGGCTCCATCCTCAGATTGTTTTTCGCCAGTAGGGCAAGATGGAGCGTAGTAATAACAGTGAAGAAACCCATGTGTGTGGTATCTAAATAAGATAAACTGGAACAGATACAGGTAGCCGGGGAGGCGGGTGGGCGTGTGTAGATCTGCAGCACTGCATGCAAAGAACAGATGCATACTGGTAAGTAGCATATTCCGTTCGAGGCATATGAGCTGCAGATTACACACTTTTGCATAGACTATATAGCAGTTCCCAACCTTAGCGGCGACCACCGGTATCTGTTGCAGTGGTTTGAAATAATGTTTTGAGTACAGCCTGGCCCACACTAGCTTGTTGCTTAGTTTGCACATCTACACAATAGTGTTTAGTGAAACTGTGCGGTGTTGACCATGTAGCTGCCTTGCAGATATCATCTAATGGGATGTTCCTTAAAAATGCCATGGAAGCCCCTATCTTTCGTGTAGAATGGGCTTTAGGGGGAACGGATAGCATTTGTTTTGCTTTGTGGTAGCAAATCTGAATGCATTTTACAATCCACCTAGCTATCCCTGATTTTGAGATGGGGTTGCCCTTGTGTCGTGGAGAGAAAGAGACAAACAGTTGTTTGGTCTTTCGGAAAGGTTGTGTTCTCTGGATGTAGTAGAGTAAGGCTCGTTTGACATCTAGTGTGTGCAGAGCCCTTTCTGTAACGGTCTGTGGTTGCGAGAAAAATACTGGTAGTTCTACAGATTGGTTTAGGTGAAAAGGGGAAATGACTTCAGGTAGGAATTTTGGGTTGGTACGGAGAACAACTTTGTTATGGTGCATCTGAAGAAAGGGTTGTTGTATGGTAAGCGCTTGTATCTCACTGACCCTTCTAAGGGAAGTGATAGCTACAAGGAAAGCCGTTTTCCATGTTAGGAATTGCAGTTCGCATTTGTGTAAAGGTTCGAAGGGAGGCCCCATTAGCCTTGTGAGAACAATATTTTGGTTCCACACAGGTGAGAGTGGTACTCTGGGGGGAATTATTCTTTGTAGGCCTTCCATGAAGGCTTTAATGGCAGGTACTCTAAAGAGTGAAAGATGTTGCCTGTTCTGTAAGTAAGCTGCAATTGCTGCGAGGTGTAGTCGAATGGACGTATAGGCTAAATTACACCTTTGTAGGTGGAGTAAGTAGCCTATGATAGGGCCGATGACTTTTTAGGTTTTTCCATGCCGGTCTGATGTTTAGAACCTGGCTTGAGACCCTCCGGTCTCTTGGTCGGTGCCGAGATGGGCTTCGGCTTGGAAGTGTCGGTGCCGGTGGCCTTGTGTGGTTTGGTCGGTACCGAAGATGGCGTCGGTGCCGAAGAGCTGGGTTTCGACCCCGAGGGCTTCAGTGCGGAGCTCGGTGTCGAGGTGGAGGCAGGTTTCTTTTTCGGTGCCGAAGTGTGTTTCTCGGCACCGCTGGTAGGCTGGCTCGAGCCCGAGCCGCCGGAAGGCTTACTTGGCTTCTTCACCGGGCCCGAAGGTGGGGTGTGTGAAGCAGTGTCTCTGGTCTTGCCTAGGCCCGGAGGCGAAGGCGTGACCGAAGCCTTTTTGGGTGTCGGCGCGGGTGTGGGAGGGGGTAGATTGGTACTCACGACCCTCTGCGCCGGGGTGATGTCTTCCACGTCTGACTCGTCGGCCTCGGAAGCGCTGACGAGGTCCTCTTCGGTGCGATGATGTTCCGGATCATCGATGTCGTCTCCGAAGATGTCGACTGGAATGGACGTCGAGGAGTGTGCCATGTTCCTTCTGGGTCTTCGTCCCGAATAGTCTTTTTGGATCGGAAAGACTTACAGGCCGGACAGTCTCGAGCCTCGTTTTCAGGGGAGAGGCAGAGGTTGCATACCTCATGAAGATCGTTGTGGGGAAATTTGGACCCACATTGAGGGCACTTTTTAAATGGAGTTCTTTCCATGAGCCAGGACCGGAGCCTGGGTAGGCCCAAAGGCCGCCGTCGACGACTGGAACCGAAGGTTTGTGTCGATGAGAAGGCGCGTTGATTGAAGAGATCGCGATCGAAACAATACAGCGATTGGGGTGAGGATTGCGCGTGGATCGTCGAACTGGAAGCTGTTCGGAACCGGAGCGCGAAGATTACATCCGAGCCCGATGGCGGAAAAAAACAATCTGAGGATGGAGCCGAAGCCCATGTGCAATACCATCCAAAGGAGGAGTCACTCACCTCGTGACTTCCAAAGACGTTCCAAGAGGAAAAACAAACTGCAAACATCCGGGCCCAACACCAGATGGTGATCTATGCAAAAGTGTGTAATCTGCAGCTCATATGCCTCGAACATGCCCCTTCTTAATAAGGTCACCCCCACTTTTTGCATGTATTGTGCCCCCCTGAGGGACCCACCACCGAACTCATGCAGACTGCAATTGCAGGCTGTGTGAAATAGTGCAAACAAATGTGTAAAATACGACATGGCACACACCCTGTGTGCTATGCCCACAGACAATGCATGCAATGCCTAAGTCACCCCTACAGCAGGCCTTATAAGCTGGGTGCACTATATTACATGTGGGGACATATCTACATGAGGAGATATGATGAGCAGATATGCCCCCATATTGTCTAGTTCAATTACTAGATAGTACAAGTGAGCAGAGGAGCCATCTTAAGTATATGTACAGGACACTGGTCATTATGAGTTCCCCAGCTACATGATTGCTTTACTGAAACCTATGGTCTTTGGTATCAAACACCTTGTCTTAATACATCTGTACTGATGCCAGTAGTGGATGTATTAAGATATGCACCCAGAGGGCACCTTAGAGGTGCCCCCTATAAAACTACCAGCCCTCTTAGTGTGCTGGCTCACTGGTATCTTCCAGCCTGCCACAACAGACACGGTTCTAACCTGCTGGTGGTGAGAGCCTGCACTCTCAGAGATCAGAAACAATGCCTTCTCTGGCAGGAGTTGTCTACACCTCCTCCAGCAGGATGGCTAGGGAATCTGCATATCAAGGTCAGAGCCTTCAGAGCTTCTGCTGCCTTTGATATGCGTCCTGGTTTCCCTCAGACCTGGGAGATGCCACCCACTGTCCTGAGGCCCATCCAGCACCAGGACAGGCGGCAAATTAGATATGCAAGTAGGCGTGTTGCACCACCAAACAAGTCACACCTCTAAGGTGGGCTGCCTGATGTGCTCGACGAAGGAAGGATGCCCCCATCATGCTTTTGGTGGAATTAGGAACTCTGGGACAGGGTTAGGCCCACTCAGGAAGATGTCATATAGGGGGTGTAGTGACCCAAAGGGTAAGTAGCCCATTGGCTAATACCCTTCGCTCCCCTTAACGCCCCTAAATTCTGTAATTAGGCAGCCCCCTGCCACCAGGAACTGAGATTCGCCTGACTAAAGAAGAAGGGCCACGAAGAGCTGAAGAAGCAAGAAATGTGGAACAGCTGTGGACTTTTGGTGCCAAACCCTGTCTGCCTGCTCTTGTACCGACAATGGCGACAACCCGACTCTTTCTGCAGCTGTGCATCCTCCAAAAGCCTAAGAGGGCTTCCAACACTTCGCCACCCAGCCAGCATCACCCTTACAGTGGAGAAGGCACTTCTCTACAACCTGCAGGCACCGACCGCAATGTCCGGTTCACTGTTCTGCTGACCATTGTGTCGACTGACGCAGCAGCCACCCAGGAAGAGGTCACTATGCTCCAGATGGTCAGATCCATCTCCCCACAAAGACGCCAGGACATACACTGGCTTCCCTGCACCAATACCTGGGGTACCGGACATTCTTTCTTCAGGAAGTAACTTTAAACACTTCAAATGAACTATATATCCTAACGAATGCCAGATGAAGGTTCCATTTAAGGATTAGGCATGGGGTTAGCCTAAAATTATTGTCGGGATTCAAGTTAATTTTCTTTTTTATTTAAAGGTAATAATTTAATTACATTATTTGCTTACAGAGCAATCTTAAAGTTAATATCTTCAGACATATCAATAGTTGGATTTCAGGGTTCATAACTTGTATTGAGTTCATCACAATTTCATTTACTTCAATACAGACAGGGTTATATTTGGGTTTAGGTTCCAATGGACGTTTTGCATTAGGTCAGAAATAGTGTAATAGTTAGTAAATAGTTAAAGGGTTAGGGTTAATGTCAAGTACAGGTTTAAGTGACGAAGCAGACATAATCAGTGTTTTAACGTTACAGACTGGGGGTCAATGGGCCCGATTCACAAAAGTAATCTGAGATAAAATCCTAACTTTACGACTTTCGGTATTCACAAAATGCATTTAGGAGTAGTAAAGTTAGGAATCCTAAGTTTAGTACTCCTAAATGCCGTTTGTGAATACAGAAAGTTGTAAAGTTAGGATTTTGTCCCAGTTAAACTTAAGTCTTGGTCTAAGAAGACGTTCATGCTTGAGGAAACGTTCTTTCCAAAGAACATGCACCTTAGATTGGAGTATGATATACATCAGATCTCTTTAAGGTGGAGTACCTCCGTTACTTTCTTGGGGAACGGTATCTTCTAAGATTATTCCTCTAGGTGTATGGTCCCTTTACATGCAACCTTAAAGCGAAGTATCATTCTCGCTGAGTGTGCAGAAGGAAGTGCTATGATGTTTGGGATATTCTCAAGAATGTTTTCTACTGGAAGATGGCCTAGAAGAGTAATTTATTTATTTTTGTTTTTTTTATTTTATTTTGATGCTTTACAAAAATACAAAGGAAAAGAAAAAAAGAAAGAGGAGAGTCGTAGCGAGCATACTTAACACAAAATACTGCACCAAACTGAGATTGGAAAAAAAAAAACCACAAGGATCAATACATTCCAAATCATGTACAGTGGGGAAAACAGACAAGGGGCTAGGCATTTACAAACTAATTATACAACTCAACTCAAAAAAGGGGAAAATAGCAAATGGAATAAACTAACTAAGAAAAAAGGATTTTCTTTTCATTGCCTGAGCCACTCCTGCAATGGAGCCCAGATCTTACGGCCCAGCTCACGCCTCCTTCTACCCCGCCTCAAATAGACTGAAGACTCCAGATTATAAAGAGCAAGAATCCGGGATCTCCAATTAAAGAAAGTGGGGGCTTCGGGCTAAGCCATTGTGATGTGATACATAGCCGGATTAAGGACATTGTTATAAACAAAAAGGCAGACATGCCTCGTTCTTTCGAGTGAGGCAGTACCCTCAAAACCCTATTATCACCATCTCTGGAGAAATATTAAGCGGAATATTGAGCATAGAGTTTATAAAGCACTCAACATCAGATAAAAAAAGCCCCCAGCTTTGGGCAAGAATAGAACATATGTAGGTCGTTAGCAGCTTGAATCCCGCATCTAGCACAGCAATTGCCCTTGCAACCCCCCCATTTTGCCGGTGTGTAATATAGATCGAATAGTGCCATATAACTTTGGGTGCATAGACTCCCAGACACTAGGGCATAGCTTGCTAACTCCAATGCCGGACATATATCCACACCAGTCTTATCCAATTTGCCCTCTCATTTGGCATTCTGTAGTACACGATCATCAGGAAGGCCAGCTAGCAAATGTTGATACAATGTCCCAATTCTAGCCCTTCGTGAATTAGTTCAAATAAAATCACCTTATCAAAGAAGTTGGAGGTTTGATGCTGAATTTGATCTATAAAACTTCTAATCTGCAGATATTTAAAAAAGTCGTGGGTATTAAGATGAAACTTATCCTTTAGAAAGGAGAAGGAGGCCATTTGTCCGTCAGTGCCTAGGTCAACAATGACTCCCAACCCCAATAACTGCCACCTAAAGGTGACCTGATCTTGAAAGATAGCAGGCAGGAGTCGAGCAGCCGTAAAGGGAGTATAGAAATTAGTATTTGAAATTGACCATTTACGACGGATTTTACGCCAGTCTGAGAACATAGCCCCAATAACCTTGAACTTTGTCTTCTTGAAGTAACTCGGCTCCAAAATCCACATCAAAACCCCCTTGGCAGCCTCCCCCAGCCCCAATTCATAAATAGTGGGTCAATTAGAGATCGGGACCTCGGCGCTGTCGCCCAGCAATGGCAGCCCAAAATGTTGAAGCATGGCGGCCCAATAGTATAGTAAAAGATTCGGGACTGACCAACCACCGCGATGTCTAGAAAGACACATCCATTTGGCAGCCCTGCGTGGGCGGCGATATCCCCAGAGAAATCTATAACAAATCCTTTCGCCCTAGCCAAACTTTGTTGTGAAAACTCCAGTGGGATAGTCCTAAACAGATACAAGAACTTCGGGAGGACCAGGATTTTAAGGACATTGCATCGGCCATATACAGAGAGATGTAGATTATCCAGTCTTCCCAACTTAGAGTTGACTAATTCAATAGCCGGAAGGATATTAAAGTCTGGGATATTACCGACTAAAGCAGTGAGTTTGACCCCTAGATAAATTGCTTCTGGAACCACGGGAGCTTGGGAGGGGCCCATAGCGGATGTCTGAATAACCTGTGTTTTGGTGACATTGAGCCTATAACCTGACAGCCGACCAAACTGTTCTGCTAGAGTCTTTAAAGCAGAGAAGGCTGTGGCGACATTACTGGTAAGGACTACAATGTTGTCCGCGTATGCCAGCGTCTTATACTCTGTAGCATTAACCCTAACGGTACCTTCGATCTTACTAAGGAGGGGATCAATGTACAGAGCAAAGAGCAGGGGCGAGCAGGGTCACCCCTGCCTGGTGCCCCTGCTGATGTTAAAGGACGCTGACACCAAACCAGAGATGCGCAGTGTTGCCACTGGAGAAATGTACAGCGATTAAATAGCCTGAATGAACTTGGGACTAAAGCCCTTCCAGCGGAGAAATGCCCATAAAAACCCCCAGGCGACCCTGTCGAACGCCTTCTTGGCGTCCAACAGGATCGCTCCGAGGGGGGAGCCAGTCACTTGAGCCCAATCCAAGAGTGCAATTACCCGCCGGACATGATCGGCCGTATCCCTGCCCGGGATGAAGCCATGCTGGCGTAATGAGACCAATGGGGTAATTACCAGCGCCAGTCTGGTAGATAAATTTTTCGAATATATTTAACTATCCGTATTTATCAGGGAGATAGGTCGAAAAGATGAGGGGTTTAACTCTGGCTTGCCTTTCTTCTTAAAAAGAACAATCGTGGTTTGACGCCACAAGTCCGGTATAATACCCCTCTGTGCCGCCCTGAAGACTGATAAAATATCCTGCTGAATCTCCGGGGAGAAAGCCCTGTAAAATTCCAACGGAATGGCGTCAGGGCCTGCAGCAGAAGAGTAATCTTTGGTTGCAGATCAGGATACTTTAGCACCAAGCACCTTCTCATTTGACCAGACACACAAGACTGCCTCAATGTCAAACACCTCAGGGTCAAATGTCTCAACATCTAAGCCATATCTATTGGCATAAAAGGATGACTTGCTGTTGCCATCCCTGAAAGCACTTGAAAGATTCTAAAGGACCCAAACCAAAAAGGAGGCCATGAATTATTCCTCATTTTCTTAACAAGGGGTCAGGGTGCTAAATGACTGTCAAGGACCCAGATCTTGCAAAGTTAGCAGAAGATGATGGACATGGCAAAAAATACATCCTCTTGACCTTCAGCCGGGCACTACCTTCCATGCCTCTTGCAAAACATTTTCAATATATCTTTGCCTGCGCTATGTTTGAATTTAAGTACACTGTGAAAGTCTAACACATGGAAAACATAAATAAGTAATGTCTTCTTTGCCTACTTTCCTCTCACATCTGCTGAAACTATGAAACAAATCAAGCATACTGAAAAACAACACCACAGTTAGAAGAAAAAAAAAGATAAGGAGTTACATCATGAAATACTTGGAGACTGACCACCAAGTGCCCGGCAAACCCAAATTGAGGTGCAAACAGAAGTTTTCCCTTGATGTGGGATTATTCTTGTGGTAATACCTTGCCCACATATTTTAGCTTGCATGATTGATAAATAACTGTTGCATAATGTGTGGTCAAACACAACATATTCTGAACAGGGGCAAACAAGAACCATTTGTGTGATTCCCCTGTAATGGTGCGGTAAGTGAACAGTGTGTAATGTAACACACCCAGCGGTGTCCGAACCTAAAGGGTGCATGCTGGAATTCTAAGGGGAGAGGCTGAAGAGAAAAACAAAACTGAGGTCTGTGGCTGGTCAGGGGGTTGTAATGCAGAGCAGTTGGATTTAAATTGACAGGACACAATCATATATGCAGTCTCTGCTTTTGCTTCTTGTTTAGAAAAAATGCAAATACTAGTTTTGTATCTTTTGTTTTAATAATGGCTTTGTGGAGGTAATTCTTTTTATTGGATTTAAGCACATCTCATTATCATTGTTACAGATATTTGTACCTTGTGAGACCCTTTCTCATATACACATAAAATGAATTAGCAATACATACTTTTTATCACCAAGGATGTGGAAGAGGCTTGAATGACTGAGTGTATACTGCTTGGATGTGTGAGGTAATTTAATTAAGGTTAAAAGATCATGTAAAAGAGCCAAAAAGGAATTGTAGTGGCATAATCCAATATATGGATGTGGCAGAGTCATCAAAGGCCTCAGGAGATGGTTAATAAACTTGAGTTAAAAAAAAGGAGAATTCAAGAATGAATGGAATGGAACATGAAATTAAGAGCAGTTATCTTGGAGTTAAAAATCATGTGCAGGCGCTGAAATCAAATAACAGGTTTTAGGAAATTCAAGTAAAATTATAATTCAAATTAGGTTGTACCATGCTTGCTGATATTATCTTAGTGGTCATAATATGATGGGGATATAGTGGAACATATTTTGCCTACCGGTTACCCAGGATTTTCACCTTCATGAAACTTTCTGAGATGGTTTTCACCTTCCGAAATTTTATGAGATGCACCCACACAGAGCATGTGTTTGAGAAGAGATCATTCCTTATTTTCAAATATTTCCATTAATTTAGCAAACATGAACAAAACATACATAACAGCCCAATAAAGACAGATACAAAGCTTCAGATTTGAGAATGTAATACATTCAGGAAAAACTATATAACACTGCCAACAGGAGAATGTCTTTAGAATAATAAACACAATGTAAATGTTAATTGTCATTAAGTCATAACTGGTATCAAACAGGAATAACATGTAACCATTCTGAAAAGAAAACTTACTTTCAGATGCGCCCTCCATGTAGCTTGAAGCACTATTCAGTTGGTGCAGCTGTGTGGCAGCATGAAGGAGACCAGGAGCAATGCTGCCTTGGGAGGTTAATGCTGACAGGTCAGAGTTCAAGGTCCTAGGTATCCCGGTCCCAACAGAGCGCTCAGGATTCAACTGAAGAAGATACCCTTCAATCATATGAACTTCTTCCCACTTCACATGAAAAGAATTTGTGGTTGCTCTAATCAACTGGACCTGCGATGGGGCCGGAGGCTTCTCTGGCATAAAAAATGAATGCAATATTTAAATAAAACTCATTTTCATTTTACCTGTGCTTAACTTTGTTCCAAAAGACTGGCATGAGTTACTTTTGTCAAAAGTGCACACATTCTACACAGAACTGTGTAACTAAACTATAGCAACTCTCTTCCACCCAGTGTCCCACCCAATTTCTACCACGTGCCGCGAGTCACCTCTCTATCTCTCACACGCACTGTGTAGCTTTTGATCCCTCCTCTAGAGGTTGTAACACACCTCTTTCACCTACACATCACTCAAACCTGTGATTGCTGAAACCTATAGAAGAGTCACAGTCTTTTTCATGGCCAAAAGCAAAAACGTCCTGCAACCAAACCTTCGATGGAAAGGCTGTGATAATCAAAATGAATAAGGTCTTGTAGGTTTTCTACATCTTAAGACATTTTCATCACTGGATGATGAGGACATCAGGAAATAAGAAAGAGTCCTCCTTGAAAAACTAGCGACATCCGATAGTAACTTGAGAAAAGAGGCAAGTGTTGGTAAGACTTTCGATGCTGAAACAGTTTCAGTGACTTTTTTTAACTAGAATATGGAAATCAAAAGAGAATGTGGATGGAGGTGCATGGGAAGACACTGTACCCTTGTGCCACATCCCTGTAGCAATTTATCTTATCTTATAATCTAATTGCAGCAGTGTTGAACTAAGATATACTGCAGAGAAATGACTACACAAAACGTTTCATAGAAAATTCAACCTACCAGTATCAAGGTACCAAAGATCTTTGCAGCACACTTGACCATTCATAGCTTTCTTGTAGCCATCTCTTCCGCTCCAAATATAAAGACGTGTGCCAATGTTAACTGCACAGTGACCAGCTCTTGGCCTTGGGATATTCTTTTTGTCTTCCAGATAGTCTGACATTAGCGTCTTCCATTCCAATGTAGCTAAAAGTGTCAAATGGAAATGCTATTGAATAGAAGCTGAAAGCCAGTCATTTACTATTGCCTGCCTCACAAACAGCATTGATAACAAATGTGGTTCCTTGCAATAAGTACAAAATTTGATAATAAGAAATACTGATGGTAACGCATCATTTAGGAATATTGAAATTAACAAACCACTAAAATTAAAGTCAAGTGATTGGTGACGTCAAAAGACTCCCTTGCTTCCATTTTATTTAACATAGGTGGCATGTCAAGATTTTATTCTACCCAATCCATTCAGTCAATAAATAATAACTGGGGCCAGATGTATCAAGCCTTTTTCCTGTTCGCAAATGGCCGATTCTCAAAATCGGCAGGTTTGCGAACGGGAAAAAGCCTTTTGGGATGTATCATCCGAAAAGGCCCTCGCAAAATAAGGAATCGCAAAATTTGCGATTCCCTATTTTGTAAATGCATTTAAGGAATCACATATTGTGATTCCTTAAATGCAATTCTGGAAGCACCCAAGTTGTGCGATTTTGCCTTAAGAAATCGCAAATTACCACAATTTGCGATTTCCTAGAAAAATGCACTTTTTTACATTTTTCAATGCGCCATGTGGCACACATACATGCCCTAAGGGCATGTATGTGCGCCACATGTGCACACATGCATTTTCAGGGGTGCAACAGGGTGTCCTTTTGGCACCCTTGCACCCTTGAAATTGCATTCGCAATTTGAGAGTACCTATTAGGTACTCGCAAATTGCAAATGTCTTCCCATTCATACCTATGGGCCTCTAGGCCCATAGGAATGAATGGGAAGGTATTCCTTAAATGTGAATCGCAATTTGAGATTCGCAATTAAGGAATATGTAGGAATAGCAAATATTTTTGCGAAACCTACATACATTGCATTTTGCGCTTCCTTAATAGCGAATTGGTAAAATTCGCTATTAAGAACTCGAAACTGCAATGATGTTACATCTTCCCCCTGGTGTGGTGTATTTTAACAGAATAGACTTCATGTGCAATTCATATTATCAATAAAAAATGTGTGAAAAAGCACCCTTATCGGTTAATATAACAGCTGGCTTGTCAGACTGGACTCCTCCATCACGCCACCCCAGGGCCGGACTGGCCGTAGCGGGCACTGGGAAATCCCCCGGTGGGCCGCACCGGTGGGGGCAGGTTTTGGTTTTTGGTCCCCTGGAGGCTGTTTTTGTTACAGGGCCGTTTTTACAGCATAGCTGCAAAATCGGCCCTGTCACAAAATCGGCCGAAAACCGGCCCTGCCCAAGAGCTCGGCGGCACCCCCAACCCCTCGGGGGAGGGCCGGCCAAACACTTTGCCAGGGCCGGTTTTGGTTCCAAGTCCGGCCCTGCGCCACCCCACTCCTCAACTTGGAACATCCCCTACCCCAAAGCCTTCTTTATCTGGATTGCCACATGCCTTGTTCCACACTCTATTACTACACTCCCCCCCCCCCCCCGTTGATTTTTCTGTCAAGAGTTTTGTCAAGATTGACAAAACTCTGCAAAACATGGACTATGAAACAACAACCTACAGAAGAAGAGCTTGGGTACTATTTAACATGGTATGATGTTTTGTGAGGGGACTGCACTAGGAGAAGGTACAACAAGCAACACTGATTTCAATATAGATGAAAATATGCATGACCACATGACAGGAAAATAATTCTTCATCAAGGTAATCAACCCAGTGTGCCTCGATCATGACATTGGCTCCTCCCCCAACACTGACACATCCAACACTGTCCTGAAGTTACTTCAGTTTCTGTTTAGGACAATATGTTGCAAGCGAAAGACAGGACAGCTAATTTTCAGCTGGAAATAGTCATGCCTGAGATTTTTGTTGCGGAATGTCGTGGCATAATAAGCCCAGGGGTATGGTGTTTGACGATAGGTTGAGAGTTTTGTAGATGTCAGAAAACAGATTCACTAAAGGTTTGCCAATGGTGCAATTGGTGCAGCTTTTAATGTGGATGGCAGGTGGGGATACATTCTGGAAGTAGTCAATTTGAGACAGAGGAAGTAGTCAATTTGAGACAGAGGAAGAATATAATATAAAATAGCCCTATTATAGGAGTAGACCAAAGCAATTACCTAAATAAAACACCTAAATAATACCAAATGGAGGCTAAGGGGTCTATTAGGATGCAGGGTGGATAGCCACCCCCGCATGGCGGTGGCCATCCGCCCTACATCCTACCCCGCCTGCCACCCATTTCCCCCCGCCATATTAGTATGGCGGGAGGGGACCCCGGCGGACAGAAAGACCGTCCGCCGGTTTTCCGCTGGTCGACCAGTCGACCGGGCGGAAAAGGGGCTAGATATGGTGGCGGTGTCTCCTAGACACTGCCACCCATATTAGCATGGGCAGCGGTGCATGGCTTTCCATGGCGGAGACCGCGCCATGGAAAGCCATGCTTAGTCTGCTTTCTGGGGCCCGTTGCGGGCACCCAGGGTATTGGGTGGGGGGTGGGTGTACATGGGGGGTACCTATGGTACCCCCCTGCATTGTCATGGACATGGTGGCAGGCACCTTGCGGTGCCTGTCACCTTGTGCATGACAATGCACACGGTGCATTCCCAGCATTGTGGCGGGCGTTGCTATGAGCACTGCCTGCCACAATGCTGGGAAGAGGGGATGCCACCGCCACGGTGGCGGTGGCATCCTAATCGCTGGTGCGGGACCGCCGCACCACTGGTGGCTGGTCCCAGCACCGCTAGGGTGGCGGGCGGACATCCTAATAGGCCGATTAGTCTTTTAGTTAAAGGGGGGTACATATTTTCCTTTCCTTTTACAAAGTAAACATTTCATATGTTTTGAGACAACCTAAGCATCCAATCTAATAATGGGCAATATTTGAGTAATTACATTTATCACAGATCATGCTGCTCTATGATTCGAAGTATGGTTAAACGGGAGTTTTTCCAGCAGAAGAGAAGCTCAGCTAAGGAACCTGTAATATTGGTCAAGTAGATGGTTAAGTGCAATCAAATTTTATTGTGGTCATTTGTGCTAACGAAATAAAAAAAATAAACAAGCTGGCAAGTGAGGTTTTAAGTCACCAAAAGGTAGGATACCCATGACACAATATCTTAGAACCTGAAAGAGGGCAAGGAAGCCTACTGAAAAATTAATGCATATAGGAAGGTGAACCATCAGACAAATGGACTGTACTCATCACTGAGAGACCTACTGTAGCACAGTGTTCAACTCTTTAAGTGTTACATGAGTCCAGCACAGGAGGGTCCATCAGCACTCATCTACTATGAAAATCAGTTTTCAGGACCTTTTTCTTAAATTCGATGCATGTGTGGCAATCAATCAGCATATGCTATATAAAATAAATCACCCCTCAATGAAAACCGAGAAACACTAACCAAGATTGAGCCAGGAAAATGAGCTTGTGCACTTCCACTCACTGTCGACAGCCGAAACTCCCACATCCTGTGCTGACAGAGGAATCCATCCACCAAACACGTACATTCTGAGGCGAAACAAAACAAGAAAAAAGCTTTTATTTTTTCATTTGAGATCTTCAAAACATTTTCTTAGTGATCTCGACTCAGCGTTTCTGTGACAATGAACTTCAAGACCCTCTCGTATTCTCCCTAAAAACAGGCTTCCCCCAGAGAGCAGTTTAAGTTTTACATGCCTATCCCACATCTTAAATGGTAACAAATATTTTCTACTCTTGCTCTACTTTCGTGTGAATGTTATAACATTAAAACTACTACAAATAAGACTTTGAAGCCCACAACATTAATTTAGAAGCATTTATGTAGCTCTACATGTTATATGAGAGGTATTGGTACACCTCAAAGTCAGAGCACAGAGCTATTAGAGCTACATGGAGGTACCACACTGAGTGTATGCACAGAATTGTAAACAGAGTGTTTGTGATGGTGGACGCGAGGGGTTATATTGGTGATAGAAGGCCATACCATTGGTGATTTTAGATTATTCAGGCGTGGGCTGGTGGAATATGGTTGGGTGAAGATAGGGTTAAGAGAAGGTCCATTTTTCAAAATCTAGTACACCCAGACACCCAAAGTAAAACATATAATTAAAAAACGTACTTGCTTCCGATAACATTGGCTGTATGAAGGCTTCGAGGAATAGGAGCTGGCCCTTTGGTTTCTAGTTTTGACCATGTTGTGGTTTCTGGAAGAAAAAAAGTACTACTTTTACCAAGGCATCATCTGTTTACATTGTTTCACATTTTCACTCCAGATACCTGCTTACTCATGCAAAAAACAGTTCACCGATTACTGGCACATAAACAAGTTAGATACCCGGTGGGTAAAGTTCTTGCTGCAGAACTCTGTATGCAGCATGCAAGAACTAGGGCTAACTCTAAAGCTTTCTGCCTTCTGAAGTCAGTAAAAATACAACAATGGAGAAGGGGGTTATAGAGACATCTGTTTTTTCGTGGCAAGTATAACGTGCAAGTTCATGCAGTATTATTAAGCATCATAAAACCGTTCTACTTAGGTTTTAAAGTGGTTTCAGATTCCAATACCCCTTCAATTACTCCATTGTAAGAAGAAGTGAGCGAGGAATGTATGGCCAAATAAACTGTTGCTTAAGGTTTAAATTACAATGTAACATTCATTCACAAAACAAGCAAATTTACTTAAAGCATTTTGGTCAAAATGTTTGTGTGTTCCTTTTTTGCCTCGGACGTGGTCTCTAATGTTTACCCACATTAATTTTCTTACAATGTTCCCTTCATTAACTACACATCTTAGCTTCTGCACCCCTCCGCTCTCCTTGACTCAAACACGGGAATGAGAATCAAATAAAGATCTGGCCACAATGGCTGACAACCAGTTAACTAAACAGTTAGGGTGAAAAGAAATTCACATGGAAATGACAGCTGTGAGGGCCTTGTAGCAAGGGTACAAAGACTAGAGATAATGTTAATACCCGCTGCCTTCCATGTATAGTTTTAATTTGTCATGAAGAGTACTTGCATAAAAATAAAAAAGCATTAATCTACCCATAAAAATGGGATCTACTTTGGGATGGGAGAATCACCATACATTTGTTTTTTGCAAGGCAGCTTAGGTCACTGGAACAGGGAATGCGTCTACCAAGTTCTAGCATTGCCTAACACCAACATTAAAATTGTCCAACAAGAGATTATAATTAGGCTGTCCGGTTTTAGGTTTAAACCTATAATAACTGATAAACCCCACTGAAAGAGCAATAGGCCTCACCAGTGAAAACATATAAACACTGAAAAAACACCTGCACAACCACAAACTAAATGCCATTACAATAAAGGACAAAGAGAGTGGCAGAGTCATTTTTCTTTCTTCCTGAAGGGGCCAATACAATGTAACTTTGCTATACAAGTTAGCAGTAAGAAAGACTGGGCTAACCTTATTCTGACTGAGTTTTGTTGTTTAGGGATGCCACTAAAATATTATTTCTTCTTCCTTTTGCTTTTTTCAGTTTTGTGGTCTTTGGTCTAAAGATGCAGGGTTTAAAAGCATGTTTTAGGCCTTATTTAATTATTTTATAAACTGTTGAGAATCAGGAAATATCAAAACCATATTTGATATTTTGACTACGTTTGATTCTTTCACTGATAGTTAAAATGGCTGGTTTCATAAGAATCTTCCCTAATATGTGTCATCACATTTACCCACAGAGAATGGGTAAAAACCCTTAATACATCACCCACTAGTTTCTAGTGAGTCAGTATTGATAGTAGGGGAATTTCCAGTACATCAGGCTTTAAACATTCAATTCAAAGTATAGTGACAAGTATATGTGAAAAGAGCGCTATCACCAAGCATCTGGGATAGTGGTAAAAACATGACACCAGACATTTGGAAAACATGGGACGCAGTGTCACTTGAAAGGCTCTGCAAAAAAGGTTCTTTCCAAGTTCAACAAAGATTGGAGTGATAATGTATTTGCAGTGATTCAGCTACATATATGAAAACGTTGTGTGATGACCGGTCAAAACTGATACCTGAGCTGAAGTGCTTCCCTGTAAGAGATCCTTGACACTTGTTAGATGGTATGCTGAAAGCATCTTTACAATCTTCAGAGTTAATGAAGAATGCTATTGGCTTTCTAGTCCATTCTGGTGCACCGTTTTCTTATGCACAGAAACTAAAATGCCAGTATTTCTCATTTTGTGCTTTGTGTGGCATCAAAGAAAGAGTCATCCCAACTGTGTCCCTTAGCTGATGGTTCTCAGTCCAAAGGGCTATGAATGCTATATTATCCATATGGCAACCATTTACAGAATTTTTGATAAGTGCTGATGCCAAAGGCAAGAAATGTGAGGATCTTTGGTCGCATATTGATAGTGATGTGAAAAAAAGTACACTCTACTGCATTCTTAGATTTTTACAGGAAAACGTAACTGCTGTAGTGGACATTATAAAAAAACTAGAGTCTGAAAGCACCCTTGTCTGCGAAGTGTTCAGCATTATTGGTGTAGATGTGAATTATCTCCTTGAGAGTAGGCTGGGCGACACCTTTAGTGAAGTTGGCACTGCAACATGTTCCATGTTAGAGTGCTTGCCACTTGGTAAGCAAAGCAATGTTGAAGAGCATTTCAGGAACTTTTATTTTACAATTTATGAGAAATGGCTTGCAATAATGCATAGAAATGTCCCTTCACCAACCATGGCATTTGAAGTCAATGAAACCTCACTTTGGTACTCTGTACAAGTTCTAGATCTTTTCCATAAAGCGGAATTCCCTCCGTAGTTTCAAAAGTGCTGCTTCATTTTTGACCGCTTCAGTAACTCTGAGGGCATAAGCGCCCAGCTCAACGCAAATGTTGCAGAACCTGCCCTGAGAATCGCAATCTTCAAGTACACTAGTATTGGCTTGAAAAGCTATGTCAGTGGCCAGAGTTAACAAATTGTGTACTGGCTGTTTTGGCGTTGCCCGTCTCAAGTGCCAATGTTGAGAGGCCCTTTTCACAGAAGTTTATATGGGAAGGAAAGAGCGAGCGCACATGACCAAAGACACAAGTATTATGTACTGCAATAAGTTTAATTTGCAAAAATCTATTTGGACCTCATATACACTATACATACACTGTCTATATACTACGCGCAATCAGTGCAGAAAGGAAGCAATAATAAAAGCAAAACATTCCAGAGACACCGGAAAAACACTGTTCCTGTTGTTTTTAATGGCGCGAAAATGTGTAACCACTGATAACCACTGTTTTTTAAGGTATTGACATCACTTGAAAACACTGGGGAAAAAAACACCAGAACTTACCAAAAATAGAAAATGAAAACAGGAAAGCCTAATTATAATCTACTTTATATAGCACTGTATGCTGATAGGTCACTTAAGAGCACCTCAGGCTGGTCTGTACCAAAACAATAATGACACGGGAGGGTGACAGGGTCACTGCCACTGAGCTGCTGATCTGGCCCCCATTTTTCCACCCACCTACAACTCCCTGGGTGCTGCCAGTCGCTGCACCTTAGGGGGTAGGTAGCCTGTCTGCAAATACACAAAAATTCTACAAACTCCGACAGGCAGCCTGGTGGTGAACAATGAGTCACCCACAGACATAGAAGACTCTGAGGCCAATCCTGCTGAGCCAGTGGGGGCTGGCAGTTGGTATGCATCTGGAGAAAGGTAGAATGGAGGGAGATGTGCCAGAGAAGAATCACCTTCACCTCCGTAGTGATGCTTGGCCACGGCACGGAATTGTGGCACTTGGTTTCATCACACCATCCTGTTTTGGCCCCGTACCATGCTGGCTGTTCACAGAGGGGTAGTCCAATAGTTTTCTACGTTGGGCCACTGTTTATGTGGGTTTTGACATCCTATGCTTCAGTTTGGAATACTGAATTGAAGTAGCCTGAGTAGCGCTCATTTCACATTCACTGCTACCATCAGGAAATGCCCCATAATGCTCTGCGAGGGTTTTTGATCTATATATTTGTATCCTTGGGGTGCTCCTAAAAGGGGCAGGGGCACTACCAAGCACTGAATTCATGACCCCAGGACATCTTAACATAATTTTTAAAAGTCCTCCAAGCTGGAGCTGGAGCTGTTTGCTCTTCAGCTGGAGTGAGGGGACACCTTGTGATTGGTTCTAGGGCTGCATTTTGTGACCTGAAGACTGTTAAAACCTCCAATAAATGCTTATTACTGTTTTGTTTACTTATGTTTGTCGTGGGTAAAGGATGAGTTTGCATCCTATTCTGGGGTGGAGTCAGTTGGGTTAGTGGTAGGTGATAATGTTTTAGTCACTGTAATGCTGTCTGTGGGGTGGGTTATGATTTAGCTTTGTCACGGAGAATATGTAGATTTGCAGAATTACCTGACTGCCTTTGGTGCATATATTATGTTATATTGTGCTTTGATCCCTAACAGTTTTGGTTATCTTTCTTCTATTGTTCCCTTTTGGTCTTGGTAATGCCTATATCTGTTTGAACCTTTTGCATTTTCTTATATATATGCAAGTCTGTAGAAACTAAAGAAATGTGTCCTAAAAATATTTTTGTAACAGTAATGAAAATTTGCCTAGCTGTAGTACAGTTAAGTTTCAATTCTATTAAGGGCACGGAGGCGAGGATTATGCCTTCTTCCTTCGCTTTATTATCTACAGCAGCCATTTTTTACACAGTAACAAGAACTACATTTTCCATGAACAGCAGGGAAATAAAAGAGTTCAGAACACAAGTCCTTTCAGGCTGTCCATACTCCAGTCCCAAGATGGTCCTTCCACTCTTCCTCATTCTTTGTGCGAACCATTCCTTTTCGAACTTCATGCATCGTGTTTAGACCCATTGTTTCCCCCCCAAAAAAGAGACAAGCCCAGAGTGAGCTAAGCGTCAGAACAACACCAAAGTACACCTTAAACGCATGACCATAGGCATCAGATAGCATGAACATACATCTCGATTGACCTCATAAATCAATTACTTAAATCAGAATGGGGTGGGTACATGTCTTCAGAGGTCGATGGGCGGGATAATCGTCGCCTCCGTGTCCTTAATAGAATTGAAACTTACATGTACTACAGCTAGGCAATTTTTCATTCTATGACAGGACCAGAGGCTCAGATTATGCCAGTTCAAAGCTTGTCAACCACCAACCGAGCCACCTCCAACACTGGCTTAAAGTAAAACCTTTTAAAGGTAGAGTCTGAGGACCAGTCGGCAGCGTGCATCAGATCTTCTAAACGCGCTCCGAAAGAAAATGCCTTTGAGGCCATCGCCCATCTTGTTGAGTGGGCACCAAACTGCTTTGTATCGATCCCCGCCTCCTGCATCACCCAACGCACCCATCTGGTTATGGTTGAGTACGAGACTGCCCTGTACAGCTTCCGTAAGGCAATGAGCAGTTGTCTTTCGCCTGGCGGGCGAGTCTCTTCCGTCAATTCCTCATATGATCAGAGACACAGCATCACACACAGTTTGGGGGAGGCTCGGAAAGCCGGGTATGAGATAACCCTGGTATTACACTTGGTCTGTCTACTTACCATAACTAAAACCCCATCTGGGGAAAACACTCTAGCCGAGAAGTCTAAGGCTCTCACATCCGACTCGCGCCTGCAAGACACCAGGCATAACAGTGTCGCAAATTTAGCCGTAATCTTTGCTTTAAAAAAACCTGTTCGGTTGCCAGGATAGGAAGAGATTCAACACCAGGTTCACCTCCCACAGAGCGGAATACCATGGTTCCGGAGGGAGTGTTAGGCGAATCCCCCTAGTATGCCTACAGACGAACAGGTGCTCCCCTACTGGAGACCCGTGAATGGGTGTATGGCCCGCTGAGATTGCCTAACGAATGTGTTTACTAAACGGTAAGCTAAACCGTCTTCTGTGGGGCCCGCCAGGAAATTAAGGATGTGGACTACATCCGCGCCCACAGGATTGACACCCCATCGCACACACCAACGATGCCAACTGCTCCAGGCATATCGGTACCTCTTGGTAGTACTGTCCGCCCATGCTCTAGAGAGTAAAGTCTCAGCATGTCCCAAAAGGCCTAGGAGCGACCAGCAAAGGCTGAGATCTGCCAGGCCATCATCCTCAACAGTCCTTCCAATACCAGGCGATGAGGATTGAGATCTGGATTCAGGGGGATGTGATGAAAGTGGAGGGTGTCGGATTAGAGAATCCCAGGAAAGTTCCAGAAGAACTGGAAACCGCACTTAAGATCTCCACAGAGGTTTATTTAAAAAGATCTCTGCCTGCTGGCGACGTACGTGGGCGGACACCCACATGATCATCGAGAAAGGAGGAAACGCGTAGCCCTGCTCCTGCCGCCAGTCCTGGAGGAACGCATCTGTCGCCTCTGCCTGAGGATCTGGACTCCAACTGAAAAATCTCGGCAACTGGTGACGCAGACATGATGCAAATAGGTGGACTGAGAAGGGGCCCCACCTCTCCGCTAACTGAGAGAACACCCGCAGGTCCAGTTTCCACACACTGGAATCCAGGAGGTGGCGAGAGTGCTAGTCTGCCACTTTGTTCGCCTGACCTGGGAGGTATTCCGCCATGACCGACACATGGTTTTCCAGGCAGAAGATCCAAAACTCATTGGCTAGGTTCGCTAGTGCCCGGGATCTGGTGCCGCCCAGATGGTTGATGTTCCGGACGGCGGATATTGTCCATCTTGAGAAGGACACACGACTGCATCCTGTCCTTCATCTAGCACTGCACTGCAAATGACCATGCTAGAAGCTCCAGACTGGAGAGGTGAAATGATTGTTTGTGTGTGGACCAGGCTCCCCTTGTGGAGAACTCTCCGTACCTGGCACCCCAGCCTGACCGGCTGGCGTCGGACTCGATCACGACATCCAGGGCAGAACCGAAGATTGATCTCCCGTTCCACGCCGCCTGGTGTGTAAGACACCAGTTCATCTCCTCCTTCACTTCCGCCGTCAGCGGGACGGATTGTGAATAAGTCAGGCCCCTCCTGAGGTGGTGCGCCTTGAGGCGCTGCATCGCACAATAGTGCATGGGACCGGGAAAGATGGCCTGAATCGAGGAGGAGAGAGGCCCACCAGGTGAGCAAGCTGACGCAACAAAGTGTTACATTTGGCCAAGGTCTGACGCAGCTCGTTCCTGATCTTCGCCATTTTCCGGGCCGGAAGGCTCAGGGTGGAAGAGATGGAATCTATTGTGAACCCCAAAAAGGTTGAGCATTGAACCGGGGAAAGGAGGGATTTCTTCTCGTTTAGGACGAATCCCAAACCCTGAAGTAAGTTGACTGCCGTCTGAAAGTGACTGGTCGCCCTTCTGGGGCACTGGTCTAGAAAAAGCATGTTGTCGAAGTACACGATCATCCGAATGCCCTGCCCTCGTAGAAATTCCACTTCCAGTCTGAGGGACCTTTGTGAAGTACCAAGGAGCCGAGGACAGCCCGAAAGGCAGAGTGGTGAACTCGAAGACCTGGCCGTCCCACCTGAACTGTAGAAAACGGCGGTGAGGAGGAAAGATCGGGACTGTGAGGTACGCGTTCCTCAGATCAAAGCGGACCATCCAGTCGCGCAGCCTCAGCACGTCCTTGAGGAGGTGGATACCCTCCATTTTGAAATGGCGATACACCACTCACTCGTTCATATGCTTCAAATTGATAACTGGTTCCGACCCCCGTCAGCTTTGTTGACCAGGAAAATGTTGCTGACATCCCCTGCCGGGATGCTCTTCTGTTCAGCAAATCGCCACATTTTTGGATGAGGGCGGAGACTTCTTCGCGTATCAAATCAGCGTCTTGCTGAGAAAAAGAAATGGGACGGGACAGGTCACCTGATGAGGGTGGCCCAGGAACTCTGTCCTCTAGTGGGGTCAAAAGTAGTATAGCGTGTGCTGTCCTGGTACTGCCCACACCCGGAGCCTGTCGGGGTTGGAGTTGGAGAACCGGCTGGTCGAGCGGACCCAGTCATGACAGGACCCCTGGAAAACCCAAGAGGTAAAGACCCTATGAATATTGGACTGGTCCTTATCCAGAGGGGTGAACGTCTCCCCGAACTTGCTAAGTTCCTTGAAGAACAGGTCCCCAAACAAACCACCCTGGGCCACCGCTCCAGCCTCCAAGGAAGCTAGGTCTCCACTTTTATGAGTAGGGAACGGCGCCCCTCTGTCGAGAGCGCACAATTTGCGTTCCCCAGGAACACAATGGCACGTTGTGCCCACCCTGATAGCATCTCTGGGGAAATCAACGAACCCTAGGCCTTAGCCCCCTAGGCCATGTCAACGATTCTGGTCAACAGACCCCCTGCATCTAGGAGCTTGTCCTGGCAGGAGCGCCAGGGTCTGTCAATACCCTTCTTAGGGTCCTTCAAGAATCTGGCCACAGACGTTGCCATCTTTGGATCAGAATCTGGAGTAAGTGCAACCTTCCCCTCTAAACTGGGACGGGGACACTCCGCCCGGAGGCAGTTGCGAGCGTCTTTTTCCATGGGCTTATGAAGACGGCTCGCGACATACTTGGCCACCTTGTCCCCTGGAATCCAGTCCGTGGACCTAGGATGGATGATGTCATCTGGGTCAAGCATGACTGAAACACCCTCTGGAGGGAGGGGAGAGTTGGGAGCCATGGCCTAGAGGGACCTGCATCGTTATCCCTGTCCCCAGGAGAATCCCCTGTGTCCTGGGGTTCTGGGGTGGCGGTACGTGGGGGGGGGGGTTGGGGAGTTATCTACAGGGGCCGCTGGAACTGGTTGCAGGGGAACCCGAGCTAGGAAAAAACGGCTTTAGGTGCGCAAAAGCGTCCGTGTCCACTCCAGGTTTACACTGCTTCTTTGGGGGTTGGGACCCATCCTCCTGGGGTACCTGGGGGAATTTAGGGGGAGCTGGCGTGGGATTGGCCCATTTTGCGCACTCCCTTGCCGCAATCTGCGCAGAGAGGCACTGCTCCAGTGTCTCCATGGCTTGGTTCACAGCCCTGTATATGAGTCATCGACTGCCAAAGGAGGAAGGACAAGGAGTCCTCCTCTTGGAACTGTTCCTGCTCAGAATGCATGACAGGTAAGTACCAACACACAGGGGAAAAACTCCCACTCGGTAGGGTAGAGGCAGCTTCAGTGCTGGGGCACTGGGTTTCAGGCACAGCGAGTGTGACAGAATTTGGCTAGGAGGGAGCCCAGGCTAATTTGGGTGGCCAGAGGCGCACAATGTATGGGACAGAGCCCTGGAACACTATAGCCCTGCACCTATCAATGGGCTATCACCACCCGATAAAGTATCCCACGCGGCACCACTCGCCGCCATTACAACCCTGCAGGGTGTTCAAGAGCCCAATACAGACCCCAGTGGGGCATAAACAAGAACATGGGGAATTACAGACCCTATTTAGGGTGTCACTCAGGTGGCAGGGGGCAAGGCTGAACTCCTCACAGAGAAGCGCTCATCAGCACTCGATCTCCAGTGCCTGACTCGCGCTACCCATAGAGAGGGCACAGCACCCCCAAGTGGCGGGAGGACGTCACCGTACTCACATATGGGCACAGGGTCCCGTAAGGCACGCAAAGGCGTCTCGCGACCTAAGGAATCTGTGAAGGAACATATTATCTTACAAGAGCATCAAAATGTAGGCAACAAACAGCCTAGAACCCCCCAAACCAGGACAAACAAGAAAAAAAATTCTTAACTTGCTACTGAGCAGCGAGGAAGAGAAGACAGAGTGGAATGACCAACTTGGGACTGTAGTGTGGACAGCGTGAAAGGTCTTGTGTTCTAAACTCTTTTATTTCCCTGCTGTTCAGGGGAAGTGTAGTTCTTGTTACTGTGTTAAAAATGGCTGCTGTAGAAAATAAAGCGAAGGAAGAAGGCACAATCTAAGCCTTAGGTCCTGACATAGAATTATTATTCATCTTTGCTAGGTATGTACTTGGGAATACACTATATCATTACTATACATTATTATTATAATAGATTGTTGTGAACATTTAATGACAAAGAGAAGAAGTCTGCCTTATATATGCTGATGTGCTGACCCCATGATAAAGCTAATAGGCCTGCCTTTTATATTTGTTGTTCTGACCATTTGACAAAGCCAGTGCATCTGGTTTACTTTACATTGGACTTAATAATCCGTTGGGGTTTCTAGCTAACATCAAGGCCCCCCCTTTTGCCAGGCAAATTCAGCGCTAAACATGAACTTGGATCTTCACGCTGCAGTCCCTACACGAACAGGTGAATGTTGGGACCTGTAGTCAGTCACGTTAGGCTACAGCTGTCCTGGGTGGAGCGTGAACAGCTGATCTCCCGCCAATGGGAGCGCCGCAGCAGTACAAAAGAGGGAGCAGTTACAACCCTGATATAATTGGCATCTGACGAAGGCAAACTCGCCGAAATGCATTATGCCGCAATTCTGTTAATAAAGGACTCCGAGGACACAATGGGGATTTCTTCGGGAGTCCTTTATTAACAGAATTGAGGACGCAATGGGGATTTCTTCGGGAGTCCTTTATTAACAGAATTGCGGCATAATGCATTTCGGCGAGTTTGCCTTCGTCAGATGCCAATTACATCAGGGTTGTAACTGCTCCCTCTTTTGTACTGCTGCGGGAGATCAGCTGTTCACGCTCCACCCAGGACAGCTGTAGCCTAACTTGACTGACTACAGGTCCCAACATTCACCATTATTAAGTCCAGGACGCCCTTGAGTCCCCTACGCCCAAACCCCAATTGCAGACACATACCGGGCCGTGAAACGTAGCTGAAGTCAGCTCACTTCCCTGTGCAGTCACGAAAATAATTTGCCTGCAGTGGGTAACATTTTCAGAAGTGGACAGATAAAGTTAGATCCCCAAAGAATGCATGTAAAGAAAATATATTTTCCAGGAGTTGGCAGATAACGTTATTTAGTAAGGGCAGGTAGTTAACGTTTTTTACCAAGAGTCAGCAGTTAACGTTATTTGCCAAGAGAGATTATTTCAGACATTGGCTGTTAAGGTTATTTGACAGGACTAGGCACAGAGTTAATTGTCAGAATTAGGCAAATTATTTGTGTGGAGAACATGTAAAGTTGTATGCAGTAAATAAGTATATAAAGAGGTGTTCCAGGATCAGGCTTGTAAATCTCCTCATACGGAGTTGGCACATATACAGTTATAATAAAGGAAAAGAATGTAAAATGATTTGCCTACAGTAGAATATACAATTATTTGCCAGAAGGAGGCAGGTTAAGTTATTTGCTGGGAGTAGGTGTGTTACATTATTTGACAGGACAGAAAGATAAAGTTATTTGTTAGGACAAAGTGTGTACATTTATTTGCCATGAGCAGGCAGGCAACGTTATTTGCCAGGAGCAGGTGTGTAACATAATTTGCCAGGAAAAGGTAGGTACAATGATTTGCTAGGAGTAGGTGTATATTATTTTCAAGAACTGTGTAAAGCTATTTTCCTGTGAACAGGTGGCTTGCCAGAGCAGCATTTGAAATGGAAGGGGCTGAGATCTTGGGACCAGTTTGTTAGAGACTGGCGCTCACATCAAATTCCAAGGCATTCGAGTCACCACAAGGATCTGGTGAAGATGGTGGGGGACATACTGAAGATACAGAGCTATCCGCTAAAACAAGTCCTTGCCTGGGGATACTCAGCCCTGTGGTAAGTCGGCAGGGAGTACCTGTAGCCTGAAGTTCATGACATGGAACGTGAGGGCTGCAAGGCAGGTACAGAACCCTATCTGGATGCATGTTTAAAATAGTCAGCAGGAAATAACTCGGGCACTAATATAGCTCAGTGAGTTACGCTCCTGTTGTAGAGTTTACAAGTAAAAGTAGATTACAGGTCTTGTTTTAGCAGATTTATGTCAGGTTATCATTGTTTAATTCCAGATTAAAGAAAATACTGTTGAATACAAATTCAATATTCCTAAACTGGGCACGGTTTAAGAATTCATCCCTTGATCTGAGGTTTCAGGGAATTATGAAAAATCAGAACTAACACTCTTCACCTATCAGGAAAAATGCATTTTTGACTTAAAGGCTAAATTTTTACATAAGTATTCGGAAGATTAAGGGTGACCAGTTACACTAGGATATCCTTACTTTTAGCTGAAAAATCAGATTAAAGTACACATTAAAATCCAGGACAAGGTCACAGAGTCTCTAAAGAAAGCTATCTAAATGTATCTGGGACATTAGGAAGACATGGCTCTTCTACCGATAGATTTGGAAGGCCACCAAAAGTGCAGGAAGACTTGTGTTTCACGATTTATGGAGCTACTACCTGGCAGCATGGGTGGTGTATATCAGAGCCGCCAATTCAGACTTCAAATTTCTCAAGAAACTGAAAACCTGGGTTTCTACTAGGCCCCTGTGAGAGCCGGAACAGTCTCTTCTCCTAAGTGCCTGGATATCTTTGCCGGGTGAGATGAGCACTATACAAATTAACATAACATAACATTTAACATATCATATTACATAACGCTTGACATGGCATAATATACATTATATAAAAAGTTACTTACCTTTGATAGTGATATACCAATAAATACACAATGTTCTTGAAGACTCCTCACCTTATGAGTCTTCTTGTAAGCTGCTGACTAGTCTGCAAAATTCTTTTCTAGCAATAAATGTGCATCCAGTGCCGCCATTGTCGATGCATGCGGGGAGGAACCGAGAGAGGGACGAGAGCCACAAATATGATATATAAAATATTTGCATACTTTGGGCTCGTATCAGCCATGGCACTACTAACTCATCAGGGGACAAGAGGAAGGTGGGGCAGCAAGGAATTTGCAGAAAGATTATGTACTCACCAGAATTATCAATACTGAAGGTAAGCACGTTTTACTACTGATGGACACGTCTTCCCACAGATTCTCCACCTTAAGAATAAGTTCTAAAGCAATATCACCCTACAAGGTGAGAATGAATCGTTCCAGTCAACCAAGAAGTCATTCAACAGAGCTCAGGCAAAATACCAATTACTGCCAACCAGAGACATCAGACAATAGTGCATAGCAAAATTAAGCAGGCATGACTATGTAGCGCCCAGCAGAGGTCAGCTGCTGGAGACTTTTGGGGAGGACCGTGGAGGTAGCCAAGGCCTTCCAGAGGATCTTTCTTTAGTCTGGTCATAGCAGATCGTGATACAGAAGATTACCCAGTGTGAAATGGTGTATTTGCCCACCGTCTGGAAAATCTAGTTTTGAAGACTCTAAATTTTCCCGAGAGCAGGCACTTTTTTGTGTGCTTGAGTTGTGCTACAAAATCTACCTTTACAGATGACTTACCTGTGGGGGTAGGGGGGGGAGTAGGAGATCAAGCAGCCATCTCCCAGAGGGTCTTAACCAAAAACAACTCTACCTCCTGCTCCCTGACCTTCGGATGCATGGAGACAAACACAATTGTAGACTCCAAAGATCAACAGAAAGGGGCAGTGTCTTGCGGAATTTGCACCAAGGCCTGACACCTGAAACTATTGGATGAGACATTTGACAGTAGCCGTACATATGCTCAGGAATTTCATAAGTGAAACACACAGAGAGAGCTCCAGACTTGGGTCAATGACATGCAGAAAAACAGAACTGATGCCAGTGTGCCAGCACCTGCCTAATATACTCTGGTGTTCTCATCTATGTTCAGAGGCAGAGTTGCCGATGAAGCCGTATGGAGCTGTCTGGCAGCGATGGAGAGATACGGCTGGTGGAAAAGATATACCAGACCAGCAGAAACCTGGAAGAAAATTCATAAGGTCAGCAAACTGCAGAAAGGTTTATTCTTCAGAGAAATGGGTTACAGATGGTGACAACCCAGCCTGAAAAAGGACGACCCCTGCAGCTTTGACTCCCAAAGAGCTGGCAACTGTTTGTCTACTTTCAGCCGTTTCATAATATTTAATTAAATATCTTGCTGATAGAGTCACACTGAACTATAGCTATAAGTATGTAGGTATAGAGTGCAATGCCAGGTGGGGCTAGATTCTAAAAGAATTTCCCCAACTGCACCACTAAGGCAGCCCACCTACCTCCATATCAACATAAGCCTTTCACACTGGTCAGATCTAGGCATATCCGTTATGGGCAAAATGTATGTTTCAAAAGACTGGCTGACATTTACTGCATCACTTGTAGTAGGGAAACTCCTACCACATCACTGCCTTCTTTATGTGCTGTTACCATCATATCTGGTAAAGGAAGCTGCACATACCAATCACTGTAAAAAAAAATGTATTCGGAGAAAATTATAAAGATATGTGATAAACCATCCCCTCAGATCAGGTCATTTTGACAAACTGCTAATCCCGTGAAAATGTGTTGTGGTTGGAGGTGTTTGATATAGCTTGGTCAGAAGTAACATGTAGAGTCCTAGTTGGGCATGATTAACAACGAATCAGTCACTTTAAGGAATCAAGGCATACAACATTAGATAATACTAGAACCGTCAACTTCAATCAATTGTTTTCTCGTGTGAGAGGAGGGGGTAGGGGTCTGCTTAAGGGGTGGTGCCTTGAGTCCATTGTTGTAAGTGGTTGTTGGGGGGCTTTTGAGGGGGTAGGGGTGTGGCTCAGTGGTGAGCGCTGCATGCGAGTCATTTATATCCCCTTCACCCCCTCAAAAAAACTGAGGTCTTGGAGAGGTTGCACATCCCTACCCCTCCCCTCCCCTCACCCTATACGACCAACCTCAAGTTTCAAGTTCAAGTTTATTATTTCAGTTAATTAAAACCATAACAATTTTGCATCTTAAAACCATAAAAAATTACAGTTAATAGCATAATGAAATAACACATCCTAGGAAAAAGTGCAACCAGTCATTTGATTACATGATTACTGCTACAGTATATTTTAAAACCAACCTCATTCCACCAATGGTGATCAGATGTGCAGAGCTTCCTCACAAAAGCTGGAAAACCTCTCTGTGCAGGGGTTTCCGGCTCACTTTTTCTCCCATTGTGTCATATTGGCTCTCCACCGAGTGACTGTGTGAAGGGAGTCGGCATCCAGTGACATATAGTAGGATTATGATTATGTGCAGTTGGTAGTTCTAGAATACATTTTTGTATTTCTCCATGTAAACTTTCATGCAAGGGATTCTTTGATGGCAGGAATCTCTGGAGCGGATGTCAGCTCTTGGGCATGATGGCACCCAGTATCTGGTCAGTTCATTAAGCTCAAACGTTCTGTACATATGACATGTCCAGTAATGAACAAACCGGTAGAGATTTGCACGCAAACAATGTTTTATTTGGAGAAGGTATTCTACTCCCTAATTACTTTGCTGTTGAAATCAGTTCACACGTACGGTTCTGCTCTCAGTCAGGAAGAGTTGTTACTCACATTATTGAGTTTCAAGGGTACTTTTGATGAACAACTTTGGGGAAGGAATTTACCTTAACTGTACACTCTAGAACATAAATGCTTTACAGCCTGTTGTTTATACAAAACCATAGATCGTCCATCTGAACTGTTGATAATTTTATTTGACTTGCAAATGATACAAGATAGTGTCACTATTCCTGAACCTTGTTTGCAAATATCAGTTATGGACATGATATTGTGCTACAAGAGGTTACATAGCACGACTACACTTTATTGACAATACATCCGACTCATGTGGGTGCCTATTGGTATGACAGACTCCTCTTAAGGCAGTTAACTGGTCTAATTACTGGTCTAATGCTGAAAACATTACTGGTTCAATGTTTAAAACAACCATATAATGAGTAATCACATATTTCTTTCTTTCACTGTCCCAAGCCAACTCTGAAATCTTTGTGACATTACAATTTTCTCCATCCTTTTACCTTTAATGATATAATAATGTGCGGCTTGATTACCTTTTCCATCAATGTGGCGCATCAATTAAAGCTTTTGAGCCTATAATGAAGGTTCGTGATGTGACAAGTATTTGATTGCAGTTTGAAACTCACTTTTTGAAAAGCACAAAAAACACAGGAAACAAAATGCAGCCTGCACCGAGGAGGGGAGAAACCAGTGACATTCACGACTGAGACAGCAGCCTTTCGCACTGTGTTACTTGCCTGATTGTACCCACCTAGGTCTAGCTCCCAGAGGTCGTCCAGTCGGTGCCCGCACATCCCTCCAAAAATGTACATCTTCGGTTTTCTGGACTCTTTCCTGCAGTAAACAATGGCAGTGTGGGATTCTCGGGGAGAAGGAACTGTTCCCTTGTTTGTGGGGATATTCCAGCCCACAACCCCGGACCCAGGTCGCAGATCCAGCTCATAGAGATCATTCAGATACCTAGGTTCAGTCATTTTGAAAAGAAATAAATAAAGAGCAAAAGGAAAATCCAGTTAATGAAAAACAGTGCAAGGTATACTCATTTAACAAAGGTTTGTCACAAAGCATGTTCATATTAGAATACAGAATAGCAAGTAACACCATACTTGAGATTCAAGGTTAGCTTATCAATAATACTAATGACTAAAACAATTTAACAATATGATGAAAGACAGCAGCCATCTTTGTACTTTGCACAGAGAAAACATATTCAGTATAAGGAAATTCTACAGATAGGAAACAAATACATAAATACTTCCCACAGCACCACCATGCTAGTTGGGAAATTACAACCAGTGACAAGTGTTGACATAGACTGCTGTACAGTCCATCATGAACAGAATCTTTCATTAGATATCAGTATTTGTTGCAAATGGTAGGGCATGAGCCCTATAAGAAGACGGACAGCTGTCAGCAAACAAATTAAAGTGCACAAAAAAACCCTAGGTGGCATGGTGGGTGAAAAGCGATGGATTAGGATGCGGCCTGAGTGACTGCCAGGTGATAGATGGAATGCTTGAATGAACCGGACAGTTCAGCATGGACTATTCTGATTGGAGCAGGGCCGAGGCTGATTTGCATATGGCTGGGTTCAAACTGAGATGGCATGGTGGACGAAAAACGATGGATTGGGATTTGGCATGAGAGATTGCCGGTGGCTAAGATTAATTCAAGCATTGCATCGAGCACCTTGTTGTGTCAGCTAACAAATGGCATAGAATACCAGAACATGGATATAGTTTCACGCTGTATTGCAGCCTGCTTTTCCACCTTATTCACTCTCTCCCCCTTTTTTTCTCTATGGATACCTCTCATTATAACTTTTAACCTACAAAACCACATACACCTCTACTGTGCGGCACAATCATCTTCATTCCTTTAATTTCAGAGCTCCTCAAGTAGCTTATCCATCCCAGATAACTATAGTTCAGTAAATGCTTCCCAAATAACAAGCTCACATATTTAAATCACTGGGCTATTTTGGGTGCAAGCAGTCACTGCACAAAGCAATTTTTGATGCTAATGCGTAGAACCCCAAGATTATTCCACCTCTGCACAGGCAAAGGGACTGATTCACCAAATTATTTATAAATCTGCAACCTAGCTTTTCACCCAGTAAGGTTGAAGAGTTACACATTTCAGGAATGTACCTATCTTTACAAGAGTACACCTTAAAGACAGTCTGAACTTTACAAGAGTACTTCTCTAAAGGTTTTGTGAAACCTAATTACGTGAAGGCTTGCTTGTCTGCAGGGGTTAATAGTATATAGGGTGCAACTGGATATGCAAAAGTGTCTTTGCATGGGAACAATTGTAGTTTTACTTGTTTCCCCACAGGGAAATATTTTGGGAGGCATTCCCTTCCCATTCACACCCTGGAAATATACATTTGAGGGGATGAGCAATTCTGTGACTGTTTACAGGCTGAGAGTCGCTCAAGGAGAAGTTTGGGAATACCCCAGTTTGTGAGTGTTAGAATCCGGAGTCTCTGGTTGGCGCAGGTATGCACTTGCGACAAGCAGGGACCCTTTCCTCTAAGTCAGGGCAAAGGATTACCTCTTTAAAAATAACCCCTGCTCACCCTCTAGGTAACGTGGCGTGAGCAGTCAGGCTAGATTTCCAGAGGGCATTAGGTTAAGCATTCAAAGTGTCCCACACAATAATCACCACCCCACCACACAAAGACACAAGGCTGTATTTATATCAAAATGAAATTCTTTATATAAAAGATTTCTTTAGGCAGGTTGTCAGAATACAGTTCTCTTGTATAAATAATGTTCCAGTTACTTTCAAATGCTTTCAGGCAGTCCACAGTTCTTAAAATGGCAAAATTGTACTTAAAATAGCTTCTTTAGGGTGTCTGTGCGCTTCGTAGCGCCTTGCGTACGCTTCGTACGAGGTTTTGGACGTCACTTGGCGATTCTCACGCTTCTCGCGTGAGCACGCGTACTCGGGACGTGAACCGTACGGACCGTACCTTCGTTGGTACGCGTCGTACACGTCCGGTACGCCTCTTGCCAAAGCTCACGCTTCCCGCTGAGCGCCGTCAATGTATCTAATGCTGGACGAGCCGTACCTTCGGTGGGACAGTGCGAACAGCTGATTTCGAGCCGTACCAAGGTGCACAAATCACGCGTTCGTCGCGTAGCGGGTCTACAGCGCTAGTACGGCCCGAACCAAGCAACGGGCGGGTCGTACTCCAGCGCGCTCGCACACAGTACCTGATTCCTTGCACAGGGGGTGATCACAGCAGCTTCAGGGGTCCTTGCAGGAGCGTCCCACGTCGCGTTGTCGTCCCTTCTTGGCAGTGGGCGGCGGTGCTTCGTGGGGTGCTCCAGGACAGTCTCGGCCACACGATCACGGGCAGGAGGGGCAGCTCGGGGGCAATCTCTTCAGCGCGTTGCGCTGTCAGATTTCCAGGGGATCACCAGTGCGTCGTAGGTCCTCGCGGTGATCTCGGCGGCTCAGGGTCGCAGAGACTCGGTGTTTAGACGTTCAGGCTCTTTTCTTCGCATTGCGAGCTACGGCTCGGAGGGGCAGTTACTTGCAGTGCTGGGACCCGGTGGACAGGTCCTTACGGTGCTCGTGGTAGCCCCGGTGGCATATGTCGCGGTGCTTGGAAAGAGGAGGGGGGCACACAGGTTCTCTGGGGGTCAGCGTCACAGGATCGCTTCCAGCAGCTTCTCTTCTTCTGGGGGAAAGGTAGCGCCCACTGTTCCTGGGGCGCAGTTCAGGGGGCAGGTTCACAAGCAAGCCCTTGGAGATTGTTTGAAAGCACAAGTTGATGCAAAGTCTTTTCCTTTAGTCTTTTCCTTTCCTTCCAGCAGACAGGCACCCACTGCAGGCCAGTCTCTCAGGCAGAGGGACAGTATTCCTCCTTCAGCTTCTCCAGGTCCTTCTCCTTCAGGCAGAAGTTCGTCTTGGCGCAAACAGGATCTGATTTCTTAGGAGCAGGGCTCCTTCTTTTATAGCACAATTCTTTTGTTCTTTGTCGCCAGGGGGCCTGGGCCTGGCTCAGTCCAGTTTTGGAGCACTTTGTTGAGGTGACTCTGCTCTTTCCTTTCAGCAGCAGGGCAGAGACATCAGCTGCTCCACAGGGGGCGGAGCCGGCATTGTGGTGGCAGAGCACAGGTCTATTCAGAGTCAAAGGTGTACTCCTCCCACCCATCCTGGTGTAATCTCTCTACCCACCACCTGGCAGCCAGCCTGTCTCCTGGAATTCCCCAGCCCTGCTCTTCCCTGTTACTAGGCAGAACACACACCAGCAGAGGCGGACTGAAATGGCCAGGTCAGTAAATACTAACTTTCTAAAAGTAGTATTTACAAACACGGGATATTAAAATAAACTTTACTAAAAGAAGTTTTTTATTATTCTGAGTTCAGGCATACTAAATATAACTTTCTACCATGCTCTATAAGTCCACTGGGATTACAGCGTGTAGTAATTCCAGCAGCCCATTCTGGCCTATGAAGAGCAGGTAGCCTTCAATAGTGAAAAACGAAAATGGCTGTAATTCACTATTAAGACATGCCGCACACATCAGGGCATGTCCTACCGTATGCCTACAATGCACCCTGCCCTTGGGCCTACCAGAGGGGTGACTAATATGTAGTTAAGGGAAGGTTTAGGGACTGGCAAGTAGGTGCACTTGCGCAATCAGCGCGACAGTACCAGACCGCGCGCAGGTTCTGCAGTGGCAGATCCTAGACATATTTTGCTAGGCCGCTTCTGTGGGTGGCACAACCAGTGCTGCAAGCCCACCAGCAGCATTTGTATTTACAAGCCCTGGCACTCCTGGTGCACTTTACTAGGGGCTGATAGTAAACCAAATAAGCCAAACATGGACACCAATCAATGTATACACTTTTCAAAAGGGAGCGCTTGCACTGTGCCACTGATTAGCAGTGGCACAGTGCCCTGAGCAGCTAACACCAACAAAACACAATGAGGCACATCAGCAAAAAGTGGAAGGGAAACTCACGCCAAGGTGCCAGGTCTAACAGAGAGCTTTACCAAATGTTTCTGCCGTGCGACGCCAACAGCCCATTGTAAGAGATTTAACCATGCTTAATATTATACCATATTGGGGTAATGATATGTATGCGGAAATAAATCTACAAGTACAAATTCACATTGTGTAAATTAGGTTTAAATCAAGACACTTGCACAACAGTTGAACTTACACAGGCAAATGGTTTTGTAAATGGAGCAGTGTCAGGAAATTTAAAAACATGCATTCTACAATTGTTTACATGACAAAATCAGCAAATATGGCTCTGTAAGAAAGTCAACTTCAACAATTTGAAAACAGTGGTCTCCACATATAAGGGTTCAGTCAGCCACACCTCTGCAAGTAACCTTTAGCTGTTGTTCGATCAACAACCATAACAAAAAAACATGCAGCTATCTTGTACTAGAAGTGCCCATCCCATACAAGTGAATGGGGCCAATCCAAATAAAACAGCTTCACTACACACTATAGCTTTTACGCAAAATGCACATTAACATCAAAAACTGCACCACTAAAATGTCAATCATAAGAAAGCCCCTAAAAAGAGTCTCAGGGGGAGCACACTGTAAAAAGGATTCCCCCTGATGAACAACTAATCTGCACTGGAGTGCTACATTAAAGATGCAATCGCTTTCCAATCTTTTCCTGTATTCTATCTTCTATAGATTGGCATGCTTGACAGAAAGTCTTTGGTTTCTAAAACTTGCAATCACAAAGCAATTTATACAAAAAATGTAATTAGCACATTAACACAATGGACAGCATAAAAGTACCTGTCCTCCTCTACAATTGTCATGTTCTATTTTTTGTACCATTGTAGAAGGATAAGTGACCCGTTGGCCTTCAGACATACTTTCGGACAGAAGGGTTGAGTTCAACATCTTTTAATTTACTTGAAAGTGTTCTCTCCCAATACATTTCCCACATTTCTACACTTAGGTCTCAATTACGAGTCTGGCGGTCCATGGACCGGCAGACTCGCGGCGGTGGTGGTCTCCCAACCACCCCATTACGAATCAGGCAGCGGGACTGCCACAGCCCCGCCGCAGCCACCATTCCCAGGTGTTCTTATAGCAGTCAGGAGGCTGCAATATGCTTGGCGTGACAGCCGCGGCCCAGCCAAGCATTTTACGATTTTCTTCTGCACTGGGGGTGTCATTGAGGTTCCTCCTCCATGAACACCGTAACGGAGAGGAAACAATGGGGGCCTTGTAGTGCCCTCTGTGCCTCCACCACATGGGGATGCATACAAGGGGTCACAACTAGGGGTGGGCGGAATTTGTGTAGTCTCGCTACGCAAAGCTCCACGAAACGGTAAAAAATCTCAGCGAACACGAAATTACCCAAATTCTACAAATTCCGCGAGCGCAACAGAATTTACCGCCCAGGGTGCTCCCCACTTTCTACATGGCATGGACTTTTCAGTCCATGCCATGGAAGAACGTTTTTTGGCGTTCCCATTGCAGTGCCCATTTTTAGAGGCATCGCCATAGGAAGGAAAAACCAACCCGCCAGACAGGAGCAAACCCCTAATCTGGCGGGCGGTCTGAGCGTAGCTTTGGCTATGCGATGGCCGGGCGGACCCGACGCCGCTCTTCCCAAGTCATAATCGGGCCATTAATTAATTCTTCTTCTTTTCTATCTTCCATTCCTCTTAAGTCACTGAGTCAACTGCAATATCAGTCCCAAGAAGAAGTGGGCAAAGACAATTGTGACTATGATGGAGCGGGTAGTACAAAATTTTGTATACCCCCCCATTGTGCATGTTTATATTAATCTAAATATTTAACTAATAGTAATCTTATTAATTTGTGTGCAGTGAAAGACTTATCAATCATAATTAACAAAAGAATTACATGTGGGAATTGCACTGTGCATGGCTAAACTAATTGTAAACTAACATATGTACGCATACTAATAATAGAAAATTAGAATATTGCATGATACATGTTGCTTTTGTGATGTCATTGTAAATTGTGCTTTATTGAGTGAGTATAAACGCTTTGGATGTTGCTTTTTGCTAGATAATTACTTACACATAAGGGTATTAGCGAGGGATTAACATTTTATTAGTCGTTTCCATGTTTTAATTAAGTTTTTGTGTTTGTTTTGCTTAAATTGCCCATTTCGGCCTAATCAAAATGGCTGAACGAGACGTTGAACGTGACTACTCCTGACAACACGAGGTTCTGGGTGAAGTGCGCATGCGTCACCACCAGCAACAGTGGCCTAGTCCTGACCCCCAGGAGCTGATGTTCTAGTCAAGGTCGCTCCGGGAACTTCGTCAATGACAATACAATGAACTGTCTTAAAACCGGAACCAGCAAGTGCGATGACTTCATTTTGTGGACTATGTGAGAACTTTATGGCTTGACCCCATGTCCACCAATGAGGACTCTCTAAAAAAGTATAGATAAATGATTGTGTTCACTAAAACCATAAATAACAACTAAATGATTCATCTCCTAATGAGGGGAATATCTCAGGGTTGGAGTCAACGCATTTAGAGTTAGGTAAAGATATTCCTTTCATGTCAGCGTTTGGAAGCTTACTCCTCTAGGGAAGCAGATCAACGGAGTGTGAGTGTTGGTGTTATGGGCCCCACCAATGAATGTATTTGAGTGAATTTACTATTGAGGTATTTGGTCTGTGCCAAAGGGGGAATTTGATGTTCCACGCTGCAACAGTTTTTCTGGTAGCAGTATGATGGTTTTTATTGTTTTGGTTTGGTGATTATAGCTTGTAAATTGCTTATTGATTATTGGTTATTGATATTGGTTTATGTACTAACACTCTATGTGAGTCGTGTTGAGTTATATGTTGTTTGCTCGGCTTCTGGGATGTAGGAAGTCGGAAGTTTGTAACGGTTCCGTAGTAGAGGAGAGGTAAGCGCTGTTCTCGGGAAAGACGGAATTGTTGTTGCCCTGTATGTACACAGGGAGAAACGTGTAACGATTGAAGTTGCACGACGCATTGTCTGGGTTAGATTCGGTGACATCGCCGTGCGTTGCCATTAGAGACATTTTCGGTGTGAGAGAAGTGTGTATGATAGCGAAGATTACCTGTGAAATTTTGGTCTTAGGTACCAGGAGTCCAAATGGCATTCCGATAACGCTTATCACTGGAAAGGTAACAGGTGTTCTCTGAGCTTGCTAGAAGGACAAATTAGAGGGAAGCGCTGCTTTGTTAAAGTATGTCATAATTCTGTAGTAGGACAGACTGTTCGCTGTTCTCGGGAAAGACAGGATTCTGTGTGAATGTACTACATTTTTCTGGTGTGAACGTGCGTGAATGTAAAGGCATTCGGGTTAAATGTGAAACTCTAGTTTTATTTCTCAGGAGCATTGGGTCTCCAACTATGTGTCTTAATTCTGGAGAAACGGTTAGCTAATGCTTGTTAGAAGGGTAAGGTAGAGGGATGTGCTACTTTATCAACGGAAATAACGATTCCGTAGTAGGGCAGAGGTAAGCGCTGCTCTCGGGAAAGACGGAATTCTCGTGAGAAAGGTCTATTGCTATTCCTTGGTTAGCGAAGCGGACAATGGTGGTGTTTATATGTTGTTACTAACAGAATTGTAAAATTTGAAAACAAAAACTTACCGAGCGGATTTTGTGAAGGAGGGATAGACAGAAGCAGGAGCTGGCGCAGCGGCTGCTGATGTCAGAACGACCGCGCTGGGATTGGACAGTCGGTCAGAAATGTAAAACGTTCTGGATTGGTGCGTTAGTGTGCGCCGCGCTAGGAGTGGAGAAGTACAGGGTGACGTAGACGCTCCGTATTGGTGCGTTAGTGTGAGTCGCGCTGCGATTGGACAGAATAGTGGTACAGTTGTAAAGAGAGACTAGTGATACACGAAAGAAAGGAAAATGTATTACGATCCACCAGAAAAGGAGAAAAAGTCTTGGTTTGGTAGAATTAAGAGGTGGTTTGAAAAGGACAAACCGATTATAACTAGGGAAGGACAGTTACTTCCTCCACCGAAAACCCCTGCATCCTTTATGGTTGCGAAATATGGATATCACACTTGTATTTGGTTAGATAACTGGGTCAAGTATACCGAAAAGGACGGAGTGTTGGCTTTTCCAGAACATGGTTAATTTAATTTAGCCGTTTTGAGAAATTTGAGAGAGAAAATGATTAATTTAGAACCAAGACCTAGACTGACACAATTTGAGGCATTGACGGAGTGGGAAGACGAGATGCATGACCGAGAAAGACAGAGAAACGCTAGAGGATATAGGTACATGCTTGGCAGACCATATGGACATGAGACGCATGATGACCGAATGAGAAGGTGGCGGAATGCGAGTATGACTGAGGGTTTGTTTCCCGTAAGAACTGCAGGAGAGAATGAAGGAAGAAAGTGTGTAGAAAAGAGGCATAATGTGGAAACGAGAGGGTATGGAGTGAATGAATCAGAGGATGATGTTCTTGATGATATGTTCTATAAAAATCCACCTCCATATCGACCAGAACCAGAAATATTAACCCCAAGTGCCCCAATGAAAGAAACCGTACGAATCATAAAAACGGAACCAGAGTTGCAAGATTTGGGAAGGAACAATTCCATTAGAGAGGTAGAGAAGAAGTCTAGAAGCAAAGTAAACAATGAAAATTCAGCAGAACTAGCGAAAACGACCCTAGAATTAACCGAGAAATTAAGAGAATTGACAAAGAATCTGGAAGCGGTAACAGTTCCAGTAACGATAGGTCCAGTAATGCCTATTTTTGATAAACAGAAAGATAGAGAACATTGTTTGACGGTCCCTTATAAAAGTAGTAAACCGGTTGAACAACCGAGAATGAGTCAGAATGAGAATCCATGGAGACAGACAATGAGTATGATTGAACCGAATTTTTCAAATAACCCGTTCGTAGGTAAAAACTGTGCAGAAAAGTGTATGACAATAGTGGAGTCAATGTCAGAAACACAAACGGATTTTGGACAAGGATATATAGAGAAGCCAGTAGGACGATCTACAGAGGAATTCAGTGAATGGTTGAGAAGCTTGCAAAAGAAAGACAAAGAATCGCAGTTGATAGATGTGGCCAAACTACGAATAGTACTGGAAGAATTAATAGTAGGAACTATCCCTACGGAAAAGTTAAAAACTTACCAAGATGAGGAGTTGTTATTTCTGTGTAAAAGCGTAACATGGAGAGCAAAAAGTCTCCATGAAAAATTAGAAGAAGTGGCAAATGAAATGGGTATTGATATTGAAAAGGTAAAAGCACTACAAAAACCCTATTGAGTAGATTTCACTGAAAAAAACATTGAAAACATGAAAACCACAGGACGAATAGGTCAGATTAAAGAGATAATTAGTTTGTTGAGAAAATGGGGAGATGTGGACAAATGGAAAAGCAGATGGTATCGTAAACGAGATGAAGTTTCAGACAAAAAGTTTTCAGCTTACCCTGTGAGAGAGAAAGAGAAGGTTGTGACAGAATGCCCTATGAGAGAGATTCCAGGAGGAGGATATGTACATGTCCCAAGGACTAGACAGGATATTTTGTCATTTACGAATGACTTCCCTCGACTACGTGAAAAACCCGTCGAGTGGTATAGACAGGTGGATAGATTTGTAAAATTATCCAAAGTATTGTGGATTGATCTAAATAGCTTCTTTGACATAATAGTACCAGCAGACCTATGGACAGAGTGCAAAATCATGATAGATTGGCCGACACAGGAATACCCAAGGGATCCAAAAATAGGGGCTCCAGACCCCGAGGTAATGAAGAAATACGAACAGGTTATGGCATTTTTGAAAAACAAGGTACCTCCTAAAAAGACAGACTGGGTAAAAATTGACAGAACACATCAGGAAAGCAAAGAGTCAGTACATGCCTATTATGAGAGGTTAATTTTAGCCTTTAAACAATTCAGTGGAGATGAAAATCTAAGTGACAGGGATTTGAGTCATTTCGTATACAGATTTGTATATGGTCTTCATCCAGAAATTAGTGAGATGATAAAACAGCATACCGTAGATTGGCAAAATAAGAAAATAGACGAAGTATTGAGACATGCTAAATATTTCAGTGATGAAACTGAAGCAAAACAGCAGAAATTGAAAGAAAAGGCTATGTGGGCACAAGTAAAGGTAGCAGAGAGACAGGAAGCTCAATTAGCGGAACAAGCTGGGTCAAGACAAAAGTTTAATCCTGGGAAAAATAAAGGGAATATCGAGGAAGCTAAAAAAAAAATTCTGTGTCATAATTGTGGTAGGATAGGGCATTGGAAATCCAAGTGTAAATTTCCTCCGAGTACTAACAATGAAAATGCATCATTGAATCCACAGGTGCAGAATGAGGTGAGTGGTCAACAGCAACGACAACAGCAGGTTGTAACACAACAGAATCAGGTGCCAAAACCACCTTTTCCACAGAACAAACATTGCCAGAAGTATAGTAAAGAGAATGGATTCTACAACGAAAAACAGGTAAATAAGCCGCCACGCGCTAGCGCTGCTTCGTAGTATTGGCTGCAACGCGATGAAAGCGATTCAGAGGAGGGTTATTGACGGTGCCGAAGGGAGGAATAAGAGTGCGTGCTTGGCGCAACTCTAGAAGTAGACCAGACAGGCCCATTTGTAGATGGAAAAGTTAATAATGAAAATATTACTTTCCTAGTTGATACTGGTGCTACTCGATCAACTGTTGGATCAGCTGATGTCAAGAATCTTCCTCTCTCGGATAAAACGATCCAAGTAGATGGTGTATCCAACAGACAGATTAAAACTTACCTTACAGAACCAGTGAAAGTTAGTATAGGGAAATTTTCTGAAATGCACCGGTTTTTCGTGTGCGACACCAGTCCTGTGAACTTGTTAGGTAAAGATTTATTGTGCAAAATGAACTGCACCATATCTTGTACTCCAGATGGAATAGCCTTTGAAACACCAGATGATGATGTGCTGTATAAAATGACAATGGCAAACAGAGAGAAAGAGGTTACAGGAACCTATGCTGTATTTAACCCTGACGAATTACCAAAAGAATTAAAACAATCTGTTAAAGCAGAAGTTTGGGATTTCACTGGAGAAGACGTAGGATTGATGAGAAATGTAGATCCAGCAAAAATAACTGTAAAAGAAGGAGTAAGTTACCCAAATGTCCCACAATATAAGTTGACACCTGAAATAATTGAAGGAGTTACTCCTGTGATTGAGAAAATGATAAAACAAGGGATTTTGAGAGAAATAATGAGTAGCCCATGTAATTCACCAATAATGGGACTGAAAAAAACTAGTGGGAAGTTCAGCATAGTGCAAGATCTGAGAAAGATAAACAAAATTGTTGTACCGTGTTGTCCCATTGTACCGAATCATCTGTGATTTTATATCAGATCCCTCATGACGCAGAATTGTATACAGTGATTGATCTGTGCCATGCTTTCTTTTCCATCCCATTACACCATGACAGTCAGCAGATTTTTGCATTTCGTTTCGGTGAGCGTATTTTGGCGTGGTGCCGAATTCCACAGGGATATACAGAAAGCCCTTCAATATTTAATCAATTACTGAAGAAGTCTTTGGAAAGTCTAGGAATGCCTGAAAATTCTGTATTGGTTCAATACATTGATGACCTGCTTGTGGCATCAAAAACTCGTGAAGCTTGTGAGGTAGACACAGTAGCCTTGCTGAATCACTTGGCAGATGGAGGACTAAAAGTGTCACCATCGAAATTACAATTTTGTAAGAAGGAAGTACAATATTTAGGACATAACATTGAGAAAGGACAAAGGAAAATAACCATAGACAGAATCAGAATTATAAAAAGAATGAGTCCACCAATGAACCCAAGAGAAGTGAGAATGTTTCTGGGAATGGTTGGATATTGTCGTCAGTGGATAAGCAATTTTTCATTGATTGCAAAACCTTTGGTACGATTGACAAGAAGTGATGTGACAGATCCAATTGATTTGAATAAAGAGGAATTGACAGCATTCAAAAGATTGAGAGAAGGATTATGTGAAGCGCCTGCATTAGGAATGCCTGATTATGACAAAGAGTTTGAGTTGTATTGCAGTGAGAGAAATGGATGTGCACTCTCTGTTCTAGTACAGTAGCATTGAAAACTGAGGAAACCAATTGCGTATTTTTCATCCATGTTGGACCCAGTAGCTGTAGCCCTTCCTGGATGTTTGAAAGCAGTAGCTGCTACATGTCGAAGTTTGGAACAGAGTGAAGGAATTGTAATGGGATATCCGGTGAAAGTGTTTGTACCTTATGATGTGGCGATCCTTTTAACAAGGAGTCGTACTCAGTATATGACGCACAGCCGACTGACTAAGTATGAAAAGGTCATTTTGGGTGCAACAAATGTGAGTCTTGTGAGATGTGTGAATGTGAATCCTTCAACGCTGTTGCCAGATGTAGAGCATGTGGAAGTAAGAGATGAAGCAGATCGTGACTGTTTGAATGTACTTGATTTTTGTACAAAACCAAGACCTGACATAAAAGACGAACCCTTACCAGAAAGTGATTATGTCATGTTCGTTGATGGATCTTGTTTGAGGACAGATGATGGAGTACTGAGTGCAGCGTATGCGGTATGTACAGTTGCAGCAGTGATGGAAGCAACCTATTTGAAAGGAGTAAGATCGGCCCAAGTAGCTGAACTTGTTGCCCTGACAAGAGCATGTAAGATTGGGAAAAGTGTGAGAGTGACTGTGATAACTGATAACCAGTACGGCTATGGGGTAGTCCACGACTTCGGCCAAATATGGCTGCAGAGAGGTTTCCTAACCTCGAGTGGAACTCCCATTAAGAATGCTGAAGTGGTTGGAAAGTTGCTTGAGGCGATAATGCTGCCTAGGCAATTGCTTGTGGTAAAATGTGCGGCCCATAGTCGCAGTGGTGATTACATTGCCACTGGTAACAAATTTGCAAATGATATGGCGCAATATTGTGCACAAAATCAGAATTCAATCAATCGGGCAAAGGAAAAGGAATTGATTTCTTGTTTTCCAATGTTTACTAACACTGTGGGAACATGGGAAGAAGTAAGACAATTGCAGGAAGAAGCAGGAGAGGAAGAAATAAAACAGTGGGTAAAAGCAGGATGTGCACCAAGAGAGAAGGATCATGTGTGGGTCTATCGAGATGGAAGACCAGTTATGCCTGATAGCATGATGTCTGCCATGGCACGGATGTATCATGAACAGGGACATATAGGGAGAGACGCCATGATTAGGTCCTTTAAACAAATTTGGTATAATGCAAAATTCAGAATTGTAGCAGAAAGTCTTTGTCAAAGATGCCTAATTTGTCAGCAATACAATCCAGGAAGAAAGACAGTAGTGAGTCTAGGAACAATAGGTCGAGAAGGAGGGCCTTTTACCAGAATGCAATTGGATTTCATTGAGATGCCTCCTTGTAACAGGTTGAGGTATGTTTTGGTTATGGTATGTCTATTTTCCTGGTGGGTAGAGGCGTTCCCAGCAAGAAGAAATGATGGAATGACAGTGGCAAAATTACTCTTGAGGGAATTTATCCCTAGATTTGGGTTCCCAGTATCAATTGAATCAGACAGAGGAGGACATTTTCATAATGAGATCATAAAACTGATATGTGAAGCATTGAATGTACGACAAAAACTGCATTGTGCCTTTCGACCAGAGGCTTCTGGTGTAGTAGAACAAATGAATGGTACTATCAAAAACAGAATAGGGAAAATATGTTGAGCCACAGGTATGAAATGGCCCGATGTCTTGCCTCTGGTACTCATGACTATTAGATCAATTCCAGACAGAACTACTGGTTTGAGTCCACATGAAATAATCATGGGACGAGCCATGCGTCATGTATTTATACCAGTCAACAAGCTGATGACTATAACAGATGACATGGTGTTGGAATACTGTAAAAGCCTGGCTGACGCAGTTAATTCTGTGTTTCATCAGGTTGGAGCGGATGCCACCACTCTTCAAAAGAAGCCAGCCCATGATCTAAACCCAGGGGACTGGGTAAGGATAAAAATCCACAGAAGAAGAAACTGTTTGGTTCCCAGGTGGGGAAAACCAAGACAAGTCATCTTGACCACAACAACAGCTGTGAAGTGTGCTGGATTGAAGAACTGGATCCATACAAGCCATACTTTGAGAATTCCAAATCCAGTTGACAGCAAAGAGAAAGAGTATTTTGACGAATCAGAATCCAGTACTGAGTCGGATGACGGAGAGTCCACAGAAAAAGAAAACCCTGATAGGGGGGAAACAGAGCCGAGTTTAACTTTGGTCCCCAGAAGTAATTCCCTGAGGAGAAGGTTACAGATTTCTGACACCAGTTCAGACTCAGAGACAGAACAAAGAGCACACTCTTCCAGGAAAGAAAAAGGGAAGAACAAAGAAAAGGACAGTGGAGAGACGATAAAAGAAATTCATGAGAAGGAAGTGCCAGATGAAAGATTGAGAGAAATTCCACCTGAAATAACAGCTTTAGATGGACAGGTGCCAGAGACAGAGAGTGAGAGTGAAAGATTATTGCGGAAGACCCCCGAGGAGGTGTAGGGACGCCAACATCCAGTTAGAAGCAGGGACAAGTAGTCAGCAGGAAGATTGTGTGCCGGAGATTCGAGGAGGGACAGAAGTAGGGAAAACAAAAGAAGTGGTGGAAAAAGAAACTGTTGAGAGTAAAAAGCAAGTTGAAACAGAGTCAGAGGAAAGCGAAGATGAAATACCAGAAGGCCGAGTTCTGAGAAAGAGAGCTAGGAGGACTGAAAAGAGTGATAAAGGGAGTAAATTGAAAAGAGCGGCAAAGGACGAGGTTTGGCCGAATAAAATAAAAAGATTGAGATATTGTTTGACACGTGTAAATCCGCCAAGGGCTGAATAGGTGAATGAAGTGATGAGTCAGGAAAAATCGAAAGGAGAAGAGACAACAGTGGTTAAAGAAAGCAAAAGAACAAGGAAACCTAACCAGAAGTATAAATCACCGGAATGGACATATGTGGTCCTGCCTGAAGTAAAAGAAGAGGCGGATAGCCAAGGAAATCCAGAGGTGGTTGTACCGGAAGTGGTTGAGGAAGACGAAGATTCGGAGTTATCTTGTCCGATATTGGAGAAGAAGCGGATGTTCAGGACAATCTGTATGCTGAAAACAAAGGGAAAGTGAAAGATGATGAGATGCCAAACTGAATGAGACAAGAAAATTACTAATGGAAAGACAATAAAATACTGAAAAAGACAAAAACTGGTAGAACCACGTAGGTGCTTAGAGCCTTGGGTTAGAAACTAGTTGTGAAGTAGAAGAGGCTAAGTCAAACGACACGGCTCATTTTAGCTAAGATGGCAAACATAGAAAGTAGCAAAAGTAGATGTACCTTCTTTAGAAGATGGTGCAAAATGTGTTGTTGTTGTACAGGATTATTAATGCTTCTTTGGAGTATATTTGCTCTACTAATTTCATTTAAAGTTACTATAGATACATTAGAAGGACATAGTGATAACATAACTAATATAGGGAAGATTCAAAAGGTAGTTCCGAATAGAATAGATAGAAACTATTTGCATAAAGACAGGTCTATAACAGATTTTTCTAATAATGTATATTCAAAATTGTTGTATGAATATGTAAAAAGAATGGACGTAAGGGATTGCTACGTATGTATGCAGTTATCTGTATCTGAAGGAGTGACTTATCATCACCTTCCAGTAACATATGGAATAACATGTAGTGTAATAGCTAGTTTATTTTATCAAACAGGTAAATTAGAGTATTATTTTTCAGATGTAGATACTATATTTTCACAAGTACCAGCAATTAACAAACTAAACAAGGTAAAACCTGCAAAGGTATTAGGTGAATTTTTCTTGGAGACTAAAGAACTAACATTAGAATACATATTTAGAAATAACTTGACTTGCAGTTTAAAGAAAGAGGAGAAGACATTTTTAGATATGGTTGAAGAAAGGAGATTGAAAATGCAAAGAAAGGCTTCGGAAGGGAAAGTGGAGAAAACAGTTTGGGATGTAGAAATGGAGAAACACTTGAAAGGGGAAACAAGTCCAACTATGGCTTTAGATTGGCCTCAGAAAGGGAAATTGTGTATAAGAAGGAATCAAACAGTGTATGATAATTATTTTGTGGGGAATACTGAGTGCCATGATACATACCGAACCATGGGAGGATGGGGATTTAAAGGTGGAAGAGATCCAGTCTTTCCAGGACTGTATTTTATTTGTGGGAACAGGGCATATTATCGTTTGCCAGACCATTGGTATGGCACATGTTATGTTGGCCTGGTTTTTCCACAGATTTTTCATATGGATAGAGGAGAAGATGGTGTACATAGCTTAGGTAGTTATTTAGCATGTAGTAAGAGAGAATCTTGGACAGAAATTGTGGGTGACATTTTTGGAGCACTGATACCCGCAGTAGGAATATCTCTGAATGCAAACAAAATTAGAAGACTTTCAACAGTAGTGGATCGCTTGTCAACAAGCACCGCTGGAGGATTCTTATTGGTGAATACTGAAATGGTTGCCATGCGTGCTATGGTAATGCAAAATCGACTTGCCCTTGATATTTTATTGGCAAAAGAGGGTGGAGTCTGTGGAATGCTGAAAGTTCAACATTGTTGTACTTACATTCCTGACGAAAGTGGAGATTTGAAAATTTATATTAAGAATATTACAGAATTGCATGACGAAATTGTACCACTGGAGGTTGAAGGTTTGGGAGAAGATTGGTAAGAAAATATCAGCTATTAAAGACTTTGTAGTAAAATTAGGTAGTACATTTATACGTTAGATATTATTCCCATTAACATGTGTGATTTTCTTAGTATTAATAATTAGACAAGGATGTATTTGTAGTAAAAAGAATAAAAATCTGGAAAGATTAAAAAGAGAAAACTTAAGAAGAAGAGATAAGAAACAAGAAAGAGAATTTGAAGAAATAGAATTAGAAGTAATCAAAGAGAGTATGTATAAAACGGCGAAAAGAGAAGAAACAGGAGAAACTGAAATATGAATGAAACAAGAAATCAATTTGAAATTCCAAAAAAGGGGATACAAATTTTTTGGTTGGTTTGGTGATATAATCACCAAAGGGGGGATTGATGGAGCGGGTAGTACAACATTTTGTATACCCCCCATTCTGCATGTTTATATTAATCTAAATAATTAACTAATAGTAATCTTATTAATTTGTGTGCAGTGAAAGACTTATCAATCATAATTAACAAAAGAATTACATGTGGGAATTGCACTGTGCATGGCTAAACTAATTGTAAACTAACATATGTACGCATACTAATAATAGATAATTAGAATATTGCATGATACATGTTGCTTTTGTGATGTAATTGTAAATTGTGCTTTATTGAGTGAGTATAAACGCTTTGGATGTTGCTTTTTGCTAGATAATTACTTACACATAAGGGTATTAGCGAGGGATTAACATTTTATTAGTCATTTCCATGTTTTAATTACGTTTTTGTGTTTGTTTTGCTTAAATTGCCCATTTTGGCCTAATCAAAATGGCTGAACGAGACGTTGAACGTGACTACTCCTGACAACACGAGGTTCTGGGTGAAGTGCGCATGCGCTACCGCCAGCAACAGTGGCCTAGTCCTGACCCCAGGAGCTGATGTTCTAGTCAAGGTCGCTCCGGGAACTTCGCCAACGACAATACAATGAACTGTCTTAAAACCGGAACCAGCAAGCGCGATGACTTCATTTTGTGGACTATGTGAGAACTTTACCGCTTGACCCCATGTCCACCAATGAGGACTCTCTAAAACCCCAATCTTGATACTTTTTGACATTATTTTCATTATAAAAGTAGGTAGGGAATTGAACTAAAAAACTCTTCTTCTTTGACGAACTCGATTTCCGGACGTTATGCTGACGGAGAGGACGGTGACACTGCTGGACAGCTGTTATCCTGAATCTTTGAGAGACTGAATTGCGGCCTGACTTTGATGAAATTTAAAGGTTTTTCCACGACTTGACTGACTTAGAGGACGACTTTTAGCCAGATTAGGTAAATATGATGTTCTGCGGTTCTAGTAATGATTTCTAACAATTTGCAATTATCTTAGATAAATGATATTTGATTAATTGACAAATGTGTTGTGTCGATTATTTGAAGAAGAAAATCTAGATTAATGAGTAAAGTATAGATAAATGATTGTGTTCACAAAAACCATAAATAACAACTAAATGATTCATCTCCTAATGAGGGGAATATCTCAGGGTTGGAGTCAACGCATTTAGAGTAAGGTAAAGATATTCCTTTCATGTCAGCGTTTGGAAGCTTATTCCTCTAGGGAAGCAGATCAACGGAGTGTGAGTGTTGGTGTTATGGGCCCCACCAATGAATGTATTTGAGTGAATTTACTATTGAGGTATTTGGTCTGTGCCAAAGGGGGAATTTGATGTTCCACGCTGCAACAACTACACCACATAAAAGAAAATTTAAGGGCCACATTTCTTTACTGTGGGGAATAGGAGATCCAAATATTCCCTGTGTACGAGATAGTACTCCTAGTTCCATCAGAAGCATATTCAGGGTTATGTTCCAAAACTGAACAACTTTTTAGAATCACCATGTGAAAGAAATAAGTGCTGGGCTAGGAACCTTAATTCCCCAGTAGTATAAAACAAACATACTAGAAAGTAGTAAAACATTAAATACCACTAAAAATGTGGCAGCAATTAAAACTTAGCTCCTGGGTAACGGATCATTACAACTGCTTAATCAGCCTCTCCATGTCTTAAACTCTGATGATGGCTTGCTTTTAGAATAAATTCAGCTGTTCCTGTAGGTTTCCTCTGCTGGGTAGTGCATTTCACAAGAGAAATTAAACTATGAACACCAAGGAGCTGTGAAAGAATCTCCAAGAATAGACTGAGAAAATGTACAAAACAGATCAGGAGTATAAAAAAGACACTGAATATTCCTGGTAGCATAGTCAAGTATATTATCAAACGGGCCATCCACTGTAGAGAAAACAAAACAGTTCTTTGTGTCTCTAACAACCACCAACAACAGGAGTTGCAAAACATTCCTTTCTGATGTGTGCACTTCGGCTTTGAGTGCTAGTCTAACATCAGTCACTGGATGGTCCCCTTAAGAGGTGGAAGTTGATACCCTTCCAAAGAGGCCGATTACTGAGAGGTTTTTAGGTGCTAATGGAATCTTTTTCCAAACTTGGCCATTGAACCCTGTAGCCTCCTAGATTGTGCATGCGACAATGATATTCCAAGCACCCTATAAATCTGGTCTGTGTGTCAGTGTGGCAAGAGAGCAGCCATTACTCACGAAAACAAAGCTTCACCTTTTTATGCAAATATGTATATAATAAAAACTGAGGAACTTCTGTATCCCTATGTCAAAATATTTTAAGGCATACAACAAAAAACACCATCCATACTGCAAAGGAAGGTGTTGGCAGCATCAGTTAAAGGGGATGTCTCCTCTGCAGGGACTGGGTTATCTGTGAGGATTGGATAGAATATAAATCGAACAAACTGTAGAACTGCCCAGGTGAACAAATGTGCTCCTTGTGATAAAAACAATGTGCTGAGCCTAGGATCGAAGTTCACTTTTCTGCATGATAGTGACCCAAAGCATGCGATCAAAGCTACAATGGAGTGGCAATGTCACACAACACGAAAGGTCTTTAGCTAGCCAAATTGATTTCCAATGTAAATTCAAACTAAAACTTGTGGAGTCTTGCGAAAGGAGACTTTGTACGACGATATGTATATGGACTCTGACATTGTTGTTTCTAGTTTATAAATTTTTTTGTGTTTAATTCAATTTTCTTCATATTTCATACAGCGACAACCATATATTGTTAAAGTTGACATCTTCATCATTGCTATGATATGTATACAATGGCGTCCCTGGTGCAACCTGGGCCTACCGTGTCTGTCAATAATAAAATCTGATGTGAAAAAAAAAACTTGTGTTTGAACAATTTTGTAAAGAGGAGTGGTCAAAATGTGTTCAAATCTAGGAGTGTATGTGGAAAAGCTTGTACTATTCGCTGTAATGTTCTTTATGAAAACTATATTTTTTAATTAAATAGAGCAATGAGCCAAACTTAATACTGTAGTATACAAATCACATAGATGCAACCTTCCCTAGTCCTGTTATGGAGGCACATTTAATATGTTAAGTTGCTCCATATGACACCTCATATGATGCACTCATCAGCAGCAGACTCGACTAAGGCAACGCATTCTACGCCGTCATCACCCAGAAACTCCTCAAGAAACTACAAAGCATCCAGAACGCCTGAATCATCCTCAACATCCTCGACCACAGCCACATCACCAGCCACCTGAGAGACCTCCACTGGCTCCCAGTCAACAAATAATCACCTTCAAGCTCCTCACTCACGCCTACAAAGCCCTACACGACACAGGACCTGCATACCTCAACCACCGCCTCTCGTTCCACGCACCCATTAGAGACCTCCACTCCGCCCAACTGGCCCTTGCAGCCATCCCACGCATTCACAATACCACGGCCAGGTGAAGATCCTTCTCCTACCTCGCAGCTAAGACCTGGGACACCCTGCCTCTCCCCTAAGGCAATCACCCTCATTGCCCGAATTCAGGAAGGACCTCAACACCTGGCTCTTCGACTGAACCACAGTGCCTTGCGACAGATCTGCAGTGCCCCCCACCCGCCTCCCCCCCTCTCCCCTCCAGCGCCTTGAGGCACTTAAAGGTGAGTAGTCGCACTTTACAATCCACTTGATTGATTGATCGTTATTTCTCGGACCAGGTACTTATGACCAGAAGGGCTATACATTAAAATATTCACATGAACACAAATTCACGATTCTTTGGTTACGCTAAGCATCGAAGAGCTGATCTGAACGGATAGTTTCCTGTATCCCTTAATGGAGATTATGATTTGCACACAGTGAACAATCACACACACACCATGATAATTCTTGTTTAATCTATTGCTTAGGCACATCCACTCTGTGTTCTCATTAAGCACAAACTTATTTAGTGCTAAAGATTTCTTTAAAATGACATAAATATTTCAGGAACTGTGAGTTAGCAAGTAAAAAGAAGTTGGTAATTTACAGATAAAGAACAGAGTCGTAAATTTTAACTGTCCCTACTATTCAAAGCTTCACTGGCTGGGAACATTTGCCTTCCATGCCCCTGGCCTGTAAGAACAGCACATGTGCACTGGTGCTCCGCTGGTGGCTTATTGATCCTACAGAAATCCCATGCAACACAACAGGACGTGTGCAAGTGCTCCCTTCTAATGTAGGTTTGAATAATGAACTGATCTAGGATCATACAGTCTTACTGGCGACAGAACTAAAAAGACAAACTACATTTAAGAGCCAGTCTCATAGTCTACCACATGCCAAAGAAGTGCAATTACTAGACAATCCATATGGTCTAAAACATTTTGACTGAGCATTCTGTAATATTTTTGCAACCACAAGCAGGACCAGACTGCAGATGTGACAAAGAAAGCAATTAAGGAGAACAAATAGCAAATTCAATCAGAAAAAAACAATGTAACTTATTTTTAAAGTAGGAAATAGATCTCCTACTGTCTCCAAATGCATTCCGAGCCCAGTTGCCGTACCTGGGAACATTATTGTTAGAATCTTCACTTTCATTTGCCAGGCCACCAAATAAATAACACTTGTTTCCATATAAAGAAAAGCTGTGGCCAAGTCGAGGACAAGGTGGTAAACCGGTTGGTGGTAGCTGAGGTTTTAGTTTTTTCCAGAGCCAGCGACTTGCCTTAAGCAGAAATAAAAACAGAAGTTACATAAAAGTGTATTTTCATTCTTTCAAACAAAGGCTATCAATCACGAAGGACCATGTGCAATTCTGCTGTGACCTCACATCTCTTTTACTATCAATGTCCAACCATTCATCCCTGCAAATATGGGGTTTCACTCTTGTTCCAAAGTCACAAGCATAGAAAGTGATTTCCTTTGGCTTGCAAGAGAAAATGGTTGTAAGTAGCTCAGCCACTTTTCAAGACTGTGAAACATCTCGGCAGGTTAGTGGGCCTGCTGAGTTTGTGTAATAAGAAAGTTGTGTGTTAGAAAGCCAGTAGATCAACTCAACCAAGGGAGATCAAATTAGCACAAATAAGTTGGGTTTTACTAGTGGTGTCAGTACAAGGTTTAAAACAAATAGTAATCTTGAGTGGCAATAGGCCTGATGAGTAACTATGTACAAGTGCAGTAAGTGTATCAACAGAAACACTTGTACATAGCACACTTTGCTAAAACAGACCTCTGGTCTCTTCTTGGAGTATTTTTAGGACTGAGTGGCAGGACAAGAGATCCACCCAATGAGGATTTAAGCCTAAATTATTAATAGTTTCAAGACAATAGCCTGGAAGCTGAAAGATGGAGGGAAAGGAGCATCTGAAAAATGCAGAGGTTTACAACAAGGTTTACAATTGGCGACTTATTCAAATTACATGCCTTTTTTGCCAGGTGAGAAAATGTAAGAGGCCTGGGGACTCCAGACAACAATGAAAAACAGCAAAAAACACTTCTTGTGTTAAAACAGGCTCAAGTCCTCTATGCGAGGCTCCTTTTTCTGAGGTCCCTTGTAGAATCAATACCTCTCTTTTCTTCTGAAGTATCCTCATAGGACCAGGATTTCCTTTGCAATTTTATAAGCATATATTTATAAACCCTTTAGATACAGTTTTTAAGCCTGCTCTTTTAAACTGTACATTGATTTTATGCCCAGTAGCCAAATAATAGAAAGATGATCAGAAAAGTATAAGTCACCTCTTACTTGCATTTACACTCCCTCGTGAGCCACTACTCCCACTCTCTTCAAGCTCACAAGCACCAAAAAAAACCACAATTATTTTTCCTCATTTCATGCACGATTCCAGGCCCAAACCATGATGCATGTGTTTTTTTTAATGAGGACAACAGCTCGCCCCAGTGATAACTTTCTCCATCACATTCCGCAGATCGCTAGTAATCCAGAAAGCAAGGATTTCATCTCACCTGCAGTTCATATAGCTCATTACTGTATCGTCCATATTCTACCATCCCACCAAACACAAGAATTCTTGTTCCATCGCAGACAAAACCATGGGCGGCACAGCCAGGCGGGATGTCACCTCTTACTGCAGGGAGAAACCACTGGTTTGTAGCTGGGTAATAAAAAGGAAAAAACCAAAGGTCAAATCATCTTTAGTTTTCTCAAATTGTAAATGCATACAATTCTTATACTTAACTTGCTATTCTTTCGATGGCACTCTAATATTTATTTTCAAGGATTTCGGTGGGATTACAAAAGCTTAGGTATGGTACCAAATGTGCATTTTTATTTTCAGTTGGTTCAATTTAAAGTTTCACTGCCAGAGAACTCCACACACAAAAAACACTAAAAGCTGAATATTATGGCTGACTGGGAGTAGGTATGCTTCAACTTCTTTTCTTTCAAACTTCCCTAGATAAAAGGTCTTAAAAACGATATGTTCTGGTACTAGGCGTTACCTTCCTCTTTTCGTGTATGATGGAAAGGAGAGACATACAAGACTTGAATAAAATATTTGTATCTCTTACTCTGTCTAATTAAATAGCTTAGAAGAATTTTTAAGGGAATATTTCTACTCACTAGTTGAAATAGGTATTTTTAAATCACATTGTAAGAATAAGAATGGTTTAAAAGCTGTATTTTTCTAGTAAATGCATTTATTTTGAAATATCTGATTGTAACCTTAGTTTTATTAAAATTATCATTCATTTTCTTGGATGTTTTCCTCATTGACTCTTAATAAAGGGGTGGCTTATCCATGTCATCAAGTTTAACACTTTTCTACCTCTTCCGCACATTTCAAATATTTGCGTTTTATTTTATCCCCCATCTACATTATCACCAATCTAACTTTTTTCTGTTCCTAGCCAGCAAGAGGACCCAATAGTGTGTTGTTTGCCACTGACATCTGGTTTGACCTGCAGGTATTAAATCTCGGCAGAACCAGCTCAGGCTCCCATTTTTCCAACATTGGTAAATTGAGAAACATAAAGTCAGTGGTATTCCATGGAGAGTAGCATGACTCCTTGAGAAATGCAAGTGTGTGATGGTGAAGCCATGGATCCATTTTGGATTGCCTCTGGCAAAGCATGACACAAGATGGAGGCTGAGGAACAACCTCCGTCGGTTTGGCAAAGTGTATTTCTGGCATTTCTGAGTTTTGGCTTTAGTATCAGACAGTAAGGTGTGGAAGGATGGAGAAAAGTCTGCTTAAATAATGCAGCACTGATCAATTTACAGAGGCCTGCTGACAATCTCTTGTTGAGCATCACCACTTTGCTTGATAGAGGGATGGGGAAGTGGCAAAAACACGGAAGGAATTGTCCAGATAGGACCCCCAATTGCTCCTCCCAAAGGTGCTACTCCCAAAGGTTCATGGCTGCCACGGGCAAAGGTATCACAAGTGATTGTTATCGACCTACTGTAGAAACCATCACCTGAACCAAAGACTGTACCTGCTGTGTGGAGAAGATATACACTAAGAAAGGGAACCACTGTGAACTACTTTCAGGACCCTGGGGGGCGTGGCCAACAGCGAAGATGGGGGTCGCATGAAAGGAGAGCTCCCAAGCCAAGGCTTAACAGACTTTTTCATCACTTTTTCCAGGGCCATCTGCCCAGTTGCCCCACCATAAATTAATCCAGACACTGTGGGCGTCGAGAACCCCCATTTACAAGCAGTGGCGTTGCTCAGAAGCGGCCATACTTCCGGCACAGCCGAACCCGCCAATGAAATGGAGGATCGGCAGACCCGGACATTCACCAGCAGAACGAAAAGGTTAGTGGAGGCAACATTAGTGGATCGGGCAAAATCCTAAAAGCGAGCCTGGGACAAGGGACCAGTGACGACCCAGACACTGACAAAAGGTAGTCACCGGTCCGTCCCGTGAAAGAACTGGCTGCATCAGGCCCGATCGAATCTATGCTGCGTCAGAGACGTGCAGGCCGGTTACCTCAGGCTGCGCAGTCTCATGCCCAAGTGGAGACGGTTAGTGGAGCAGAGAGACGGTTTTGGAGACTATTGCTGCATACTCACGAGCAGGGGTCCGGGTGCAGCACTGCAGGGGTTGGGGTGTCTCGGAGACCCATGGTTCCCGCAGGGGAGCTGTGTTCTGCTCTCCCAGTGTCCCCCCCCCCCCATCCCCCGTCAGCCTGCCTTCCCTTGGTGCAGCCCATGCTGTACCAGCCCAAGGGACTTTAGCGGGTGCTTGTTATTGGGCTGCATTACAAGACAAATACACAAGCTTTAACCCTAACATAAGATGTGCTAATGACAGCAATCCCACATTATAACTTCACCTCTTTGAATGTCAGAGGAATGGGGTCCTTTTATAAACGTCATAGAATTTAAGCACAACTATGTAGACAGAAAGCACAAATAGGATTCCTACAGGAAACCCATCTGTCAGCCTCAGAGTGCTCTTAAACTCTGGAAAATAGAGGGGACAACTATTTCATACATCTTACTCAGCATTTGCACGGGAGCTGCGGTCTGGATAAGCAAAGCCAACACAAGGAGATGGATGGAGTGCTGAAACTTTTCAGACACTCACCCCCAGTCACAGGTCTGGGTTGAATCCATCACCATTCTTTACCTCACTTCGCCACTCCAGTTCAGACTCAGCCATATGCAAATCAGTCATGACCCTGTTCTTCATGGAAACAGTCCAGCCCAAACTGCCATGCCATTTCTTCCCTGGACTGGAAACAAGCATCCTGGGACCGGGTTCGTAGTAACGCCCCTCATCAGCCAGGCTAGCTTGAATCCAGTGGCAAAGTGAGCAAGGGACCCACGTCTGGGCATACCCTGCCAACTTATGGCGAACTGACCCAGCTTAGACCCCAAGCCTAGACAGCCTACCGGTGGATGTCTATGCCACTTTCATTTCACAACTGGCCCCCAGACTGGAACGGTTATATTGTATCTCCCTTTCAGAGTGAGCGCTGACTCTTACTGTAGTGCAGACCCTAGTGACCTCATTGCCAAAGCCTGACAGGGACCACACAGACATTACAGCTTATAGGCAGCTGTCGCTCCTCAATACAAAGTACAAGATACTAAGAAAGACTCGTACACATAGACCAATGCGGCTTTGTGCCTGGGAGAAATACATCATTGAATATACGCCGACTTTATCATGTTATGGCCACCTGCCCTGATGTTTTTCCTAGAGCAGGGTGTCTATCGTTGGACCTCCATCAGGCCTTCTATACATTGAGCAGGGATTACTTGTTGGGTGCCCTTAGGCGGTTCAGTGTCCCCTACAAAATCCTTCAATGGATTAAACTTCTATACACATCGCCAACAGCCAGGGCACACACTTGGGCACAATTTCGGAAGCCTACACCATACAATGTGGCAAAAGACAGGGTTGCCCGCTCTACCCCATGCTTTTTGTGCTCATATTGGAGCCCCTGGCATGCAGGTTGTGCAGTGATGCTCAAAGGTGGGGCATTTCTATTGGCCACATGGTCCACGAACTGTTGCTGTATGCCGATGACATAGTAATATACACTAAAGACAACCAAGAAACCTTTCTTATGGTAGCCCACACCTGATGGAGCAAGGTTTCGGGAAAAGAAACTTGCTTGGATGCAATCCTCTCAAGTAACATGTAATAATGTATAACCAACAAGTCTTGTAAATACTAATATTGCATTACAAACGAACATACTGTATCTAGGGGAAGCTTTTTTATGTGTATTACTAACAAGTAATCCGAGTGACTAAAGATGGCCACCAAAAACGCTGGATTTTCATTGCACATGCGTCTACTGCATCTATGTAGTATGACACTCTCTATGCTTTTGGTGGGAAACTTTGCAGCTGCGCAATAGCATTAAATATGGCCGCTTGAAACTCACATGTTAACGCATAAGCTGATGCTTGAACTAAACTTCGTAAACTCTATTAAACACTAATGCAAAAGATTTAAATAAGTAAATGGGGACAGAGTAGAGATAAGTGGTATACAGTGAAATCATTCATTCCCGTGTTCTAATGTGTCTTTTTCCTGACATTATTATTAGTCTATATTTGGGCCTCGGAGAGTGACCGAATTCCCTACCCATCTGATGCTCACGGAGGCGCACAAGAACCTGCTGAAACCCTGTGACAGCACCACTTGAAACCCAGCCAAGGCCACATTGAACTGAGACGCCTGGGAAAAAGAACTGTTGACCTGAACACAGGAATAAAATTAAATGTTGTTGCAAAACTGTATTGAACATAACGTGAAATGCGGGTGGGAATAAAGCTATGGGAAAGTAAATTAAGGGGCAGGAACATAGAACAATGGCCCAAAGAGAAAACATTACTTTAAATGGTGTGATGAACTCACCTCCCCGCCCTGACCAATCAGAATAGGGGGACACACAAATATTGAAACTTTTGGGGGTGGTACATGAATAGAGAATAGTATAAGTGAGGTAAGTTAGCTAGAGAACTTGTCCGACTTGTCAGATCTGTCATTCCGACTCGTCACTGACCCAACGTGCATGTTATGCTGATCCAGATTCTGTCCGAGACGCTGTCTCAGACCCTGCTGCTGGCAGAAACTCTGCTCGAGAAATTGAGATACTGATCGATAATCTAATCATCTAGAAGGGGATTTCGGAAGAGGGATGTTCGAGGAGAGTAGTACCAGAGAGGGGTGTGATGCTGGCATTGCACATTAGAAGAGATCACCTTCCCAGATCTGAATCTGCCTGATCTTCTGTCTGCATCCTGTCCTGGGAGATTCTTTCTGGCGTAGTTAGAAGAGAAGGGTATACAGTTCCTCTAGTTGTACAGGAGTGTGAAGAATACACTCATCCTTGTGATCGAGACAAAGCGGGGAGCAATGTCTAGTTGGCCTGGGAGTGTACTAGCAGGTGGATCACAAAGAAAGAGGCCGATTACCTGAATACACGTAATCCCGTAACTCCATACTTTTACACCTTGCCCAAAGTCCATAAAGGAACTTTTCCGACCCCAGGCAGGCCCATTGTGTCCGGGATCGGTTCCGTTCTAGAGCCACTGTCCAGATTTGTGGATCACTTTCTACAACCCCTGGTCCAAAGAATACCGTCCTATATCAAAGATACCAGTGACATCCTAAGAACAGTAGAAGGGTTTGAACCTAATGGGGAGATCAGCCTTCTGGTCACTTTAGACGTGGAGGCGTTATACACCAATATCCCACAACAAGCCACCCTAACTGTGATCGAAGAGGCCCTTCGTAAGGAAGACTGGACATCACCCACTCCTGTGTCTTTCATCATGGACCTAGCATCCCTAGCATTAACGGAGAATTTCTTTGAATTCAGGAACGAACTGTTCCACCAATGCCAAGGGACTTCTATGGGCAGCACATTTGCCCCTAGTCTAGCCTGCCTCTATATGGCAGCTTTCGAGGAAGAGGTCATTCAGAGCCCCACAAACCCCTTTGACGAGAATTTGATTATGTGGAGGCGTTTTATTGACGATGTCCTCATCCTTTGGAAGGGTTCATTGAGCAGATGTGAAGAGTTTTGTCGATGGATCAACATCCAGAACCCCTATTTAAAATTTACCAACCACATTTCTACTTCCCACATTGCCTTCTTGGACCTAGACATCAGATTAGAGTCCGGGGTGTTGACAACTAGCCTCTACAAAAAACCAACAGACAGGAACAGCCTTCTGCTGTATAGTAGTCACCACCCCAAAGCACTGAGGGACAACCTACCTTTCGGTCAGTTTCTCCGTGTGAGGAGAAATTGCAGCTCTGTGTCGGACTACAAAAAAGAGGCAGACATTCTGGCAAATAATTTAAAAGAGAGAGGGTACCCAATCGCTACGATCACGAAAGCCATGAAACGTGCCAGGAATAACCCCAGAGAGGTTTTGCTTGAGACCAAGACCCGGGAACAAACCGATACCTTGACCTGTGTCACTTCATTTACCCCGTCCTCTAATAACATGAAAAAAGTAATTAAAAAACATTGGGGCATTCTAGCTGCTGGTAACCTGTCTCTACCCCAACCCAGGTTTGCTTTTAAAAGAACGCAAAATCTGAAAGATATATTGATCCACACTAGACCTAAAAAAGTAGCGCAGAACCCCCAGGGCACTCTATGGGGGCTTCCACCAGTCACTGGACATTTCCCCTGTGGAAATTGCACATCCTGCAACCAGACGATGACTACCAAGGAATTGATCCTGTCCGACAGCCTAACCTGGACATTGGCACGTCATACAAATTGTAACTCTACGAATTGTATCTATCTGTTACAGTGCCCTTGTACATTGAATTACATAGGGATGACGACACGGCCCATCAAGACACGCATTACAGAGCACAAAAGTAACATCAGATGCTTAAAGGAGACCACGAAACTGTACTGCCATTTTAAAAGTCTCCATCACACAGCAGACTCCTTAAGATGGGTCGTTCTTGAGTCACATCCAGGCATTACATCACAAGCCTTGTTTAGATTAGAACAAAGATGGGTACACAGATTGGCATCTGACACAAGAGGTCTGAATGACGACATACCATGGGGTACCTTGACATATTAAGATCCTGATGCATGCCCGAGTATAACCACCAGTCCTGTCTTCACGAGGTATATAAGGGATGGACTTAGATTCATAGTACTGACAGTGATCGGACATACCTTTAACCCCTACAGGGTATCACTGACATCCACTGACATTGCGAGTGTTCCCGTTATGCCTGTCTCAACACCAACTACCCATTCATATATATATATGATTTCTGATTCATGGCATTATGCACACAATGCGTTGTTTCTCTGGCATAGACAGGGATACACAAGACGAGGACTTTATGAAGTTCATTATCACTCCCAAGAACCCCCGCCTGACCTCTTAGATGCACTAACACCATCTGTTGCCTACCGTAACACCCCATTCCAAGATGGCGCCCGTAGTCACTCCACGTAGACGGGGTTGTTTCCGTACTGATTGGTCAGATTACAGACGCCCAATCAGAACTCGCTTACAGCTTACCGGATTGGTTCTTAACTGAACAGTGGAAATCAAACCATACTTCCCGGTTTCGGCGGAGCGGGGTAGGTTTGCAGACCACCCTTGGGCGACAGAACTGTAAGTAGTTACTTTCCGATTAAAATCGTTAGACTGAACGAGCAGAGATCCCCTCTGTTCCGGTGGACGGCTGACCTCGGCTGTTGCAGCGGACCGATCCTTAGGCTACCTTGTGTTCTCTCTTGGGAGACGCTCGGGGCCGGGGGTCGGGTCGCTCCTCGGGCGGCGGTTTCCGGTTACCGTGGTGCCGGGGGACCTTGCTAACTTTGTCCTGACTATATCTAGCACCAGTGAGTGTGTTAATCGGACACACCTACCTGTGTGGGCCTCTTGCTTCACATTATTGTACTACTATCTACAGTAGGCTAACACGCCATCCCAAGAGGCTCGCCATGTACCGACTGGAGCGGCACTTTCTATAACGTTAGGTGAGCATTAATAGACCTCATAACGTAAGACTTTGAGTGGTTTGGATTTTTATCACTTGACACGTACTTGCACACTGCATCCACCTATGCATGATCACTCCTGTTTAGCGCAACTGCTTATATAGTGGACATGCATATGAGGAGTCCTTGGCTCCATACTACGAATTGTATATACTTGACTAAGTGTGTTTTTAATGTGCTGTGTTGGCCTGTTTTGCTTCCTCTCTCCTTTTCCTCTAGGCCAATCCATAACGGAAGTGTTTAGTTTTCCTGACACTTCCCTAGGGTAGTTTTTATCCAGACACCACTGTAAATATTTGTTTGCACACCCTCACAATTTTGTAGATAGTTCAATTTCACCGGTCCTGATGAATTGCCGCTGGATCCCCCTGACCTTGAGGCAAGAAACATGTTGACCATCTGAGTAGAGCAGAGTAGTCCCTGACCCATTGTGTCCAGACCACCGCCTCTCATTTCGTTTTTAATAGGGTGGTTTACTGACCGAATAAAATCCATTATTCAGACTAACCAACCCTGTTTTAAAACACACTCACTAACGTCTACACCTACCTGGCCCTCACTTGCACTCACCTTCGGCAAGGAACAAAAGATCTCCGCTAAAGAGCCCCATCTTTGGGTGCCCGTCGGGAATTGCAGCGCCGACCCGACGAGGAGCAAAACCCAGATGATGAAGCATGACACCTAGCTTGCTGGGTGTGTGAGGGTTTTAGTTCCACCAATGTGGGTTCCCCCATCCAACACATGCTAGTACACTCCCAGGCCAACTAGACATTGCTCCCCACTTTGTCTCGATCCCAAGGATGAGTGTATTCTTCACACTCCTGTACAACTAGAGGAACTGTATACCCTTCTCTTCTAACTACCTCAGGGCTTGTATACTGGACCTCGTTAAATATAGCCCACCCGCTTTTATTTTTCCTTCGTTTGATTGTGATTTCTTGCGCGGTTGGAAAACCGTAGGAAAGTACTGAGGTTACCTACAGTGTCAACTCACACTGGTAGGCCCACTCTGCAACAGACTAATCCCTCACGTTGGTTTAGTGGCCATTGTTCCCCATTTTCCACACAATGGATGGAGAATTAGGGATTAGTTATGGCGAGGATGCAGTCACTGACATCCTTAGAACACCGTCACTCCTAGGAGCAGACGGAACAACAGCAAGCGTGTCCCACTCGGATGACTGGTCTAACTTAGTATCCCTCAAAAAAGAATGGCTCAGAATAACGATGCACGGAGCTGTTATGACTGAGTATTTGAGGGCTAACATTGCCCCCAATGGACTGATCGTGAATATCTTTCCCAGATTATTTCTGGAAGATCCTCCATTCAAGAAGGATTGGTCCTCAGTCTCTTGGAAATGTACCCGTGATCTCCTAGTCCTTATAATCAACACTGCCAAAAGACTCGCTGATGCTTTACTATTACGGATACAAGCCGCTGAGTCTAGTATGAAATCGTCAGTACCCAACAGCACCTTCAAAACCAAGTTGGCTGAGATTAACTCAGAAATAACGGAGAATAGAGAGTATCTTCTCAAACAGAAGATAGCGAAGCTACAGAAGGACATCTCGAGATTTGACAAAGAAAAGATCTTCCCCTACCTGAAACCAGATTTCACACCTAATAGGAATAATTATTCCAGCGACGAGGAATCGAGTAACAATAGCAGGAGGGACTCCAATAATAGCAACTCGAGCACTGGCAGTTGGGACACTCCGAACCAGAGAAGAAAGAACAACCGAACCTTCTATAATCGAGGGGAATCAATGTTCCCCGGTCCACCACAAACTCAATTTTGGCAATATCCTATGTTTCCACCGTGCCCTCCCCAATTCTATCCAGGAGCCAACCCCCAACCTTTTTTAGGCAGAGGCTGGGGCAGAGGAAGAGGGCGAAGGCGAGGAACACAGCATGTCCAGTGGCAGGACCAAGCCCAGCCCCCGATGGAGACCCGGAGCCAACGCAGGGGCAGAAGGACCTAGTAATCAACCTCTCTGAAAGACCACTCAACAACATTGAACTGAGAGTGATTCGTAAAGGACTGGGTTTTGTACCCACACCAAGGATAGACAAATTCAGGGAAGCATGCGAACTGCATAGTTTCTTTAGAAAGATTCGCTTAAAAGCCTTTTTTCATAACGAATCTTTTATAGATGCAGATAACACAGATACTGGACTACATAATCCATCAACCTTTACCCCCAGCGCTGGCATGGTTCCCCCAGAAGTCCTAACCTTTGAAAAAGCGATACTCAAAGATCTAGCCGTGACACGAGACAGGTCTAACACTTTCTATAACCTCTCGAAAGAGGAAATGAATGCAGCCAGGGCTCTGGCTGACGACCACTCCATCACAATTAAACAAGCAGACAAGGGTGGGGCTACAGTCATCCAGTCCACCCTTGACTATGAGAGAGAGTGTCGGAGACAACTAGGTGATCGTAAATACTATACACCTATAACATTAGACCCCACTCCTAGGTTGAGGAACGCTATCAATAGCCTTATCCTGGAGGCAGAGACTAATGGGTGGATCACAAAGAAAGAGGCCGATTACCTGAATACACGTAATCCCGTAACTCCATACTTTTACACCTTGCCCAAAGTCCATAAAGGAACTTTTCCGACCCCAGGCAGGCCCATTGTGTCCGGGATCGGTTCCGTTCTAGAGCCACTGTCCAGATTTGTGGATCCCTTTCTACAACCCCTGGTCCAAAGAATACCGTCCTATATCAAAGATACCAGTGACATCCTAAGAACAGTAGAAGGGTTTGAACCTAATGGGGAGATCAGCCTTCTGGTCACTTTAGACGTGGAGGCGTTATACACCAATATCCCACAACAAGCCACCCTAACTGTGATCGAAGAGGCCCTTCGTAAGGAAGACTGGACATCACCCACTCCTGTGTCTTTCATCATGGACCTAGCATCCCTAGCATTAACGGAGAATTTCTTTGAATTCAGGAACGAACTGTTCCACCAATGCCAAGGGACTTCTATGGGCAGCACATTTGCCCCTAGTCTAGCCTGCCTCTATATGGCAGCTTTCGAGGAAGAGGTCATTCAGAGCCCCACAAACCCCTTTGACGAGAATTTGATTATGTGGAGGCGTTTTATTGACGATGTCCTCATCCTTTGGAAGGGTTCATTGAGCAGATGTGAAGAGTTTTGTCGATGGATCAACATCCAGAACCCCTATTTAAAATTTACCAACCACATTTCTACTTACCACATTGCCTTCTTGGACCTAGACATCAGATTAGAGTCCGGGGTGTTGACAACTAGCCTCTACAAAAAACCAACAGACAGGAACAGCCTTCTGCTGTATAGTAGTCACCACCCCAAAGCACTGAGGGACAACCTACCTTTCGGTCAGTTTCTCCGTGTGAGGAGAAATTGCAGCTCTGTGTCGGACTACAAAAAAGAGGCAGACATTCTGGCAAATAATTTAAAAGAGAGAGGGTACCCAATCGCTACGATCACGAAAGCCATGAAACGTGCCAGGAATAACCCCAGAGAGGTTTTGCTTGAGACCAAGACCCGGGAACAAACCGATACCTTGACCTGTGTCACTTCATTTACCCCGTCCTCTAATAACATGAAAAAAGTAATTAAAAAACATTGGGGCATTCTAGCTGCTGGTAACCTGTCTCTACCCCAACCCAGGTTTGCTTTTAAAAGAACGCAAAATCTGAAAGATATATTGATCCACACTAGACCTTAAAAAGTAGCGCAGAACCCCCAGGGCACTCTATGGGGGCTTCCACCAGTCACTGGACATTTCCCCTGTGGAAATTGCACATCCTGCAAACAGACGATGACTACCAAGGAATTGATCCTGTCCGACAGCCTAACCTGGACATTGGCACGTCATACAAATTGTAACTCTACGAATTGTATCTATCTGTTACAGTGCCCTTGTACATTGAATTACATAGGGATGACGACACGGCCCATCAAGACACGCATTACAGAGCACAAAAGTAACATCAGATGCTTAAAGGAGACCACGAAACTGTACTGCCATTTTAAAAGTCTCCATCACACAGCAGACTCCTTAAGATGGGTCGTTCTTGAGTCACATCCAGGCATTACATCACAAGCCTTGTTTAGATTAGAACAAAGATGGGTACACAGATTGGCATCTGACACAAGAGGTCTGAATGACGACATACCATGGGGTACCTTGACATATTAAGATCCTGATGCATGCCCGAGTATAACCACCAGTCCTGTCTTCACGAGGTATATAAGGGATGGACTTAGATTCATAGTACTGACAGTGATCGGACATGCCTTTAACCCCTACAGGGTATCACTGACATCCACTGACATTGCGAGTGTTCCCGTTATGCCTGTCTCAACACCAACTACCCATTCATATATATATATGATTTCTGATTCATGGCATTATGCACACAATGCGTTGTTTCTCTGGCATAGACAGGGATACACAAGACGAGGACTTTATGAAGTTCATTATCACTCCCAAGAACCCCCGCCTGACCTCTTAGATGCACTAACACCATCTGTTGCCTACCGTAACACCCCATTCCAAGATGGCGCCCGTAGTCACTCCACGTAGACGGGGTTGTTTCCGTACTGATTGGTCAGATTACAGACGCCCAATCAGAACTCGCTTACAGCTTACCGGATTGGTTCTTAACTGAACAGTGGAAATCAAACCACACTTCCCGGTTTCGGCGGAGCGGGGTAGGTTTGCAGACCACCCTTGGGCGACAGAACTGTAAGTAGTTACTTTCCGATTAAAATCGTTAGACTGAACGAGCAGAGATCCCCTCTGTTCCGGTGGACGGCTGACCTCGGCTGTTGCAGCGGACCGATCCTTAGGCTACCTTGTGTTCTCTCTTGGGAGACGCTCGGGCCGGGGGTCGGGTCGCTCCTCGGGCGGCGGTTTCCGGTTACCGTGGTGCCGGGGGACCTTGCTAACTTTGTCCTGACTATATCTAGCACCAGTGAGTGTGTTAATCGGACACACCTACCTGTGTGGGCCTCTTGCTTCACATTATTGTACTACTATCTACAGTAGGCTAACACGCCATCCCAAGAGGCTCGCCATGTACCGACTGGAGCGGCACTTTCTATAACGTTAGGTGAGCATTAATAGACCTCATAACGTAAGACTTTGAGTGGTTTGGATTTTTATCACTTGACACGTACTTGCACACTGCATCCACCTATGCATGATCACTCCTGTTTAGCGCAACTGCTTATATAGTGGACATGCATATGAGGAGTCCTTGGCTCCATACTACGAATTGTATATACTTGACTAAGTGTGTTTTTAATGTGCTGTGTTGGCCTGTTTTGCTTCCTCTCTCCTTTTCCTCTGGGCCAATCCATAACGGAAGTGTTTAGTTTTCCTGACACTTCCCTAGGGTAGTTTTTATCCAGACACCCCTGTAAATATTTGTTTGCACACCCTCACAATTTTGTAGATAGTTCAATTTCACCGGTCCTGATGAATTGCCGCTGGATCCCCCTGACCTTGAGGCAAGAAACATGTTGACCATCTGAGTAGAGCAGAGTAGTCCCTGACCCATTGTGTCCAGACCACCGCCTCTCATTTCGTTTTTAATAGGGTGGTTTACTGACCGAATAAAATCCATTATTCAGACTAACCAACCCTGTTTTAAAACACACTCACTAACGTCTACACCTACCTGGCCCTCACTTGCACTCACCTTCGGCAAGGAACAAAAGTTCTCCGCTAAAGAGCCCCATCTTTGGGTGCCCGTCGGGAATTGCAGCGCCGACCCGACGAGGAGCAAAACCCAGATGATGAAGCATGACACCTAGCTTGCTGGGTGTGTGAGGGTTTTAGTTCCACCAATGTGGGTTCCCCCATCCAACACATGCTAGTACACTCCCAGGCCAACTAGACATTGCTCCCCACTTTGTCTCGATCCCAAGGATGAGTGTATTCTTCACACTCCTGTACAACTAGAGGAACTGTATACCCTTCTCTTCTAACTACCTCAGGGCTTGTATACTGGACCTCGTTAAATATAGCCCACCCGCTTTTATTTTTCCTTCGTTTGATTGTGAGATTCTTTCTGGCCCCATCTTAAGGAGTTGGGTTCATCCATGACCATAGGTAAATATAATTCTGCGAAATCTGTCTTTGTGCCTGTGCTCTCTCTTTCCCTCGCTTTTTCAGGTACCGTCTTCATTGATCATTTAATGACTTTGCTATATTTGAATTACTCTGCCTTTTTGAGTGAAGGTGGTCACTGTAATTGATTCCTGACTCACAAATTATTGATTTAGAGAAAGGTTTTCAAAACTTCTTGAGTCTGTGGTTATTGGAAAATAAAAGGTTAATGTTATTCTACCTTAAACCAACTCAGCAACCTGATTCATTGAGGAGAGGAAATTACTGTTAAAATAATTAAGTTGGTAAGATTTGGTAAAGGTGAATATCAAATTTCAGGTAAAAACACAAAAATTGATGCCAGCGGGTTTACTAGCTTATTGTGTGAATGCTTTGGGCCCAGGTGAGTATTAGGTATGTGTGTGTGACCAGAGCTGGTAACTGCGCTCCATCACACCCTTACGCACTTTAAGTCCCTCATAGGACTAGCAATAAAGGTTGGGTAATCCCAAGCATTTCCCTTTAAGAGTAGCTTCCAAATTAAAGTGATCCCATTTGGTGAACAGGAGATTGTAGTAGACCCCGCTACATTCAGGTACTTGGGGATCCAGACATATAAAGGACCCACAGGATCTTAGGACAGGATCCTCAAGAAAGCAATTGCCTGTCTGCGATCCCAGTTCACCTTTCGGACATCGCTCCCCCTTGCTGTAGCGGGGCAACTTGCAATATCTAAAATGGTAATGCTCCAGCGCATTCACTATTTTTTCACCAATTTTCCAGTAGTTATCCCAATTAAATTTTTTATAACAATGAATACCATCCTAATAGATTTGATATGGGGTAAGGTCCGTCTACGTTTCAGCTTGCCAAACTGCAGCTGCCATCAGATGCCGGAAGCATGAGGGCACCAGACTTTCTGGATTACTGTTTGGCTGGGCAATTACAGTGACTCTCTTACTGGCTGGCTGGCTGGACGAAATCTGCAAGAAATAGCCTGCACACCCCAAATGATTGCCTAAGGGAAATTGAACAAATCGTTATGCCCTGAGGTGCAAATTCCAACACTGGCTCAGCTGCTACTCAAGGTGGCACTCACATATTGGAAAATGGCTTTGAAAAATACTGCAAAGACTACTGCTTATGCCTCCAATATATCACTCCTAGACCTCCCCAATACCACGGGCACACTGACACAACACAGGCAGGCGTGACCAATGTGGGCGCACTGTTCGAGGATGGGATATTACTCTGTCATGCAGATTTCATAAACAAACAGGTGCTCACAGATACACTCTATTTAACACATGCCCGTCTTGTAAGGTATGTCAAACGGCATTAGGCTCCCGACGGGTCTCAACCTGCAACGCATTAACTAGTCCACTCAATGTAGTTAATGGGTACTGGGTACTGGGTACTGGCAGACGTTTAATATGCTGGTTCATCCGCACACACCAACGCTCACCTCTGGTGCAACTACAGGACAAGTGGGAGTGAGACGTAGGCAGAGTACTTCTAGACAAAGAATGGAACACTATACTCGAATACCCTAAACAGGTAACCTGTAACTCACGATTTAAATTCATACAATACATGATAGTACAGCGAGCTTATCTTATACTGCATAGGCTACACTCAATATTCTCCAATATCACAGCAGCATACCCGAGAAGTCCCCGAACAGGATGCGGATTTGTTACCTATGTTGTGGGCCTGTCCCGCCCTACTAACCTACTGGACGCAGATCACTACTGAGTGAAGTATTCGGGGACACATGGCATAAGGCTGAAAGCTGCCTTTTAGATCCCTACCCACGGCCGAAGGGTTACAAAGTGCAGGCAAGGTTTGCACAACCGGCACTCATCCTAGCATAACAAAATATAACCAGGAGGTGGAAATCGGCAACTCTGCCTGCTGGAAATTGGCGGAGAGCAATGCAATGCACAGGGAAGAATATCGTGGATTACTGAAAAAGCCTATATCAATGAATTGGGACATCCTTATGGAGTCCTTCAAAGCTTTAGATATGTTTACATTCCCATAACTTAATGCAACTAATTCTCAGAGGACCGGGGCTGTAGCACACGAGGATAGGACTTACCACAAGTCCCCATGCTACACATACCTTCGCTACTAATACCAATACACGTGTAATATTGACGGAGATGGAAACTTGTAACTCCGTCAGGATATACGCCCTCCCATACCGTGAAAGTTTGGGTATCCACACAAAACGTCTGTAAGTGAAGTATAATGTTAGAGCAAGTCTATTCTCAATTCGTTGATTGAATGCTAAACCCATAAATTGGGGGAGGGGGATTGTACTTGTAGTTTAATTTTGTTTTAATAAACAGTGTTAGACACTCAGACTCGATTAACAACGAACAGACATGTTATTTGCAAAGTCATGTTACTGCCGTACCCGATGAGGGCTTATACCTGCATACTGTAACAAATGTAATCGTGATGTGTGATACCATCAAGTATAAAGTAACCCTGGCCTTTATGCGAAAGATGTATGCAATTCTTTGCTATTTCTTAATCTATAAAACCCAATAAAGTCTGTTACAACAAAAAAAAACTTGTTTAAGGACCCTGACAGTGGATTCAACATTCCCTGTCTGCAAAAGGAATATAATAGTGGAACTGAGACGTCTTACTTGGTTCCAGATTTCTTACTCACAAAAGAGGTGATACTCCAAAGAATACCAGAGAAATTTCTAACATTCAGTGTCACAATGGTGACATGACATCACTTGATAAGAGTGCAACGAGCTTCTAGAGAAGCTATGCGACTGCCATGCTCCCACACGCAGTACATGTCAAATAAAAAAAACAAAGTAAATAAAATCTAAATAAATGTATGCATTCAATGAAACACTAGAATTAGAACAACAGTAAGCAAATCTTAGAGAGCTTTGTAAAACCAGTTATGCTGGAAACAGAAATCTGTATTTCTATGAACATATTATTACTAAGTTTCGGTTCTGGCACAGAAGGAGGCCAATATTATCACGTTTGATGATCCCACATCTAACCACATCTTGACCTGTCTTCAAATCATATTCACTTCATTGCTAATTGTGAGGTAAGCTACCCGGTTCATGAAAGTGTTCAAGTAAGTGTGCCTTGTGGCAGAGAGCAATAGTAAGCTTTGGTCTCATAGTTGTTGGATTCAGTCTTATCATGCCCCTTTGTAGTTCTTACAAATTACTTGTATACTTAACTATATGCATTTTTTAAAAAGCCAGTTCAACACCACGCCAATGTATATAACATCTTTGTGACTAATAGCAGAAATTTTGTTTAAACTCCAAAATCTGAGAAATAGTTTGAATAGTTTTGCTACATGGTCAATGCGGGCCTTGTGTTGGAATACCTCACCATGCCATATGCTAGGTGGGCGCGCATCTCTGATAGCACCCAACTCCATATGTAACCTAGAGATACTTTAGTCTTTGCTTCACTTATTAAAAAGCAAACCGGGGAACAATCAAATTTGCAACCTTAAAACTCTTTTGTTTTTTCCTTAGACATCTATTCAAACACTAACTGCAGTTATTCCGTTTTAAGATGGGCCTTATTTTGACAATTGAAATGACCACTTGATTAACAACACGTAGAGTAACATATCTCCATCCACAAGTGACAAAGATCATCCTGGGGTCTGAGGAGTTTAGGGCATTTTAAAGTTTTTATGTGTAAACTTTTTGAGGACAAAATAGTGGAATGTCAGCCCTGGGGTAAAAATGCCTTGTGATAGGAATAGTCCAAGACTGAATAGGGCATAAAAACTAAGTAGACCTCGGTGATATTATTCATGGGCAATATAATGAACAGTTCCCATGGAGTGCCTGCATACCGTCCACCCGGGCTGCTCTTTACAAATGTGTTTACCTCCGAGTTGAAAAGGACAGAAGAAGTGAATGTACACAATTTCACTGTGGAACTCATTTAAACTTCAATGATTCCCAGTAAAATCTCCTACTAAAGTCACAAGCTATGTCTGTATTACTTGAAATTTGATTTCGGACCACATTTTGAGTTTTCCGTGTGGCTGGTAATTGCAGTTACTGGCCCCAACAGATTTACAAGATCTCAAGTTTCAGCCAGGGACTCCTGCTGCTGAAAGGTGCCAAAAACTCCAGTTGAACTTCCAGGGAAGAATCGGGTGCTGTATCCTGAGACACTGTTTACTTCCTCCTTTCTCAGTTGTGCCTAAAGGTACTAGTCGTAATCCTCATTTCTATAATATATGACATGTAAGCTCATTTGTAATTTGACACTACCCTTGTGTTAGCTAATCAATAAGTGTGTTTAATTGGGCCTAGTGCACAATTGGATGTTACAGAGCAGTCTAGAGGGTACAAAGTAAATATTGCTCCAACTCTATTAACAAAGCTATCAACCAATCAAGAGAAATACTCAAACATTTCCATAAGGTGACTAACACGGAAGACAAGTAAAAATAACCTTGCATTACTGATTGATACTACTTTGACCCGCATACTTCTTTTCAAAGTTAAAATTACAAATAAGTCAAGACACGTTTGCAAACTGACCCAGCCACACTGCCTCTACCCCAACCACCATCAGAATTCCTTTTCTCTACATTTAAAGCCATGTAAAATCAGAAAAAAACTAAATGAGAAACAATCATCCAACAATCTGTGCGATATCTGCCCAGGATTGAAATAAAATATATACCCTTGATGTTACAGGTCTCCAGGTATTGTAATGAATCCAACCCCACTGAGTCGAGGGTCCCGTGTGGTGTACAGACGTTGAACTAAATCATGGCTTTGAAGGAGAATCAATGGAGATCTTTTAAGGCAGGTTGATATGACAGTATTCACTTCACCTGCTTTTGCACTTGTTGGAGCCTCTCAATTAACTTTTTGGGTGGGCTTATATAAGCCTCAGTGCCATAGTTCTGTTGTGGAATGACAACGTTCTGTCAGCTACACGCTGATTTGTTTGGAGCAGAGGTAGATCTTTGTGGAGCAGGCAAAGTTTAAAATTGGTCAAATATTGCTCCTAGATTTCTTATGTTGTGTGCTGGGATATGCATGGCCGCCAATGACAGCGTCTCTTGGAAATTAATTGGTCTACTCTTTGGGACATCCCAGAAAAATAATTATTGTTTTGGTGTCATTAAACTGATTGATTTTTAGCCAGATTCAATAATGGATATGACCGAAATGAATGTGTATTTGCATACATTTAAAATTGTTGCTCTAATAAGTGTCATGCATAACATATTATGTTCATTGGGCTATCCCGTTTGGTACCCCACACGCGACCCCCGACTCAGTGGATTTGAATCCTCCTTCAAAGCCAGGATTTAGTTTAAAGTCATGTCTATCACATGAGCCTCCTTTTGGCAAAATAACCAGAGCCACAAGGGAAAATTGCTCAGATCTTTGATCTCACTTCCCTTCTTCTGCACTCACTTTAACGGATAACACATGACAACTGGACTGAGGCATGGTAGTCTCCACTTGTGTTCAATAAAAAACAGTTGACGGGATGATTTTCAATTAGAAAAAAACACTTGTTAAGTCTGAATAAAGCCTGTGGAGCTCTTTGGAATCAGGGATTCAATTCAGAGTCCCCAGCTTCATGTAGGAATTTGTTTTCAAAATGGCTTGGGCTACCTGTAGGTAGTACCTCCCGCAACCACAATGCTTCCACATCACAGCATTTTTCAGTCAGCCAACAGAAACTATCTGTGTAAAGTAATTATATGACAAAGGCAAATGAGCTTTCAGAGTTTGTTTGATGGCCATGGGCCAACTGTAGTGGTAATCTTTTATCAATGCTGTGCCAGGGGCTGATGTTACATGGCACTGCAAACTAGAGGTAGGAGAGCCACTGAATGCTTGACCCAGGTTCAAGCCTGGAGCCTGGCTCTGGCTCAGCTTAGGGTCCTGTTGGTGCCTCGAGCCAATAATGAGCCAAGCTTTTGCCTGCCAACCTCACTCTGTTATGTTATGTTATGTTATGTTATTATTTTCTTATATAGCGCACAGATGCCGCTGCCAAGAGGCGTCCCGGCGCTCAAGGAGAAGGAACACACAACACAACAATGAAAACCAGAACACTAACTATACAGAGGAGAATAAATGGGTTTTTAATTGTTTCCTAAACTGAAACAAATCGTGGATGGAACGAAGTGAGGCAGGCAAAGAGTTCCATAATGTAGCCGCCATCACCGAAAAGGAACGTCCACCCATTCTCGTCTTTTTAAAACGAGGAACAATGGCCAGATTGGACCCTGCAGATCGAGGAGCTCTTGAGGGGACATAATGGAGAATGGTCTGGGAGAGAATAGGGGGGGGGAGGCCAAATTGAGAATTTTGAAAGTAAGGCACATAGCCTTGAACTTAATTCTATGGCCTACTGGGAGCCAATGGAGGTCATGGATAGTGCTGCGAGCAGAAACAAATTTAGGGAGGCCTACCAGCATCCTGGCCGCCGCATTTTGTACCCGCTGAAGGCGGGCAAGCTCAGCTTGATTAACACCCAGAAACAAGGAACTGGCATAGTCCAATCTGGTCAACACCAGAGCTTGGACTATGATTTGCCTGGTGTCTGCGTCAAAAAATTTGAAAATAGGCCGTAGGCATTGTAGAGCACCAAAACAAGTTCCCGCAACACGCTTGATGTGGGGAATAAAAGACAGTTGATCGTCAAGCCATATGCCCAAATTTCTAACTTCGGCGACTGGCGTAGGGATAGGACCCAATTCTGGAGGCCACCATTGGTCTCCCCAGAGCTCACTGTCTATACCAAAAAGAATAACCTCCGTCTTGGTGGCGTTGAGTTGTAGGCGATTGTTCGCCATCCAACCGGCGACAGCTTTAAGGGCTGCCTGAAAGGTGGGGGCGTTCATATTAGAATCGCCATTAAGTGATACCGCCAGCTGTGTATCATCGGCGTATGACACTATTGTGAGACCAAAGCTAGCAGCTTGCGCCAGTGGTGCAACATACAAATTAAAAAGGGTGGGGCTGAGGGCCGAACCCTGTGGAACTCCCTGCAGAATGGGGCGTGGGGCAGAGATGTAAGGAGGAGTAGAAACTTTAAAGGTTCGACCCGTAAGAAATGATCGAAACCAGTCAAGTGCTTGTTCTCCAACTCCTGCCTCCACAAGGCGGTGTAAAAGGATGTGGTGGGAGACCGTGTCAAAAGCGGCACTTAGATCCTATAGGATCAGTGCCGCCGTCTGACCTTGGTCTAGTATTTTCCTAATATGTTCCACCACCGCCAAGAGAGCGGTCTCTGTACTGTGACCGGCTCGAAACCCATTCTGGGAGTTATCTAGTATGTTTGCTTCTTGCAGGTGAAGGGATAATATCCTATTGGCATGAGCTTCGGCTAATTTAGCCGTCCAAGGAAGGAGGGAGATAGGTCGGTAGTGCTCTGATTTGGAAGGATCAAGAGAAGGTTTTTTTAGAATTGGTATGATAGTGGCCTGCTTCCAGGCGGTGGGAACACTACCAGTACTAAAAGAAAGATCAATTAAACTCTGCATCGCCGGGTAACAACAGTCGGCGAAGTCACGAAATTGCGTGGGTCTCATAGGGTCATCTGGAGAACCTGATTTATCTTTGATCGTCAAATTTAGGAACTCCTCTTGGGTAGGACCTGGAATGGCTAATAAGGATTTAGAAGTCAGAGGGACACTATTAATTTCACTGACAAAAGGCATAACGAACGACCTGTATATGGCCTCCACTTTTTCAACGAAAAACGAGGCCAGTTCTTCGCAATGTGTCATAGAGGCAATGAACGTAGAGGCGGCTCTTTTGTTGGTGAGGTCCTTGCACACCCTAAAAATGGTCTCAGCAGGGTTGGTACTGTTTTTTATTTCCTGTGAGTAAAAAGCAGGCCTGGCTGAACATATGGCCCTATGATACCTCCTGATGCAAGATCTATAAGCTGCTTTAAGATCAGTATCATAGTTTTTGCGCCAAGCGCGTTCTGCTTTTTTACAGGATGCTTTCAGTACCCTAAGAGATTCGTCATACCAGGGACTGGGGGAGCCGGATTTAGCCTTGCTCAACCTAGCTGGTATAAGGGTATCCAGAGACTGGACAAGCCACTTACAAAAATCGTCATAACCACAAGAAACTTCCTGAAAAGGTTGAGGTTGGTGCTGCAGCAACAGGTGGTGAAAGTGCTTTAGATTTAAGTTTCTCCAAGGACGCTTAAGAGTCTTAGATACCTTTATGCAACAAGGTTTGGTCATCGGTAGGGACAAACTCGAGCTGGACAGCCTAAAGCAAGCAAATGGAAAGCCAGAAAATGTGAGTTACAAAGCCAATATTAAGCAACTGGTTGAATGCATTCCTGGTCAACTTTCTGAATGTCCCCACAATGTCTTTAGTAAACCTAGGCTGTGACCTACAAAGTGGTAAAACAAAGGATTACCATTTGAGATAAAAAGGAGAGACAAATAAATACCCATCAAGTGGCTGATTTGTACAAAGTGAACCTAGATAAATCGTGGCTTCCTAGTTAAATTGTGTGATCTTAGGCAAAAAATGTATTTCAGACTCCTTTTTAGGTTTTGCCTGGGCAGCACATGCGCTGCTCTACGAGGCATGCTGTATTAGAGTATTGTACTTGAAGTCCCGCCCACTCTCCACCCATATTTTTCATTGGCTTGTTTCATTGTCCTTCGTAAATGCTGGCTTCTGATTCCTTAATAGGCTTGTTAGTCCCTCCTTAGTACCGCCTTGTCTTCATTTGTAACCTCCCATGGCGATTGGCCCTTTTACTTCTGTTGCTTCACGGTATGTCTTATTTAGTCTGTAAGCAATATTTTCTTTCATGAATTTCTCCTACTGTACGCACGACGTGCTTTCCTTACATTCAGCGCAACTTACGCGCTTTCACTTTCAAGCAGCTTCGGACAATGACGAACGCTTCTCTGAAGTGAAATAGGTCTTGCATTTACAAGAGTTTGAGCTATTGCCATTGTAAATGACAATAGCTCAAACTCTTGTAAATGCGAGACCTATTGCATTGCAAATGCTTGTTCTTCATTTTCTCATATGAAAGCAATTTCAATTATGCGAGTTCAGAATCCGAGCTGTGCAAAAACCTATTCTGTTATATTTTAAAGACTATAACTTTGCTGTATAATAATCTTGGCCTTATACAAGGTTCACATGATAACTGTCTTGCCTCTTTAAGGTTCACACGATAACTGTCTTACCTCTTTTTCACTTAAGGCATTGTCGCCAGCATGGTGATGTGGTCAGGAATGGTTCTAAGTTTATTTTTTAAAACTATCAAATTTAATAAGTACTTCAGAGCAATGCTATAATGTAACATATTAATGTCAAAGCTTGCACATGTTAAATAAGAAACTTTTTTTAATTTTGAAGAGTTATTTTATTATATTTTACGTGTTGAAGAGATTTTATTATATTTTACAGGATGTTTGTTGTGTGATCTATGTGGCAAAATGTTCAGGGTTTGGATCGTGCACAGAATCCAAGAGCCAGGTCAGACCATTAGCTCAGCTCCCCCGGTTAATCTGTCGGCTGGTCCACCTCTACTGCAAAATGAGCACTAAACAACCCTTTCAGCACTTGACCGATGAAATGTGAGGAGTGCAAAGCTTTTCAGAGAGGTAGTGTGGAGGGGTTCGGAGTGAGACTCAGTTGCCAAACAGAATGCAATAATGATTGTCCAATCCAGTGTTTGTTGAAGGGCTTTATAATGCCAAAATAACAGGCCACATAAGGGAATAGACCTATGGGCATTGGATTCTATAACGGATACTACATGGAAAATAGACAAAAACGTATCAGGCTTAGAATAATGCCACAGGCTCGCTCTTAATGGCATAAGCAGACGTCTGTGTTGGTGGCCATAGGCCAGTTATTCAATGCCCCAGAAGTCACAACCCCCCCATAGCTTTTCCTAAAGCCAAAAGAGTTCCAATATCTGGTGAGTACAAGTTTGGGAGTTCTAGATAACTAATGGTACCTAGGGAACTTTTTACTGTACCACCCATAGTATCCACAGGGTACGAATACTTGCTACCCACCTCTATAAACCAGCTACCAGATGGTCCAACATTAGAGACACTTTTTACATTCAGAGAGGCAACATGAGTAAAGAGTGAAAAAGCTTTTTAAGTAAATCAGTCAAGTACACAATAACGGTGAGGTAATTTTCTTTATCCTTTTTCAGTGTATACAAGAGCGCAGCCAACATGTTTCGCCCAATCACAGGCTTCCTCAGGCCTGCAATATGCATAAAATATAACTGTATAACATACAATACTTCTTTCTTGTTAAAACATACTGCGAATTACAGCATCCTGCAAACAAAAAAAAGTTCCAATAATATTAATTTATGCAAACAAAAACCATACCATGATACAGAAATTACAAAGTTCAAAATGAAACACAAAGAGCTCACAATCCACAATAACAAGAAAAAATAACCCTGTTGGCAAGGGGACTAAAAAAATATGATTCAAACCACAACTGCTAATGCAAGATCCTACAACAAGATGCATAAAACAAATCGATTTGAAGGATATTTGAATATAATTTAAAAGAGAACCATTATTGCAACCAGAGCACTTGAAATCTTCATAAAATGAAGGACTGGAACAGTGCTTAAAGTGTAGAGGCCTGCTAGTGAGGGTAGGTAATCTGCAGCTGATAAAGGGGAGAACACAGCGGGTTCAGCTGAAACCTGACTAAACAGTGATATACTTGTGCAAACGCATAACACCAACATTGACACACAGACACAGAATAACTGGAAATGGTTTAGAGCTCAAGTACTGTTCCCTGAAGCAGCAGGAGACCACAACGGGTGGGGATGTACCAGCAAAAATGGAGGCGGTCTTATGTAAAAGGAACGTGGTGTCAACATGTGTAGTAGCAAAGTGTTGTAAGTGCTGACACAATGAATGTTTTGTTTGGAAAATTAAGATGTATGGTATTCTTAATGTGCGATTTATCTGTACGTATGCAGTATATAATTACATCGTTTAAATAAATACAGTGCACGAATAGAAAACTGAATTTATTTTGAATAATTGTGTTGTTTGCCATGCACAATCCCATTCCGTAAAGCAGGGAAAACAGTATATCTAGATTCACAGCAGACGACAACGAAATGGTCCCACCTACAAACATGGCTCTGTCTCACGTGAACCAATTTTGTAATGTTACTCAGTTCAGGACCTGGCAGAAGCCACCGAACAGTGTTCATGGTAGCACGTCTTACATTTTACCGTCAACACGGGCATGGAGAGCAAGCAGTCTGTAGGGCGCAGTACATCAATGAAGAACACGACTCACCCAAAATAATGAACGCCGTTAATCAGGGTGTCCTTTTCCGATGAACATCTTAATATTCCGATCTGCTATTTGTGAGTCATATTATATTTCAGTACAGGGGTTTGAACAGATGATGTGCAACTTGCAAAACCTCCTGCGGGAGGATACCGGGTTTGGCGAATTTCACGTCATAGTGTCGCATATATATTTTAATAGTTTATTATAGTTTAGACCAGACCGAAACGAGTATCAGAAAGCTGGACATGAGGGCCTAATTTTGAATCAACCTTGGCTTGGGGGTTGCCGGTTCTACGTTCGCGCATTTTATAGATGTCACTGTGAGACGTTTATCTTATCTTGCAGAGGTTATCGCAATATAGACAGCTACTGTGAAAATCAGACCTTTGATGGCCAAGCTAGTTACAGAAGATGTAAGTTTAGTGTAATATACAAACCAATGTGAACACGTGACGTTTCTGGTATCAAGGACATTGCTTTTCAACCAGTCGTCCCTGAATCCACATTGAAATACACAGAAGTGCCGTTAGCAACCCTGCAAGCGAGCACTACGGTTTGCTGACCTAGAAAAATACGAGTACATCCCAAACCTCTGCTTTCTCGGCTGCGACCGTTACAAAGCCAAGAAAGTAAGCGCAGCATAGGCGATTCTAAGTTCACAGCCCCCGCCGTGCCCACAGCATGGCCAATTATCTTCCCTTTACAGAATTCCACCCAAATCACTTTTTCGGAATACTCTACAGTCTCGAAGCTTACAGAACTCGCCCTATACAACGCCGTTCATGTACGTCTCTGAAAGACCGAGGTCGGTGCGGTGGATCCGAATAGAGTAGTAATCAAATGAACAATGTCAGTGGGAAAGCAGAAAGTGTGAGATGTTGCTGATTTATGTGTAACAAACTACACAATTTCATTGTTTAGTATATACTGCCGCGTGTTTGCGCGGGATATGGCTTTAGAAGCCCTTGCTTTTTGTATTTATGTCTACTAAATTATTGTTTTACTTTATAGTTCCGGTGGGCACTGAAACCCTCCGAGGGGATGCTGTCAGTTTGCCCGAGGGAGAGGAACAAAGACAAAACCACACATCTGTTGGACGAAGGGGCGGGTCTACAGCATGCAAAACAAATACCAAGTACAAAGATCTGGGGACATTTAAACAAAGCTAAGAGGAGGGACGGGCACCGAAGTACTGCACAGCTGGCACGTACGCACACCAACGGGCGGAGTTTTGCAGGGGGTGGGGCAGTTGAGTACAAACACCTGATGCCCCGCTCTAGGCTTAAAATCCCCCTCCTTGAACTCAACAAAGAACCTCGACCCCCTCCCACACCACCACCGTCCCTGGTGACTGCCAACCCACACCCTTCTCCAATTCTTCTCGTTCCAGCATCCTTCCCAAGGAAACCCACACCCCTTTCCAATTCTTCTCGTTCCAGCATCCTTCCCAAGGGACACTCCATGTCTCTTCAACGCATCACCCGGTTCCCTGGCACAGATCTTTTACTGAGGGGAAAGTTCACGGTGATATGCACGTAGCCCCTCGTAGAAGGTGCATGCCCCTCACCCCCAGAAGGGGCTCTATTCTCCATACAGGCTTTCCATCGTAACTCCGTTCTCCTTCCAGCTCTCCCTCAGGTGCCCAGTCCTCTTACCAGTGTTATACACATGCAGCTCCTCGGCAATGCCCTCGTTGCCGCCCCCAAAGATGATCATGAGCTCCCGGATGGTCACTGCTCGGTGCCCGTGACGGGAGCGTGGTACGGGGCCGGTGAAGGAGGTCACCCGCTTCCAATTAAGTGGGGGACATTCCGCCATGTTCACCGGTTCAGAGCCGCCCCCGGCTGTCACTACCCTCTGCCGCCCCCAGGTCCGCAACGGGCTTCCATTGGGCACCTCCACAGCTGGTGAACACTAGACCGCGCCGCATGCAATGCTTGTGCGTGGTGTGACGGTCATAGCCATCTTGAGTGTGTGTATACACATTCATTGTCTTTCTGATAAGTGACGGAAACGTCAAATAACAATCGATGGATGAAACTACGCCTAAGATGGTTGCTGTCTAGATGTGACTGTAGAAGCGCGTTTTAGTGTTTGAACATCTGCTTACCAGATGGTGCTGCAAAGAAGACGAAAAGCGGACGTACATGTGAACGGCCTATAGAGGTCTCTGGTACAACTAGAACAGCAATTTTATTTTTTTCAGTTTTATATAGCGCGAATTCGACCCAAGGGTGCATTATCGACGATTTTTTTTAGGCACGGAGAGATTAAATGATTTGCTCAGAATCACAGGATGCTCGTGCCTCCACCCATGCTCGAACTTGGTACCCCACCTTCAAAGTCGTCCGCTTTAGCCACAGTGACGTGAACATACTTGCCAGCTTTTCTGATTCAGGAGAGAGGCTACGGCTTTCAACGCTGGTCTCCCGCCTCCCGATTTCTGTATACAGAAACCCGATTCTAATTGCCGAATCGTGATCGACTGGAAACAAGGCAGCTTGAGTTTGGAATTATATATCCTGTGCCAGAGCCTTGCCCTTTATTCTTGGAGGAGGGGATTAGAGGGTGTGACAGGCCTCGACATTTAATTTTTGTCAGTTTTACATAGCACATACAAAAACTCTGTTTTTGTTTGCCCTATGTTATGAAACTGCCAACAATTACATGCTGATTGTCACTATACATGCCAAGAGAGTAGAGACCGATTCAGACTGATTGCTTCAATCTAAATTAATGGGTTAAATACATCCTCCTATTTTTTTAAACCTCCCATTGGCCTGCTCTAAAATGTTGGCATGTATGTGTGAATCAGCCATGGGCTACATTGTTTTATAGGTGGAACTCGACCCGAAGCTATTGGGGCACTTAACATTTGTACCAGAGCTACTTTACACAGGCTCATGTTTTTTTTTTAATCACATGGAGATTATGTGATTTGCACAGGATGTTGAGCTAACGCCGAGACTTGAAACTGGTTTCTTGTTTCCGCAGCTGGCAACTCTGGCCATAACACCACATCCTCTCCCCGTTGTTGAACGGGAGGGATGTGTGGAATGCTTAAAGTTTCTTATGCAGGAAATATGTAATTGTACTGTTTTTACGTCTCGGCCTGACTTAAGCAGCGCATGCGCTGCTCTCGTCATACGAGGCTTCTTGAAATCGATACTATTCCAGAAGCCTTGTCCCAGCTCCGCCTTCAGCTTTGATTTGTGCGCGTCGTTTGGCGTCACAAATTATGCCAAAGGCAGTGCAATGATTGCACTGAAGGCATGTAAATCGCTGCTTGTTGCCACCCTGTCTCCTTTGATCCACGCCCATCTCTTACTGGCGGCGGGAGACAGTGTCTCCTAACTAGCCGCTACGCACTTTTTTGTTAGCATTCGCCTTTGGCAAAGGCAGCCGCATGTTTGTTTCTGCATCGCTCTTAAGAGAAAGCGCAATGCAATTATAAACAAGCAGCTGCCTTTGCCAAAGCCGAGAGCTTGTTTTTATCTTTTCTTTGTGTCTTTGACACTGCGCGCCTTCCAGGACTTGCCTAGAATGGGGCTTTTCGGCGCAGTAAGGTACTGTGAATGTGCCTCGTCGCCAGCGGTATGGTGCCTACAATAGGTCCTCTGGCTGCTGGGAAGGTACAGTGAAAGCGCCTCATCGCCAGCGGTAATGCACCTACAATAGGACTTCTAGCCGCTGGGAAGGCACCGTGAATGTGCCTTGTCGCCAGCTGTAATGTGCCTACAATAGGTAGTTTAACCGGAAGGTTCAGTGAATGTGCCTATATTGGGTCTTCTCGCTGCCGGGAAGGTACCGTGAATATGGCTAGAGTAGTAGGCCTTCCCGCCCGGGAAGGTACCTTCAGTGTGCCTAGAATAGGTATCACTCCCATCCCCCAGGCTCCTTCAACGTGCCTAGAATCCGTCTCCTTGCCCCAGGTTGGTGCCTTCAATGAGTCTAGAACAGGACTTTGCGCCCCGTGAAGGCACCATGAGTAAGGCTTCTGGGAGGCAGGGGTGTGCTCCCTTGTGAAGCTTTTGGTCTTAGGGAACGCACAAAGTGGCCGAACAGGAGACTTAAAATGAGGATGGCGGCGGGCACCTTTACCAGTGCAAGGGGATTGTACGCGCAGCTAGTGTGCACGGGCATGTATTCCTGCAGGAGAGCTCTCTGGCGCAGGGAAGAAGGATCGTCATCCAACTGAGGTACCCGGGACACAGGCTTCTCGTCCGTAGGAAGCCTAGTTCCATGTAGGGGGGCACTCCGTGCCCACCGAACTGCCTACCACAGATAAACGCAGGAGGCTCCGGGGTGCCTTACACCAATGCCATCACTCGCACTTAAATGTCGTGGTGCAAGATGGAGGTTCCTCGGTATGAGGAACGTGGTCATGAACCAAGTTTCTCGGCCATGGTGGGTTCCCCGGCGCATCTGCTGCCTGGAAGGGCCTTGCACTGGAGCGAAGCTTGCACATTGTGAACATCTCTCATGCATGCTGCTGCCAAGGTACTTTCTTCAGCCCCTTTCGTAAACTCTCTGTTAAAAGTAGGAGCAGCGGCACCAGGCAAGTAGGAGCTTGTCACTGTCAGGGTTGGCATTCAATGCCCACGTTACTGTGCGAGTCGCACGCGGTCCTTCGTGGCTTGCAGATTTCAGTTCATAGTTCCGTGAAAACAACACACTTCTAGATTGCTTGCTTTGCCTCACCTGCCCCGCCTGTAATGTCGCCCCCTGGGCTAAAACCAGTCCATAGCGGTACACCCTCGCCCCAGAGGCATCCTCTAGGGTGTGTATCCTCTCCTATCCCGCCTTCAACCTCAGGAGTCAAAAGGAGGCTTGGACAGGGAACTATCTTGTAGCTCTGTTGGTAACAGGACGTTAAAGTGGTGATCGTTTTGTTATCAAAGTTTTCGAGGAATAACAGCCAGAATTAGCCCCCTCGAGATGGTTTACTTACCTGCCCTCATTTAAGGAAGAGTGTCTTTTGGCTATTTACTACTTAATACGTAAGTGTTTATTTACAATATACAATGTGTATAAACATTTATCCTCAGAGTAATGTACACATAGCCTGCCTGGGCCCCTAGAGCCGTGTATTTACGAGCTCCTGGGACCAACACACGATGTATACCGGCTACGAAAGAGGCTTGGGAAAGAAAAAAAAACTTTATTAGCGACACAACTTGGTGGACAGAAACGCGACCGTAATGGCGGAGTTTCCTTCTCCGACTTTTGAAAAATATACATATTTTGTCAAATTCGGTCGAAGTAGCGAATGGGCAGACTTCCGGGCTCGGGGGCTTTGGAACAGCGATGCGGCAGCTTTTACAGTTTCAGTTGGGTCCTGCTGGGCCCAGGTGGGGCTTTGCACAAGGGAATGGGCGTGACGTCATTACATTACAAAGACTGAAACTAAAAGACCCCGTGTTAAAAAAAATATATATATTCTTATTACCATTCTTTTAATTTATTTTTCTGTATTTTTGTCAGACAGGTGCATCACGCATAATATACAGTGGGTGATAAGAACATAAAATATGCCCAGGCCTCAGTGATATTCCCGCTGCTCCTCTAAATCCTAGATTCTGAAAATCCTAGATTCTGAAAGAGTTTGACATTTTGATGCAACATATTTAAAGGGCAGTGAGGTGAAAGGTACACTGGTGTGATTTTGTTTATGGTTTTTGTGTGGGGCGGGTGAAAGCAAGACCCCAAGGTGTGTTTTGAGCTGGAAACCGGCTTATTTGGTTAATCGGTGTCTGTGGACGAAGTTCTAATCTCTGGTCAACTCGGCCCCTCATGTTTCCAAGGTCGATAATTAACTGATTGAATGTCACTGCAATCAATAGAAGTGACAGGTGTTGGTCTCGGCGCAACTAACCGTCCAAACAGACGTGGCACGATATATATATATATATATATATATATATATATATATATCAGTTCAGTTGCATTCCTGGCAGGGCAGCCTCCTCGTACCCCCGCGCAACAACACAAACACGGACCACCTTCTTTAGTGCAAGGAATTTATTCGCTCAACTGCTTGATGTCGCCATAACGTTTCGGCTCCCCTTGAGCCTTGATCACATGACAACAAATGAAAATACATCACTTCCTTAAATAGGAGGAACCTTTCAAAGCACGTGATATCATTGGGGTATAGGAATGGAAGACAGACTTGAGTTTGGTATGTTGCTATAAACCAAACGATATTTACATTTTGGTTTTTGTAATAAACACCCAAAGTTGTTTACTGGTTGGATTAATATCCACGAAACAATATCCGATATTTGTATATATTGTTATAAAATCAGCTATCGGGATAAATCCCACATCATCCTCCAAATATGATTCCTAATGCCTTCATTAATATTAATTAAACTGCAGCTCCCTACAGTCGTGCTTGCGGTATGAGGTAGTTCGTTGAGTGCAAAATTTATGCTAATAAATTAACACAAAATTCAATAATTTAACACTCAAATACAATGCATTAAAAAACAGTTATACATGAAAAAAACCTTAAAACCAATTAAGATACGTTAATAAACATTGGCAATTTCATAAAAAACAACAACTCTGTGCAATGTAAGTGCAAATGGGGAAAGGATGGCCTCAGCTGATCCCAGCTGCCAAATTATTTTAGTATGACCTCGGACCTGCCTTCCCAATCTATGATACAGGATACACTACTTATGAGTAGTCCAGATAATTGATTAAGAGTGATGGGAATTATCTACATCATGGGTTTGCAGTATTTAAAGATATCAAAGAGAATAGGCTGAGATATATTTAATGAAACAAAGATGGACGAGTGCTTTCCATATGTTAGTACATATAATTCAGCATACCATCAACCCTGGGGAACCTAATTGGTGATGTGGTATATATTGCTGTGCAATCTTATTGATATGATTCTGGCATGATTCATCCCAAGGGATGGTGACTATATTTATTCTTTTAAAACAATAAATAAATTACAAAAAGGTAAAAATAATTTCCCCCTTTAAAATAACCTTTTAATAAAAACCCTCAATGGTTTATTATAGTCCCAAATCTTGGGCCAGAATTCATTCATATTGCTACTAACAATTACACTCTATTAGTTCCAATAAATATTTGAATACATTAGTAAATAGATATGTGTCCTGAGAGCGGTTTAATGTAAGATAGTATGCATATCTTCAGTGACGTTAAGCCCAATGGGGGATTTCGAGTTCAGCTGGAGTATGTACCTTGTTTCCATCTGTCTTAACCTCGCTTCCCGATTTCCCCCACGTCTACTCGGTGGCACCGAGTCAATGACAAAAAAAGATAGGTCCTTGTTGTTGCTACGGTGTACCTCCTTAAAATGTCGTGCCACCGGGTAGGTATTGTCCTGATTTGTAATCGCCCTCAAGTGCTGGAGGATACGTTTGTGTACCTCCAGTTTCGTACTCCCTACATACTTAAGTGCACATGTGCATTGAAGCACATATATGGCGTATTCGGTTTTGCAAGTTAAAACCTTCTCTATGTTATATTTTTTGTCACTAAAACCATCTTTAAAATACTTAGTGTTGACCCCATGTGTGCAAGCTTTGCACGTTTTGCATTTAAAAAATCCTCCATTTGATTGGAGCCAACCAGTTTTTTCCATCACCTCCGGATTAGTATCAACAATAAGATCTTTTAGGGAGGATGCCCGACTAAAAGTTAAAGTAGCTCTGCGAGGTAAAGTTGGACCTATGATAGGATCACTTAACAAAATGGGCCAATTACGATTGAATATGCGATAAAGATCCGCATGTTGTTTGCTATATCCTGTTATTATCCTGAAAGTATTTTGAGGTTTAGATTGAGATGGGTTAAAGGGCTGAATGACCTTAATTGTGTCATAATTGTTGAGTAGCTCTTGTCTAGATTTCATTAGAGATCTACTAATGGCCCCCTCAATAGTTTTCACAGAATACCCCCTTTGCAAGAATCTAGATTTGCTGGATTCTTGGGCCGCTTTTAATTCGGTTTCATCACTGCAGACCCTTCGAATTCGAAGCATCTCACCATAAGGTATGCTCATGATGAGATGTTGGGGGTGTGCGCTAGTCGCGTGCAGGATAGTGTTGCCAGCTGTTTTTTTCCTAAACAGTTTAGTTTCAATGGTCCCATTGTGGATATACACTACAGTATCCAAGAAAGTGACCTCGGACTGACTGAGATTCACCGTGAAATTGAGATTGTAATCATTGATATTAATTAGATCCACAAAGTTAACAGCTGCTTCTCTAGTACCGTCCCATACCACAAATAAATCATCGATGTACCGATACCATGTTACAACGTTTGTATCCATTATGGCCTTGTATTCCCTTCTGAGGACCAGCTCCTCCCAAGCTCCCATGTGTAAACATGCGTAGCTTGGAGAGAAGCTGGCCCCCATGGCTACCCCTTGGAGCTGTCGGTACATCAAATTATTAAACATAAAAATGTTATTATGTAGACAGATTTTCACCATTTCTAATAGCATTGTGGTATGGTCAGAAAAGACATTGTCCCTTTTAGATAAATAAAAATTGATCGCTGCCAAGCCATCCTTGTGTATTATGCTAGTGTACAGGGACGATACATCCAATGCTAACATCCAATACCCTGTTTTCCATTCAATTTTTTGAAGTTTCAATAAAAAATCACCCGTGTCCTGAATGTAAGAATCGAGCGACTTGACATAACCTTGTAAAAAATAGTCAATATATACAGAGGTTTTTTCCAAAAGGCCTCCCCTGGCTGATATGATAGGCCTGCCAGGGGGATTAGTCATATCCTTATGTACCTTTGGAATAAAATAGATGAATGGAACTCTAGGGAAGTCAGTTTTCAAGTATGCATATTCATCATTGGATAGGAGAGATTTATTTTTCCATTTCAAAAGGTTCTTGTGATATTCCAATTGTAAGGTCTTCAAATCGGATATATTACATCGTTCATAGTGTTGTCTATTGTTCAACTGAGAATATGCTTCTTTATCATACATTGCTCTTGGCATCAGCACGATATTTCCTCCTTTGTCACTGCCCCTTATAATCATTTTTTTATCCGTTTTTAATTTTTTAATAAGTGCAAAGTATCTTGCTTGCTTGGCATTGAAGGGGTTTTTCTTATTGCTAGTACGCTTGTGCAGCTCTTTGATCTGGGTTGTGACAATCTCATTGTATATATCGATAGAATCACGTAGAAGTATTGGGACAAAAGTAGAGATTGGTTTGAATGGCGTTAAGGGAGAGATCTGTTGCTCGGTCATCTGTTGTCCAATTGCATTATTGCCTTGGGTCTGTGAGGCAACCTGTGTGCTCGTATCCTCATTCTGCCATAATTCCACAATTTCATTGGGTATTTGTGATGTCAAGATACTTCCTGTATCAGGTGTAACACCAGTATCCGATATCAGCGTATTTGTTTTTCTTAAAGCATGAAATTTGCGAAGTTTTAGTTTACGTATGGCTTTGTAGGTATCAAATCTTGTATTGATGTAATTGAACCTGGAATGAGCCGCATAGGAAAGGCCAAGTTTCAAGATCTGCTCTTCCTCCTGGGTGAGGTCAGTATTCGTTAAATTTATGATGGTTGCATCTTCTACTGGGGCTGATTTTTCGCTCTCCACTGGCCTCTGCCTCTCCTTCTGTAGTAGGTGCCCCTTCCGCGCCCTGTACCTCTGCCTACGTTTGTAATTGGCGAGTTTCCTTCTTGCTGCTTTGGAATGCGGGGGCGTAGGGACTGCATTCTCTCCTGGCATAAAAAATGCATTTCTTCCCCTGGATGAGGTTTGGTTACAGTGCCCACAGCTTCAGATCGTTGTTCCGTTTCCGATTCATTGCCACTGGTGTAAGCACTGATGTCGGATCCCGTTGACTCATTTTGTTCTCTGTTGCTGGCCATGCCTCTTGCAAAATTAGGGCCTCTGGTTTTCGGACCTCTAAAAGCATCGTATTTCCTTGAGAAGGTAAAGATTTGGCCTAGCTCGTAGTCATTGCGGTCTCTCTGAAATTTGTACGCCTTTCTGTCCATTATCTTAGTTTGTTCTTTTTTCAATCTTTCCTTCATTTCGTCCATTAATTTTCTTTTTTCCTCGTTGTCCTCCATAGATTGTAATTCATCCTGTATTACAGAGATATCTTTTAGTAATTTAGCCCGGTCAATGTCTGCGTATTTGACAAGGATTTGGACTAGACGTCTGGAAGCCTCCAAATTGCTGTCTGCCCACTCCTTCATCATTTCCGGGTTGGGGCTCTCGTAGTTCGGCGCCATTAAGATACGTAATCCCCTCGGTATCCGGTTAACGTCCAGGTAACTTTGTAATGATTTGGCTTCCCACCACTTACTTTGTTCATTACGTAGCTTCTTTTCAAGTATTTTTATTTTCTCTTTCACTGTGTTGTTCAGAGTCGTTGGTTCGCCGCTCGTCTTGTCCCGTGTGCTTGTTGTTACTTGGGGACCGTCTGCGAACATTTTCAATGCTGCTTCCTCCCGTTCCATCATGTTGTCGGCCGACATCATGTTGCTATATAAAAGCGTGTTGTAGCTTTAAATGTCTTTTATCAGGGGACACGTGGTTGGTATATCTACTATTCCAATCGTTGTTCCCCTATTGCTCTTGTACTCTCCACCCCCGTAATTCGGAAAGCTGCGGGAAAGAAGCGCGGTTACTGTGAGTAATTACCTCCGGTTTTGCCTGTCCTCCGACTCAGCTCCGCCCAAGGGTTGCTCCTTCGTAACCGACACTCGCCGCCAGCTACTCCGTTAACGATGAGGGGACAAACGCTTTTCCTCTTCCGAGGTATCCAAATGAATTTCCCAGTGAAACCGGGAAAACGGCTTCGTATGTAGCGTTGTCCAAAATGGAGAGGGTCCCGTGTGCTGGTCGTACGTTGCCACTCGACCACAATATATCAGTTCAGTTGCATTCCTGGCAGGGCAGCCTCCTCGTACCCCCGCGCAACAACACAAACACGGACCACCTTCTTTAGTGCAAGGAATTTATTCGCTCAACTGCTTGATGTCGCCATAACGTTTCGGCTCCCCTTGAGCCTTGATCACATGACAACAAATGAAAATACATCACTTCCTTAAATAGGAGGAACCTTTCAAAGCACGTGATATCATTGGGGTATAGGAATGGAAGACAGACTTGAGTTTGGTATGTTGCTATAAACCAAACGATATTTACATTTTGGTTTTTGTAATAAACACCCAAAGTTGTTTACTGGTTGGATTAATATCCACGAAACAATATCCGATATTTGTATATATTGTTATAAAATCAGCTATCGGGATATATATATATATCGTTCATTGAGGAAAGGGCCCTCAATGAGAACGCAAATCACAAAAAGCTTTCCAGAATTGAGCAAAGATCAAATGTGGCTACAACCCCGGCCGGGGTTTGTAAAATGTTCCAGCTGCAGGGCTTGCAAGTTTGGAACAAACACCACTCAATATGCCACTCCTTTTAGTCCATACAAATCCAACATTGTAGGGAACTACAACTGTAGAACAGAATATGCTGTCTACGTTCTGACATGCACCTGTGGCTTAAGATATGTTGGTAGTACTAAGCTACAGTTGCATGTCAGAATCCTCCAGCACCTTCGAGCAATCGTGAATAACGATAGCTCATACCCGGTGGCAAGACACTTTAGGGTAACACACAACAATGATTTACAGTGTCTTAGTTACTTTGTGATAGCGGCAGTTCCCAAACCACGAAGAGGTGGGGACAGAGATAAGATGTTGAGAAGGTTAGAGTCCAAAACAATTTTGGAACTGGACAGCAAATTCCCTAATGGACTAAATACGACAGAGGATCTTTACCATTTCTTGTAGACACTATCTATATGGTGTCTACATGTAATAATTGCCCTATGAGAACTTTGTATTAACTAGAGAAAATATCAATTTTTTATGCTGCCTCCCTGTAGCAACGCAATTATATTAACACTATGAATATATATATATATATATATATATATATATATATATATATACAAAAAAACACAAAAAAATAGTAACAAACAATTGTTTTTATTAATTATTTTTCACTATGGTACTTTAGTGTTTTATTTGACACATTAGGTATGCACACTTACCAAGCTGTAGATAAAATCATACGTCAAGTTTGTTTTTATATAGTCACATCAGCACTATTCGGGTGGTCAGATAAACAGTGGATGTTATTAAGCTCACAGTGTATTTACACATATGGTTTACTTAACACGTCAAATTAAAACCCAAAACAAAGGTATTTATATCATCTATGTGATCAATAATTTCAGACACATTGTAGGTGAATTTTGTACAGTATTATAAATGGTTTTATGAATCTTGCTCCAATTTGCACATGCTTCATATGTTTACAAACTATTGCTTGATTTGCACATCATACCCAGTATTTATATATTCAATGGCACAAAATTATTATTCTATTGTTGACAACCTGTTATATAATTTGCACAGATATACAGACACCAATAAATATCTTGGTGATAGGTTTTAATGTTATTTATATATATTTATATTATTACTATATAATAAATAATATACACAGTGGTGCACACTAATTATTCGTGTGCATAAAATAGCAGCGACTTTTTAATGATACATATTTATGTATTGCCAATCAATTTTAATATTCATATTGATAGTACAATGTGCTTTAACAAATGTGATTAGTCACGGATTCACTTCCCTTCTATCATAATATTGTGTGACGTGGTTAGGTCTATGTACATTTATGTATTTGAATTATTACCGCTTTTTAAAATAAGTCAAATATGTTTGCTATTTTTCATCACTGGGCAAACGTTAGAACAAGGAATTTCCGACCATCCTAACAAATTTATTGACTTGTAACACGTACAGCCTGAGAAGAGTATTTTGTTTATGTCTACTATATCATGTGTTTTTTGTTTAAGCATATTTAAAAAAAATGGCGGTCTGAGATCTGGCTATCTGTGAACAAGGGCAACGGCCCGAAACGCGTCAGATTCGCTGGCTCTATAATCAAATAAATCAACTTGTGCCTGAATTTTGGGATTCGTGTCATCTCTATCCACTAACCTGGAGTGTTGAGACGGCTTGCAGTTATCTGATATATATATATATATATATATATATATATATATATATATATATATATATATATATATATATATATATATATATTCACTGAAAAAACCATAGGTTTCAGGGGTGTTATAGTTAGCTGGACTTTTCACTTGTACAAAACCATTGAAATTCCCCCGTTATAGTTCGTTCAGCTAACTATAACTCGCGCGCCCGCAATGCACTGCTGATGACGTCACATATTCATCACTCATGACATGGTCAGTGACATCACTCATGACATCACTGATGACATCACTGATGACATCACTGATGACATCATCCAGTGAATGTGTGTTTTTCTGAAAATTAAATATGTTTTATATATGTATATCTCAAGGTCGATGGAAGAATAAATGGGTATATAAGTGTCTAAATGGATGATTTGTTTTTGAAAAATTGATTGTGTAACTGACTGATTAAGTGTATCATAGTGAATACATGGCTTAGTGAGTAATGTTTAAATATGTAAATATCTGTATCAGTCTCTCACTTTGTGTAGAAGTGGCTGCATGGGTTGGTGAGTAGCTACATGGGTGTCTATATAGGTTATTAGTTGGTTTTTTGAGTATCAGTCTGAGTGTCTGCATGGTTCGGTGGGGGATATTACGTAGTGCATAGGTGCATGAATGAGTGACTCACTGTTTGTATGTGTTGAACACAGCATGTGTGCAGGACTGTATGGGTGGATGAGTATGTGTATGGGTGTGTTAGTGAGTGAATGACTGTCTCAATAGTGTCTTTATGAGTAACTACATATGTTTTAAACTAGTATATGTGACTATTGGTGTATATATGTGAGTATATGTGAGAGTGAGAGATTGAAAGAGTTCCTGTATGAATAAGTATGTGTTTCTATAAGTGATTGTTTAAAAGACTAAGTATGTGTAAGTTTCCGTAGAAGTAAGTATGGTGGTGTGTGTATAACTGTATATGCAAGTAAATGTATGTTTGATTCTTTATTAGCATGAGTGACTATGTGTGTGAGTAACTCTATGGATGAGTGGCATTGTGTAACAGGATGTATAGGTGTATGAGTACATATGATGAGTGAGTACATGTATGAGTGACTGTATAGGACTGTTGGTGAATGAGTGGATGTGTATGTGGATCTTAGAATTACTGAAGAGGTTGTTGTAACTGGTATTGGTATGTCCATTGTTTTGAAAATGTTAGTCTCTATTTTTGAATGTGTGTATCAAAGGTTATATTAGGGTGAGAGGAGGTCTGCCACTCTATCACAAGGATGATGTCATCAGTGATGTCATTTGAGATGTCATCAGTGATGTCATGAGTGATGTCACTGACCATGTCATGAGTGATGAATATGTGACGTCATCAGCAGTGCATTGCGGGCGCGCGAGTTATAGTTAGCTGAACGAACTATAACGGGGGAATTTCAATGGTTTTGTACAAGTGAAAAGTCCAGCTAACTATAACACCCCTGAAACCTATGGTTTTTTCAGTGAATTTCTGAGGTTTTTTAAATGCTAATTCCTAACTATAACGTGCCTGAAACCTATGGTTTTTTCTGTGAATTTCAAAGGTTTTTTAAATGCTAATTTCTAACTATGCCTACAGAGATAGGACATGTGAAGAAAGAAGAAAAAATGCACAGAAAGAAACAAAAGAAGTGCAGAAAGAAGCAACAGAAGTCCTCAAATACGAAGATAAGTGCAGGAAGAAGGATAACGTGCAGAAAGAACAAAAAGAAGAGCAGAAAGAAGCCTTGTTGCAAAATCATCCTGTACCCTCAACTTTTTCAGACGGATACTGGTGGTAACTGAGTCTGACTAACCAGTCCTAGAGCCAGTGCTATGTTAAAAGACACTTAGAATACAGTGAAAACACCTACATACACTAGGGAACATTATGCGTTGGGGTCCCCCTGTGATTAGCATGACCTCCTCTGTAAGCCCCTAGTGTATAATAGGGCATGGGGATTAAAACTACCTCTTAAAACAGGCCACAGGGCCTTTTTGCACATGTTAACTCAGGCCCCGTCCCCTCCCTTCACCACTGTGTAAACACGCCCTGTGTCCATTTTTAGTTGGGAGATTAAGTTCATTTGAATCCTGAGGGTCCCTAGGGTCCAACTAGCCCACTAGGTACCTCCAGTAAGTGCCACAGAGCTGCGTTGCAGAGAGGTGTAAAAAGTGGCACGGCCTCAGAACACCTGGCTTCAGCGCAGCTCCCTGGCGCATACTGGAGATGCCTGTTGGGGGCGCGTTTGCAGAGTGCTGCACGGAGGGGGCATGGCCTCCGGCACGATGCCAGTCTTTTATTTATTTTAGTTTTTTAAGAAGGGGGGCTGTTTGGTTCCCCTTCTTATTCTAATTTATTGGCCCTGATGACCCCATCCCCCAGGGCCAGTCTCCTAATTATATTTTTTTGACCCCAATCCCCAGGGCCGGCCACTGTTTTTTATTACTTTTAAAAAATATATATTTATAGACACACCTAGGACATGCTGGACAAACCGTACGTACCTATCACCATGACGATTTGCGTGATATTCATTAAAAGGCGACTATGCATGCAATGAATCCACGTGGAATGTATTTACACCACTAGTGAAGCTCTGACATGTCTGATGCCCTACCGTGCCTAATCCTGGTAGACACCCTTGTCGTTTATTTATACAAACATGGGTAGCTATTGACGGGCACATTTAATACACATGCACACCAAGCCATTCAAAGGGGATTCGACAAAAATTCGACCAAAACTATGCAAGAAACCCCCCTCACGGTTAATAAAACACACATCCACTGCCGGATGTGTAATACTTTTTATTTTACTCTCTGGAAAGGGGACGAACATCACTTGAGAGTCACAGCATGCTCCTGACAGAGCCCAATGCTGTGTTACACCCACCATTGCCTGCCGAGTGCCACACACCTCTGTGTTGTATTCCACTAGCTAGTGCATATGCTATGACACTCTCTAGCCCATGTGCACTGTAACACCACCCCGTGAATATGTCATGCCACACTTGTCTTCGCACGGGTTATATTGCCCCATCTAACGTGCCTTTCTCGATGCCTATGTTATAACGCACAGTGCTATTCCATACATATTACAATCTGGGATCCATATCTTTGTCACAGTGCATATGCAACGTTACACTCCCCAGCACATATTTTATATTACAACTTTAGAGACTAGTTAGGTTACACAACACTGCCCTGTGCATATTACACTCCAAGGCGCATATCGCATAGCACGCGCTAGTGCCTGTGCTATCTCGCGCTCTCCAATGAATCTGTCATTGCGCACAATGTATTGCATATTATATTTCACGCCCGGTTCATCTTATATCACACTTTTTGGTGCATAGTTTATACCATACACTATATCTAGTTTTCATTTTCAATCGTGCTCTCAGGACTATGTTCTATATAACACTGTGTTCACCTACCCTTTTCACGGGCATTACATTTTGCGATAGGGGGTGGAGGGTCAGGGGGTGTTTCTGCCAAGTGAGCCCGGAGTCACAGTCACAAACGTCCTCTTCTTCCTGAATAAAAGTGAGATTATGCTGCATACTTGTTCATATTTTAAGTAGTTCGCACAGACACAATGTTTTAAAAACAATAAAGTTCCTAATACCCGCCTTCTCTGAACAGTTAGCTTGCTGCCCCATCCCCTTCCTCCCTATCCTCTGTTGTGTGAATCCATGGACTAGCCTCCTCCCTCCTGCCATGCATGGTCTGATGTGCTGCCACTGCCCTCAATTTAGTATGATGTACCAGTCCACTCCTCCTGCCCTCCATTGCCCAATTCTATGCCCCATCATTGACCTCCTGCTTAAACTCTGTGCTTAGCTTGCTGCCCCTATTCTCCTTCCCCCTGCCCTCCGATGTCTTTGTGCATGCCCCTGCTCCATCCTTTTTGCCCACCATGTCCCATGGACCTGCCACTCCTATCTACTCTGAGTGTTCTGTTGAGCTGCCACTCCCCTCCCACCTGCCTAGCATTGTCAGATGACTGTAACCTGTCCCTGCCACCTCCACCCTGCCTGTCCACATGCCATGCCCCTATCCTCTTCCTCCTGTCCTACATGGTCCATTGTACTGCCACACCCTTCTGCCCTCCCTGGTCTGTTGTGCTGCAACTGCTCCCCCTGCCTGCCCCGTGTGGTCTGTTGTGAGGTCCCTTCCCCTGAACTTTCTTGTCTGTGCACAGGTCCTGACCCTCCCTTCTATCCTCCATCGTCCTTTGTGCATGCCCCTCCACCCTCCTTCTTGCCCATCATAGCCATTGTGCTGCCACTAACCCTCCCACTTGCCATGCATGGTCTTCTGTGCTGCCATGGCCCCTCCCACCTTCCCTGTGTGGTCAGTTAGCTGCCCCTGACCCCCTCCCACCTTCCCTCCATGGTCTGTGTGTATGCCATCACAGTCTCACTGTTGCTCTTCATGGTGTGTCTTGCTTCTAGTGCCCATCCTGCCTGACCTCCATGGCTATCTTGCTGCTCCTGCCCTGCCCCCTTGCCCCCAGCCCTACTCCCTCCCTCCTGGCTTGTCTGTTCCATCGTAATGCCCCTGATCCGTCCCTCCTGCCCTTTATGGTCTGTTATGCTGCAGCTTTCTCTCCTGTCTGTCCATTATGGTCAGCTAGCTACCATTGCCTCTTGCCCCTCTGTTCTCTGTTGTCCATGTGCATGGTCCTGTCCCCTCCCTCTTGCTTTCTATGGATTGTTGTGCTGCACTCCCGTCCTGCATGCCCTGTGTGGTGTATTGTGCTGCTGCAAACCCTGATGCCTGCCCTGCAGGGTCAGTTTGGTGCACCTCTCCATGTCCCTCCTGTCCTCTGTTATCCAAGTCCATGTCCCTATCCCATTTCCTTCCATGATCCAATGTACCATACTTGCGAACATTTTGAACTTGGTAAGAGGGAGATTTTGAAAAAAAACTGGGGTATTGATTTTCCCCTTTGAGTTACATTGAAAAATAGGATATTGTAGACAGGAGACAGATCAAATAAAGCCCATTTGAGCTTAAAAACATTGGACGTTTCCTGGCTGAATCGGGTCTGTTGGCATGTATGGTTGTACTACCATTGCCTCTTCCTTCTGCCCACAATGGTCTATTACATTGCCACAGCCTTGAAGGAGGGTAGATTTTGTATCACAGGGGGCCCCTGGCCCGTTCTGTCCACACCTGAAGTATGAGACCCTTGTCCTTGCCCTGCCAGCTGCATTTGTAGGCCGTATTAAATTGACCAGCGGGTCCTGTGTTGCTATATAATTATCCTGAGACATCCTTACCACTCAGCCAGCATAAAACCCCTGGGTAGGCCCTTCTGTTCAATATGTAGGCCTCTTTGTTAAATTGACCATAGCTCTGCAATTTTAGTGTATAGCAGTCTGAAGGCAGGTCTGCGAGGCCTTCTGATCCAAACTAGTAGCCCCCACCCTACCCGAGTGCTCCGTGCTCAGTATCAAAGTTCAACATCCCCCTGAAGCTGTCGACCTACAGTAGGCTGCATCCTGGACTGGTACTTGCTTCCTGGGCAGGTTTCCCGCTTTTAAGGAAGTGGCAACCGCAGAGCGTCAAGTTAGGAGAACTGAGGAGATTTTATACATGAATATATTGAATTCCCGTACAATACCCATTATTTTCTGCTTGCTCTATGGAACTTACAATAAGCGATTGGCCTGAGAGACTGACCTTTTCACCCAGTCCATTGTCAGCATTAATTGGGTAAATGACGAAATGTCTGGTAAAATCTGCAGACGAAGCTTTTGGGTAGCATACGTAGGTAGATGTAGCGTGCAAAGGAGCCCACAAAATGATATAAAAAGGGAGCACCCACAGATATCGACGGACTACCTCGCCGTCTGTATGTAAGTTAACAGGCAGTGCAGGTTTTCCCCAAGAGCTGGGAGCTCTTGTCTTCCTTTGCTTAAAATGTCTTGCTCTGCTTTGCTTGAAGAATCTTATTCTATTTTACCTATATGAAATGTCATGTTATGTTTAACCATTGTTCTCTTTACTTTTGCATTTAAAAGATTTTGTATTGTAATTGCAGGAATGCTTGCTCTAAGAGTAAACGTGAGTGTTCCTAGGTAACATTTTCCTTGGTGTAACTTGTTTCTCATGATGCATTTATAGATGTGTTTTCTCTCTCTCTCTGTCAGTACATTAATTGAGATACAGAGAATATTATGACAGCTGTATGATTATCTGGATTCTGTATTTTGTACTTTATGTCTCTATTCTGCGGTTTCTTTGAAGTTGCATCTTCTCATTAAACTGTCATTGTATTCTGCCTCCAATTATTTATTTATTTATTTTATGTAGTTTATAGAGCGCACAGCTACCCCCGAAGGGGTGTCCCGGCGCTAAAAACCTGAGCCTCCAAGGGAGAAGAGGGAGCATAGAGCAAGGAGAAACAGTAGGGTGACTCAGAGTTCGGAGAAGAGCCAGGTTTTGAGTTTGGCTCGGAAGATGGGTTCGGAGGGACAGAATCTCAACTCGATTGGTAAAGAGTTCCACAGTTTAGCAGCAATGACACTGAACCCTCTGCCACCCATTCTAGATAATCTAAAACGGGGCGAGATCAGGAGGCGGAGGTCATTGGATCTCAAGGATCTGGTGGAGCGGGATATCGAGACACGTTTTTTCAGGTAGTTGGGTCCGCGGTCGTTGACGGCTCGATAGGTGAGGGTAAGGACCTTGAACTGGATGCGTCTAGCCACTGGGAGCCAGTGGAGTTCCTTACGATACGCAGAAACAGATTGGCGGTAGGGGATATTACCAATCAGTCTGGCCGCAGCATTCTGGACAATCTGCAGCCGGCCTACCAGATACTGGGGGGCACCAGCATAGAGGCTGTTAGCATAGTCCAGGTGGGACGTGATGAGGGCTTGGGTAACTGTACGGCGGGAATCCAGGGGGAGATAGGGAAGAATTTTTCTGATCATGCGCAACTTCATGAAACAGGCAGAGGTCACTTTATTAACCTGAGTTTTGCATGAAAGGGAGTCATCAAACTGGAAACCCAGATTCCGAGCCGAGTGAACGGGAGAGGGGGCGGGATCAAGCGCCGTGGGCCACCACCAAGAAGAGGGGATGGAAGCTTTCTGATTGAAAAACAGAACCTCCGTTTTGTCTGCATTCAGTCTGAGGTGGTTAGCGGTCATCCAGACACTGATGTTGTTGAGGCACTGGCGGAAGTTGGCGAATGCGGAGTCCGAATGGTCCCTGAAGGAAAACACCAGCTGAGTGTCGTCAGCATAAGAGACCACCCTGACTCCGTAGGACTCCACAACGTCGGCCAGTGGGGCAAGATAGACGTTGAAGAACAGGGGGCTGAGGGCGGAACCTTGTGGCACCCCGCATGACAGGGGTTTTTTCTCTGACTTGAAGGGCCGCAGCAAAACCCTCTGACTTCTTGTCGAGAGGAAGGACTCGATCCAGCTGAAGGCAGTGCCGCCAATGCCTATCTGTTTAAGTCGGTCAAGGAGGATGGGGTGAGAGACCGTATCGAAAGCTGCGGACAGGTCGAGGAGGACCAGCATGGCCTCCTCGCCCCTGTCCACGCATTCCCGAATGGTTTCGGATACTTCCAACAATGCCGTCTCAGTGCTGAATCCAGCTCTGAATCCGGATTGTGATTCGTGCAGTAGAGAGTGGTTTTCCAAATATTCCGTGAGTTGCAGCTGCACGGCTTTTTCCAGGACTTTGGCGGGTTTAGGGAGAAGGGAGATGGGGCGATAGTTAGCAAAAACAGTGGGATCTGCATCCGCTTTTTTTAGGATAGGAATCACCAAGGCCTCCTTCCAGGTGGTAGGGAAGAAGCCATGGTGGAGGGAGGCATTCCAGATGGAAAGGAAGGAGCAGGCCAGCGAAGGCGCCAGTTCTCCCATGAGTTTCGCAGGGATAGGATCGGAGGGGGCGCCGGATTTGCAATGGGTGAGTAACCTAATAGCATCATCCCGGTTGAGTTTATTAAAAGAGAGAAAGGACGGAGAGTCTGGGGGACTAGTGGGGGAAGGCAGGGGGGCTGGCCCTATGGGAAAGGAGACACAAAGTTTATTTATCTTTTCGAGGAAGTAGTCTGAAAGTCCCTCGCATAGAGCCTGACTCCATGTCTCATATGTCTGTTTTCTTCATTTTTGGAGCAAGCGTTCCTAGGCACCCCGGCTCAAATTAAGGTGCCCCTTTTGTCCCTGACTCACTCTCCTGCTCAGTTCTGTGGTGGCTCCCGGGGATCTGGGGACCGCCCCTAGCTTCCTTGACCCGTAATAGATCTTCCCTCCAACAGCCTCTCTTGCAAGTCCTGTATTGTTGGTTTGTTGCCCCTGCCCCCCTTTCCACTGCCCTCCATAGTCTGTTGTGCTTCCACGGCCCTTCCTGCCTGCTCAGTGTGGTTAAATTGTTGCCTTTGCACCCTCCTACCTGCCTTCAATTTCCAGAGTCCGTGCCCCTGGCCTCTGCCTCTCAACAGTATCCTAATGAACAACTAGATTGCTAACATTGTATATTTATTACAAAAGTGTGGAACGCCTGACATCATCTTGATGTAATCAAAACTGTAATACCTAGAGCATTTCCTTTAGAAATTACATATATGAGAGGGTCTTATTGGCATCAAAATTATGGTTAGTGCTCTAAAAGACTAAAATAAGGACATATTTTCTGAGTTTTCAAATAACGACAAAGCACTTTTAAATTATTTGTTATCTTTATGTTTTTTTATCCAGTTGACCACTTGATTAAATGTTGCACTTAGGGGAGAGGATGTGGTGTTACTTCCAGAACTGCAGACTTTGCAACTGGGGAACCAGGTTGAAGTTTCTGCTTCAGCTCGACATTCTGTGATTCTGGTCAAATCACTTAGTCTCCCCATGTCTACAACCAAAATGAATTTGTTCTTGTGTGATGTAACCAATGCGCATGTAAAGCACTCCAATACCTGACAAGTCTGCACTATATAACACTGCAAAAACACAAAATAATAAGTGTTTTGCACACTTCTGTCATTGGGCTATATTTGGGCTACATCTGGGTGATTTTGGGCTACATTTGGGCTCTTTTGTCTCCGGTGGCCATCTTGGGAGATTTATTTGTTATGAAGTTTCCTAATTTCCTCATGTACTGCAGTCTCCTCAGTAGGAAATGCTTTCAGTTTTTTACTTTGATTACATCATGAAGGTATTCAGATATGTCACACATTTGCCATAAATTCTGAATGTTTGCACTCTAGTTGCTCATTAGATCACTGTAGTAAAACTACTGCACCATGGAAGTCTGCTCCTGGTATTAAAAGTGCATGTTTCAGTCTGCATGTCAGAATTTTTTAATGAAATAGAGGATTTGAGAAGTCACTCAAAATGTGCCCTCATTTTCTTTCTTCAGCATTAATCATAATTTCTATGGCAAAATGAACCTCCTCATTGTGTTCCTTTTTAAATTAAATGTTTTAAGTGTTACCAGTTTATTCCAATCAAGATGGCTTCAGGTGTGCCATACTTTTGTCATAATGAAGACAGTAAGCGCTCTAGTTGTTTTTAAGAACATTCTGGGACATTCTGTCATTGGGCTATACTTGGGCTACATCTGGGTGATATTTGGGCTACATTTGGGCTCTTTTGTCTCTGGTGGCCATCTTGGGAGACTTATTTGTTATGAAGTTTCCTAATTTCCTCATTTACTGCAGTCTCCTCAGTAGGAAATACTTTCAGTTTTTTACTTTGATTCCATCAAGAAGGCATTCAGATGTGTCACACATTTGCCATAAATTCAGAATGTTAGCACTCTTTTTGCTCATTAGATCACTGTAGTAAAGCTACTGCTCACCAGGGAAAACTGCTGCTGGTATTGAAAGTGCATGTTTCAGTCTGCATGTCAGAATTTTTTAATGAAATAGAAGAGGATTTGAGAAGTCACTTAAAATGTGCCCTAATTTTTCTTTCTGCAGCACTAATAATACTTTTTATGGAAAAATGAACACCCTCATTTTGTTCCTTTTTAAATTAAATGTTTTAAGAGTTACCACTTTAATCCAAGCAAGATGGCTTCAGGTGTGCCATACGTTTATCATAAGTAGGACTGTTAGCGCTCTAGTAGTTCTTTGGAACACTCTGGGAAGCTGCAGTAGAACACAAAGGAATCAACTGACAGTCTCTGCCCTTGTTGGATGTACATGTTTTACTGAGAATGTCAGACTTCATTCTCACATGACTGAGAAAGATAATGTGAATTTACAGAAAATAAGCTCTCAGTTTAGCCTAGAGATCACCTTCCAAACCTCTGTGGTAAAAGCATGAGAAAATATTTTTCTCTCAATCATGATATCCCAGCAGAAGGCTTTTTCACATGGTGAAATCACCTTAGAACATACCACAATTCCTAAAATGAGTATGGTACCATCAACAAATGATTTATAATGTAACTAAAGTCTTAAAACCTTCTATTAACTGCAATGCTTTTTAATGAGGTGCTATCATGTATATTGGTCCCAAGATGGCTGCCAACACTTCTTGGATGAAGTGCTGACAGCCAATCAGATCTCAGGATGAGATGTGTGGTTAGGCTCCGCCCACATATATATATGCTTTTAAATGCTATTTTCTCAGGAAATACTGAACAGATTTACACCAGACCTACAAAAGGCACTTCCTTGACCTTATGGCTACCTCTCTGCCAAATTTCAAGTAATTCTGTTCAGCCGTTCGGGCTGTAGCTGTGTCTAAAGGTCCTATGGAAAAATGCATGGGGAAAACGCGTTTTGGGACCCCCCTTTTTTCTCGGCCCCTGCTTGACGAATCCCCCCGAGACTTTCAGGGTAGGAGCGGAGCGTAGCGCCCCACCTATTTTGAAAATTTCACGAGGATTCGTCGACCGGCGCCAAAGTTATTCCAAATAGAATGTTGCGGATTTCCTATGGAAACAGGGTCCTAACTATAACTACCTACTGGCGACCGCCAGTAGGTAATATATATATATATATATATATATATTAGAGAAAATTAAATGAACTTTACACGGATGCGTGTGGGCCTCCAAATGTTGGTGCGTCTTGCTATTTGGATATATATAGATATCTCTCTCAACAAAGGCCTGATAACTCAGTGGAGATTTTGACTCGTTTCTGGGACTACTTTTCCCACAATGTATAGCTGTGATGCTTGTGAGCGTGAGGCCCACTAGGGGGCCAATTAGAGAATAAAAACGGAAATTGAACTAAGAAACGAGTGTTTGATGCATCTGCAAACTGCCCATGAAGAAGAGTCGTGAGGACTTGAAACGCGTTGGCAATTTTAATTCTTATCGGATGATGGGGCGAGTGAAAGTGAAATCCGGATGGATGGCGAACAGTTGTGTGCCCTCCTGAGCTATCAGGCCTTTGTTGAGAGAAATTACTACACGGCTGCCTGAGTCGTGGGGAGGAGCACCATCCCTTTACAATGCAAACGGGAGGCTGTGAGAAGGAACTGTTCTTTTTTACATTCAGCACTGCAAGCTAGGTTTGAAAATGCACTTGCCTTTTATTGTCCGGACCTTACTTAAAGGAAATAATGTGTTTAAATGGTACAGATGCATCAATACCCACTCAGGGGAGATTTTGACTCGTTTCTGGGACTACTTTTCCCACAATGTATTGCGGTGATGCTTGTGAGCGTGACCACAGTGGGTTGCTCGTGTGGTTCTGAGTGATTACTGTGCAGATCTTAATCCAGGAAAACATCACGTTGCTCCAAAGGTGCCATTCAAAGTAACGACACCGGACCCACTCTTCCGCTGCGGGAGCTCTCCGCGACCCAGTGCGGGCCGCAAAAAATGTTTGCTGGAGTGTGTAAAGGTTTTTGATGTGCTGCCAGAGAAAATTAAATGAACTTTACACGGATGCGTGTGGGCCTCCAAATGTTGGTGTGTCTTGCCATTTGGATTTTTTGCGGCCCGCACTGGGCCGCGCAGAGCCCCCGCCGCGGAAGAGCGGGTCAGGTGTCATTACTTTGAATGGCACCTTTGGAGCAACGTGATGTTTTCCCGGATTAAGATCAGTACAGTAATCACCCAGAACCACACGAGCAACCCACTGTGGTTTTTTATTTCATTGAGGAGAAAAGGGCAGCAGGACCTACTACAGCTTTATTAAAAACAACTATAAGTACCATACTGCATAGCGGAGACGTCAGAAGGCGGGACTTTTGAATATCATTTAAAGAGTCATGATGCTGCCTCTTCCTACGTGCCTTTTCCCATGAAGAAGGGCACGGTGACGCCCGAAACGCATTAGAACTTTGATGGCTATGTTTGCTGGAGTGTGTAAATGTATTTGCTGTGCTGCCAGAGAAAATTAAATGAACTTTACACGGATGCGTGTGGGCCTCCAAATGTTGGTTCGTCTTGCTATTTGGATATATATTATCTACTGGCGGTCGCCAGTAGATAGTTATAGTTAGGACCGTGTTTCCATAGGAAATCTGAAAATTCTATTTTGAATAACTTTGGCGCCGGTTGACGGATCCTCGCGAATTTTTCAAAATAGGTGGGGCGCTCCGCTCCGCTCCGCTCCGCTCCTACCCTGAAAGTCTCGGGGTGATTAGTCAAGCGGGGGCCGAGAAAAAAGGGGGGTCCCAAAACGCGTTTTCCCTATGCATTTTTCCATAGGGACCTTTAGTCCAAGGTACAGCCCGAACGGCTGAACAGAATTACTTGAAATTTGGCAGAGAGGTAGTCCTCAGGTCAGGGATGTGCCTTTTGAAAATCTGGAGTCAATCTGTTCAGTAGTTCCTGAGAAAATTTCAGTTAAAAGTACATATATATCTATAAGCGCGCACCGTGCGCGCACCGTGCGCGCACGGTGACGTGCGCGAGCGCAATTCTGATTGTTTGTTAGATGTCAGTAAACATTCGAATCGGTCGAAATCAGGAAGTGTCGTCCGCCATTTTGTCTCTCGCAGTCTGAGGCAGTGAAAAACAAAGGTGGAGAACGTGAAAAGGGGGCAGGGTGGACAGTTTTTGACCCCCTAGCCTTTGTCAGGGGGTCACTGAAGGACCCCCAAGGGTAAAAAAAACTTTTTTTTTTTTACGAAAAAGCGTGGTGTGCGCTCACTGTGCGCGCACTGTGCGCGCACGGCACGCACAACGCATCATGCGCGCACGGTGAAAAACCTGGAAAAAAAAACGATATTAATAAATACATAACTTAGCATTTAAAAAACCGTAGAAATTCACTTAAAAAACCATAGGTTTCACACACGTTATAGTTAGGAATTAGCATTTAAAAAACTTTACATATTCACTTAAAAAACCATAGGTTTCACACATGTTATAGTTAGCTGGACATTTCCCTCGTAAAAAACCAATGAAATTCCCCCGTTATAGTTAGTGCAGGCAACTATAACTCACGCAACCGCAATCCTCTGCTGATGACGTCAGATATTACATCACTGTATTTAGACACCTATTTACCCATGTCTTCTTCCATCAATCTTTAGCTATACATATATTACAAATATTTATTTTTCAGAAAGACACATATGTAATCAGTGATGTAATATCTGACGTCATCAGCAGAGGATTGCGGTCGCGTGAGTTATAGTTGCCTGCACTAACTATAACGGGGGAATTCCATTGGTTTTTTACAAGGGAAATGTCCAGCTAACTATAACATGTGTGAAACCTATGGTTTTTTAAGTGAATATATATATATACACATTAGCTTCTCCTGTGTGTATATATATATATATTACCTACTGGCGGTCGCCAGTAGGTAGTTATAGTTAGGACCCTGTTTCCATAGGAAATCCGCAACTTTCTATTTTGAATAACTTTGGCGCCGGTTGACGAATCCTCGCAAAATTTTCAAAACTAATGGGGCTCTACGCTCCGCTCCTACCCTGAAAGTCTCCGGGGGATTCGTCAAGCGGGGGCTGAGAAAAAAGGGGGGTCCCAAAACACGTTTTCCCCATGCATTTTTCCGTAGGACCTTTAGACACAGCTACAGCCCGAACGGCTGAACAGAATTACTTGTAATTTGGCAGAGAGGTAGTCCGCAGGTCAAGAAAGTGCCTTTTGTAGGTCTGGTGTAAATCTGTTCAGTAGTTCCTGAGAAAATAGCATTTAAATCAATATATATATCTGTAAGCGCGCTCCGTGCGCTTACCGTAAGCTTACCGTACGCGTACGGTGCCGTGCGCGAGCTCAAATCTGATTGGTTGTCACATGACTGTAAACATTCGAATCGGACGAAATCAGGAAGTGTCGGCCGCCATTTCGTGTGTTTCACACAGAAAAAAAAAGGGAGATAACGTGAAAAGGGGGCAAGGAAGAGCGTTACAGACCCCCTAACATTTGAAAGGGGGTCAAAGAAGGACACAAAAGTACAAAAAAAACATTTATTAATTTTAAAAAAAAATCGCGGGGTACGCGTACGGTAAGCTTACCGTACGCGTACGGTAGAAAAAAAAAATAAAAAAAGAAATAAAATTCAGATTTAAGTGTTTAGATATTAGGGGGCTCTAAAAAGAGCCGTTGTGTTTATGAAGTGATTTTTTAGTGGTACCTACAAGTAAGTACCGATGCAGAGTCTAAGGTTCAAGAGGAAGACTCTGTTCCCTTCATCAGTGAAGTGTACACCATCTCCTCTATAAATGTCTTGCATGTCGTAACGCAAGTTGTTGTGGTAAATGGAACCCATACCATAGTCTCGGAGGAAAGCAGAAACAGATTTGTTGACGTGCTTTCTTGCTTTGTCAATCTGCGGACAAAAATGATTGGACCAGTTCCATTTTTGCCTTTGGCATATGTTAGAATACACAAAGGCAGTTTTAGGGAAAAGTGAAAACAGTTGTGCAAAGGTCTCCTTCATAAGCATTTCCAGACCTACCCCAGTCAAAGTGCCTAGGTCATTGCCACCACAGTGCACTATTATGAGGTCAGGGTGTTGGATTTGCATGAAGGATTTCACCAATGGCATCGATTGGTGCCACTTTAACCCTCTCTGACCAATCCATTTAATGTCTACATTTGGCAAAGCAAGGTCTCTCACCATACCTGTTTTCTCTGCATACTTTTCACTCCAGAAGACATACTGTGCCCTACAATCCACACTGTGAACATCTTGAAAGGAGATCTGGATGCACTCAGGAGGTGTATTTCAATAGAATGGGAAAAAGAAATGAAAGACAGTTTGGAAATGGAGGCATACATATTTTTTTAAAATAAAAAGAACTCATTGGCTGTTTCATACCATTCTACACTAAAAACTAGGCTGTATGTGTCAATTTATAGAAGCATGTTTTGTATTGGTACAGAAAAATGTGTTATCAAGCACTCTTGCTCTTTGGAAATGAAACATTGTGTGGTGAACTTCTGACCTGACTTCACACAGCAGTGTTCCATGAGCTGTTGCTATGGTAGCAGGCAGAAGTCAAGTTGGGGGAAGGGTACTAGGCAGAAGTCAAGTTGGGGGAAGGGTACTTTTGGAAAAGGGTTGGTTTTCAACCAATAGAAATGTGTGATTACATTTGAAAAAAAGGGGGAAGCACTGAGATTTGAAATTAACATGTATATGTGTGGAAAAAGAGAGGGAAACATTGCCATTATCTGGTTCTGCTGAGAGGAGAGAGGTGTACAGAACAGAGATCCTGGCTCTGATAATCTGCTGTTTGAGTGCCACATTTCTTTCACAACTAACTAATTTTAAAGGTCAGTTATGAGCTTGAGAGGGGATGTATGTGGTAAATTAAGAAATGAATAATAGAATTGGAATTCCTTTTGTTGAAGTTGTGTTAATCATTTTGTGTTTTGGGAGAAATTTAAATGTAAGGAACATATAAAATATTATGGACTATGTTTTCACCATAAATTAAGGTGTACTGGTATAAATGAGGAATACTTTTAGGGTTTGAGGTTGCAGTCAGTAATGCAAATACATTCAGCATCACTAAGGCTGGTTGCCCTTGCTGGAGTGTAGTCAGTCACCCAGGTTACACATGTTCCTGGTCTCAAAAAGCTGTTTGGACATGTGCTGTTTTCAGAATCTGAAAAGTGGATTCAAAATGTGTCAGACTGTAAAAGTATTTATCACTTGACAAAAAAAGAGTAGTAAGTGTGCTTTCAAATTGGCAAAGAAATTTCGTTTTCTGACTAATATCAAACCATGACTCTGTGTGCAAAGAGGAATTATAGACAGAGATTTATTGCGTATTACTCTGGTAATTTTACATTTGCATTAGTAGGAAAGGGGCAGCTATTTTTCTGCAGAAGCAGACTCTTAGCACACACCCAGCTGCTTATCCTGTAGAATCATGCATAGTATTCACAACCGAGTGGGGTTTGAGGTTGCAGTCAGTAATGCAAATACATTCAGCATCACTAAGGCTGGTTGCCCTTGCTGGAGTGTAGTCAGTCACCCAGGTTACACATGTTCCTGGTCTCAAAAAGCTGTTTGGACATGTGCTGTTTTCAGAATCTGAAAAGTGGATTCAAAATGTGTCAGACTGTAAAAGTACTTATCACTTGCCAAAAAAAGAGTAGTAAGTGTGCTTTCAAATTGGCAAAGAAATTTCGTTTTCTGACTAATATCAAACCATGACTCTGTGTGCAAAGAGGAATTATAGACAGAGATTTATTGCGTATTACTCTGGTAATTTTACATTTGCATTAGTAGGAAAGGGGCAGCTATTTTTCTGCAGAAGCAGACTCTTAGCACACACCCAGCTGCTTATCCTGTAGAATCATGCATAGTATTCACAACCGAGTGGGGTTTGAGGTTGCAGTCAGTAATGCAAATACATTCAGCATCACTAAGGCTGGTTGCCCTTGCTGGAGTGTAGTCAGTCACCCAGGTTACACATGTTCCTGGTCTCAAAAAGCTGTTTGGACATGTGCTGTTTTCAGAATCTGAAAAGTGGATTCAAAATGTGTCAGACTGTAAAAGTACTTATCACTTGCCAAAAAAAGAGTAGTAAGTGTGCTTTCAAATTGGCAAAGAAATTTCGTTTTCTGACTAATATCAAACCATGACTCTGTGTGCAAAGAGGAATTATAGACAGAGATTTATTGCGTATTACTCTGGTAATTTTACATTTGCATTAGTAGGAAAGGGGCAGCTATTTTTCTGCAGAAGCAGACTCTTAGCACACACCCAGCTGCTTATCCTGTAGAATCATGCATGGTATTTACAACCGAGTGGGGTTTGAGGTTGCAGTCAGTAATGCAAATACATTCAGCATCACTAAGGCTGGTTGCCCTTGCTGGAGTGTAGTCAGTCACCCAGGTTACACATGTTCCTGGTCTCAAAAAGCTGTTTGGACATGTGCTGTTTTCAGAATCTGAAAAGTGGATTCAAAATGTGTCAGACTGTAAAAGTACTTATCACTTGCCAAAAAAAGAGTAGTAAGTGTGCTTTCAAATTGGCAAAGAAATTTCGTTTTCTGACTAATATCAAACCATGACTCTGTGTGCAAAGAGGAATTATAAACAGAGATTTATTGCGTATTACTCTGGTAATTTTAAATTTCCATTAGTAGGAAAGGGGCAGCTATTTTTCTGCAGAAGCAGACTCTTAGCACACACCCAGCTGCTTATCCTGTAGAATCATGCATAGTATTCACAACCGAGTGGGGTTTGAGGTTGCAGTCAGTAATGCAAATACATTCAGCATCACTAAGGCTGGTTGCCCTTGCTGGAGTGTAGTCAGTCACCCAGGTTACACATGTTCCTGGTCTCAAAAAGCTGTTTGGACATGTGCTGTTTTCAGAATCTGAAAAGTGGATTCAAAATGTGTCAGACTGTAAAAGTACTTATCACTTGCCAAAAAAAGAGTAGTAAGTGTGCTTTCAAATTGGCAAAGAAATTTCGTTTTCTGACTAATATCAAACCATGACTCTGTGTGCAAAGAGGAATTATAGACAGAGATTTATTGCGTATTACTCTGGTAATTTTACATTTGCATTAGTAGGAAAGGGGCAGCTATTTTTCTGCAGAAGCAGACTCTTAGCACACACCCAGCTGCTTATCCTGTAGAATCATGCATAGTATTTACAACCGAGTGGGGTTTGAGGTTGCAGTCAGTAATGCAAATACATTCAGCATCACTAAGGCTGGTTGCCCTTGCTGGAGTGTAGTCAGTCACCCAGGTTACACATGTTCCTGGTCTCAAAAAGCTGTTTGGACATGTGATGTTTTCAGAATCTGAAAAGTGGATTCAAAATGTGTCAGACTGTAAAAGTACTTATCACTTGCCAAAAAAAGAGTAGTAAGTGTGCTTTCAAATTGGCAAAGAAATTTCGTTTTCTGACTTATATCAAACCATGACTCTGTGTGCAAAGAGGAATTATAGACAGAGATTTATTGCGTATTACTCTGGTAATTTTACATTTGCATTAGTAGGAAAGGGGCAGCTATTTTTCTGCAGAAGCAGACTCTTAGCACACACCCAGCTGCTTATCCTGTAGAATCATGCATAGTATTTACAACCGAGTGGGGTTTGAGGTTGCAGTCAGTAATGCAAATACATTCAGCATCACTAAGGCTGGTTGCCCTTGCTGGTGTGTAGTCAGTCACCCAGGTTACACATGTTCCTGGTCTCAAAAAGCTGTTTGGACATGTGCTGTTTTCAGAATCTGAAAAGTGGATTCAAAATGTGTCAGACTGTAAAAGTACTTATCACTTGACAAAAAAAGAGTAGTAAGTGTGCTTTCAAATTGGCAAAGAAATTTCGTTTTCTGACTAATATCAAACCATGACTCTGTGTGCAAAGAGGAATTATAGACAGAGATTTATTGCGTATTACTCTGGTAATTTTACATTTGCATTAGTAGGAAAGGGGCAGCTATTTTTCTGCAGAAGCAGACTCTTAGCACACACCCAGCTGCTTATCCTGTAGAATCATGCATAGTATTTACAACCGAGTGGGGTTTGAGGTTGCAGTCAGTAATGCAAATACATTCAGCATCACTAAGGCTGGTTGCCCTTGCTGGAGTGTAGTCAGTCACCCAGGTTACACATGTTCCTGGTCTCAAAAAGCTGTTTGGACATGTGCTGTTTTCAGAATCTGAAAAGTGGATTGAAAATGTGTCAGACTGTAAAAGTACTTATCACTTGCCAAAAAAAGAGTAGTAAGTGTGCTTGCAAATTGGCAAAGAAATTTCGTTTTCTGACTAATATCAAACCATGACTCTGTGTGCAAAGAGGAATTATAGACAGAGATTTATTGCGTATTACTCTGGTAATTTTACATTTGCATTAGTAGGAAAGGGGCAGCTATTTTTCTGCAGAAGCAGACTCTTAGCACACACCCAGCTGCTTATCCTGTAGAATCATGCATAGTATTCACAACCGAGTGGGGTTTGAGGTTGCAGTCAGTAATGCAAATACATTCAGCATCACTAAGGCTGGTTGCCCTTGCTGGAGTGTAGTCAGTCACCCAGGTTACACATGTTCCTGGTCTCAAAAAGCTGTTTGGACATGTGCTGTTTTCAGAATCTGAAAAGTGGATTCAAAATGTGTCAGACTGTAAAAGTATTTATCACTTGCCAAAAAAAGAGTAGTAAGTGTGCTTTCAAATTGGCAAAGCAATTTCGCTTTCTGACTAATATCAAACCATGACTCTGTGTGCAAAGAGGAATTATAGACAGATATTTATTGTGTATTACTCTGGTAATTTTACATTTGCATTAGTAGGAAAGGGGCAGCTATTTTTCTGCAGAAGCAGACTCTTAGCACACACCCAGCTGCTTATCCTGTAGAATCATGCATAGTATTCACAACCGAGTGGGGTTTGAGGTTGCAGTCAGTAATGCAAATACATTCAGCATCACTAAGGCTGGTTGCCCTTGCTGGAGTGTAGTCAGTCACCCAGGTTACACATGTTCCTGGTCTCAAAAAGCTGTTTGGACATGTGCTGTTTTCAGAATCTGAAAAGTGGATTCAAAATGTGTCAGACTGTAAAAGTACTTATCACTTGCCAAAAAAAGAGTAGTAAGTGTGCTTTCAAATTGGCAAAGAAATTTCGTTTTCTGACTAATATCAAACCATGACTCTGTGTGCAAAGAGGAATTATAGACAGAGATTTATTGCGTATTACTCTGGTAATTTTACATTTGCATTAGTAGGAAAGGGGCAGCTATTTTTCTGCAGAAGCAGACTCTTAGCACACACCCAGCTGCTTATCCTGTAGAATCATGCATGGTATTTACAACCGAGTGGGGTTTGAGGTTGCAGTCAGTAATGCAAATACATTCAGCATCACTAAGGCTGGTTGCCCTTGCTGGAGTGTAGTCAGTCACCCAGGTTACACATGTTCCTGGTCTCAAAAAGCTGTTTGGACATGTGCTGTTTTCAGAATCTGAAAAGTGGATTCAAAATGTGTCAGACTGTAAAAGTACTTATCACTTGCCAAAAAAAGAGTAGTAAGTGTGCTTTCAAATTGGCAAAGAAATTTCGTTTTCTGACTAATATCAAACCATGACTCTGTGTGCAAAGAGGAATTATAAACAGAGATTTATTGCGTATTACTCTGGTAATTTTAAATTTCCATTAGTAGGAAAGGGGCAGCTATTTTTCTGCAGAAGCAGACTCTTAGCACACACCCAGCTGCTTATCCTGTAGAATCATGCATAGTATTCACAACCGAGTGGGGTTTGAGGTTGCAGTCAGTAATGCAAATACATTCAGCATCACTAAGGCTGGTTGCCCTTGCTGGAGTGTAGTCAGTCACCCAGGTTACACATGTTCCTGGTCTCAAAAAGCTGTTTGGACATGTGCTGTTTTCAGAATCTGAAAAGTGGATTCAAAATGTGTCAGACTGTAAAAGTACTTATCACTTGCCAAAAAAAGAGTAGTAAGTGTGCTTTCAAATTGGCAAAGAAATTTCGTTTTCTGACTAATATCAAACCATGACTCTGTGTGCAAAGAGGAATTATAGACAGAGATTTATTGCGTATTACTCTGGTAATTTTACATTTGCATTAGTAGGAAAGGGGCAGCTATTTTTCTGCAGAAGCAGACTCTTAGCACACACCCAGCTGCTTATCCTGTAGAATCATGCATAGTATTTACAACCGAGTGGGGTTTGAGGTTGCAGTCAGTAATGCAAATACATTCAGCATCACTAAGGCTGGTTGCCCTTGCTGGAGTGTAGTCAGTCACCCAGGTTACACATGTTCCTGGTCTCAAAAAGCTGTTTGGACATGTGCTGTTTTCAGAATCTGAAAAGTGGATTCAAAATGTGTCAGACTGTAAAAGTACTTATCACTTGCCAAAAAAAGAGTAGTAAGTGTGCTTTCAAATTGGCAAAGAAATTTCGTTTTCTGACTTATATCAAACCATGACTCTGTGTGCAAAGAGGAATTATAGACAGAGATTTATTGCGTATTACTCTGGTAATTTTACATTTGCATTAGTAGGAAAGGGGCAGCTATTTTTCTGCAGAAGCAGACTCTTAGCACACACCCAGCTGCTTATCCTGTAGAATCATGCATAGTATTTACAACCGAGTGGGGTTTGAGGTTGCAGTCAGTAATGCAAATACATTCAGCATCACTAAGGCTGGTTGCCCTTGCTGGTGTGTAGTCAGTCACCCAGGTTACACATGTTCCTGGTCTCAAAAAGCTGTTTGGACATGTGCTGTTTTCAGAATCTGAAAAGTGGATTCAAAATGTGTCAGACTGTAAAAGTACTTATCACTTGCCAAAAAAAGAGTAGTAAGTGTGCTTTCAAATTGGCAAAGAAATTTCGTTTTCTGACTAATATCAAACCATGACTCTGTGTGCAAAGAGGAATTATAGACAGAGATTTATTGCGTATTACTCTGGTAATTTTACATTTGCATTAGTAGGAAAGGGGCAGCTATTTTTCTGCAGAAGCAGACTCTTAGCACACACCCAGCTGCTTATCCTGTAGAATCATGCATAGTATTTACAACCGAGTGGGGTTTGAGGTTGCAGTCAGTAATGCAAATACATTCAGCATCACTAAGGCTGGTTGCCCTTGCTGGAGTGTAGTCAGTCACCCAGGTTACACATGTTCCTGGTCTCAAAAAGCTGTTTGGACATGTGCTGTTTTCAGAATCTGAAAAGTGGATTGAAAATGTGTCAGACTGTAAAAGTACTTATCACTTGCCAAAAAAAGAGTAGTAAGTGTGCTTGCAAATTGGCAAAGAAATTTCGTTTTCTGACTAATATCAAACCATGACTCTGTGTGCAAAGAGGAATTATAGACAGAGATTTATTGCGTATTACTCTGGTAATTTTACATTTGCATTAGTAGGAAAGGGGCAGCTATTTTTCTGCAGAAGCAGACTCTTAGCACACACCCAGCTGCTTATCCTGTAGAATCATGCATAGTATTCACAACCGAGTGGGGTTTGAGGTTGCAGTCAGTAATGCAAATACATTCAGCATCACTAAGGCTGGTTGCCCTTGCTGGAGTGTAGTCAGTCACCCAGGTTACACATGTTCCTGGTCTCAAAAAGCTGTTTGGACATGTGCTGTTTTCAGAATCTGAAAAGTGGATTCAAAATGTGTCAGACTGTAAAAGTATTTATCACTTGCCAAAAAAAGAGTAGTAAGTGTGCTTTCAAATTGGCAAAGCAATTTCGCTTTCTGACTAATATCAAACCATGACTCTGTGTGCAAAGAGGAATTATAGACAGATATTTATTGTGTATTACTCTGGTAATTTTACATTTGCATTAGTAGGAAAGGGGCAGCTATTTTTCTGCAGAAGCAGACTCTTAGCACACACCCAGCTGCTTATCCTGTAGAATCATGCATAGTATTCACAACCGAGTGGGGTTTGAGGTTGCAGTCAGTAATGCAAATACATTCAGCATCACTAAGGCTGGTTGCCCTTGCTGGAGTGTAGTCAGTCACCCAGGTTACACATGTTCCTGGTCTCAAAAAGCTGTTTGGACATGTGCTGTTTTCAGAATCTGAAAAGTGGATTCAAAATGTGTCAGACTGTAAAAGTACTTATCACTTGCCAAAAAAAGAGTAGTAAGTGTGCTTTCAAATTGGCAAAGAAATTTCGTTTTCTGACTAATATCAAACCATGACTCTGTGTGCAAAGAGGAATTATAGACAGAGATTTATTGCGTATTACTCTGGTAATTTTACATTTGCATTAGTAGGAAAGGGGCAGCTATTTTTCTGCAGAAGCAGACTCTTAGCACACACCCAGCTGCTTATCCTGTAGAATCATGCATAGTATTTACAACCGAGTGGGGTTTGAGGTTGCAGTCAGTAATGCAAATACATTCAGCATCACTAAGGCTGGTTGCCCTTGCTGGAGTGTAGTCAGTCACCCAGGTTACACATGTTCCTGGTCTCAAAAAGCTGTTTGGACATGTGCTGTTTTCAGAATCTGAAAAGTGGATTCAAAATGTGTCAGACTGTAAAAGTACTTATCACTTGCCAAAAAAAGAGTAGTAAGTGTGCTTTCAAATTGGCAAAGAAATTTCGTTTTCTGACTTATATCAAACCATGACTCTGTGTGCAAAGAGGAATTATAGACAGAGATTTATTGCGTATTACTCTGGTAATTTTACATTTGCATTAGTAGGAAAGGGGCAGCTATTTTTCTGCAGAAGCAGACTCTTAGCACACACCCAGCTGCTTATCCTGTAGAATCATGCATAGTATTTACAACCGAGTGGGGTTTGAGGTTGCAGTCAGTAATGCAAATACATTCAGCATCACTACGGCTGGTTGCCCTTGCTGGAGTGTAGTCACTCACCCAGGTTACACATGTTCCTGGTCTCAAAAAGCTGTTTGGACATGTGCTGTTTTCAGAATCTGAAAAGTGGATTCAAAATGTGTCAGACTGTAAAAGTACTTATCACTTGCCAAAAAAAGAGTAGTAAGTGTGCTTTCAAATTGGCAAAGAAATTTCGTTTTCTGACTAATATCAAACCATGACTCTGTGTGCAAAGAGGAATTATAGACAGAGATTTATTGCGTATTACTCTGGTAATTTTACATTTGCATTAGTAGGAAAGGGGCAGCTATTTTTCTGCAGAAGCAGACTCTTAGCACACACCCAGCTGCTTATCCTGTAGAATCATGCATAGTATTCACAACCGAGTGGGGTTTGAGGTTGCAGTCAGTAATGCAAATACATTCAGCATCACTAAGGCTGGTTGCCCTTGCTGGAGTGTAGTCAGTCACCCAGGTTACACATGTTCCTGGTCTCAAAAAGCTGTTTGGACATGTGCTGTTTTCAGAATCTGAAAAGTGGATTCAAAATGTGTCAGACTGTAAAAGTACTTATCACTTGCCAAAAAAAGAGTAGTAAGTGTGCTTTCAAATTGGCAAAGAAATTTCGTTTTCTGACTAATATCAAACCATGACTCTGTGTGCAAAGAGGAATTATAGACAGAGATTTATTGCGTATTACTCTGGTAATTTTACATTTGCATTAGTAGGAAAGGGGCAGCTATTTTTCTGCAGAAGCAGACTCTTAGCACACACCCAGCTGCTTATCCTGTAGAATCATGCATGGTATTTACAACCGAGTGGGGTTTGAGGTTGCAGTCAGTAATGCAAATACATTCAGCATCACTAAGGCTGGTTGCCCTTGCTGGAGTGTAGTCAGTCACCCAGGTTACACATGTTCCTGGTCTCAAAAAGCTGTTTGGACATGTGCTGTTTTCAGAATCTGAAAAGTGGATTCAAAATGTGTCAGACTGTAAAAGTACTTATCACTTGCCAAAAAAAGAGTAGTAAGTGTGCTTTCAAATTGGCAAAGAAATTTCGTTTTCTGACTAATATCAAACCATGACTCTGTGTGCAAAGAGGAATTATAAACAGAGATTTATTGCGTATTACTCTGGTAATTTTAAATTTCCATTAGTAGGAAAGGGGCAGCTATTTTTCTGCAGAAGCAGACTCTTAGCACACACCCAGCTGCTTATTCTGTAGAATCATGCATAGTATTCACAACCGAGTGGGGTTTGAGGTTGCAGTCAGTAATGCAAATACATTCAGCATCACTAAGGCTGGTTGCCCTTGCTGGAGTGTAGTCAGTCACCCAGGTTACACATGTTCCTGGTCTCAAAAAGCTGTTTGGACATGTGCTGTTTTCAGAATCTGAAAAGTGGATTCAAAATGTGTCAGACTGTAAAAGTACTTATCACTTGCCAAAAAAAGAGTAGTAAGTGTGCTTTCAAATTGGCAAAGAAATTTCGTTTTCTGACTAATATCAAACCATGACTCTGTGTGCAAAGAGGAATTATAGACAGAGATTTATTGCGTATTACTCTGGTAATTTTACATTTGCATTAGTAGGAAAGGGGCAGCTATTTTTCTGCAGAAGCAGACTCTTAGCACACACCCAGCTGCTTATCCTGTAGAATCATGCATGGTATTTACAACCGAGTGGGGTTTGAGGTTGCAGTCAGTAATGCAAATACATTCAGCATCACTAAGGCTGGTTGCCCTTGCTGGAGTGTAGTCAGTCACCCAGGTTACACATGTTCCTGGTCTCAAAAAGCTGTTTGGACATGTGCTGTTTTCAGAATCTGAAAAGTGGATTCAAAATGTGTCAGACTGTAAAAGTACTTATCACTTGCCAAAAAAAGAGTAGTAAGTGTGCTTTCAAATTGGCAAAGAAATTTCGTTTTCTGACTAATATCAAACCATGACTCTGTGTGCAAAGAGGAATTATAAACAGAGATTTATTGCGTATTACTCTGGTAATTTTAAATTTCCATTAGTAGGAAAGGGGCAGCTATTTTTCTGCAGAAGCAGACTCTTAGCACACACCCAGCTGCTTATCCTGTAGAATCATGCATAGTATTCACAACCGAGTGGGGTTTGAGGTTGCAGTCAGTAATGCAAATACATTCAGCATCACTAAGGCTGGTTGCCCTTGCTGGAGTGTAGTCAGTCACCCAGGTTACACATGTTCCTGGTCTCAAAAAGCTGTTTGGACATGTGCTGTTTTCAGAATCTGAAAAGTGGATTCAAAATGTGTCAGACTGTAAAAGTACTTATCACTTGCCAAAAAAAGAGTAGTAAGTGTGCTTTCAAATTGGCAAAGAAATTTCGTTTTCTGACTAATATCAAACCATGACTCTGTGTGCAAAGAGGAATTATAGACAGAGATTTATTGCGTATTACTCTGGTAATTTTACATTTGCATTAGTAGGAAAGGGGCAGCTATTTTTCTGCAGAAGCAGACTCTTAGCACACACCCAGCTGCTTATCCTGTAGAATCATGCATAGTATTTACAACCGAGTGGGGTTTGAGGTTGCAGTCAGTAATGCAAATACATTCAGCATCACTAAGGCTGGTTGCCCTTGCTGGAGTGTAGTCAGTCACCCAGGTTACACATGTTCCTGGTCTCAAAAAGCTGTTTGGACATGTGCTGTTTTCAGAATCTGAAAAGTGGATTCAAAATGTGTCAGACTGTAAAAGTACTTATCACTTGCCAAAAAAAGAGTAGTAAGTGTGCTTTCAAATTGGCAAAGAAATTTCGTTTTCTGACTTATATCAAACCATGACTCTGTGTGCAAAGAGGAATTATAGACAGAGATTTATTGCGTATTACTCTGGTAATTTTACATTTGCATTAGTAGGAAAGGGGCAGCTATTTTTCTGCAGAAGCAGACTCTTAGCACACACCCAGCTGCTTATCCTGTAGAATCATGCATAGTATTTACAACCGAGTGGGGTTTGAGGTTGCAGTCAGTAATGCAAATACATTCAGCATCACTAAGGCTGGTTGCCCTTGCTGGAGTGTAGTCAGTCACCCAGGTTACACATGTTCCTGGTCTCAAAAAGCTGTTTGGACATGTGCTGTTTTCAGAATCTGAAAAGTGGATTCAAAATGTGTCAGACTGTAAAAGTACTTATCACTTGACAAAAAAAGAGTAGTAAGTGTGCTTTCAAATTGGCAAAGAAATTTCGTTTTCTGACTAATATCAAACCATGACTCTGTGTGCAAAGAGGAATTATAGACAGAGATTTATTGCGTATTACTCTGGTAATTTTACATTTGCATTAGTAGGAAAGGGGCAGCTATTTTTCTGCAGAAGCAGACTCTTAGCACACACCCAGCTGCTTATCCTGTAGAATCATGCATAGTATTTACAACCGAGTGGGGTTTGAGGTTGCAGTCAGTAATGCAAATACATTCAGCATCACTAAGGCTGGTTGCCCTTGCTGGAGTGTAGTCAGTCACCCAGGTTACACATGTTCCTGGTCTCAAAAAGCTGTTTGGACATGTGCTGTTTTCAGAATCTGAAAAGTGGATTGAAAATGTGTCAGACTGTAAAAGTACTTATCACTTGCCAAAAAAAGAGTAGTAAGTGTGCTTGCAAATTGGCAAAGAAATTTCGTTTTCTGACTAATATCAAACCATGACTCTGTGTGCAAAGAGGAATTATAGACAGAGATTTATTGCGTATTACTCTGGTAATTTTACATTTGCATTAGTAGGAAAGGGGCAGCTATTTTTCTGCAGAAGCAGACTCTTAGCACACACCCAGCTGCTTATCCTGTAGAATCATGCATAGTATTCACAACCGAGTGGGGTTTGAGGTTGCAGTCAGTAATGCAAATACATTCAGCATCACTAAGGCTGGTTGCCCTTGCTGGAGTGTAGTCAGTCACCCAGGTTACACATGTTCCTGGTCTCAAAAAGCTGTTTGGACATGTGCTGTTTTCAGAATCTGAAAAGTGGATTCAAAATGTGTCAGACTGTAAAAGTATTTATCACTTGCCAAAAAAAGAGTAGTAAGTGTGCTTTCAAATTGGCAAAGCAATTTCGCTTTCTGACTAATATCAAACCATGACTCTGTGTGCAAAGAGGAATTATAGACAGATATTTATTGTGTATTACTCTGGTAATTTTACATTTGCATTAGTAGGAAAGGGGCAGCTATTTTTCTGCAGAAGCAGACTCTTAGCACACACCCAGCTGCTTATCCTGTAGAATCATGCATAGTATTCACAACCGAGTGGGGTTTGAGGTTGCAGTCAGTAATGCAAATACATTCAGCATCACTAAGGCTGGTTGCCCTTGCTGGAGTGTAGTCAGTCACCCAGGTTACACATGTTCCTGGTCTCAAAAAGCTGTTTGGACATGTGCTGTTTTCAGAATCTGAAAAGTGGATTCAAAATGTGTCAGACTGTAAAAGTACTTATCACTTGCCAAAAAAAGAGTAGTAAGTGTGCTTTCAAATTGGCAAAGAAATTTCGTTTTCTGACTAATATCAAACCATGACTCTGTGTGCAAAGAGGAATTATAGACAGAGATTTATTGCGTATTACTCTGGTAATTTTACATTTGCATTAGTAGGAAAGGGGCAGCTATTTTTCTGCAGAAGCAGACTCTTAGCACACACCCAGCTGCTTATCCTGTAGAATCATGCATAGTATTTACAACCGAGTGGGGTTTGAGGTTGCAGTCAGTAATGCAAATACATTCAGCATCACTAAGGCTGGTTGCCCTTGCTGGAGTGTAGTCAGTCACCCAGGTTACACATGTTCCTGGTCTCAAAAAGCTGTTTGGACATGTGCTGTTTTCAGAATCTGAAAAGTGGATTCAAAATGTGTCAGACTGTAAAAGTACTTATCACTTGCCAAAAAAAGAGTAGTAAGTGTGCTTTCAAATTGGCAAAGAAATTTCGTTTTCTGACTTATATCAAACCATGACTCTGTGTGCAAAGAGGAATTATAGACAGAGATTTATTGCGTATTACTCTGGTAATTTTACATTTGCATTAGTAGGAAAGGGGCAGCTATTTTTCTGCAGAAGCAGACTCTTAGCACACACCCAGCTGCTTATCCTGTAGAATCATGCATAGTATTTACAACCGAGTGGGGTTTGAGGTTGCAGTCAGTAATGCAAATACATTCAGCATCACTAAGGCTGGTTGCCCTTGCTGGAGTGTAGTCAGTCACCCAGGTTACACATGTTCCTGGTCTCAAAAAGCTGTTTGGACATGTGCTGTTTTCAGAATCTGAAAAGTGGATTCAAAATGTGTCAGACTGTAAAAGTACTTATCACTTGACAAAAAAGAGTAGTAAGTGTGCTTTCAAATTGGCAAAGAAATTTCGTTTTCTGACTAATATCAAACCATGACTCTGTGTGCAAAGAGGAATTATAGACAGAGATTTATTGCGTATTACTCTGGTAATTTTACATTTGCATTAGTAGGAAAGGGGCAGCTATTTTTCTGCAGAAGCAGACTCTTAGCACACACCCAGCTGCTTATCCTGTAGAATCATGCATAGTATTTACAACCGAGTGGGGTTTGAGGTTGCAGTCAGTAATGCAAATACATTCAGCATCACTAAGGCTGGTTGCCCTTGCTGGAGTGTAGTCAGTCACCCAGGTTACACATGTTCCTGGTCTCAAAAAGCTGTTTGGACATGTGCTGTTTTCAGAATCTGAAAAGTGGATTGAAAATGTGTCAGACTGTAAAAGTACTTATCACTTGCCAAAAAAAGAGTAGTAAGTGTGCTTGCAAATTGGCAAAGAAATTTCGTTTTCTGACTAATATCAAACCATGACTCTGTGTGCAAAGAGGAATTATAGACAGAGATTTATTGCGTATTACTCTGGTAATTTTACATTTGCATTAGTAGGAAAGGGGCAGCTATTTTTCTGCAGAAGCAGACTCTTAGCACACACCCAGCTGCTTATCCTGTAGAATCATGCATAGTATTCACAACCGAGTGGGGTTTGAGGTTGCAGTCAGTAATGCAAATACATTCAGCATCACTAAGGCTGGTTGCCCTTGCTGGAGTGTAGTCAGTCACCCAGGTTACACATGTTCCTGGTCTCAAAAAGCTGTTTGGACATGTGCTGTTTTCAGAATCTGAAAAGTGGATTCAAAATGTGTCAGACTGTAAAAGTATTTATCACTTGCCAAAAAAAGAGTAGTAAGTGTGCTTTCAAATTGGCAAAGCAATTTCGCTTTCTGACTAATATCAAACCATGACTCTGTGTGCAAAGAGGAATTATAGACAGATATTTATTGTGTATTACTCTGGTAATTTTACATTTGCATTAGTAGGAAAGGGGCAGCTATTTTTCTGCAGAAGCAGACTCTTAGCACACACCCAGCTGCTTATCCTGTAGAATCATGCATAGTATTCACAACCGAGTGGGGTTTGAGGTTGCAGTCAGTAATGCAAATACATTCAGCATCACTAAGGCTGGTTGCCCTTGCTGGAGTGTAGTCAGTCACCCAGGTTACACATGTTCCTGGTCTCAAAAAGCTGTTTGGACATGTGCTGTTTTCAGAATCTGAAAAGTGGATTCAAAATGTGTCAGACTGTAAAAGTACTTATCACTTGCCAAAAAAAGAGTAGTAAGTGTGCTTTCAAATTGGCAAAGAAATTTCGTTTTCTGACTAATATCAAACCATGACTCTGTGTGCAAAGAGGAATTATAGACAGAGATTTATTGCGTATTACTCTGGTAATTTTACATTTGCATTAGTAGGAAAGGGGCAGCTATTTTTCTGCAGAAGCAGACTCTTAGCACACACCCAGCTGCTTATCCTGTAGAATCATGCATAGTATTTACAACCGAGTGGGGTTTGAGGTTGCAGTCAGTAATGCAAATACATTCAGCATCACTAAGGCTGGTTGCCCTTGCTGGAGTGTAGTCAGTCACCAAGGTTACACATGTTCCTGGTCTCAAAAAGCTGTTTGGACATGTGCTGTTTTCAGAATCTGAAAAGTGGATTCAAAATGTGTCAGACTGTAAAAGTACTTATCACTTGCCAAAAAAAGAGTAGTAAGTGTGCTTTCAAATTGGCAAAGAAATTTCGTTTTCTGACTAATATCAAACCATGACTCTGTGTGCAAAGAGGAATTATAAACAGAGATTTATTGCGTATTACTCTGGTAATTTTACATTTGCATTAGTAGGAAAGGGGCAGCTATTTTTCTGCAGAAGCAGACTCTTAGCACACACCCAGCTGCTTATCCTGTAGAATCATGCATAGTATTCACAACCGAGTGGGGTTTGAGGTTGCAGTCAGTAATGCAAATACATTCAGCATCACTAAGGCTGGTTGCCCTTGCTGGAGTGTAGTCAGTCACCCAGGTTACACATGTTCCTGGTCTCAAAAAGCTGTTTGGACATGTGCTGTTTTCAGAATCTGAAAAGTGGATTCAAAATGTGTCAGACTGTAAAAGTACTTATCACTTGCCAAAAAAAGAGTAGTAAGTGTGCTTTCAAATTGGCAAAGAAATTTCGTTTTCTGACTAATATCAAACCATGACTCTGTGTGCAAAGAGGAATTATAGACAGAGATTTATTGCGTATTACTCTGGTAATTTTACATTTGCATTAGTAGGAAAGGGGCAGCTATTTTTCTGCAGAAGCAGACTCTTAGCAAACACCCAGCTGCTTATCCTGTAGAATCATGCATAGTATTTACAACCGAGTGGGGTTTGAGGTTGCAGTCAGTAATGCAAATACATTCAGCATCACTAAGGCTGGTTGCCCTTGCTGGAGTGTAGTCAGTCACCCAGGTTACACATGTTCCTGGTCTCAAAAAGCTGTTTGGACATGTGCTGTTTTCAGAATCTGAAAAGTGGATTCAAAATGTGTCAGACTGTAAAAGTACTTATCACTTGCCAAAAAAAGAGTAGTAAGTGTGCTTTCAAATTGGCAAAGAAATTTCGTTTTCTGACTAATATCAAACCATGACTCTGTGTGCAAAGAGGAATTATAGACAGAGATGTATTGCGTATTACTCTGGTAATTTTACATTTGCATTAGTAGGAAAGGGGCAGCTATTTTTCTGCAGAAGCAGACTCTTAGCACACACCCAGCTGCTTATCCTGTAGAATCATGCATAGTATTTACAACCGAGTGGGGTTTGAGGTTGCAGTCAGTAATGCAAATACATTCAGCATCACTAAGGCTGGTTACCCTTGCTGGAGTGTAGTCAGTCACCCAGGTTACACATGTTCCTGGTCTCAAAAAGCTGTTTGGACATGTGCTGTTTTCAGAATCTGAAAAGTGGATTCAAAATGTGTCAGACTGTAAAAGTACTTATCACTTGACAAAAAAAGAGTAGTAAGTGTGCTTTCAAATTGGCAAAGAAATTTCGTTTTCTGACTAATATCAAACCATGACTCTGTGTGCAAAGAGGAATTATAGACAGAGATTTATTGCGTATTACTCTGGTAATTTTACATTTGCATTAGTAGGAAAGGGGCAGCTATTTTTCTGCAGAAGCAGACTCTTAGCACACACCCAGCTGCTTATCCTGTAGAATCATGCATAGTATTTACAACCGAGTGGGGTTTGAGGTTGCAGTCAGTAATGCAAATACATTCAGCATCACTAAGGCTGGTTGCCCTTGCTGGAGTGTAGTCAGTCACCCAGGTTACACATGTTCCTGGTCTCAAAAAGCTGTTTGGACATGTGCTGTTTTCAGAATCTGAAAAGTGGATTGAAAATGTGTCAGACTGTAAAAGTACTTATCACTTGCCAAAAAAAGAGTAGTAAGTGTGCTTGCAAATTGGCAAAGAAATTTCGTTTTCTGACTAATATCAAACCATGACTCTGTGTGCAAAGAGGAATTATAGACAGAGATTTATTGCGTATTACTCTGGTAATTTTACATTTGCATTAGTAGGAAAGGGGCAGCTATTTTTCTGCAGAAGCAGACTCTTAGCACACACCCAGCTGCTTATCCTGTAGAATCATGCATAGTATTCACAACCGAGTGGGGTTTGAGGTTGCAGTCAGTAATGCAAATACATTCAGCATCACTAAGGCTGGTTGCCCTTGCTGGAGTGTAGTCAGTCACCCAGGTTACACATGTTCCTGGTCTCAAAAAGCTGTTTGGACATGTGCTGTTTTCAGAATCTGAAAAGTGGATTCAAAATGTGTCAGACTGTAAAAGTATTTATCACTTGCCAAAAAAAGAGTAGTAAGTGTGCTTTCAAATTGGCAAAGCAATTTCGCTTTCTGACTAATATCAAACCATGACTCTGTGTGCAAAGAGGAATTATAGACAGATATTTATTGTGTATTACTCTGGTAATTTTACATTTGCATTAGTAGGAAAGGGGCAGCTATTTTTCTGCAGAAGCAGACTCTTGGCACACACCCAGCTGCTTATCCTGTAGAATCATGCATAGTATTCACAACCGAGTGGGGTTTGAGGTTGCAGTCAGTAATGCAAATACATTCAGCATCACTAAGGCTGGTTGCCCTTGCTGGAGTGTAGTCAGTCACCCAGGTTACACATGTTCCTGGTCTCAAAAAGCTGTTTGGACATGTGCTGTTTTCAGAATCTGAAAAGTGGATTCAAAATGTGTCAGACTGTAAAAGTACTTATCACTTGCCAAAAAAAGAGTAGTAAGTGTGCTTTCAAATTGGCAAAGAAATTTCGTTTTCTGACTAATATCAAACCATGACTCTGTGTGCAAAGAGGAATTATAGACAGAGATTTATTGCGTATTACTCTGGTAATTTTACATTTGCATTAGTAGGAAAGGGGCAGCTATTTTTCTGCAGAAGCAGACTCTTAGCACACACCCAGCTGCTTATCCTGTAGAATCATGCATAGTATTTACAACCGAGTGGGGTTTGAGGTTGCAGTCAGTAATGCAAATACATTCAGCATCACTAAGGCTGGTTGCCCTTGCTGGAGTGTAGTCAGTCACCCAGGTTACACATGTTCCTGGTCTCAAAAAGCTGTTTGGACATGTGCTGTTTTCAGAATCTGAAAAGTGGATTCAAAATGTGTCAGACTGTAAAAGTACTTATCACTTGCCAAAAAAAGAGTAGTAAGTGTGCTTTCAAATTGGCAAAGAAATTTCGTTTTCTGACTTATATCAAACCATGACTCTGTGTGCAAAGAGGAATTATAGACAGAGATTTATTGCGTATTACTCTGGTAATTTTACATTTGCATTAGTAGGAAAGGGGCAGCTATTTTTCTGCAGAAGCAGACTCTTAGCACACACCCAGCTGCTTATCCTGTAGAATCATGCATAGTATTTACAACCGAGTGGGGTTTGAGGTTGCAGTCAGTAATGCAAATACATTCAGCATCACTAAGGCTGGTTGCCCTTGCTGGAGTGTAGTCAGTCACCCAGGTTACACATGTTCCTGGTCTCAAAAAGCTGTTTGGACATGTGCTGTTTTCAGAATCTGAAAAGTGGATTCAAAATGTGTCAGACTGTAAAAGTACTTATCACTTGACAAAAAAGAGTAGTAAGTGTGCTTTCAAATTGGCAAAGAAATTTCGTTTTCTGACTAATATCAAACCATGACTCTGTGTGCAAAGAGGAATTATAGACAGAGATTTATTGCGTATTACTCTGGTAATTTTACATTTGCATTAGTAGGAAAGGGGCAGCTATTTTTCTGCAGAAGCAGACTCTTAGCACACACCCAGCTGCTTATCCTGTAGAATCATGCATAGTATTTACAACCGAGTGGGGTTTGAGGTTGCAGTCAGTAATGCAAATACATTCAGCATCACTAAGGCTGGTTGCCCTTGCTGGAGTGTAGTCAGTCACCCAGGTTACACATGTTCCTGGTCTCAAAAAGCTGTTTGGACATGTGCTGTTTTCAGAATCTGAAAAGTGGATTGAAAATGTGTCAGACTGTAAAAGTACTTATCACTTGCCAAAAAAAGAGTAGTAAGTGTGCTTGCAAATTGGCAAAGAAATTTCGTTTTCTGACTAATATCAAACCATGACTCTGTGTGCAAAGAGGAATTATAGACAGAGATTTATTGCGTATTACTCTGGTAATTTTACATTTGCATTAGTAGGAAAGGGGCAGCTATTTTTCTGCAGAAGCAGACTCTTAGCACACACCCAGCTGCTTATCCTGTAGAATCATGCATAGTATTCACAACCGAGTGGGGTTTGAGGTTGCAGTCAGTAATGCAAATACATTCAGCATCACTAAGGCTGGTTGCCCTTGCTGGAGTGTAGTCAGTCACCCAGGTTACACATGTTCCTGGTCTCAAAAAGCTGTTTGGACATGTGCTGTTTTCAGAATCTGAAAAGTGGATTCAAAATGTGTCAGACTGTAAAAGTATTTATCACTTGCCAAAAAAAGAGTAGTAAGTGTGCTTTCAAATTGGCAAAGCAATTTTGCTTTCTGACTAATATCAAACCATGACTCTGTGTGCAAAGAGGAATTATAGACAGATATTTATTGTGTATTACTCTGGTAATTTTACATTTGCATTAGTAGGAAAGGGGCAGCTATTTTTCTGCAGAAGCAGACTCTTAGCACACACCCAGCTGCTTATCCTGTAGAATCATGCATAGTATTCACAACCGAGTGGGGTTTGAGGTTGCAGTCAGTAATGCAAATACATTCAGCATCACTAAGGCTGGTTGCCCTTGCTGGAGTGTAGTCAGTCACCCAGGTTACACATGTTCCTGGTCTCAAAAAGCTGTTTGGACATGTGCTGTTTTCAGAATCTGAAAAGTGGATTCAAAATGTGTCAGACTGTAAAAGTACTTATCACTTGCCAAAAAAAGAGTAGTAAGTGTGCTTTCAAATTGGCAAAGAAATTTCGTTTTCTGACTAATATCAAACCATGACTCTGTGTGCAAAGAGGAATTATAGACAGAGATTTATTGCGTATTACTCTGGTAATTTTACATTTGCATTAGTAGGAAAGGGGCAGCTATTTTTCTGCAGAAGCAGACTCTTAGCACACACCCAGCTGCTTATCCTGTAGAATCATGCATAGTATTTACAACCGAGTGGGGTTTGAGGTTGCAGTCAGTAATGCAAATACATTCAGCATCACTAAGGCTGGTTGCCCTTGCTGGAGTGTAGTCAGTCACCAAGGTTACACATGTTCCTGGTCTCAAAAAGCTGTTTGGACATGTGCTGTTTTCAGAATCTGAAAAGTGGATTCAAAATGTGTCAGACTGTAAAAGTACTTATCACTTGCCAAAAAAAGAGTAGTAAGTGTGCTTTCAAATTGGCAAAGAAATTTCGTTTTCTGACTAATATCAAACCATGACTCTGTGTGCAAAGAGGAATTATAAACAGAGATTTATTGCGTATTACTCTGGTAATTTTACATTTGCATTAGTAGGAAAGGGGCAGCTATTTTTCTGCAGAAGCAGACTCTTAGCACACACCCAGCTGCTTATCCTGTAGAATCATGCATAGTATTCACAACCGAGTGGGGTTTGAGGTTGCAGTCAGTAATGCAAATACATTCAGCATCACTAAGGCTGGTTGCCCTTGCTGGAGTGTAGTCAGTCACCCAGGTTACACATGTTCCTGGTCTCAAAAAGCTGTTTGGACATGTGCTGTTTTCAGAATCTGAAAAGTGGATTCAAAATGTGTCAGACTGTAAAAGTACTTATCACTTGCCAAAAAAAGAGTAGTAAGTGTGCTTTCAAATTGGCAAAGAAATTTCGTTTTCTGACTAATATCAAACCATGACTCTGTGTGCAAAGAGGAATTATAGACAGAGATTTATTGCGTATTACTCTGGTAATTTTACATTTGCATTAGTAGGAAAGGGGCAGCTATTTTTCTGCAGAAGCAGACTCTTAGCAAACACCCAGCTGCTTATCCTGTAGAATCATGCATAGTATTTACAACCGAGTGGGGTTTGAGGTTGCAGTCAGTAATGCAAATACATTCAGCATCACTAAGGCTGGTTGCCCTTGCTGGAGTGTAGTCAGTCACCCAGGTTACACATGTTCCTGGTCTCAAAAAGCTGTTTGGACATGTGCTGTTTTCAGAATCTGAAAAGTGGATTCAAAATGTGTCAGACTGTAAAAGTACTTATCACTTGCCAAAAAAAGAGTAGTAAGTGTGCTTTCAAATTGGCAAAGAAATTTCGTTTTCTGACTAATATCAAACCATGACTCTGTGTGCAAAGAGGAATTATAGACAGAGATGTATTGCGTATTACTCTGGTAATTTTACATTTGCATTAGTAGGAAAGGGGCAGCTATTTTTCTGCAGAAGCAGACTCTTAGCACACACCCAGCTGCTTATCCTGTAGAATCATGCATAGTATTTACAACCGAGTGGGGTTTGAGGTTGCAGTCAGTAATGTAAATACATTCAGCATCACTAAGGCTGGTTGCCCTTGCTGGAGTGTAGTCAGTCACCCAGGTTACACATGTTCCTGGTCTCAAAAAGCTGTTTGGACATGTGCTGTTTTCAGAATCTGAAAAGTGGATTGAAAATGTGTCAGACTGTAAAAGTACTTATCACTTGCCAAAAAAAGAGTAGTAAGTGTGCTTTCAAATTGGCAAAGAAATTTCGTTTTCTGACTAATATCAAACCATGACTCTGTGTGCAAAGAGGAATTATAGACAGAGATTTATTGCGTATTACTCTGGTAATTTTACATTTGCATTAGTAGGAAAGGGGCAGCTATTTTTCTGCAGAAGCAGACTCTTAGCACACACCCAGCTGCTTATTCTGTAGAATCATGCATAGTATTTACAACCGAGTGGGGTTTGAGGTTGCAGTCAGTAATGCAAATACATTCAGCATCACTAAGGCTGGTTGCCCTTGCTGGAGTGTAGTCAGTCACCCAGGTTACACATGTTCCTGGTCTCAAAAAGCTGTTTGGACATGTGCTGTTTTCAGAATCTGAAAAGTGGATTCAAAATGTGTCAGACTGTAAAAGTACTTATCACTTGCCAAAAAAAGAGTAGTAAGTGTGCTTTCAAATTGGCAAAGAAATTTCGTTTTCTGACTAATATCAAACCATGACTCTGTGTGCAAAGAGGAATTATAGACAGAGATTTATTGCGTATTACTCTGGTAATTTTACATTTGCATTAGTAGGAAAGGGGCAGCTATTTTTCTGCAGAAGCAGACTCTTAACACACACCCAGCTGCTTATCCTGTAGAATCATGCATAGTATTTACAACCGAGTGGGGTTTGAGGTTGCAGTCAGTAATGCAAATACATTCAGCATCACTACGGCTGGTTGCCCTTGCTGGAGTGTAGTCACTCACCCAGGTTACACATGTTCCTGGTCTCAAAAAGCTGTTTGGACATGTGCTGTTTTCAGAATCTGAAAAGTGGATTCAAAATGTGTCAGACTGTAAAAGTACTTATCACTTGCCAAAAAAAGAGTAGTAAGTGTGCTTTCAAATTGGCAAAGAAATTTCGTTTTCTGACTAATATCAAACCATGACTCTGTGTGCACACAGGAATTGTTTTTAGATATTTAATTTGTGATGGTGTTATTGTGATTTTCACTTATAGGAAAGGGGTACATAGTATTTTAAGATTTGAAAAGATCATAAAAAATATAGTAATATATTTAAATAAAATAAAGGATTTTTGTTTTAATTTTTTTCAGATATTGATGAAGAGCAGTGAACAAAATTTAAGATGCCTACAAAATCCAGACTAAGGAAAAACCACAAAAAAAATCTATATTTGAAGACAACTGGAGGACCTAAGTTAGTTGGAGATGCTCATGTTGGGAAAAAGAGAAAGTCTTCTGGTAAGCAGACAAAAGATTTTTTAAACAATATCTTCAAAAAAAGGAAAAATGTACAAAATGTCTGTACTGGAAAGAATGTTTTAAATAGAAAACAACAGGGAAAAATTGAGCATTTAGTTAATGCAAATATACCTTCAGAAACAATAAAGATTAACTTAAAAAGAAAAACAGCATTTAAAGAGATTCGTAGAAAAATGTTTCAGAGAAGAGTTATGTCCAATTTGATAAAGGATGTGAAGAAATATAAGAAAAAAGCTAAATTTTATAAGAGAAAAAAAGAAATTGAAGCCATTGTAGCAAAGGCTTTAGAATTAAAAAGGAAACTATTCATTTTAATTTTGAACAGGATGCGTACATTAGATAAAATGGTCAATGTACTGAAATCACAAAGCAAAAGGAAAAGACTAGTGAAAAGAACAAACTTTTGTAAAGTGTTTTTAGGAGAATGGATGCATAGTTCAAGTAGTGAACCTTTTTTTAATGAAGAGAGTTATCTTCAAAGTAATAGTTTGCTGCATGCAGTTGACACCAGAGGTCGTGCTTATGAAGTGAAAAATGGTTGTATAATGGAGAAGGAGAAAATGGTTCCAAGAGATGAGGAACAAGTGATGGCGGATGAGGCTATGGGGAGACGTCCTAAAGCCCCAGTGTATACTTGGAATTGTAGTAGTATTTGCACTGTGCGTCAGGAATCTATTGATAAATTTCGTGAGTTTCTAAGAGAATATAGTAAAAAAAAGTGTTAAACAGAAGATTAAGGTGCTTCAAAGTCTAGATCCATGCAGAGTGAGAGAGAATACTGGTTTGCAGGGACATTCTCTGGCTTGTCTATCTAGAAAAGTGTGTAAAAGTGTTTTTCATCATTTTAGGATGCTGGCTGTTCATCATACTGAAATGAGAAAGTTTGTGAGACGATTGTATTTTGCTAAAAGTCCAGCAATAAAGTTAGATGAATTGAATAGGGCGCTGCTCCGTGGATCGGTATCAGATGTAGAGAAGGTTACTGATGAAATTCAGTTTTGTTACTTTGGTCCAGAACAAGAAAGTGCAGAAAAGGACACAGTAAATGAGGAAGAAGTGGAAGAGAATGTAGAACCCTCTGTAAGTAAGAAATTTATTGATCACATAACAAAATTTGCAATAATCTCTAATGAAAGACCAAATATTACTTGTATTTGTTGCCGCAGAACTCATTATAAAAAACAAACCAGGAATGTTGATCTGTACAGAAAAAGTGAAAATGAAGATAATTATAAGTGGAAGGATTTTGCCACATATATATTTCTTGAAAATTGTTTTGAATTGGGTGAAGATCAGCGTATTTGTAAATACTGTTATAATAAATTAGAAGACAATAGAATGCCGACCAGAGCTGTACATAATAATTTAGAATTGGATGCTATTCCTGCCGAACTTTCTGAATTAAATACATATGAGTCTATACTTGTTCAATGTGTTCATCCGTTCCAGACCATAGTACGTATGGAGCCCAAAACTGGTAAATTACCTCCTTCAGATTTACTGAGAGGTTTAAAAGGTAGAGTGGTGTATTTGCCCTTGGATTTGAAAAAAAATATGGAAACTATTGATGCAGATACTTTGGAAACTGAACCATTAGTTATTCTGGTTAATGGTGTACCTACAAAGAATAAGAAGATTTGGCAGGAGCTGGTAGATGTACGGAAAGTACAAAGAGCAAATTTGTATTTGAAAAGGAATAACAAATGGTATGAATCAATTTATATAGAAGAAGAAGAAGAAGATTTACTAGAAGACACAGAAACACCAACTGGACAAATTGAAAAAGTGGACAAGTCAAAGGAAGAAGAAATTTATGAACATTTTAGCATACATCCTCTTCATTCAAAAGAAGTTATGGGAGACACTATTGATCTGTTTCAGATGAAGAAAGCAAAAGGAACTCCCGTGAGTGTATGGGAGGAGAGCTTGGAAGCTCGATGTTTTCCCCAGCTGTTTCCTACAGGAAAAGGAGGACGATACGATGAACGTCCAGAACAGATTCCAGCTTCTGAGTATCGGACTACAAGACTATATGCAGAAGATCCAAGATTTCGACAAAGTATTCCTTATTTATTCCATCTTTTATTTGAAAGCGACTTGTCTGCATTGTCTTATGCAGTAAATCACATTTTAAAAAGTGGAGTACATTTACAAAATGTGTCTGCTAAGGATTTTATGGAGAAAGTGCAGCACCGAGATGATCATTTGGAAACACAACTGATCAATCTGATGGCTTGTCAGCGTGGGACAAATGAATATTGGTACCGACGCCATGGTGAATTAAAATGCATGTTACGGAATTTAGGAACACCAACATGGTTCCTTACCCTAAGCTGTGCTGAGTACGCTTGGGATGATTTACTGGATTTTCTACGAGAGGCAAATTCAAACATTAAAAACATCGAATACGAGACAGCAGGAGAACTGTGCTCATTGGATCCGGTTAATGTTTGCAGATATTTCAATCATAGATTTGAGGCTATGATGTCCTTCATCTGCAATAAAAACAATCCACCTCTTGGAGAAGTTGTGGATTTCTTTTGGAGAAAAGAGTACCAGGCAAGAGGTGCTCCTCATATTCATATGCTGTTGTGGATCAAGGATGCCCCAAAGTTTGGAACAGATACTGATGAAGCAGTGTTATCTTTCATTGAAGAATATGCAACATGTGCTATACCAAAAAGCACAGAAGAGAAAAAGTTAAAAGAGCAAGTTTTACGTTTCCAAAGTCATCGGTGTGGAAAATACTGTCGACGGAAGTACAAGACGAAAGATAAATTCTACACTAAATGTCGATTTGGATTTCCTAGACCTGTTCTTTCAAAAGGAATAGTAAACAGTTTTATGTCAGCTGTGAGACATACTATTACAAGAAAATCACCTAAGAATACCTACAACCTAAAAAGAAAAGAAGAATCAAAAAATATAAATGACTACAACCCAGTCATTTTATCCATGTGGAATGCTAACATGGATATACAGTATGTAGCTGACAATTCCATTGCTGTTGCTCGATATGTAACGTCTTACATTACTAAATCAGAAAAAACTGAATTGAAAGAAATGTGGGAAGAGATTTCTCACGAGAAGACTGTCAGTAAGAAGCTGTACAGTTTCAGTTTAAAGATGTTATCGCATCGAGAAATTGGATCCTACGAATGTTCAGATAGGTTATCTTCTGCAAGTCTCTACTCGAAATCAAGAAGAATAATTTGGGCAAGTTTAGGCCTTGCAGCAATGAGAAATCGGGTACTGAAATCTGTTGGAGAAATTGAATATTTGGCCGAGAATGACCTAGAAAGTACAGATATTTTGAAATCAAACATGTTGGACACATATTACCCAAAGAGAAGTCTTCATCTAGAGAACATGTGTCTCTATGAAGTGCTGCAGAACTACATTTATTCACGGAAAGCCACAGAAGACATCAACAATGGAAAATATAAAGTCATTGGTGAGGAAGGATGTTTGGTGAAGCAAACAAAAGGAAGTTTGATTAATCACAGGAAGCTCAGTTGCGAAACTACTGACAAAAAGGAATTTTACTACTTGGCTCTTTTACAGCTGTTTAAACCATGACGTTCAGAGGACGAACTACTGGGAGAATTTCAAAGCTATGAAGATTCCTTTAATGCTTGCAAAGACAGCATAGAATGCAGTACTTTCACAAATTATGTGCAAATGTTAAATGAAGAAATTGAACAGGAAACTACAATTGCAGCTGAAGTAGCTAGAGACAGTTCTCAAGACAGCCAAAGTTCTGGAACACTCAGTCAAGATCCCCTAGGACAACCAATCATTGAAAATGAAGCTGCAATAGCTATGACTGAAGTGGAAACGGCTATGAATCAAGCTCAAGAAGAATTTATAGACTTACCAAATTTGGAAAGACAACTGAATGAAGAGCAGCAACAAATTTATGAAGAGATCAGAAACAAAATTGATCACGGATTACTACATGAAAAAAAAGAGTGCTCATGCACATCATTTCAACCAATCAGGATGTATGTAAGCGGACAAGCTGGAACTGGAAAAAGTTTCTTAATAAAAGTCATCAGAAGCTACCTACAGCAAAAAACGGATTCAACTTTATCTTGTGTGGTTACTGCTCCAACTGGGTTAGCAGCATATAACATAAAAGGAATCACCTTACATCGTTTTCTAATGTTACCAGTGGAGCATGAGAACAAAATACAATACCACAAGCTAACTGGAGAAGCATGCTTGGAAGTTTCAAGAGTATTGAAGAAGATGCAAGTTCTCATTATTGATGAGGTGAGCATGGTATCAAACTTAATGCTTGCCTTTGTGCATTTAAGAATGCAGCAAATTCTAAGGACAGACTATGACGTGTTATTTGGTGGAAAACATGTCATAGTTTTTGGGGATCTTTTACAGCTTACTCCAGTTAAAGGACAACCAGTGTTTAATACTGTGACACATGAAGACACAAAGAAGTCATTGGGAAGCATTGGTAATGCAAATATTTGGTCCTTCTTTGAGTACAAGGAACTTACTACTAATATGAGGCAAGCAAACGATGAAGAATATGGAAGTATTCTGAAAGATATCAGAATTGGACTACTCACTGAAGCTGGCACGAAAGCATTACAGAGTCGGTTGCTACATAATTTATTCCCAAAGGAAGAAATAGTTGCAGAGAAAATATACAAGAACATTGCAGAAAAGAAAAGTGTCATCTGCTTAATGCCAACTCTACGTGAATGCTCAATATTCAATGAGGAACTTTTGAAATTGGAAAAGGAAGAGATTAGGAAATTGGAAGCAGTGGACAAAATTCAGCATGAAAGAATTACTATTACATTAACAGGCAAACTGAAAAATAAATTGGATTCACTAGAGAAGAACATTTCCAAAACTGCTGGATTAGAAAAAAATCTATATGTTTGCATGAACTCTAGAGTATTTTTAAGGAGAAATTTGGATGTTGAAAAAGGTTTAGTGAATGGAGCTATGGGAAGAGTTGTGGGTTTTATTAATTTCCAGAAAAAAGATGGAATTGAATGTTTAAAAATAAAATTTGATCAGATAGAAGAAGTTATAGACATTTGTCGTTGTACAGTTCGTTTCATGCTTGTGAAAGACTTATATGTACGTAGGAAACAGTTTCCGTTTTCTCTAGCATATGCTGTAACTATTCACAAGTCTCAAGGATTGACTGTAGATTGTGCTTTTGTAAACATTGGTTCAACTGTGTTCAAAGAAGGTATGGCTTATGTTGCTTTGTCACGAGTGAAAACATTATCTGGTTTATTTATGATAGACTTTGATGACTCAAAAGTAAGTGCTGATGCAAATTGTGTAAAGGAGTATAATAGATTAAGAAGAACCTATGCTCCTCATTTAGGTCAGTATCCTGTGTTGGAAAAACGTGTTGTTTCTCGAAAAAGGAGAATTGAGAATATCTGTAATGAGGATGTAGAGAGGAGAAAAAAAAAGAGGAGTGATGTAATTGCAAGCAAAAAGAAAAAGGAAAATGTTGAAGAGGTTGTAGGTTGTCATTTTGAAAATAGCTCTGGTGTCAACTGCTACGCTAATGTAGTGCTGAATGTTGTATTTTATCTGGAATGTTTGCAAGAGCAGATAATAGTAAATCAGAGAAAAAGATTCTGTTCTGAGTTGAGTCTCCTTTTTGAAAAGCTGAGTAATGATAAAACTAAAATAGAAAGTGCTACTGAAATTAGAAAACTTTTAGATGTATGTTCAGGACGAACACAGTTTTCTCAAAATGTACAGCAAGACGCACAGGAATTCTTGATGTATTTTCTTCAGGTACTGGAAGAAGAAGGGGTACACATTGAAAATATGTTTGGTCTCTCTTATAAATGGGAACATAGTTGTGAAAACTGTTTCAATACATGTGGCTCTAATGTTGATTCTGAAAGGTTTATTTATTTAACATTGCCAGAGAGTAAAACAGTCACTTTTGCTAAATTAGTTAAAGATGCTAATCATAGCATGGAATGCAGTGAGTGTAAATCTGACATGTTTTCAACGTTAATTTTAAAGGAATACGGACAGTATGTAATTTTAATGATGCAACGATGTAGAGCTGATGGTTCAAAATTGGATACTTTAATAAAGAAGTTTATAGGACAGCAATTATCAATTTCAGGAAAAACTTTTGTAACAGTTGCAATAATTTTCCATGAAGGACCTACTGTAACTTCAGGACATTGCACAGTTTATCTTAAATGTGAAAAAGGCTGGACACTGTGTAATGATTCCCAATTGATTTTCAAGCAACGTTTGCCTTTTGATTTAGCAAATTCCTATCTAATCTTCCTGAAACCTAAATTTTAGAGAGAATTGGCAAGATCTGTACAAAACAATTTTACCATTTTATTGGATTACCATTGGAATTTTCAAATAAAAAGATTTTTCAAATTACCATTTGGCCTAAAGGAAAGGTAACCAATTGTATTGTGGACTTATTTAATTCCTAATGTCCTAATGAATCTTTCGGAAACCAAAAATTTAGAGAGAATCGGTAACATCTGTACAATTTAAATTTTGGAATTTTATTGGATTACCATTGGAAATTTAATCAAAATTATTTTTTTAAATTACTATTTGGCCTAAAGGAAAGGTAACCAATTGTATTGTTGACTTATTTAATTACTAATTAATCTTTTGGAAACCAAAATTTTAGAGAAAATCGGTAACATCTGTACAATTTAAATTTTGGAATTGTATTGGATTACCATTGGAAATTTAATCAAAAAAGAATTTTAAAATTACCATTTGGCCTAAAGGAAAGGTAACCAGATGTATTGTGGAGTTATTTGAGATACATTATTTTTGTGATTATGCTTCTGTAACAAAATTGTCAGACGGTATTTTAAAGAAAAAGTTTTTGTTATTAGATGATATCTTTTTTGAATATTTTGCATTTCTATAATGTTATGTTTAAGGGAAAAGAGATTCTGGGCTTTTTTAAAACAATCTTTGAGATTGTTATTTTTTTTTTGCCCGCTGTTAAGTGATGAATGCAATTGCTTTCACGATTTATAGTGAGATGCAATATATTCTGAAAACAGCAAAAAAATGGCAAAAAATTGTTTTTGGAAAATATGTAAATACGTGTACTGTATTATATAATGTTTTATTAAATATTAATACTTTTTTCTTTTTTTTCAGATTGAGAAAGAAAATTTTCGAAAAAAAAAACCATTTTTACAAGCAATTTCAATTAAATATAAATTGATAATTAAATTGTTGGGTGGGTCAGGTAAGTCAGAAATTAGATGGTCCCTTTCTTCCACTTCTCCTCAAACAGATTTTCAGTATTTCGTTATTAATCCCTCAAAGACCTTGTAATGTGGTAATTGTTTTTTAGTGTTTTTAAAAAAAAAAAATACGCTTACCGTACGCGTACGGTAAAAAAAAAAAAAAGTTTTTAAGAAAAAATTTAAAAAAGTTGAGAGGTAAGGTTGGCTCTTAAAAGAGCCGTTGTGTTCATGCAGGGACAGAGGAAAGGAAGAATGGGAATATTAGCTGGTAGGACAAATGTGCTGGTCTATTTTGTTGTTAATTAGGGGAACACTGGTCTCCCTATGAACAATTAGACCATGGCAATTTGAGCACCGCATTGTAACCCTCGCAAATCGATGGTCAGTTTCCACAGGATCAGAAAAAGGTGAATCTGCCCCCACAGATGAAGGGCTCAGCTGAGCTGCCGAAGATGGACTCGGCTGAGCTGCTGTGGATGTGCTTGGTCGACTTACTGAAGGGTTTCCTCCAGTATGTCGAGCATGTGTCCTAGGGTGTACATCCTCAAGGTGACGTAACATAGTGTGATTCCCGAAGGAATACTTCTTGTTAGGATTACCTCTAGAAAGTACACGCTGGCACAGCTTGCAAGTCACTAAAGCAGCATTTACTTTTTTCTCACCCTCAGGAAAAGTAAAATACTCCCATATAAAAGAGCTCTTCTGTTTCCTCCTTCTCTGCCTGATGGTGGTGCTGCTAGCCTCACTCTCAGAAGTGGAGTGCTGGTCTGCCATCGTATCCCAAAGACAACTCAGCTCCTTCTCCTAAGGGATCACAAGCAGAAATGAGGGGAATGGGTGTGGTGTAGGAGAGTTCTAGAACTGAAACTACTTTAAACCAATCAAAAGTTTTGTTTCTTGATCACATGACCCACCGTGCGCGTACGTTACGCTTACGGAGCGCTTACGGAGCGCTTATGGTAAAAGTACGCATGCGCGTATAATAGACACGCGCACGCGCGCATGCGCATAACAGGCACGCCGCAACACTTCCGCGTAACGTGCGCGTGTAGCGTATGCGCTTACGCGCCGCGTACGCAGTACGCACGGCTACGTAAATTGCGTAACCATACGCAAAAAGAGTAGAAATATTGCGTACATTACGCAAACCGTACGCTTACCGTAAGCTTACCGTACGCGCACGAAAAAAAAAAAAAAAAATTGGAAAAAAAGAATCACTATGTTATAGTAATATATCTTACCTGTTTGGTAAAAAAAAAAATGAGAAAAAAATAATATATTGCAGAATTTTTTTCAATTAAGCATAGTGTTTTAAGAGAATATAAAGTAAAAAAAAAATGTAAAAAACCTTGCAAATAAAAAAAAAAATCACACGTTTAAAATAAGAATTTGTATTCAAAAAACCATACAAAATCACTGAAAAAAACATGGGTTTCATACACGTTATAGGTAAGAATTAGCATTTAAAAAACCATACAAATTCACTGAAAAAACCATGGGTTTCACACACGTTATAGTTAGGAATTAGCATTTAAAAAACCTTGCAAATTCAGTGAAAAAACCATGGGTTTCACACACGTTATAGTTAGGAATTAGCATTTAAAAAATCTTGCAAATTCAGTGAAAAAACCATAGGTTTCACACACGTTATAGTTAGCTGGACATTTCACTCGTAAAAAACCAATGAAATTCCCCCGTTATAGTTAGTTAAGCTAACTATAACTCGCGCACCCGCAATCCACTGCTGATGACGTCACATATTACATCACTCATGACATGGTCAGTGACATCACTCATGACATCACTGATGACATCTCAAATGACATCACTGATGACATCACTGATGACGTCATCCATGAGAAAAATTACCACATCTTCTTACACCATAATATAACCTTTGATACACCGAGTAAAAATTTAACAGTTCCATTCTCAAAACCATATATACTGCAATACCAATCATTACATACCCACTTATTAACTCTTTGGTCTTCATATACCTCCACTTGCTCACCTGTAAAATCACTCATACTTACAGTCACTCCATACAAAACTATAATATACATTTAAACACTTATATAGACACTCACACACTAACAAGTATCCATAGAGCTACTGTTACACCAACTCAGTCATGCAAATAATCACACTCCCATTTTCTCACCTATGCAGTAAAACACACTCAAGTTCACTTACTCATAAAAATAGTATCACATTCTTACACTCTTATAGAATCATTGATACAAGCACACAGTCATCCATACAGTCACTTTCACAATCATACACTCTCATATCTACTCACTTATATACTCTTACACGCACATATACTGCCTTTCACATATGTAGTTAGTCACAAATGTACTACTGAAATATATATTCAATCCCTAACACACCCATACATACACTCGCTCAACCATACAGTCCATCACAGATGCACTCATCAAACCATTCACCCATAGAATCACAACTCACACATCTATGCATAGAGTGACACACACTCTACCCACACAAACACTCACGAACCCATACTGATACTCAGACAACCAATCAATTACCCATATAGAGACTCATATAGATGTTCACAAAACCATGCAGCCACTTATACACCAACATACAGATACATACACACATTTACACAGTTTAGTCGCTAGTCTGCAGTAAGATACATTTAATGACTTACTTAAAGAATAATGTTATGCACCACAGAAAATCATCCATTTACACACTTGCACACCCACTCATTCTTCAACAGGCCTTTCTCTATATATATTAAACATATTAAAATTGTTAAGAAACAGATACTCAATGGATGATGTCATCAGTGATGTCATCAGTGATGTCATTTGAGATGTCATCAGTGATGTCATGAGTGATGTCACTGACCATGTCATGAGTGATGTAATATGTGACGTCATCAGCAGTGGATTGCGGGTGCGCGAGTTATAGTTAGCTTAACTAACTATAACGGGGGAATTTCATTGGTTTTTTACGAGTGAAATGTCCAGCTAACTATAACGTGTGTGAAACCTATGGTTTTTTCACTGAATTTGCAAGGTTTTTTAAATGCTAATTCCTAACTATAACGTGTGTGAAACCCATGGTTTTTTCACTGAATTTGCAAGGTTTTTTAAATGCTAATTCCTAACTATAACGTGTGTGAAACCCATGGTTTTTTCAGTGAATATATATATTACCTACTGGCGGTCGCCAGTAGGTAGTTATAGTTAGGACCACGTTTCCATAGGAAAACCTCAACATTCTATTTTGAATAACTTTGGCGCCGGTCGACGAATCCTCGCAAATTTCTCAAAATAGGTGGGGCGCTACGCTCCGCTCCTACCCTGAAAGTCTCGGGGGGATCCGTCAAGCGGGGGCTGAGATAAAAGGGGGGTCCCAAAACGCGTTTTTCCCATGCATTTTTCCATAGGACCTTTAGAACGAGCTACAGCCCGAACGGCTGAACAGAATTACTCAAAATTTGGCAGAGAGGTAGTCCCTAGGTCAAGGAAGTGCCTTTTGTAGGTCTGGTGTAAATCTGTTCAGTATTTCCGGAGAAAATAGCATTTAAAAGCATATATATATATATATGCGCGCAGGGTGCGCGCACCGTGCGAGCACCGTGCGAGCACCCTAACGTGCGCGAGCGTAATTCTGATTGGTGGTTACATGTTAGTCAACGTTCGAATCGGTCGAAATCAGGAAGTGTCGGCCGCCATTTTGTTTGTTTTCAGTGCGAGAGTGAAAAAGGAAGGTGGCGAACGTGAAAAGGGGGCAGGGTAGAGAGTTCCTGACCCCCTAGCCTTTGTCAGGGGGTCCCTGAAGGACCCCGAAGGCAAAAAAAAAAATTTTTTTTTTTTTAAAAATCGCGGGGGTGCGCGCACAGTGCGCGCACCCTGAAAAACACAAAAAAAAATTTTTTTTTTTGCAAAAAAAAAAAAATAATTCGCAGGGTGAAAACCAAAAAAAAAAAATAATAATAATTTTTAATACGTAGTTTATTGCAAAATAAATATATAAAAAATAATACATAAATAAATTAGCATTTAAAAAACCGTACAAATTCACTGAAAAAACCATAGGTTTCACACACGTTATAGTTAGGAATTAGCATTTAAAAAACCTTGCTAATTCACTGAAAAAACCATAGGTTTCACACATGTTATAGTTAGCTGGACATTTTACTGATAAAAAACCAATGAAATTCCCCCGTTATAGTTACTGTAGGCAACTATAACTCACGCGACCGTAATCCTCTGCTGATGACATATGTGTCTTTATGAAAAAAAAATATTTGTAATATATGTATAGCTAAAATTTAATGGAAGAAGACATGGGCAAATAAGTGTCTAAATACAGTATTAGCATCAGCAGAGGATTGCGGTCGCGTGAGTTATAGTTGCCTACAGTAACTATAACGGGGGAATTTCATTGGTTTTTTATCAGTAAAATGTCCAGCTAACTATAACATGTGTGAAACCTATGGTTTTTTCAGTGAATATATATATATATATATATATATATATATATATATATATATATATATATATATATATATATATTGTGAAACTAATTTGTTTTGAAATCTTCTGAGTTGGAGAATGATGAGGGGAGGGAGGGGTGGTCTGAACGACTATCGAAGGATATAGGTATCCATAGGAGTGGGGGCATGAGTATTTTCTTTCTAAGCCTGAGCGCAGCCCCTGTACTAATATGAGAATAGTTGCTCTTTCCACATCTCTCCGATTTAAACGGCCTGCTTTAGACCCATGTCATAACTGATTACTACATCTAGAGTGCCTGTTTTTAGAGTTGAGATATTCTTGGTCTCAGATTTATTTATGGCCAAGTAACGCATTTTATGTTCAATTAAAAAAAAAAAAAACTTTTCCCTCTCATTCTATTTAATAAAGGAGCACTATAGGAGCATAGAGACGCCTGTGTTGTCACCCCACATGATTGATGATCTCTTATCAATTACAAAATAAGTTTTTGTGTGTTGTGTGCTTTACACATTTTCAGTATTTTAAGAAGTGCAGTATAAGGGGTGCTTTCAATTTGAAGCTGTGAATAGAAACATGGGTTAAAAACTCAGTATGTCTTATTTTGCAGCCTACCACCCAGATCTCTGTTAGCTAAGGCTTTGTAGCAGCTGTAATATGAAGGCACCAAAGGTATGGCGACATGTTTCGGCACCATACAAATTTACTTTTGTAAACATTTGTTGAAATTTAGATTATACAACTGAGGGGTTGTGTGTTTGGTTCCAGACTGTGCTAAAAGCTCGTTTCTGGTTGTTGCTGACAGCCAGAGGCTGTTTAAGAATAGAGAGGGTTAGCCAGCACACAGGCCAGTAACCCGCCCAGGTCTCAGCCATGGACACCGCTCACAAATGTCTTCCATCAGAACAGGCACAATATTTCTTTTGTTGCCAAATCCTGGGTTCCAGAGTAGCGCGCTGCTCACCAAAAAAGCGCATCACTGCCTTGTCAAAGGTCGTAAGTGCTATATAAATATATTTGCAATTTACAAAATAAAAAGAAGGTGCCTTGGGGGGCAGAATGAAGGGAATCTGAATGTGGGAGTGCCCTGTTGGTATATTTTCTACGCCAACACTGGTGTCTTCCGTTCCGGAAGCCCCCAAGGGCTCCGCTGGAGCAAAGCTTGGGTGGCAGCCTCAGAAATGTAACTCCGTCCCAGAAAACATAATGGTAAGGAACCCACAGGTGATAACACAGTCTGAGATTGTAAAAACATGAGCTATAAAAAGTCTAGCATTGTGAAAACTGTAATGCAGTTGCCGAGGGGCTGGCTTTACACAAATATGTTCAGTATGGCACGCTAGCTGCGGAAATCCTTTGCCAGTGTACACGCATGCTGAGAAAACTTTGGGCCTTAATGCACACATACTGCAGAAACCCTGGACTATAATATCCTGGTATAGGTGAATGCTCCAAAGGGTCCGTCAGTCAATACTTTGCTCCGAAGACCATCATGTGAGGGTCGTGAAGTCTTTGATGACACACAAGTGCGGGCAGGCTTCCCTAAGTCAATAACTACTACTGTTATCGACATTTTAACTGCTATTCAACGTTTGACCCTATCCTGCTCTTGGAGAATGCTTTGAAGCAACCTGTAGGTTGCACAGGTGCTTTCGAGTGTGCTGTGGAAATCGCAGACCCAATCGCAAGTGTCCTGCGGAATCCTTTTGGCGTAATGCAAGTGTCCTGCGGAAACTGCCATCCGTAATACAAGTTTGCAGATGAAACTTGATTCATCCAACCATTCACCCATCAGTGTGTGCACTCGTTTACCCAATCCCCTCAACAATCTATCCTTCCATCCAACCATGGGCTCACAATGGTACTCAGCCCGTGTGTGCGTGAGAGAAGTGGCGAGATTAAAATTGCAATAAGTCTCGCCTTTCATTAAGTTAAAGCCATTTGCTTTGCTTTACAATACCATTAGTAAAGCAAATGGCTTTAACTTAATCAAAGGCGAGACCTATTGCATTTTCAATGCTTGTTTTGAAAGTGCTTCAACCCCTGGCCAGGGGTAATAAGTGCTATATAAATGCAATTGCAATTACAATTGTATATTTGAAAAATGCTAAATTTAAATTCAATTACAGGACAAGAAGCAAGTATTATGTTTTCCTCTTTATTTTGTGTACATAGCCGGAACTTGGACCAAGGGCATTAGTGCACTTTATATCAGGACCATATTAAATTGCAGAAGGTCAGATTAATTTCTTTCTTTATGCACAGCAAGTTTAGTGATTTGCGTAGAATCACCAAATATTGAGCAGATGCTGATATTCGAACTTGGTTTCTCAGTTTCAAAGTCAGCAGCTCTGGCAGTTAGGTCACATATCCTGCCCTCACTTTATTAAAACTTCAGCCAAAGTTGCAATTAAATGATCAGAACTGTTAGAACTGGCACATTGGCGTGGGTCTCCCCTACATTTTTTGCCTTTGCCTCCTGTGTTTTTGCTGTGTGTTAAACTCTGTTTTTCTGGTCTAGATGCTTTGGGCACTTTGCCACTGCTGTTCAGTGTCAAAGTGCAAGTGCTCCCTTTGTAAATTGTTGTTATGGATTGGTGTTTCCATGATTGGCTGATTTGATTTACTAGTCAGTCCCTAGTACAGTGCACTGTGTGGGCTCGTAAATCAAATGCTGCTAGTGGGCTTGCAGCACTGATTGTGCCACCCAGATATGCAGCCTGTAACTGTAACTCTGGCCTGCCATTGCAGAGCCTGTGTGCAGTCTAGTACTGCCATGTCGACTTGGAAAGTGCACCCACTTTCCAGTCCATAACCTTCCCTTTTCTTACATGTCAGTCACCCTAACGTAGGCCCAAGGTACCCCTGTGGGCATGGTGCAGTGTACATGAGAGATAGGCCATGTCCTGATATGTGTGGCATGCCCTTATAGTGAATTACTGCCAATTTCATTTTTCTCTGTTGCAAGGCTACCTGTTCCCATAGGACAGATTGGGGAGTTTGCCCATAACATCCTTTAAACATAACTGCCCCTGGGAACAAGGTAGGAAAATAAAGTTTAGTATTCCTGAACTCAGATTTTTAAAATGCATCTTTCAGTGAGGGTGATTTTTACATAATGTGTTTGAAAATCCCACTTTTAGAAAGTAGGTATTTTCTTGCTTAGCCATCCAGTGTGCCTCTGCTAGGTTTGTGTATTGCATGTCTGGCTTTTGGATGACGGGTGATGGGGAGGATCAGTGGCTCCAGAGAGCCTGATGAGTCAGGACTGGGCTGAATAGCCCTGGGCTGCATTTAGAGTAGGGGGAGGAGATTTCCTTTCACCTGAATGGGCCTGGTCTGCCAAGGACAATGCTGTCTCCACCTTCTGCCAGGAAGCTGCACCATAGAGGACAGAACCGGTTTGGACTGAGCACAGAGCTTCTCTGCCACCAGAGAACAAAAGATGTTGTGATATAAATATTGGGGCCCAGACCCCAGAACTTTAGATCACTTCTGGGAATCAAGAGGAACCTTTGCCAAGGAGAAGAGCCAGAGAAGTTGAGAAGGAATATTGCCCCTGTGCTGTTTGCTGTCTGGGGTTGGACTGCAGTGGCTACTTGCTGCCAAGGAATAGAGAAAAGGACTTTGTTGTTTGCTGTGTCCTCTGTTAGAAAGAAGATCTCCAAGGGCATAAATTGAGCCTGTCTCTTGCACTGAAGTCTCAGAGACACAAAAACTTCACCACCAGCTCTCCTGAACTTCCTTGCTTGGAGTTCTGATCTGCAAAGAGGTGCCTGTTGTTGTTTTGGACCTCTAGAGACTGTTTTCTGCTGGGAGCTGGAATAGTAACACAACTTCGAGAAGCGAGACGCATCCGCACCTGTTTCCGACACATCGCCAAAGAAATCATCACAGCGCCTGCCACAGGTCGAGAAATTGCCGCACGCTGCATCGAGTGCACCGATCCCCGAAGTCCAACATCACCGCACGGATTTCAACGCAAGGCCTGCTGTGCAGCTGAAAGAGTTCACGCATCGTTCCGGATCGTCGCATCGCATTGAGCTGTCAAGTTTGTCTCATTGTTGGGGACGCAGTAAGAAACCGACGCATCGCCCCCCACGCAGTAAGAAACCAACGCATCACCTCCTCTCTGGTAAGGAACCGACGCATCACCTCCCCTGCGCTGAAGTAAGGAACTGACGCATCACCTGCCCAGGAGCAAGGAACCGACGCATCATCTTCCCTGAGTGTAAGGAACCGACGCATCACCTTTCCTGTGGCCCATTTTGTTTGTTTGCGTGACGCATCTCAGGTACTTTGTGAGACAAGTTTTGCATCTGCAATTTGCTTGAACTGAACTATTTCTACCATCTGAAAGTCATATTTTTATTACTGTATTGTGGATGTTTGTTGTTTGGTCTTGTTTTGGTTTAGATGAAGAGTACCTATTTTCTAAAGTGGCCAGGCCAGGTTTCTTCCAAGGTTGTATACTTGATAAACTCCTTTAGTGGGGCTACCTCGTTTTGGGCTACCCCTTTAATATCTGTTGCTGGTCCCAGTGTAAATAATTATCAGCCTTCATGAATCTGTTTACAAAGATGTTTGGTTTTCAGGTGAAGAAGCCCTCTGTGATAGGCCACAAGGAGGTATGAATGCCCTATTATATGTCAACCGATTTAGTCAATTTGTTGATGGAGCAACTTCGTGAAGAAAACACGTGTAGTGATATCTTGACGACCTAAAACTTTTTAGGAGCTAAGCAAGCTGACCATGATGATTGAGCACCTACTGAGTGACCGGAAGTTTGAAACAAGAAAGACCAAGTATTCTTTCCTGATGTTCTGATCCTATGAGTTTTCCAATCTCTCTTTCCATGGAGTAGTCCATGCACATTTAAACTGCTAAGTGTTCTTATTCTGATGTTGCAAATGAGAGAAGAAGAAAGACTGAACTGTGTATGTATTGTGCTGACCCTAAATACCTGGTACAAATTGTCCAGTTTGACTGGTCAGAAGTGAGGGAAATAGCAGGATGGGAATTGATCACATTTTGCTCTGGGCCAATTATATTCCTCTGCTGGAGCTTTTTGATCGAAGTCCAATTCTAAATCACTGTAAAGCCAAAGCTATCTACTTCTACGTTATTAGATTATGGAGCTGGTGGCTGCCTTTAGTCAAAGGCTGGACTCAGTCTGATCAAAATTTAACAAAAGGTGCAGACTGTTGACAGATCTCCCATTGCTACAGGTCTAGTCATGGAGATGCGCATGCCTATTAATGTATTTCTCGAAAATTATTCTGAGACACTCTCTATTAATGTGATTGGTTCCCCCAACTACACAGTCATTTTTGGATTACCGACATTAGAGCGACCTTCAAGAATTCGACTATGCTATACCGACTATTCCTGATGATCCAGCACTTTCAGGTAGAGTCTACTGTTTGCCACAGTCAGACAATGAAGTTCTCAATCTTCCTGGAAGAGAACCTTCAAAATTATCTTACTGCTCCATCCTTATCTCCTGCGAGAGTGTTCATGGGGCATATTAACAATGGCCAGCGATAATTATCGCTGGCCGTGCTTAGCGATAACTATATTATCGCAGGCTATCTCTGGTATTTATCGCCCTGGTAGCGCGTTATTAACAACGCGTTACTCCAGGGCGATAAAAATTCCAGCGATAGCGAGGTTATCGCCCTTTTGCAGGGAACATCGCTGGTTTTCCAGCGATGTTCCCTGCAAAAGGGCGATAACCTTGCTGATACGACCCTCAGGGTTGTATAAGCATAATCCACCCCCTATGTTAGGGATGGCTAAGTCAGGATTTTAGCAGATGTTAGGTTTTGGCGAAAATCTAATGTGTGCTAAAATCATACGGGCTGCCTTGTAAATATTGCGATGTAAACATCCGCGATATTTGCAAGGTAGTCCATCTTGGGTACACCCAGTAACGCCCACTTTGCATCTCATTGGAGATGCAAAGTTAGGCGTTGGGAATAAGGGTGCTAACATGCGATTATGCATGTTAGCACCCTCTTGTAAATAGGGCGCTCGTTTTATCTCCGCTTTTTTGGCTTTGTAAGCCAAAAAAGCGGAGATGAAGCCCTTGTAAATATGCCCCCATATTCTTTGTTCGTGAGAAACAGAAAGAACTCCATCCTTTAACTGGCTAGAGGGGGCCTAACTAAAATCACCATAAAGCAACAATATCCTTTGCCACTCATTAAAGATATTTTAAAGTCAGCCTGAGGAGCAACCACGTTTACAAATATGACCTTTGCCGATCCTACCATCTCTTGTGAATAAAGGAAGGAGATGATTGAAAGGGAAGACAGCATTTTAAACCTCATTTGGACATTATGAATGCCAGGTGATCTTGTTTGGACCATGCAACATCCCTCAGTCTTCTAGTGATTCATGAATCATATCTTCTTAAATGTTTTGAAGCATTATGTAGTGGTGTATTTGAGGATATATTGATTTTTTACAAAGATCTGGCTATATTCTGTGCACTCAAGGCCTTGTCATGTGCCCCAGTGGAGTGTCTGCTATTTTGGATTGGCCGTCTCCTACGTCTGCTAAACTGCTTCAATGTTTTTTGCGTCTAGCAAATTTCTACAGACTCTTCATCTCAAACATTGTAAGCCAAGCATGTAATATCATTCAAACTCTAGAGAAAGTCTATACAACAGATTTATTTGGCTTTAAGAGTCAGAAGAAGCCTTAGAAGACCTTAAAAACGCTTTCACTCAAGCCCCCATCTTACAATAGCCAGACCTTTCTAGACAATTTATTGTCCAGTTTTCTGCTTCATTGAAAGCAGTGAGAGCAGCACTACTAGAAGGTCAAGACGATGATGGCTTGCAGCATCATAGCTATCTGTCTTCTGTTTTGTCAGCTAGCAAACAAAACTATTACTTTCAAGGAAAAGGAGTGGTTAGCCAATACACATGCTTGAATGGACTGGAGATACTTATTCATGGGATCAAGAGACCTTTCAAATTAAGAACTGACCATAGCAACCTGCAGTTTTTACAGGCCGTGCAGTGTTGAAATAGTCTACCCACTGGGCCCATTTCTTTTTCTAATATGATTTATATATGACCATGACCAAAATATCCTGGCCAATGCCCTTTCTAGAAAACACTCTCCAAAAGTGAAACCCGAGATATGTGCTTCACTAATACTAAATAAAGTGTTGGTAGCGGTCCTCTCTTTCCTCTAAAGTTATTGGCATACAGAAAATCTTGGGTAAAGAAGAGTTGGAAAAGATCTGTGTAAGACATCGTTAGTACACCATCAGAATTTATATTTTCATCTACAATCCTTGCTCATGTCCATAAAAGTCTTCCAAGACATTTTAGCAATGTATCATGATTCAGCAATTTCTGGTCATCAGAGAATTAAGTACTGTGTTTGCCTGACCAGTATGTGCTCATGGGAGGACAATTCATGACAAGCCATTTGGATAGCTATAACCCCTGGTGGTCGCTCCACAGCATTGGTATATCACATCTACAAACTTTATCACCAACCTAATTACATCCAAAAGTTAATGTGTGATATTGGTTACCATTTATGTTTTTTCTAAGATGGCTCACTTCTTACTTTTCCAAAGTAAGCGATTTATGCAGGATATTTTTTGTCTGCTAAGCATTGAAAATATTATCATCTCAGATAGAGGATCCCAATACATGTCTAATTTTTGGAGAAGTCAGTGTTAGGCACTTGGAATTCAACAATCATTATATTCTGGGTTTCACCCACAGGCTAGCAGACAGACTGAAAGGGGGAACCAGTGTCTTGAGCAATATCATTGATGCTACAACAATGCCACACAGAATAACAGGCCTGAATTTCTACCATTGGCCAAATTTGACTACAATACTGCCACGCACTCAGGTACCAAAACATCACCTTTTTCTGTCTTACTGGTTTCCATCCTCAGTCTTTTCTTTCTTTTCAATGGATAAACCTCTTACCCCCAGCAGCCTCTAAACATTTAAGGCAATTTTAATAATCGAGAAAACTGATTTTGAAGAATCTAACACAAGCAAAACTGACATTCAATCAATCAATCAGAGATTTGTAGAGCGCGCTAATTCCCGAAGGGGTATCTAGGCACTTGAGTGAGGTGGAGCTACTCGAACTGCCAGGTCTTGAGTGCCTTATGGTGCCTGCCACACGGTGCAGAGATGTTTAGTGGGGCACCATAAGTGCCCCCAGGCCCAAATGCAAAGGGCCAGGGGGCCCTGCTGGGAGCCCCCAATGTCGCTTTCCGACAGCCTTTCCATGTCGGAAAGGCCGACATGGAATGGCAGTCGGAAACCAACATCATAATCCCGACAGTGGAACCACTGTCATTAAGGAATTATGTAGACTTTCCGATGGACCGATGGTCTCCTTGAGACTGTTTGAATTCCCGTGCAGGTTTAAATTCTGACCGCTGTCATGATAATACGGCGGTCAGACTTTAAACCTACCATGTCGGAAGGAAAACCTCCAACCGCTGGTCGGAGGCTTTCTCCCTGACATCGTAATCAGGCTCTAAATATTTAAAACAGTGCAACAATAGGCAAGTTTTCCTTTCAAACTGAGATTTTGCTGAGTAAATTGGGCAAAGTATTATTGGCTTGTAGACACATATGAAACGACTGGGAAAGCTTCAATTTTAATGTAATACCATACCTCTCTAAGCATGCCCTGAAGCAACGCAGTGACCCACCAGATTAGGCAGTTTAAAGACCACTGGTCTAAGGGATGCCACTTCCAGCAAAGACACAAGCTTCTGTACTGATATGGCACATTCCAGATTTTGAGAAGTAATTAGTTTGGATGTATGTTGACGTGATTGCTCATGACATATAATGGCAGCTTGTGGGCACTACAAAAGCACTTATTACATAAAATGACTGCTTCTGAGAGCTAGGAAGCACAAGGAAGGTGAGGATTACAGCAGGGCTTTAAGTGGGATGAAAAAACTGGGGAGTCACTCAAAGGGGCGTGGTCAGTGTAATTAAAGGCGTGGCTTAAAACACGTAAGCTTAAAATCTGTGTTTAGCACAGTGGCCGCCCGACTTGTATTTTGCTGTTCCTGTCATTGCGTCCAGATATATGATACAACAAGTCACATCATACCTACAAGCCAGGACTATTGGCTTTGTCAATGGTTGCTAGTTGCATAAGATAAATAAGCAGCAACTAAGGCTTGTATATAATGTTGAAAAAAACTTGCACTTAAAGCCCTTGTGACACCACGACAATGTTGCTGATGCTCCGGAGTTTCAAAAAGAGAAGGGAAATCCAGAGAGAAAATGACTCTAAAGGATTTCCCTTCCTCTACAACGCTCACCACGCGCACATCGCACATCGATGTGCCTGCTGTCACTGGAGTCCGGGAAAAAAAAAACGGACCGCCTGTGCCAGGGCACAAAACAGAGCCCGATAGAGACCCGTTGCGAGGCCCTCTTAAAAAAAACTGCCGGTGCTCAGACCCGGTGAGACCCGGTCCACTTAAAGCCCTGGATTACAGTGAAGCTAGAGAATGCCAGGGGTGTCCACAGGATAGTCCGGGAGCCTAGGATTTAAGGTTTGGCTGCTACACTGGCCCCCAGTTCAAGGGCTGTGCCTGGTGCAGTGGTAGGTTTTAGGGGGTTAAATGGGAAGAGCCTTGAAAATGTAGGATACACTCCCAAATGGTCTTTACGTCAAGTAGAGATTGAGGTGGACAAGAATGTTGTGGGTTACTTAGTAGTAAAATATGAACTGTTGAGGGGCAGGGAGAATGAGAAGAATAGGGGAAGTGCAAAGAAATGCTATCTTTGTTTAATTGAGACACGATTTGGATAATTCTTAATGTTTGAAAAATTAGAGTGATAACAATGGAATTCACAGGAGAGTAAACGGCAGCTATGCGCATTGAGGGGGCGGAGGTCAAGAGACTAGAAAGGAAGAGGGAGAATTGTAGACCCCAGAGAGTACTTCAACATTCATCCATACTGTCTGCAGTTACAGGGCTGGCCGTCTAGTGAAACCAACATTCTTCAGTGAAATCCGCAGCAGCTAAACACATCTATACCTTACCCCTCGCCAGCCACCACGTCCACAATGACCCTTGCACAGCAGCTCCCACTGAACTGAGAGCACCACATTATATCACACACTTATTTTTCTTCATAAGTAAATGTAAAGAAAGGATCACTGGTCCTACTGCACGATTGTCTCCATATGAAATTTTTGTGATGATGGTATAAGTTTTGCATCAGAAATCACAAAGACCATAATTTAGTGGAAAGTACGACATGCACCAAAATATTAAAAACTCACTCTGCTCATCAGAGAGCGCGGCGATAGAGCCCCGATGAGACGCTTACTACGCCCCAACCATTGTGGCGAGTCCTCTGTGTCTAAAACATTCCACATGGAATTACCTAAATGTTTTTTTTACATTGCACACATCTTGGGAAAAACACTTCATCTTTATGACATTAAAATGGGTATTGGGTATATGATGCAGCATAATATAAACAATTCCACACAAAAAAACTGATTCAGGGGAATAGCGTGGTGTGTTCATTGGTTTAAGTTTTTATTTGATCCTCAGGATGTTTCGGGCCTTTGTGCAACGCACGTGCACATATAATAGGGACTGTTTTTTTAACTTCAGTTACTCGATTCGGAACACGCAAGTTGTTTTCCACATGTTTGTCCTCATCTTGAATTGTGGTCGTTTCACGTGTAAAGTGTGCCCCTCCAATCTGAGGTCCTGACTCCCTTTCGAAGCAGTTAATCTAGCTGTCTGTCTTTCACCCCGGAAGGCAGGACAAATACAGCCAAGACAGATAGCGGCAATGCGAGCAAAACAGTTGTTCCAAGCGCTTTCAAGGAAATGAACACAATTGGAGGGTGCAGATTTTTGTCCTGCCGAGTTTTACCACCCCCTCCCATCCATAAAGGGGGCTGGCAATAAAGGAGAGGGCTATGGAAAACGTGGCCCAGGGTTTGGGGGCAGGCGCTGCACGTAGGGCTTGCGGGGGTCACGGGTGAATGGTTTGCGCATTGAGAATAGTTTTTTAGCAAGACAGTAAATAAAGGTCCTTCATACTGCAGAACAGCAAGTTGGAATTACTGCTGAAAATGTCAGTTTTCTGTGCAATGCCACCTATAATGACACAATCTAAAGTATAATAAAACGCTTGCTTATGAGCAGATTGATTGGGTGTCTGCCTGTAACACTAAAGACGACGTGGCTGAGAGCCAAGGGACTAATGATGTACATGGTGCTTTTCAAGTGAGAGGATGTGGCAGCACATATAGAGCTGTCGACTTTGGGAATGGGGAAACGGGTTCGAGCCCCGCCCTCGGCTCTCCCCGTGGCAAAAAAAAAATGCCCATTGAAACAAATGCAATTAAACAATGGTGAAACCAAACAAAATTACAAATGCCCTACAAATGTAGATCGTACTATGGCAGTGGTTGAACTCCCTTCCAGTGAATGTGTATGGGGTGAACGCTTAGAGGAACAAAAGCTCAAGCAAGCACCCAGGAGAGAGTGAAAAGAAGAAGTAGTGGCCAAAACTAAAACATATGGCCAATAGTGAAAGGATGTAGCGGGGCAGTCTCCAGGGCGGAACAAAACAGCCAAAAGGCGAGACAAATTTATTCTATTCACCAACGAAAATAAAAGAATTTCCAAAGGCAGATGAAAGAACCAATTGTACGCGCTGGGTATGTTCAAAGCCCATAGACTGAATACCACATGTCTCGAAGGCGGCAAGACCTAAAAAGGATGAAATTTAGTACATTCATTCTGCTTGACTACACTGAGGGGCCGGTTCCGATTTCCGGAAGGGCTCTGAACAAGGGTCGGAGCCCTTCTGACCTAATTGGAACGTGTCGGCCGGATTCCTTTCTGACCGAGCCATTCCGATGGACTCTGTCGGAAACGAATCCTACTCGGATTTCCGGATGGCTGAGAGCCCGTCCGCCGTCTGGAAATCCCTCAGTACTCCCTCGGCCGCCTCTTTACGACCGAGGGAGTACGATGGCAGTTTTTCACTGCCATTCCGTGCCGGTCTTTCCGGCACGAAAAGGCAGTCGGAAACTGTCTGTGTGGGCCCCCAGTAGGGCCCCCATGGGTGCGAGGCTGCCGAATGGTGGCCTGGGGGCACCTATGGTGACCCTCTGTGGATCCCTGCACCCGGTGGCAGGCACCTTGGGATGCCGGCCACAGGGTGCAGGGATGAACTGCACCCCTGCTTGTCACAATGCAAGCATGCATTCCGCTCGGAATGCATGCTCCCATTGTGAAGTATACGAGTGCGACCGAACCTTGTTCGGTCACATCGTACTTCCAGGGCCGTAACTGACGACAGCAGGTCGGTCGATTACTGCTCCTGACAATGTCGGACGGACCTGAGTCCGTCCGACATCGGAATCGGCCCCATAATGTTGTGACATCATCACGCTAACGCAAAGCCATTTTTAAAAGGCTTATTTAAATTTCTAATAATCTACACCTGTGACAGTATAAAAATGCACAGCCATTTTGGAAAGGCTTAACCCCTTCCCCGCTCATGACGGAACCGCTCCGTCATGAGCCACGGTTGCCGTGTGCTCATGACGGAGCAGTTCCGTCATGCCACGACCGTTGGCGGCCGCTCCGCCCACGCGGCGCTGTTTCCCCGCCTGTGCGGGGGGACAACGCAACTGGGCGGAGTCATGACGGAACCGCTCCGTCATGAGCACAGCTCAACCGTGGCTCATGACGGAGTGGCTCCGTCATGAGCACAGCGCCACCGCGCTGCCCCCCCGCACCCCCCAGCGCTGCGGCGGAATTCCCGCCGCAGCGAAGGGGTTAATCACTTATCAACTGTCTGCTCGAGTGACATTGTTTATTGTTTTCATTATCTACTGTCATTTTGGACAACATTTTTCTAATTCAAATAAATTATTTGTGTATCAGGTACATCTTTTTCCTCTATTGTGGATAGTGAATATCTTCTCACAGCATGCTAAATTGTTTTAATGCTATTTATTCTTTTTTGGTGATCACCAATCCTCACTTGCAACAACATGCAACTACCATGTGAACCACTCATCAGAAGGAACATTCTGTGTTTCAGGGCATTTAATGCATACCTTGGGGCCATTGATGGATTAAAATTGAGACCTGAAATGAAATAATGGGGTTTACCACTTTCTCTTGATATGGAAGGCCAAGATATGTTTAAACATCTGACAGAATTTGTTCAAGAGAATAAAGGGGAAGCATTAGATGAATATGAGATGGCAAGGAAAAGGTCCAAAAGACACTTCAGCAAACCACCTACTTTTGTTGTTAGGAGGCACAAAATATTTTCAAGAGAACAGCATACATTCCAGTAAATTGACATGTAGATGGCATCTTTACAAGTGTTTGCAGCAAAATATCAATTTGGCAACTTCACAGATCAACTCATTAGGAATCAGTTGGTAAACAGATGGTTTGACATAACTAATAGCATTCAAGAGTTTAAAGAATGTTTGAAAGAACGTAACAATAATTCTGATTAAATGGTTTCTTTTATCAAGGAGAACAAACCTGGAACTTCTTCTCAACCTGGAACATTCGCCCAGCAGAAGAAGAAAATGCCATCAAACATTTCATGTTTGAGACATGGGGCGAAATTCCATGCTACTTCTTCTAAAAAACTGTCCCGCCTAAGGAAAATAATGTATTACATATGGTATACTAGGGCACTTTGCAAGAGTGTGCAAAGCTACAAAAGAGAAAACAAAGTTTAATTCTGAAAATGATGAGGACCAGGAGTGCCCTTCAAAAATGTAGGTACATTGATTCTATGGGGGCGATTCCGATCCGGTTCGGACAGCTCTCCGAGAGCTGTTCATAGCCTTACCTTGCGACCGACTCGTACCCGGAGCCAATCCGTCCTGGTGATGAAGTACAATGAGCATAACTGACAAAAATCTGACCGACACGTAGGCTGTGATTCAAACTTCATTCTCCGTCCGAGCCGTACCTCCGAACGCCGAACCGAGTCGCCCAGAAGCAGTATCCATAACAGTTTCCGTCCGGACAAGTACGATGCGCAAATCATACGCGCCGGACAGGTCGCCACGTACGGCACGTCACAGCATCCGGAAAAGAAGCATATCAGGTACGATTCGTGCCAGAATGCAATCCACGGCAACGAGACGGACCAGCTTGCAACGGGTACGAGACGGAGCAACAAGCAGCGTGTACGAGACGAACACATCATGAATCCCATCGCGCAAGTCATACCAGTACTGTACATCTATGACCGGATCTGGAACCGACGCGAACCGCGCAGACGGTAAGTCAAACACCCACCACACAAACAAACGACACGTACCCGCAAAATGTCACACACACACAGGGGATCCATATCCTGGCCACTAGCAACAGGCCACCATAGGAGTTGCATGGCCAGCACCACTCATAGGGCTTATGTTGCCCATCACTACTGCCACCCCCACTCGTAGGGGTTATGTTGCCCATCACTACTGCCACCCCAACTCATTGGGCTTATGTTGCCCATCACTACTGCCACCCCCACCCATAGGGCTTATGTTTCCCAGCACTCCTGCCACCCCCACCCATAAGCACTCCTGCCACCCCCACCCATAGGGTATATGTTTCCCATCACTACTGCCACCCCCACTCATAGGGCTTCTGTTGCCATCACTACTGCCACTCCCACTCATAGGGGTTATGTTGCCCATCACTACTGCCACCCCCACTCATAGGGCTTATGTTGCCCAGCACTACTGCCACCCCCACTCATAGGGCTTATGTTGCCCATCACTACTTCCACTCCCACCCATAGTGGACCTGTTGCCCATCACTACTGCCACCCCCACCCATAGGGGACCTGTTGCCCATCACTACTGCCACCCCCACCCATAGTGCTTATGTTGCCCAGCACTCCTGCCACCCCCACCCATAGGGGACCTGTTGCCCAGCACTCCTGCCACCCCCACCCATAGGGGACCTGTTGCCCAGCACTCCTGCCACCCCACCAATAGGGCTTATGTTGCCCATCACTACTGCCACCCCCACCCATAGGGGACCTGTTGCCCATCACCCCTGCCGCCGCCACCCATAGGATGGGTGATGCGCCACACAACCATCATACACCAACATTAGGTGTGTCCGTAAAATACATCTATAGCACTGTGCCAATGTACAAATAACACCCCCTCACTGTGTAGACCAAAAGTTAAGTGTGTGGTTCCAAACTGCAGCAAATGTTGAGCATTGTGGTGATGGGGTCTAAAACCCCCCTCATCACAGTGACCAAAAGGTAAGTGTCATCATGGTCAAAGCTGCAAATGCCAAACAGCATGCATGATTCCTGGTCCCAACACATGAAACACTTTTGGGGCAAAGTAGTGGTTGTGTCCCATACCCACAGAGATGTGGTGAGGCTAACAGTGCTGTGAAAACCTAACATATTCTCAGCCATGTGCAGACAAGCACCACCCATGGGGGCTGACAATGCATACATTGTACAATGACACAAAAGCAGAAGTGACCATCACAAAGCATACACACATCTCGAAAATAGACACACAAATCAAAGCAACCTGTGTAGACTGTAGGTGTCAGGTCACAAACTCCCATTCCATGCCAGCAATGGGACCTAACAACCAGGATGAATGTGCAGAATGATGTGATATGACTCACAGGGACAGCAGTGTAAATCGCAAAAAACACATCCAGACAATGGCCCACAACAGCAATACCAATGCACTGGTGCAGATGCACAAACACAAACAGGCAACCTCACACTGCACATCTGACACAACATGTGTGTGTGTGTGTCTCAGTATCCCCAGGCAACTACACAACACATTAGGGGGGCTGAGCCACAGTGAGACCGATGTGGACAAAGTGCCATACAAAAGTAAACCATCAATGGACCCCCCTCCCCCCCTTAGTGGGCAATCAGGCATTGTGAGATGAGAGGGAGCACAACAGACACATGTGACACAAGCTGGAATGAACAGCAACTAACACAGCAAGAGACTGACACACAACAGCACTACCCCCAGGGACCAGACATTGGGGTGACACAAGCATGCATGACACGTCCACTGTGCTGACAAAGGTAGATGTCGTAGAAACTGTAAAACCCAAACATGTGTCCTGTGCCACAAACGTACATCACACCTACACAAACACAAATCACTCAGCATGGCCCGTCATCCATGGACAAACCGGAGCTAGGGGCCCATCCATGCAAACATTTACATCAGTCCACCCTCAACACCACACACCCTGAACTGCACCAATATGCATCTGTGAAGCCCACATGGACAGGTGATATTGCACATGTACCCATGACAAACAAAGTAATGTTAGGAGGAACTAAGGTGCACAGACTCATCACACAAGGACAGTTTACAACCCTGGTGAATGACAGACATACTGCACAGTATGCGGTACATGGCCATGACGTCAAAGCTCACGTAACCTTCCGAATACCTGCCACAGTCCCAGGACAATGCAGAAGCCAAGGCGAACCACAAGGCACACATGCTGACACCTGCAAACATTGCAGCCTTGAACCGGACAAGTGGGAGCAGGCACACACACATACACATGTCTCAATCACTGAAAGGTACCACTTAGGAACAACTACATGATATTGCGAACAAAGAAGTGCCTTGTGGACCCCTGACTGTGTCCCATCTGCGTCTGACCACATCATCACCACTCAGAACTGACAAATCCCAATGATGAAACACCAATTAACAGTAGTGTGTCATGCACCCCCACATCTGGTAGCCCATGGCAAAGTTGCGGGATGAACACAGTACAACTCAGCAAGCATCAACAATAGGAACATACCAAGGGAACACTGCCTGTGTAGAAAAAGGGATGTGGACACACACACATGCTCACACAACACACACCATGGGCCCAGGCAATGTCACGGAACAACACACTTACTTGAGGGGACTCAACTCCTGTGGAAGCTCAGCTGTGCCAAACATAGTCCCAGCAGGTCTCAGTTATGTCAGCAGAACACATGGTCAGTCAGCCATCAGTTACCACACAATGAAGGCTCTGGTCACAACAGCCTGGGTATGGGAGTCTCCCTTAAGTCATCTGCACATACGCAATACATATGTCCAGCAAGTTGCACAGAGGACCCAGTTGCTCCTACACCAATGATGCCCACACTTACATGCCCAGTGGAGATGCACCCACAGTCAGGGAAATAGACAAATTGGACAATGGGAAGCACATCATATGTGCATCTGTGAAAGCCACAGATGTGACCATGCAAATGAAATGTTTACAGAGATGTCCACAAATTGTTAATCATGACACACCCATTTAGCTGCAAAGGATGATATGGATAACGACCAGAATAGGATACATATCTCATGAACCACATGGAGTACCTCATATCAACACCTCAGTATTCAACATTGGATATCCAGCATTACAACTGCAAGGTCATGCTAAACATCAGCAACAGAATGTACAGCTAAATCAAATTCACAAGGATAAAGAAAAGTGCTTTATTCTGCAATTTTAAAATGCAAAGTCCTTTCAAAACAAAGGCCAATGGCCAGTCCATATCCAAATGACAAAAAGTTAACTTGAGTGACAACTGTCACATGTTGCTTGGCTGCACTGGTAAGGACAGGGGACATCCCCTCGGAGGGGCATATATGGGGGCAGGCCAGGCACCGCAGGGACAGGATCAGAGCGCAGCAGAAGGAGGCAGTGAAGGGGTGGTGGATGCAGGAGAGTCACTGGCAAATGCAGTGGAGCTGACTGAAGTAGTGGGTGCAGTCACAACTGTGGGGCACAAGTCAGATGGGGTGGGTGCCGGCACAACTGCAGTGGGAAGGTCAGATGGAGTGGACTGGGTCCTCACTGCAGTGCCCAAGTCAGACGGGTTGGCCGTGGACTCCACTGCAGTGCCTAACTCAATGGGAGCGGAATGGGGTTCAGGTGAGGTCGGCAGGACAGAGGGGGGGGACACGGTCCCCACATCAGTGGCACAAACTGTCGGACCGGGGGTGGAAGAGCAAGTGGTAGGAGGGGAGGGCCTCAGCATTTTGGGGATGGTGTATCTGTGGGAGGGGGAACCTGGGGCAGGGTGTGGCGGGGGAACCTGTGGAGTGGTGGCCTGGGGGGTGGAGGACGGAGACTTCATTGTGGAGCTACGGAGCGGGGGTGGGGTCTTGCTCTTCCGGCTCCGGGGGGACTTGCGGGTGGGGGCCTCAGTCTGACTGCGCCTGGGGGAGGGTGTCCGGGTGTAAGGGGCACTCCCCTCTGTGTGTGGGGACTTCCTCTTCCCCTTGTAAGATGGATCTGCTGGGTCGGTGGGGAAGAGGCCAAGGTCACAGAGGAAGAGCTTCTGGGGAGATGGGGTTGAAATGCCCTCCATGAACGACACCAGTTGTGTCAACAGACTGGTGTGTGCATGGAGGACACTCAGCATTGATGTCTGCCCTACATGGATCTGTCGAAGCAAGTCCACAGACTTCTCACTCAGGGCAAGAGGGGACACAGGGGCAGGGGGTGCGGTGCCTGGCACAAAGGAGACATGCTCCCGAACATGGGAGCTTCCACGGACCTCTGGGATGGGAGCTGATGGGAGGGTGGTGATGGTGGTGGTGGGGCGGTGGCGGGGACAGCCTCACTAGCTGGGGTTTGGTGGCTGCTGACACCCGCCTCCACATGGGAGTCATCCTCCGAGCTGCTGTGGCCCTTAGCTGGGGTTGATGTTGCTGAGGACTCCTCGGTGTGGCTCCACTCGCCCCCGGGCCACTGGATCCCTCCGGCTCCTCGCCTTCTGTCCCAGTCAGGCTCTGTGGCTCCTCCTGGTCCGTGGAGCTGTTCCCTCCTGTGGGCGTGGATGTATCTGGATAGAATTAGGAAACAAAGAACAACATCAGTCACCTGCACTGACTGCACACACCACAGTGAGTACATCACATCACAGGGCAAGCCCTGGCATCATCAGCTGAACACTGCTCAAAGTGCTCACACTGTTTAGAATAAGCCAATTGTCAGTCTCACCATCAACCATGGCACTCATATCCCTCCTGGACTTGCACCCATATGTCTGTTGCATGTTGGATGCTAATACCCCAATGTGCCGACATGCACCACCTACACATTTGTTGGACATGCAAGTGAACATGTAGGAGTATGTCACTATACACACATCACATCTCTTGCCACTGACTCAGTACAGCTGTCAGGATGAAGGGATGGGCCGAGTCTCATTTCACATGCTTGTGATGCATGCCAGCAAGACACACTATGATGTTCTCATGTCCTGATAGTCAATGCCACAATGTGGTGCATGGAGCACATTTGAACACAATGCAGGATCACTTGTAGCAAGTTAAATGCATGGCACTGGCATGCCTGGAAAGTCACTCAACACTGTCTCCTGTCACAGGGGCAGGGCATCCAGACAACAACAGTATGCTTTGTGTCACAATCATAGCTCATGGGTAAAGCAAACTCTGCAGCTGACAAGTGCACTTGCCCATCCCCTGCAAACAACATATTCCGGATCCAGAAGACCCCACATCATACAAAACAGACATATGAGTCTCGGCGAACACAACTCTCTGTACATTAGCACATCATAGTCTGCTATGCATGTAACACAGCTGCCTGAAGTGCACAGTTGCATACACCATTGTGCCTACGGTGTTCCTCAAGGCTCCATTTTGAGCCCTTTATTGTTTAACGTTTATGTTAAACCGCTGGCAAATATTGCCGAAGAAGCAGGACTGTCTATCTTCTCCTATGCTGATGATACTCAAATAATCTTTTCTTTGTCGGCAAATAGGTTTTCGAAGTCATCTTCTCTTCAGACGGGTCTTAGGAAGATTGCTGGATGGATGGAAGCCAACTCACTGAAACTTAATGGGGACAAAACAGAGGTCCTTATTTTGGGAAAGAATAGAGACATCTGTGGCCCTCAGCACTGGCCGCCTGAAATGGGAATTTTCCCTATACCCATCACTCAAGTTCGCAATCCGGGTATGATTATCGACAATCAACTTTCAATGAAGCAGCAAGCAGTAAAAGTGGCTTCTATCTGCTTCACAATCCTGGAAGATCCTTTGGATGTTGCCTAGTTCTACTCAAAAAACGGTAATCCAAGCACTTATTACATCTAGACTGGACTATGGCAACATCCTATATTTGGGAGCCAATAAGGATGTGAGACGCAGACTGCAAGTGGTGCAGAACGCGGCGGCTAGGTTGCTTTGCCAGATCCCGCGTATGACTTCTTTTTCTAGCTCTCTTCATGAGCTTCAATGGCTCAGGGTTGAGTGCCGTGTAAAGTTCAAGAAGACCCTGAGCTATATGTTTAAAGTGAAGTCTGGCAGTGCCCCTCAATATTTAAGGGCTATCGTTCATTCTTATCTCCCTCCACGTTCTCTTCGTTCCTCTACTCAGGCTAAGTTTTTAGTGCCAAGGATCAAACGGTCTCGTCTGGGTGGTCGGTACTTTGCTAATCTGGGCCCCCTTCTCTGGAATTCCCTTCCCCTATTTCTTAGGAATGAAACTGTTTTCAGCAATTTTTGCAGACATGTAAAGGCGTGGTTATTCAACCAATACATTGTGGATAGCTTGGCTACTTGTATTGTTTTTCCTGTATGTTGGCGCTGGGAAACCTTTTTGGTAGCTATGCGCCTTATAAGATTAATAAATAAATAAATAGTAAATAATAAATAAATACACCATTGTGCACTGTCAAGTGATCACACACCTATATGTCACACAGGTATTGTCTCTCATAGTCACATCTCAGATGTCCTGCTGACCCTCAAACTCATGAACACCCCAGTTGTAGGGAAAAGGAAGCCACACCACAATGACACAGAGGCAGACACCTGAAGGCACATGTCACTAAGCACAGCCTGTAAATTGATACACAGGAGTGGGATTACAGAGTGTTTCTAAATGCAGTTGAGTAGGCATGACTGCCCAGGTCTACGTGAAACAGTGTTTAGCCCTGGACAGTAGTCTGGTGGCTAAGCAAGTGTGACACACTTGATATATATACTCCTGAGCCACACACATTTGAGTCCCCTGCTGCATGTGTTTGTTTGAAATACCCCAGCCACATGTGGCGAGTCAGACCAGCAATTGTAACACATATCAAGGGCACACACAGATCACATGTCAGATCTCAGGCATTGTGTAAACAATTGACCCACCCATGAAACACACAACAGAGTCCCAGCAACAGATGCTGTCTGGAACCTGAAGCATAGCTGGCTGCAGGGACACAGATGATGAGGGTGAATCACACAATTGAGGGACATGAGTATTGGACTACAAGACCTACGTAATGTGGAAGTGTGACCAGGCCAAAAGACTGCAATTAGCATGTCAGACATAGTACACAGATTAGGCATGGACTTACCCCCTCCTTGCTGCTGTCTGGCCTTCAGCTGCCCATCCAGGTCCGGGAAGACCACCGCCAGGATCCTGAGAATGTGGGGGGTCAGGGTCCGGTGTCCGCCCCTCCTGCGAGGAGGCGACAGCTTCAGCTGGACCCTTGCGATCCTCCGGGTCCAGCCCCGAAGGTCCTGCCACCTCTTCTGGCAGTTGCGGATCCGGCGCTTGTAGACCCCCACCGATCGAACTGCCCGGGCTATGGTCAGCCATATCTCCTGCTTCTGGTGGGCATCAACCTGTGAGGATGACAAAGTTAAAAGTCCATTAACACACATGGCCCATATTTGTGCTGCACACAGTTGGATATACATGTCGTCATCACAAAGGAAAATGAGTTACACAGGTAGTGCACCCATGGGAAAGGACAAATGCCATGCATGTCTGACATGTTAACAATGCCTGGGAAGTTTAAGCTTGCACAAATGCACTTTAGCTGCAGAACACCTGTTCATTACATGTACCTACACACTTTGGGGGATGAAAGTACTCAGTGAGTTTGCTTGCCACTGGTGTACACACTGCTAGTAATGCTAGTCAGACAACATGCACAATTAGGAAGGCAGTGGACTGTACACTCACCTGCTCCCCTGGTTTCCCACACAGCTTGCTGTACTGTGGAAGGAGCCTGTGCAGCAGGGCCTCGTTATACTCCTCAGTGACGGCTGGGGCCCTCTCCAGAGTACGTGCCATAGCAGTAGCCAGAGGATGCAGAGACAGCAGCAGTTGTAGCAGGGATGTGGTCCAGTAGCATGTAGTGCAGGCAAGTGAGCTCCCTGGTGGCCAGCTAGCCTTATATCTGTGCTGCAGAGGCAGAATCTGTGCCATGTGTCCCAAGTGATAGGTCCAACACGGTTGCATTCTATGAATCTGGCCAATCCATGGAAATGTACGACTCGTACACGTCTTCCGCATCAATCAACTCTTCACCTTCATAAAAACCTAGGAATTGCAACATTGTTGTAGGCATCCAACTGAATTTCCAGCGCATGATTAGTACAAGTTTTGAATCTGCATCCGTCTCCATGACAGTCCAGAGCCAATGGGTGCACACGGCTCGGTCAACTGACTGTACAACGCGTAGTTTGAAAATACACACGCACCCGTCTCCATACGATTCAATAGCCAAGGCGTACGCCGGTCTCGGACCATGCCTGCCCGACGCGTATGTATGATAGTCACCCACATTGGACCTCATTGCAGTCAATTGCTAAGCGTACGCACGGCTCGGTTCTGAACTGTGCAATGCGTATGCATAGTCACCCGCATCGGACCTCATTTCAGTCAATGGCTAAGCGTACGCATGGCTCGGTCCTGAACTGTGCAATGCGTATGCATAGTCACCCGCGTCTGACCTCATTGCAGTCAATAGCTAAGCGTACGCACGGCTCAGTCCTGAACTGTGCAATGCGTACGCATAGTCACCCACGTCGGACCTCATTGGTGTGACTATTTGACGGCTTCAACACACAATTACTTGCCAGGGACTCAGGTGCACACCTACCACACTACATCATTGGCCACACAGTATCCCATTGCTTGTAAGGCTGCATTCCCTGTGTGTTTGGGGGGGCACATTTGGTTTGTTGTGTGGCACTTTTGTGCAGCCACTCCCAGGCTGTGCACGTGTTCATGGGGACAGAATCCTTTGTGTGTTGTGCACATTACCACTGTGATGTGCAACTGTACAGTTATGGGCATGAGTCATGTCCATAGTTGCAGGTTGGATATGTTTAGGACATGTCACATACACCCTGAGTCCTGGGGGTGATGGTATGTACGTCACAGTGAGACCTATAGCCACAATTCTGATGTACACCCACAGTCTGTGTGCATGTTGTGTCTCAGATGTGACTGATCAAATGTGCCTAATGGGAGACAGTCTCCACATCCATGTGGTTTGTGCATCAACTTTGATGTTGTGTGTGTGTCTACGAGACGTACATGTAGGGCCTGCAGAGACAACAGTGGCCACTCCCTGTGGGACTCACGATTGCCTTGTGGCGTGTACATGATACGCCATGTCATGCCAGTTTCCATGTGGCAATACAGGGACCCTGGGTATCTGCATGGCAAAGATCTGTGATGCCTGGGAGAGATCAGGCCTCACTTGTCACTGTGGTGTGTGTTTGTAACGTCACAGCAGTACATAGGTAGGGCGACACAGCCCAATAATTGGCCATTGCACTACATGGGACTTATGTGGACATGTGGACTTGAGATGTGAGGTGATGGCATGTAGGTGACATATGTGTCCATGCCCAACAGCACACACCTCAGTACATTGTGTTTTGTCATCATGTATCATGTGATATTTTGCTTGGTCATAGCCACATGGGTGGATGAATCGAAAATCTTCCTTTGTGCATCTCTGTTCTGCAGGGCACCAGCTGTCCATAGACCGTTCCCAGACCTTTAAATCAAGCAGGAACGCGACTCCATCCGACGGTAGCGCTTCACCAGGCCACTGATTGAGGAGTTGGCGGAGCAGATGGCGCCACATCTGCTACCTGGCCGGACATACCCTACAGCACTGACCCCAGAGGTGAAGGTGATGGCAGCCCTGCACTTTGCTACTGGTACCTTCCAGTACACTGTGGTTACTGCTGGTGGTATGTCGCAAACTATGTTTAGTCGTGTGCTACGCGATGTCTTGGAGGGGATGTTGCATTTCTTTGACCTGTACATCAAGATTCCTAGCCCAGGTCAACTCACTGAAATAAAGGATGCCTTTTATACACTGGGGAGGATGCCAAACGTCATCGGATCTATTGATGGTACACATGTGGCCCTGATACCACCACAGGCACATGAGCAGGCATACCGGAACAGGAAACATTTCCACTCCATCAATGCTCTGGTGGTATGTCTTGCAGACATGTCTATCACACATGTGTGTGCACGTTTCCCCGGTTCTGCGCACGATGCCTACATCATGAGGAGTAGTCGCATTGCAACGCTGATGTCACAGATGACAGACCAGCGTGCCTGGCTTGTCGGTGTGTACCATTGTGTGTGTTTGGCAATGTTGTATTCCACCCTCCTTCAAAACTCTGCTAATTGTTCAATTGTTTGTGTGTAGGTGACTCCGGATACCCCAACATGCCGTGGTTGCTGACACCCCTCAGGAACCCTGTGACACAAGCCGAGATGCACTACATTGAGGCACATGGTCGGAGCAGGAGGGTGATTGAGCGGACATTTGGTCTCCTGAAAAGCCGCTTCCGCTGCCTGGACAAGACCGGAGGGGCCCTCCCATATGATCCTGCAAAGGTGTGCAAAATTTGCCTTGTATGCTGCATACTACACAACATGGCAGTGCGGAAGAAGTTGCCTCTCATCCAGGATGACGATGACCTACCTCCGCCACCTGTGGAGGATCCAGGCCTGGGCCATGATGCCAGTGATGATGATGATGAGGGTGACGTCCGCACACAGCTCATCAACAACTTCTTCACCTGAATGTGAGTTTACAGGGTTGTTATGTCAATGTATTGAGTTAGCCAGAAATGTGTTGTGGCTGCTCTGTTGCTGTTTGAGTGTGTCTGTGTGCCACTTGACTGGATGCGTGCAGTGATGTGTCCTTTCAGGTGGTCTGTACTCCACAATAGTATAGAACTGCTAACTTGTTTCTGTGTAGGTTTCTTGTGACATGTTTTGTGCATGTGTATTGCATTTCTCTCCTGTTCTGCTGTGCTTTTGACTGTGTCTTGTGCCTGTCCTTCCCAGGGTACTTTGCCTGTTGTTTGGTCAACACTGAACCCCAACACCCAGAATCCAACACCAGTGTGGAATCAAGTGATGTGCCACACATCCCTGGACTTCAATTCTCTGACACTTTATGACCGTGTGTCCACTGTAACGTACAATTACCTTGCAACTATTGTGGAATAAACATGTTGCTGATGTGTAGTAAACCTGTGCTGCGCTTTGTTAGGTGCGTTGTCTGTCTTCCCACATCTGACTTACATTTGCTTACCTCACCTGTGGACTTGTTACCACTGACTGTGGATAGGTGTTGTGTCTGTGCATACCAATGTATTTCAGGTCAACATCATTGTGTGGAATGAGTTACATGGACATGGTGAGTATGTGTTGTGGTGCCATAGTGGTGTGTCTCCCTCACATGTGTCACATCACCATGACTCACATAACGGTGGTCACATTGTTGTAGTATTTGGCATGCACTGTGTTGTTTAGCAGATCAACATCTCCATGACACATCACAAGTTGGAATCACAACAGAGGCAAGTATGGTGTTCTGGTGAGTTTATTTACAAACATGTGTGAGGATAGTGCACAGGATGGTGGGTGCTGTACAATTGGGTTTTGAATCCAAAGTTCACAGTAGAGTTGGGAGTGTTGGTAGGTGAAATGTCCAGAGTAAAGTCCACAGTCATCTGCTACATTGGACCAACATAACCCTCCATGTCATGTAGGCGAGTTGTGTCAGATACGACAAGGTGAACGGGTTGCGCACAAAGAACATTGTCCAGAACAGGTTTAGAGGCCCTGGGGGATGTGCAGGGACATCTGCGTCTCACTTATCCTTCTTCGGACGACCCCTCTTCTTCTTGGGGGGGGGGGGGATCCTCAGGTGCAGGCGCCTGCGGTGCAGGGGACTCTCCGCCAGAGTCATCATCCTCCCTCCCTGTGGCACTGGCAGATGGTGTGGCAACAGATGTTGTGGCCACACAGGGAGGTGTGGACATGTTGGTGCTTATCTGGCGGAGGCATTGGAGTATGCACCGCAGTATGTGCATCCCACTTTGCCTCCATTCAGGCATGGTGGGCAGCCTGCTCCTGTTGAATGTCCTTGAGGATCCCCACTACCTGGCCAAATCCTCTGGTGCTATCCCGGTACGCATCTATGATGCGTGCCAGTTGGGGGTCATCATGCAGTCGAGACCCCTCTGCAAGCCGAGCCCTCTGCCTCCCACCCATCCCAGCACCCCTATCCACACGGGCAGGACCTGTGGCGGCATGCACAGGTGACACTGAGACCCCTTGGGTGTTGTTGCTGGTGGTGTTGTCTGCAGGTTCCTGGGGGTTCTGTGTCCCTGTGCTGTCGGTGTTCTGTGGCCTTGGTCTGTCCGTGTTGGCGGGGGTGTCCTGTCTGTTTCCAGATGCTGGAGGAGTGGGTACAGGGGGTGCAGATGTTGGTACTACTGGTGCTGCATGATGACTCACACCGGAGGTGCCAGGTTGCTCGTCGTCATCCGAAGAGGACAGAGACGGATCCTCACCAGAGAGCTGAGTGTCCACCAGAGTCTGGGACAGGGACTCCTCTTCATTTGGTGCTGTGTCCCCAGCACCACCTGTGTTTGGAAGAGACACACAATGTAAGTTAGGTTTCTACAGGCATCAATGGTTCACATACATGACATTTTCTACTGTATATCCGGATGCCTGCCTGTACACTGCTTTGTCCAGGGTTGTCACGGACAGAGATTGATATTGTTGTTGCACATTGCCCAGCCAAAATTAAACATTTCAATGTGCATGTCGAAGTGTGTGCATGCCCAGCTCATGTATAGATTTGTCTGTACATGACCATTACTACTCTCGGGCCATCACGTTGCTGACACAGGTGTGTCATCCCTGTACACATGTGAGCTTTAAAAAGGACATACGTGCTATTCCACTAAGGATATGTTGTAAGGTTGGGGCATGTGTGATAGCAGATTTTGCTAGTCTTTGTGTGCCACATTGGTGTATTGGTACGACATGGTCACAGTCCGGTATGCCTGTGATCTCTTTGGAGGAAGTGTTTTTACAGTGTTCCTAGTTCCCATCTCATTTCATACAAGTGATGATGTCACCATCATTAATGAGTATGGTGCTGAGTTTTGTACGTGCATATGTGATTTGACTTGTCAATGTTCTCCATGGTGACATGGATTGGGCAAGGTAGCACTCTGGCTTTTCAATGCTCATGACAGTGAGGGCTGGTGGTGTGTGTGTTGCAGTTTGGCTGCTGTGAGTAGCATGTCTCCTGCAATGCAGTCCAGGCTAGACCTTGTGTCTACAGTGTCTATGTCAGTGAGTGGTGTGTTGTGTGAAGGATGCATATGTTTCAGCACGATGTAGTAGTGGAATGCAGCTCACAACCGCACAGAGTGTGAATGAGACCATGCTATGGTGTCGGCTATATTGGTGTGTCCATTCCATTCCCTGTCAATGATGTATATGTGAGTTCCTGTGTGTTTTGTGCAATGTACCATATATGGCTCTCCACACTTGTCATCTGCAAGACACACCTCCCCAGCCAGGCCAGGGGGCACCCCTGGACACTGCATCCCCAGACAATGAGTTTTAACATATGGTTGCAATGGCTGTGTGTGCGACTGTGTTTTGTTTGGCCAGTGCATATGTGTGATTGTCAGCCACATCATCTCTCAGGCCCACGTGTCAGACATCTTGCCCGGGCATCATCTTTGTGAGTGACTGGTACCACGTGTGCTATGTGTTTTGGGATAGAAGGTGTGTGTATGGCCAGCATCGGTGTTATTTGTTTACAAGTCAGGGCCTTCTTCTCCCCCAGGCCAGTTAACCCATAATGAAGCGTGCCACCATTGCAGTGGGTGCAGGTTAACTTTCAGGATGTCAGTGAGTGCAGTCCTGGTGTTTGTTGTTGCCCAGTTCCCAGCATGGCCTTGTGCTCCCCACAACATAGCCCAGTGTCAGACATCTTGTCAGTCCATTCCCACTCCCTGTGAGGTGAGCATGTTTGCTGGGCCATGTGGGTGGCTGGGGATTGTCTGTGACTGCAACTCTCATCATGCTCTTGGCTACACCCCCCTGCCCAGCATGCCCATACTTCCTTCCTCTTGACTCTGCTTCCCCGTGAGGGGGTGTGACAGCAATGGCAAGATGTCTGACTATGCAGTCCTGCTGTTTGTTGGTGCCCAGTTCCCAGCATGGCCTTGTGCTCCCTACAACAGAGCCCAGTGTCAGACATCCTGTCAGTCTATTCCCACTCCCTGTGAGGCGAGCATGGTTCAGTGTGAGCTTGCTGGGCCATGTGGGTGGGTGGGGATTGTCTGTGACTGCAACTCCCATCAGGCTCTTGGCTACACCCCACTTCCCAGCATGCCCATACTCCCTTCCTCTTGACTCTGCTTCCCTGTGAGGGGATGTGACAGCAATGGCAAGATGGCTGACTGTGAAGTCCTTGTGTTTGTTTGGCTACAAGTCCAAAGGGAGCACCTGTGCTTCACACAGCAGCACCCAGTACGGTGTATCTTTGGCTGATATTTCACTACGGTGTGAGTCAATGCATTCTACCCGGTGAGTTGTGTGGAGTTTGTGTTGAGGGGTGTGTGTGTCTCCACATGTTGGTAAGTATGGTCAGAGCTGTCAGTCCTCCTTCCCACCCGGCCAGACATCCCACCATGAAACGTGCTTCCATTGGAGGGCGTGCAAGTTGTCTTTCAGGATGTCAGTCAGTGGTGTCCTGCTTCTGATTTGCGCACAAGCCCTACCAGGGTGTTGTGCTCCCCACAGCAAAGGCCAGTGTCAGCCATCTTGTCAGTCATTTTCCACTCCCTGTTATGTGGGCATGGTTCAGAGTGGTCTTGATGGGCCAATTTGGAGGGGGAGCATTATCTGTGACTACAAACCCCATCATGCTTTTGGATACACTCACTTCACCTGCATACCCACTATTCCTTCCTGTCAGTCAGCTGCACTGTGAGGTAGTGTGTTTGTGGTGGCAAACTGTCTGACAGTGTTTATTTGGCTTTGTGCCACTGCCTTGCTCTATTTGTTTGTAGGTTGGTACATGTCATGACACAGTTCCAAGTCACTATGAGATGGCAGGTATTGTGTTTGTCTGACTGGCATACACATCTTGGGATGATTATCTATTGGTTACTGTGGCTTTGCTAACGGTGCATGGTTTCACTGTCCCCTTGCCACACAATATTGAGTATATTGTTTGTGTACTCACCAGGCTCTGGTATGTCTGCTAGACCATGGACGCTCTCTGGTGGTAGGATGTCCCGCACCTTCTCCCCCCAGGTCCTGAAGTAGACTGGTTTGGCAGGAGGGCCACCGCCAGTGCACTGACTCAAGGCGTGATCTTTCTCGATGAGTTTCTTGACCCTCCTCCGCACGTCATACCACCTGTTCTGGATATCATCCTTTGTGCGCCTTGTTGATGCTTGTGCGTTCACCTTGTCCACAATCCTTGCCCACATCTTGGTTTTCTGTGACATGGGGGTCCTTTGGACCAATGTACCAAACAAATGTGGCTCTACTCTGATGATCTCGTCTACCAGCACTTCTAACTCATCATCTGTGAACTTTGGATTCTTCTTTGGGGGCATAGTGATGGGTGGTGGTGGTGAGTGATGTGTGTGTGAGGGTGCAAGTGAGGGTGGGTTAGTGTTGGTTTTGCTAGCTGTATGTGTGTGTGCTTTTGGTGAGGTGCTAATGGTGTGAGAGTTGTGTGATGGGTGAGTTGTGAGTGTGTCTGTGGTTGGTGTGTGATGGTGTTTGCTGCAGGCTGTTGTCTCCTATTTGCATAGGATCATGGTAGTGATTGATGTCCTTTATATAGGTGGAGTTGTGGGTGTATCTTTGTTCCAGGTTTTTTTTTAATGTTTATTGGCTTTGTCATTGCTTGTTTGGACCTTTTTTTGTCTTTTTTTCTTTGGGTTTTCCAGGCATGAAGGAGACGTTCTTCTGAGCGAGATGGATGCTGATGTTGGCTCGTGCGGGCTTCTCTGCCTCGTTCACGCTGACTTTCCTCTGTGTTTCATACGCGTCGGCCGCGGAGTTCTCTATTGCTTGGGCTCCCTGTTTTCTGTGCGTGTCGGTCATGCGGCTTGGGCTCCGTGCGAGTCGGTCTGGGTTCATTCCGGGTATGTGTCGGTCGGTGCAACTCGCGTCGGTTTTCCGGCCGAATCACTGTTTTCCCTATGGCTCGGTCGTACGGCTTGTATTCCATACGTGTCGGTTGTAATTCACACGCGTTGCATCGTACTGCACGGGTCGTACGGTGCCGGTCCGTGTCAGTCGATATCCGTTCCGGGTCCGTGACGGTCGGTACGATTAGCGTCCGGAATCGGAATCGGCCCCAGAGAGTACTAAGGTACTTGTGAAAACATCCGTGAGCCCCCCTTTTTATTGGAAGGGTTGCAGCCCTTGGTGCCACTAGTTTGTCGCCAGGAGTAGACCCAGATGATGAAGCATGTCATCTTGGTGAGTGATGGGAATCCGTCCTCCTGATAGGATTGTCCAGGTCTGTATACTGGGCTTTCTGAATAGGGTCGCATTTTTTAGGCCTAGTGTTACTCTAAGATTGATCAGACCCGTGGATATTTTGGTTGTATTATGTAATTTGTTTGGGGAATATATCCACGCACGGTATTTAAAAGTTCCGTAGGACCCCCTCTTCCGCGTGTACCATTTACAAGGGACAGACAAGGGTGGCTGAAGTTGTGCCAATTGTGGTACAGTTTTAGGGAAGAGCACTGGGAATTTGGTTGGCAGGGACCCAGTGCACTTTCAATTTGAAATCACATCATACACCAGGCAAAAAGTAAGGACTAACCATGTCAAAAGAAGCACTTTCCTACAGTGACCAGGTACCAGATCAAGGCCCCCACTTGGATCCAGGGACTGCGGGCACTGAGGGATCAAATACCAGAACAAAACAGCCCAAGATAGGAGTCACGTCCCGCGGCCTATAACAAGATTGGACACAGTGGAGTAAGAGCACAAAGTCCTTCTACACACACCTCTTCCCCAATACAAGCGATGTCTGAGGGACAATTTTCTGCTGCTGTATGATCACCAGCAGCCTCCCTCCTGTGACCTGGTGAGTGTCCTTGGTGAAGGCAGCAGCAGACCCCCATGCTGTGTGGCAGGAGCTGAAGGGCATCCTGTGATTCCCAGAACATGCCTTATGGGACACTGCTGATTTATGTGATGTGAAAGATTGCCCTGGACTCTAATATAGAGGTGTGTGTATGGCCTCCTGTGAGTATCATCCAACAGTGCCATTGAGGCCTGAGGGTTGTTGTGCCAAGCAGAGAGGGTGCTGAATGGAGCCTAGGAGGAATCCCAACTGTACACTGTGTCCACCTCCTTTCCACCCACCGGACAACAAAGGACAGTGTTGATGCCCAGCGCAAAACACTACCTCAATAACCTTACGACTACGCTGGTGATGGGGCCTTGAGTGGGATTAATAGGCCGCTCATGCTGGGCTACCTTTAGCCCTCTTTGAGGACTGGTGACTGCAAGCGGGCCCATGTTGCTGTCCCCCCCTCGCTCTCCCTCAATAGACTCTGCATGCATGGCTTTCCCCAGTCTCTTGCACAATGGGGCACACAAAGCCACCTAAGCCTGGCTAAGCTTCATCCTTCTCCACGGACACTGCTAACCAAGCAACGGAATCTGCTAAGCTGGACGCCACCCTCTAGGCGATTGAATCTTCGAGTGTTTCCCTGGAAGCCAAAATTGATTTAGTTGTGGTGGACCTGACCCTTTTGCGTGCTGGCCACCAAAAAATGTGACTGTGTATCACCCAATGCGAGAAGACCCTGGCTGAATTAGCACCTCAGAGAACCGACCTCCAAGCCCAGTTGATGGACCTTGGGATGCATGAAGGATTATTGAGCATCGAGCGGAGGATGCAGAGGTCTGCTCTCACTGCATCAATATCAGAGCAGTGGATCTGAAGGAGGGCACTGAGGGTCAGCAAGTGGAAGATTTTCTGGAGACCTGACACCACGATCTGTTCCGAGTGATGAGCTGACATCGTGTGTAAGAGAACAGGCCTTTTTGCAGGTGTCTCCCATCTTTTGCCCCCATTTTGACTACTAGATGCTGGTTTCTGACTCTGACAGTGCACTGAAGTCTGCTAACTTTTCCCAGTGCCAGTGCTTTCTCCCTAAATCTGATACATGTGAATTGGCAACCCCAATTGGCAAGGACTTAAAGCTTCTTATAAGTCCCTAGTATATGGTAACGGTGGTACCCAGGCCATGGGTGTTAAATGGGTCATCAGGGTCTGAAGCAGTGTTTGTGCCATCCTGGGTAACCAAATTATTCTGATCACAACGGTTCTGTCATTACATGCTGCAGGAGTAGTGCAAGCTGCCCGAACTTGTCTTAGCCCTCACCATGTGTGGCAAGGTCAATGCACTATTTCTAATATATGCCATTCTTAGGAAGGCCTCTTGAGCCCAAGAAGCAGGGTGCATTATATTAAACATGTGGGCATATAAATGCAAGCTTAGATATCCCTATAGTGGCCATTTCCATTAAAGCCTACTATAAGTGGTCAGTTGTCCATAGGATAACATGGGCTAGCACCCGGGCAAATTTGAGGCCGCCAGCCCCATTATTGTATCGCCAAAACATTACGTTTTTGGTATCAAACAACATGCATCCTCATCACTGACATGATTTTCGTGCTGAGAGCGATGTAGCATGCACCCAGGTGGTTACCTTAGAGGTTGGCCATCTGGTTGTTCTAGCCTTTCCTGTGATCTGGCTGGCAGTCTGCAGCTGCTGTCACCAAGACAGAAATCTGACCCCCTGCCAGGAGATGTGAACTCTCCCAGGAGTCAGAAACAATGGCCTGAACTGGAAGGAGGTCACACCTCCCTCCCTGACAAGATGGCTAGTGAAGTGGCATATCACGGTGGTGAACTTCAAAGCTTACACCACCTGTTATATGCAACCAGGCTGCCTCCTAATGGAGGAAACAGCCCACTCACTACCACCAGGCACTGTTGCACCTGGGCAGGTGGGAAAATTATGTAAATTATGTAGTCAAGATGTGTAAATCCCCAGAAGGGTAGCCACACTTCTAGGGTGGGAAAAATGCTCTGTACAGCTTAGGAAGGTTTCTGCCATTTTTAGAAATGGTAGAATAGAGGGGTTTGGGTAGAAAAGGTGACACTCATCCCGGGATGTGGTTACCTCAAAAGCAGATTAGCCTCTGAGGCTAGTAGTCCATTGACTACTTACACCCACACCCCTAACACCCCTAAATCTAAAATTTAAGGGCATCCCTGACACCAGAACCTCACTTCTGATCTGATTTGCAACAAAGGACACAGAAGAGGCGTGATACCCTTCAACTGTAGCAACCTTTATGGAACTGCACAACTGCAACTCATCCCAAACCACAGACCTGTTCCTCCAGACAGAGGGACTCCTTTGAGAGCCAAAGGCATCTCCAGACTCCCCTGGACTAGTGGCACTATCTCCTGCACAGTGCAGGTAAATACAAAGTACCAGAACCATAGAATCACTGACTCTCAGGCCCTCCGAGGGATTGTCCACAAGTAGATGGTCCCGTACATTGTGAGAAACATAGTACTGACCTCTAGCAAGTTTCAGGCAGCTACCATTTTCCTCCAGCTCTCTGTACATCGAAACAACTTCTGCTGACCTTACCACTGCCAAGGCTTGTTGGTGTCCAATCCAGCAACCATCACTTTTACTCAACTCTGCATCTTGAGGGAACACCGCAACACCTTCATCCAACACCGGTAATGGCCTCGTTGTTTACTTTTTGCACCCATTTCCTCACCAGCACTGTGTACGCGGTAAAACCAAGTCCCCTGTGGCTCCTGCTTCAGAACCATGGACAGCCAGGACAACTCTGTACTCAGGCTTCTCCGGCCAGATAAAATTAAACTGACTATTGTGTCTTGGTCTTGGGATCTCCATCACCTTTACCGTCCTTGGGTTCCATGCAACTCGACCTGCAAGTGACCGATTGTCACTAGTGCTTTTTTCTGTTGACTGTAATGTTAAAGTTTTGCAGTACTGATTTGCAGTGATTTGTTATTGCTTCTAAAATCGATATCACCGGTTGTACTTATCTGATTTACATCGTTTTGGTGTCTAAATTTATATAAAGATCTGCTTTATTCTTATATTGGTGTCAGATTTGTTTTGAGTTATGTCAATTACTCTACATCCATGTTGATACTCTGAAATGTTTAAGATCTCTGGGCTTTGTCAGCAGACCCCATACCTTAGTTCCTTATGGACCATTCTATTACATGCTCTTTGAAGATCGCTAGTTTGTAAGTGTGCTGCGCCTATTCTTGACATCTTAACGCCACTTTTCGCGCAAATTGCGTGTTTTTAAATTTACCTGTTCTAATATTTAATTTAACTTCTGTTGTTTGCCCTGTTTTTATAAAAGCCCCTTACTTGCACAATAAATCGTGAACTCACCGCATTTGGCGGGCCCTTGTCCTGGCAGTTTTGCTTTTGGCGGCCATCTTGGGTGGGTGGGACGCCGGACGGCGCCACTGTTGCTTGATGGTCTAGACGTCATAAGGACGCTAGACCTCTACTTAAGGGGGACAAATTAGGCACTCAGCCACTTATGGACCACTCTATTACATGCTCTTTGAAGATCGCTAGTTTGTAAGCGTGCTGCGCCTATTCTTGACATCTTAACGCCGCTTTTCGCGCTAATTGCGTGTTTTTAAATTTACCTGTTCTAATATTTAATTTAACTTCTGTTGTTTGCCCTGTTTTTATAAAAGCCCCTTACTTGCACAATAAATCGTGAACTCACCGCATTTGGCGGGCCCTTGTCCTGGCAGTTTTGCTTTTGGTGGCCATCTTGGGTGGGTGGGACGCCGGACGGCGCCACTGTTGCTTGATGGTCTAGACGTCATAAGGACGCTAGACCTCTACATAAGGGGGCCTTACTTTCGCGCAGCGGATACGCGCTGCGGATCGCCGAACTTTCGCCGGAGTTACGCCAGAGTTCAGCCCGTCTGTGCCCGTCCGTGCCAGACCGGGCCTAGGGGCTATGCCTCCCTCTACGAACTCCTGCGGAAGAGTCAATTATTCAGGTGAGGTCTTAAAATCCCTTTGTTCCACCCGCCATACAAACTGCACCGTATGTTCTCTCCCGATCCATAAATTTGATTGTGCCGTTTGCGGCTATTCACTTGGTAAAAGGTCCAAGGGCAAAGTAACATATCAGTCCTACACTCGGGGTAGAAGGCGAAGACGGCACCCACGTCTTATTAGCCCTACACTCCATTTCTGGAGTATTAATTGCCGATCCCTCCCGAAACACAAGCATCATATCTACGACTTTATTGTCGAAGAGCAGCCTGATGCGTTGTTTCTTACCGAAACTTGGCTTCAGGATTGTTCAGGTCCTGATGTCGCCGTTGCTGTTCCTAACAACTATGTTACGGTAAGACTGGATAGAAAGTCCGGACAGGGGGGAGGGATTGCCATTATTTTTAAGGCAAAATATACATGCAAGCTTGAAGCCCTTTCCATGTCTGGAAGTGAGACTGCATCTTTTAAATTAGTTATTAATCCTCAATTCACCTTATCGGGCCTTTTGATTTATCGCCCTCCTGGGAATGCCTCTTCTTGGATATCTTCATTAGTTGACATCATAGCTCCCCTACTTCTTAGGGCAGCCAATTTCACCATTCTTGGTGACCTTAATTTACATCTTAAAGATCCTCAGTGTACAAATAGCAAACGCTTTTTGTCTGACCTGGAGGCTTTCAACCTGCCTCTGCTTAATATTGGCCCCACCCACTCTGCTGGACACCTATTGGATCCTATTCTTTCCAATCTCTCCTTTGACTGCTCTCAGAGTGCTCGTCCTCTGGTGTGGTCAGATCACTTTGCTGTTCATTTTTCCTTATTGTCTACTAAAAACCAGGAAAATAGAATCCTCGATAAGGGCGTACCAACTTATCGTTGGGGGAAACTTGATATTAATAAGTTTAACCACCACCTCTCTAATACTTGTCCCGAGGAATGTGAGGCTTCAGCTGCGGAGATGAACACTGTTGTCTCCCATTGGCTTACAAACGCTGTTACTACCCTTCTCCCGCTCTCCTTAAAACATTCCAGATCACATCGCTCCCCGGCGCCTTGGTTTTCCATTGACTTGAAAGCCCTGCGTACTAAATGCAAGGCCTTAGAACGAAAATGGAGGCACTCTTACTCAGTCTCGCAGAAGACTGTTTATAAAGAGGCTTTAAAAGAATACCATCTAAAATGTAAAACCGCGAGAGCTGCTTACACTGTGGACACTGTTACACAAGCTCAGAATTGTCCTCGTACTCTTTTTTCTGTCGTTAAAAAACTGACAGGAGCGGACACCATTCCAACACCTCCAGCTTTAGATGAGGCCCAGTGTAACTCTATTGCGAAATTTTTCATCGCGAAGGTCGAACGTATATACGATACCATGAGCCCTTCCTTGAATGCAGAGGAATTATGTTCTGGACAGACTGGAGGTACCGAACTGCTTTTTTCTATGGTGAAGACGACACATTGGCATTGCCACCTGTTTAAGCAGTATAAGATCCGGTTCACCTCGTGATCCTGTACCTGTTAAATTTCTCAAACTGCTGGATCTTGAACCTCGGCGGGTTCTTATGAGACTTTTAAATGCCTCATTACTTGAATCCCAGGTGTTACAGGACTGGAAGCACGCTATGGTTGTTCCCCTCCTAAAAAAAGCTGGAGCCGATGTGTCCAATCTTGCCAATTTCAGACCGATATCCTTGCTACCTGTACTTTCCAAAGTGCTGGAAAGGCATGTCAACACTCAATTATACCACCTAGTGGAATCTTCGGGATTTTTGCATCCATCCCAGTCTGGCTTCCGTGCCCATTATTCCACTGAGACCGCCCTTCTCGGGGTAACAGAGAGTTTAAGACACGGTATCGACCGCGGGGAAACATCTGCGCTTATCCTTTTGGATTTAAGCGCGGCGTTCGATACCGTGTCCCATTCCATTCTTTTGAACTCTCTTCGATCCCTAGGATTGGACGGTCCGGCCTTGGCTTGGATTGCCTCCTTTTTAAGTGAGCGCACTTTCCAAGTCTTCTCCACGAAAGCCACTTCTTCCACTTGTACATCGGCATATGGCGTTCCTCAGGGGTCCATACTCAGCCCTCTGTTGTTCAACATCTACGTGAGACCCCTGGCTTCTATTGCAGAAGACGCCGGGCTGACTATTTTTTCATATGCCGATGACACTCAAATTGTCTTTTCCCTTTCTAGCAGTGAAAGCAATGATATATCGGTTTTGAAAATTGGGCTGCCACGTATAGCCGAGTGGATGCAAAGGCATCTCCTCAAGCTAAACGGTGGCAAAACCGAAATCCTCATTTTCGGGAAGCAGAAAGATCTATGGGGCCCGCAACATTGGCCTAGCGAGATGGGACCTCTTCCTCAGCCATCTTCAGTGGTCCGCAACCTCGGTTTTCTCATCGACGACAAACTCTCCATGAGACAGCAGGCCACACAGGTGGCCGCCATCTGTTTTACTACTCTGCAATGGCTCCAGAAAATTCTATGGATGCTGCCTCTAGCTACCAGGAGAACCGTTGTCCAGGCATTAGTAACCTCTCGCCTGGACTACGGAAATGTCCTCTACCTTGGTGCTGATGCGGCCACTGTAAACAAACTTCAGGTTATTCAGAATTCAGCTGCCCGTCTTCTTTGTAATATCCCTAGAAGACAATCGGCCACTCAGGCTTTACGTGATCTACATTGGCTTAGGATCTCCAGTCGTATCAACTTTAAAGCCATATGCTATCTCTTTAAAATTAAGCAGGGTTCGGCTCCGAAATACTTGCAAAATCTGGTCCAACCTTACAAGCCAAATCGCACACTTAGATCCTCTGCTAATTGCGATTTTGTTATTCCCGATTTAAGCTTGTAAGAATGGGAGGACGGGCCTTTTCTCATCTAGCACCTAAATACTGGAATGCGTTACCCTCCACTTTGAAAATGGAGACTAATTTTTTCACCTTTAGAAAAAAATTGAAAACTTTACTCTTCCAGTGATTTGCATGCCGATCTAGTTGTTTCACGGTGCTGTTTTGAGAGGTCTGTTTTCTTCTTGAGTCCATCCCTTCGCGCCGGGAAACCCATTGTGGGTAGCTGTCGCGCGTTATAAGTTCAAATAAATAAATAAAATAAATATATCTACATCATAGGAACCGCATTGCTATTCTCCCTGGAAAGCTCCCTCTCCAAGTGTGTGTTACCTAAACATGCCTCCCCATAATATCAAAGTATGAGTTTCCAGCAGCAGCTGCATTAGCATGTCTTGTCTAGGTGCCAGGGACTGACCAGAACAGAATAACAAGGGGCATTGTTTATCGACCTTGCTCACAGTGTTCAGACTAAACTCCAGGAACAGGCAGAGAACGAACAAAGCAGACAGTTCTCACGTGAAAGGCATAAACAGAGTCTTGCAAAAATAAAGCCATGTGGTAACGTGCACAAAAACAGCTTCATGGCTGCTGGGATCATGCTAACTTAGCAATGTCGACAATGTCCCTATCGCCCATGTGACAGCATTCTTGTGCTACTCGAGCATTGTTTTCTTGAACTGGCTATATTATACCCTAGCCGCTTCAGGGCCAGTCAAATGCTGGAGATCTGTTAAAAAGGTCACAAGACTATATCTTGATGAAATACATCTATTTAAATTGCCAAGAGGGATATATAATTGTGGAAAGCCATTCTTAACCACCAGCCAGAAAGTTGGTTACCTTCTTTTAACCTCCATTGAAGAATCTTCCAGAACCTTCTTTAACCATTCAAAAAGGTCTAGAGCATTCCTCTAGTTTTCAGTCCAAGATGGAAGAACTTCCGGTTTGCGATTTATATAAACAGCTTCTGAACTGCTTCTCCTTGCAACACACTCAGTTAAAGTCCCATGTTAAACAGTTTTCTTGCTTTGTTCCACAGTTGCAGTGCTCCATTGGGAATCGTGTTCTCTGGTTCGCTGTTGTCTTTAGTCCATCCTGAACTATATTCCTGCCATGATCAAATAGTGACGGCCTTCTTTCATCCAAGCTCCAGCTGCCTTATATAGGGCGTTTGCCCTGCGGCTTTTCTACTGAGCACAAGTTTGGATTTTCATTTTGTTGCCGCTGTCTATTGCAATGTCAATTCTTCTTCTTCAATTGCCTCACCTTCTGGGAACTTCTTATGGACTACTGCACACCCTACTCATGATGGGAAATGCAGTGTTTATCAATATCAGCTGTTTTCTATATTTCCCAGGTATGAGTACCAGGAACACAGAAAAGATATAAATCACCCTGGAACACTTGTTCTTGTTGGTATTTGGAATGACATCTGGATCTCATTTAAATGGTTGTGAATAGGTTCAATTTCTTATCAGAAGTGTCTCAGGAAGGGTTGGCTTACAGAACAATTAACTCCTTTCATTCTGGCATTTCTGCCGGTCATCAACAGTGCCCTTTCTCCAGTTGGTATCCCATCCTTTAGCAAGGACGCTTGTGAGAGGCATTTATCAGCTCTTCCACTCCTTTGAAATTCCTGCTTGTGGAAAATCAAAATAGGGTAAGGTTTGGTAAAATTGGCCCTCCATCTCAAATGTATCCTGTAAGCAACCTTTGGCTAAGCTGGCCATGCTGTTGTGTCTTATTTGTTGCAGGGTATCACATGTGAAGGCTTTCTATTTGCAGGGAGCATGGTTCACTTCAAGATGTTGTTACTAATGTCGTTAGAAGAAGCAAATCTTCCTCCAAAATTATGTGCTATCCTTCTTTACCTGACTAACCAAAACTTTGTGTAGTCCGCTGCTTAAAATAATATGAAGAAAAGCTTCACGTGGGAAGGTGAAATGTCAAGTGATTCCTGATCTCACGTGTGAAACCATTCACTTCAGTTTCAACTGCCACTTTAGCAAGCTCGGTGAGGTGGGCCATGCTGGTAGCTGGGGTACATTTTTAGAGCCTATTAATTGAGTAGAGCTATGGCAACAGATTATGCAAGCAGTTGATTGGGCTTGCAAATCAATGTTAGAAGTTCTTTTTTTAAGCCTTTGAGATATGTAGCAAATTGTCAGGGACTGTCCAGGACTATGTCTGTAACACAGTCGGGGACATGGGCAAGGACTGGCGACTGGGTAGAAAACGTAAGCAGAAAGAGGAGTACAGCCTTGCCCAGGATCACACAGGAAGTCAGAGGAGAAAAAGGATCCAAAGGGGAAGCCGGCACAAGTGAACAAGATGGCTAAGTCTCAGAAAGGATGGGCACCCAAGAGGCAATTTAGCATTCAGAATAGCTATACCCAGGACGAACGTGCAAGACATATATACACACAAAACATTAACAATAAAAGGAATGTGGGGTAAAGCACTCAGGAGCTACACACGGTAAGACTGAAGCTCAGTAAGTTTATCACCCACAAGATACAGATACTGACTGCAAATACCCACATATAGGATATACACGCAAAGGCAGGTTCTGTGGAGCTGATACCTATGGTGATGTTATAAATGTAACTCAAAGACAATAGTCACAGTAGACAAGAAACACCACCTAGGCTGTCAGCTATGCTCATGGAACCTGGCGATCAAACAGGAACACGCAAGGCAGCAACAGCAAAGGGGTCAAACTAAACACAAGTGTGAGAAGCTGTCCACTAGTTAAAGTGGGCACCTTGTACCAGTCCAAACAACCCTTATGGTGATTGAAGAGGTCAAAGATAACCTTAGAAATCTATCCAAGTGGTAGCTGTGGAGAGCAGCCTTCAGGCACAGTCTTGAAGGAATGCTAAGCAGCTTGTTTCACCAGAATGCAACCTTATTGTATTGGTTAAATAAAAGGAGAACCAACACAGTAGTTATAAAAATATGTATTTATATTATAACTCACTCTAAATACTTCACAGTATCTGCTACGTGCAGATAAACACAAAGCACACAATACTGTAGCACAGAAACAAACATAAGTAGGACTAATACACAGTGGGCTCCAGGGGGAGACTAAACCATATACTAAAATAGTGGTATAAGAACCACGACTTGAGTCAAGACAGTGTCTAGAGGATGTAGAATCGCTGGGACCCCAAGAAACCACCCGAGGTTAGTAAGTAGGGACCCCACGGAGAACGGGTGCAGTGTGGCAGCACGACCGCGTGTTCTGTACAATTCTATGGGAGAGTCGCGGTTGCAGTTTTAAAGGACCCTTTTGAGTGGACTTTGAAGAAACCCCATGGAACTTAGGAGGTTGGAGAGCCACACCACCCGTGGATACCATAGTACCAGAGTTACCTATCCCAGGGAAGCCGGGTGTATAGGGTCGAAGTGGTGTCTGTTGGAATCCAAAGGTGGATCCTTGATGAAGAGTACCTGAAAGCACAGGGGACAGAGTCGGGGTCACTCAGGAATGACCTGTGGCTCGGTAGAAGACTGCCCACTGATGTCGGGTGCTTCAGGTGTGGAAGTTTTTTTTTGACTCTGCAGCCACAGGGACTAGGAGATATTGAGGATGACCAGGAGCCGGATATGAGCTGTCCCATAAAGGATGTCGAGTGCTGATGGGTTGGTGTCCGACTTGAGCACCAACAGGCCTTGGCAGCGGCAACCCACAAAGAAGATCAAGAAATGTTACGGCTTTTACCAGCAAGGTCCTGGAGACTCACCAAACACAAGGGAGTCAGTGAAAGTCTGGAGCAACCAGGGGAGCCTAAGAAAAGCAGTGTTGACCCTCAAGAGGACCCACAGGATGGAGGCACAGGAGTCGCGAGGGGACCTTGAGCAGTTTCACAAAGTAGCAGCCCACGGAGCACTCAGTGGGAGGAGGCCAAAGTTCTTTGGTGGAAATGGTGCCAGAGGTCAGGGCTACTTAGAGCCCAGTGCAATTGTTCTGGAAGCGCCAAAACCCATATGCACTTGAAAAAGTACACAGTGCACAGGGGTAAAGGTATTGCAGCCCCCACGAGGGATTCTGACCTCAAACTTGGTAAGAGGGTAGATCGGACCTCGAGGGAATTGGAAACCCACCTCCTGTGTTACTGGAGCCTTTGGAGTCAGTAGGAGCTCAGGAGCAGCAGAACGGTTGCAATGTGGTGCCTGCGGTTGCAGGGGAGTGACTCCAACGGCTCCCAGGACTGGTTTGAACTGAATTATGCACAGGGACACCAAATGTGCCCCTCATGCAGACTTTCGGTCGCTAGAACAATAAACAAGGAGCTAGCAAGGAGGAGTGCTTAACAGGAAAGAAGGGAAACAATGACACACTTGGCATAAAGCAAGTAACAAACATACAAGGAAACTAGAAGCAAGACGGTAGAACAGGGAGGCAGCAAACTAAGGACTGAAACAGAGGTAATGGGAAGAAAAGCAGGCACTGGGACAAGGGAAATACAGGAGAGCGGATTCAATGATGCATTACATAGTACTAGTTCAGGAATCAAAGAAACAAGAACTAGCTAAGGATCAGGAGTCGAGTTAGCACTGAAGACAGTGCTAATTCAGAAACAAGGATAGCTACAGCTCAGGAACAGGAATCAAAGAAACACTGAAGGCAGTGCTAGTTCAAGAAGAAGGATAGCTATGGCTCAATAATCAAGAGAGCACTGCAAGCAGTGCTAATTAGGAACAAGGAACAGCTACAACTCAGGGACAAGGAATAACAAAACCCAGGAATCAAGCAATATCAAAAGCTCAGGAAACAAGGACATCAAAAGCTCAGGAAACAAGGATCAGTCTCACCGGAACACAGCTACAATGGCCAACACTGGACTGAAAGGGGCTGGGGTTTAAAGGAGCTCACAGTAATCACGTGCATCAGGTGTGAGCAGGCTAGCAGCAGCCAACCACAGGTAAGCTGAATTCCTCCACCGCTCCTTGGTCTGCAGGGGTGGAGACGAAGCAGTGAGCAGTGAATTCTAGGTAATGGAGTTTCATGCATGAACAGGCTAGCTTCCACAAAACACGGCATGGATTTGGAATGGATGGCAATTTCCAAGTAGCGTCCAAATGGCTGGAAATCAGAAAATATATGAAGGGGAGGGTCCAGAAGCTTGGAAGGTCCCACAATTCAGCCCCCTGGTGGTGGGCAAGAGAGCACAGGGAGCGAATTGTGACACAAATAAAGTACTAGAAACGTTTTAAACTGCCCTAATAGTTAATCCTGTTATAAAATGTAAAATGTCCCCGTTTTTGTATTTTTAATTCAGTTATGGACAGGTATGCAAGTATTGTCCCATCTTGTACTATGATGTTATGATATATACTTTTTAAAACTTTGTTTGAAGTTTTAAAGCTTAACAGACAAAAGGACTTTGGTATTACACAGAAATATTATTCAATTGTTCACATACACAAGCTTATATCACGTCTTCAGTATCCCCTTTCGGTGTCCTTCCTATTACTCACAGCAGACAGTTAAGTGTGGCCCTGGTCTGATGTATTGTGTCAAAAAGCAATGATTGGTTATCTCCAGCTCTCGTGGGCAGTATGGTACACATACACATGTATATTCCATAACAAAAATCACATCTGAGTCTGCACTCGCAGTGAGTCACCCCGGGCCGATCCAATGCATGCCTCTTTATGTGTCTGCCTTGATGGCCTAAGTATGGGATGTACTAGTACTATGTTATATGGGTAGGTGGAAACCACCTCCGTTTGCAGTGTGTGACACAGAAGGTGCCACATGAAATATTGTTCCATATCAGGGATCCAAAATCCCCCCATGTTGTATGAGAGGATCATGGGAGACGAGCTCCGGTAGAGCTGTTTGCCCCATACCAATCAATCATCAAAGAGCAAGGGGCTTTAAAAAAGACTCTGTCAAGAGCATCAGGATGTTGACAAATAGAGTAGCTTTGGTAGGTTGACCATTTTTATGTAGAGCATTCTCCCAGCTAATAAAAGGGGAGGTTCATGCACTTCACAATCTGTTCCAGTATCCTGGAAATAGTTGGCACATAGTTTTCTCTCTGATCACCAAACTGATGGGCCACCAGCCTCATTAAAGCCCAGGTATACTGATCTATCAATGGAATACTTCCTCCGATGGTCCAACAGAGTAGGGGCCGTTAGAGAAAGGACTTTACACCATCCACCCTGTTGGACCTGGCCCTCTCTGCAGGACCACCCCCACACATTTTGCCTTCACTCCTCCTGTTTTCTTAACCCATTGTTGTTGACATGTAGGACTCTGAACCCTTTACCACTGCAAGCCAGTGCTAAAGTGTTTGTGCTCACTCCTCTAAACATAGTAAAATTGGCTTATACCTAATTGGAACATTTAATTTACTTGTAAGTCCCTAGTAAAGTATTACTACATGTATCTAGGGACTGCAAATCAAATGCTACTAGTGGGCCTACAGCACTTATGGTGCCACCCACGTAAGTAACCTTGTTAAACATGTCTCAGGCCTGCCTTTGCAGCCTGTGAGCAGTTTTATACTGCCATTTTGACCTGCAAATTAAACCTTTTGCCAGGCCTAAATCCCTCGGGTAGGCCCTAAAGAGCCCATATGGCAGGGTGCATTGTATTTAAAAAGTTGGACATGCGCTTTTAATGTTTACATGACCTTGTAGTGAAAAACTCTTAATTTGTTTTTCACTGCTGCAAAGCATACCTTTCCCCGCAGGATAACATTATCACATTTAATAAGTGGTAACTTTTGTTTGGGAACAGGTAGAAATGGCATGTTTGGTCTTTGGTAAGGGTGGATTGAATGGAACAATTGTGAAAAATGGCACTTTTAGAAAGTTGGCATTATCTTGTTGGCGCCTGTAGCCTGAATCCTGGCTCACATTAATAGGTGTAGTTGGCATTTGTGTATTCCTTCTATACAGTGTCACAAAAGGGGACTGGGTGTTTGCAGGATGGGCCATACTGAGCTGTTGGGAGAGGTGGGAGTGTCACCCACCTCACTTATACTTCAAAGGAGCTGCTTCAGCACACAAAGAAAGAACTTCACACTAGCCTTTTGTGACTCTAGACATCCTGTGACCAGGGCAGCGAGGAAGGAAATTACAGAACCAGATGTGGGAGCTGTGGGGTCTAGATGTTTCTCCCACTGTAAAGTTGGCTTCAGATATAAATATTAGACCCTCAGACCAACTCTTTAGTTCATTCTTGGATCTGTGGATATTACAGAAGAAGGACTGCTCTGCTGCCAGAAAACTGATTTACTTCCAGAGGACTGCCCTGCTGCCTGAGACTTGCCCTGCTGTCTGAGAAGGAAAGTGGATCTGCTCCCTTCATCCCATGCATAGTGACTCCAAGGGTCAGCTGACTGACCTCCTGATAAGAGCTGCAGGGACATACCAAGCACAAGTGCCCCCCTGTATCTTCCCAGCTGACCTGTTGCACTGGACCTACCTGGACCTGCAACTTGACCTGTCTGAGCTCTGCTGGCTTCTGTTGGAGGGAATTCCTAATCCCTAGGAGGTGCCTCCCAGGTCCTGGATCCTTGGATGGCATCAGTTGAGCTCCTCCTGTGAAGAAGAGGAGAAATCCTGTCGTTTTTAGGTTCTTTCTGACCGCAAACGGGCTTGTTCCTGCCAAGATCTTACGACCCGCGCTGACCACCAGTGCAAAGCTCAGGTGAACCCAACTCTTCACACTACAGCGACCGCCAGTGACGACATGCAATGGGAGATCTGCACTCCGCGCTACAGCATCAACAGCTTGCTGTGACCGTTAACATGAAGCTCCAGCAACGATCGCCAGCGACGCTTGACAGGATCTTCGTGCTACAGCGACGGCCGTCAGCGACTTCTGGCCTGCTCTTCGCACTACAGCGCCGACCATCCGCAATGCTCTCCCTGCTGATCTTGACCTCCTCCATCTCAAACTGGACTCTTCACGACAGACTTTGAGAAGGTAATTTTTTCAGCAGGACTTACCTGGTCCCTGTATCCAGCCTGTACTCCTTTGTGGACCGCCCGAACTTGTGACTTCCCCCGATTTAGCATGACTAGATAACCGCAAGTGGCGCTCTGTGCTTTTAGTAGCTATACATGCCTAAATCTTTGAAATTGCATATCTCCAGTTCTGCTGATTGAATTTTTCGTGTTTTGCTGTCAAAGAATGTATTACATTTTACTCTATTCTTTTAATTGGTGCAGGATTTTTCTTGTGTTGTGTTTTCATTTTATTATTGTTTCTGTACTGCATAAATGCTTTACACAGTGCCTCTAACTTAAGCCTGATTGCTTTCGTGCCATGATACCAGAGAGTTAAGCACAGGCTAATTTAGTGAGTTTTTGTGATTCACCCTGACAAGGATTGTGTCTGTTGCTTGAGAAGGGCTCACACCCACTTCACCCAACAACCCAATTTCTCACACACACTATTTAGGATGGACAGTGTAAAGGCTTTTTTTCTGTCTGTCACTGTCTGAAAAACCTGGCTGTAAGGACAGGAAATAAAAATGACACCACATCCTGAAATAAAACTTCCATGGTTTGGAGGGCATTACTATGCTATTGTTTAAAAACAAGCTCCCACTTTGCGAGTTTGTTTTAAAAAAACTAAAAGTTTTGAAAAGTTTGAGAGACAGTTGTCATATTTGATGCTACCATCTGTCAAATGTTTCCCATGTTGACTGGAACCACCATGATGGAGGTCAATTTATTTCCTACGCTTTTCTGGTGGCTCCACCTGGAGCTGCGCCTCCGTTACAGGCACATGGTTGGGGGCCTTGTGATTGACCCTGTTCTTAATAATTCGGTGATGGGCAAACATCCTCAAGCTCGTGAAGACCTCCCATTTTGGATTGCTCAGAAGATTAAACAGCTTCATGCTGTCTTCCCTCATGTTGGTCCTGTGGAGAAACACAGGATCCTTACTATGTGTTTACCAAGTGGTCTCATTCCTCCTATAGTGGACTGTGACATCAGGGGACGGTGTTTGCCTCAGTGTATGCACTTTGTTTTGGCATCCCCTCGATGAGCGTTCTTCCAAGCGTTCTGAAACAAGTACATAATGAGCACATGGCAGATCCTGCCCTGGCTTTGGGGCTGAAATTGGTGGGTATTGTTCCAGTTTCTCAGAAATTATTCTTTCTAATATTAAGGGTGATTCAGTTTGCTTACAGGTTCGCCAACACCTTTCGGCGGTGGCTGACATTGATCGGGGACGTGAGTTGCCGATCATTATTGCTGATGTTTATACATCCTTGGGTTGCAATAATTTGGTAGTCAGACCTTCTACCCTGTCTCAGGGTAAACCCCCTCCTGAAGAGGAGGGACATCCAGTTTTTTTAGAAAAGACATGGGACAAAATTAAGCAGCAATAGAAACCCAGGTCTCATGCTGGTTCACCACCACCTGACTCTTCTGAACGTAGAGATGATTTATGTGATCGCTCTAGAATTAAAACTCCGGAGAGGTTTCAGGTTCCTGATCCTCGTTCTCTTCGTTCCTTTCAGGAATCATTGGATCAACAATTTGGCAGAGGGGGACAACAGGATCGCAGACAAGGTGAGCCCACACAACCTAAGCAGGACCCGCAGTGCCAGTTTGACGTGAAAGTCAAACGGGAGTACCTAGCACCATATCGAGCTCCATTTCAGAAGAAAACAGTATCCTCTTTGACAGCGAAATATGCCCCAGACAGTGAGAACCCCCCTCCTCGACAGTTACCGTAGTGCAGCAGACACTCCACCAGTTTCTAGAGGCAAAAGCAACTGACACATTGGTAACTGCCAAAATTGTGGACACCCGTGTAGCTACCCTGATAGACTTTATCATGTTAACCTTCAGATTGAAGGTGATATTAAGCGCACCATAAATGCTATTTTTTGGGACAACCTGACATCTTCTCATGACATTTTACTGGCGGAGGTAGATTGGCCTCCCATGTTTGTTCTTACTTGTCCTCGTGGCGAGGAGGTGATTATGCCTTCCTTTTCGCAATATGTCCCAGATGAGACTAAGCATGCGTATGCTTTGGAGTGAGCTCTTGCCTTAGCCCCTCTCTTATACCACAACCCGGCTGGTTGGGATAAGGATTCCCCTTTACATGTTGTGCCTGTTAGCTCTACTCCTCAGCCTCAACCTCAATATCCAATTGAACATGATGCTAAGGCATCCGTTAAAGAAATTCTCACTCAATTGGAATATCACGGTGTAATTGAACCCTGTGGTTCACATTGCATTGTTTTGGATTACAGACATTTGAATAGCCATACCCGTACCTTTGCAGTACAGAACACGCATGGTACATCACTGATCAATAATATTATGCATAAAAAGTTTTAAACTACTTTAGATATTTTAAATGGATTTTTCAGTCACATTTTGGCTTCTGAGAGCCGTCACTTGTCCACATTCAGGGCTCTTGGCTCCCACAGGCGCAATGCGAGATTGCCTATGGGGTATAAGAATAGTCCTGGGGTTTTTGCGGCACGCATTGTGTCCCTTTTGAATGAAATTGACCCTGATGCAGGGTGAATCACAGATGATAAATTAAATCCTCATCTTGCGCGAGGGGATCACATCATCACAAGTTTCACCACATTAGGTTACAAGTTTGCGAAATCACATATTTCATTTTTGGCCGTTCTTTTTCTTGGTTATTAATTGACCAATGAGGGTAGGGATTTAGCACCCCACCTTTTGGAGAAGTGTGCTCAATTGCAGCCTCCATCTACCCTTAAGAAATTGCAATCTCTGCTGGGTTTTTTAAATTTCACCTAGACCATTCCTGACTATGCTCAGCGTATTGAGCCACTTTACGCATTTATACACTCTTCTTTTTCTGCTTCCTCTTGGATTCTGGAACACACCGTAGTGTTGCGTGCTTTGCAGCCTGATATGCGTGCAACACAATACTTACAAACTAGATTGAATACTACCAATTTGGTTATCCGAATTTTGCCCGGAGCGATCGGTTTCACTTATGTGTTTTTTTAATGAGGGTGACACAGTTCCCATAGCCTACACATCGCATCTGTATACTCCTGCAGTGTTGTGTTTTTCTTCTACTGAAAAAATACTGATGGCTGTGCAGATGGTGATTCTAAAGAAATGCCCTCTTGCACAAGGTAAACACATTTTTGTTGTTTCTCCGGTGCCTGCCTTAGAGGCTGTCACGAAGGCTAGTGTTCCTAACTCTAAAACCCTGGATCCTCATTGGATACAATGGGCTACGTGCTTGACATCGGCTGATGTAAATTTTGTTTTTTATCTTTCTTTACAAACACAAGAATTTCTTCATTATGAACATGTTCATCCTCTCCCCTCTTCAGTTCTTCCTCTTAATGAGTACAAATGTATAATATACACTGATGGCTCTGCTCAACCAGCCATTGTTTCTAAGCAGGCTTATTTTGCAACCCGTGCAATTGTAGTAGGTACAATAGTAGATGGAGTTTTTCACACTTCTTTGGTTCACACGCAGTCCCTTAGGGACTGCACGGCCCAATTGGCCGAGTTGTGAGCTCTACTTTTAGCTCTCAAATTTGATAATCCTTATTGTGTACCGTCTTTCAATGACAATATGTTTTTGGGAAACAAAATGATTTTTGGGATTCTAAAGATAGCACAATCAAGCATAAAATGTTTTGGGTCCGAATGGCTGCTCTTAAAGACCGTTTGCCACTTACACATGTTATCCACACATTGGGTCATAAACGTGCTGGTGCGCACACTGTTGGTAATTCTACGGTTGATGAAGCAGCCAAATTTTAGTTGCTAGAGCGGCAACTAGGGAGGGTGCTGCTTTTCCCCAGGGTTTCCCTTCCTGCTATACTTATCAGATAACTACTGACAAAGTACCATTTGTAACTATTCCTACGATGGGTGATCACTTGATTCCCAAAGATGATTGCAGACTTTCGCTTAGTGTGGCCGCCGATGAAGGCTTAGTTTCAGTTCATGCAGGAGTGTCAGCAACGCTATTGGTGGCGCGGTTTATACCAGTAGACTCGCAGATATATGCTTTGTTATGAGATTTGTAAACAAATTAAGAGTTCTACTGTGTCACATCCACCTCAGACTCATCTTTTCATTTTCTAACCATCCATTTGGGTGTATTTATCTTGATCATTGAGGTCCATTAACATCCGATAAGGCTTTCAAATATATTTTGGTTGCAGTGGATTCATGCACTAGATTCCTCTGGGTTTGGCCGCAGAGCTCTGCTGAGGTTTGTACTGTTATAAAAGATTTGCATGTCTTTGTTGGGACTTATGCCTGTGGCACTTTTCAATCAGACAAAGGTATAGCTTTTGCCTCTACAGCTTACTGTGATTCCAGTCCATGGGGGTGCAGGTGCATTTCTCATCTCCATATAGGCCCGAGGACAATTCTGTTGTGGAGCGGATGAACCATAACTTAAAGCAATCTTTAACAGCAAGGGCATTAGGTACGGGCCTTGGCTGGTTGACTCACCTCTATGGGGTTAAGGTGCTCTTAACAACCTCCCACAAAGATCTCTGGGTGAGTGGACCCCGCACAACATGCTCTTTGGCATTAAGATGTTTGTTCCGGATCTTGAGGGTCTAGACATTGTGGCACAGCCACTACATTTGCCATAGATAACCATTGTGCTGTATAACAGGATTCACAAAAGTCTCGATGCTCTGGAGAAAACACATTTGCCCTCATCCTCGCCAGCGGATGCAGCAGTTCTGATTCCTGTTTCTGGCTGGCTCTCCAAAGTTGGTGATCTGGTTTTATGAAAAAGTGGCGATCAAGAAAGAATTCGGTCCCTCATACCGTGCTCCTGTCCCAATTCTTGGTCTTCAGGGCACCCAAACAGTGATTCTACCTCTGCTGTCAGGATACAAAGAGAATTGCTTTGTTTCGATTGAACATTTCAAGTTACACCATATGGCCAATTCTCAATAGTATGCCTTGGAGTGTGCCACGTCTGGATATTTCTTTACAACCTGTGAGAACCCTTCGTTCTGATTCTCCCCAGCTGCGGGAGGGGGGTGTTGAGTCTTCAGTTGACCAGTTCTTCACATTCTATAATGGAAATTGTTTATTCTGACCCACCTTTTGAATCCCCGGTGGAAGGGCAAACCTCAAGTCTAAATCCAGCAATCCCAGCCACCGTTGTTACAGCTGAGTTCTAGTGGTTACTATATTGATTAAGATAATTTTTCATTGGTCACTTCTTCATTGTCTTCAGTCCTATCTCCACCACCAGCATGGATTTCTGTTTTCATTGCTTGACTAAAACACACATATCTGGTCCCACCTTGGATGTATATCTGGATTGTGTTCTCCATGGTGTTTCTGTGTGCGGACTGGGTTTGTGACTGTGTTTTTACTTTTGAATAATGGCCACTACCTCCCAGAACGCTCGGAAGTGGAACTGGTCAATGGAGTGTTTTCCCCACATTCCTCCTTGTATAAAATGAAAAGAGACCAGTCCCTTGTTAACATTTCAGTGATTCCATTCACTGATGGAATTATATAAGATAAAGTACCATTCGATGAATATGGTCCTACGGCGACCCTACAAATACTATATGTGCTCCTTGTTTCTATGTGCAATATGATTAGACCTGGGTTACAATCAGATGATTGAGATGTCAATGCTGTGAATTCTTTGTTTTCTGAATTACAATATTACACTGTCTTTGATACAGAAGATTTGTATTTTTGAATTCGGCCAACTATGCCTATTTATTTTGTTACCAACATTATGGCCATAATTTTCTGCATAGAACTAGCGGACAGCATCCCCTTTTTAATTATACACAATGGGAACGTTGCCCTACTCCATCTCCGGGTAGTTCCAGCATGCAAAAGCGGAAGTACACTTATGTTAACAGATATAATCTTTCAGACCCGGCCTCATATTACTTCAAATTGATTCCACCTTCCAAAAAATATATGCTTACCCATACAAAGTTAGTTTATTACTATTCTTTTATTGAAAACGTTGCACTGAAGGGATATGAATATTGGAGAGATAACATTGATTTAAAATCAGTATGGGGCACTAAGTTATGGCAAGTTCATGGTACTGAGTCCTTGTCCCGTGCATGTCTGATACCAACTCAAATGATCTTTCTTAATGACACAGTCCAACACACTACCTGTCTGGCTTTGGCTAAAATTAATGAATTGAATACTCTCACTATTCCATCCCTGGCCCTTTATGAAAACTGGCAGGCTTATACAAATTATACTAAAGATCAACTAGATTGCATGATAAGAAATGGTTCATTTAATTCTTCTTTGATAAATCCACCTGGGTGGGCTTTGTGGCCGGCAGACACAAATATTTGTCATTTATGTTTCATGAATACTACTTTGGGGTTTACACTACATATACCCGATCCACGCTACCCTCAAACCCTCATTCCAATACGGATACCACTTATTCGGTTGGTAAATTATGTCAACAATGGATAGAACATTCCGTGTTGCCTTCTGTGAAACAAAACTTTTCTCTTTTGTCTGGAGACATCAACCTTGTTGATTTCCTTTTGGGTCCAAAGTCCCCTCGTATGGTTTATGCTGCTTATAATGAATTGTGGAAATTGTCACAACTGGAAGCTGCTATACATTTACGCCAAACAGAACAAGACAATTTAGATAAAGTTCTTGCCGTTGTCGACAACAGTATTAACATGTTATCATCTCGTATTTATTTTTTGGACAATATTGAATCTTCTGTTATTGATATTGTACAAAATGAAGTGTCTTCGTTGTATCACGGTCAGAAGCAACTTAGATCAGTTATGCAATTTGGGTGGACACTACAAACACTTAAAAACGGGCGAGCTCCATGGGATTACCTGAATGCAAGTGCGTTGTTTTTACCTTTTAATTTAATGAGCAAACAAAAATGAATGGACATGTAAGATGCTACATACATTATGCTGCATATAGAAAAACTAGAACAACTACTCTTCACTGTGGCAGAGACTCATTATGCGGTCTGGTTTATACACTGGGCTATTTTGATGCCCATCTCATTACTTCAGTTTACTGCCTGCATGAAACATTTCTCTGTAGGTAGATATGAAACCTTTAGGAGCAGTTACATACCTGAGGTATGGTACTTGCCATTGAAAAAATGATTGCCTAAGGCAAGGCAATGAACAGTTGCTAGTGTGGGCAACAAAAAAACAAAGATATGTGATGTAAACACCAAATAGACAGTGATATAAAATAATTAAATATTAAATCGTTTATTGTATAAAAATATTGATATATATTTTTGTAAACATTTTTTATATATATTTAAAATGCATTAATTTTTCTTTGGTGATAATTATTTACAATAGAAACGAAATTCTGTGTATGCATAACAGATGTCATGCAAGATGATACAATCAACGTTGTTGTAACTCATCTAGGTAATACAATATATAAACTGAGCTGATCTGTCTTCTAATCAATGCAGTATACGTTTTAGTTTTGCTTATGTATTATACAGATAGCTTGCATAATGATTTTGTGAAACTGGCAGTAGGATGTACACACACTACGTGCGTTTCAGCATTGCCTTCCTCAGGAATCCGTCTCAGTAAATTCTGCAATAATAAAATACAACAGAAGAAAATCGGTTTCAATGCCCACACTGAAGCTTGAATGTATTTAAAACAATGAGGGAGATATCCCGGAGAGGGTGACTGAATGGATGTACATAGAGCAGACCTTTAGAGTTGTGAACCATATACAAGACAACATAGTAAGGGTTTTGGATAATAGAAAAATGGTGAATCTAGAATAACACCGAAAGGTGTGAAAAGAGAAGTGCACATTTCATTCCGTAAAGTGAGTGGAACCCGAGAGAGCTACTTTCACGGAGTGAGCTCAACATTATGTCTATTGGGTTTACCTCTATCAAACTGTATCTATGGAGATCTGGTAATTCTTTAAGGTAGGGAAGTAGACTCCAGGTAAATTGCTCGATACAGGCTGAGTCTCCTGTATGGAGATACAGAGACTTATTTAGCCGACTTTCCAATATGATTAATTGTAATGAAAACTTCTTTTTTTATTTTTTATGGGGGAATTTCGTGTTACCTTTTTAGAAGGGACGCTCAAGGCATTCCGCTAAATGTTTCAAACAACGAGGTTTTCTATAGGTTTATGTAAAAAGCTTTGATATGTATAAAAACGTCCGGGATACTCTACGAGGAAAGCAAAAGTTAAACCATGTAAGAGAAGAAAAGAAAACAATAGCAGTGTATCTAATACATAATATGTAAGTGGTATGGGTAGATGAAAAATCACAACTGGAAGCTGCTATACGTTTATGCCAGACAGATTAGGACAATTTAGATAAAGTTCTTGCCGTTGTCGATAACAGTATTAACACGTTATCATCTCGTGTTTATATTTTAGAGAATATTTAATCTTCTGTTATTGATATTGTACAAAATGAATTGCCTAGTCAGAAGCAACTTAGATCAGTTATGCAATTTGGGTGAACACTGCAAACACTTAACAAGCATTGGCATAGCCAATAGGTCTCGCCTTTGGGACATTATGTGTTTAGCCAGAACTTTTGGCTATGTTGTAGAGCATTGTGGCTGCTGTGCATCATGTGGAAAAGTTATAATAAAAATTCTTAAGAATTTTTGTTACCTTTATACAAACCAAGACAACATTATATACAAGTGAACAACCTGATTAAAAAAATATTTTACCATAAAAAAAGTCTTCTTTTTTTTTGTACTTGCACTGCTGGCAACTTCTTCCTGCCTGTTGTCATGCATCTTTGTTATAATTTTTTTTGTTATGGGGGAGCGGGACATAAATAACTTGGGAGTGGAGGTTGTAAAACAGTAATTTAATTAGAACACGAGCAGCGGACGGACACTAGGGGAGAATCAACAGATGCCAGATCCCAAGGGCAGACTGATGTGATTCATTAACCCCTTGCCCCCAAAGATGTTTTTCAGGTTTATATCAATACCCGCAGTTTTTTTCTCCCAGGCTTAATTTCAGAATAAAAAGCACCACGCTATGACTGATTAATTAAAATAATTTTTTTACAGCAAAAGTTAACCTTCACCTATTCGAAGTATACTTTGGTATGGCACTTGTTCATTATGTCATCATTTAAAATGTGTAACCTAAACACATTTCCACTAATAACTGAAGATAATTGTAACCCCCACAAAATAACCTGTTACAACAGGTCAAGGTATTCTTTGGAATTATTTACAAATCTTAAAATACGTGTTAAAAACGGAAGTTTTAATTAGTGAAGATGTTTTCACGATTAACCTCCCCATATTATATTTTTAAACTTCACACACCAAGCTGTTGATAGATGGCTGTCCCACCAGTGTTATTCTTATCTGTTAATAATATCCTCCATCAAAATCCCCACTCATACTTATCTAACTCATGATAGAGTCAAACCAGTGCCTCTTGATTGCCCCACCAATGTTTCTGATCTACACAAAGCCACGGTCGCAATTTTCTTGTGGTATAATTTTATTTTGGGGATTAAGGTCTGATTGAAGTGGGCCTCTTTTACCCGGTGTCACTGCACCTGCTGCATTGCAGCAGCCTAATCATCTGGCACGCCAGTTTGACACACCTCCCCAACACAAATACACTGATTGCAATAATAGAGCACAGATTTCTGGCGATGCAGAAGGAATATTATCGTTCCATTCAGGCCCTAGGCTGTGTATGAAGTTTCTGAAAGAGTGTGGGAGGTCCTCGCCCTGCTCCACTGATGGACTCGGTGAGAAGCTCGCAAGGGAGGTTTTAATGCGCCCCTTTCTGCAGCCCGGCCCTTCAAATAGGCAACACGCCTTCAATTTTAGCAAAGTGCAGTATGCAAAAGAAAAACACAGACTTGTCAGGAAAACCAGAAGTTCTCAGCACAGTTAGAAATAACGAAGTTCAGACTTTGAAAACATTACCCTCAGCTCCAGTTTGTTTGGATGCATCTGGCACTTGATTATGTTTTCTAGAATTGTAAACTTTTAGTCTGGCGTAAAAAAGAGGTATGTCTCTTCTGGTAAATACCTAATGACACATTCACATTTCAGATAAAGAGTGTGTTTTAATGATCGCAACTCATTCAGTAAACAATATGCGTCATCTTAGGTCACAGCAGCTGATCCAAGCGGCAGTAACGCCAATGTATGCACCAGGCATCGAGAGCGGAAGTAGTTCCACACGTTCAGTGTGTTCAGCAACCATGACAACTTTCCACTGCCATCGCGTGGGGAGACAGTGCAAACTTAATGCCGGATGCTCCGAGCTGCACGTGAGCAAAATCTGTATGAGGCCGGGTGATTCTACTAAGGCAGTAAATGAAGCCTCGAGTGGGTACATTTCAGGGCAGTGACTAGATTCCCCCTATGATTGATAACGACATTCCTCAGCTCTCACTGTTGTAAATTAAAACAGCAATGTGATTAAGCATTTACTGAAGACATTAATGCTTTCCCTTTAGATCACGTTTTCTCCGTTATGTTGACCGAAGTTCGGAATCCATTTTGTATTATCATGTGCCACGTGTTCACCACGAGGAGAGTCCGACCTTTGTGTTAGTTGCTCTTGTAAATCTGCCTAGTAACAGTTTATAAATAGCTCTCTCTCGTCCATCTGGCGCATGTCCAGACTTGACCACATCTGTTATAATTAGCCTTGCTTGACCATGTGTTTCGCGGGCTCAAGGAGTGTGTTGGCTCCGCCCATGTATTGATTCAGTATCGAGAATGACCATAAATGGTAATGTTCTTCGGCCTCATGTTGTATCCACCCACTTATGAGCCCCTCTGTTGTGTATAAAAGGGGACTGTGTACGCAAATTCTGTGTGCTACTCCATGCAATACTGAAGGGTGTTGTGTGGATTGTAGGACCACCCTTAAGGGTTAATAAATGCTGTTTTTGTACTTTGCAGTTTCCGTGCCAACTTCCTTATAGATTCCGTTACAGGAGAGCGAACCCTTGTGCCTTGCGGGCCTAGCTGGGGCCTGTATTCATCAATTGGCGCCCGTCACGTGGGGCTCATCGGCGACTCGGATGCTCGAAGGACTGGTCGCGACGAAGGTGAGGAGTTTGGCCGGGGACGTGATCACTGCCAGCGGCGTCTTAGCCCTGGCATCCCGAGGTTTTTCTTCCTTCCCTTCCGAGCTGACCGTCTGGGTGGCGCCGGTCATCGACTGAGACCTCTTCTGTCGGTCCTGCCGTGAGAGCCGTTTGGGCGATTGTGGAGCTTGGCAGTTGGAATCTGGACTCTTGATTGGTAAGAACCGTTGTACGGTACTTGCTCCGAGTTTTTGAAGCCTGGGTTGGCCATTTGAGTTTGATTGATGATGACTAGTCATATTTTGTATTTGTCTTTGTGAAAATATATGCGTTGCAACACATATAGGCAGGTAATGTGGAGAGATTTCTCCAGAGCTATGTAACTTTGAACGGCGCAACGATTAAGTGCCATTTTTTTTATAATATTGCATATTTTGCATTATTTCTGAGCATGCCTGCTTTCAGCGCACTCCGTAAGTGGTGCTGCTGTTTTGGAAACCGGTTGAACCTCGAGGAATCTGCTCCAGCTCCCCCAGAGGGGACGCCTAATAGGGATATGTATGTGAAGCATGGTCTTTCTTCCATAATGTATAGCACAGTATGGAGGAAATACACGAAGAAGGATCCTGAGTTGCGATGGCCTTTGTATGGATCGTTTGATATACGTAAGATTGAGTATGTGGAACAGTGTATGTGTAAGCGACGTGCTCGTCAGGATATGTTTGAGTGTGTGCGATTATGGGTGAAGGAAGTGCGTGAGCGAGAGAAGCGTGAGAAAGCGCTGTATGATAAAGACCAACGGAAGAATGATCATGTGCGAGCACAGGAAGCGAAGCGTCGGGAGGACAAAGAGCAGGCGGACAGACAAGAGAAAGAGCGTAGGCTCCAAGTTTCGGGTCAATATGTTGTTCGCCAGCCACTTTATCCTGTCCTTAATAATCCTGATGATGATTTTTATTTGCTAGATCGCTCTCCGCCCCCTTATGTTGGCGCATCTGCTCCGCGGCCGCAAGATTCTGGCCCGGCTTCGGGTAAGGTAGACACACGGTCCATGTTATCGGCCGAGCATATGGCTGAGCTTCGGAAACTTTCCCTCCGTGCACTTAAGGGCAAGATGTCTAAGGAGGAGTTGTTCCATACTTGGGGGTCGTGGCAAGATAGAGAGAGGGTGTATTTTCTGTCTCATTTCGCGGATGAAGTAATTACTGCTTTCCGAAAGTATTCTAGTGTCCTTGAGCCTGACGAAGTGTCTTCGGATGCCGGAGCATTACGTAATGGTGTTTTTTCTCCCCCTAAGGCTCCTGAGGCGGCTCGGCGGTTGTTCGCTTTGCGGGACGAGGTGCTGGCCCTTAGAGAGAAAGCACGCCAACAAACGGAGGAGGAGAAGCAGTCGGATTCGTTTGCAGCAGGGGGCCACTCATCCACCTCCCAGTCAGATAAGGATGACGTAGTGCATGCTAAACCGATGCGAGAGGCGGCGCCTTTGTATGTTCCTCCTAAAGGAGCGGGGACTAGCTCGGACATTAACTCCGCCGATGCTAGGGGATATTTTGTGTATAATTGGGTTTATACTCCATGGCATAGGGCCGATGTTATGGCATTAAAGAATGCATTGCCTGACCCCCGCAAGAATCCAGCGGCCTTCTATGAAGAAGTCGAGGGGGCCTTGAATTCTTGCATTATGACCTTAGCGGATATAGACCTGTTCTTTGGTCTTATTCTACCACCGGACACGTGGCGGTCTGTCCGAAAGGTAGATGATGTGGTTGCCTTCAAGGCCCGGTGGTCTGAGCTTGAGGATGAAGACAGGGAGAGGAAGCCCGCACAGAAACCACCCCAGAATATTTTAGATCTCCCTGCTGCTATTGTGGCTTAAGTTGAAAACAATTATTCCCCCTAAAAAGATTGACTGGAATATGTTAGCTGCATGTAAACAGAAAGTTGACGAGTCAGTTGCAGATTTCTTCACGCGCTTTGAGGAAACGTTTCATGATTTTAGTGGCCAGTCGCTTACTGACGACACGGGCCGCCACCTTTTCGCGGACAAATATGTGGCTAATCTGCTACCGGCAGTTGCGGCCCGTTTAAAAGCGAGCGAGAGTTCCTGGTCCTCCGCGACGCCGACGGCCCTTCTGACTATCGCTCAGTATTATGAGCATCAGGAGCACGAGGCGAAGGGCCAGGAGGAAAAGAAATCGAAAGATCTTAAGACTAAGGTAATGTTGGCACAAGTATATGGCCCGCCCCGACGGGGTAATAATAGAGGAAGGGGAGGATCTTATGGTCCCCCTTCGGGCCGATCTGATTTGAATAGGAACCAGTGTGCGTATTGTAAGCAATTGGGCCATTGGGCCAGGGATTGCCCAGTGTTGCGTGCTTCGCGTCAGGGGCATACTCCGGGTGGCCCGAGAGGTAGAGGGGGTTCCTCGAACTTTAGAGGGAATTCTAACGATCATGTTCGTTTCGGTACCGCTGGGCAGCACCGAGATAGCTCAAATGTTTTCGATCGCCAGCATCAGTATCACGTATCGGAGATTGATCGATCAGGATATCATGATTCTCAGCATGCATAGGAATGCGTTGGATGGGGGTCTGAATCAGTTGAGGTGCCGGTCGATCAGACGGGTCCTTATGTATCGGCTGAGGTTTTAGGTTCTACTGATCAGTTCCTAGTAGATACAGGAGCGACACGTAGTGCATTGTCTAGGTACTTGGTTCCGGGGGCTCCCCCATCCGGCTCAGTGGTTACATCGGTAGGGTTTGACGGTACACTCTCCCGAAGCCCTCTTTCACAGCCCCTTACATTTAAGGTTGATTCTTTTTCTGCGCCCTGTCCGTTTCTGCTTGCTCCGTATACACCGGATAACATTATGGGCCTTGATATGTTAAAGCACTTTAGGGCTACGATCCGCTGCTCCCCTGAGGGTGTGAGGGTGATCTTAAATGACAACTACCCCCGGTCAGGGCGGATGTGTACGATATCAGAGGATGCGTTGTTGGCCACCCTCCCTCGAGCTTTATGGGCGACTTCGGACACAGATGTGGGACAAATGGTGATTCCTCCGGTCCACATTAGTGTCCAAGAGGGGGCGGTGTTACCGCGCCTCCCGCAGTATCGCATTTCCCAGGAGGGCGAGGAGGCTCTCATACAGATTGTGCAAGATTTGATCACAGTGGGAGTAGTGGAAGAAGTTCCCTATAATATCTGTAACAGTCCGATTCTCCCTATTCTGAAAAAGGACACGGATGCAAAGGTCTATCGGTTCATAATTGATTTGAGGGAGGTAAACAAGATCGTGATACCTCAGTACCCGGTGGTTTCCGATATCACGACGTTGCTTACCTTGGTCCCGCCTACGGCGACCATGTTCTCAGTGATTGATTTGAAAAATGCCTTCTTTTCTATTCCCATTCACCCCGATAGCCGATTTCTTTTTGGGTTCACATTAAACAATAGATCTTATCGTTTTTGTAGAATTCCCCAGGGCTACACAGAAAGCCCTAGTATTTACAGTCAGGCTTTGAAACGACAGTTGGATTCCTTTGTTTTACTCGAGGGGGTCGCCCTCATTCAATATGTCGATGACATCTTGTTGGCGGCTGACACCCTGGAATTGTGTGAGACAAGCACGCTATCCTTACTTTCCTTTTTAGCATCCCACAATCATAAGGTATCTCGGAAGAAATTGCAATTCTGTAGACCAAAGGTGACTTATTTGGGTCACCTTTTGTCTAAGGAGGGACGTGCACTCACACCGGATCGTATCCAAGTAATTTTGGATACACCGAGACCATCCACACAGAAGGATGTCCGTGCATTTTTGGGCCTCGTTTCTTTTTGTAGACAGTGGATATTGGGGTTTTCACACATAGCTAAGCCATTGTTAGCCCTTTTGACAAAGAATACGCCTATCCCAATCCCTTGGTCAGATGAGTGTGATGCTGCTTTTCAGCAACTGCGACAGGCCCTTTGTTCAGCACCAGTGTTAGGGACCCCTGATTATGCAAAACCCTTTTCGTTGTATGTGCATGAGAAAGATGGATGTGCATTGTCAGTTTTAGTGCAGATGCACGGCGACAAGCAGCGCCCTTGTGCATATTTTTCGGCTGTACTTGATCCTGTCGCCCGAGCATTACCAGGGTGTTTTCGCTCGGTTGCGGCGACAGCTGTGTCAATACGCCAAAGCGAGGGAATTGTGTTATCTCATAAGCTGTTGGTATTAGTCCCCCATGCTGTTGATGCCCTGCTTAATCAAACAAAGACGCAGCATTTGACCAGTGCCCGTTTGACGGGATATGAGTTGACGCTTTTGGCTCCTCATATTACGTTGAAAAGGTGCGTAACACTAAACCCGGCAACATTGTTGCCATACCCCGAAACTCAGCCTGAGGCGCGGAAAGCGCATGATTGTATTCTTGTGACTGAGGAACAAACAAAGGGTCGTATTGATCTCCAGGATACGCCCTTTCCAGATGTAGATGGAGAACTGTGGGTGGATGGATCCTGTCTGAAGCTACCAGATGGTACGACTTCAGCAGCGTATGCAATTACCACGTTGCAAACGATAGTGGAGACAGCACGCATACCACAGAAGTCAGCTCAAGCAGCGGAACTGATAGCATTAACACGAGCATGTGAGCTCAGTACAGGATTGTGTGTGAATGTTTACACAGATAGCCGCTATGCCTTCGGAGTAGCGCACGACTTCGGCCTACTCTGGAAGGAGAGAGGGTTTCTAACGTCACATGGGGTGCAGATAATGCATGGAGAGTTAGTTCACAATCTTTTAACCGCATTGACATACCCAAAGAAAATTGCCATTGTTAAGTGTAGCGCCCATAGGAAAGTGGTTGATAAAGTTGGAGAAGGGAATGCGTTAGCGGATCGAGTAGCACGGGAGACTGCGATGCAGCCCGGTACTACTGCCATGTATGTAGTAAAGTCACAGGTGGAAAGATGGCGTGATGCGAAGGAGGAAGTGCGCGAAATGCAACGGACCGCTTCCGATAAAGAGCGGGAGCAATGGGCTAGCGAGGGAGAGTTGGATGATGAGGGTTGTTGGAGAAATAAGCAGATGGATAGATGGAAGTTACCCACGGCTTTTGTACAACCTATGGTTCAGATGGCACATGGGCTAGCACATGTTGGAGCTTCCGCAATTGTGAAATTGCTTACCCAAGTCTGGGAGCATCCAGAGATTGCTAGCACGGCAAAGAGGGTGGTGCAGACCTGTATGATCTGTCTGAAGTATAACCCAGGAAAGGGTACTCGAACTCCAGCAGGAGGATTTGCGACGCCCACTGCACCCTTTGAGGTTCTGCAGATGGACTATATCCAGCTTGAGCGCTGTAACAATTTGAAGTATGTTCTAGTAGTGGTTTGCGCCTTCAGTAAATGGGTTGAAGCGTACCCTACGAAAGACAATACTGCGATGACCACGGCGAAGCTACTGCTAAAAGAGTTTTTCCCCCGATATGGCGTCTGTAGACTTCTGTGGAGTGATAATGGGCCTCACTTTGTAGCGGATGTTATAAAGTACGTCTTGAAGGGTCTAGGCATCACTCAGAAGTTCCACGCCGTGTTCCACCCTCAGTCTGCAGGACTAGTCGAGAAGTATAATGGTACACTGAAGCTTAAGATAGCCAAAACCCAAGCTTCAACGTCTTTGACTTGGCCAGACGCCCTGCCACTGGCGTTATTGTCAATTAGATCAGTGCCACACTCTCGAACCGGCCTTACGCCGTATGAAATAGTATTTGGACGCCCAATGAACATTTGGGGTCCACCAAGGCCTAAGGCTGTGTATGATGTACCTTGTGTAATGATGAGCGATTATCTGGCACAGTTAACGGATAACTTGGTTTCTATTCATCAACAGGTCCGAGAGGCGCTCCCTGATCGGTCTACCGGTGAAGGACATGGTCTCCGGCCTGGTGACCATGTCATGGTGAAAGTCTTCGACAGAACGAACAGTTTGTGTTTAAAACGTTTTTATTGAGACAAAACAAACCATGGGGGAGGGGGACAGGAGGCAGGATACGTGGAATACAGTCAAAGAAGAAGGGATGCATCTCCAGAGGGTTGGCAATAGGTGAAGCGTTGGCTCAGAGGGAAGAACACAGTAAATGAACGCTAGAATTACAAGCTGTGGAATCCCACGCGCGTATCCGACACCCAAAAGCAGAGCAATAAAACCCCCCCCAATCAACCCCTCAACAGAACACAGTCCCCCCCCTCCCATCCCCCATCCTCCCAGTACAAAAACAACAACACTCCCCCCTCCCCCCGTCCTATGGTCCCGCAGCAAAGTAGCCCTAACCAGGAAGCCCCGCACAGCCCCCCCCCCCCCCGCCGGGGGTCCCCATCTCACATGTAAGCTAGTCCGCCGGGGTCACCGGCGGCCGCAGCCTGAGAAGCCTAAGATACCTCGGGCAGGTGAGCTCCCGGAATTCAGTGGACAGCAGCGCTAGAAAGGGTTGCCATAGCTCCTCAAATTGGTCTATCTCCCCCGCAACCGTAAGCGACAGCTTCTCCATCCCCAGCACATGCCAGAGTCTGTGCAACCAACCGGTGATGGAGGGGGCGGTGGATGTGCGCCAGTGGATCAGAATGTTCTGAACCGCAGACCCCAGCGCTATCGCAATCTGCCTACCCCTGCGGGACTTCAGTGGGTACATTAGGTCATTGGGGAGGCCCAGCAGGACATACGCCGGGAGGCGCGGCAGCTCTATGCCAAAGTGCTCATCCACCTCGTCCAGAACTTCCTTCCAGTAGGCGGTCAGCACTGGGCAATCCCATAGGATGTGTGTAAGGGTACCTTCCTGCCCGCAGCTCCGCCAGCACCCCTTGTCAGTGTGTCTATGCATTTCATACAGTCTCTCCGGGGTGTAGTACCAGTATGTGGACACTTTAGTGAAGGTTTCCGTAAGGCCCGTGTGGTATGCAGAGTGCCGCGCCCGATACGCAATTTTGTCCCATTCCTTGTGGCTGAGTGTCCTACCCAATTCCCTGTGCCAACGCTCCCTCCCCGGATTGTAGTAGTGAAACGGCGGGGGTTGTAGGTGTTTGTACAGATCAGTGATCAGTTTAGCGTCGGAGGTCCGAGTAGCCAACCACCGCTCATACGGTGTAATTGGACGGGCAGCGGCGGCACGCACCTGAGGCTGGAGGGCCCAATGCCGAACTTGCATGTAGCGCAATCTGTCCAGCTCCGTCAGGCCGAACTCCTGGCGGAGTTGCTGAAAAGGAACCACTCCTTCCGGGCCATAGATCTGGAAGAGTGCCCTGCAGCCCGCCTGCACCCAGTGGGAGAAAACCCCCGGCTCCATCCCAGGGGAGAAGTCCGGGTTGCCCGCAATGGGCGTGAGCGGCGAAGGGAAGGTGGTAAGGCCCCGGGCCTCACAGACCGCGTCCCACACACGCAGGGGGACCCGCGTAACAAAGGAAGCGTAAAGATTAGCGGGGCGGTGCGCGCGGCGCAGGAATGGAACCTCTTGTAAGGTGCGGCCCGCCACTGCCTGGTCTTGGAAGAGCCAATGTTTGTCGGACTCCCACCTGCTCCACTCCACCAGATAGCGGAGCTGTGCCGCCTGAAAGTACTTACGGAGGTCCGGAATGCCGAGACCCCCCGCTTCCGGAGCAAGCGTGGAGAGGACCCTCTTCATGCGTGGCCTGCGGCCCTGCCAGACAAAGCGGGAGATGTCAGCCTGCATTTGTCGTATCCAGCCCACCGGGGGTTGGAGTGGAAGGGCCCGGAAAAGATATAGTATCTGGGGCAGCACCGTCATTTTGACCGCCGCGATTCGCCCCAGCCAGGACAGCAGGCCCTTGTTCCAGCGGCCAAGCTCGTCCTTGATCTTCCTGCTGAGGGAGGCATAATTGGCCGTAACCATCTCCGACAGTGTAGGCGCCAGCAGAATCCCCAGATACGGCACCGTGGACGAGGACCACTGCATGGGGAAGAGCCGTTGAAGATCCCTCCTGGTTTCCGCAGCCAGGGACACGTCCAGTGCCATCGACTTGCTCATATTCATTTTGAAGCCGGCCACCCCCGCGAAGGCGTCCAACTCTCGGAGGCAAGTAGGCAGCGACCTCCTAGGGTCGTCCAAAGTCAGCAGGACATCGTCCGCATAGAGACTGACGGTGTGGACGTACTGGCCCATCCGGACCCCGACAGCATCCGGATTGTCACGAATCCTCTGAGCAAACGGCTCCATGTAGAGGGCAAACAGGAGCGGCGAGAGAGGGCAGCCCTGCCGCGTGCCGCGCTCGATGGCAAAGCTACCAGAGCTACACCCGTTTACCCGCACCGACGCTGAAGGATGCTTATAGCAATTAAATACCATGGTGCGGAACTTATCGCCGATTCCCAGTTTCTTAAGGACCCGCTCAAGATACGGCCAGTGAACTCTGTCGAAGGCCTTCTCTGCATCAACGGACAACAACATCCGCTCCCCCGAGATCCTTGAGGCCTTCTCCAGAACATGTGTCACCCTCTTGGTGTTGTCAACCGTCTGTCTACCGGGCACAAAACCAGCCTGGTCCGCCTCCACCAGGTCGGGGAGGTGTGGACCCAGCCTGGCTGCGAGAATCCCCGTGTACAACTTGAGGTCGACATTTAGGAGAGAGATGGGCCGGTATGAGCCGCAAAGGGCCCGGTCCTTCCCAGGCTTCGGGATTACCGCGACCGTCGCCCTCAGGAGATCCGGAGGGATGGCTCCCGGTGCGGAGAAAGAGTTAAACAGCCGCGTAAGGACAGGGGCCACGGCCGTGCAAAAAGTCTTGTAGAATAGCGACGTGAACCCGTCCGGGCCCGGGGCCTTGCCATGTTTCAGCCGCGCAATAGCTGAAATCACTTCCTCCACATGGATGTCCCGCTCCAGGTGGTCAGCCTGAGCCGGGTCCAGTACCGGGAGGGTCACCGACTCCAAATAGCTATCGGTCTCCCGTGGCGGGGAGGGCTCCTCAGCATACAGCGCCTCGTAGAAGCCGCGGAAAGACTCCGCTACTTCCGCGTCCCCGGAGACAACCCCCCCGTCCGCGCCCACCAATTCTTTCACGACGCTGCGCTGTTGCGCGACCCGGAGCCGGTGTGCTAGGAGCTTGCCACATCTGTCCCCCCCAGTGTAGTAGGCATGTTTCAAACGTAAGGCGGCGTACTCCGCCCTATCAAGATCCAGAGCCGAGAGGAGCTTCCTCGCTGCCTTCAACTGCCTCCAGACCCTCGGCGCTCCCGTACGGCGGTGGACCTGCTCAAGCTCCCGAACTTGAGCCGTCAACTCATCCCTCTTCAGTTGTCGCTCCTTATTCTCGGCTGCAGAGATAGAGATGAATTCCCCCCGTAGGACGGCCTTCAATGCCGCCCACTGTGTCGCCTGCGAGGTGTCAGTGTTGCTATTGTGAGTGAGATAGTCCTGTATGACCTCCCCGATGCGTTGCACCACCGATTTTTTGTGTAGAAGTGTGTCCCGGAGGCGCCACACCCCCCGAGAGGGGGAGGCCGCCGGCCACTGGAAAACGCCGATAACTGGAGAGTGGTCAGACAGGGTCAGGACCCCGATGTCCGCCGCCGTGGCAGCGGCACGCATCGGTCCACTCACCAGGAGGTAGTCCAGCCGTGAGTAAGTGCGGTGTGCGTGCGAGAAGAAAGAGTAGTCCCTATCCGTGGGGTGCAGGGAGCGCCAGAGATCATGCAGGTCCATGTCCGCAATTCGGGCCTTCCCAGCCTGGGACAGTTCCCCCGTCTGCGGGAAGCGCTGCGCCGATCTGTCCATCCCAGAGTCAAAGACAATGTTGAGGTCTCCGCCCAAGATAACGTGTCGGTCCGGGGAAGCAGTGACATCCACCAGCGCGGAGTCTAGGAAGCGCTCCTGGTGCTCGTTTGGGCTATAAACGGAGCCAACCGTAAATGCTATGCCTCCCAGGCTCATGCGATACGCAAGGAGCCTCCCCTTCTGTTCAGCACACTTATGCAACACCTCCCCCCGAAAGGAGCTCGCTAGGAGAATGGCTACCCCTGCCGTCTTGTTCGCTGCCGAGGAAAAGAACTGGGTGGGGAACTTAGCAGAGCGCATCCTGTGGCAGTCTCGGGGCAATAAGTGTGTCTCCTGCAAAAGGCAAATGTGAACGAACAGTTTGGAGCCGAGATGGGTGGGCCCTGAGCAAGTCCTCCTTGCAACGAGGACGGCTGTGCGAGTCTCGAACAGGAAGAATTGGATCCATTCCTTGCACTGTCGAAAGGTACCGCCCGGATTGGTGGAGTCTGCCGTGCTGACCGATCAACGAGAAATCCTGGCAGCAGAGACAGGCCGTGCTGCGGAGCCGGGTGACACTGAGGAGCTCTTTCCGGACCACGCGACTTCTGGAGGAAGGCGATATCATCTTCGACCGAGGAAGTGAGGTTTCCAGTACCGGGACATACTGTCAGAACGGCCCTTGGGTTAGTGAAACGGAGAGCCGATGAGGCAAGGGGGGGGATCAGCCCTGCATTAGTGTAGTGACACCCGTCTTGGCCCGCTGGTGAAGAAATCAACCGCTGCCCAAGGGGAAGAGTTCTGACAGACTTTTTAGTTTCAGGAAGATATCAGGGTATTGTCTCCTTTGATATGGAGAAGAAGAAAATCCTTTGTGCGTTGGGGTTCATGCTAACAGTAGCTATTGTTGGAATAACGACATGGTTTGTAGAGGAGGTAACTCCTGCTCGGAAAACACTTGTGTTGACGACTCCGGTGCCTGCGGAGCACTACTTCTATACATTGCCGTATCAAGAGTTGAAGCATCGACAGTCTTATTTGAATAACACTTTCATTCAGATGCTGCATCATACCCACGTTGCTACGAACGCTACGAACTGTTGGATATGTGGGATGATGCCGGCCCATCAGAAGAAAGGAGGTACGCCATTCATACCACTTCCTTTCTCTCATAATGGCTCTTGTAGAGCATGGTACACCTTACTGTTTGCCACTCGGAAACCGACAGTGGGACGATTGCTTTTCAGACTTAATAAAGAATGTCATCAGGATAAAAATGGATATCCGCAAGCGAATGGGACAATTTGGGAATGGGAAGAGTACCGACCAGACAATGAATCCATTCCCTATATCTTCACGAACACCAGAGACACTGTGGGGAAGGACAAATTCGTGATCCAAGTGGCACAGGCTCAAGCGGACCTGTGTGTCCAGAGTGTGGGTTTTATCCCTGTTGGTGTCAGTGATCGCCTAACTGTCTTGAACATTGATGGATTGAATAACAGTACCTTCCTAGCGTCCCATAATACCTATTTTGTGTGCGGGAATAAAGGTTATTACCGTTTGCCGGCTGGGTGGTCTGGGGTATGTTATGTATCCTTCCTATTACCTCCTGTATTCCTAGCACCAGCATCTTACCATAAGGATTTGAAATTGTTGAATAATGTGACTGTAAATAGGTATAAACGTACTTTATCGATCGATGATGTGGATCAGACTGATACCAGCTTGCAGCAGTATATTGATTTTAACTTAGGACTGTTTTCCTTTGTTGGAGCCGCTTTGAATAGTAGGAAGATCCGAAGATTAAGAGTGGTAGAAGCTGTGACAAATCAGACTGCTGCTGCTCTTGGGAATCTTACGGAAGAGTTACAAATAACTAGGATTGTTGCATTGCAGAATCGTATGGTACTAGATGTAATGCTAGCTGATCGAGGTGGAGCCTGTAAAATTATTGGAAGTAGTTGCTGTGTGTTCATCCCTGATCATACGCCATCCGTTTATAACGCCATTAACAAGCTGCATAAAATAGCAGCTGAAATCCACACAGAAAACGGCACTTGGTCCTTTTCTGGATGGTTTTGGGCATTGGTTACTGCCTGGGGATGGAAGGTCTTAACTGGTCTCTGTATTATTATAGCAATTTTGTTCTTTTTCTGTATGTGTGTTCAATGTGGACCATTGTTCTGTTCCGTATGCATTTCATTCTGCATTCCGGATAAGAAAGCTATTGCCGATGTTGCTCATCAGAAGCGTCTAGCTAAAGAGGTTAAAGGAATGATGATAATTGACATATATGATGATTTTTGGAAACCGGATGTCTTCAGTAAATGCTGAAAGGGTCGTCTGTTGTAAATTAAAACAGCAATGTGATTAAGCATTTACTGAAGACATTAATGCTTTCCCTTTAGATCACGTTTTCTCCGTTATGTTGACCGAAGTTCGGAATCCATTTTGTATTATCATGTGCCACGTGTTCACCACGAGGAGAGTCCGACCTTTGTGTTAGTTGCTCTTGTAAATCTGCCTAGTAACAGTTTATAAATAGCTCTCTCTCGTCCATCTGGCGCATGTCCAGACTTGACCACATCTGTTATAATTAGCCTTGCTTGACCATGTGTTTCGCGGGCTCAAGGAGTGTGTTGGCTCCGCCCATGTATTGATTCAGTATCGAGAATGACCATAAATGGTAATGTTCTTCGGCCTCATGTTGTATCCACCCACTTATGAGCCCCTCTGTTGTGTATAAAAGGGGACTGTGTACGCAAATTCTGTGTGCTACTCCATGCAATACTGAAGGGTGTTGTGTGGATTGTAGGACCACCCTTAAGGGTTAATAAATGCTGTTTTTGTACTTTGCAGTTTCCGTGCCAACTTCCTTATAGATTCCGTTACAGGAGAGCGAACCCTTGTGCCTTGCGGGCCTAGCTGGGGCCTGTATTCATCATCACCAGGGCACAGAAAGGGGCCCTGGGTGACAACATTGCCAAGAGGAAATCCCTATGCTCGTCCCGGGAGATGAGGATTAATAAAGTCACCGCATGCACGCCGAAGCAATGTCAATCGGCTATGTAGAGGAACAAAAGCAGCAGCTGTGGCAGAATGCGCTACATGTTGTTAGGCAACCTGGGTAGGGAGCGTGTGGGGGCAATGTCAGGGACTTGAAAAAAAGGACGTGCTGATAAATCTATACCACTGGAATGGTTTGGTAAATAAAAGAATTAAAGGAAGAACCATCACATTTGTGAAGCTGTGTGCATGACTTACCCTCGATGAAATGAAGGGAAACACACTAATCTTAGCACCTGGTCTGAGTGTTGTCTGCCGAAATCAGCCTTGCCGAGAGGAAATCCCTGTGCTCGTCCCGGGAGACGAAGATTAATAATGGCACCACATACATGCCGTAGCAACGTTTGGCTGCATAAAGGAATAAAAGCAGCAGCTGTGGAAGACACGTTTTTAGGCAAACAGGGTAGCATGCGTTTGGGGGCAACGTCAGGGCAGGCCTCGACAAAAGGACGTGTTGCTAATAGTTCAGTAACCAAAACGTATGTGCGTGGCTGCTTATTAAGCAGACGCATGGTAATACAAGTGAGAGGGGTGGTTGGGGGAAGTGTGGCCGAAGCAGGGACTTGCAGCATTTCCCTTGCCGGTGCGAGCACGATAAGTGCTAACAGATGTTGCCGCTCGCTCCCGCAAGTCAATCCCCAGACGTGCAGGCATTGCAATTGCAAGCAATGCAAAGCGTGCACGTTTTTGGGGAGAAAAGCTAATCGATTTCAAGAAGTCTCTTCCTATGCAGCGTTCATGCGTGCTACGTAGGCGAGACCTAAAAACGGGCGAGTTCCATGGGATTACCTGAATGCAAGGGTTTTTACCTTTTAATTTAACGAGCTAACAAAAATTAATGGCCAAGTAAGATGCTACATACACTATGCTGCATATAGAAAAACTAGAACAACTACCCTTCACTGTGGCAGAGACTCATTATGCGGTCTGGTTAATACACTGGGTTATTTTGTTACCCATCTCGTTGTTTCAGTTTACTGCCTGCATGAAACATTTCCCCGTAGGTAGATATGAACCCTTTGGGAGCAGTTACATACATGAGGTGTGGTCCTTGCCATTTACATATCGTTGTCAGCGAGCTGAAAGAGGTTTTTCTTACGGGGAGGATTGTGAATCCACTGTCGTACTTTCCCTTGTGTGTCAACAAGTAAAACTCCACGGCGCATGTAATGTTTCTGCCCCTAATTTGGCTTGTCTTTTAAAAGGAACTCCTGTTCCCGCTATTATTCCCACTCTCACATTGCTTTCCAATGGCAGTTATCTTGTCCTTAATAATCAGAACTGCTGTGGTTTGCAGGCAGGAATCCCATACGTAGTAACGGTTTCCCAGCTAGTTACTTGTTGCAACAACGTCCTGTTTTCCCCTCCACATGAGAGTGTAGATAGTTTTGAAAACAGATTTCAATAAGCTAATCAGACTCAAAGCGCTATTGGTTCTACAAGTAATGGCTCTCACGTCAGCTCGTGAGACCTTCGAATTGCAGGTGGTGAGAACATCCAGTGAAATACGATCATTGTTAAACATGAATCTCCCCCTCCATTTCAGGGGATTAATACACCAAATATTTAATGTGTCTGATACAGTGGCCTAGTCCACTTTTTTTTAACTCGTGGCCTCCGGCCTCGTGACCTCTTTTCAAACTATTTTGGAGTAATCCCTGCCTTTATACATTCTATTTTTCCCAGCATGTTCGGTGAGTTCCCGCTGCTGCTCATTTTGAATTGTGGCATTGTTGTTCTATTCCTTCTCTTCTGCAAAGGCTGCTTAATCTGTGGCTCTACCAGGCCAGCAACAACTGCAGCTGTACCGTGAGCGGATGTGACAGCTTTTTGGATTGATGCCATTTGAAGCTCTTGATGTCAACTTTTTTCTGACCTTCTGTTATACGTACTTCACCTGTGTGCAACCTGTGTTTTAGTGCATCCGGTGCCCCTTCCAGTGGGCCCTGAATATCTGCCTAGCTACTCCGTCACACGCTGCCCTGGATTTTGATCTGTTGATGGGTCCTTTAATGGTCCATAACCAGGACTGTGCCTTGGGTAAGCGGCTTGTGTACAATCCATCATTGGGGCCAATAGCCGTGAGCGACTCCCTCTGCACATCGTCTCTTGGATCTCAGATTCATTGAAGTCAGCACAGGTTCTCCTTGGATTGTCCTAGCGACAACTGGATATGAGGAGCATGTCTGTTCAATTGGATGGCTACGCTTTTCACTTTGGAAGGTTCAGATCACTTACTAGAGATGATGGCGTTCCACTTGGCATCCTACATATTGGGTCCTGACGTTACGCTGTAATTGGATATATTTTTGCATACATAACTTTCTTTCCTTTTCTTTCGGCCATATTTTGCCTTGGGCACTCACCAGCAAAGCTTTGGTTCTGCTTACCCCTGACTTCTGTTGCCATTTTGTGCTAACATATTGACCAAGGGGAGGGTGTCACGTGGTCCATGCGGCCATTGTCGTTTTCCCTCTATTAGCATGAGCCAGTTGCGGACTGTCTTCTGCTTTGCGCACTTTACTACACTAACTTATTTTGCTTTGTGCCACGCTCACCTTACACATAGAACATGCTGTTGTTTTTGCATTTTGTTCTTTCCTGGGATTTAGTCTGAACAATACAGACACAGTCAAACAACAATGCCCCTTGTTATTCTGTTGTGGTCAGGCCCTAGCATCTAGACAAAACATGCAGATGCAGCTGTTGTTTGGGAACATGTTCTTTGGTCATAGATGTATACACAGATAGGTAACACACACACTTGGAGAGGGATCTTTCTAGGGAGGGGAGCGTGACAACACCTGTGATGTAGTTCCTCTATCTATAAACTGAGGTACAGGGTCTGCTGCCAACTCCCAGAGATCTTCTAATATATAATCATGTTGCTTCTGTAGAGGGGGAGGGATGCTAGGCTACACTATCGTATATAATGACAACTCCTTTTATGATTTACGAACTCCTTGCTATGCTGACTGTATCTGTGTTAGGCATTTTTCTACTTGATTTGGCACGAATACTGCATACTACAGTATGATAGCTAAAATTCTCGTGTCTGTCAGATCTTATTGTGGATGAGTACAGGAGTGCGAGTGAAAAGGTGTGTCCTGCAACCGCGAACCCTGAGAGAGTCGGGAGTGTTGTGTTCTGGGGTTTCTAATCACTTGGTCTTCTGTGAGTGAGTAGGAGGGCAAGTGAGACACTATAGCTAGTCGGTTCCATGGGTACTCAGTTGGCAGGATGACTCAGTCCCTGCCTACTAAGGTTTCATGACCCCAAGCATAGTTCTGTGACTACGCAGAATCCCTGCAACACTGTCTGAGGCTCTCAGGTGTAGAGATTCTTGGGACTCTCAATATGATGCCCTCGTAGGTGATGGATCACTCATCCTGTACATTTTTTAATTTTTTTAATTCAACATCCTCAGCAAAGGGTCGAATACTGTTCTCCCAAGATTGCATTGCAATGAGGTCTTTGCGGATGAACATGTCTTTATCTGCATTGGTAGCAGCAATAATCTGTTCAACGGATAGAGCTGCGGCACCTCATAATGAAGTTGAGGTACTCTTCAGCTGCTTTGGATATCAAACGGTGGCAATGTAGCAGCACTCTGCAGGGTTTTGGTCTTTCCCCTGCTTGTGTACAATTGTATAGTCGTACTCTTGCAAACGCAACCTCCACGTCCTCCTTGCCCCTCCACCTGGTCGCGTCTCTCCTCCTCCCGCCGGTAGTAACAGGAAGCAGCCAGGAAGCACCCAGGCTCCACTGAGCCAATCACAATGCTGCAATCTAGCGTTGTGATTGGTCCGAGCGCCGTGGCTCGGCGCTCAGACAGGGCATGGGGGCCTGGGCATGTTCTCCAACCAGGCTGTAATGCAGACTGGGTGGAGAAGAGGGAAAGTTTGCATGACTGTTATGGTCGGCACGAGAGGGCTGGACAAACAGTCATGTGCACTTAAGAGTAGGGGCAAGCCACTCCTCGGCTGCTCTGTCAGCTCCGCCCACCCCACCCGCAAAGCTGCTGTGCACGAAAAAGGAAAAAATAAAATGATAACAACTGAGTTACTATTTTATTTTTTTACACTGCTGAAAAAAAGGTGGGCAACGCTCCTCTGCCTTAGCGGAGGAACCGCCACTGGCGTTTTCCCCAGCCCAGGAGCATGTAAATGAGCTTGCCACACACGGAGCTCTGTAACAGATATGTTTATTCCTCCACATACGATCACACCACCTTAACACCTCCCAGCAGCTTACATAGTTCTTGTTTAGAGTCCGCCCAGAATTGCAAGGGTCTTTGGTCGCATAATGTCAAGACACTACAGGTAGGAGAAGTAGTCACAGCTCGCCCCCACACAATCCTTCTCCATCTCCCCTGCAGCTGCTGCTGCACCCTCCGATAATCTGGGGGACCATGCCCTGTGCTGGCAAACAATCTGATGTCCCCCAACACCCTCCCAAATTCCCTCACTCGCACCCCACCCCGCCCCCGTTTACCACCTGCCACGAGTAAGTGGTAAATGGGAGTAGAATGGGGAATGCGCGTGCGGAAAATAACTCAGTAATTCCTGGTCAATAACTTGTAATTGCACAGACTTTGCAGAGAGTACAATTACTGGCCTAAATCTGTGATTCGGGACCCGTTACTTTCGCACCCTGCGCACGTAATTGGGCCCATAGACTTCCCCCTGAGGCTGTGAAGTGGCCTTTTATGATACCCTTCCTTGGCTGGCACGTGCCCTCACTTTGTTAGCGAGCAGAGTCGGCATTGGCTACAGCAGTTCCCCTCCTGCGTCAGATCACTGGCAGCGTCTGAGGCCCATGTGTTCGTGGCTGGGGAGGGGGTGCTGGGCAGAGGCCAGAGTGGTGGGCTGGGAGGATCTGTGCACGAGCGGTCTGCAGATGAGGGGCTGCACATCTGGAACTTGTTTCCAGTCTCTCTTCTCCAAGGCGATGTTTAACTTTAGCAGGCAGCCTACAGCCGCACGAAAAACAAGCAGCGAAACGCCAAAGAGAGAAGAAGAAAGGAGAACGACTACATCAAATCCTAAAAGTACGACAAAGAAAGACGACTTATCATAGGACCTTGGGAACATTAACCCTCTTAAGGGCGTCCCAGAGAATGAGATCATGTAGGAACTAGAAGCGAAGCTGTGTGGATCTGAAGAGACCGTGGCTCGGGTATGTACAGAGAGCTCTGGCTGAGGCCGGCTGCGGAGACTGAAGGCAGCCAGCTGTTTGCATGAAGGGGGTGGAGAGCAGAGGGAATGCATAAGTAAGTAGATCTAATGTATACCTTCCTCTGAACGAAGAGCTGCCCACTAGCCTCGACTTATAGTGATCTTCCGCTTCTCAGTGATTTTTTGGCACGTGTTTTTTTATGTCTTTTCTTTTTGTTGTTGCGAAATCTTTTTGGCACAAGTCATTAGTGTGATCTGGAGTGGAGGCATGCGGGACATAATAGAGACGGCCCCTGAAGGTGTGAGAGATCACTCCACGGCGCTTGGTTGAGAGAGAACGAACTTTAACACCAGAGTGCCTTGAGCCAGAGGGGTGGCTAGGGTTGTATTGGCTCCAGTGCAAGCATGGAAATGGGCCCATTAGGGGCATATTATCAAGCCAAGCGATAAAAATGATCGCCGCTGTAGCGGCATAAAACTGCCGCTAAAACGGCGATAACGTGCTTGATAATATGCTCTATGGAATTCCAATTGAAGCCCATGTTAGATGTTCCATAGAGCATATTATCAAGCCCGTTACCGCCGTTTTAGCGGCAGATTTCTGCCGCTAAAGTGGCGATAATTTTTATCGCCTGGCTTGATAAAATGCCCCTAAGTCTTTCTTAGCAAAAACAGCAATACATGGGGTGCATAAGGCCCTTCGGGACCCTCGGCCCTGGTGCTGCTGCTACACCTGCAGCATTGATAGGTGCACCCGAGATTGCAAATGTGAGCGAATTGAAAACTCACAAAACATAACATCACCCGGGCAGACTGCTCAACAGACGAGTGGACTGAGTTTAGAGATCTTTGGGGCATATCAACATAATTATCGCTGAGCGCACTTAGCGCTCGGATAATTATCGCCGGCTAGCGCCGATTTTTATCGCTGAGATAGCGTGCTATTAGCAACGCTTATCTCAATAGCGATAAAAATCCTCACGCTAACTGGCTAACGTGAGATTATCGCTGGAAACCCAGCGATAATCTCACGTTAGCTTGTTGATAGGGACTCACAAACTTAGCCATGATATCCTCCTTCCATAGGATATCATGGCTAAGTCAGTCCTGAAGCAGGTGTTAGGAAAGTAGCGATGACGCTATGCTTCATAGCGTGGGGCTTGATGATAGGAGAAACATTTCTCCTGTCATGTTAGGTCAGGAACGCCCACTTTGCATCTCATTAGGTGTTAGAAATCCCCACGCTAAAGCAAGGTTTCACGCGTTAGCGTGGCCTTGCTAATATAGCGATAAAGTTATCGCCGCTTTTCGGCCGAAAACGGCCGCCAAAGCGGCGATAATTTTTTATCGCCTCGTTGTAAATATGCCCCATAGTCTTTCAAAGGTCGATATAACGTGCACCATTGATTGTGGTACAATTAACGTACAGTTATTTCAGTTTCAAGGTGCTGCTTTGGTGGTGAACAAGCTTTATTCCTCAAGTAAACTGTTATATTACAACACAACAAGGGGTAGTTTTTTTTACATCTTACATGGAGGCAGGGTCGGCCTGGCCTGTAAGGCAATCTGGCAGTGCCAGAAGGGCTGGCATCAAGGGTCAGTGAGTGGGCTGTTTTTTGGGTGTTCGTGGGCCTGTTTTAGGGTGTGGTGGGCCGGGTTTTACTATTAATGTCTCTGATATTACCACAAACATTGTCTGCACACCTTGCAAAACACCTACATAACTTGTATTAACATGTTAAAAAAATGCACCAGTTGCAAATGTGGGACACTTTTGTACCAGGTTCACTAGTGGGTGGGCACTTTTATGAGGGTGTCCATGCGCAGTTTCAGTCCTAATCGACCCTGCAAAGAGGAGAAATGCAGGAAGTTTTCTATGGGGACCGTCCCAGAGACAATCTGGAGTAGGCAGCGCAGCTCATGTGGCTTCCAGGTCAGCCTCCTGGAAAACCCCAGCTCGGAGGACATGCAGGCGCATCGCAGCAAGGCATGCAGTGCATGCTGCACACACGCGGAACTCCTTGTGCATAGCAGAATACTGGGGGGCCTCACTTAGGATAAGTGTTGCATGATCGTCTGAAGCACCCTGGATCCCCTTCAGACTGACCATCCCATCAAGTTGCCTCTGGTGCGTTGATGACAAGAGGCGTCTTCCTTCTGAGCTTAGGCCGGGTTTCTGACCGGAAACAGATGAGGCTGGTGTACGGACCCGACAGTCTCCTTGGTCACCTAGTCATTGTCGCTCTATTTATTGCAGGTGCCCAAAATGTTCACGCCGAAGCACAAAAGGGGTAAACAGTAGTGCCTAGAAGTAGAAGAGCTTCAGTGGCTGGGGCTCAAGCGGTTCAACCAGCATATGCAGTCAGAAAACCTTTAAAATTAATGTAAAATAAAATAAAATAAATAAATCTAGGTGTCACTTTGACAGAAAATTTGGAGTGGGGGACCCAAATAGCCAAAGCACGTCTCAAGCTAGCCCAGACTTTTGTAAAACCGTATATAAACTCCTCCTACAAACCAGCTGGGCCTATAGCAGAGATTTATAAGGTGCAAGCTAGGGGTGCGACAATGTACGGGGCTGAATTATGGGGTCATTGTTGTTCTAGTAGTGTTAGTAAAATAGAGAAGAGATTTATGAGGCAGATGCTGGACCTCCCCCCCCACCACTCCTCTACCCCCCGACAGGTGGCTCTTGGAATCAGACCAATTGGGGATGAGATTGGACTTAGACCCATAACTTTTTGGCGCAGATTTTGGGTGACCCCGGAACTGGCCATTTCTCGGTCAGAATGAAAGAGTTTCCTGTGTGTAGGTAAAATACCATGGTTTGCACATGTAAAGGACGAATGTAGTAGGCTGGGAGAATCAAGTCTTTGGAGCAATGCAGAGGAAATGTGCCCTGTAATTTCACACTCAGAATTGGTAAGATCTTATAGAATTCACAAACTTGCAGTTAACAGGGGAGTTCGGCCTTAGGACACTTGACAGCCGAATTCCTGAAAATCAAAGACGTGTATATGATTGAGTCTTTCCTGGATGACATGCAACCAACCTTGGAAAGGAAACTAAATGTCCACTTTATATTTGGGACCTTGCCACTCCGTGCCTTCTCCAACAAATGGTCAAAAATTACCCCTCGAGTGTGCCCTGCCTGCAATTGTGAGGAAGAGTCAGAGCTCCACGTTCTTTTCTTCTGCCCCGGCTATATGTCAGCTAAGCAGCGCTGGCTTATCCGACTGTACAGTAACCTAGGGTTTGTGCATTGGGAGGAGGCATTTAGAGTCCTAAAGTATGATACACACAAGCCCATTGTTCTTGCTGTATCCCAATTTTTAACATCAATGTGGCGTACGCGCTGGATGTTTCTAAATCCGTTACCACAGCCTTAAATGTATATATTCCCTTCATCTGCCAACTGTTTTCCCACATTTTAAAATCTTTTTAATGTTTTAAATGTCTTATGTGGCTCTTATTTAGGGGAAACACCCACTTTAACTGGATGAGGACGGGTTGCAGACTTGAATTGCCTGGATCCACCACTCTGTGACCCCTGTGATGCACTTGCTAAATTATTAATTTGTATAGCTATTAATGGGGATTGTTTTATAGTACGTGGTTTTATGTGTATGAATTTTCTGTGTATGCACTTTTATGGTCCACGGTGACCGAAATAAAGTTTGTTGGAATGGAATGGGTTGTAAACACGATCTTTGACATGCTCCATCTCATAATCTTCATTTCTCTTTAAGGATCTCTTTTTATTTTTTTAACTACAGTTTTTAATCAAACACCAAGAACATTTTAGCAAGAGAAACAACACAATTGCACAAATCATTATAATTATCACAGGGGTTAGTATTAAACATAAAGTTCCTCCACCCAAATTATCAATCCATTCACCAATCTTGCCAAAATGCAAAAATCCCTTCCCTATCTCACTAAGCCAGGAACCTACTATCTTCTATACTCCATGCTCTTCTAAAGCTTGAAGTTCACAAGAGATGTTAGTTACATTGGTTATATAAGAATTCATAATAGGGCTATTGTTAGGTATGAATGCACACCACCTTTTAACTTGCAGTATCTTGCAAACACTGCCTTCTTTTCAAGAAAGATATCTAGAGCAAAACGGTTTTGCATTCCCAGAGCTCAAATAGTAATTATTTCAGAATTAATTTGAGTTTGGGCACCATCCCTACTTAAAGCAAGTCTGTCCACCAATGTAGACAAACGTCTAATCTTGACATCATTCATATCCACACGTATAGGTAGAAATAATAGTACCTAATATATCTAATGCTGTCTGTCGAAATCCATATTCCACTAGCCTCAAACCAGTTGCATCGTCCATTCCATTCGTATTATTGAGTCTAGGGAACACTAGAGCAAGATAACAAGATCCAGCCAAATTACATGCAGTGGCATAGCGGGTGGCACGTGTTTTAGGGGCAGCGGCGTCCCCGACCCCCCAGGCTCTTACCTGCGACTATCGAGGGGCAGCAACCATAGGAATCCCCAGCAAATGCCCACCCCCCGCTCCTACATGTGGCTGATGCAGGGCAGCAAATGCAGGGGCCACTACAGGCAGCAAAAGGTCTAGCTATGCCACTTATTACGTGGCAAATTGAAATAAGCAGTCATCACACACATAATAAATTCCACTCAGTATCTGCTCCCACCAATCAGTCACCACATACAACATACCTTCTTCCACACTCCCTCTCCTCTCGCCCACAAATTCAACCTTGACACCCTTCAACGGTTCACAACACACCACATAAATTCCAACTTCTCTGTCCTGTTCCACTCAATCTGGGATGTAAATTCGACAATCTAATGTCTTCCATTTCTTTAATCTGTTCTGTTATTTCTCTTTCATCTCTATAATCTCTCACAATCTTCACTCTTCTCACATTAAATTCCTTAATAAACTCTTGCTCATCTTTACTTGAACCTCACACATTCCCCTGTTTAGATGTGGTTCCATTCTCAATTTGTGCAATCATTTTTAAACAGATACCATATTTAAGACTCTTATTATTTTATTTTTAAAAAAGTTGATTTTTAATTTTTCCCAACAGATGCAACATAAATTGCCGCATCACAGTATACATCATTGTTCTGATATTATCATACATTCTAAGGATGGCTATAGTGCGTCTTGTTTGACGACAATGCACACACCTTTACTCCATCTATTGTATATAGCTTCATTTCCCTTTTACCCATCTCGTAGGTAAACTATCACAAACGTCTAATGTTACGGAGTATGTATTAATTCCATTACATCTTCTCCTCAGTGTTATCCTCGGTGTTCGGCAAGGAGGGTCTATCTATCTTTGGGCTCGCATTGTCTACCTCCTCCCCGTCTGTGTGTGACATAAAGTATGTCCAGAAGGGTAACCAGAAATCTTGGAGCCCTGCTCTAGCATGGTGCTCCTCACTACCCCTGCAATGCACAATATTCTGGTACCATTGAACAATGGTAGGTGGTTTTCTTTTGAATCCATACCTTTGCCCCCTACTCTTGGCCAATAGTAGAAGTAAGACATACATTTACACCAGGGGGCTGGTGCCTGGGATGTATTTGCCAGCAATGCCGTCTGAGGCTCAGGGCTCGGTTGCAACTCTGGCATTACATTTATTTTTGTGAAAATGCATTGCCAATAGTTCCGCAGTTTGAGGCAGGACCACAACTTGTGTATGAACGAAGCGGATTCAAGCCAACACCTCTTAAATACTGCCCCGCCCTGTAATCTAAACCTGGACATACGTTCCGGATTATAGTAGGTTGGATGTAAATATAAAAAATGTATCAATTTGTTTATATGTGAATGGGATGGTTTTGATCTGTGCACAACAGTAGGCCCAGCCTTTGTCCGAGATTAGCTGTCTCAGAGACTTTTCCCGCCAGAGTCGCAGAAGCGCATCATCCACCAAAGGTAACACGGGGAGTAAGGAATAGTGAGCCCTATTAGAGTGGACAGCCTTTGCAAGGCGTAACAGGTATTCCCTACAGTATCTACTTCAACTGCTCTAGGTAGTGACGGATCCCTGACTCTGCCAAGTAGGTGTTTCATATGACAGATAGCACGCTCAACTTTAACATGTCGCAGTGTGGAAGTATTATCAATCGTGTATTTAATATAGTGTGCCTGTGGAACCAGGTAGTACAGTGTAAAATCAGGAACCGCCATCCCCTCAGTAGTCTTGGCAGGATCTCCCAGCGCACTCGAGGCTGTCCGTCAGTCTATATCGATTTAAGCAAGACCTGCTTCAGTTGTTTAAAGAAGTGTGGCGATAGTCTTACGTGCATGTTCAAAAACATACATATAAACAGTGACAAAATGATCATTTTAACGACCAAGACCCTCCCCATCGACAAAGACAATTTACTAACCTCTCCAGCCTAGTATTGAGGGATTCTAAAGGGTCCTCAGAGATACAGAGGACTAATTCTGTTGTGTCCCTCGTTATATGTATCCATAAGTATTTCAGCCCATCTTCGCACCAAGAGAAGGGGCCATAGTCAGGGCAACCTGCACTCTCCACCAGCGGGAACATCATTGATATAGGCCAGTTTACTTTGAGTACAGACAATCCGTCTCCCTCAACATTGGGTTCAGTTTAAGGGCTGAATTCTTTCACATATAGCACAACTTCATCTGCATGAAGGGAGATTATAAGGCATCCATTGTCAAGCATGAACCTGCACTGCGTATGGCGCTCTTGCATATAGCAAGCCAGTGGCTCTATGTTCAAGGCAAATTTTAATAGAGATCGGGCAACCCTGTCTGGTTCCACTATTTATCTGGAATGTTGTAGAGTAATCATTGTCAATTCTAACTCTAGCTGTTGGGGCAGTATATAGCAGATTTAATATTTTCATAAAGTGCATGCCAAGTCCCATTGATGAAAGCACTCTACCCATATATGGCCATTCTAACTCTATGGTGTCGAACGCCTTTTCTGCGTCTAGGCGAACTGGCAATGCCGACAAATTCTGTTCCATCCCATGCATTACTGTCATGAGGGTGCGAAAGTTAAAAGCTGTTGACCCCTGTGGAATAAACCCAGCCTGCTCTGGTAATACCAGAAATTGCATCAAAGTCTTCAGTCTCTGCACTTGTATCTTGGCATAAACTTTGTTATCTGCCCCGCCATCAGTAAGGACAGTGGCCTGTAAGAAGAGCATTCCTGGGGATCCCTCCCCTGCTTCAGTAAGACCACCAGTACTGCCTTCCTCATAGATGGGTAGTAGAGTTCTCTTTTAAAGTGCCTCCCTATATACATCCAGCAGCCTTGGGGCTAGCAAGTCCACATATTGTTTATAAAAGTCTATTGGTTGTACGTCCCCTCCAGGAGACATTAACCCTGGGCAGCGCCATGATGGGTAGTTTGAAATCTTCCATTGTGAGCGGAGAGTTAAGTAGCTCCCTCAGCACACCATCGCCCAGCTCAAGGTTTGCCCCCTAATTGAGTTAGTTGTCTCCGAATGCCTGAGCTTTTCGAAATACAGACCCCTCTAATGTAGGCCTTAAGTTCTTTCCACAGAATGCTCACCTCTGTAAACGAAATGTAATTTATCTTAAAAAAATCAATAATGGCTTCCCGTACCTCAGGCCTAAACACTTGATCTCTTATTTCCGTACCTCTAAGTTTCCATCTAAGGAGCTGTCTAAAACGCAGAGGACCGATAGCAAGTTTTATTTTGGCTGGGGGATGGTCAGATAGTGTACGGAGCAGTATTTCTATGGCATGCACTAGGGGCACCAGGTTGCCGAACAGTAACCACATATCTATACATGAGTGTGTGCTATGCACAGGCGAGCAAAAGGTTTATTTGGCGTCAGCCGTGGGTAGTAGCCTTCAAACATCCAAGAGTCTGGCCATTTTCCCGATATGGTGCAATGGCAAGCTGGCCCTCTAAAGGGGCAAGGATAGCCTTTGTATCTGTGTCAGAAAGTGCACTTTTGTAATCCCCGCCCTAAGTCAAAGGCCAGTCACTATACTTATTGCATTTTAGTAATAGGTCGTCTAAGAAATTGGGGTCCTCTACATTTGGGCCATATAGATTCACAAGAAGCAGTTTTTTCCCTCCAGAAGGCTAGTCAGCACCATAGACCATCCTATACTGTCATTTAAGCATTCAGCCAGTTGTAACCATAATGATCTATGTAGTAAAGTAACCACCACTCTGGAGTACATTGAGTATGATGGGAAGGTTCTGTGCCGTCCCCGCTTCAGCAAGAATCTGGGCTTATAGAGCGGTGAACAGTGTGTCACACATTCCAAGTAATAACAGTGATATTTCTAATTTTCATTCCACTGTACCTGTGTCCCCCTCAATGGTTACATGCTATGGCAATGTGCATCATCAAGACTGTGACCGTCTTCCTTTACATGCTACTGTTGTGCTAAAAAACATAAAAAACAGTACTTCCAAAGTTTTCCTATCCCCTTCAATCCCACACCCATGCCAACCCCAATTGTTACCAGATGCCCAAAATCCACAACAAAGAACAAAACCCCATAAACCAATGGCTGTATGAATCGGTTGTGTGCTACATTTGCAGGGGTACACAGGAGCCCAACTGGGCCAGACGTTTTTGATGTCTATTTGCCTATGTAAAACATCTCTCAGCTGCCATTTTTATCAAAGATAGTGGAGAAATATGTGAATATCCTTCTGACTGATGTCCTAGAGGGGGAACGAAATTTTAGATCCTTCACAGAATGGTTTCAGACCGTCCTATATTACTAACTCTGCTCTTTTGACAGCAACTGAGACCTTACGCTGTGCTGCAGACGCTGGCAGCTCTCCGGCACTGATTGTCTTAATCCTAAGCCAACTCCATGAATTGGGGGTACATGGCAAAGCCCTGACTTGGTTCACCTCCTTTTTAAGGGAACGATCTTTTTATGTGATCTCTTGCTCTTTTCCTTCATCTCTAAGAGCGTTGGTACACAGCGTACCCCAGGATTCTGGGCTATGTCCTGCTCTCTTTAATATCTATGTCAGACCATTAGCTGATGTGGTGAAGTCATTTGGGATCTCATTGGTGTCCTTTGCTGACGATACTCAATTAATTATCTCTCTATCTGTAGAGTCGACAGATTGTGGAGCAAATTTTGAAATCGTCTAACAGCTGTCACCAGCTTGATGCATGACATCTGCTTAAAGCTGAATGCTAAAACTCATCTCACGCCAGGATTATCGTAACATTCTATAACTGGGGGCTAAAAGATCTGTCTTGAATTGGCTACAAGTGGTCCAGAATGCAGCTGCCAGATTACTCTTTTCCCTCCCCTTATTCTGCTCCATTTCTTAGCTCCTTGGCAAACTTCATTGGCTGCCCATCGAGAAGCGTATGCAGTTCAAAGCTCTATGTATCTCTCATAAGTTCCTTTATAAGCAAGGGACCCCCAGTTTGGCTGCCTTGATGCAACCGTATCTGCATACTAGAGACATACGCTCTGCAGACTTGAATTTGACCCTTATACCCCGCATCCGAAGAGCCAGAATGGGAGGAGGCTTCTTTTGAGTCCTGGCTCCAGCCTTATGGAACTCTCTGCCACTTCAGTTAAGAAACATTACATTTTCTAGTTTTTAGTAAGAGCAGAACATAGTGTGAATTTAATGTATCTGCCTTGGAAAAGAACTGATTGTTATTCCTTTACTACAAATGTTCCAAAATTGGGAGAGGAGCATGAAAGGTGGTACAAGGAAGCCCATCGGTTAACTGCAATTTCACAGATGTTGTCAACTGATTTGAATTCATTATTTGAAATTTTAGGTTCTAGTGACTTGTGGTCTGAATTCAAGGTTGCTCTTGATTGGCCTAATAAAGAACCAGATAGACATACCCCTAATAATGCTACGTCGGAGGTAGCTAACAAATATAAACAGATGATTGAACAACTGAAAAAGATGGTGCATGAAAAGGACATTAATTGGGCAAAGATTTTGAGAACTTCACAAGAGCCAAAAGAGTCAGTGCATGCTTACTATGAGAGGTGTATGCACGTTTTTAAGAATCATATCGGAGTCGACATGCCCGAGATATATGGTGTCAGTGGTTTAATTTCTGCTTTGGGTATGTGTTTGCATCCAGAGCTTAGTAAGTGAGTTTAGATTTGATTTTGAAGCTTGCCAAACACATTAGTGATTGGTTTGATGCAAAGGAGAAAAAAATTGAGGAGAAGCTAATGATTGCACAGACCTAGCAACTCAAGAGGAGTGCCTGAAATCAGTTGATGGGTACAGATTTGAGTTATGTGCTAACTGGGAATGCTTGAATTAATGAGATGTCTCAAATGGGAGGTGTGAGAAAGGGACATGGGTTGATGCAAATGCAAGGCCGTGGAGGAGGGATGGTGAACATTTCCGGAATGGATGTAAATGTTGAAATGTTAACAAAACCACAGCCACAACCAAGCCTTGCAATTCTGTGGTAAAATTTGGCACTGGAAGCAGGAATGTCTCAAGAATCCAAACTGAGTCCCCAATGAATTTGTTCTTTATATGCAGAAGGACCCATTGTTAATCACAAGCTCAATATTCATGTAATTCAGAAATCCAGGAACATGTATAAAACCCAATGTCTGTCGTCTTTATGTATGAAGGTCTCATTTTTTAACTCTCAGTAGAAGGTACATTAGAACAACAGAAACTTTAGGCTTTTTTAACACAGCACCCATTATTTTACTCAAAACAATCTATAGATCACACAAAATGAACAAGCAAACAACAACCAATCATAGCGTGGCTCTGTCAAAGGTCAACCAATCACAGTGTGGCTCTGTCAGCAACCAACCAATGATAGCGCAACTTTGTGGTGGTGTCTCACCAACCCCAGCACGGCTCCCTAACTGACTAACTAATCACAGCACAACTTCTCTGTGAATGAGGAAAACAAAGTCTCACAAACAGTAGAAACAATAACATCACCTTTGCAGATCTGTTTGAAACAACACTTCACACTAGGCAGACTCGTGTACAGTAATCTATCCTGTCAAATGTAATTACTCCCCCGCACTTAGAAGTAAAAGACAGCAATTAGAAACAAAATCTCCTGATACAGAAAACCCGGTAATTCAGAAAACCTTATGTGTATACATGATGTGCCTCGCAATACACACTACGTTATGCAGACAGGTAAGTACAATATATCTAGATCTTGGATTTCGATGAGTCAGATAACCAAGCCAATCAATAATAAAACAAAATTCTTATAAAACAAAATCACAAATATGAATTATATATCAAAATAACAGTGACCAATTTACCAACTGAACTCAGAATCAATATTGCATAACCAAACACTTCACATACAATATAACAATCCAGGGCTGTGTATCTCTAGACCTACGTCGGGCATTTAACTCGCTACACTGGAGTTACATGGTTACGAACTCTCCCGAAATTTGGAATTCCAAGCGAGTATGTGCAATGGGTCAGCCTCCTCTATACGAACCCCACGGCATGTGCCCATAAAGGCGTTCATATTTCACAGCATTATACAGTAGCACGGGGTACCCGGCAAGGGTGCCCGCTCTCACCTTTGCTTTTTATATTGGCACTAGAACCGCTAGCTATCAAAATACGTACCATAGCTGAACACAAGGGAATACGACTTGGAAATTATGCACATATTATCTCTTCATATGCGGATGACTTAATATTGTACTGTGATAATCTCAAAGAAGATCATGAACCAATCCACATAATATTCCGTGAGTTCCAATCACTGTCAGGGTTATCTATTAATGAGACTAATTCGTATGCATACTACTTTACAGACACTACACAAGTGGACCCATTGCGCTTTGGTAGCTGGACATTTCAAACAGCGACAGTCACCTTTAGATACCTCAGAATACTGGTCTATAGAGAGGCGGGAGACATCTTGGATGGCAACTTGACCTCGGCTATTACAGCTCTTAAAGAGCAAATAACATTTTGGACATCTTTACCGTTATCAGTGGTGGGGAAGGTAGCTATTGCTAAAATTATACTCCCATTGATGGGAATCCAGCTGGACCCAGTTCTTTATTTTGAGTTTAGCTGCAGTCCTAGATTGTGAACTACAGCTTCCAGCAGGCAATATAGCCGGGTAAGTAACCCCAACGGGGGCCCATTTATTCCCATAATGAGCGATGGTGTTCCTGGCAAAAAATGGTTGTGTATGGATGGTAAGTCCCAGTTTATTTGATGGAACTACCTTGAGTCCCCATATGTCCTGCCGCAGTAGCAAGAGTCAGCTGCGCCATGAGATGCATATTCAGCGATCTCGCCTCTCCGTGTAATCACGGACTGCACCTGGCAGCAGCCCTTTGCTTAACTTGATCCTGAGACGGTCCGAGGCATTCCAATCCCTTGGAAAAACAAGAAAAACATTTGCCAGTAGAGCCACGGACACCTGTAGGACGGGTCCTCTTAGTGCGTCACTGGCCAGCGCATACAACATCAAACAAAGACCACTTCATTGGAAAGTAATCAGAGGACAGAGCGGTGAAATTTGGGGAGATTTGGGAAATCAACCTTATTGGTAGATACGGCATGACACGTTTCGGCGGGGTGTGCCTACCTCAGATATATATATATATATGTGTAGTTATAGTAAGGATCTTGTTTCCAAAAGAAGAGCGTTTTTTCATTTGCCAATAACTTTGGCGTCGTTTGACGAATCCTCGCGAAACTGCAGAATGGAATATATATATATATATATCCAAAGCAGTTCTCCTTCCCTCCGAGCAGAAACAAGGGACACAGTGGGGCTTCAATGACCTTTATTCATGGATTTTGGCATAACGCGTTTCGGCAACCTGCCTTCCTCAGATGCCTCCATCTTTGCGCAGCCTCTCTGAATAGTGTCTTTTGTAGGCGCCTCCTTCCCCGGTGGTGAAGCGCGCACCTGGACCGTGTTACCTGCCGGCTGACAACGGTAGTTCATGTTGGAAATCTACCGGTCCCACAATGCAGCAAGATGATAGCAGAGTGTCCTGGTAAGTATTGATTTTCATCCACGGTTCAGGGAGAGGACTTAGCAAGAGTTGGAATAAAAGTCATTTGTCCCCTACTTTCAGCTCACTTAACCCACTGGACTCAAAACATAGTAGAAGCCTGTACAGTGACTGCGCCTTTCCATGAAGTCATGGACCTGCAAATGCCGGCACATCCTCGGTTCCAGGAGTCAGGTTGCGGGTCTCGGCAATCCGCTACCACGGACGAAACTTCACTGATTTGCCAATGTGTGTTGTGACCTCTTGTACAAAGGGTCCCTTGAGCTTGTCACTGGCAACACACAAATATCCAAAGCAGTTCTCCTCCCCTCCGAGCAGAAACAAGCAACACAGCGGGGCTTCAAAGACCTTTATTCATGGATTTCGGCATAATGCGATTCGGCGAAGTGCCTTCCTCAGATGCCTCCATCTTTGCGCAGCCTCTCTGAATAGTGTCTTTTGTAGGCACCTCCTTCCCCAGTGGTGAAGTGCGCACCTGGACTGCGTTACCTGCCGGCTGACAACGGTAGTTCATGTTGGAAAACTACCGATCCCACAATGCAGCATGATGATAGCAGTGTCCTGGTAAGTATTGATTTTCATCCGCGGTTCAGGGAGAGGACTTAGCAAGAGTTGGAATAAAAGTCATTTGTCCCCTACTTTCAGCTCACTTAACCCACTGGACTCAAAAGATAGAAACCGCCTGTACAGTGACTGCACCTTTCCATGAAGTCATGGACCTGCAAATGCCGGCACATCCTCGGTTCCAAGGGTCAGGTTGCGGGTCTCGGAAATCCGCTACCACGGATCAAACTTCACTGATTTGCCAATGTGTGTCGTGACCTCTTGTAGAAAGGGTCTCTTGAGCGTGTCACTGGTAACACGCAAATATCCAAAGCAGTTCTCCTCCCCTTTGAGCAGAAACAAGGGACACAGCGGGGCTTCAAAGACCTTTATTCATGGATTTTGGCATAACACGTTTTGGCGAACTGCCTTCCGCAGATGCCTCCATCTTTGCGCAGCCTCTCTGAATAGTGTCTTTTGTAGGCACCTCCTTCCCCAATGGTGAAGCGCACACCTGGACCGTGTTACCTGCCGGCGGTCACCAGTAGGTAGTTATAGTTAGGACCTATTTTCCATAGGAAATCTGCCACATTCTATTCCCAATAAGTCTGGCGCCGGTTGACGAATCTTCGTGAAATTTTCCAAACTTTTGGCCAGCTCCGGTCCGCTCCTATCCTGCAAGTTTCGTGTTGAATCGTCAAGCGGGGGCTGAGAAAAAAGGTGGGTCCCAAAACGCGTTTTCCCCATACAATTTCCAATAGGACCTGTTGACGCAGCTACAGCCCGAACTGCTGAACGGAATTACACCAAATTTGGCAAAGAGGTAGTCCTCAGTTCAGACTTGTGCCTTTTGCATAAATGGTGTAAATCCGTTCAGTAGTTCCTGAGAAAATTAGAGTAAAAAAGATAGATATATCTATGGCCTCGGAGGATCCGCGCACCCTAAGCGCACCCTAAGCGCACCCTCCCCGAACCGAGCGTGCACCCTCCCGATCACGCGCTAATGCTAATTGGCTGTCAAGTGTCTGTCTACATTCGAAACCAGGAACTGTTGGCAGCCATTTTGTGCCACGGTAGAAGCGAGGCTGATTAAGTAAGGTAAATAAGTGTGTGAAAGATGTAAAGGGGGCATGGTAGAAATACTCTGACCCTCTAGTGTTGCTTTTTTTGTTTTATTTTTAACGGCGAAATGCGCGCAGGGTGTGCGGTTCCTAGCACGTTGGGTGCGCGGATGCCATAAAAATGGAAAAAAATAATAAAAAATAACGTTTTGAAAATATAGTTTAAAAAATATTTTTAAAAATATACAACTATATTTTAAAACACTAACATTTTTTTTTTTTAAACAATAAAAACAAATATTTTTTAATTGTTAAAAGAATTAATTGAAAAAATAAGTTAAAAAAGGTGATAAAAAAGTATTTTAAAAAAACATAATTAAAGGAAATGACACACTGAAATTGAAAAATTTAGAAATTCAATGAAAATCATTAAGCATCATAGCTTTAGAGATAAATTATAGACAGGAATTAGCATTTAAAAAACCTTTGAAATTCACAGAAAAAAACATAGGTTTCATGCACGTTATAGTTAGGAATTGGCATTTAAAAAACCTTAGAAATTCACTGAAAAAAACATAGGTTTCAGGGGTGTTATAGTTAGATGGACATTTCCCTCGTACAAAACCCTAGAAATTCCCCCGTTATAGTTAGTTCAGCTAACTATAACTCGCGCGCCCCCGCAATGCACTGCTGATTATGTCACATATTACATCACTCATGACATGGACAGTGACATCACTGATGACATCTCAAATGACATCACTGATGACATCATCCATGTAATAAATTAGTGCATCTTCTCACACCCTAATATAACCTTTGATACACCGACTCAAAATTTTAGACGGCCATTCTCAAAACCATAGATACTCCAATACCAATAACTACATACACACTCATTGACTCTTCGGTCTACACACACCTCCACTCACTCACCAGTAGAGTCACTCATACTTACAGTCACTCAGTACAGGACTATCATATGCATTTATACACCTATATAGACACTGCCAATCATCCATAGACATACTCACACACCTAGTCAATCATGCAAATAATTAATCACACTCCAATTTACTCACCTATACAATTATACACACACAAGTTCACGTACTCATAAAAATACTACCACATTCTTACACTCTTATACAATTACTGATACAAGCACACACTCATCCATACAGCCACTCTCACAATCACACACTCTCACATATACCCAGTTATAAACTCTTACACACATATACCCTGCCTTTCACATATGTAGTTACTCACACATGTACCACTGAGATATACATTCAATCACTAACACACCCATACATACACTCACCCAACCATACAGTCCATCACAGATGCACTCTTAAAACCATGCACCCATAGATTCACCCACTCACACATCTATGCACAGAGTCACACACACCCTACCCACACAAACACTCAGGCACCCATACAGATACTCAGACAACCAATCAATAACCCATATAGACACTCATATAGCTATTCCCAAAACCATGCAGCCACTTGTACACCAACAGACAGACAGATACAGACATTCACACAGTTTAGTCCCTAGTCTGCAGTAAGATACATTTAATGACTCACTTATAGAGTCAGTCACACACCTAGAAAATCATCCATTCACACACTTATACACCCACTCATTCTTCCATAGGTCTTTCCCTATATATATTAAACATATTAAAACTCTTCAGAAACACAGACTCACTGGATGACGTCATCAGTGATGTCATCAGTGATGTCATTTGAGATGTCATCAGTGATGTCATCAGTGATGTCACTGACCATGTCACGAGTGATGTAATATGTGACGTCATTAGCAGTGCATTGCGGGGGCGTGCGAGTTATAGTTAGCTGAACTAACTATAACGGGGGAATTTCTAGGGTTTTGTACGAGGGAAATGTCCAGCTAACTATAACACCCCTGAAACCTATGATTTTTTCATTGAATATATATATATGTATAGTTATAGGTAGGATCTGCTTTCCAAAATAAGAGCGTTTTTTCATTTGCCAATAACTTTGGCGTCGTTTGACGAATCCTAGCGAAATTCTCAAAACTAATATGCAAGTCACTTCAGCTGCTGTATTGAAAGTTTTGGGGTGGTCTGTCAAGCAGGGGCTGAGAAAAAAGGGGGTCCCAAATGGTTTGTTCCATAGGAAATTTTAGACATGGCTACAGAACAAACTGCAGAACAGATTTACACCAAAGTTGGCAAAAAGTTTGCTGTTGGTCCAGAAAACGACCTTTTTATTAAATGGTGTAAATCTGTTCAGTAGTTGCTGAGAAATTTAAACATATACAACTGTGGCCGCAGTGGATCCGCGTCCCCTCCCAATCTTGTGCCTGAGATCTGATTGGGTGCCAACACTTCAAATTATGAAGCGTTGGTAGCCATCTTGTGACTCGGTTGAAGTTGAATTTTAAGTTGCAATTTTGAAAATGCCACTTTTAGACAGTTAGCATTTTATTGCCATGCCATTTGGTGCCTGAGGCCTGTCTCTTGTCACATGGTTGGGTGTAGTTGACAGTTGGGCACTGTGTATTCCTCCTAGACAGCAACACACAATGGGGAGTCTAGGTGTGACTGGATGGGCAATCACTGGCAGGATGGGAAGGAGGAGTTGGGCCCAGCCCCTCTTACAGTTGTGTCCAGTCACAACTGAAGGGCTAAATACCCCCTGTAGTTAGTCTGGGACCAGGAGGCAGGGCACCTGTGCACTTCAAAGGCATGCCTCTAGAACAGTGCTTTCCAAACGTTTTAGAACCATGACCTACTATTTTGACCAACAAACCTTCGGGACCCATCTAGCTTCAATGGACATGAGGAGGGTGTATTTTTTTAAAAATAAATCTTTTTATTAAGAACAAGAGAAAACATATGCTCACAGTACAATAAATTCAGCAATGGAAACGTCAGCCATGAGAAGAATACGGACAATGATGAAGTAGAAGGTGCAGGAAACGTAATCAATCAAGCACAAGCACGATACATCGGACAATCACAGAGTATCAATATAAGCCTGATCAAGGGTATTTTTAGGTCTCGCCTGACCCAGCGCATGCGCTGGTCTGGCGAGACATTTTGAGAGGTCTCCAAAAAGTGCTACCAGGCCAGCCTAGACCTACAGTGCATGTGCGCGGGCGCGTGAGCCGCGCTTGACTGCGATTACTTTCACTTTCGCGGCCGCTTTGATGTTTGATCGCGATCACTTTCACATTCGCGACCTCACGGCCGCTTGGCGTAGCCAATAGGTCTCGCTTTTGGGACCTTATAAGTATTTAGTTATGCAACTGTTGCATGGCTAAACACTTATAAGGTCCCAAAGGCGAGACCTATTGGCTATGCCAATGCTTGTTTTTAATGTAACTAACCCCTTGTGTGGTAGTGTATTGTCATTTACTGGCAGCATATTTGCATTGAAGTGGTCACTAAATTTGCACAGACATAAAGTTTTACTGATAAAAACTATAGTTCACACAAATGATAATGTGTGGAAATCGGGTTTCAGTGAATATTTATCATTTGTGCGACACCAAGGAAAGTGTCTCGATATGTTCTGATCCTATTAAAATTTTTGTTTCCATTACACTTCAGAATCACAAAAAAGTGCTTCATTTTTGCTTTCATAACTGCTGAATGTGCAAAGTTAATTTACAGGTATTTACATTTTATTGTGTGTTATGAAAAAATGACATCCTTCAGTCTTCCTTTTCAACCTCATGTACCCCCAGCAAGATTGTCAAAAGACTCTCTTACTTTTCTGTCTCCTACTGCAAAGTGAGAGGAGTTTGTAAACACCAATGACACCATAAATACAGAATTTAAAGGCCTCTTTATTTATTGCTTGGACTTTCGCTACCCACTAAAAATAGGCTTTCGACCCTCAGTTTGGAAAACACTGCTCTAGAAGCTTCCTTTTCACTTCAAGGGCGCAACTGAGTATAAATACTGGACCTCAGGTATCAACTCCTCATTACACTTCTGGAACTGTGGAAAATCTACCATGAAGAAGGCCTGCTGTGCTGCTGAAAAGACTGCCACTCTGCTGCCTTGCTGTGCTGAACTGCTGCCCTCTTGCCTGGATGAGAAGGTCTGGACCTGCATCCCTTGAACCCAGAACCCAGAGTGACTCCAAGGGCTAGTTGGCTAGCCTCCTGATCTGAAGCCTCAGGGACTCAGCATGCTTCCAACAATGTTGCACCTGGACTCTGCTATCTGTGAGTCTACCCTGCAAAGTGGTGCCACCCCAGACCTGGACCTTTGGAAGTGGGTTTAGGGTGCTCTGCCAGCCTCTACGGACCGAGTGGATCTGACACATCTCCTCTGTGGCACAGCGCAAAGCCGAGCAGAACTGACACATCGCCGCTCCCGCCTGGATTGGACCTGCCACAACAAAGACCCTCATCACCTTTGCAGCCCCATTGGAACCGCAGCTGCGCAATGCATCCTCGGCACAGGCCCTGGCACCCCTCGTCGATGGTAGCCTAGATGACTACGATGGACTCAGCGTCGCAGCTCCTCGGAACTGATGCATCACCCCAACTGCACGCCACATCATCGATACTGGAACTCGCATTGCAATCCCCGCCGACGGGATCCTCTACAACGACACAGGCCCACGCATTGCAGCTTCATTGCATCTCAGAACCGACACATCGCTTCTACAGCTCAACGTAACTCCGGCGTTCTATAGCAGTCTGCTTGAACTTGTGACTTTGCACAACCAGATATGCACAGTTGGTGCTTAGTGGTTTTTGGCACTATTTTCAATAAAATCTTTAAAATTGCACATTTCTGGTTTTACTGATTGGACTTTTTGTAGTTTAGGCCTTGTGTTATTTATTAAAGGGAGTACTATATTTCTGACTTGTGTGGGATCCTTTTTGTGTGGTGTTTTAACTTTATTACTGTATGAAGTGTTGCACAAATACTTTACACATTGCCTCTAAGTAACGCCTGACTGCTCTGTGACAAGCTACCAGAGGGTTGAGCACAGGTTAATTTAGAGTTGCCATGTTCCTCACCGTGTCAAGGATTGCGGTTGCTGCTTGACCAGGACTCACATCCCAGTAAACCAACAACACAATTTCTTAGTTGCCAATAAATTGAGCCTGTAATAAATATTTTAAAAAGTCCAAGAATTAAGTATGTAGCTGTCTCTTAAGTGGAGATAACATTATTTAATTTTAATATTAGCTCCCAATGCTTTCATATGGCACAGCTAACTCTACTACAGTGAAAATAGCTTTCGATTACTTTTCACTGTAAGGACATATTTATCATTAAAGTTTACATGCACTACTTTCAAATACCATGCAGCATGCCATATGGGCATTTAAGCAAAAGACACACAGATGATGGACAGAATGCAGAGCAAATCAAACATTCACCCTCAGTCAAGAGATCTGGGTCAAATCCATTGTTCTTTTGCTCACCATGCCACCTCTGTTTAGACCCAGCCATATGCAAATCAGTCTGACACTGTGCCTCATGGGAACAGTCCAGACCCGAACTGCCAAGCAAGGTCCTCTATGGACCAGAAACAAGCATTCTGGGACCGCTTTCGGGGAACCACCCCATATCAGCCAGGCTAGCTTGAATCCAGTGGCACAGTGAGGCCGGGACCCACGTCTGGGCATACCCGGCGCACTTAGGGCGAGAAAGCAAAAGAAACACAGATGGTGGACAGAATGCAGAGCAAATCAAACATTCACCCCCAGTCAAGAGATCTGGGTTAAATTCATTTTTCTTTTGTTCACCATGCCACCCCAGTTTAGACCAAGCCATATGCAAATCAGTCTTGACCCTGTGCCTCATGGGAACAGTCCAGGCCGAACTGCCAAGCCAGGTTCTCACTGGACCGGAAACAAGCATTCCAGGACCGGTTTCGGGGCAGCACTGCTCATCAGCCAGTTAAGCTTAGCTTACTTGGGGGTGAATTAATAATATATGAAAGGAGGTTTTAGGTCTGTCAAAAGGGGTTATTTTGACAGGTCGAATTTGCAGATTTAAAACTCCACAGACAAGCTACAGTGGTAGGTCAGCAGTCATGTTTTGCACTGCCTTTCTAGTGAAGACACAATACGTTCTGCAGTCTACTAGTGACATTTAACTTACAGGCCCTTGGTCCACTTTGTACCATACACTAGGGACTAATAGGTAGTTATTTAAATATGCAATTTAGGAGTATTGATAAATTCATGCTTTAGGGATGATAGGACATGCGCTGGTGCCTGGTTAGCAGAATTTCAGTGCACAGTCAAAAAAACAGTAGCATCAGTGCCTTACATTGGGAGTAGTCATGCAAAAAATACATTTTCCTACAATTTGTCTTTAGTAAATCACATCCATGCCGATCCCATACACAGTAAGATGTATGCATAAAGGCTTTTTATTATAAAATTGCTAATGTTATTAGAAAAATTAATAATAATTTGTTTAATAGGGGAGGAGCCAAGATGGCGACCGGGACGGCAGCGTAGATTCCCGGCTCCGTGAACCTCCGCATCCCGCACGGATATCCTGCACGAGATCCTCAGTCTGCGCTATGAGATCGTGTTTGTGAATGAGAGTGACAACCGATCGTGTGACTCCGAGGGTTCTGGCTGCCGTACCGCCGGAGAAATCTGCAGTTGAACTTTGCGGCCCGTGCAGCCCCGGAGCCGGGACCTCGAGTGGACGCCTTGGCCGGGTGGCAGTTTCACAACAGCGGCCTGTGGTGACTGGGTGGAGTCGGTCCACCGGAGCGGTGCTGCCCTCGGCCTGCATTTTGCCGTAGTCGCTCCCACTGCTAAGCGTAGCGGACCGAGGACATGCCCGGGGGTGCAATTCTCAGATTCTTCGGTGCTTGCCCCTGCCTTTGACGGTGAGCTGCCCGGACGCCGTCCCTGGCTCGCCCTGATCCTTGCGGGCTGCTCCCGGCTTTTCGCGGGAGCTGGTCCGTGGCGGGGACGACTGTTGCCCGTGACCACGCAACGGCTGAGTTTGTGCCTGCCCCCGGACCACTGTCTTCAGCGACGTGGACCTCGAGGCGCTTGTCCCTGGGTCCCGGCCCCAATACGAGTCGGGCCTTCCCGGCGGCCATCTTGTTGCTATGCCGCCTACCATCCTGTCCACTGGGTCGCAGCAGGATTGGGAGTGTGTGACTTTTGGGAGTGTGGCGGAGCGATCGCAGAGAGCTGTGCTGGGGTACGGCGACCTCCTAGAGGCCCTTGGTGCCCTTCATTTCTCCTTGGCTCGTGGCGCCGGGGTCTTGGGGAGTAAGCTCGATGGTGTGGCATCAGCGTTGGGACAGTGGCGGCATGCTGGTCCACGGGTACACAGGGGCTTCCCGCACTGCACACAGGAGGATAATGTCGCGGCCACCCCTGCGATTAGTGCACAGCCGGACACTCCGGACAGTATGCTACCGTGTGATCGGCTAACTGAGGGTTTGATCTGTTCCGGAGGTATTGGACCTGAGTGGAAGGTGGTGGCCTTGTCCCGTGCACGGCCTCCGGCGACCCAGGGACAATTCCAGCAACGTTTGTCTACTTTGGCTGATTCAGCCTTCCTGGACCTTGTGTGCAGTGCAGATCCTGGGGCAGCACTGGGAAAGACGTCCCTCCATGATGCGGACTGTGTTGGTACTCAGAGACTTCCACCCCACCTGTGTGCGTCGCTTCCCGGTTGTTTTTGGACACTCCTTTACCTTGGAACATCGGACATGGTGCTGGGTCGAGGGGTAGGCATGGGCAGAATTGCAAAGAGTGGTCAAGGATGAGGCTGATCCTTCGGGGGTGGTCATCTAGTAGACGGGCGGACTCATGGTTGCGTACTCTCATGGTTATTAGCATAGTTGGTGCATAATGCTCCCCATTCCCCTTTTTTGATATGGTCGATTTGGTGCTGCTTATTGTTTGCTGTGGGGAGACTTCACCGTGCGGGAGGGAGAAGCCGGGGATATGTTTTGAAGGCCCTCCTCCAGTTTATTATACTTTCTCCACCCCCCCATCTGGTGGGGTTCTTTCTTACTCCTTTTTCCCTGTTTCTTCTATATTTCGGGTCTAGTTCCAGGGCGACAGGCACACTGCTGGGGGGGGGGGGCATACTCATTTGCAGAGGTGCAGGGTGGGGGGTTGGGGGAGGGGACTCTTTAGTCTTTATCACTTTTTCCACGGCCTCCTTTTTCTTCTCCGCTTCTTCTTGTTTTTTCTTTTCTGGGATCAGTGCGGTACACCTCCTTTGTTGTGAATCGTCGCCTCTTCATGTGTGCCACAGTTTCCGGGGTGTTTTCTGGGCGTTAGGTACCGGGGCCTGCAGGCGCAACTGTTTTTGATATTCTTCCCCATCCGGATTTTCCCGTGTCTGCGCCATTGATCCAATAGATTGCTGCTTATTGCTTACGTCTATTATTCTTGCCCCTTATCGCTGTTGGGAACTTGTTTGGCACCTGATCCTACTGTCTTGTTTCATTATAAAATGAAAAACCCCTTTTTCTCCTGGTGTCCTACCTGCGCGGCTCACTGGCCGGACTATATTGGAATGAAGATTCTGCTCTCCGAGGTGCCGCCTGTGTTTACATTTGCTCTTATTGCTCTGATTGCTTAGCGGCCGGCCCAGGGGGGTTGTAGGCCCATACTTGTTAATGATTGAAATGTCAATAAAGGTTTTTCAACAAAAAAAAAACAAAAAATAAAAAAAAAAAATTTGTTTAATAGGCTGTGGCAAGTTAGACAAGCTGCATATAGGTCAGTTCAGAAAGTGTAATATGTATAATTGTCTAACTGAAACCAGCACTAACAGAAGTTTTACTTTACTCAGCATTAAATGAAAGCAACCTTCAGTAGGGAGATACACAAAGGAACCTTCAGTAGGGGGGATTCACAAAGGAACCTTCAGTAGGGAGATACACAAAGGAACCTTCAGTAGGGAGATACACAAAGGAACCTCCAGTAGGGAGATACACAAAGGACCCCTCAGTAGGGAGATACACAAAGGAACCCTCAGTAGGGGGGATTCACAAAGGAACCTTCAGTAGGGAGATACACAAAGGAACCTTCAGTAGGGAGATACACAAAGGAACCCTCAGTAGGGGGGATTCACAAAGGAACCTTCAGTAGGGAGATACACAAAGGAACCCTCAGTAGGGAGATACACAAAGGAACCCTCATTAGGGGGGATTCACTAAGGAACCTTCTGTAGGGAGATACACAAAGGAACCTTCAGTAGGGAGATACACAAAGGAACTCTCAGTAGGGGGGATTCACAAAGGAACCTTCAGTAGGGAGATACACAAAGGAACCTTCAGTAGGGAGATACACAAAGGAACCTTCAGTAGGGAGATACACAAAGAAACCTTCAGTAGGGAGATACACAAAGGAACCTTCAGTAGGGAGATACACAAAGAAACCTTCAGTAGGGAGATACACAAAGGAACCTTCAGTAGGGGGGATTCACAAAGGAACCTTCAGTAGGGAGATACACAAAGGAACCTTCAGTAGGGAGATACGCAAAGAAACCTTCAGTAGGGAGATACACAAAGGAACCTTCAGTAGGGAGATACACAAAGAAACCTTCAGTAGGGAGATACACAAAGGAACCTTCAGTAGGGGGGATTCACAAAGGAACCTTCAGTAGGGAGATACACAAAGGAACCTTCAGTAGGGAGATACACAAAGGAACCTTCAGAAAGAAACCTTCAGTAGGGAGATACACAAAGGAACCTTCAGGAGGGGGGATTCACAAAGGAACCTTCAGTAGGGAGATACACAAAGGAACCTTCAGTAGGGAGATACACAAAAGAACCTTCAGTAGGGGGGATTCACAAAGGAACCTTCAGTAGGGGGGATTCACAAAGGAACCTTCAGTAGGGTGATACACAAAGGAACCTTCAGTAGGGAGATACACAAAGGAACCTTCAGTAGGGAGATACACAAAGGAACCTTCAGTAGGGAGATACACAAAGGAACCCTCAGTAGGGAGATACACAAAGGAACCTTCAGTAGGGGGGATTCACAAAGGAACCTTCAGTAGGGAGATACACAAAGGAACCTTCAGTAGGGAGATACACAAAGGAACCTTCAGTAGGGGGGATTCACAAAGGGAAGCACTTTTCAAATCTGTGGCATCCCCTTCAACTCTTTAAGGGGTAATGGCCCCAGATATCTTTGGCAGAAACTTAAACGCTATCTACCTACCAGAAACTCTAAGGTGTATGTACAAAGCACTGTTGAGTGTACCCTGTATCCGTCTGACTATATACAGTGGCAGAGCCTTTTCCCATTTGGCTCCGGTTTATTGAAACAACTTACCTTTTCTTGTTCGTCTCTGTACTATTATAAATGTAGGAAATTGCTGAAAACATGCTTATTTTAACTGAATTCCCCAATGCTACTGTCTGTTGGCAGCGCCAAGATACCTTTTGGGGGTGAGTCGTGCGCCATATTAAATTCAATTAACATAGCAAAGGTGCCTAAGTGGTTGTGTCTGGCAGGGCAGTTTTTTGTTTTGTAGGATGGATGGAGGTGCCCGATCATTTGACTATGCTATAAATGGAGGTGTCAACTAAATATCTATATATATATGATCAATATGAAGTGTAGATGTGAAAGGATAAGCATGTTGGCAGACTTTTCCCGGGTCTCCTGCAAGTAAGTCGGATCTTTAGTTTCCATTCCAGACTGCATTCTTTGTGATGGTGAATTGACCAATATTTTATGTCTAGTGAAATTTGTCATGTTTCCTATTTTCTTTGCTGTCCCCATATTTTGCACGAGGATTGAATCTCTTATTGATAGGATCAATATGTCCACACCATCAGATGTCAGCCCTTCCAAGTGTTCCTTTAAGTAAAGTATAGATTTTTATAACTTCATTGTCTAGTTTCATATCTCTGATTCATGTGTCTTGCACTACTTTTGGCAGCCCATAAGCTACATGGATTCCAGATGTCTCTCCTGACACGACCTCTCCATGAAAGCCTTTTTATAGGTTCATTCGGTGAATGGTTCCCCCAGATGGATATGTTTTCACACGAGAGAGTCTCCCCTGGTGGCCATTTGCTTCCCTTCATTCACAGCACTGCTGGCAATGTGTTCCACATGCATGCTCTCCTTGGACATCACTCCATGTTTCATATGCTGTCTGCAGAATTAATTTTTCCAGTTTTTCCAGAAAGGGAGAGAAGCAACCAGGTATCAAGTTTCCATTATGAGAAAAAAATAATTGAAGAGATCTGAAAACATTCTTGTTAAATGGCGACGCTAACTTGTTATTATATTTTTGGGGAAAATGTTTTCATTACCCAAGTTAATATCCCCTCTTTAATTACTTTAGGCCTTTCGAAACCGTGTATACTTATAGTGAGACCTGAAGAAGGCGGCAGGCAACGCCAGCAGGCAGCTAGATGTTCCATGTTGGCAGCTGGCAGCGCCCGTTTATCAAGAGACCCTGCACAGTGCTTCCTTCCCAAGACCTTCAACATTTGAGAATATATCCTGTGAAGGCGTTACAGGCAGCTCCTAATAGGCATGTACAAACCAGTCCTGCAAGAATAGATATGAACAAATATATAAAAAAATGCATATATATATATATATATTCACTTAAAAAACCATAGCTTTCACACATGTTATAGTTAGCTGGACATTTCACTCGTAAAAAACCAATGAAATTCCCCCGTTATAGTTAGTGCAGGCAACTATAACTCACGCGACCGCAATCCTCTGCTGATGACGTCAGATATTACATCACTGTATTTAGACACTTATTTACCCATGTCTTCTTCCATTAATCTTTAGCTATACATATATTACAAATATTTATTTTTCAGAAAGACACATATGTCATCAGTGATGTAATATCTGACGTCATCAGCAGAGGATTGCGGTCGCTTGAGTTATAGTTGCCTGCACTAACTATAACGGGGGAATTTCATTGGTTTTTTACGAGTGAAATGTCCAGCTAACTATAACATGTGTGAAACCTATGGTTTTTTAAGTGAATTTGCAAGGTTTTTTTTTTTTTTTTTTTTTTTTGAAACCGTTTATTGCAATCTCAAATATATACAGGTAGGGGCCTACAACCTTCTGGCCGGCCGCTAAAGTGACGATAACAAATGACATACATACAATGAGGCACTTAGCTTTACATAGACACTAAGGCAGGAGGTATCCACAACGCGGGCCATATGGCTCTGAGCCCACAATACGGTTTGATTTTATACAACACAACAACATAAATAAACACACACCCGCAAGGCAACCCACGATCGAAAGTGGCAGCACGTGCTCCTCAAATGGGGGACCCCAAACCATCCACTGAAAACCCCCGAGAGGGGAAGGGAAACAGGTCCGGGACCGGGAGAATACTGTGCTCGGAACTGAGGGAGGGAGCAAACTAGGGGGATGGAGCTGGTGAAGCGGGAGGCAACAACGGCGGCTCGCAGATATCCCCGCGGTAGGCGTTCCAGGGGCCCCATATCTTCACCCATGCCCCAGGCTTACCCCGCGCCACATACACCACCTTTTCTCGGAACATGCACCAATCCATGTGTTCTTTCCAGGCCGACACCGCCGGGGACCTCTGGGATCCCCACAGCTGTGCAACGTCCCGTTTAGCCACCATATAGCCCAGAGTCACCCATCGCGTCTGCGGAACCGAGTAATCGGTCGGTTCCCACACATTCAGCAAACATCTCCTCGCTTCAGGCAACAGCGCGACATGCGTAACCGCTCGCAGGACCTCATGCACACCACGCCAGAATCGCTCCACCCTCGGGCATTCCCACAAAATGTGCAAAAAGGTCGCTGAAGCACCACACCCACGCTTACACAATCCGTCCTCGGCATAGCCCATACGCAGAAGCCTTGGCCCCGTCATGTACACCCGGTGGAGTATCTTAAGCTGGACGAAACGAAGGCGAGCCGGGATGGCCACCTCCTTAGGAGAGGCCACCGCGGAAATCCAGTCCTCGTCGTCCAACTCCAGCCCATCGGCAACCCAGGCCTCGCGGAGGCCAGTCAGTAAGCCCAAACGATCATTTATCAATTTCTTGTAAATGAGGGAGATCGTGCTGTCCGGAACATGGCCATCTAGCACTCGATCCTCCAGGGGGGAGGACTCCGGGATGGAGGCCACGTCTGGGAAGACGGAGCCCAGCGCGTGACAGACCTGCAGGTACCGAAAGTATTCACTGCCCCGCAGCTGAAACTCCGCCTGCAACGTCTCGAATGTTTTAAATCCTCCCCTCGTCCAGAGATCCCCCACTGTACTGATGCCTATAGTGTCCCACTGCTCAAAGCCCTTCGAGGTCCACAGAGAGCCCAACCTCTCAGACGCATACAGCGGTGACGCCCGGGTCAAACGGTCCTTCCAGCCCATAGCTGCATTAGCCGCGTGCCATACTCGCACCATGACACGCGTGGGTCCCGTCAAGCGGGAATCGGGCACACTAGCGTAGAGCGCTCGATTGTAGTCGCCACCGGGTAGGAGCATCTTGTCCATTTCAAATGCCGGGTTTAGGGCGGGCCCATAGAGGCCCTGATTAATTGCAGCTAACTGGGAGGCCCAGTAATACCGTTTAATGTCCGGGAGGGCAATCCCTCCGTCGTACCACGGGAGCGTCAACTTTGCCAAGGCTATACGCGGCCTCCCATCCCAGAACAGGCGGCGCTGTAAACCTTCCACTTCACGGAAGTAGCGCGCTGGGACCAAGTCCATAGTGTTCTGGAGAGCGTACAGGAAGCGCGGCAGTGACATCATCTTGAACAACGCCGCCCGGCCGAGCGGCGAAAGTGGCAAGCGCCTCCAGCGCGCGACATCCTCCTTCAAGCGCTGGAGGGGGGGAAGCAAATTTCGCTCGTAGCGGGCCACCGGGTCCAGCGTAATGTAGACACCCAAGTATCGAAATCCCTCCGAGGCAATCTGGATCGGACAGCCCCGCGGGAGGACAGGAGCCTCCCCGGAAAGCACATAGACACAGGATTTGGCCCAGTTGATGACAAGATGCCCAGTTGATGAATTGCGGCCAAAAGAGTGCAGAACATCAACCAGGACAATCAGGGATTTGCGCGGGGAGGCTAAGTACAAAAGGATGTCGTCTGCATAGAGAGACACTCGGTCCTCATACTCAGGGGTCCAACGGAGACCTCGGATAGAAGGGTGCCACCGCAGCCACTCTGCCAGGGGTTCCAAGGCCAGTGCGAACAGGAGCGGCGACAGGGGGCAACCCTGTCGCGTGCCCCGTCCCAGCCCGAATGGGGCCGAGACTCGACCATTCACCACCACCTGTGCAAGTGGGTCCGAGTACAACAATTTGACCCAGCTGATGAAACCCGGCCCAAAGCCAAATTTCGCCAGCATCGCCCAGATGTACGGCCACTCGAGTGTGTCGAACGCCATAGTGGCGTCCAAAGACGCCAAGACGGCCGGCTCCCGCACGAACGGAACACGCGCTAGCACACCGTGCAGGCGTCGCAGATTAAGAGCCGTATTGCGGTGGGGGATAAAGCCGGACTGGTCTTGGTGGACCAGGTCGCCCACCACGCCGACCAGCCGGTTGGCGAGCACCTTGGCGAGGATTTTAGGTTCCGCATTCAAGAGCGAGATAGGCCGATAGGATGTGACCCGATCTCGAGGTCTCCCCTCCTTGTGGATGACCACGATGGTAGCCAGACGCTGGTCCGGCGGGAGGGAGCCCCGCGAGTGGGCCGCAAGGAACATTGCGCGGAGGTGGGGTGCCAGTACATCCGGTCGCAGCTTGTATAACTCGATGGGAATGCCGTTCGGGCCCATGGCCTTGCCAGAAGCGACCGAGCGGATGGCGAGGGCGATTTCGTCCGAGGTGGGGGCGGCATCCAGCAACTCCCTGTCCTCCACAGAAAGGGAGGGGAGCGCGATGTCACGCAGCAGGGCATGGGAATCCTCCTCCGAGCAGGGAGAAACCGGGGAATATACCTCGCGGAAATAATCCGCGAAGCAAGAAACAATGCCTTCCGGCTCAATGACACGCACACCATCCGTCCTCTCAATCAGCGGGACCACACGACTCGCTCTCTCCTTCTTATCCAGCCACGCAATCAACTTGCCCGCCTTATCACCCACATCATACAATCGCCCCTGTTGCTCTCTGCTGAGGCCCCTGGCCGCCTCCGTGACGAGGGCCCTATAGGCCGCCTGCTTAAGGTGCAGAGCGTGGAGCGCAGCGTCAGTCACCCCACTCCCCAAATCACCCTCCAATTCAGTAATTTCGGCCTCCATCCGGGTCACCTCCTCCTGTGCGCGCCTCCGGGCATGGGAAATAAAGGAGAGGGCCTCCCCTCTCAGCACTGTCTTGAAAGCCTCCCACAGGGAGATAGCCGACAGGACTGACCCCACATTCTCCTTGAAATACCGTTGCAAGGATTTAATCAAGTCAGCGCGAATAGTGGGGTCGCGCAGGTACCAAGCGTTGATTGGAGCTACCCTGCCCTCCCCCCTCGGGAAGACATCAAAGTGCAACAGGAGCGGGGAGTGATCTGAAATGCCCCTCGCCAAATGGCGCACCTCCCCCACCCTCCCGGCATAGGCCGCAGGGACAAGGATATGATCAAGCCGCGAAAGGCTACCATGGGCACCCGAATGGAAGGTGTACTGCAGCTGAGTGGGATGCTTTAAACGCCAGCAGTCCACCAACCCCAGTGTGTCCAAAAGGCCCGACAGCCACGCCTGTGCCCGGGGGAGGTCCCTAGGGGGATAACGATCCATAGTCCCAGAAACCACCGCGTTGAAGTCCCCCCCAACCACCAGAAGCCCCCCCGGAAGGTCAAGAAGGAGGCGTCCCAGGTCCGCAAAGGTGGTGGACTGTAACCCCGGTGGGACGTATACTGAGACAAAGACGACTACTTTGCCCTCCATTCTCCCCACCAAAACAGTGTAGCGTCCCCTCTCATCATGGCGCACCTCGTCTATTTCTAGCGGGAGCGAGGTCTTGACCATAATGCCCACCCCTCGTGAGCCTGACGTAAAGCCCGAGTGGGCCACCAAACGATAACCACGTCGATTCATGGCACAAAAGGAGTTACCAATAAGGTGTGTCTCCTGCAGAAAGACCACATCAGGCGAAATCCGTTTCAGATATTGCAGGACCACACCCCGCTTAATCCTATCCCCCAGCCCGTTAACGTTCCAGGACAACAAAGTCAGGTCCCTACCCCCCATCACATACAGAAGCCATCATTTGTCCCCCCGAGAGCAACTCAAAAACACCAGTACAATAAAGGGCTTGCCTTGCGGTAGAAACAAACCACACCCCACCCCAACCCACCCATCCCAACAGAACTCCCCCCACCCTGCACCCCTGCATGAGCCCAAACAGCCCCCCCAAAGTGCAGTGTGCCTGTCGCCCCATAGAAAGAAAACTAACTAGTCCCCCAGAGGAGGAGGGAGATCCCCCAAGAGACCCCGCACGACCTCCACAGGAGGGGAACTTACCCTAACAGTCAATGGTGACAATGGTGACAATAACACAGCCCGGAGCAAGGCCTACCATTAGTCCCTTAGGCCTGACCCGGCGGGCCCTCCCCACCAACCGCACCCCCCCCGCCCCCCCGGCCCCGATCTCCGGGCAAAGTGTCCAGCCAGTCCCCGGCCGCCTCGGGACGATCAAAAAAGTGCGTGCGGCCATCTACCTCCACCCTCAGCTTAGCTGGAAAAAGCATCGAATATTTGAGATTCAGGTCTCGTAGGCGACGTTTGACACCCAGAAAGCTTAGTCTCTGCTTTTGGACCGCCGGGGTAAAGTCAGGATAGAAATTAATATCCATGTTGTCAAGTCTGACTGGCCCTTGGAGCCTAGAAGTCTGCAGGATAGCGTCTCTGTCCCTAAAATTGAAGATCCGGGCGATGAGAGGCCTCGGAGGGGCGCCGATCTTAGGCCTACCCCCGGGGACCCTATGGGCCCGCTCCACTGCAAAGAATTTGCTCAGCCCCCGAGGCTGTAGGTGGGTGAGGACCAGGTCCTCCACGAACAGATCCGCTGCCTCCGCCTCTCGTCCCTCCGGCACCCCGATAATACGGACGTTGTTTCTCCGGGCCCGGCCCTCGGAATCCTCCAGTCGACGACTCATCAGGGCGCTCGCCTGGCCAAGCCTGCGCACCTCCTGTTGGAGGGCCGCCACGTCAGTTGTGAGGCCCGAGGTAGAGTGGGCCAAAGAATCGACCCGGTCATTCGTTTTAGACAGATCGGCTCTCACGAGGCCCACGTCCACGAGGAACGAGTCGATCTTCTGCGCCAGCGTGTCAAAGCGCTGGTCCACCGAGGCCTTCATCTCGGCGATGGCGCCCATGACGTCCCGGAGGGTCAGGTCCGTGGGCGGAACAGGAGCATCAGTCGGGCCCGTGGGGGACCTACGCAGCACCTCTGGAGATCCCTTCTGGAGGGTGTAGCGGTCCATGTTATTGGATTGTTGGGCCGTGCCACGACGGGTCGACTTCACCTTGGCCCGGTCGCCATCTTGTTTTGTGGCCATGGTCGCAATCCCCAAATCGAGCCAATCTCCTCAGAAAGGGGGCAGACAATCCCGTTCAAGGGCTCCGGGGGGGGGCGACCACCGCTCCTCAGGACGGTTCGCAGCCGGCGGGCCGGCAGGGCAGCCCAACGAGGCCACAGCACCGCACACCGCCCCGCAACCCAACCTCGCCTGGCAGCGAGGAGGGCGCAAAAGCGAAAGTGAAAGTGCGGGGCACGCGAGCCACCCAGCCTCGCCCGCCGCTGTTGTTCACTTTGTGTCCGGATCGCCCCACAACTCCAATACGGGGGGCCGGTGTGGAGAAGGCCGCAAACCTCAATCGATGCTCCTGCCGGTGTCCGAGGTCCGATTTAAAAACGGAAAACGGGCGTCACCTCTGCTCGGGCTCACAAATACAGTCCCCTCATCTGGGACAGGATTCTGTCAGGATTTATGCAGGAGGTCGCGGAGGTCCTCGGGAGCCTCGCACCTACGCGGCCATCTTGGTTGCGCGCTAGGCTCCTCCCCTCTTGCAAGGTTTTTTAAATGCTAATTCGTAACTATAACGTGTGTGAAACCTATGGTTTTTTCAGTGAATTTCAAAGGTTTTTTAAATGCTAACTTATGTATGTATTTTTTATATATTTTATGGGATTTTTAGCGTGCGCGCACGGTGCGCGAACCTCGCTTAATTTTCCGTTAACATTTTTTTAAAAATTGTTTACGTGTGTTTTTTCAGCGTGCGCGCACAGTGCGCGCACTCCGCGATTTTTCGAAAAAAAAATAAAATCTTTTTTTTGCCCTTGGGGGTCCTTCTGGGACCCCCTGACAAAGGCTAGGGGGTCAGGAACTGTCCACCCTGCCCCCTTTTCACGTTCTCCACCTTTGTTTTTCACCCCCTCAGACTGCGAGAGACAAAATGGCGGCCGACACTTCCTGGTTTCGACCGATTCGAATGTTTACCGACATCTAACAACCAATCAGAATTGCGCTCGCGCCCGGCAGGGTGCGCACACCGTGCGCGCACGGTGCGCGCGTATAGATATTTATATGCTTTTAAATGCTATTTTCTCAGGAAATACTGGACAGATTTACACGAGACCTTCAAAAGGCACTTCCTTGAGCTTATGGCTACCTCTCTGCCAAATTTCACGTAATTCTGTTCAGCCTTTCGGGCTGTACCTTCGACTAAAGGTCCTATGGAAAAATGCATGGGGAAAACGCGTTTTGGGACCCCCCCTTTTTCTCGGCCCCCGCTTGACGAATCACCCCGAGACTTTCAGGGTAGGAGTGGAGCGGAGCGCCCCACCTATTTTGAAAATTTTGCGAGGATTCGTCAACCGGCGCCAAAGTTATTCCAAATAGAATGTTGCGGATTTCCTATGGAAACTAGGTTGTAACTATAACTATCTACTGGCGACCGCCAGTAGATAATATATATATATTAATATATATATTAATATATATATATATATATGTATCCAAAGACGCCCACTCCGTGAAGAATAGGTAGAGGCCACTCGGGGGAACCAGTTGGAAAATCTTTAATTGTTTAAAACAGCTGGTGCATAATGCATTTTGGCCTTACGGCCTTCCTCAGATGCCGCTGTGTGCAAAGGGTCACTCCACCCCCACCTTTGAAAGTTCAAAGTCTCTCCCATTGGCGAAAGTCCGCTGTCCTGAGGTCACATGATTACAACGCCACTGCAGTTCTGCCACAACTACAGCTCCCAGAATGCTGTAACTGGGTGAGTGTCGCTTGGGAGGTGCGGAGTGTAAGAGTAAAAAGTCTTTGCTGGAAAATAATTATCGATCTCCCTCCAGTCCCCTTTGACGTTCCAACCTCATTGTGCGTGTGCCTGCCGGACCGTGAGCCAGGGTTACAGTGAACCTGCCTCCTCGTCAATGACAAGCTGCACCACGCAGCAGTCCATGGTTAGGCATGCAACTCGAGGCGGGCAGGAGTCTTTTCAATACCTTGAAACGTAGAGAAGCTGCAAGCAGCGGGTGCCAGCCAAACTCCTGCCTCTTAGCAGAACGGAGCCTCCAGCGCACCTCTGGCCGGTGCGACATATCCAAAGACGCCCACTCCGTGAAGAATAGGTAGAGGCCACTCGGGGGAACCAGTTGGAAAATCTTTAATTGTTTAAAACAGCTGGTGCATAATGCATTTCGGCCTTACGGCCTTCCTCAGATGCCGCTGTGTGCAAAGGGTCACTCCACCCCCACCTTTGAAAGTTCAAAGTCTCTCCCATTGGCGAAAGTCCGCTGTCCTGAGGTCACATGATTACAACGCCACTGCAGTTCTGCCACAACTACAGCTCCCAGAATGCTGTAACTGGGTGAGTGTTGCTTGGGAGGTGCGGAGTGTAAGAGTAAAAAGTCTTTGCTGGAAAATAATTATCGATCTCCCTCCAGTCCCCTTTGACGTTCCAACCTCATTGTGCGTGTGCCTGCCGGACCGTGAGCCAGGGTTACAGTGAACCTGCCTCCTCGTCAATGACAAGCTGCACCACGCAGCAGTCCATGGTTAGGCATGCAACTCGAGGCGGGCAGGAGTCTTTTCAATACCTTGAAACGTAGAGAAGCTGCAAGCAGCGGGTGCCAGCCAAACTCCTGCCTCTTAGCAGAACGGAGCCTCCAGCGCACCTCTGGCCGGTGCGACATATCCATATATATATATATATACATATATATGCATTTTGTAATTTTTTTATATATGTTCGTATCTATTCTTGCAGAACTAAAGTTGTCTTTTGATAATAAATATAAATATATATATTTATATTTATATATATATTTATATTTATATTTATGATCAAAAGACAACTTTAGTTATGTCAAGCCGCATGATTTCTTTTAAAACATCATAACAGTACATACATAGTTGTATGTGACAGCATTTTGCTTTTGCACATATGCACGTCATTTTCTGTACCAGGACTGATAGGCCAATCACTGCCTTTACTCATTCAATCTTTTTTTAAATGTTGTTTTGTTGTTTGTTGCGATGGGTCCTTTTTTCTTAGTTTTTGGGGAAACGTGCGTGCCACCTTTAGACGCCTGCATTTGTACCTTTTGATAGTTTTACACTTTTAACGGCTATAAAATACGTTTGACAATGTGCTACATACTGTGGCCAGATGCTCATTTCCCGACTGATGGTCAATGTTGCAGTGTTTTGGGTCTGTCAAAAGCAATTCTATGGATGATGGGTTGAAATGTAATTGATATCATAGTGATCACCCAAGATGTAAGTCTAGTATGGAAGAGAAGTGTACTGTATCTGTGTGTTATCTACAGCTTCCTACTGAAGATAATCGAACCAGTCTTATCAGTGTAGGACATTCTAACCAAAAGGGATGACAAGTCTCAGAAAGTCCCACACGGATCCTCTCAGTGCAGTCTGATTATCAGGGATGGCCAAATTACTTTGGGGCTGATAACGATGACGGTGAACCCGCAACCAACAGGCTGTCGGTGGCAAGCTCACCCCCATCGTGAGGCCATTTTCCACCGCCATATTATAATGGCGGGCGGGTCCGTGGCGGTCGGAAACTCCAACCGCCACACATCCGGCGGGCTCCTTGAGCCCACCAGTGCTGTGGAGGCCCTCACAATCCCATACATGGTGGCAGTGCCTACCAGGCACCCCTGTTGGGATTATGGTCCATCCCCGCCAGCCTTTCAATGGCAGTTCACCCGCCATGGAAAGGCTGGCGAGGATGGAGTTCCGGGGCTCGTAGTGGGCACCCCTTCATCATGGGCTCTTTTGTTTGGGATTTTGGGCGGCACCATAGGTGCTCCCCCTTCATTTCCCTGCACCCTGTGGCAGGCACCGCATTGTGCCTGCCACGTAGTGCAGGGTTATGTAAACAGTGCCTTTTTTGCATTGCGGTGGGTGCTGCAGCCAGCAGCACTCACCACAATGCAAAGTATGACTAAGCAATCCAGAGCACCACAAAGGTATATATGATCTGACAATGTCCCTGATCAAATTTTAATCTTTTTCAAACATTTGTATCTAACACTTGTTGTTACATGAGTCACTGGGCCAAAGTCTGTTGATATAGATCAACGAGCCACAATCTGTTGATACGCAGGTCAGAAGACGATATGCACAGCCGACACATGTTTCATCGTTTGGATGACTTTGGATGACTGGGACATTGCGAGATCATATATACCTTTGTGGTGCTCTGGATTGCTTAATCATTTATATATATGTGCAAGTTCTTGTATTCATATATTATTTACACTATTTTGGTGGCATAGTGTGATTCCATGTGAGCTCACTGTACTCATTTATACATATTACACTAATCCTGGACCTTACAGAGGTGCTGGCAGTTCTAAGTTACCACTGCCATCACATTTTTGCAAGCAAAGTATGACGAGTGCGACCGCCATGGTAGCGGTTGCATCCTAATACTCCCTGTGGGACTGCCGCCTTGTAGGCGGCCGGTCCCACTCCCCGAGACAATGGTGGACAGACTGCAGTCCGTCTGCCATAGTAATGAGCCCCTTAGATATCTCCTCCATTGAATGCTATCACTGCTGGCTGTGATTAGTGCCGGTGGCCTAACAATTTACACCCCTTTGGGGCTGATTAGGGACCCTTAATAACCTAGGTGCTACCAGTGCAGACATTATCTGTGCAGGCTGCTTAGTAAATGTGCACGCCAGCAATCCTGGCAGTGCCAGCTTTAGGGTAGTCTGAACGGTGTGGCCGTACTAGGCGCTGACCTGTGGAGGGGGGCGCTGAACTCAGGGGGGGGTGGTGTGTTTAGCAATATCTTATGGTTTGAAGGATGAGGGGCACTTTTGCCCGGTGGTAGTGAGAGAACCCGAGGAGGCGGTCATGGGGCCTGGAGTGCGCCAAAAGTCATTTCGCACCGGGCGCCACCAGTGCTAAAGCCGGCCCTGAATCCTGGTATACCATTAACAGGCCACCATTGCTGTAGGTCACGTTATATCATAAGAAAACCAATACTGCCCCATCTTAACTAGCCATTCAGGAACTAAATGGACAGGCATATAGCAGCTGAAGACATCTACCACCTATACCTGGCACCTTAGAGGACTATCATTTAGACTAGCACCTCGGGTCTGGCTATTATTTAGTTGTTGTATAAATACTAGAAATCTCGGTGTCAATCTCATAGAGAATGACTGTAGAGCACACGGTCCAGACTTATCTCCGTCTCGCTCCCTTTCCTCCTCTCTCTGCCTTCCCCTTCCGCTCCGGCTCTTATACCCTTCACAGGGGTGACCGACCTGCATTCTGCAAACAGCATAGGACATGGATTGAAAAGAAAAACAAAAAAAATCATAACACGTGACTGCAGAGTGAATTATGAATGGTTACTAAAGATAATCATAATTTGCACAGCCATCTCTCTTGCTTCCTCCTCTTCCCTTACACCACTGAGGGCCACGGTCAAAGACAAGACAGCAGTGCTCCTAATCACACAGACAACACCGACAAGCTTCCCACACTGGAGCAGAACAAACACAACACTCTGTCAGCCACACACTTCCCAACTGTGTAGCGTGCTACCCATCTGATAATGTGCTTTGGCAATCCACAATGGGATATGAAGCGTTATATAAAAGTTCCAATACAATATGTAGTGATGTTCAGTTGTGTCTGTGTCAGATGAGTCTTTACAGAAACTCACAAGTTTCTGACCTAGTCGACCAATGCAGGGAGGGGACCTGGACTCCAGCACATCACTACCCTGTGCATGGCCAGCAAAGAGAGCTAAGGGTTGTGCAGCATCTTGCTGGGAGTGATATTTCCCTTATGTATCCCTGAAGTCCCACCAGAACGGCGATGTCAAGTCAATGCGTTGTCATCGTATGTATTTCAGTTAATATTTCCCTCCAACAGTCTGCCTCTCCTGGACACCTCAGGCAGGGGCTTCAGATCTGCATTAGCGTGCAAGCACCTAGTACATTTTGCATTCCCTGACAGTACAACAGAAGGCGTTCTTGCAGGTGTATATTAGACACATTGAATGAATTTATGTCCTGATTATGTTTAATTGCATTCCCCATTTCAATGGGGGATAGTGTGGTGAAGGTTTTCATGGCCTATGTTTCGTACTTTGTTAGCACAATTTATATCTTGGTCAACGTTAGACTTCAGGTAAGTGGTTTTGCGTGACTGATTCTCGCTTTGTAGGATGTAAGCTTTAGATATCTTGGAGATTGCCTTTTTTGAAGCGTTACCTGCAACCTCTGTTCATTTTGTGATAATGTTATCCATATCTTCTGGGGATATGTTTTGAATGGGATTTATCATGGCAGATCCTTCTGCTGGCAGGATGTCAAATATTGCTGCGCTGTTTACCTTAGGATCCAGAAAGGACTGGAGTGTCAAGGTAAAAACTGATGCTGGCATTTTCAGTGTAGAACTCACTTTCAGACAGGTATCTGAGCTATGGCTTATGCAGTGCACAGTGGAAGGCGATAACTTGGTGATCTGATAATGTGGCATAGAGTTCAAGTGTTGGAATGAGTGAGTTGCTATAAGGTCAGTGACTGGCGGGTGACAAGTCAGCTAGGCGCTTCTGCACCCTAGCTGGCCTGAAAATCTACCCAATGTTAGGTACATGAAAATTGTGTAAGGTTAAATCCAGGGATATCTAACATCTTCCTAATCATAAACAATGTGAACCCCAGCTCACATTTGGCCTTCTCTGTTGGGAGGGATAAAGCTAGAAGTAATACTTGGTTCACATATCTCCCCGGAATTCCAAATCTCAGCCATAGTTAAATCTTGCTTTTTCCAACTTAGAAACTTAAGAAGTAATGTTTTCTTTCCTGTGTATGCCCCTTAGAATTAGGGTTACAAATGCCTTTCATCTTCAAGGCTAAATCTCTGCTTGAATACCAACTTGTATTTCACTGTCCCTGCCTCTTGTCAAGCTAGATGGGGAGGTTGCTCTTTCTTTGTTTAGGATTCAAAAATCTTCTGTTTAATTTTTGTGGGTAAAATAAGTTAAAAGCATGGTTATAAGATAAAGAAATTGCCTGTTAGATTCCATGCTGACAGTGTCAGTGCTTCTTCTTTAAGTTCCTCCTTGAATAGCACCAAGAGACCTTCCTGCACTTACCGTATCGAAATAGATAGATAGATAGATAGATAGATAGATAGATAGATAGATAGATAGATAGATAGATAGATAGATAGATAGATAGATAGATAGATAGATAGATAGATAGATTGATAGATTGATAGATAGATAGATCTTGTATTATGTTTTTGAGTATTCAGCCTATTACTTACTTAGACGTCGTCAAACAAGATTGTGTTTCAAATCACAAAGTCATAGTCAGGACTATTAGACCACAAGACACATTGTCATCTGAAATCTAAGAGCCTTACTCATTTTACAGTAGGTCAGCAGTTTGTTTGTCCGAATTTTATTGGGCGGTAGTGGTTCAGCTGTTCTTTTACGACAGTTTTCTTCTGCTCCAAATGCCTTGCTGCAGTGTACTCGACTGAAGCAGCTCTGGTCCTGTGGTGAGTGAGTGGCACCATGGAGCCATGCATACTACTATGCCTCCTAAAGACTTGGTACGCTGAGTCATAGTTCCAGCCTGAAATGCCAACTGACAGAGAAGTACAGCAGGGTAGGCTCTCTTCATTAACTATAACACACGCTTTTCTGACAACCACCAGCTCATTCAAAGGAGGCTCGAAAAAGCAATACAGTTGTTGCTATATGTCTAAGTCCTCTTGTTATGTGTTCAATTTGTGCTGCAATGTGTAACTGCAGGTGAGTTGTGTACAGCAAGAGAGGTGCTCAGTAGACCAAGTGCAAACATGTATGCCTGGACTCAGCTACCACTCGGCATCAGCTGCCCACCCTGCATAGTTGAACGCATCACAGTGGCAGTTTGGTACCTCAATATCACTACTTCATAAGACCCTGTCAGACTTTAAAATGCCTTCCTTGTTGTTGTTAGCAGCATTGTAAGCTTTACGTCTATTGAAAACTTGTTTTGTAAATGTACTAGAGGCCTTATTTGTATTTGTCAATCTTTCCACTTTTAAAAGCAGGGCTTCTATTGGAGCTGATGATATTTTGACGTCTGTCTACTTCCCCCACAGACATGCGACGCGCCATGTACATCATGTATCCACTCATGTCACTTTGGATGACCCTCTGGGGCTATATTTCCAGGAATCGTGGTAAGTCGCCACTGACAGACTTGCTTAGGTTTGAGGGGGCTCATAGACATAACTTGAGTTCATGCCTTTCATGTTCCTCTAGAGGCTTTACTTTAAGCTTTATTAAAAGGGAGTGATTTTTACCCTCTGGATGTCGAATAACAGTGTATCCAGGTTCCGGGCATGGATCATAACACTTCTACTAAACCCACTAGTAACACTTCACAAAAATAAAATGAGCGCTCCATGAGTCGTTCTGTCAAAGCAAGATCGTGAGCCTCATTGGCTCTCGGCAGGCTGAGCTTTACTAGTGGCTTTTACTAGTTATGAAGCTTCTTTAATTAATAGGAGCATTTAGTGCAAGGTGGATGTACAGAACTGGAACATCTGACTCCACCACGGAGACCTGAGAGTAGACTCTAGTGGGTCACTCTTGATAAAGATTCAATGCCCAACACAAGTCAAAACATTGTCCATAAGAACAAAAACACGGATGATTCCTGAAGTTTATTGGATAGACCATGATGTGCTAACATCTTTAGTGTAAAGGTACTGGTTCCTGTAGGGCGCAGGGATTAGGGCTGTGGGAGAAGGTTTGGCACATCTACTTTCTATCTTTGATATCTCTTCACCATGTTAATAAAGTTGTCCACCTGGGGCCCCGCCATGATAGGCCGAGCGCCTGTTTTTTGCATGTGAGGTGACTAAAATTCAACCATATAGCTCGGAATTTCTCCGAGTTAATGTATGAAATTTAAGCAGAACAAGTCGCAAACCATGAGAAGTATCTGTATCCAACGTTATTTGTCTAAAGTTCAAACATATAACCCGGATTTTCTCGGAGTTAATGCTAGAACTTTATACAAATATAGTTGGAAACAAAGAGACCCTCCTTTTAGGCTGATTTTCGCAGATCGACCTCATTACAGGTACCCCATACAAACTGGAATTCTGAGTTTTGCGGCAATCACAATCCTGCAATTTCCCCCAAGTGAAGTTTGGCATGTCCGGGCAAAATGTATCCGGGGAAAAATGCCAGGACTTGCAGCTTTTGTGGCCTTAAGCATCAAACTCCACATGGTATGCCCCATTTTTGCAAGCAAAACTCAAAATAGGCGATGAATATTGCACCCCATAATTTCTGAACACCCCCGTATCGGAATTTGTCTGGTGTGATAATTATTGTATCCAACACAGGGTCACCCATAATGAAAGCTGATCTGTCATTTATTCATTCCTGTGGCTGTTGTGAATGAAAAAGTTAATTTTTTAATGCTCATGGCCTTATTCCACAAACATGTTATGTGATCTGGCATTTGAAATAGGATTGTTCTTACTCAACAAAACTACGAAATAAAATTAAAAAGATATTAAAAAATCCATGTTTCACATGGATTATCCTGACATTCCCAACTACCAACATTCTCCCAGTTACTCAATTCAGTTCAGCTCTCAAGCTCAAAAGCTAGACGTGAATGTTAGTTTGACGGGAATTTAGGGGGCATTTGTTAGCTAGCTAATAAAAGTTATTACTCAAATAACCAGACTGAAATCATCAACATGTCTGTGTGTCATACTTGAGTTTCATCACTCTCCTTCTTTCTTTCAGTCAATCAGATTTTGCTGTTTCTTATTGTGTTGATGTTTGGCATGTTCTGGTATAATTCCAAAGCAAGTTACACTGACCCAGAACCACAGCCTAAAACAGGTAAGTAGGTTATTATTTCTTTGTACTTTAAATCATAAAGTGTCCTTCTCTTTCAGACCTCTGCTGTGCTCTTGCCTACACAAACATGTTTCCTTCTTTCATGTCACCAATTGTGTTCTTGTCCTTGCTCTTCAGCCCATTGGGAGCTGCACACAATGATGTATTTTATTCTGGCACCAGAGGGGGCGGTACAGACATCATAGTTTGGTAGAGCAAGCTGACATGACTCATAATATCCAAAATTGACAGACAGCTGTTCTTCCTTACGGTCCAGACCTAACCCTTGACATATATCCCTCCTCTCCTGCCCTTCCACAGTAAACTGCACCCATGGTCCACACCCGTTCTGGGCCATGGCCTCCCACTGACAAACAATCCTTTCTGAAGGCTGTGCCTTAATCTGTCACAGCAATGCTGTTATGGCAAACCTTACATCCCCAAACCCAAGGACGCCTTTTCCCCAGAGTCCACACCATTCTTTGAACATATTGTTTTGTGTGGAATTTCCACCTCATTCACTGCCATGGCCATTTTAGAGATGTTTGCCCTCCCTCCAGCTTTTTCATTCTGTGGATCCCACATCGCGGTTTCCGATGCTACCCTTGGGGAGTCTGTATAGTGAACAACTGTGCTGTTTATGAGAACATATTGCAAGCATTATTTTTTATGGTAGACCCGAGACACACCAACCAGCTCCAAAGAGGTGACCAAATAATGAAAGAGTCTGTGTGATGAGTGCTCAGCCGTTCATCAAGCTTCATTGGTTCGGGAGCTTCCTCACTGTCCAGGAGAGCTTTGGTCACTTCCACAGCAGTTGGTGCGAATGAGCATTAATGTTTGCTCATACATTGTTACTGCCCTCCGTCTGACACCAAAGACATTTGCATCCAGAAGATATCGTATCTTGAAACCCCTACCATGCAATCACTTACATCACTGGCATGCTGAAGCTTGCACCAGGCCGTGCTCTCTGTGCAGCAGGTTGTCGCATTCCAAGTTTCACTCATTCCCAAAATGTTGCTGCCAAATTGATTCTGAAGAGTCTTTTCCTTTAAGTCAGCAGTCCTGTAGTAATGAATTTTAATGATAAGTGAGGGGCATCCTTCAAGTTCAACAACAGCCTTTCATTTAGACTTCCTACCTTTAGAAAACACCGGGCCTGCACTCAACCTTCCTGCTCTCACCTTGAAGCCGAGGTATTGCTCAATGCTTTGATTTCCCACCACTTACAAGTTTCCATGAGCAATGCATAGTCCCTTCACTACCTTTGGTTTTGAGTCTTGAATCTTTTTTAATCAGCCTCACTAGGGGGATATATTGAATAAAGTTCCAGCTAGCCCTCTCCCTCTTCCTCCTGTACAAATACACAAACCATGTAAACCATATAAAACCCTGCACTGCATGTCTGAACAAGTTCCCATGGTAGCCACGTGCTTTAGGTGACTTCAAATACGTCTCAGGCTGATGTTCATTATACAGAGACTTCATTTTAAACCTTAGAAGTTTAAAAACACACGCGTAAAAGAGTTCAAAACAGAAAACAATTGTTTATTTGCATTTACATGCTAAGATGACTGTGCTTTTATGTTGCAGTAGCATGCAAAGTAACATCTTAAAGTAGTGTTAGTTAAAGCAGGCCAATGTTTCTATTACAAAATATATATTAAAAACCCAGCATTAGGCATTGCTTTCAGCTTGCAGACATGTTAGTGTCAGAACAAATTGCCCATTTAGCCTTCAAGCTATTCCCAGCCTTCTAAGAGCAACGGATGTGATGCCATTGTTTACCAGCTAAGACTGGGATGTCAACACGTCTACAGGGAGGGGGCGCTGTGCCGTATAACAATCCCAACTCTCACTCTATTTAAGACGTGACCTGGCAGCTTTCAGAGAAATTTGGGACGTTCACTCCTCTCTTAGTGTATCTTTAGAGTTACTTATTGGAAACAAACCTTGACAAGCCATGTCTTTTTTAAAGATATTTGACAGGGATGCATGTGTATCTGTGTGTGTCTGTGCGTAAGTGTGTCTGTCTGTCAGAATGTCTGTGCCCGGGTGTGTATAGGTTTAAATCGATCCCATTTTGTACTTCTCCTAAAAGTTCTATAAATCATGATTCTGAATATAGTTTACATTGATACAGGTACGTACACATCAAGGTAGAAGCACTAAATCAATAATGGCAGGGTCTGTCAGTGGTAATATGCACACATGCCTCCAAGAAGCAGGGTACTAATCTCAGCTGTAAATGACATGCAAGAGGAGATGTGCCATGGATTTAACAATAACGCATATGTTATGGTAAAGCCATACATACCAGAAATACTGCTAATAAGACTACCAGACTTTCACAAGGAGGAGACAGGTGATGATGACAGACTTGGATGGAGAGGGTTTGCACTGGTGGGAGACCTGTGTGGGGTGGGACAATCAGAACCTAGGAGGAGACTATGAGATAGCTGAATGACTGTTCCTATGGCATGGATCATTAGGATTCGTAACACAACGGGTGTGGAAGACGAGAGGGGCCAAACCCTCCCATACACAGGGGAATACGAACAATTTGCTCCCCAGGCAGGGTGGCTAAGGCAGAAATGTTAATGGCTAAGGCAGAAATGTTAATTTCTAAAATAATACCATTTGCTTTAAACATAGGAATCTCATGCAACTATATCCACATAGTCCCTATCAGTAAATTCAACGAATGCAAAAGCACTTCACCACAATAGATATTCGATAAGTGAGGGTCCATTTCATACTCGCCCTATCTATGAGTAGATTAATAGGGGACTGAACGCAAGGAACATCAAAGTTCGTAATGTGTCTGGTATTTGCCAAACCAAAACTCCATTCCACATACCCCATGAGAGGATCTCTGGCCCTCCTCCATGACTTTACACACATCCCCTGAACACCCCTGGGATTCTAGTATTTAGGTCAGTAGAGAGGATGCTGTCATACTCAGAACCTGTTTTCCCTTGACCACACAACGGACCAGCTAGACCCTTCGTTCTTGCCTGGTCCAGCTTCCCTCACCTTTTGGGTTCTTCACAGATGAGCCCCACTGATTCTGGGATGTGTAGTCTGGTAGTATAAGCTCCTGCACTGTTCATTTAACCTGTTTAGAGGGGGGGCGGTTGCTTGATTTTTGCTGGGTCTCACTATACCTGCCAAAGGGACGCGCTCTGTAAATGTAGATGCATTCTGTCCGGGAGAAGAACAGACACCCACTTTTTGTTTCACCTGCATGGACTATGAATCATTCCTTTCTTTTATGTTTATTTTGGTGTTGGCCACCACTCTGTATTTGTTACTATGTAGTCCTGTTTATTTTGGGAGATGTAGGTACAGAGAGCCATTGCCATGGTCATTCACCCCCTTTAATTTCCATGCTAGAGGAGGTCACTACTTTCCATTCAGAAGAGCCATGAGGACCCGCTGCTTGCTAAGAACATGGAAAAATCACCCTTTCCAAGCTAGAAAGGCCCCTGGATACAGGTTACATAAATATCTAAAGAAGAATGTCTAATAATAACTTGTTTATGTAGCACCTTATACTGCTATGCCGTTTCTAAGCACGTGAGTGACAGATGTTACTATTATCCAATTTATAGTACTCAATTGAGAAACCTTAAAAGGATGGAATGGTAGGTCTACTTTGCCAGAATATTTCAACTCATGACTTTCAGAAAACTGCTTTTACCAGCTGTGCACCCTGAATATTGACCACGTAATATCGATGGGACACAATATCAAGGAAACAATATCTGAATAAATATCGAAAGGTAAGTAAGTCTAGAGTTTCTTTACCTAACTCCATATAAATGTTCTACGCAGCGCATATATCTTCAAGGGACGTATATGTGGAGTTAGGAATAATAAATCTATACTTCCCTATATGCACTTACCTTCGATATTTTGTCCCTCGATATTTTGTTCATGATATTCTTCTATCACGATATTCCGGGGGTCGACATTCGGTGGTACTGTCCTTTTATCAGTGGGGAGTGTTGAACTCACGGAGCCATTCTGCCTGGTCAGACTATGAGTGCAGCTTTGGACAACTCAAAGGAGACTGCTAGTGATCTTGGGTTTAGGAGCATCTTTAAGAGAAGCATTGACGATAAATTCTAGTATAGAAATGAAAAATGTATTTGCTTTAGCGCCATCGTCTAGTTATTTACTACTATTCTGGAAAACAAAATATACAGACAAAAAATATACATGGAATGTAGTAAAATATTTGTTTATTGCCCATCTCCACTCACTATTATTAATGCATTATTGATCACTGGAACCCAAGGTCCTGCCTTCTGTACGAATATTTTAGTGCTGGGTTTTGGCGAATGGAGAATGTTTTTGAAATTACTGAGTAAGGAATCTTTTCTAAGGTGGAAAGGGGCCGGCTAGTTTTAGTTCTGATCTGTTCCTAGCTGTGGAATACTGGCAGATAGTTCTAAAACACAGGTACTCTGTAACTAAAAAAGCTTGTTCGGCTGGTGAATATAAATCATTTTACTGGAATAATCAGTAGGGTAATTCGGCTATTTTCAGACGCTGTGCAGGCCATTATATGAGGATGGTCTGGTTCCATCATGTCATAATTTGCATCTTCTTCTGTTTTCCCTTAGACCCAGTTGATGCATCGGATGAAATTCCTGTGGTTATCTGTGTCGCTGCAGGCAGATTGGGAGGAGCGGTTGCAGCCATCAATAGTATCTACAGTAACACAAAGGCCCGAGTGGTGTTCTACCTAGTTGGACTCAAGAACACAATTCCACATATCAGGTAACGGAAAGGTTGTCACTGCTTAAGATGGGCGTGTTTTTTGGATGTGGTCTCCCTAGTAAATTTAACTGCACTCTTTTATTCCTTCTGGTGCTTGATTTAATCTAGAGGTCCTACCCTCTAAATTCAGGGCACTTAAATATTATGTGGCAGAGAGTGAGACTGTGAACTGTTCAATGGGGTGCAGAATTATCATTCATTAACTGAATACATTCAGAGTACAAAACACTCAACCTAGCTTCTTTTTTGTGTCTATAAAAAGAGTTCAACCCTGCCCCATAACATGCATTGCCCTATCAGGTTTTCCTATTTGATCTTTGATGAGAGTATCTTTCTGTACTTGCACCTGCTCTTGTGTAAAGTGAACTATTAACCTGGAGGTGAGGCTCATGCTATTGAACAAAACACAAGTAAAATAAACAGGTGCTGCTGCAACAGAGTAGGGCTGAGGACTACAAGAGATGAGGACCTCGGAGACCGAGACACACTACGATGTGCCAAAAATATTAATGGTCAACCATTGTCTGCCCCTCTATTCCCAGTAATGTCTAGGATTAATACACTTTGACCTGAGCCATTGAGAGCACTGGTGGTTATTTTGAAACATCTTGGGCATCCATGGTAAGGCATAAAGGATGGCATGTCTGTGGTAAGGACAAACATTTTCCATAGGTGAACAACTGGTAACAATATGAACCTAGGACGTGCCGGCAGAAATGTGTATCACTGCAAACCTTGTAAAATCCATGCTGAGGTATCTTTTACATCTATTAAGGGCAGTCAGTGGAGGAATGGAATGATCTGAAATGTATCAGCTTGAGAATACAAAAATATAATACGTTCTGCTATAGACATATTAAACAACACTATACGCCAATTCTAATATCGATCCCATTCTACAGTAAGGTCAATATACCTATGTGAGTTCTAGGTTGGCGTTAATGGCCTTGAGCAATGCTTTGTCTGGTGCTATCTCTGCTAGCACTCGACATCACTGGAAGGGTAGTTTAGAGTTTTATGATCGTTAAGGGTATATAGTGATAGATTTTGAATGGGTGGTGAACATGATCAGAAGGGCAGTGACCGAAAAAAGTGAATAAAACGAGGCTTGTGGCATGGCATAATGTTCTATGCAGACAGTATGGCATTCTATCATGGAGGTGTGACATCAGAGCCGTGGTAGGACAACAGGAACATTCTGTGTCCTTAGACTACCTACAATATTAGCTTGAAGGTTAATGCCAATAGGGAGACTACAAGCATTGCATTCATGCAGGAGACCACCAAGGACCCCATGTAGGGAATGATTTCCTGTAATGTACATGGAGAGTAGAGATTGAAGGTCCAATCATGTGTAGATGGATATCATGTGGAGATCAGTGTGGGAAGCACTGATGCAACACTTAGGTACACGTGTCATGAAGGTGCTAGGGGCACCCAGGGAAGGGAGTTGGGAAAGGAAGAAAATGTGGGCCACGCCGTATCTTGGTAGATTATCCCACAAGCGGGGGGTTAATTGGTTACCTGCTGACTAAGTCTGTCCGGTTGGGTACTATTCGGAGAAAGAGCAAGTGCATAATGATGGACTGCACATGATCTATGGAGAAGGAATGATTTCAAATGTTTCTTCCCTGAGCCCAATACACAGGTAAATGACCTCGTTGCACATTGACTTATGAATGAATGATGGGTTTTATTAAGCGCAACAAGTGCCCGGAGGCATCTTGGCGCTGTGCGAGAAAGGGAGACGTGGAACTCAGTTGTCGTATTGCTGGACAAAGAGCGAGGTTTTGAAAGATTTTCTAAATATTAAGAGAGATGCAGCTGCTTCTAGATTATAAGGGAGACGGTTCCAAGGTAATGCGACAACATGGAATCATTAGTCAGCTGAGCTGTTCTATTGTCCTGTAGCCGCTTCCATTTTGCTGTTTTACGGAGGCAATGTCATTCTGATTGTTGAAGCAGGGTCATGACCTATGGGAACAACTTATTGTGACTGGTGGGACCGTTTGTGTCATATTGGCAATTTCATAGTGACCGTGAAGGAAAATCCGGGAATTATCGGGTTAATTCCATGTAGAGGGTGTGGACATGTATGTGTTGGGAATCTTATGCAAACTGTGGAAGCTATTCATTTGGATTGGGACATTTTAATGCTAATTTTGAATGCAATTTTGTGTGTAATGTTGGTGTGATTTCATGTAGCTGGTGGGTGCACAAATTGGTGTTTTGCATACATTACATTCAAATAGTGGGCACATCGTATGTTAATTTAAAATGCCATTGCATGGAAATGTGGACAATTCCAGGCCTTCCATGGAAGCAACTTAATGATTTATTGAAAGACAGTTTGACCGTAATTGTAGTTACACTGGTATCTTCTTTCTGGTCGTATCAGTTTCTTACTTATTCTAGAGCAATTTGATCGAGTTTCACATTAATGTATCACTAATGTGTTTGAATAATTTTGTGGATATTTGTAGTGAAATATTGGGGTGAAAGAGCCTCGATAAACAACACTTCCCCCTTCTTTAAAAAAAAAAGCACCGGCAAAGCCAATAGGGCTCCCCTACAAGACAGCTATTGGATTTGTCATTTGTTTTAGCAATCTTGTACAGCTGCATAACTGCTGTGCAACATAGCTAAAGTTGAAAACAATAACGCAGCCAGCGCTGCCGTGTCATAGCCCTTTTTGTTGTTTATTGCAAGAGTGGGAGACAACATGTGGGAGGGAGAGGCTAGGGGCAATCTGACAACTACAGAGGGTGAGAGGGAGGGACTGGGGTAAACTGATGACAACGGAGGGTGGGAGGGAAGACTGGAGGCTAGCTGATTATATAGTAGGATGGTGGGCAGGGGCTGGGGCAAGCAGTCAGACAAAGGCTGGAGGGGGCTGATGCAAGCGAATAACAAAGGAGGGTGGGAGAGACGGGGTGGCGCCAAGCAGACAAACAGCAGAGGTGTGACGGGTGGGAGGCAAGCACATGAGGGAGACAGCTCAAAATATCGCACTATCGTAGAGTGCTTAAATACAAATGAACCAGTAGCACCTAAAAATATAAGCAGTGGGAGGAGACAAGTTAGCAGCCATACTCCATGGGAAGGACAAGCTCGCGAAGAAGAAAGAAGCCTACGGCAGCTGACCAATAAGAAGCAATGAAATGACAATGACAATGAAGCCAGCCAGTGGCAAGTACTGGGTGGCCTCCAAGTCCACTGTTTGAAAACAAAATGTATCGAAAAGACAATGCGTGCACTGCCTTGGCGAAACCAAAACAATTTTAGGCAGACACTTACACTTCTATGCAATTATTTCTCTTATGGTTATTATGTATCAACATACAATGGAATTTAGGCTCCTAATTGTCATCTTCTTCCTCACAAACCCACCACACACAATTTTTGTGGAACCGGTCTGGGACTTGTTCTCTTGAATGTATTGTGTTTAGAAGAAAACTTGGACATACTTGCTTTAAAATGTATAATTTTATTTCTTGTTATAAACACCCTGCACCGGATATTAAAGTAAACCATAACCGTCGTTTTGTTCAGTGGCATCCTATGCTGACCCAATGACTGGCCGAGCTCACACACCGACACTGCCCTCCCTTCAAAAACACATGCACACATCCATGAGGGGAAAGCCATCAGTACCTTCTTTAAAAACATGCTTTCATTTTTTGGCTTGTTGGGGTGGGGGCCTGATTCCCTTTGTAAGTGTTTTTAGTGGGAGTCCCAATAAACGTTTGTCGATAACCAGGAACTGAAGAGAATTTCGTCCCTTGTGCTGTATGTACAGTCTAACACACAATGTATTGCCAAGGTGAGGCAGAGAAATTGTTCGAAGTTTAAGTCTTGGCAATAGTACAACAGCTGCTATCTTTGCACTAAGAATGTGGAGGAATACTTTTATTGGATTTCTTTCTTTTAGAAAATGGATTGAAAACAGCACCCTGAAAAATATCCGGTTCAAAATTGTGGAATTCAATCCAATGGTACTCAAGGGGAAAATACGCCCCGATGCTGCAAACCCCGAGCTACTCATGCCTGTGAGTATGAACAATATATTTTGTCTCATAGGAGGTAGGCCTCTTAACATAATTTTAACATAGGTGCATTGTCTCTGATGACCACCATTTTGAAAAGGGGACACATGGATTACACTTGTGTACATGGCTGCCTACCAACAATGGTTAAAATCCTGATATAAATATGTGATTATGAAGAAAAGGTTGCCATGCAATACATAATTCATATAGATTCAAAGGATAAGCAATCCCGCCAGAGTTGACGTTTGTGTTCCTTCGTATGAGGTGCACAGTCGCAGCGTCATTTAGACGCAATCAGCATTATTGGGCCCAAAATACCTGCCTGATTTAGCAGTGGAGGTTAATAATGAGAACTATTTAGTGGAATAGTATTTGTGCCCATTTTGCATGCAATGTTACCGCAATTGTACATTGTTTGCACTTTTTATTGCCAGCTCTGACAAGCTAGTGGTAGCAGTGTTGTACTAGCATCTTTTTAGTTATAAGAAGGTGCTAGTCCAGTTACTAGTGCAAATTCCCTGTGTGTCCATGTTTTCAGCTGACCCAGGGTACGTAGGATTTATTGCCCACAGTCGTATCTGCATATGTGCTTAGTATGAGGTAGGCACCGTCCCACACATCTTGGGAGCATCCAGTCCATTACCAGTCAAGCATATGTGAGTTACTCTGCCTTATTGGCCTCTAAGAGGCCCTGACTTGTCAGCAAACCTTATGATTTGCTTATAGGTCAGGAGTCATACTTGTATATCAAAACAAAAGATTTGGAAGGTGCACTCGTTCCGAAGTCAATGAAGCAGCATGATTCAGTTATTCCATACAAAAAGTCCTTTTATTCAATAGATTACCCAGAACTGGCACACAGCTAACGCGTTTCGTTCCCGTTTCTTTGCCAGAGGGACCTTCGTCAGGGCTCCTATGTAATAAGATACAAATTGGACCTCAAAAATGTACAGTAGCCACTCACCTTATTGCTGGTTATCATGCCATACTATTTACTTCTCCTCATCGCGTAAACTTCGATTTTCTGAATTACGGTGGATTGAAGAAGCATAATATACAGTTGATGCTATTTATCTTATGGAGGTCGCTTGCGCTTCTCTTGGTAGTTGGAATAGAGAGATATTTCTTTCACTAAATATAAGTGAGTGGCTATTGTAATGCTATACAAAGCATTCGATCGAGGCTTTTGATCTTGAGAGAGCAAAGCACATGTTCTACATTTTTGAGGTCCAATTTGTGTCTTATTACATAGGAGCCCTGACGAAGTTCCCTCTGGCAAAGAAACGGGAACGAAACGCGTTGGCTGTGTGCCAGTTCTGAGTAATCTATTGAATAAAAGGACTTTTTGTATGGAATAACTGAATCATGCTGCTTCATTGACTTCGGAACGAGTGCACCTTCCAAATCTTTTGTTTTGGCTTTCATATAACACCCTTGGACGGCGGGTGTGGGAAGAGTGTGCACCACCATACGAATTGGTAGTATATATGGACTGGAAGTGCTTGGCCTTGGTCTGCCGTTTGTTCTTTCCCCTTAGCATACTTGTATATCACACTTCTATATGTCATTACGCTTTGCAAAGGGTGGTGGGGGAAGGGGTTATGGATAAGTCTAAGGTGTTGGGGAAAGTGCATAATATATATTTCCCGTTCCTTCCAGTGAAAACTGAACATTGTCAACTACATCTGTATACAAAGCACGTATTTTTATTATGCTGCCCTGTGACTGTGGTTGAAACATCACTGAATACAACAGAAGTTGAAAGAACAGCTTATCCTCCCCATTTGTTACATCATTACCACAAACATAGTTGAGGCAACAAGCATGTAGGCAAAGATTTGTGCTTGCAGGACTCAGTGCTTGGCAAATGACTGGGTGCCCTGATGGTCTAGAGTGTGCTGCCATTTTTATGGTCACAGGAACCTCGAGGGGTGCTCCACAACCTGCAAGGAGATTCTGACAGGAAGAGGTGCAGTAGGACTGTGTTGGTCAACATTGGACAAAGATGTCAAACTTGGTTTCTAAGCGTATCTCATTGATACCATGTGTGCAGGAAAAAAGGCATGGTTAAGCCTTATAAAATGCCAATTCCAAGATGGTGGTCAATCTATGGAGTACTATGTGAGCTTCCCGTTCCTAGCTGAAGCTGACTCTTTGCCTCTGATTGCAGTTTCTGTTTCAACGATATATAAAGGTGGCCTTAAAAGTGATGAATGCGTTACAACACATTTGTTCCCTTATCTTTCATAACATTCATCAACCACACGCTACTAGTTTTGTCCTTGTTTTTTGTTACTTGCAGTCATTTGGATCTTCTGTTGAATGTTCTAGCGTGGGTCTTTTCTCTCCCCCCACCCCATTTCAGGGAGAGTTTGGTGCCTAGCTTAAGTATGTCAGTATGAAAGCAACAATGGTTAAGGGAATAATTAAAACAATGAAAAGCAGTTACAACCCATAAGAACCCAATATATGAAATGACAGTTTTTCAAAAGCAAAATTATACAGTACCCGCAATCATTTATCAAATGAGAAGTTTGTTACTAAATGAAGACAAAATACACAAAAAATATTAAACAAGAATAAACTGGTGCTCACAATGTTGCACAAACATATACAATTAAGAAAATACAAACTTAGGTGTAAACAAAATAACAATGGCATAGAGAAGGATAATGAAAATAAGTTTGTCAAATGACAAAAACAAAACACAACATATGCTTCCTCTTGAGTTTGCCAAAGGAAGGTGTCGACGGCGTTTCAACCTGATTGCTTATCAGGTCATCATCAGGACAAAGTCAAACATAAAGAGCAACCATCAATTTTCAATCTGTAAGTAAGGACAATTTCTTAAAAACAGGGGTACCGAAGGGAAAAGATTATTTGGTTATGGCCAATAAATGTAGTCATGACACAAAAACCACTCGACTCAGTGTCATGCATGCCATAGTTAAAGAAGCATTGGAATAGCCAATAGGTCTCGCCTTTGGGACCTTATAAGTGTTTAGCCATGCAACAGTTGATGTTGTTGCACCAAGGATATTGTGCTGCATAACTAAATACTTATAAGGTCCCAAAGGCAAGACCTATTGGAAAGCCAATGCTTTTTATTGTCATGCAAGATTGTCAATACTCAACTTCATAGGATCTGACAGTTGTTGGGAGCGTAGTCAATGTTCTGATGGATCTTGTATTTTGAAATGATTATTTACAGCAACATGAAAATGCTGAATGCATCTGCACAGTGCCACACTCAACTTATTAGAGACATCCAGTATTCTTCAATTTTCCCTGCTTATTGTGAGGGCCGCTGGAATAATGGGATTACGTGGACGTGCCTTTTTATCCCCAGATAAACATGTATTTGCCGCATTGGCCACTTAATCCATCTGCTGCATTATCTGCAGATGTTAACAAAACAAGTGTTTCTAGCTCAAACTGATCACAAGTTACTAAAAACATGGCAACGTGTTCACGTGCAGCGGAAGGCCCCGTTGCATAGGTTCACTAGTATTTGGTTGTCAAACTAACATTAATGAAGTTACATTTTTGCCCGACAGTATAACCATCTTTAAAAAGTACAAAATAATGAAGTGATAACAAAACGTGCTACATAATTTGCCATTTCTTGCTGCATAATTTAGTCAACCATGCCTCAATTCGATATTCCACTGTCACATCATTTCGGTAACCCTCCTGATTGAAGTAACTGCTTGTCACACAGGCATTATATTGAACGTGGGGAGTATTCTGCCGAGGCAGGAATGTAATGCTCTGATCACCAAGATCAACTGACGGGCACTCCCACAGGGTTGTGGATAGCACGGGCAACTGAAGAGTCAATTCAAGCAGCCACCCAAAGGCATAGTATTTAAGACTGTGGCGCTGCGTCAGTAGGATGAGTGAACATCTGGATATGCACGTGCATTTTTTTTCCTCCACATCTAACTTGCTTTGGAATCCATGTTTGTTGTGGAGGTTTCAGAAACCTCTGAACTTTGTGCTATTGAGGATTGGTGGGGGGGGGGGATGTCAAAGTTGGCATATATGTCTGTAGAGCAGGGACCTTCAAAGTGGGGGCTGGCCTTAACTGATCCGGGCGGCGGGGCAGGCTCTCATTAAAAGAAACATCATACTGATAACAGTGCCTCGACTCGGATAATCACACTGGATACTTGTACACCTTTAGTAAGGCATATCTAACCAGAATAGTAGGTACTTGGAGTGCTATTCTCATGATCCCATGAGTGTAGCCCTGCAGCTTTCCTTACATGTACTGGTGTTCAGGGAGCATTGTTGTAGCATCACAGATATACCAAAGAGCACCCCACAGTGTCGGAGACTTTGCCTGTCCCACATAATTGGTCTAGCCAGGGCAATGATTGACTGACTGTTAGCAGGGTCAAGACGCGCGGGTATGGTGGGCATGCGAGACTAGAAGGTAGATGCAGGTTTGAGGATCACAAACAAAATAGTTAAAATAAATCGTTTAACAAACTCGAAATACACTTATTAAAGAGTACGGGTGGCTTTGTGTTTTTCTTCCACTGAGTTGAATGGACTAATCGCGTGTATCCCCGTGTCATTTCAAACATCCGAAGCCAGTTGAGTTGGGCAACTGTGCGTCGCTCATTTAGCGGGAACACCTAACTGATTAAACATAACTGTCTAGAAGTTGCTAGGTCACTAAGTCCCACTTGCTCATGAGAAAAGCAGAAGCATCTTTAGAGTTTTCACAAATCACCTTTAAGTATTATCGTTCGAATCCTCCCGTGAGCAGATTTTACCTTGACTTGCTTCTGACAAGTAAAGTCCCTGAGTTCAGTTTGTGGGAAAATTGCCATTTATGACATTGGCGATACCACGTATACACACACATAAGGGGACCATAAAAAGTGATTGTGTGTGTGTGAGGAGAGAGATACGTGTGCAGTATACATTTGTTCTGTTTGTTGTATAAATTTGTTCTGTTTGTTGTAACACAAACTGCCTTATACGATGTGGGACGATGTGATTGATGCAGCACCATATCTCCGCATGACTCATCTCCAAGGCGAGCTCATCAGAAGTACGGCTGTACATATTACTAGGGCTATGTTGCAGTTGTACAATTTTTCTTAATACGGAAATAAACTGCCCCTGATTCTTCTAACCATACAAAAAAAAATCGGTTTTCACACCCCAACGCACAAGTTCACTCTTCGGCAACTACTGTCACTTCTAATAAACAAATACACAGAAATGTCCATGCCTATAACTGAAACAAAGGGCAGCAAGAGTAAGCCGCTTTGCGTAACACTGAAGAACAGTAAGTCTGCCCTATGTCGGCCTACTAACCATCCCCTTTCTACAGAACTTGAAAAAACAACAAGCGCGGCCGAAAGTGAAAGTGCTGCGTTTGGAGTAAAAGTGCACCAGGGCCAGCACGAGCTCTATCTGTTTCCAATAAACGCTAACGCGATAATTGGAAACAGATGTTGCTGAAGCTCGCTCCCGAGCACCCTAGGCCAGGGGACAAAGAAGGCGGGACATGCACCCGCCTTGGGCCAATTGCGTGCTGTCTTTCTTAGAAAGACGCATGCAAAGGCCAATCGCGGGTTAATTTAAAAAAAAGCACACGCACGAGTGTGTGTTCGACGTTGAAAAGCCCTTACTAAATGCCTCGCCGGGCAGCGCATGCACGCTGGCTCAGGCGAGACCTAAAAATGGTTGAAGAGAAACCATCACCCAGTGTGAACGTTTTTTATACACATGAAATTTAAATTGTGAAACTAGAGATAATAGCCCAAGCATACAAGCACCAAAGTCGTGTATACCATGTCTAACCTAAACAAAAACATAGACCACTATTTAAAAATGAAACTGCATGTAAAGTCGGCCAAATCACCCTATTAAGCAATTATATTTACCGAGACTTATCACCTCTCAGGAAACTAATTACAAATAAGCTTCAATTCAGCTGCCTAAAACAAAAATGCATATATGTACAAACTAAATTGTGACTACTCTAATGCTTTCAAAAAATTCCATAATTAATCAAGCCACTTACAATTGACAAGAGACCAATCCAACATAAAGTGGCAAGAGGTGGTTCAAACGAAGAGTATATCAAAGCGACCTCCCAACAAAAGTCCCTTTTGATACTATCAAAAACAAAACAAGGAAGTAGATCAAACTAATGATAGAGAATGAATCATAACTAAAGTGAGGCAAAATAATAGAGCTATGCCTCAGGAACAAACTTACAAATACCTTAACGTAATGCCCGCTTTAATAGTCACCATATCCAAGGAAAGTTCATGGGAACGTAAACAGAGTCGCATCTGAAATAGCACTGCTCCCCAATGGAGATCGAGAAAAGACTACACCGGTCAGTTTCTGTTACTAAGCAGCACTCTCCAGTGGTAGTTAGGGGGTGTCCTTGTGTATCTGCTAACAATATCTTATCGTGGAATATCGTGGGCCTGGCTAACAAGTTTCCCGATCTAATCTGGCTGCAATTTGTGAATCAATTCACTGTGATTTGTTTGCAAGAAATGTGGCTGGTGGACTGTGGCTTATTTTTGGAGGGCTATAAGGCTTTTTTGTGCCAGCCTCTCCCTCGGTGGGTGGAAGATCTAAGGGTGGCCTTGTTACCTATATATCCGTGGCGGTTGACTGCCAGATCCTGGTTTTGCCATCATCAAGTCCAGGTCTACAAGCGCTGATACTAAAAGAGGAAGCTACCAGATTAGGTCTCATACATTTTTATAATTCCGTGGCATGCCCTTCAGGTGCTTGTAACATCACAGTCCTGAGTCCATTCTTAAGGCAGTCCTATGGTTCCAACCTGCAAAACTTTACGGTCCTGTGTGATTTTAACATCCACCCTTGTGGTGACCCAAGGACAACCTGTATATGTGATCTAGGCTGCCCTTGGATGAGGGGGATTCATTTTTAACATCTTGCTCAGGGGGAATTATTAAATAATTTATTAAATTAATTCGACATGATGTCCCTGATGTCTTTATCTGACCTGCTTAGTATAGCTCCTGTCCCCACTTTCAAAGGGAGAGGCAGGGATTCTTTTATAGATTACATTTTAATTTCATTTTATTTACAAGCTTCATTTTGTGGTTTCACCATCTTGGAAAGTGCCTATAGTGACCATAACCCGCTCTGCGTCCAACTGTGTGACCTGCTTTTATCGCAAATGAGAAGTGTGGCAAACAAGGGTACGTTAAGACCAACAGATGGCAAACAACTGCTTAATGGTCTCAGATCTCTTCTGATGATTTTTATTGTGAAGTAAGAGAATCCTGTGCTACCGAGTTAGCGCTGTGTACCTCTCCAGGTACTTCTCCGGGAGAGGTTATCAGTGCTTACAATTTCATCTTCAGTAAAGTTGGTGATCTTTTAAGTGCACCGGCTTGTAGAGTAGCGATCGCTACCCCCAGATGGTTTCACTCATCGTGCTCCCAGGTGGCGAGAAAGCTGAAGGAAGCCTTGAAAGCTAACCCGAGAAATCAATCCCTGGTTAGAGCATGTCGCAAAGAGTATAAAATAACACTAGCCAAACGGAAGCGTGCCCTGAAGGAGGAGGCTTGGAGGGAGCCGATCGAGTCAAGTACCCTTAGGAATAGCTCTAGGTTTTGGAACATTGTTAATAGACCACTCTTTGAGCAGGAAGTAGGGGGCGATCTAGGTTTGCATATTACTGAGGAGGAATGGGTGCTCCATTTTAAATCTATATTTGAAAGTCCAATGGAGCAAATTTGTCAGACAGGTCGGTATATGGACTCCCCTTTAGTGATTTTCAAACAGGGAAAGGTTGAGGCTGGCATTGCAGGACTAACCTGCAAAAAAGCTCCAGGACCAGACGGTATTCCTCCGGATCTTTTCAAGTCTGATCCACTTTTCTGGGCACCGGTCCTTGTGGCTGTGTTCAACGCAGCTGCCTTGAACGGTTGCCCTGAGTCCTGGGCCACCTCTACTATAGTCCTCGTTTTCAAGAAGGGAGATCGGAATAGCACTCATTGCTATAGGCCTATCTCACTTCTTGATTCAGTGGTTAAGTTTGTGGGCCGCGTACTTTTAGAAAGATTATCCACCTGGGCGGAGGAGCAAAAGATAATTTCTGACGTGCAGTTTGGATTTCGCCCTGGTAGGTCGACTGTGGCCCAATGCCTTAACTTAACCATGTTACTAAGCAAATTTACAGTTGCGCGTCCTGGTACTGTCTACCTAGCCTTCATGGACTTGTCCTCCGCATTCGATTGCATGAATAGGGTAAAACTGTGGCAGTCCATGAGGGCTAGGGGGGTAGAGGGTAACATTGTCAACTTCCTTGAGGACCTTCATAGGTCAACCAAGGCTAATGTTAGATTCTCCCAGGACCTCCGTGTCTCCCAGGACTTTGATATAAAGAGAGGTGTACGGCAAGGGTCTATTCTGGCCCCATTTTTCTTTAATCTTTACATCAATAACCTTGACAGAGCTTTAAGAGCTACTGGGGTAGATTACCCGTATGTAGGGCGACGTGGTCTTCCTGTCCTATTATATGCGGATGACGCAGGTCTTCTTTCAAGGACTGCTAGAGGTCTGCAATCTTTGTTAGACTCCTTCTCAAACTTCATGGCGGATCGGGACTTATCAATTAATAACTCGAAATCTTACATAATGCAGGTGGGGACGCTCCCTAAAAAAAGTTTTCAATTCAGAGTCGGCCCCACCAAAGTCCCCTGCACTGACGTTTTTTCTTATTTAGGGGTCCTATTGGATGATCAAATAAAATGAGGGCCATTAATTCTTAGGAAAAAGGGGGACCTGGCCCGGGTGATTGCGGCCATTTTTAGGTCTCGCCTGACCCAGCGCATGCGATGGTCTGGCGAGACTTTTTGAGAGGGCTCCAAAAAGTGCTACCAGGCCAGCCTAGACCTACAGTGCATGTGCGCGGGCGCGCGCATCGCGATTACTTTCACTCTCGCGGCGCACGCCCGCTTTGAAGTTTGATCGCGATCACCTTCACTTTCGCGGCCCAACGGCCGCTTGACATAGCCAATAAGTCTCGCTTTTGGGACCTTATAAGTATTTAGTTATGCAACTGTTGCATGGCTAAACACTTATGAGGTCCCAAAGGCGAGACCTATTGGCTATGCCAATGCTTGTTAACTTAGCTTCTAAACTAGGTAAGAGACCAATTGCAGCTATGCTGAAAGTTTATCAAGCAAAAAGTGTAGCTATAGCTAGTTATGGAAGTGAAATTTGGGGTCATACCGCTGCGGATTCACTTCAGGTGGGCGAGAACATTTTTTTGAAGCACCTTCTGTGTGTTCCGCGTGGTGTGTCTAACTTAGTGGCCCACGAGGAACGGGGGGTGCCTTATTTAAGTGACACTCTGGCACTGCGCCCACTTATGTTTTGGCTAAAGTGTTGGTCGAACAAGGCATTAACTCTTAACCACCTGATTTTAAAAGAGTGTATGTCCCTTGACAACGCGTTCCGAATACCGTGGCTTAAATATATTAAAAGTAGCCTCGAAGGGTTAGGGCGTGTTGATTTATACTCTAACCCCAAAACTATTGTAAAAAAGGACGTGGAGAAAATTAGGGAATCCTTCATCACTTTAAGGAAACTGGAAAGAGATGAGCAGAAATTACGGAAGCCGAGTATCCTTATCTTCTTAACGCTCAAAACAACTCCATCTGCCGAGCCTTACCTCCTGGGGTCTCTATCTACATATGAGCGGTTCTTAATGACCAGGTTTCGCATGGATCTTTTTCACCTCCTGCTTGCCAGGCCAAGAGTGTGCAGTAGAGGTCAATTGTTGCCACCCTGTGGCTGTGACTGACAGTCTCCACAGGACCTGCTACATTTTATGCTTTTTTGTAAACTGTTTGCTATACCTCGTAGGTATTTTTTAGTCCCGACTTTGAAGAGGATGAATTTTAACCAGGCTCGTCCAGCTCTCCTGTATCTTCAACTGTTGAAGGAGGATTGTATATTCTTTATTGTTGGTTACCTAAAATCCATTGTGAAAACCAGGGCTGGTTTGGATAATTAGCTATTTGCTTGAGGAATCACCTAGGAGTTAGCTGTCCAGGAGGACCAGATTAGCCGCGAAGGACAGCATTAATCTAAGGGGGCTATTGCTTGACTTTGCGCTATGCACTTTATTGCTACAGACTAATATGGGAGGTTGTGCAATGGGTTTTCTTCATATTTTATAAGGTCTGCTATTTTATGTAATCATGTTTTAAATGTAATATGGATTTTACACAACTGTTATGGTTTTATTTATGTGAAACTGAATAAAGTTTATTTGATTTGGTTTGATTTGACTACACCGGTCAAATTGTCGAAAAACAAATAATAGGCTAGCTCAGCTTACATGCTTCCTATGAGATATTAATTAGTCAAAAGTAGTTTCAAACAAATATTGGATAATACAAGACCGTGTCCCACTTAGTTGGAAGACACTAAAATAACAACAAGCTCACATCTACAGTGCATACGCATGAGTTAGACCACTATTATGCGCTTGCTGCCAAAAAGTGTATACCCAATCAGCATGCTGATTGTTTAAAGATAAAGCTCAGAGCAATTTTAAAGCAAAAAAGGAGAATAAGCAACTTTGGTAGGCAATAACAAAAACCCTATAGTCAAGGCCAGGAGACTCAACTTACCACCAATTCCGCTTCATAAAAGAAAAAGTATGCAGGAAGAATCATGGAAGAAGAAGAAGGAAATCTCAATATAATTTAAAATAAATGTGTCAATTCCATTCTGGATGTCGCCAAAAAAGAAACATAGTCACGCACAACTTGTACTTATATATGTATAACAATTACACACATTTTGGTATCATATACTAACTGCAAATGGCCAATGTAAAAAGTAAATATGAGCATAATATATATGTTTTCACAATGTATAGTGATGTAGACCTAAAAACATACACACATCCATATCATTTCACATTATACAAAGACATATTGTAGAGTGACAATTGTCAAAGCAATCCCAAGATAAAATACAATGGAGGGCCAGTGAGATTACAGACGATGTCTATATACCCTCATATACAAAAAATAGCAGTAGTTAAATGAGACAATGGAATATTCAGCATAGCAGCAGGATGTCAATACAGAACAACAGAGTTACATTCTTCCAGCGTATTCAAACCTCTATTGGTGCTGTCACATTTCAAGATCCACTGGCATTCAGCTCGGTTTAACAGCATTTGGATGTCAGCGCCTCTAGCGGGTTTTTTTATTTGTTCAGTGACCTGGCATCTGATTTCATTCACATGGTAGGCATGTTCTAAGAAGTGGGATATCAAGGGAGCATTCATGGTACAACACAGAATGCGACTTTTATGCTGTGACAGACGTGTCTTAATCTTCTGAGTTGTCTGACCCACATAAATATGGTCACAGTGGCAACAAATGGCATACACCATGTTTTGTGAGTTGCAATTAGTGTGATCTCTCAAATAAAAAACAATATTTGCATTTGAAAATAGTTTAGTTTTAGTGGTAGATTCACATGTAATGCAGTTACCGCATTTGACGTGTCCAACTATTTAATTTAATCCTCATATAGATGCTAAATCAGGGGAACTTGTTTTAGGTACACATGCAGGCACCAAATGGTCCTGTATATTCCACTCCCTCCTGAAGTAAAACAATGGCAGGTCATCAGAAATACTTGTCGATCTAACCAGAGGCAATTTTTTTTCACAATTTTACTAATGACATTACTCTGGGTGCAAAAAGTAGTTATGCAGACTGCCCTCTCAATGGCTTTTTTGGGGTGTGGAGTCAATAGAAATTCTCTGTGGTTATACCACACTCTCTTTAAGGATCTCTTGATTAGGCGCAGAAGATAGCCTCGATCCACCAATTCTTTTGCTAAAATTATTGGCTTCACAAAAATAATCACTTCTGAATTTACAGTTTCTTCTAATTCGAGGCATCCTGTCTTTTAAACCCTTGGGATGGTGGCTTTGGTCCTGAAGTAGAGTGTTTTGAGCCATGGGTTTAGTATACAATTTGATTGCGAATTTGCCATTATGAGACATGATTGTGAGGTCCAGGAAATCAATTGTTTCATTGTCAAAACTAGAGGTGAGTTTTAGGTCTACTGAGCAGGAATTTGACCATTCAATGAAGCCAGATAGAGACGTTTCATTGAAGATATTATCAATGTAGCTCCTCCAATGGCGCACATTGTTGAAGAAAGGGTCTACAGAGTTATTGTAGATGTATTACTTCCCAAAGTCATCTACAAACAATACTGCAAAATTGGTGGCATAAGAAGCCCCAATAAATGTCCCCTTTATTTGTAGGTAGTAGTGTCTGTCACATTCAAAGTAATTTTGGGTCAATGAGATCGTAATGAGTTTAGTTATGAATTCTGCTGAAACAATCACATGACCCAATCTGGTATCTAAGACATCCTTTATTACCTTTATTCCTTCCAATTGGTAAATTTTGGTGTACAAGGATTCGATATCCAAGCACACCAACTGCATTGGGGTCAAAATCAATGTCCTCAATCTGCACGATCATGTCGCTGCCGTCGCGTATGTAGCTGTAGGTATTTTTTGGAAAGTCCCTTATGGAAACATCAATGTATTTACATAAGGGCTCCAGAACAGAGCTGATACAATGGGTCTACCTGGAGGGCATGAAAGACTCATGAATTTTTGGCAAAGTGTAAAGGACAGTAGTCCTTGGAGTCTTCTTGTTTAAAAATCCAAATTCATGTGTACTTAAGAAGCCAAGATTCTTTGCTTTTGAGGTAGCATCAAGCACCAACGTTTGGATTTCAGTCAGTGGATTGGATCTCAGTAGAGTTTAGTGGTCATTATTAGACAGTTGTCGTTGTACTTCAGCTTTATAAGCTGATGTTCATTGAACCACAATGCCTCCTTTATCAGCAGGCTTAACGGTCAAATCCTTATTATTTATCAGTGTTGTAAGAGCTTGACGCTCATCGAGGGTAATATTATAAGGAATGTACTGGAGTTTGTCTCATAGTTTAATCACATCATTGATCACCATAGTTTTGAAGGCCAGCAATTCAGCTGGCATTCAACTATTGGGAGGATTGAAGGAGGACGGTGGTCTTAACCTTGCGGAGTTAAAAGTCACCAGGGAATGGTTTGCATAGAAAAAAGCTCTAAGGCGTAATTTACGAAAAAATTTTAATAGCTCCATTTGGATGTTAAAGAAATGTGTTAGTTCTGTGAGCACAAAACTGAGACCCTTACTAAATAGTGTTGTTTCTGCCGAAGAGAGCACATCATCTGACAAATTAAAAATAGAAATTAAGGAGTTAGCATCCCTATTTGTTGCACCCACTAATTGGGAGGGCCTCAATGATAACATTTTCTGCAGGTTTGTCTCTCCCCTGATTGGAAATTCCATTGTTGGGGTCTGTTTTTCCCCCCTGCCCCTCCCTTGGCCTTGTTGTCCTAAAAAATGAGGATAACCAGATAACTGGGGACCAGTACTTGGTTGTTTTTCGTTCACAAAGGTAACACTTTCTGCAAAACAAAACAATGCTGACCACTACGCAGACACCCATGTGATATGAAATTAAGGTGCCCATGTTGCCGCTAGGCAACCAAACGTGCACCCATGCAGGAAGCAAGTTGAACAGTGCTGTTTATCTCTCTCCAGTTCATGCAACGTAACACCTACTTGCCTTGGTGCCTTGCAGCGCATTAACCTTTAGTAAATCTACCCTTAAGTGTTTATCTTTGACAACGACACCCTTTCCAAGATTGGTAAAAGCCATCCAGCAGCACTCTGTGGCCTTCACAAAAGCCCTCCTCTGAGCTCTTTTCTGGCTATATATTTACAAAAGAACTTTGCTTGTCTCTGATAGCTGTGTCTAGAGGCATAGTGGGGGTGCCACTGGCCCCAGTACAAGCAAGGAATAGCTATATTTTACAGCAGCGCTGGCTTCAGTGCAGCATGGCTGAAAGTTAAAAAAAAAAAGTGCTATGACACGGTGAATGGTGCAACATGGCTAAGAAACACCGGCAAAGCCAATAGATCTCACGTTAACAAGACCTATTGGCTTAGCCAGTGCTTGTTAAAGAGGGCTCCTTTATCCTAAGAGCCACCCAGGTGCCAAATGCATAGCCAAATAGAAAAAATAGATTTTTCTTCCGTCCTCAGGGAGTAATGTGAATAGCAAAATATAAGGTGCCACATAAATAATGGCAGTACAGCCTTTGACTGCACCCTTAGGATTGTGGATTTATCATGCATATTGCATCCATGCTGTAGTGTGCTAACATTGTCTTCGGTATTAGTAGGAAGGGGGAATATGATGGATGGTTTTCTGCTTGTGAACTCACTGGTGTAAGATCCACGCTCACATTCTTCTAGGGGCTACCTATGTTCAGCTAGCCCTCCCCTTAGACTACAGAAATAACACATCACCTGTTTATGAACCCTGCCCATATATTGATAAAGACCTTATTTTGTAATTGTCTGACTCGGCTGGGAATACAAGGTAATGCTGTCTGAACCATTTCCTCCAACACCTGCCAAGGAGAGTGGCCTACAACCATTCTACTTTTCTTGTCGGGTGGTCGTCAAGAGCTTGAACACCGATTCTCATCTGATTAGAGCTGCCCCCCTCTCCAGCTGCTCTGGAAATTGAATAAATACTGCAACTCTTGGACTAGTATTTTGAAGTCTCCTCAGTGGCGTAGCTGGGGACACTGTTTTTGAGGGTGGCAGGAGTCCTCCCGTCCCCGAGAACAAGTTGACTGTCAGCCACCACCCTTGCCAAGAACAAGTCGTCCATTGACCCCCTCCTCCCCAGAACAAGTCGGCACTTCCCTGCACCCGGGTGGCAACTTAGGGGTCACCCCTGATGGCAGAACGGCTAGCTAGTCCCTGTGCTACGCACAGGGTCAAGACTGAGTTGCATATAGCTAGGGTCTGAACTGAGGTGGCGAAGTGAGCTAAACAATGATGATGGATTCAACCCAGATCTGTGACGGGGTGAGTGTCTGAAAAGTTTTAGCGCTCCATCCATCATCTCCTTGTGTTTGCTTTGTTTGCCCTAAGTTGGCAGGGTATGCCCAGACGTGGGTCCCTTGCTCACTTTGCCACTGGATTCAAGCTAGCCTGGCTAATGAAGGGTGTTACCCAGAAACCGGTCCCAGGATGCTTGTTTCTGGTTCAGGGAAGACCTGGCTTGGCAGTTCGGGCTGAGCTGTTCCCATGAGGCACAGGGTCAAGACTGATTTGCATATAGCTGGGTCGGAACTGAGGTGGCTAAGTGAGCTAAAGAATGATGATAGATTCTACCCAGATCTGTGACTGGGGGTGACTGTCTGAAAGGTTTCAGCGCTCCGTCCATCATCTCCTTGTGTTTGCTTAGTACGGCTAGCTACGCCATTGAATCTTCTTGATCAACGGTGTTCACAAGAGGATGCAAACAGTAATTAATGGAGGAGACTGCAAGCATCAACGACAAGGAAGCAACTACATGGTAAGCAGTGACGTATTCCATGAGAGAGTCAGGCCTGGTGGCTCAATTCAGTTCAAAGCATAATAGGTGTAAAATTACATGGACAGCCAGGTTTAAGACTCGAAATTGGTTCAACATCCTGTTATTCTGATCTTAATCACCTACTTGGCCCATGCTTAAACAAAAAATTAAAATGAATGTAACATTGTTTATTGTGTCTTCGTGCCTAAATAAAAAATAAAAACATGAAGGTAATGTAACTGGAGCTCATGTTAAGCGCTCCAACAACTTCAGGTCAAGTTCGCGCTAGAGTTGAAAGAAGCAAAAGGCACATGGGGAAGTGCGAGGGGGTAAAAATAAATAGTGTCTTAATCCTAATGCAAGCAGCGGATGCCCACTAATTAAGTTTAATTAGTTTGTACTTCGTCCATGCTCCACTGAAGGAACGGAACTAATGCAATGACCGTCGATGCCCAATTAAAAGGCTGCGTTGAAGAGTGAAGATTAAGCAAACCAATGGTAAGTAAGGGCATGCTCCAAGCCTTTCACTGTATATAATACTCCTCGCAGCAAGCAGCCCATCCGCGCTGTTAGGCGAGACCTAATAAAGCAATAATCAGGGATCAGCGGGCCCTGGTGCCACTGCACCTCCTGTACCATCACAACTATACCAACGCTGGGTTCTGACCTTCACAGGAGAGCACTTTTGCTCACTGAACACTGCACCTGGATTCAAACTCACAAACAACCCCGATTCATGCACAGTTGTTTTACATGAGTACGTTCTTAAAAAAGGAAGTAGTCTGGAGAACTACTCCGTCATATATTCAGACCAACTTTACCACTATTGAAACAAGCATTTGCAATGCAAATTGGTCTCTCATTTGCCAGACTTTGAGCTATTGGAGGTGTAAATGACAGTGTCTTTTACTGAGTTTGTGGCATGCTGGGTTGGATTTTGTGGGAGACACCAGTAGTGGCATTGCGGTTCTGGAAGACACCCTGATAACTTGGAACAAGCTTTTTTAGGAAGCAGCAGAAATAAATAATCTGTGAAAGAAATACTGCATTATATGCCGATGGCCAGGGGTGTTCTTGGGTAGAGGGAGGTTGAAATGAAAGACAAGGAGGGGTTGCATAATGGGCCTGGATATATTTGCGGAGGAGCAGGTGAGTAATACTGCATTATATGCCGATGGCCAGGGGTGTTCTTGGGTAGAGGGAGGTTGAAATGAAAGACAAGGAGGGGTTGCATAATGGGCCTGGATATATTTGCGGAGGAGCAGGTGAGTGGATTGTAAGAATCAGTGGGCAGGGGTTGACCAGTGGGTCACTAAGCTATGTTCACCCATAACACACTCTAGATCCTACCCCAAGCTTATCTTGCAGCCCTGCCAAAGGCCTCCTCCCAGAATGTACTGTCATACCTGCCAACAGCTTAAAAACACAATAGGGGGACTTAGGGGGAAACAATCCTGCGACAACTCTCCTCTTCTGGTATCCCCTGCCCGAATACTGTACACCACCATACTACTTTATAGATCGATAACTTACGCCAGTCTGGACTAGTTAGACAACAACTGAGGCTTGTAGGCTAACGTCTTTTTCACGATGGGGCAAGATGCTGAAACTGCAAACAAAAAGGTGATAAAGGCTTGCTCCTCAGGCTACCATGCATTTGTCCAATGTGGTTATATTCAAATGTGGTAAGATCACATATCTCAGAATTGGGTGGCCATTACCACCAGCCAGAAGCAAGCGTCAGCCACACTATCACACATTCCAACTGAGGCAAACTATTTACTGCACTTGGACATCAGCCCTGACTCAGCATTCATGTGGGAATGGGAGGACCACAAATACTAGCGAGCACTTTGCAACACTGCCTCACAGAAATAAAGTCAAAATCCAAGACCTTTACAGTATCAAAGTTCTTTCTGACTGTGGTTTCACTGGAGAGTCAAAAACAACCCCTGGACGCACATCCACATCCTGATTTTTTTGGGGGGAAACAAAATAAAAGTAGCAACCTACGCTCTATACTTATGACGTGTAAGAAGTTCAAGCAATCCTATTAATGCAGGTTTGCAGAAAGGAACTGCTATTCTCCATCTAAATGGTCCTTTAAATGATTTGAGAAGGCAGGACTAACTGGAGACTACGCAGGAAAAAGCAACAGATAGGAGGGTGCTGCTTCTCAGAACAGTCTCACACGCAAAGATTCTAGTTCGAAACTAGACAGCGTGCTCCGTACAACTACTGGGAAAAAAACGTTTTTATGCTCACGTGTAATGTCCTCAGCATTAGATTCTTGGGCAGGAAGACTAACTCGTACCCCGCTAACTGGGAAACATCTGCTTCACGTGTAAGGTGTGAGGTTCCTAGGCTTGCGCATTTCAGGGTGCGGCAGTTGTCAAGAACCTATTCCACCATCCAACAATTTTAGCCAACAGAAGGTTGCATTCTGGGACTCGTGGTTTCGATTTCAAATTGCACCCTCAGGCAAACAAAAAAAACTACACACAAAATACAGTTGCTCAAAATGCCAGGAGCGGGCAATGGCGCCCCACCCAATACTGGACCATTTTGTAGGAACACATGCAATGAGGCTTAAAAATCGTGCAGGTGGCAACAAGGTAAACAAAAGGCTGTAACGCGGACAAGCTAGTTAGCCCTGGAATTGCCTGTTTCCAGGGAGAGACAGAAACACAAACATTACCCTCCAAAAGTGCGCATGATAAAAACAGGTCTCCTTCTGCGGTGGGGCAGGGCAGGAGGGGGGCACAAGTGAAAGATTGGGAACACCACCGAGGGAAGATCTGGGGGGTCCTACTGCATTCTATGTCATGCCGGGGTGCTGTTCTGGGAGCTGCAGCACTTGTGTGGAAGTCTAGTCGCCATGTTGTTGCTACACAGCAAAGGCTGTAGTAGCAACAGTAGAAAAATACAGTAGAGAGCGAACGAGACCGGGAGGAAAACACAGGACTGAGCAACCCTGCCTGCTGCGTCACCTGACCTCAGGGAGCGGCGCTGGCTGCGTGTCTGCTGCTGCAGACAAGGATCACGTGCCGACAACCACCCTATGTGCGGGGGGCACGGGAAAATCTCCCGCATGGCCAGTGACAGAATGTTCCCCCGCCTGCGACCTCTCCGCTTTTAAATTTCACTTCTGTGACTCTTACTGAGGTGCGGACCCTATTAACTCACTTCGGGGAGGCAGGTTTAATTTAGCACCCGTACAGTTTTGGATCCATGGAAACTGCCACAAACCCAGCCCACGGACCGAGCTGTGTACTGTGCAAAAGTGCACCACCACGAGCGGTCACTGAGAGCAGCCGGCCCTTATTGTAAACATTTATTTTGTTACTCACTTGCTACTGGAGAGAGGATGTAGTCTGATGGCTAGACTGACGACTTTGGTGCCGGAAACCAAGGTTCGAGCCTCGGTGTCGCGTCCACATCCTGTGATTGTGGCCAAATCACTTAATCTCCCCGTGCCTGAATGTGTACTTGTGTAACGTACTCAAGAGACACCCTGCCAGCATCACCTTACACGCTCCGCCTGAGCAGCCCTGACTGCCATGTCACCTGACCTCAGGAAGGGGCGCTGGCTGCATGCCTGCTGCTGCGGGCGAGGATCACACGACCGACAACCATCCTATGTGGGGGGGGGCATCGGCAGGGGCTGAAACCTTTTGCAGTCAAAAACATCACGGCAGCTGAAAAAATATGTGTGTCTGTGCCTGGGAGGCACACGATCACCAGTAGCTGAAACCTTTCGCAATCTGTCACCGTCACGCGCTTGGCTTAAACAAGGCACATTAAATTAAAAAAAGTCCAACAAAAACAGCATACCAAAACAACGCCCCTAATACAAGTAAATGGGCCAATAGCCATAGGCAGGGCCAAGAGTCAAAAAGGACTGACTTAAAACACTATTAGCCAATACCAAGTACACCATTTTGAAAGGCACACTCGAGAACAAATGAAAACAACGATTTAAAAAGAGGCGGTCAGCCACATAGTAAAGTATATACTGCATGTCTCAACGAGACTGCGCATGTGCTGCCTAGGCGAAACCTAAAAAATGTACACAATTCTTCTTCTGTGTTAAGGAGGCTATAGAGGTGCTCTAACATGTAAGACTCATGTGCATGTGTGGAATGAATGCCTCCTAGAGATTAAAACAGAAGAAGCGAGTGAACAAATGCCGAATTCAAATTTAAACAAATTAATTTTATAAAAATTTCAACCTTGTATATTTTTGTTTTAACAGCTGAACTTTGTTCGATTTTATCTTCCACTACTAATCAGTGATCACGAGAAAGTGATTTATTTGGATGATGACATCATTGTGCAAGGTACGTTTTTGAAATGAGGATTACAGTAATAAATTTGCACGGCTTCACAGCTACTAACCTTTCTTTATTTCTAACCCTGCTCAGCATCATGGCTTACTGCTTGAAAACTTAAACATTTGGGGACCCCACCAAACGCTGCTGTGTGCTACATACAACGTGTACTTTAGGAAATGAATTGTCTGTCTTTGCAGCCTGCAGAGGGGACTCTCGCTATACGTGTGCAATGCTCTTTTTTTTATCTTGGATGTGCTGCCCAATGTTACAAAATTAGATTTAATTTCTTAGCAGTGGCAGTCTCCCTCAGGGGACAGCTTTCTTCCTGATTCACAATAATGCTTTCCTTGCCTCCTTCCTCATAATGCCAGTAGGTGATCTCACCAAGAGTACAGCACCATACAATGTCATCTGGAGCTATAATTTAGTTCTATGAGCAGAAATTTAAGGATCATTAGGTCTCAAGGGAGAGAAAGGGGGCATCTGCCTCCAAACGTGAACAGGGGCATATCTGACTATGATTAATTTCACATCGCTATAAAATGACATTTTGTCTAAGAAATACTTTCCACAGGTTCTCACCAAGTAACAACCAATTACAAGCATTGGCATAGCCAATAGGTCTCGCCTTTGGGACCTTATAAGTGTTTAGCCATGCAACAGTTGCATAACTAAACACTTATAAGGTCCCAAAAGCGAGACCTATTGGCTATGCTAATGCTTGTTTTAACTGCTGCTATTGAAGCCTTCCGGAGAACATCAAAGCAGCCGTACGGCCGCGAAAGTGAAAGTAATCGCGGTAAAGCGCGGCGCACGCGCCTGCGCACATGCACTGTAGCTCTAGGCTGGCCTGGTAGCACTTTTTGGAGCCCTCACAAAATTTCTCGCCAGACCAGCGCATGTGCTGGGTCAGGCGAGACCTAAAAAATCAGTGTATCTGCCGTACTTGGTGTCTGCATCCTTCTCACGAATAATATAATGCCATCACTTCGGCTCTTATGATATCTCGCATGGAAGTATCCACCTCCGCCGCCTCCCATTCCGTGCAGTCTCTAAGAATTATGGTCCAACCAATTAACTGTGACAAACACGACCTTCACACAACAAGCTAAAAAAATGTTTTTTTTTTAAATGAGAATACAGTGACTCTGGTGCCTGAAACAAAAGAAAAGGTAAGCACAGCAAGCAAAAATCTCAAGTTAACTTTAAAATGGAGTCGGACACTTGGGCACTCGCATGTCAATGTTAAGATGCATATAGCCCAACTATAGCTAAATCAAAAACTTATAAATCACTTCCTTCACTAAATCTAAGTGTAAAATAATGTGCGCACATAAATAAGTAATGGCTAAGCATGTTGCACGTTAACGTATTATTAAGCACAAACAAATGATGATGACTTTGCTTCACCTTTCATCAGACGAGGTGAGCACATTGGGCCACACCAACTAAACTCTCATGTTAATCAATAGCAAATCTTAAAGAGCTTCTGGGTGGACAACGGAGCTGTTGGATCAAAACTATGGGATCAAAATCCTTCTGAAATTAGGCTAATTGAAGAATTGACCTTATTCAAGACTAACCAACAGAACTACTTCAATCCAACTGTTTAAGGACAAATAACGTGCAAGTACTTGGATACCCCGAGGTTCATATTCTATATGTATGTCGTGGTATGGTATGGTAAGCTTGTGGTAGAAAACGCGTAACTGTTAAAAAGATATGTGATCATTTTACTAAACGTTTAGGGAAAATTCAAATACTTGTGCCAGGCCATAGGGACCTTTGTGAGGCTGGTGGCTCGATAAACAACAATTGCTCAATTTTTGAGATAGTGACCTGGGTAAGCACAGCCGCCCATTGTTGTTCAGTGGCTAACAATGGAACAAGGACTATTGTTGCTTTTATCTGCAGAAATGTCTTCTATCTAACACAGATGCACATGCAGAATTCCAGTTGTCTTTCTAGAGGTCTGTAGAAGAAAACAAAAATTGCAGACTAAGAAGGGCTCCAGTGATGACAAATACATAAGTACCAGGGTCTAGAGAACAGAAAAAGCTTTGAGCTGTCTTTGGAGCTCATGTCACAAAGATAGTAGGGTTTGGTAGTCAGAGGCCTCAGCTCCCTTTGTCCAACTCATGCCAGTGTGTACTGGAGCTCATGCACCTGATTTCTGCAGATTTTCTCTCTTTCCAATTTCAAATTTGTGTGGGAAAACAAATCTGCGAGTGCAAACACACTGATCAACATCTGAATTTACAATGAGGTATATGCCTAATACTAAATATGAGGATTCGGAACCTCTGCTTCTTCCCTCCACATCATTACATTTTCAAAAGGCGCCTGTGCTCAGTGGCCAGTTCCATGAATTTCAACACCCTTATACCAGTGTTTCCCAAACTGTGGGTCACAAGTCTCTGGGGGGTCGCGAGCCAGTGTTTGATGGGTCGGGAAAGTCTGAGCAATAAATAAAGATGATTTAAATTCCAAGTTTATCTTGTCAGATTTGCAATGTTTTAACGGCAGAGGCCACAGGCTTTGTCTTCTGATACGTTGCTGTTCCTTCGTTTAACATGGGAATAGTGTTTACTTTTCTTTCTCTGACTGCATAGTAAGCGGAGTATTTAAAGTGGATTATGTGACTATTTTAGGGTGTCTTTTTTTATGCAACACACAACATTTATATACCAGTGAATTAACTGTAGGCATTCAATAGTTAGGAGTACAAAAATGTAGTAAATTTGTTTGTAATTCTGAAGTATGCTGGAAACAAAGATTTTATTAGAATAAAAACAAATAAAGCTGCTTTAATTGGTGATGCAGAAATCAGAAATATTTACAGAAACTCAATTTCCACTCATTATCATTTAAGTGATGTATGCTGTGTAGTTTATTTAGTAAAACTGTATGTTTGTGAAAAGTTAGTGGCCGTTTGAATGGAAAATGGGCTTTCTGTAAATGGCAATGTGCTACCACACGATACTTTAGTTACATCAAAAAATCACCCATCCTCATGTGCATTAAAGGTAAGCGGATTCGGAAAGTTTGTCATTCTGAAACATGGGTTGTGGTTCCAAAAAGATTGGAAACCACTGCCTTAGACTCAACATAGACAAAATGGTGGGCATTGTCTTTGGAAATCGTTCTACTTGGACCACAATTTGGTGGGACCTCCTCCTACTCCCAGGCCTGGGTCACATAACCTTGGCATCTTCTTCAACAAAAAACTGCCATTTGAATAACACAATGGCAAGCTCTCCTCAATATGTTTTCTCATGTTGAACGTTGTCAGGAAAATTATTCCTCTATTGACCACTTCTTCCAGGAAACTCCTGGTTCAAGTTCTTATCACCTTCAGGATAGATCCTAGCAATTTGAACAACTGACCGGTTATAGACTACAACTGATTGAGAATGCAACAATTCCCCTAATTCTTGGTTTGAGTAGAAAGACAAGTATCTCTTCCCCTCTGCTTCATCTACAGTGGCTCCCAAAACATAAGTGCTTCCCTTCACAGATTTATATTTTTGGGTAAAATCCCTTTACAGTTTTCCATCCAGGAACTACATGGATACCCTTTTATCCTATAGCAGCCCTTAAAGATACCCCATAAATATCCCTAAATTCAGGAAAGCGCGTATGGGAGGCTGTGCTTTTTTGGAGTTTACTGTTAAAGCATGGCATGGTCTACTTTTGAATCTCCATCCCAAAAAATGTTTTACCAAATATCGTAAATTTGTTTCCTCCAGTGTCATAACAGCCTCGTCCTGTGTAATCTCATGCTTTACAAAATCTAAATCCAGAATTCAGTACCCCAACAGGCCCTGCTCCTACACTTTGTCACCTAAATGAACAGGTCTGGAAAGAAGAGGAGTCGCTGCTGGGGGATTGAACACTGAGGGGCTCATTACAACTTTGGCGGCATGGGAGCGGGGTGGCACGCCACCACCTCGCCAAAGTAGGTCACCGCCCGCCCGCCAGCTTAGGAGTTTTCTCCTCGTCTGGCAGGCAGTCCTTTGGTGTTCCAATGGCGGTGCCTTTGAAAAAGGCACCACAATGAAACCACCACAGCAAATTCCTGCACGGCATGGACTGTTTAGTCCATGCTGTGCAGGAACTGGGCATGCATACACACAGGGGGGCACACCATGTGCCCCCCTGAATGCATCCCAGTGTACAGGGGAAAGAGGCGGGCCCTGTAAGACTCCCTTTGTTTCCTCACCGCCAGCCTTTTAATGGCGGGTTCTCCGTCATGAAAAAGCTTGCTGTAGGGAAACTCAGAATATGCTTGGTGATGCCGCAGCAGCACCGCCAACCATATTGCTGCACCAGACTGCCATGCCACCGCCAGGGAACGCAGCTCCCTGGCAGTTGTGGAGGTCCAAAAACAGTTCAACCACTGTACTTGTAATACGGCGGTCGGACCACTGGTGCGGCGGTCCCTGGCCGCCACCACACCTCCACACGGATTTGGTGGTCCGATGGACCCCTGAACTGGTAATCAGGCCTGAATACAAAGATCAGGACCAAAAAGAGAGGAGTCAGAAATCCCTGTTATTTAGCAAACAGAATCTCACAGCAGCCCCTGCTTTTCCCTTATTGCCTTTCATGCTACATTCCTCCACACTATTTGCAGAAGGAATAGGTGGAAGAGAAAGAGGGGGACCATATGGGAGATTAGGATGATACGGAGGAGAACAGCATGCTTGGCAATTGCTGTAACTCTATTGCCCAAGCCCATGCTTCTAGTAACAGCTTGAATGTAGTGTAAGTCAGTCAGTCAAAAAGATTGTTTATTTAGACCATTGGTCTTTAAACAAGAACGAACATCCAAGCAACATACATATCAACGGTTTGAAAAATCAGCTCCAGTTAAAAACGTTATCAAATGAATAAAATAGTACCACTATATTAAATATCCATCTAAAAGAAGTACATTCTATTTCACAATTATTTAAATTCCAAATTACATTCATAACAAGCATTTGCAATGCAATAGGTCTTGCATTTACGCGAGTTTGAGCTATTGACATTGCAAATGACAATGCCTTTCATTTTTGTTTTTAAAACATAAATAAAAGGCATTGTCATTTACAATGCCAATAGCTTAAACTTGTGTAAATGCTTGTTTGTAGTAGCAACTGGTGACACTGGATATCCTCAGGAAAATAGACTGAAGAGGTGTCTCACTTTACTTTTGTGCGCAAGTACATAGCCCATATACAATTTTCACATAGATGTCTGGCCAGCATAATTCAACTAAGAAAATTACATTTATTTCACGAGGAAAAAACATATACAATGCTGCCTACTTCTAACTGCCATGGAACACATGTTACAAGGGACACTTGACAGCAATGGGCATATTCAATCAACTTCCTTGCTCCTTTCCTGCATTGCTTCTCTCTTTGTTTGCCCTTCTTCAGTTGCCTCCATCCTTGCTTCTTCCCTTTCCAGCTCTCTATCCTTCTTTCTTCCATCCCATCTCTCTCCCTACTGCTTTTTTCTGTCCCTTTTCTCTGGACCCCCTCCTCTCTTCTGCCTCCAGTCGTTAACTAGTTAGGCGGTGGCCACCCTCCCCTCCCTGCAGCTGCCACTCAAGCTGCCAGTCTTGCTTGATCGCCTTCAGGTGTTGGGTTGGTTATGGGGGGTGGGTGCTGATGCAAGGGACTCCCGGTGGGCTCTTGGGGGGGGGGGGGGCATCTGCCCTCTCGGACTGAGCTGAGGAAATGCGCCATCTCTCAGAGAAGCAGAGGCCTCTGACTGCTGCCTCTGCGTACGCGCAGGGAGGTGGGTACTTCCTACAAAACCCTCTAAAAGCAACCGTGGGCGAAGGAAAACCTGGGCTGGATTCTGTGCCGGTTGCGACTTGGTGATGAGGTAACGGACTGGATTTTGTTCCACCTGGAACCTCTTTGTAAGAGTTCACTGGCAACAAATGCGACGTCACCCGGAATGAACTGTTGGTAAAAGTATTTTTAATAGCACAAACCTTGCCTTAGGGGGTCACAATGGACCAAGCCTAGTCACACGTTTTTTGCCCAAGACACAAAGGAAATCAAATGATTTGCTTGACGGGCGCTGTGATCTCTTAGCCCTATGAAAACTATACCTGCGCCCCTAGTGCCCGGTCATAACATACGCAAACCCCCGTGCTCGTGAGTCCCCCTGTCTTCACTCACTGTGCTGAAAAGCGCGTGCAAGTACAGCGAAGTGATGGTTATCACTAAAATGAATGCCAAGAATGCTTCCTGAAAAGCGCGAGCACTGCAAAGCGCGTGCAAGTACAGAACGCCGAGAAGGCTTCCTGAAAAGCGCGGAAAGTCTGAGCAGGGTGGGTGGGGACTAAAAACCGACAGGGCAGACACCAACCCCGCTTCCACAGAACCCGGAAAACAAAAGCAACGACAATAGATCTCGCCAAGGCGAAGCAGCGCATGCACTGCATTCGCAGGCGAGACCTAAAAACTGGTGTATTTTCTCTACTAATGCTGCAACGTCTACTCTACACATTTTTAAAAACATTTTTAACTGCAAGTATAAACTTTCCTAATGCACATGCTACATCTAAGGCGTGCATATCTAATAGCAGATCCCCTGCCTGTTCCCGATTCCTAACCTCGTATTTTAGGAAGATTGGACGTAGCCACAGTTTTCGTACATCAAGAACATATAGACAGTCCAATAAAATGTACAAAATGTTGCATTTTGTCCCTATATTGCAGGTGCACTTCCCTTCTCGGTCAATCATATCCCTCTTAATCCTATCATTCTCATAACATGGATCAATCCCAGTCCTTATCTTTAATAATTCTCTCCTTATCCAGCGATAGGGAAGGAAATCCAGGTACGGAAATTGTTGGCCATTTTGTCAGGATTTTAACATAAAATGTTCGGATATTTTCCCTTTCAAGTATTGCCTGTCCGTGGCCCATGGTATTTCTTTCCCTGCTGTCCTAAATTCCGCCTTACCTGTAGTCGAATGGAGGTTCTGCTGGCTTACATCAACCATCAAAACCCTACTATTTCTCTTACCCCCTTTGCCCACTTCATTTCACTCTGTAGGATCTGACATTTACACCAAGAGGATACTTTTTGCCCCTCTTCACCACCCAGGCATTGCCAGAACCTTATTAGTGCCATAGTTGCCATTTTCATCCATTAGACCATACCTGTTTCTAGTCTTATGGCCTGTATCTTGGAGGAACTAGGTAGGGACAGCAATTTTTTTACACATTTTCCTTCTCAACATCCCACTTCCTCTTACCACTTAAAAGTAGCAGTTCAGCGCAATATAAAAACTAACAGCTCGAATGTAGTGCTATAAACCACACCTGCTGACAGAGAAAAATCAATATCCTAATATTGTTTTTGCCTTGGCATCCTATAAATGGAATATTATCCTGCCCAACACTTGCTTAATTCCTGTCAATGGCGTGATGCTGAAAATATCTGCGGAGTCACCTTTTTGATTAACCGAGGAAGGGACGACTGCTCCAAGTATCCATGGGTGCCACCGTGCACAGAATAACATATGTAAAAGGTGTCAAGTGATGCATAAGAGAATCCCACCTAGGTGAAAAACCCTACAAAGGACAAAACACTCCTTGTCAATCTTGTAGCTCTTGATTGAATATGGTGATTTGTATTGGAGAAATCAGCTAGGCACCAAACTTCTTCTGACATCAGGAAGGAGAAAAAAAGCCAAGTAAAATCTAGACACAGTAATTCAGCTGAAGGTCAGACCTGCCGGATGCAAGAATCAGGCACAAAATGAGTAGCAAGGGACGATGAACACAATGAAATATAATGTAATAAATGACTTGCAATACATCCAGCACTTGCAAATGCCTCATTTTATTGACACAAACAGGAACTGACATCACAGAAAAGAAGATTGTCCTATCTTGCATTGGGAGCCTCTATTAACATTCTATGGGCAACCTTGGCATTTGGTGTAAACAAACAATAAATACAACAATGTGCATCAATATACTGATCATGCTACCCCCTCCTATTCCCCCGGTGTTGCTTTACCTTGCTATTCACAGTTTTCAGGGCGCAGATTAATAACAGATTCCATCTAGAGAAATGCACACAAGGAACAACGCCTGAACACCTGCGCCCTGTGGCAGGGACGTCAAAACCTTCCACCATCTTGCCCATCCCAACCCAATCTCCCCAATACCTTTGCTGAATACTTATATCTCTATCTTTTGTGTATCACTCTCAAACAGCCCAGGACAGTTTTCATGGAGGTCGAGCATCTGGTGGCTCACGTAGCTCAGTTAACATAGCTGCCCACACCTGCAAATCATCTGCCAATTTGTTGTCCCTTTGAGTCTTTCGCATAGGACTTTCCTTTGCAACCACCCCTTCTGACATGTCCCTCAGCTATTCATCCACACGCGGCGGGCTAACGGAAATTCCACACATAACCACTATATGCTTGGCTAGCACCAGCCACAGCATTATACATTTTCTGCGAAGATGTTTCTTCTTTTTAACCGGGACTATTCCCAGCAGTTATTTCCTAGCATCCTTGTAGAAGGTCCACCCCATGGCCACACACACTCAATCAGGAGCAACCCACCATCTTGAAGAGGGCTTGTTATGTGGTTTGCCTATTCTGCCTAGCTGGAAATCATGGTAGTCACCAGTTAGTGCCTGAGTTTGATATCTCTTGACTAGAGTTGCATTCCGTAAATCTGTTCCTGCTGTCCACGCTGGATACTCTGGCTAGGTCAAGAAACACCCCTCCAGGGTAGTCTCAAGCACAGAGACACAAGGAAGGTTCGAATGGCGTGAGTGCTCAGTAGCATGCCAATTGTGACATCGAATTATACATTATGTTCCTTCCGCTACGGGGCCTCTGGTAATTTCTCAATTTTCTTCTCTGCACGATTAGAATAATCCCCATTTTTTTTTCTGAAGAAAAAGTAAAACCTTCATGTTCAACAAGTTCCTGTTGCACAGGCAGCCAACACGTATCACTGTCCAGGTTCCCAAATACCCACCAAATACTTTGGACTCTTGAGATGATTAGACTTCATCACAGGTCACAAATAAGGAAATACGTATGTAAGCAAGTCTTGGCTCAAAGCTTTACCAGAGCTCCATGTAAGTGTATTGGTGGACCTTTGCTGTGCACTGTATCACTGGAACCTAGCTATACCTAGCTGATGAGTCCTAGCTAGGGTGAAACCGTTCCTGAGTTGCTTGTGTTCCCATTCGGGGAGGACAGGTTCATGACTGATTTTCATATAGCTGGCTCCAAACTGAGGGGGCATGGTGTGCAGAATAACGATGGATTGGGAGGAGGCCCGAGTAATTACCAGGGGCTGAGATTAATTTAAGCATTCCATCCACCACTCTTTTTTTATACATTAGCACAGTGCCCACAGCATTACATGTAAATGCAGTTGGCCTCATCCATTAACTGGAAATGTTGTTTCTCAATTTTGTCTTTGTTTTCTTCATTGCATGAAACCTCAGGTGACATCAACGAACTGTACCAAACGAGAATATCACCAGATTGTATCGCTGCATTTTCAGATGACTGTGATTTGCACTCAACCGATGAGATGCTCAAGAGCGCTGGGATGCAGGTATGTGGGAATGGAATGGACTTTTTTGGTGATTTGTTCTTCAATCTTAGCTAAGATATTTTTTCCTAAATTCTATCAACAGAAGATAGCAGTGAGAAGATACACATAGTTCATTATTCATAGAAAGTTTAAATATGACTCTATGGTTTTTTCACTGACTAAGCACATTTCAAGATACAAGCTATAATGTAACATTTTACTAAAAAAGAGGGCATGCAATGTGTTTATAAAAATACAGACCACATCTTAAATATGATGACCCCTCATGTTAAAATGTCTCTATGTTTTTAACTTTGCAAAATATCGACAAATTGTTCACTCACCAGTAGCTTTGCAACTCAGTTACATTGTAGGGCATATCATGTGTTTGGCATAGTACCAGAATATCAAGGGTGAAAAATCATTGTACAAAAATATAGTGACCTATATAACAGTTACCAAAATACTGTGAAGTTAAATCTATTTGGGTAAGCATTTGTTATTTGTACCATGATCACATATATATTTACTGTCAGAAATGGGGTTATTAGTTTGGGAGGGATATAACCCTAACAACTTAATACATCCACTCTAGTTAGGTCAATTCTAAGTGAGAGCACATTTCAGAATCTCAAAAAAAAGTATCAACAATTTTAATGTAAAGTACACAATACAATTACATTTCCAAGCCCATTTAGAAAGAAATAAAGCTAACTTTAAGGAGCAGAAAGACACCAACATCTTTCACATAAATGAAGAGGAACTGGAGGTATGCTTTTTTAAAGTTTAGGAAAAAAATGCCATGAAAATATAGAAAGGCAATCAAAAGTCACTGCAGAGGAGTAAAAAGTGACTAAGCTCAACTTTTCTCTAGCTGCTCGGAATTCTGGTCAATTCTGCAAACTGTAGCTCCTCAGTGCAGGCTTCTAGGACCAGGTCTTTCGCCGGCCACGTCTCCTGCAAGGCCCAGTTCTTTGTGGTCAGCTGGGCTCTCTTGAAGTCAGGAGTTCTTCTGCTTTTTGTGTCCATTAAGCAGTCAAACAGGAGACCAGCTACTTTTCCCTTGGAGACATTGTGTGCCAGCAGGAGCCAGGAGTTCTTGAGTAGTGCAGTAGATCTTCGTCTTCCAGCAGCAGCCAGGATTCATCTTCCAACATGGCCTTCTTCTTCAGGTCCATCTTCCCAGGTCCATGAATGTTTTCAAGAGGTGGGGATTGAGGTGTCAGATTAAACCTGTACTCTAGCTAGAAATTGGAGAAATTCTGCCACCAATCTTTACTATATTCTAGCCGCCCTTGCTCCTCCTTTTGCAGCATTTCTTCTTTGCATGATTATAAATTTGTTACTCAGGAGCTCGTTTCCATATTGAAAATTAATCTGCCCCCTGCCAGGCCTGTCTTCAGCTCCTCAGCTGCTCCCCAATTTAGATGAGAAATCCTTTCACCTGACAGCAACAAAACTGGTTCTCTCCCCCACTTTGATTAGAGTTTGGCTGTTTAGAATGGTCCTGGGAATTAATAAGAGAACTCCTACATGGCATCTCCAAGTCAAAAGAGGTAGTGCTAAAGCTGCCCTTTATTTTGCCAGCTGTCCCTGTCTGCCGCCAGATAGGCAATTCTGCTAAGTGGTCATCAATTAACACTCATCTACTCTCCCTGGGCTCAGAGGCAAGCTACTGTACTCTGAGGCAGGGGCATTAACTCTCCCAGCTAAGGATGTGTACTCCAACACTGGAGGGACTGTGAGGCAAAAGTGATTTCAGGCCACTTTGGGATCAATCAGCGCAAAGTACATTTTTAGAAAGTTTCCCTTCCACTTAATTATAAAAAATCAGATTTCATCAATAAGTCAATTTTTAAAATTAACTAAGAAATAACTTTGAAGCATTTTACCTGGATTTTCCCAAACAAACAGAAGAAAAATGTTCTACACCCTGGTGTACCTCCCATCTTGTTTCCTTGAAGAAACAATGTAAAAATTTGAAAGGAAATGGAGGAAAAACTATGAGGATCACCTTAAAATGTGCCATCGAACTTTAATTAGGAACTATCTTATAGAAATTAAAAAGGCCCAAGCGTCCTAATATGAAACCAAAATAAGCCAGGCATCGTTCGTCTCTGGGGAACTTCTTAACCCCTTCGATGCTCATGACGGAGCGGTTCGGTCATGAGCGTCGGTTGCGGTGTGCGCATGACGGAACCGCTCCGTCATGGCCCCGCCCGCGCAATAGAACATTCAGCACAGCGTGAAAATCCGCGCCGCTCTGAAGGGGTTAAAATTGTGTAATATCTGACCCATCCAGAAACCGTCAAACCTCTCCCCACCCCCTCAATAGCGCGCTGCCAATTCATTGAATTGGCAACGTTCTTTTAGAAGAAAATAGCCGATATTTATCAGTTTCTACTAAAGAACTGAATTTGAAATGCCCTCACATCAGAAAAACAATTGCCCAACACATCCTACACTGGCCTTCCTCTCCCCCCACCCCAATAGGGAGAACGTCCAGCTCTTCGCAGCAAGGTTTAATCAGGGTCACACTTGACCCTGCGACCCAACACACACTGTCACAAAGACATCCAGCCACCTTCTCTATTATAATGGAACTCCTTAACTTGTCCCTTTCCATTGGAATAGTACTTTTTTTTTTTATAATCAACTTTTATTGCTTTTGAAAGTAAAGAAAAGGTTAGCAGCAACAGCACAGTACACAGGCTCTCATATAAGACATTGTGAGGGTGTCAGTAGCAAAGTTATACAGTATGCACAGCGATCGACCACTTACATAGCAAAAACAGGACGTCTGTCGGAAGTAAGAAGTTATCCCCATCAACCAACTAACCCAGTTGGCCCGTCTATTTACCCCATACTTTCTGGTACTTGGCAGGGCAGCCTCTGGCTTTCAACAAGGGCTTGTCTTGAGCGGCACACCAGTCCACACCTTGGCGCCATTTAGCTATTGTGGGGGGATCAGGTTGCATCCAGGCCATGGCAATATTGCGTTTGGCCATCATGATGGCCATTCCAGGAATCATTTATCTGCTCGGGACCTGCCTAGACCATCCATGACGCCCAGGAGAAGGAGTATGGGGTTGTGAGGTACATGCCAGTCCAGAATGTGTGTGAGTTTGGATTCTATCTTTTCCCAGTATTTTATGAGGCGGGGACAAGACCAGGCCATATGGTAGAAGCCTGCTGGTTGGTGCCTGCAGCTTGCGCACTCAGGCAAGGTATGCAGCCCTGCTCTATGCAGTTGCTCCGGGGTAAGGTATGCAGTGTGGAGGTAGTAGATCTGGATGAGTCGAAGTCTGGCAGAAGCAGTGACGGTCTTGGGGGCCATAAGGGCGTCTAGCCAGTCCTCATCCTCAAGGGGGCCCAACCAACCTTACCAGCGAAGCTTGAGCGAGTCCAGTATGGGAATAGAAGCATTTAAGTGGAAACATGCTGTGGTCAAACGCTTGCTAAAAAAAAAACAATCTCAACCCAACATGTCCAGGGAACTATAGGCCCTGCTCCCATTCATAGGCAGGGTACTAGAAAAACAAGTCAACCAAACACCTGTCTACATTTCTTGAAGTAAATCATCTACTGCACACCCCCTAGATTGGATTCTGTACACAACACAGTATGGAAACTGCCCTCCACGCAGTAACAGAATAATTGAAAATGCTGCTGGACTAGGCAGGAACAGCTGCAGTTATCATCCTGGACCTAGGTGCAGCGTTCAACACGGTTGACCATGAAACACTTACATGCAGAATGGGTGAAGCCGGAATAAAGAGATCCCTCTTTAGTGGCACACTACCTTTTTGAAGGACACATCTTTCCAAATTAGTGTGAATTCATGCTACTCTGACATCCTTCCCTTGAAGTGTGGGGTCCAGCAGGTTTGGCCCTCAGCCCCACACTTATTCACCTGTACATGCGCACATTGGAAGATATTGTTCAGGAGTTTGGGCTGTCAATAGAATCATGTGCCGAAGACACACAATCAGTCACCTCCCTTTTCTCTGGAAAAGGCTTGCAGTTCCATCAGCTGATTGGAAAAACTGCTTGGAAAAAACTATCCAAGTGGATGGCGAACTGCTGCTTAAAGCTGAATGGGAGAAAAACAGAGCTGATGATTCTGCGGAACAGACCTGACCCCCAACTACCTATAGAATGGCCAGAATGTTAGGGCAATCCACCCATCCCCAACTCCCCTATCAAAAGCCTTGGGATGTAGCTGCACAAGTCCCTTTCCATGGATATATAGGCCAAACAAACTTGCGTCGACTTTTACTGGCACCCTCAGAACATCCTAGACATTATCCTGAGTGTGTCCTGAAGTATTGTGATCCAATCCCTTGTTCTCTCCTGGTTGGACTACGGGTACTGTCTGTACATAGGCTCCCTCAAATATGTCATCGAAAGGCTCTAGGTTGTCCAAAATGCGGCAGCTAGGATCCTATCCAAGGTCCCAAAATTTGCCTCGGCCAACAGTGCTCTAGCTTCTCTGCACTGGCAAGGATAAAATGTAAAACACTCTGTCTGGCACATAGAGGGCTTAACGCCAAAGGACCCACTATGATAAGGGCACTTTTGAGCCCCTACTCACCCAGTAGGGCTTTAAGATCCCCTACGGGTCAATTCTTGAAGGTACCGAGAACTCACAAAGCCAGGTGAGGCGGTAGGTCCTTTTCATAGCTCATCCCCAAACTTTGAAACTGACTCCCCATAGAATTAAGATGCTTAAACGATGAATCACAGTTCGGAGAAAGGCTAAAAGCATAGCTATATCCACATTATTAGCCCCCCATGTGTTTGTCCACTTGTCCTGAAGCAACGTTATGTCTTAGCCAGCACTGAGAGGCCTACGGTTAGTCATGCGCTTAATAAAACTTGTAATCCCATTTAGTCCTGTTCAGAGAAAAGTATAGAAAAGTGAAATAGTTTTGGGCTTTTTTTTCTCTGTGCGACCACACTAACCCCAGCAATAGTGTGCCCTAATTTTTTATATGAACACACCGCTCTGTGGGCTCATAGGGCACACTGTACGTATGATATATGAAAATATAAAAATAGGACGCTCTCTAAATAGTAAAGAACCTTTTGCCCGACTTGTGTCACTGCATTGCGTTTAAACTGCAATGCAAAATATCAAAAGTCCAAATATTTTAATCGTAAAATATCCTCAGCTGCTCTTGAGGGATTTCCTCAAGAATGCAGACCCAAGAGAAAGTCTGGAAAGTTTTGAACAGGAATTTCTTGTGAAATATTTTTAGGGCATACACACTGAACATGAATTATGTTATAGGCAGACATAGGTAGCCATTTTACATGGTTTGTCTGATAGAATTTCCACGGATATTACCCCCAAAAAACTTTCGCTCTTGAAGATGACTTATATTAGCTTCATCCCTTGCTGGAAAGACCTTGCGACTGTATAAAACAACACAGGGGCATATCTACAAGCCCCTATCGCCACCACAATGTCGCTTTCAGTGACGTTGTGATGGCAATAGGGGCTTCGCCTTATTTACAAGCCAGCTTAAGCCACTTAATGTGGCATAATGCTGCCTTGTAAATAAGGCACCCTTTCACGCTGTACTCAGCGTGAAAGTGGAGGGCAATGGGTGTTGTGGTGGGCATTCCACCGCAACACCCATTGATTTTGACGCTCCCCCATATTCACGAGAGTGGTTTAAATAGGAGGCAGCGTCAAAATTAAGACCAGGGAAAACCTGGCTTAAACAGGCGAAACAAGGAGAAATGCTTCATTTCTCCTTGTTTTTGCTTTTTTCCATGTGTGCTGTGTTGTGCAGCACACATAGAAACAGCAACTAGCCATTGATTGTTGATGTGCATGAAGGTGACCCTTCCTGCACATAAACAATTTTTTTAAAATTACGTTTTGCAACTTCTATGTGTGCTGAATTAAGCAGCACACATAAAAGTTACAAAAAGCCATTTAAAGATTGTTTATGTGAAGGAAGGGAGACCTTCCTGCACATAAACAATCTTCCCCTCAACGCAGACGCAAGGGTGCTTGCTTTGGCGCTAGGCTGCTAAGTTTAGCGCCAGCACAGGGAAAACGCAGGGCTGCACCATATTGTTGGGAATGTGGTGCAGCCCCGCGTTTCTGAAGTGGCGGAGTGCGGCGTTATGCCAGGAAGGCTGCACTCCGTCACTTTGTTGTAAATATGCCCCCACAGTGGTTGTCTCGCCAGGGAAGACAACGGCCGCTGTGCTGCTGATCTCTGTCACACAGGATTTTTTCTGGTGGCTAAAAGGCTTCTAAGTCCTCCTAACATTTGTGAAATTTGGTGATGTTTGGCTGAAGAGTTCCTCGGTTGGCCTTGGAGTCCAATATGGGTATAAAACGGACCTAAACAACTCAATTTCGGGTTCACGTAGATGTTGCGTAGGCTGTCCAGTTTCGGCATTTTGGGGTTGCATAACTAAATGTTACTCAGTCTACAATCCAATCAAGAACATTTTAAAGTGTCCCTGATGAACTATCGGTCACATAGCCTGATGAATAAGAAATTCTGCTATGGCACTAACATATAATTATGTGTATTTCATATTTTCTACCACTCGCTATGAGATCTTCTCTGTTTAAAAAAATGGCTATGTTCATCCCCGCACTTTGGTCAGACACTAATATTGCTCATTCTCTTTTCCAGAATACATACATGGGATTTCTAGACTACAGAAGAGACACCGTTCGGAATCTTAGAATCAGCCCCAGCACTTGCACCTTTAACCCTGGCGTCATGGTTGCGAACATGACAGAGTGGAAACGCCTTCGTGTCACCAAGCAGTTAGAAAAATGGATGCTGAAAAATGTGGAGTATGTACAAAGTGTTTTCTTGGTTTATTTGTGACTTTGAAAAAGTATTGCAAAAAATCAGAAGATGTTGTAGTTATTAAGTAATAAACAAACAATGCTATTTTAAGACCGCTGTTAAAAAATTGTTTTTTCCTAGATAGTGTCACAAACATGTAGATTTTCTAAATATCTTTTTCCGTTACTATTTCTTGACCAGTCTCTGGGGTGAGATGTACAGAAAAAGAGCAAAGAAACAGACAGGCTTCTGTGCAGGTGTGGGGGGCCTTCAGCCATACAGCCTTCTAAGAGAAGTTCCATGGGAGTGGGTCACACAGATTGTTCTCATGTCAAGGTGTGACTTATTCCTGAAAATTCTGTAGTAAGTCAGGAATAAGTCACACCTACTCACAGAATGATGTTCGTGAAATAGATTCAAAGTTCCTTTTTGTAGGGAGGATCACAATGTATAATTATGTCTCTGACGCCTTTTTCCAAATAAACGCCTGTCCCTGCTCATAGATACTCTGTGAGGGCATAAGAAGTCACTCCATAATCACAGAGGGGAAAGTGCTGCAACGTTAGCAGAGCAAACAGTCAGTTCGGACTCAGTCCTGTGAGGTTGGAGTGCCCGTGTATACCATCTGGTGTTGACTTCATTCATTTTATTTATTTGTATTTATTAAAACAATTATAAATGCAAAGCACTAACCATCAAAGAAGAAAGATGCTGCATAAAGTAGGAACTATGAATATAAGTAAAAATTGTGATCATAGTAGGCCAGGCCATGAAAGGACAGCAGGTCAAAAATCTGGAAATAGAATAAAATACTAAAGAAAATAGAAAGAGGGAGAAAAGGAAAACCACCCAGAGCTCTTGTTCATATAACAAGATAAAGTTAATCCAGCAAAGATAGAAAGGGCAACTTAATACTAGAATGAAATAATATCTGCTGGGCACTGAGAATGTGAACTAGGGTGGCACACCAGTTCATGGCTCAGAAGAGGGCACATTTCTAGATAAGTGTTCTGCCGGCAAGCTTGCAAGCGATGGGTGAGGGTGTTTAAGAAAGTGGGTTGTAAGTTAGGAAAATTCAAGTCCTTCGCAAGTAATAAGCCTGCAACCTTTTGTCTAATGGTAACCAAGTACTCCTTTGTAGCACTTGTCTCTCTCGGGATAGCGAGGCAGAGCACTCCAAGACCTACTCAGCTGGGGTGGTGTGGGCTAGTACCCCAGTCTGCAGGCATGCGACTAAAAGCACCCAATAAATCATTGTCCAGTGAGTGTTTTTCTTAAGCATATATCTAAGTGTAAAATAGAAGAATCTTGGTAGCCGGTAGCAAGATGGAACAGAATCAGGTTTATTAACAAGGTAGAAGTAACAGGTTACATTTCTGAATACCTTTCTTAGCACTATCGGGTTCTATGTTCTGCACCCTGCTGTGGTGTACCAGGCTAACTTGGAGGAGTCCTTTTTGGAAGGCTCTCACTCTCAGGGCTGTTGCTCCCACCCACGGTGTCCTGCTTTAGTGGGCGGGGCTGGTGAAGCCAGCGCATTTTTGTGTGGTGTTGTTGCGGTTGTTGTTAGTGGCCCCAGCCTGTTTGCTCTGCATTAGAAAGCAGGGCCAGGGGACTCCAGGTTTGGCATATTGGAGTCCCTCGCCCATTGCGCTCGGTGTTAGTGGGCAGTGCTTGGGGAACTCCGTGTACTATTCGCACTGCTTTTGTGGTCGTATTGGTTGTTTCCCTCTTGCTGACACTCGCAAAGCAGTCCTTATGGCAAAGGGGTTGGGTATGCGGTGGCCTGTTTTGTTCCCGCCCGCACAGTGTTTGAGGGTTCCAGTTAGTTGGCTCCACCACACTTCCCGCCTCTCTGAATGCCATTATGTGGTATGTCACAGGAGGTAGCATTTGCTTCCTCATGTTTTTGGCATACAGGGTGATCGGAGTGGTTGGTGTTGTTGGATTGTGGATGGTGCTACGTTGGGGCCATCGGAGATGGTATCAGGTCCTTCTGTGCACCCTTCATTGTCTTCCTTTCTGGACATGATTGGGCTATGGAGGAGGTGGATTTTGCGGCCCGGGCAACCTCGACTTACTGTCCCCAGGATGGATGTGTTTTTGCCTGATCGGAAGTGCCAGAGGGGTCATTATGTTAAGGATTCTGGTCTTGCAGACCTACTGAGGCCTCCTAGTGAACTATAGTCTCCCTTCATCTAGCAAATCAGATGATGTGTTTGATTTTGAATGTTTTTTAGCCTCATTTAAGCCAGTTGATCCTGGGACTGTACCTTTACATTATGCTGTTCGGGCTGGGTCTGCTTTCTGCTTCTGGTGACATGGGCTCCTCCAGGACAAGGGTTTGAATACCACCAATGCTGGCATTCGACCACTGTGGGTACCTGTGTTTGCACTCATGGTCACAGGTTCTTTTCCTGGCGGTCTTTCCTCCTTCTGATGTATCAATGAGCATCTGTTGTTCAGTGTCAAGATGCTCTTCTGGATGGATGTGCACTTTGCTTATAGGTAGGCATATTCTGTTAAACGTGTGCTGTTGCATGTATGGAAGGTGGTGGACGATTCCTGTCTTCCTTTCTTTCTTTCAGGGTGATATCCTGTAGCCATGTTTGCAGCTGCTTTTCCGTCTGTGGTGTTCTCCAACATTGGGGTCCAGTGGCTCAAGTTCTGGAACATGGGTTCCAATCTCTCCCCAAGTTTGGTATGGCATGCAGTGGCGGTTGTACCCTGACGCTCTCACCAGGGGGCCTCCGTTGGGTCAGTCCCCTCCTGCATGGGGTTTGGTTTTGGGGTGACTCTCTCCTTTTTTTCCATCTGGTGGGCCTTGGCACCTGTTCAAGCTGCTCTGTTTTATTTCCTCCCATTAGTTGGGGATTAAGGAGTGTGTCTTCAGCCAGACAGCCTGGTGTCAAGGTCTTATATGTGCCATCAAGAGGAGGTGATGGTTCCCTTCCTTTTTGTTCAAACCCTGGTATGGAGCATTGGCCTGCGGTTCTGCTCAGTCTCCAAGGAACAAACACTTGCTGCTCCCGAGTTGTGCTTCCAAACGTCCCTTGACCTGATGGGTGTCTGCCTGCATGTTCCCACCCATCTGGCTGGTCGACAGTCTCTTTGTTTTGCTGTGGGTTCACGCTGCTACTGTTTCCAGGTGCTTCTTTTTTCGGATTTTTTTGGGCACCAGGGGTTTTTCTGACCCTCTTGGCCCCTCTGGCTCAGGGTATTCAAGTCTACCCTTATCTTGCTGAGTGGCTCAGTGTCTCTCCTTTCTCTAGGCAATGAAGAAGGTGTGTATAGTCTATCATCTTGTAGATTCTGTTGGGTTTCTTTTCACCCGCAGGTTGTCCTCCCTACGCCCATCTCGGTCTCTGTTGTTCATCTTGGCCCTCTTCTATCTGTTTCACTTCTATCCTGGGTTCATTCCCAACCTTAGGTATCTGCCTGTCTCTTCCTGTGGAGTCTGGGTGAGATGGCCTCCGCACTGCCTGTGGTCCCCTGGGCCCGTCTCCATTTCTTTACTGCTTTCCAGCTTCTATTTACAGTGGCATTCATTCCTGGCCCCCCAGAGGTTTGCGATCTCTCTGGTAATGGTCTTGATCCTTCTCCCTTGGTGGTCTTGAGGACTGATGCATGCACCTCGTACTGGTGCGACTTGATGGCGGTGTGACAGGTGCGGTCTTTGCTTCACTCCTCTCCTTCGGCACTGTGCTGTCTGTATTCGGAACCGTCGGCCTGGTCGTTCATGCCTTTGTCGACCAGCAGGGGGAGATGCGCCGGTCTCTGTTTTCCACTTTCCCCGGGGGTTTGGCATGTTGGCTTTGGGGAGGCTCTGCTGTCTCTCTGCAGTCTCTCTTCCGGGGGTGGTGAAGGGGAAGGTGTTTTCTTTGTGCTGGATGTGCTGTTTCTCTCCAGATTCAGCCTTCCCTGGGTCTATTTGCCTCAGCAGTGTTGGCCCTTCTCCCTCAATTTGAGGCCTGCTTCCCTAGAGTTTTAGCCGGGGCAATATGTGCTTTCTCCCTGCCTTAGCCCTTGCTTTCCTGGGTCCTCAGGGGGATTTGGGTAGTGCAGACAGGGGTTCTTCTGGTTGTTCAGTATTGGTCTCAATGCTGTTTTTTCCCCTTCTTGAGTTTTGACAGTTTTTCTGCATTGGTGGGTTCCCATACGCCCATCTCCCCTGCTTGCTCCTCTTCTCCACATGTCCTCTATCCTGTGCCTCTGACTGAGAGTTAGACACCTGTGAGGTTGTCCCTGTTGGCTCTTCGCCCCTGACGTCTTGCGGTCCTCCCTGGAGGGTCTTTGACTCTTGGTGTAGGGGAACGGGTCTGTCTCCTGTTTCCTGTCCTTTGGTCAGGGAGTTTGGGTTTTTGTGGGGGATGGTGTTGGGCTGGGTTTACAGATCTCGCACTCCTCCCTTCTCTGTGCCCAATGGGCCTCAATTCTGGTCTTCAGGGGCTCAGTTATGTCTTCTTTCTCTTTTCTGGCAGCTCGCTTTTGCAGACTTTGTTTGCTTCGGAGTTCTGTCTCCTGCTCTCCGGACCCCGCCCAAGGTCTTCCATTGGTGCTTCTGGCATTTGTCTGGTCCTCCTTTACACCCCTGGTTTCCCTTGGCCTTGGGGTTTTTGTCCTTCCTATGTCGTCTCTTGACACATCTTCTGTGGAGTTGGGAGTTCTCCGTTCTATGAATATGTTGTGGGCTCTTCGCATCTTCCTGGGCCATTCCAGTGCATTTGGGCTAGTGGCTCGCTTGTGCGTCCCCTATGGGCTCTCTGGGAGGATTATCGGGCCTTGTTTTTGCATTCTGCCTCGAGAGGTGTTGTGCTCTGTTGTCTTGTCTGACATGGTTGCTTGCCATCCTCTTCCCGCTTCTGGTCCAGTGGCAGTCGCCTCAGAGTGTTTCCTTGTCCTTGGCAATATTTCGGGGTGCGTCACAGTGTGTCATCTGTAATGCTTTACACCTTTTTTCCCCGCCGCAGTCTTCTGTTGGGGATGGCTGCGTCCACAGAGTTTGGCACTCATATTTTGCTTTGTGTTTTTTTTTTGCATTTCCTTTCATGTATGTTGCGTCATCCTTCGTTTCTGTGTAAATCAATCACCACGCGCTTGGGTGTGGGCTCATGCTTAAGGAATGGGACGGGAAGACGTGTGGAAATTTAACTTGCAAACTGAACATTATCTGCGCCATCTTGCCTCTCCCCAGCGCCACGCACAGCGAGCACGCGGCAGCCATTTTTAGGCACCCCACTCTCTCCCCGCTCATTGCCAATCGCCAGCGCGTTCCCCTGTCGCTGCAAGCATCCCCCGCGCACCGGCCACCCCCCCGCTCCCTCATACATGGGCCATAAACCCTCTCATTCTGCGCGACCCTGCCATGGAACCACATCCCACGCCTGACCGACATCCCATACATGGTCATGCCTCTCTTTGATAACCCCCTTCCTCTGCGCCCCATTGTCCGACCCGATCCCAGGCCATCACCTAGCCCTGCGGATGCAGTTTATTGCCCCTACTGTAAGGGAAACACCCCACATCAAAGGGATTACAGTAGATCAAAGCCCCTACCCCCTGAGACCCGACCGGTTGCACACACCCCCGGGAATTGGCGGAATACCCTGCTGCGCGATAGCCCTCTCCTACTGCGGGTGAGGTGGGAACTTCTACTGTAGCTATGTGTGGGATCGGATCTGAGCCGGGGCTTCAGGGGATGTTCTCTCATGCATCAAGGGAATCTCAAGAATGTACTATGTGTAATAAAGCAATAAACCTGTGTATAAGAGACCAGGTCTCAGAGATGCAGTTAGAGCACCTCGTGACGATACCTTGCTGTCTGATCTGATGTGTTCTGCTCCGACGGAATAAAACTTTGTTTCCTGCCTTCCAGTCTCCGGCGCCTGCCTCTTTCATTGGTAAATTATCGAGTGGTATGAGAGGCGATTACCGCCGGGCAAATACTTGAAAGGTTATCGATTGAAACTGCTGCTACCATTTAACAATTGGCGTCCCAAACGTGGGGCCCATCAGCGACACGTGGATCCAGTGGGAGAGGTCCCGACGACAGAGTGAATGACTGCAACGATCGGGAGAGCTCCTGCCCAATAGACCCTCGTCTGGCAGCCGATCATCAGAACTTCACTGGTTCCGAGCAGACCTCTCTCTAGTGATCTACGGTCCTGACTGGGAACCATCAGGAGTGCCGCGGCAAATACGGAGAGTAGAGGACGATCGGGCGCTGGAGGCGGAAGACGAGAAACTGTCCACGCGGTCCGGGTAAGGTCGTGATACACGACAAATTGCGAAATAATTGATTGATTGTTTGAAGTTTTGGAAATACTAGTATTGCTCATTGATTGTTCTCTTTGAGATATTCGCTGTCTACAAACGGGGAGGAGTAGAAATACTCTCTCTCTCTCTCCCTTTGCAGATAGTGAAGGGTAGGTAACGCAGACTTTTGTCCCCGTTGTAACCCGTCGTGCCTATCTTTATCTCCCCACTGGTTGATTGTCCGAACATTGATTGTTTTGAAGAATAGTGCTCTTTGAGATATTCTCTGTTTGCAAATAACGTAGAATAGAAATATTCTGTCTAGTCTTTGCAAATAGTGAAGGGTAGGTAACGCAGACTTTTGTCCCCGTTGAAACCCGTCGTGCCTATCTTTATCTCCCCATTGATTGATTGATTGATTGTCCGAACACTAGTTGTTCGATATTGGTTCTTTGGAGGTATTCTCTGCTCACAAATAACGAGGAATAGAGATATTCTGTCTAGTCTTTGCAAGCAGTGAAAAGATAGGTAGTGCTGACTTTTGTCCCCGTTGAAACCCGTCATGCCTATCTTCTCCCCACTGATTGGTAGTTGGTTCTGCCCGGACCGCTTATTAGAGGTGAACCATCCGGCTCCACTGCAGGGCACCCCTAATAAGGACATGTTCACTAAATATGGACTAGTCGCCGTAGCTTATAGCAAGCTGTGGCATAAATATACCAAGAAGGACCCCGAGAGTCAGTGGCCACTGATGGGATCCTTCGACGACCATAAGATAGAAGTGCTAGAGATAGCTCTGCGTAGCAATAAGACGACGCCTACTATGCTTGACAGTATCGGCATGTGGCGCAAAGAAGCAACGCAACGGAAAAAGAGGGAAGAAGTAAAAGCAGAAAAGGAATTACGAAAGGCAGCTCACCTTGCCACTAGAAAGTTAGAGGAAGAAATAAAGGAGAGAAGGGAAACTAAACTAAGACAGGAGCATGAAACATCAGGCCAGTACGCTGTTAGGACCCCTTCTTTGCTCTACCCTGAGTTGTCCTCTAAGCAACGAACGAATGACGAATTACTATTAGGTCCCCCGATCATTTACATGCCCCCTCCATACGCACCCTCCCAATCGGTAGTGCAACACCCACCACCCCCAAACACGAGCGAAAGCAGTACAGGGGCCTCGGTCCTCACGGCCTCCGCGCCGGCTGAGCCTCTTGTACTGAACCCAACGTCGGCTATAACGTTAGATGACCCTGAAATGAGACAGAAAGAGTCCACCAGAATGAATCGACTAACGAAGGACGAACGAGCAGGAATCGACAAAATAGTAAAGACACTAGTGGAGCGAAAAGAAAGTGAGGAGTATATAACAGACGTGTATAACTCGTATGCCGACAGCCGCAGACGACACTTTGTCGTACGGCTCTGTTATCACGCCCTGAATACATATGAGGATAGATACCACGATAAAGGTCCCGAAGGCTTAGCGGCCCTATATAGGAAGGTAGACATCGGAGAAGAAAGAGAGGGCGACGTGACGAACCTCTTCACTCGTACACTCGAGGTCTACCGACACCTTAAAGAACATAGACAGACCACCAAAGCAGAAACCCCCATAGCGACTAAGCCCCAGGAAGGAAGGGCTGATGCCATGATGCCCATCAAAGAAGCTGCCCCCTACTGGGTCCCCCCACGAGGTCAGGGAACACATGACGACATCAACCACCAAGATGCGAAGGGAAGGGTTGTATATAACTGGGTCTACCAGCCGTGGGATCGGCAAGATATTTTGACCTTTAGAAAAACTCTACCCGACTTGAGAAAGAACCCGACTGCCTTCTACACTGAACTGGGTACAGCCTTAGGCTCAACGATAATGACTTTAGCAGATATCGACTTGTTCTTTGGGCTATGCCTGCCGGCTGATGTGTGGAAACAAATCCGGAAAGTTGACCACGCTGAGCCGTTCGGATATACCTGGGTACAACTCGATACCATAGATAAACAGCGAGAACCAGGACAGAAACCCCCGAAAGCCATATTAGAGCTCCCAGACAAGATTGTACAAAAGCTGAAGACTCTAATCCCAGAAAGAAAGGTAGACTGGTCGATAGTGACGGCTTGCCGCCAGAAACCCCAGGAGGATGTGTCTGAATACTTCTCCCGATTCGAGACTGTGTTTTCCGATTACAGTGGCCAAGACATGACCACCGCAACCGGACATCACCTCTTTGTCCAGAATTATGTGAAGGGTCTGTCACAAGAAGTTTCCCAGAAACTACAGACCAGCGAGAGGAGTTGGGCAGCCTCCAAACCCGCAGCAATTCTCCAGATGGCCCAATACTACGAAAACCAGAAAAACGAGAACGATAGGGCGTCAGAGAAGAAGAAAAAGGAACTAAAGGAGAGGGTAATGATAGCACAGTTGCAAGGGGTGACCATAGGAAGGGAACCCCCGAAAGAGAATTACCAACCAACCGCCCCTAGAAAGCTACCCCCTAGAGACCATACACCTACACCCTACAACGGACGGAGAGACTTAGATGGGAACCAATGTGCGTTCTGTAGAGGGTTCGGACACTGGAAATCCCAGTGCCCGGTCCTTCTGGAACTTAACAAAAATAGGGATCCCAGAAACACAGCATATGACCCCAGAAATAGAGGACAGGGACGAGGGCACACGAACGACGCCATCAACGACAGGCCAGGCAGACCAAACACCTTTGATCGCCCCCGACAACACCAGTGTCAGCAGTCCGACTACGAAAGCACTCATGACTTCGCATAGGACCGCCAGGGGCAAGGGAGGGATCCAGTCGAACTCCGTGTTGACCAGCAAGGTCCTTACGTCACCGCTAAGGTCCTGGGCACGAAATCTCCATTCCTGGTAGATACTGGGGCGACACGTAGCGCGTTATCTAAACGACTGATTCCTAGGGCACCCTTGTCTGGCTCACACGTAACCTCAATAGGCTTCGATGGAACGCCCTCCACTAACCCCTTATCAGCACCAATCTCCTTTGACTTAGACGATAACGTCACTGACACGACCTTTCTGCTCTCCTCCAACACCCCCGATGCTATTATGGGACTTGACTTACTAAAACATTTTCGAGCTACCATCAGATGCTCCCCAGACGGAGTTCGGGTCATCTTGCACGATAACCCAGATCTGTCCAGACCCTGTCACACACGACGTATGCTCTCTATAACTGATGCTGACCTGTCCCTACTCGACACATTACCTTCACATCTATGGGCTAAAACCGACTCAGATGTAGGGCGCATGGTGATTGACCCAGTACACATAACCGTCCGACCGGACGCAGTGCTCCCAAAGCTTCCACAGTATCGGATATCGCCTGAAGGCGAGAAGGCGTTGGTGGAAATCATCGAGTCCCTAGTTGATGCAGGAGTGGTAGAAGAAGTAGTCAGTAATGTTTGCAACAGCCCTATCCTACCCATTGTTAAGAAGCAAGGCGAGGGAGATGAGAAAGCATACCGCTTTATTGTTGACTTACGAGAAGTTAACAAAATAGTCATACCTCAGTACCCCGTGGTCTCAGACATCACCACCATCCTCACCCTGATTCCGTCCACTGCCACTACCTTTACCGTTATTGATCTCAAGAACGCATTCTTTTCCATCCCCATCCACCCGGACAGCCGTTACCTCTTCGGCTTCACCCTAAAAGCCCGTTCATACAGATTCTGTAGGGCACCCCAAGGCTACACTGAGAGTCCCAGCATTTATAGCCAAGCCCTCAAGAGACAACTAGATGCAGTCCAACTACCCGATGGAGTAGTATTAATACAGTACGTCGATGACATCCTTTTGGCGGCCGACACCACTCCACTTGCAGTCACAGCCACCATTCACCTTCTCCGCTTCCTCGCGGAGAATGGTCACAAGGTCTCCAGGAAGAAATTACAATTCTGCCAACCCCAAGTAACATATTTAGGCCACCTACTATCCAAAGACGGGAGAAAACTTACCCCTGACCGAATTCAGACCATCCTAGAAACCCCTGTTCCCAAAACTCAGAAGCAAGTACGGTCCCTAGTAGGCCTCACCTCCTTTTGTCGACAATGGTTGCCAAACTTCAGTCTTATCGTAAAACCCCTGCTTTCCCTGCTGGCTAAAGATGTCCCCTTCCCCCTCCCTTGGACACCCGAATGTCAATCCTCCTTCAAAGAATTACGAGACGCCCTCTGCTCAGCCCCAGTCCTAGGAACCCCAGACTACACTAAACCTTTTTCCCTCTACACCCACGAAAGGGAGGGGTGTGCGTTGTCTGTCCTAACCCAGTCCATAGGCCCTAAACAACGCCCTTGTGCCTACTTCTCTGCCACTCTTGACCCCGTAGCCAGAGCTTTGCCCGCCTGCCTTCGAGCAGTGGCCGCCGCCGCTGTCTCTATCCGGCAAAGCGAGGGGATTGTGCTCTCGAACTCCCTCACTGTATTGGTACCCCATGCGGTTGACACCCTCCTGAACCAAACCAAGACTCAACACCTGACTAGCGCACGATTGACCGGTTACGAACTGACTCTGCTTGCACCCCACATCACATTGAAACGATGCACCACTCTGAATCCAGCTACTCTACTACCGCTCCCTGACGCTGACCCCAATGCGTCCCCTATACATGACTGCGTGACCCTCACCGACGAACAGACCAAGAGTAGGGTTGACCTCCGAGATACTGCCTTCCCGAACCCTGACGGAGAACTGTGGGTGGATGGCTCATGTATCAAGCTCCCCGATGGCACCACCTCAGCTGCCTATGCAGTCACCACGGCCCGAACAGTTGTTGAGACAGCCCGCATCACACAGCGATCCGCACAGGCGGCGGAACTAATAGCTCTCACACGAGCATGCATTCTGGCAGCAGGGACAACCGCAAACATTTACACAGACAGTCAGTATGCCTTCGGGGTAGTTCACCACTTTGGGCTCTTATGGAAAGAGAGGGGATTCCTGACCTCTCATGGCACACCCATCCTGCATGGAGATCTAGTCTCTGCCCTGACCGAAGCGGTCCTCCTACCCACACGGCTGGCCGTGATCAAATGCCAGGCACACAAGAAGGTGACAGACATTATAGGACAGGGAAATGCACTAGCTGACATTACTGCCCGAACCACAGCCGAGAATAGGTCCACGACCCGTATGTACGTGACCAGGTCACAAACTGAGAGATGGAAGGATGCTAGGGAAACGATTAGGGATATCCAACTAGCCAGCACACCTCACGAATTAGCTGAATGGGCCCGGGTGGGATTGAAGGACGATGACGGTTGCTGGCGAACTAAAGACTTGAACAAATGGTTGCTACCAGACTCATACTTGATCCCCATGCTGACCATGGCACACTCCCCCGCACACATAGGGTCTGCCCCCATGATCGAACTCGTCTCCAAAGTCTGGCACAACGACAAGATCCCAGACTCAGCCAAACGTCTGGTCCAACAATGCCTAGTATGCCTCCAACACAACCCTGGGAAAGGAACTGCTGTACCCCGGGGAGGGTTTGGGGTCCCCAATCACCCTTTTGAAGTCCTACAAATGGACTATGTCCAGTTAGAAAGGTGCCAGGGTTTGAAGTACGTACTTGTTGTTGTATGTGCCTTCAGCAAGTGGGTGGAAGCCTATCCAACCCACGACAACACCGCTATGACTACTGCAAAAGTACTACTGAAGGAATTCTTCCCCCGATACGGCCTTTGTCGAATTTTGTGGAGCGACAACGGCCCCCACTTCGTAGCCGAAGTTATCCAACTCATCTTAAAAGGGTTGGGTGTAAAACAGAAATTCCATGCGGTCTTCCATCCCCAATCTGCAGGCCTGGTTGAGCGACACAATGCCACTTTGAAGCTTAAGATAGCAAAAATAGTCGCCACCACAGGACTAAGATGGCCAGACGCTCTCCCACTAGCATTGCTATCAATGCGTTCCACCCCCACCAAACACCACTTAACCCCCTACGAGGTCGTCTTCGGGCGGCCCATGAACCTTTGGACTGCACCAAAACCAACATCCATCCACGACGTCCCGGACGTCCTCATGTCTGATTATCTGTACAATCTAACTAAAACGTTGTCTGTTATCCATCAGCAGGTGCTGCACGCCATTCCCGATGTTTCCAGGGGCCCCGGACACGACATCCAACCCGGTGTCTTCGTCTTAGTGCGTAACTTCCAGCGCACCAAGAGTCTGGAGCCCCGGTGGACGGGCCCCCTGCAAGTCCTGATCACCACCCGAACAGCTCTTCGAGTGGAGGGGAAGCGCAATTGGCTGCATGCACACCACTGCAAGAAGGTATCACCGACCCTGACGACTACGGACAACATCACCGCCCAAGAAGAACTTCTGGACAAAGACCGACCATCCCTGAGCCGCTGCCCGGATACAGAGACACTTGAATTGACTGAATATCCCGATCCCACTGTGCCATCCAAAGAAGGGTATAACTTGCGACGAAAGGAGAGAACTTCGGCTAAGCAGACCACAAACTAAGTTAAAATCTCAGAGCGGTTGCCTAGTCCCCTCAAAGGCCATCAGGAGAGAAACTAAACAAAGTCTGTGGTTCTGCCCGCTACCGAGTTCCTTGAAGGTGATGGAAGCGCCCGACACGAAGATGATGGAAGCAACCGGACGTCCGAAGACCTACTACAAAAACCCAAAGACTGACAGAATACACAGCTCGAAGATTATTATACTTTTCGTCACCCTTCTCTTTTGCCTTCTCCTCATGGTCACCTTCTGGATCATGGAGGAGAGCGCCCCTGCTCATAGGACATTGCTGACCACCGTCCAACCTACCACCATGAAAGAACACCATCTGATCTCACTTTCACCCCAACTCCGAGAAAGACGTAAGGAGTTCTGGAATAACTCTTTTGTGCAGTTGCTCCACCAACACAATCTTGCCGCCAACGCCACTAACTGCTGGATCTGTGGATTGCTACCACATGCCACTGGGCACTCAATCCCTTTCATCCCTTCACCTTTTTCTGTCCATGGTTCCTGCCTCGCCTGGCTGATCCTCCTGCAGGAGAGCTACAAGGACAATGCCACTTCCGGCAAAACTGTGTCACACTTCTACCATGGGTTCTGGCTGAACAAAACTGGAAAAACCTCTGCCCTCTTCTGCCCTCTGAAGTCAAACACTTCCTTCCACCTGGACATCCCTGCCAAAGAACGAGTTGAAATGCAAGTGTTCAACAACCCAGCCAGACCTACCTTCTCTTACCTCCGGAAACGAACGGCCGCCACCCTGACAGTGGCCCTAACCGTCGTCAACATCACTGGATTTGTGTGCCTCGAAGGCCTAGGGGCGCAGCTGGTGGGCCACAGCTCCTGCCTCATCACCCGAACATTGGACTCAGTCGATCCACCCTCCTTTGTTGCCTCCCCGAATATGTACTTCATCTGTGGTACTAAGGCCTACACCTGGCTCCCGAAAGGTTGGGGAGGCACCTGCTACATCGCTTTTGTCCTTCCCCCGACATTGTGGCTCCAGCAAACCATCACCGACAGAAACGTGCCAAAGACATTGTACAAGCCGACTCCACCGGAGCACAGTTCCTGGATGCAGTAAAGGGACTTGTTCCACTCTGGGGGTCCAATGGTAAACAGCCGTGCCATCCGCCACTTAACCCAGACAGTCGAAACAGCAATGAACATTACAGCTGGCGCCCTCGCCAACAACACCGCTGAGCTTCAGGCCGTCCGCCTGGTGGCTCTTCAGAACCGCCTTGTTCTAGATGTGGTTCTGGCTGATCGTGGAGGAGCATGCCGCATCATTGGGTCCAGCTGTTGTACCTACGTACCGGATAACTCACCCTCAGTCTACAAAGCAATTGAACACCTCCACAGACTTTCCGCAGAGGTCCATAAGGAGCAAGAAGGGTGGTCACTTGGGAGCTGGTTTTGGGACACTATTAAAAGTTGGGGATGGAGGCTGTTTTCATTTATCCTAATACCGGTTGTGATACTATGTGGATGTTGCTTGGGGATTCAGTGTCTGCCACCTTTATGTTCGCTTTTTATGAACTGCATCTGCCCTAAGACTTTGAACTTTGAAACAGAGCGGATGAAAGCCCTTTATGAGGTGGAAGTCCGTAGTATTATGGGGATAAATCCGAACTAGACAAGCTGGCGAGATATGTTAAAAGGGAGGACTGTGGAAATTTAACTTGCAAACTGAACATTATCTGCGCCATCTTGCCTCTCCCCAGCGCCACGCACAGTGAGCACGCGGCAGCCATTTTTAGGCACCCCACTCTCTCCCCGCTCATTGCCAATCGCCAGCGCGTTCCCCTGTCGCTGCAAGCATCCCCCGCGCACCGGCCACCCCCCCCGCTCCCTCATACATGGGCCATAAACCCTCTCATTCTGCGCGACCCTGCCATGGAACCACATCCCACGCCTGACCGACATCCCATACATGGTCATGCCTCTCTTTGATAACCCCCTTCCTCTGCGCCCCATTGTCCGACCCGATCCCAGGCCATCACCTAGCCCTGCGGATGCAGTTTATTGCCCCTACTGTAAGGGAAACACCCCACATCAAAGGGATTACAGTAGATCAAAGCCCCTACCCCCTGAGACCCGACCGGTTGCACACACCCCCGGGAATTGGCGGAATACCCTGCTGCGCGATAGCCCTCTCCTACTGCGGGTGAGGTGGGAACTTCTACTGTAGCTATGTGTGGGATCGGATCTGAGCCGGGGCTTCAGGGGATGTTCTCTCATGCATCAAGGGAATCTCAAGAATGTACTATGTGTAATAAAGCAATAAACCTGTGTATAAGAGACCAGGTCTCAGAGATGCAGTTAGAGCACCTCGTGACGATACCTTGCTGTCTGATCTGATGTGTTCTGCTCCGACGGAATAAAACTTTGTTTCCTGCCTTCCAGTCTCCGGCGCCTGCCTCTTTCATTGGTAAATTATCGAGTGGTATGAGAGGCGATCACCGCCGGGCAAATACTTGAAAGGTTATCGATTGAAACTGCCGCTACCATTTAACAGACGGACGAGGAGGTAATGCCCGGTTACTCACTGGTTAGCTTCATTACTCCAAGTCCTGGTCTTCCTGTTCCATTCCTGAGCCCGTCCCTCCCTCATGTCATGATGATGTACTTCCCCCTCTATGCATGCTAGGTAGGTGGTGCCATATTGGGGGAAGTATTTTGACCTCAGGTAGGTAATAGTTTCTGTGGAGCAGGCAAACTGCTCATGCGCAAGGAATGGAACGGGAAGACCAGGACTCGGAGTAACGAAGATTACCGGTGAGAAACCGGGCATTCTTTTTTAAACATCTTATTTTATCGAAAAGATACAACAGTAGTCACCACTGGTGACAAATCTAACCTCTGCTTAGTTGTGAGTATGGAGAATCCAGAATCTTAATGTTAAAAATGAAACCAAGATCCCTCTGTAAAATTTCCAGCATTGCTATCTCCCACAATAGATAGCAGTCCACGAAGTCCGCTACCACTTGCGAATCTGTTAAAGAGCACAGAGTACCTTTTCACCAAATATAATGTTGCAGCTGATTACCTACATTCTGACAACTTGCTCCTTGATCTGTATGGAAATCCACATGGAGACAGAAGTGCAGGTTATGATCATTCATCCAGGTATCCATGCACGCTGAAAGCATTTTACCAAATATTGATGCTAACATAACTGTTAGCTGCATTGGGCTGCACTTCACTGGTATATTTAAATTGTCCATTCCATGAAAGATTATTAACTCTGTATCTACTGTTGCTGGAGATGTGTCTCCTCCTACTGGTATGATATTGGCAATTTAAAAAACATGACGCTCAGATGCCAGGTTCTGATCAGTAAAGATTAAGGCAAACTCTACTGATCTTGTCCTAGAGCCTTGCATTTCTGGCTTACGTTAGATGGTGGTGTTACTGCAGTATTGGGATGTGTTTGCATGCCATCCCTTCTTGCATGCTCACATTACCTGAAGTGTCCCTTAAATTAGAAACTTAGTGCCTGGAGGCAGATATGGACCACCCCGCTCATCCTATCTCTCTCTTTCCTGCCTTCTGTTTCCACACAGGTTCTGGAATAGCTCCATCTCTAGTCTTGCTTTCTGAATAACATCACTTTTTTTGTGAAATCCCCAGACATATTTGACTGCTTTAATTATTTTTGTTTGCGACCTCGGTCATGTTGCCAAAGTGTTCCATCCATGCCAAATAGCAAATATGCGCAACTGCCAACATTGCTTGTTCGATGTTAAAAATCCCTGAAAAAATACTTTGACCTATGCTTGCAAACTTGTGTTTTGTTTGCATCCAGATATATTGGTTGGCATTTAGCACAAACTGCAGTATGGGTGAACGTCTATGCAAGAATAAATTTGTGTGCTAATGAGTGTGAATGTAAAACAATCTAATTGGACATAGCTCTGAAATGGAACAATAAAAGTTGTTTCTTCAACCTCGGCAGTAGCACAAGGATATTAGGGGTAGACGAGAACCTTGGCATGGCAAAAAAGGCAGTGTGTATTCTTTTGTGGTTCCCCTGTTATTACTGTTGGTTTCAGGGCTCTGTAGTAAACAATCTGCGTAGTCTTCACATAGGCTCTACCCGCTGACAGAAAGAAGTACTGTAGTACAGACAGTCTGCACTTGTAGTTCACATATGGAGTATATTTTAAAACAATTTTAAGAGGCAATGAAAGAGTGGAACACTTAGGGAATGCTGATTTACTAACACTTGTTTCTCTATTTTCTGCAGTGAGAACCTCTACAGTAGCACTCTGGGCGGGGGTGTGGCCACTCCACCCATGCTCATCGTGTTCTATGGAAAGCATTCTGTGATCCCTCCTTTGTGGCACGTGCGGCACCTGGGTAAGTAGAGTGACCTTTCTTGACACTGGATGGCACTCACCTGTGTACAGGGAAGTAAGCGCAGAGGTGACTATTTTGCTTCAGACCTGCACAATAAATTACCATAGTTAGCAAAATAAACTATCCTCAGTACCAACCTGGTCATGGCTGCTTAGTTGACAGGCCCCAATATAAGAATCTTCAATGGTCTAAGGCGTACATATTATGCTGTGGTTGGCTCTGCTGTGGCCACATGTGCATGAGCCAGGTATCCTGCATACTCTTGTATTGCCAGGAAGAATAAGATACTGTGCAGCGGTGGATGCCCACTACTTATAGTACATTTCTGTCCCTGTTCCTGCAGCAGATTACATGCCTCAACACTAGCCACTAGGCTTCTAGCTCGGGATTGTGACCTCTGCTCTGGATTAGCATAACAGGCCTCTTTTCCTTCCATTTTAGCCACGGACAGGCAGTCTGTGCTCTAGCTCCAGATAGGCTAGTAGTTCTCTAGCTGAAGTTATCAGATCTCTGCTCTAACTGGGCTTAGCAGACGTCTGTTTCTCCTTGGATGGCAAGGCATGCTGCTCATACTGCCGGGATAGTAGGCGTCTGTTTCTTCTAGGCTAGACATCTGCTTCTCCTTGGATAACAAGGTGTGCTGCTCATGCTGCCGGGATAATCAGCGTCTGTTTCTTCTAGGATAGATGGCTGCTTCTCCTTGGTTGGCAAAGTATGCTGTTGATGCTGCCGGGATATTTGGCATCTGTTTCTTCAAAGATAGACGTCTGCTTCTCTTTGAATAGCAAGGCATGCTGCCGGGATATTCAGCATCTGTTTCTTCTAGGATAGATGTCTGCTTCTCCTTGTATGGCAAGGTATGCTGCTGATGCTGCTGATGCTGCTGGGATATTCGGCATCTTTTTCTTCTAGGATAGACGTCTGCATCTCCTTGGTTGGCAAGGTATGC